>NW_026915724.1:10555833-12016666 GCF_034315485.1 Pezoporus occidentalis
ACTTCTTCCAGCACAGTGCTTCCCACTCCTTCCTCTTCTCCTTTCAAAACAAGCAGCATCCTGGTAAATGCAGCCTTCTACCAGGCTCTTTGTGAACAGGAAGGCTGGGATACACCAATCAACTACAGCAAGACCCATGGCAGGAAAGAAGAAGAAAAAGAGGTATTTTTATCTGTATCTGGATGACTTTTTCCCTTGGATGAGTGGCCATATGATGGTCTTCGGGATGACCACTCTAGTGCATTTTAAAGGGAATCAATTTCCACAGGTAGAAGTTTGTGAACACTGAGCTGGCTTTAAATCCGTCTTCAACGTGACGTAAAAAATCACTACTCACTTTGAAAAAACTTGCTCTCAGAGCCTACTTGTGAACGTCTATTAGTCTCTAAGATCAGGAAATCAAAGGTATCCATCAACAGAAACTGATTTTTAAGTTTTTTCCTGATGGCTCAGTTTTGTAGCACATACGCCCCAATGGCCTAGGGGAAAAAGAAAAAAAAGAAAAAAAAAAAACCCAAAACTGAAGAAAACCCAAATCAATGCAGCTTTTTACATGCTGAAACAAAAAGTAGTTTTTCCACATCAACTCTTTCTAATTGTAGATAATTTATTATCTATGTATTTAAACACATGCTTAGAACCATGCCTACAATATTATTACAGTGGAAAACTTTTTATTTTACACATAACATACTTCAAGAAATCTCTGCCAGTGAGTCTTAGATTTCACTAGTGAGTCCAGTGGTCCAGAAAACAGTCTGAACGCACAAATTCCGATATTCAAAACAGTTAGGAATTTCTGAACCTCTTGATTATAAAAAATAACCCAAGAGGATATGTACATAATTTCCACCAGTTGAGATATTTTGTATCTGATAAGCAAACAACATACAAAACTAGATGAGTATGTAAGGTGCCTTCCCTTTTCAACCTGTCCTAGGAAATGTAAAAGCCCAAATTTGAAAATGAAGTTGCAGGAACAAAGAAGAGCAACTAAAATTTCACCAAACACTTCTATTTAGCAATTTTCCAACTTTAATATCTTCTGGACTGCTACTTTGAACTTGATAGTTGTGCTGATTTTGGTTTTGTTTCTTTTTTGTTCTTTCATGTCTGTTTATCCCATCTTGGCAACAAGGCAGCATAATCTCCTTTTGCCTTTCTTTCTTATTCCTCTGCTTTGCTGGTGAGTTTGTTAGTTCTTTTTCTGTTGAGCCTGGCTGTCAGAATATGGATTGCTTACATTGTTCTTAAATCAAGAAGGGACCACCAGCACCTTTAAAGGCTAATTAGATAAAATCTCGATAATTAACAGAGACAAACCTAAGTGATAGCTTTCTGAAACAGACTAAAAGATGTCCCAAATGGGAGATTTTATGCAGTTTTAA
The DNA here is from genome assembly GCF_034315485.1 of Pezoporus occidentalis. Taxonomy (NCBI): domain Eukaryota; kingdom Metazoa; phylum Chordata; class Aves; order Psittaciformes; family Psittacidae; genus Pezoporus; species Pezoporus occidentalis. The sequence continues at coordinate 10,557,222 of NW_026915724.1, forward strand.
ATACTTTTTCTCCCTCTTTGGTTTTATATATCAAATAATAGCATTTTTACATTATGTTTATTACAAAATGATCTTTTGTTCAAAACCAGCACTTCAAGAAAACATAGATGGGGTAAATTTATTTGGGGCTGAGGTTAGGGGATCCAGGCCACCAATTCAAAAAATACCTGGAAATAAAAGATAATTCAGTTGCTTGAAGAAAAACATCTGGCAGCACTGCCGACACATCTGTCATAATTGACTTCTGAAACAGCTTGCACCATGGAGAATCATTTCTTGGAGTCTGAGTTGTCTTGAAGAGCCCTTTGCAGTCACCTCTGTGGGCTGATGTTTCTCCTTACCTCAGCAATGAGACCATGATCCCTACATCAGGGTTGTGGAGTGAGTTTAACACAAGGCAGTAAGCTGAGGGCTCATGCTCTTCCCCATTCATGACGCATATTGAGCAAGTACGTTCAGCTTTGCTAGAATGCCTTGCTGCAGGGGATCAATTGGTGCCACAGACTTGGCAGGGGACCTGTCCTGCTACTCCTCCTTCCTGCTGCCACTGCAGCTCTGTGAAAGAGCCGTGGCAGGAGCACCTCCACATCCCCTCCAGTCCCTGATTGACTTTCAGAAGGCTGTAATGGGTGGCTGGCTGTTTCTCTGCCCCTTACTGGCACAGGGAGCTGGAGGCATCAGCAAGCTACCTGACAGGACATAAAGGTCTGTGTTCAGGCAAACTTGCCCCTTGCTTTGACACTCTGCAGTTCATCCCTAATCGATGATCAGGCACCAAACCTTTTTTTGTGAGCTTTTGCCATCCTGGGTAGTGTTGACATGTCCAGTGATGTCAGGTCCAGAGGCTCTCTTTTCAAAACCAAAGACTGGCAGTTATCCTCATGCAAAGAAAATGACTGATTATATCTAATTCATTGTTATCTGCTTCATATGCACAACAGTTGCTTAATTTTGGTGGTAATTTCCAGAAAATATTGTCTCTCTCTCTCTCAGAAAAATAGCCTGTCCAGATGCCCCCTTAGAAAAAAAAAAAACCTGAATTTGGAAAAAGCTCAAAATCTCTCCAAAAGGAAAGTGCTGAGAAATAACTAGAGCTGTTAGTTAGTTCAACTGTCAGTTCTCCAAAGATTTCAGGGCTTAAAAATGTTAAAAGTGCCAGATGCTATTATCTGTTATTCATGTTACCATTATGTTCTGGTCTTTGCTGAAATCAATATAAACTTCCATCTGTACATTAATGGAGTTTCATTGCTTTCTTTATTTCTGTAGTGTGCATGCATGAATACACACATGTTTTTTGCAGAAAATAGTAGTTTTGGACCAATTGGGCTGGTTCTGATTTTTATTTTAGCCTGGAATTCTTCAGAACTTTGATGCCATTTAATTTAAATCCATTCAAATGGGAAAGGAAAAAATGTACGTATGGTTGGACTTGAGTAGCTGTGATGATCATCACCTAATAGACCAAAAGGTGGGAAGTGCTAAAGGTGTTTTTCCAAAGCATTATCTCTCCCTCTAAAGTTAAATTCCTAGAGAAGCACGCAAGCCAAGACATGAAGCTCTACATTCAGTCTTAAGTGCAGAGGACAAAAAAATATTTAGTCTTTAGGTCCAACCTACTCCTTTCAGACAGATGCAACCCCTTTTGGGCCATGAATGCTGATTCAAGTTTGTAGAAAGGCGCAGTTTAATTATTCCTTTGCTTGCATTCCCTTTGCACTGTCTTCCTTTTGCAGCTTTTTCACGTCTAAAGATTTCATGCTGCTTGAATAATACCAAGAGTTGCCCAAGTTGTTAACTCAGTGCTGAAGAAATCACCTGTTTAAATGTCTATATGTCCCCCTCATTCCTAGGAAATATACTAAGGGATGTCAACTAGGAAACAAACTGTTTTCCCACTTTGGTCCTTACTAGATTCTTTCTTTTTTGAAAGAGCAGTTACTATGAAATGGTAGCTGTTTGTGTATGTATATGTGTGTATAACTATTGGTGCAAAAAAAAAAAAAAAAAAGCCCAACCAAATTTTAGTAAGTCAATTCAGGAAGTTTACAATTAAAATTTGAAAAAAAATGAATTATTTCAAAGATGGAAAATGAAAATACTGCAATTCTAATCCCTCTACTATCAGTTATACTGGTGGCTGTAAATATACTCATGGCAAACTTCGTCTTACAATCTTATTTTTGTTAAGTGATTCAGTGAAACATTATTAAGTGAAGTTGTGGACTACAATACTGTAGCATTGTTGCAAGCATTGATACACATAATTCTCGATCAGTCTTCTCTGTGCAGCAAGTGTCAGAGAGTGACATGATGAATATCTCACACACACACATGCACACACATACACAAGTTTCTGGTCCATCACTAGCAAAAGATCAAGAGATATCTTTCATTTGAGCACATACATATGAAACTATTAATATACCTTGCAGCACAAAAAGGGATGGCTACCCTTGTTTGCTGCAGGTGCGTCCTAAAGTACATCACACATCTTGGGATCCCAGTGGAGAGCCAGAGTGGTCTTTTCACCACCCTATGCTCCAGTTTCCTCTCAGCTGTGCCATTGACAAGAAATGGAAGAGGCTGATGAGTGCCTGGTTTTGATACATAGTTAGGGTCCAGGCAAGATATGCACTAAATTTTTAGAGATGCAGCATTGGTCCTCCATTCAGCGATACAGATGTAGCCTGAGAGCGTAGCTGTTAGAGGGGAAACTGAGAAGCCAGACTTCTTCAACCTCCATTCTGTTAGGCGTAAACCATTTTACCTGTGTTTTTTGAAGTTATTTTGACATCTGATCCCTTCCAGCTGGGTTGCTATTTTGTTTCTTTTTGGCACTTTAGATTTTACAATGACTTACACTGCTGCCGATCTCTCTAGGACCCTGCAATTTATGTGTATAGAAAAAAGGTTTGTCAGAACTTATGGACAGAGAAAAAGGAACTCAAATCCCCATTCTATGGATTCCAGTGGCAAAAAGAACCCCTCATGCCACTGGAACCAGGATTTAACTCAGTGTTGGAAAAAAGCCTTTGACATATCTTGAATCTTGAGCAAAACTGACACCCATTTTTTTCACCTTTGGTTTTTAGCATTTTAGTTTCCATGTTTGGAGGACTTTCAACTCTTTATTATTTCTGTACTAACATTTTAGCACTATCTTTCATTGTTTTTAATTTTCTGTATTACTCCTTATCTGATATTTTCCTTTACAAATAAAATTCTAAAAGCCTGAAATAGATCAGGGTTTTTTCATTTCAATTAATTAATTGACAATCTCTATAAAAGCGTGTTTAGAAAAACTGTATATACGTCTTTTTTATTTCCATATTTGTAGCAGATTAGATTATTCTGAAACAAAATAACCCCAACAAATGTGGTTGCAAAAATCGGTAGTAATTGATATAACAATAATATGGCATGGTATCTATATGTATGTGTAGTGTAAGTTTCAGAAGACAGTAGGTAGGCAGCACCAGAAAACAGAAGGAAGTCATATTGAGGATCCAGTCTCCAAACAGGCAAAGATGAGCTGCCAGAATAGAGGACCATATGGAAGATTTATCAGAAGAAACACCCCTGCAGAGCTTACAAGTCCCGTTAGGCAGAATCTCCATTTTCAGTCCAGATTCTCCTCAGCCCTCTGCTCTGCATTAACAGCTCTGCAGACATCCCTGACCCTCTGTCCCAGCATGTTCATCAGCTGCACAAGCTTAGAGCATCTATGGCACCAGCCCTGTAAGTTTAGCAGGAGCTGGGAGCTTCTCCTCTCAACCGCAGGCAGCAGTTTCTGCTCCTACAGACAGCAAGGTAGGTATCACCTCTGGGTGATACCTTCATGAGTACTGGAACAGAGACACAAAACCAACATGAAGTCCCAGAAGGGATTAATTGAGATTTGATAATTGATGCTATGGGCTTTGGAAAATTCTTGAATGATACAATCTCCACAGAGCATTCCTCCAGAAAGGAAATACTTACATTTCATAAAAATAATAATAATTAATTCTCAAAACAGAATAAACCGAGCTATTTCTGAGCAATCAAAGCAGATTTTTTAGAAAGCAAAAATAAATTTCCTTTCAGGACTCCAAATTTCCAAACTCCTTCTTGAGGAATTGAATGTTCATGGTCCATACCATCCATCAAACAGCACTGTAGTAGTGATGATTTTCATCTATGAACAGTAGAAATCAAGAATTACCCTTAGCAGTCTGCTACTAAGAAAATTCCAAAGCAGTTTGTTCTTATCACTTTTATTTCAACAAGAATCTGCTCTTTGAATAGTCATTCCAATCTACAGACCTGAAAAGCTTTGTATTTACATATGATTACACAAAATAGGGGAGTTTTAATTTATGCTTGCAATTTACTAATTCACAGTACAATAGGACTCATTTCAACTGTATACAAAACTTAGTGATATACTTGCACAGAAAAAAACATGAGCATACTTGCCAAAGTCTGTTTTGGTTCTATATATTCAACAACTTTATTCTCTCCTTATATTTTTCTTTTGCCTTTATCACCATTTTATAAATCTAAACAAAATTTTGCTTATGTATGACTTAATCCAGCATCTGCTTTTAAAAATACTTGCACAACATTTTTAAAAGTCTACCAATGAGAACCTGAAATTATGAGGTACTAAACTTTATTTCTTAAAACTTTTTTCTTATTAATATTTTCCAAGAGGTTCTCTTCTTGTCACAGTAAGTTATTTGTTGAATATTTGGGAGGCCTTGAAGACAGAAACTTTTTGTCACAATCTCATCTAATATTTCAGAAAGATCCAGTGAGCTCTCCAGAAAACATGGAGGAAAAGAAGTATCCAGGAGATGTCTCCATACCAAGTCCTAAACCTAAGCTCCATTCAAGAGATCTCAAAAAGGAACTCATCACGTGAGTCACAAAAAATGCCATGCTTTCCTCTGCCCTGGTAAAAGCTGACTACGCTGTCATTCTGAGTGGTGGTTTTGAGTAGATTTGCAGGAGCTGAACAAGGAGACGCACATGACTATTCGCTATTGGGGTATGCAACTGTCCCAGGGTTCTCTAAACTGTAGGCAATCTATGTTTAAGTCCTTTATCTGCTTCTTTCAAATCTGAGTTAGTTATTCTGTCATGCCTAAAATCCAGTGGATGCACAAATTTACACTCCGAGGGAGCAGGCTTGCTCTGTTTTAAATTCCAAAACTTCACTATCTAAAATTGCAAAGAAATTCCATTAATGTTTTCTGCATGCAACAGCTTGTTTCAGTTTAGAATTTGTCAGCAAAACTGTCCCAGCCAGCTCCTAACACTAGTCACTTTTTAAACTCTCATCTAGACTTCACAAAACTCCCTTGGATTCACGTCAGTACCAGTTTGATATCAATATGGTGTTTTCACTCTAATAGTCATCTACAGCTTAGTAATCATTTATGACACTATTCTTTTTGTCCCAACCCACAGTAGGTCTTTCTAAACAAGTGAACTCCGTATCGCTTAGTGATGACAGTCCATAACATATCACTGCAGACTCACCCACAAATAAATGTGTAGCATCCCATCACCTTGTGGCACGAAAGCAGTTAGCTCTGCCTCTGCCTCTAGAATTTACATTTCTTTATGCAAGCTGCTGTGGAGAGAGATTCTTTCCTCTCATGCCATCCAGTCTACATGCTGTCTACTCATCGGATTGTATCTGTAATTGTAGTTCGCAATCTAAATTGCCACAGGTCAGGTTTGTTTTGCCCCTTCTAAATCAAATGCGCACAAAAATCACTGTGAGTTTTTTTGTTGAAGACTAAGGCTTTTCTTTTGTAATAGTTATTCCTTTGTGATATTGACCTGTTTTGAGATGTCTGTAAAACACTTTTCTACTCTCCTAAATAATAATACTAGGACAATGGTCAACTTACGGTGGTTTTACTGTATTTTTTTTTAAACAGTGAGTAGAAATAGGTATCTAAAATGTTACTGTGCATAAAATTAAATAAGAAATAGTTTTAATTTATTAGAAAAATCTATAGATAATATAGGGATCATACTGCATTTCTATGGTCCCATTAAAGAACTTGCACAGAACAATTCAATACAGTTGGCTCCATCATGAGGAAGTTTTTAAAATGACATAAACACTTGCACAGAAAAACTTTCTGACATGGTTAGCTTAGCTGCAGTGAACTATTGTGTGAGTACCATTTCCTAGCCTGTGCTTTTTAATTTTTCATGTTAATTCTCTTGCCCAGAGCTGCATTGCTCATATTGAAATGGGTTGTGAAAATGAAGCTCTTTCTTAAGGCTTTTTAACAGATTTGAAATACTTCCTAACACTCTGCCAGCTCAGAGAAAATAGTGAGGTGGGGATCTCAGTACTCCTTATTCATTGGTATGAAGCGCTAGCTAGAAGTATTTGTACAGCTTCTGCTTGCCCTTCTTATTCAAGTGCCCAATGAAAGAAACACATCTCTTTATAAAGTGACTCTGCAGGGTTGGTGTTTTAGAATATTGTAGAAAGGTATAATCAAATCACTTCCGTCTCTCCATCCATGCACAAATTGCATTTCTTGGTATCTTTGCCCTCTTGCAGAGAACTGTATCCAAGTTTGATAAATGAGCTCAGTGTTATGACAGAAGGGCTGAGTGAAAACAGAAGCTATAACATTTTCTCCAAGTCAAACATATTTCCATCTCTTGGAAAAAGAAGTGTGATATAATAATATATAAGTGAGCCTATATGTCCTGCTAAATGTGTATCACTTATCACTCACCTCTTATCACTTCTCAGTTCAGATGAGAAATATCTTGGGAAACTTTGGTGCCCATTCTGTAATTCAGCTATATGAGCTTGATGTTGTCATGGTTTAAACCCAGCTGGCAACTAAGTACCTCTCAGCCACTCACTCACTCCCCTCTCTCCCCATTCAGGATGGGGAGGAGAATTGGAAAAGGTAAAAAAACCTGCATTGGGATAAGAATAGTCAAATAATTGAAATAAAACATAACAACAACAATAATAATAACAATAATAGTAATGAAGTATATAAAGAGAGGGATAAAACAAATAAAAAAAAAAACACAAAACAAAACAGAAAACTAAAAGCACTCAAGTGCTGCACAGTACAATTGCTCACCACACTGACCGATACCTAGCCTGACCTGAGCAACGATCAGTCCCTTCCAGGTAACTCCACCAGTTTATAGACCAAGCATGACGTGCTGTGGTATGGAATACCCCTTTGGCTAGTCCACCTCAGCTGTCCTGGTTCTACTCCTTCCTAATATCAGTGTGCTATTAACATCCAAAATACAGCACTGCATCAGCCACTAGGAAGAAAATTAACTCTAACCCAGCTGAAACCAGAACATATGTTCTGTCCGTTCTGCAACTGTAACACATAATTTCTCACTTATGTCAGCAAATATTGGATGTGTTTCTAAAGAAGGTGCTTTATTTTAGTCAGAACTCAGGGGAATTATTTTGGATATTACTTTTCTCTGGCTTGTGTTATAGGGAGATCAGCCCTAATATTTATGAATTGTTGTCAAAATTTGGTACCAATAATAAAACTGCCCTTTTAAGAACCCAATTAGTAATCCAAAACATTTATGCAAAGCATTATGGTTTCACCTTACATAGATGAAAAAAAAACCCAAACATTTTGACTCACTTGTATAGTGGAAATAGGAATTTTTTTTCCATCTATGCTTCAAGGAGTAATTGAAAACTAGAAGTGTAATGTAAATTTTACCAGTTTTCTGCAGTGTCATGACAGTCTTGAGATGTGTATAGATGAACATCACTGCAGCATAGGGTGAGCTATGTGGTGTCTTATATATGTTCTAATTTCTAACTGCATGTTCTTTGCATAGTTGTCCAACTCCAGGATGTGATGGTAGCGGTCATGTAACAGGAAACTATGCCTCACACCGCAGGTAAGAAACAACAGGAAGCCTAAAACAGGAAATAGAGCTACTTTTAACTATTGTCATCTTTGAATATTTTTATACTACCCATGAATGAATATTCAAAAGTAATTTGCAGAAAATAATGCGTACAGAAATGTGTCTGGTTTTCCTGGTTTTGCAATATTTTCTGAAGGTCTGGACTCAATTGACTGATGGAGTTAAGCAGCATATGCTTATTGCTGTAGCTCCATTTCTCAGTTAAGAACTATAGATAAGTCATTTAGTAAAGTCTGCATTTTCCTATCTGTACAAGCATTCTCTGTACAGATGCTGGTACATGAGATTTTAAATGAAGTTTCTTCAGATATCTTTATGAATGGCTTTGTTTCTGCAGATATCTCTATGAAAAGCTTTGAAATTCATAGGTCTGCTAACATAATCTGTGAATGTTAAATATTTTCCTCAGAATAGGCAACTGTCAACCAAGGGGTTGAAATAATAATTTCCTGTCTTTCCCTTTGGGAGCAGGTTGGAAGCTGTTGCTGCTTTTTCCAAGCCTCATGGACCAGGTGCCCTACCTGCCCTTCATGTAGACAACAGAAAGGCAGGAGTCTGTGTCCCAGTGCTTCCCCATGCAAAACTTTACAGAGGCTTATTAGCCTTTGACCCTAACCATGTATCTTTCCAGTAATTTAAGAACTACAGCCTGATATTGGCAGCTCCTCTTTTACCAAGAGTGATTATTTGAGGATTTATTTTTTCCCATTTTAAGTCACAGAGTGTCTGGATGTTGCTGTTTGAGGAAAAGAAAAAAGGCTCTGTTTTAGTAAAACATTTTACATTGGGTTTTTTTTCAGTGTTTCTGGATGCCCATTAGCTGACAAGACATTAAAATCCCTTATGGCTGCTAACTCGCAGGAGCTTAAGTAAGTGTTGATAATAGCACAGATGTCATTGTAATTTATCTTTGATCAACATGTTCCCAACGTTAATGCAGTTGTTCATTTTAATTGCTCTGAGTTACATCAAACTTTTGTCTGAAACTTGAAGTAGTTTGAAAGCTTTTGAGGGAAAAAGAGTTTACTCTTCTCCATTTCTCTTTTTCATTTATGTAAAGCTTCATTTTCATGAATAAACCAGGACCTGGGGAAAAACTAAACTCTAGGAGAGATGCTGTTCTATACTATTTCTGAATCAGAGAGAAATAGAAAATACCTAATGTGGGAGACTGATCTGGCAAACAACTCAGTCTGATCCAGTTAGAATAAACTCAGAATTATTTAGTTAGAATAAATTTAGTTAGAATAAGTCTAAAAATGAGACAACTCCTGCAAATCATTTTTTTTATCATTCATTACCATACACTATGAGTTTAATGTCACTGAAGCAGACATCAAGTCATATGATTTTGTGCTGGCATAATTCTCACCATGAAATGTCACTTACAAAAGGACTGTGCAGGCTCTGCTATATAGACAGATGTATAGGGACATATGAATATTTCAAAAATCTGTAGTCAAGAGAGGCACTGGCAACCAGTCATCTAGTTATTGAATTGGCTTTGTCAATAAGGATGTGGGGAAGAGGAAAGGATAATTAGAGTTCTTTCATAGCTTTCCCTCTGCAACTTGTAAATTGGATCACATAATAGATGGCTTGGAAAAACTCATGAATACATGTAAAAAGGGGAGAATCCTGTGACTGTCCTTTATGTCCTTTAGGTTCATCTTAGACCAGATAGAAGAAAATAAACTTTGATCATGGCATTATTAAGCTGTTCTGATGGTATTAATAGCAGAAGTGACTACATTTACCTTTGACTCAGTGCTTAGCTTCCCCAGATCATCTGTTAGTGGTCTTATTCCCTGGTCTGTCAACTTGAATTATAAACAAAATGCTGAATCGATGGCAGCTACAGAGTTGAACCTAGTGGAGATGCAGCAAAATGGCAAAGAAAGGCCATTTGTACGGGCAACTGTTCAATGCAGTTCCCAAAGCCAGTAGGTAAACTGACACATTGGCACAGTGCTTCAATTTTTTCCATTGCTGAGCCTCAAAGGTATAAAATTCAGGTTTAGCTTGTTTTAAAAGGAGCAGCACAAAAAGCAAGGAACTGACTTGCAAAAATGCTGACAAATTTGAAATCGTCTGCTGAGTCATATATATTTGTCCCTGCTTTTGTTGGCTTTCTGCCATACATAGACACTCACACAAATATTTTGAATAGTTGCTCTTCATGCAGCCCCCCCCCCCCCCCCCCATATTCATGTGTGAACAAGGAAATTTGCATACCAATATGGTTATTTTTCCACTAAAGCTTCTAGAGTTTTGGTCATGCCATAAGGAAAGAGGAGCAACAGCATATGACTTAAATGACAAACTGCACACTGTACGACATGTATAATAAGTGAGTTGTGAAAGGCAAAGTCAAAGTTCATGGACATTTCACAGACAGAAATATGTTGCATAACGCACTTAGCATTTAATTTCAATTAACTAGAAAAAGAGCAAAAATCAAAATCTGTTCACAGACAATTCGCAAAAAGAAAAAGGGCTAAATAAAATTATTTTATATGAGCATACCACCTTATTTCAGCTCCTGCGAACATAGTTCAGGTGAAATTTTAAACAAAACTCTGCTCCTGATGCACATTACCTAAATGGAATCTCATGCCAAAAACTGCAATCGTGCTTGCACTGGTACTCTATATGATATCAATAGTTAATTTTACTATTGCTATGTGAGCAAAGGGCATAAATGCTCATAGAATCAGGCCACAAAAATACTCCCATGTAGTTAGGCAGGAATATGAAAAAGCTGTGTATTTTTTTCCAAATGTTATTCATGTTTAATTTGCCAGAATCAAGATATGATTTTGGCATTAATTATGAAACTCTAAGCCAGCAAAGATACACGGCTTCCATGTGATCTACAGTTTGGAAATAAGGAAGATCTGTTCAGAAAGCGAGCCTTTGACTCAGATTCAAAAAATATTTTATCTGAGGATTCTTACTGCACAGAGAAATCTAAAGTGGTCAAATTAAACCACACCAAAATTGGTGACGACTCAGATTTTATAGCTGTAAGGGATAATTATGATTGATTATCCTATTTCATCAAAGAGCTTGTTTATCAAGCCTTAAAGAATTTTAAAAGTATGCTTTAGAAAGATATTTACCTGCAGTTCAGAAAATTTGAAGAATAAGTAGTCAGTCCTATCCTTAGACATGTTTGTTGCACTGTCCATTTTTCAGGAGAGATCTAGCAGTTCTTCTCATTAGGTTTCACACAACATATAAAAACTGATGGATATTGCCTAGGCAGCACGCCATATTTCATTCAGTAGTTTTCTTGGCTGACCTCTGTGGTCAGTTGGCTTAACTACAGTTAACTACAGTTAACTACAACCATCCCTGTGATCTTTCTAGGCACTAAAAGTACCAGAAAGGCTCCTAGATCTGAAGCACAGTGTACCGATTTTATGTGCAATTGTAGTTCATCTATTTAAAGACAAAGCAACCCTCTTAGAGAAGGGAAAAAATTGCTTGTACACGGTGCACAGTTACTAGAAATTCTATGTGAAATAACTGAGAGACCTGTTCGTGGGGAAAAAAAAAAAAAAAAAAGATGAATTGTAAAAGAATCTGTAACCTACATCCACTTGAGAGTTGACACCTTTTACCTAGAGCTCCTGAGGCCTCTGGTCCTCCAGTGTAAATCTGATTTTCTTCGCTCTGCACAGGAATCCATAACAGGGGATGACTCCCTAAGCTGGGGCACTAGTCCAAACTCATCAACTAGTTAAAAGCTGATGAAGATTCACAGTATTACTGACTATAAGGCAATACTTTGTTTGTTGGTGTATCTTGTATTGTGGAATTTCACAGTCCATACAAAGGTATAACCAATATTCTGAAAACCCAACCCAGTGGTCAAGCTTAGCAGTCTTGCTGGTGAAGCTTCTTGTTAATTTGTTGGTAGCCCACCTGAAATATCATCAGTATAGATAAAAATCTCAGCCTCAAATCTTTAATGACCTCAAGAATACCTTGGAACCTAATCTGGTTGTGAAATCTATGTGGTGTCAGAAGTGATAAATACAAATGGGGAGATTTAAATTTAGTTCAGTGTCTTTTTTGAGTCTGTAACACTCTGATTCTCCCACAAAGAGCCCTTACTGAATTAAAGTCCATGTCTAGTCTATGCAGACAACTCTTTCATCTGTGATCATCTGATAAAACAAGTAGCCAAAATTAATACCCATAGTATTTGGCAGATATTCTGGATTTGCTTGTGAGCATTCTCACTCTCCAGACATCTGCCCTTGCTGCCTGCTTCACATGACATTGCGCCCAGTCCTTGTCCCACACTTAGACAGGTCAACATTAAGCTCTACGCAGTTGAGCATATCTGGCACTCTGCAACCCACACCTCTACCTTTGCTGTCAGTGTGAGGCATGTCATTCTGCCAAAATATTTTGTTCAGAAAATGTCATCATGAAATGTTTTGACATTATGTTTAGGGAAAAAAAAAAGTCTCCTTTTTCTTCAATTGAAATTATTTGCTGAATTCTACTTGAATCGGTGAATAAATCTGGTCATGTCCAAAAGAAATCACATTTTTGACAAATTAATTGTTCACAGAAAAATAGTTTTAAATATTCTGTGAAGAGATACACCTGCACACTCAGATGTGCTATTACAATTCTATTTGTAGGTGTTTCCCATGGCAGTCTACCAATGACTAGATTAAATCACCCATCAGGAAAGATACAGTAACAAATGAGACCCCTAAAAGAGCACTGAACAATGCAAGTTTCCTTAATGGTTCAGTACAAGATTATTTGCCACAACTTTCTGTAATTCTGATACTCTGTACAAAGCATAGCATTTAGAAGGCCCCTAGGAATGCTTAGAATAAGAGCTTTGTGCTGTATAATACAGAAATATAGAAATGGCTGGCATGAATTTTAAAGGTATATACTTATTTTTTGTGCAGATTTGTGTGTTGAGGTGTTTCTCTTCTCTTAAAAACAATCAAACTAACCAACCAACAAACAAAATTGAAACCAAACCACAAGACAAAACCAAAAAAAAACCCACAAAAAGATAGAATAGCCTTAAATAAAATAAATAAATTAATTAATGAAAAAAAAAAAAGAAAAAAGAACTTCTTAGAAGGAAGGTGCTACCAGGAAGGCCCTGCTCCAAATCACACAAAAGTCAGTAGAAAAACCTACTCAATCCAGTAGGCTTTTGGAGCACATTCTTCATATATGAGCAGCAAGGCCACCCTCCCCAACCACTGGCAAAAACAGAGTAACAGGCAGGTTAGTATTTAGTATTAAACATTCATACTTAAAAATGCTTGTGTGTTTCACACACACACACACACACACGCAGAAACCCCTTAACTATGAGACTGAAGTATAATCCAATTGCCAAGCTGAATACCCAATTGAATTTAGTGCTAGAAAGATCTGGTCCTGTCATATGCCTACAGTGCTAGAATATACAGATTACTAAATTCAAATTCTGGCTATCATCTACTGATGCCCAAAAGAGAAACTGTTTCTTTGTTTCTGTTTTCCCTTCTGTAAATACTGGCAAAGTGCTTATTTATATCTGTACCTGAAAACATCAGAAGAATAGCAAACAAACACATAACAGTAAATTTACAAATAGATCTATATCAAGCTGCTTTTTGTTTCTTTTTTGTGATGTTGATCATATACAAGGAAAAATCTTTTGTGCAAACAGTGTTATAAACTAATTAAATCTACACATGATATGCAATATATTTCATATTTCTTACTAAAACTCTGTTATAAAAGAAAAAAATATATGAAAGGAGTCTGCTCATTTAAGGAAAAATCAGCAAAACTTTGTTTTAATTATTCAGCAAAGCTCTGCTGTTCTTTCTTCCACCCTACAAAAAGAGGAAAATGTATGCATATTTACTCTGTGTTTTGGAAGCTGAATTTTGTAAGCTCCTCTGTGTTATTCCATAGGTGCCCGACACCTGGCTGTGATGGCTCTGGCCACGTGACAGGGAACTATGCATCCCACAGAAGGTAAAAACCATTCCATCACATGGGGCTACAGAGCTCAGGGATCTTGGCAAGCAGCAGCAGGAAAAGGTAGTTTTTATTCTGTGTGTTTCTTTCAGCTTATCTGGTTGTCCTCGTGCCAGGAAAGGAGGTATCAAAGTGACTCCTACCAAGGAAGAAAAAGAAGACCCTGAACTTAAGTGAGTATAAAAGCAGTGCTCTGACAGAGAAAGAGGGAAAAAAGCCCAAAGAGCTCAGGAATTGAGGGATCATAGGAGATGCCCCAGCCATGAGAGAATAGGGCCTAGAGCTGGAGCTGAACCAAGAGTTTCTGCTTCTAGAGAAGCTGGTGAAGTACATCACCTTGGAGACTGAACAGTGAAGAGCAACTGCTATCCCTGTTTGCATTGTTCCAATTACTTTAAACTTAAAATTAGCTGAACTCCCACAATTCATCTTGATGTGAATTGGATGCTCGGGTACAGTGTGCCACCAGGGACCAAGTCTTAATCCATTAACGCAAAGTGGCACAGGCACCCGAAATTATTTTCTCAGGCTTTCTTGAGACTGTCTTTGCTTGCTCTCTCCAGTGAAAATGTTTTTTTTTGTTGTGTTTCTGTAGATGTCCAGTCATAGGCTGTGATGGCCAAGGTCACATATCAGGTAAATACACTTCTCATCGCACTGCTTCTGGTTGTCCTTTGGCTGCCAAGAGACAGAAGGAGAGTCCTGTCAATGGGTCTTCACTATCCTGGAAACTGAACAAACAAGAGCTGCCACACTGTCCTTTGCCAGGCTGCAACGGACTGGGTCATGTTAATAATGTTTTTGTCACCCACAGAAGGTATAACTTTGTGTTTTCTCTTCTCATTTTTCTTAATGTTCCACTGTTGAATTGGCAACATGCGAGGTTACAGTCTGAATAAATTGTGCTGAAGTCTTTTGAGTAACAACATAGTTTACATTACAGCTGAAGTAATATAGATCAGATTAACTTTCAGAGAGCTGGAACCAACTTTTAACCTCTTCTTCCCAGGACTTTTCTTCAGATTAGCACAGTGTCTGTGCAGTTTAAAGTTTAAGAGAGTTCTTCCCTAAGCAAATAGCTAAATATCTTTTACAGAAACTGCAAATATCATTGAAATGTCACCAGAAAAGAGTTAGTAAGAGCAATGGCTGTGTTAATTTCATCTTTCTACCAGTGGAAAAGCTGTTTTCATAAACTTTGTATTTAAATAGCTATAACCACACAAAGAAGTAAACATGGATTACACAAGTTTGAATTTACAACAATCTAACAAAGAAAACTACCCTAAGCAGGAATCACACATATAACCACACATAAGTAACAATAAACACCATGATTTTATATATCATCGTAAAAACATTTGACCAAATTCATTCAATATTTACTTAAAGAATCTGTCTATAGAATCTGAATTAATATCTGGTAAAATTTGGTATTCTGTCTGTAGAAGGAATTAAGTCTACATTCTATACCTCCTTTGCTTTCTTTCTTACACTCTGAAGCAACTTATCCAATACATGAATGTACAAAGTGACATGAACAAAATCAGAGTCCAGTTTTACCCTGACTTTATAATCCCGCATTACATCAGGACATTACTGTAAACTGGTGCTAATTAAGCAAATAACATAAATAGTATGCTGTCTGGTTGCAACACATCCTACAGATGATTTCTGTCCTACATAATGCTGGAACACACTCAAGATCATGCTAGTTAAAATAAGGAAGTAAATATAGCTTTGTGATATGATATCCTTTCCAAGGAGATCTGAAACATAAGAAAACCATGGTTTTCAGACATTCTTCCAGTTAGTTGTCTGCTTTGAACAGAGATACTAAAGCAGAATATTAAAACTGGAGAATTAGCATCTTGCTTATGTAACTTTTAACTAAACCAGTGTGAAGGTAACTTTAACCTGCAAAGATTATTTTCTTTTTTTCTCAATGTGGAAACACCATATCTGCTAGGATTTTTTGTTTTAGTTTTTACACAAAAATTAACCTTTTTTCTGTGGAACAAAATTTTCCTTCACTCCTTATTTGGCTACATCTGAATACATATCTTTCTGCCAGTTCTTCAGCATATGGGTATTTCTTCTTTGTTATTTATAAAGATAGTATTAAGACAGCGCAATTCATCTTAGCCCTTTAGTGGGCTATAAAAATTGCCTCAGATAATTACCAGTTGATGAAACTGTAAGCTTTGAAATAGCAAAATGCACTTTAATGTGAACAGTGGTTAAAAAGCAAACTGACTATATAATAGAACCATTCAAAAAAAGCTATTACAGCCTATAGGGTGTATTCAGAGTTATTATTGTATTGATCACTACTATGTATCAAAAAAATGATGCAATAGTTGTGCACCGCGGAAATTGTCCCATTAACCAAATATTTTTAGGATTGTAAATTTGCCATTTTAAAGGACCCATATTGGCCCTCTCCTCTGGAGCACGAGCCATTAATAAAAACAATAAAGAGATTTTATATGTAAGTGTTAGAACTTCAAGAATTCTGTAAATGCATCTTCACATAACAGTGTCTGCCACCTCTATTTTGATTATTCTGAAATATACTTAAGAGTTGTTTGCTTATAGGCTGAGATTTCTGTGCCAGTTTTCAAGCTGGAATATACAGTTAAATGGCTCTTTATGAGTTTTGTCATTTTCCGAAGCTATGCTATAATGGAGATACTGATATGACCTTAGGTACAAAGGTCTGTCCAAGTGCATGATAATATTGCCTGAAAGGATTGTTGCCATTTTCAAGTGGGTGCTAATGTTTTTTTTCCTATCCCTTTCAGCCTGTCTGGTTGTCCTCTGAATGCACAAACCATAAAAAAGGGCAAAATTTCGGAAGAATTAATGACTATCAAGCTTAAAGCAAGTGGCGGTAAGGAGATTTGTAAAAGATGATGACATTTATTTAGATAGAAGGGCCCTGACTCCCATTTATACTTATGCCCCTTTGTGCCATTCTGGCATTAATTCTCACTCCTTTCAGTTGTCTCCCGCAATAACAAATCTTGAATAACAAAATCTTTGCATGAGAGATTATAAAAATATTCTCATATACATCATGATAACTCAGCATTAAGGGTATCCTCTCATCTTGTATTAGAGCATTTTTTTATTTGGAGATGTTTTCCATATTGTTATTACTAATAAATTACTAGTTACAGATCAGGAGGACTTAGCTGTCTGATGACTAAGGTAAGAAGGTATAAATATTGTGAGCAAAAATTGACTCTTCTCCTTACCTTGAACACTACATGGTTTAGTATCTGTGCAAAACTTGGACAATTTTCTAACCCAAGTGTACAAGAACAATTACCAAATAGTTATAAGGGGAAATATGTATCATTCTCTTTTCTTTTACAGCATGCTTTAGAAAGTTGAGTATTGAGCCAGGAGTCAGGGAACTTAGTCTTCATGCCTTCAACTGCAGAGCAAAACAGCAGTTATATTAAGCAAAAGTTTGCTTCCATGTGTCTATGTTTTCACTGTGGCAGGGACTATTGTTTACAGTTTTCCCAAGCTGGCTCCACAGCAGACTCAGTTCAGGGCTCTGGGTTTTAAAGCAGTAACAACAGTGGCACAAATCTCTAGGCAGAGTTGGTCTCAGAGAGATACTAAGACGAAAGAGAGACACGCACTGCCAGCAGCGGTAGTTGCTCAGTATTTTTCAGAAAGAGTCTTTCATTAAAAGACCTGAGGGTTTTGTTCTTCATGATTTCTCTTTGCTGCTATTTAAATTTCACTGTTTATCACATGTAACTAAGGCTGTGCTTCTTGAAGTTAGTCTGCACCGAGACCTGTCCCCACAGAACTTCTTGCAAGATCAGAAGCAGATACATAAGAGTTTACTAAAGTCAGCAATTAGAGCTTACTAAAGTCACCAATTACGCTAGTGGAGATGTTACCCTGGAGTGTTACCTGCAAAAGATGGTTTGCTGTTCCTTTTTTTTAAAGCAGAAAAAACCTCAAACAACATTGTAAATACTCCCTCATGTTTTTTAATAATCTTTTCTCTTTCTGGGCAATTTTTCCTCTCTGTTCTCTCCAACTTGCACTTGTATGTTGCACTGGAAGAAAAGAATTGTGAAACATGAAGATTTAGAAAACCCTTTCTATATTTCAGCTCATGTATATGTTTTACACCTAGGAAACAATTTTTACAGTAAAAGGAAAGTAAGAGGCAATTTAAGGATCAATCATTTGATCAAAAGCTTGTTATCTTCCTCTTGATCAGTAAAAGGTAATGCAGTTTGTTGCTCATGCATCCATTTATATGTGGACACTTTAAATCTAATATTGGTATTTTCAATGATTTTCAGGTATTGAGAGCGATGAAGAAATTAGACACTTGGACGAGGAAATAAAAGAACTGAATGAATCCAATCTTAAAATTGAAGCTGATATGATGAAACTTCAAACCCAGGTATGACATTGACATGAAAGTTTTACCTTTTCTTATGCTACACTTAAGCAAAATCAATAAATGAAATGCTGTGCAAATGCATGCTTACACACAGCTAGTGTCCCGCACACTTGTTTTCCATCCTTCTGTGGCACTTAAAAATACCAAAGTCCTACATGCCGTTTCTTCAAGTTTCTCTTTGTTTATCGGTAAATAAGCAGCAGATTCCTGGGTATTGTCTTAAAGATCTGGTGAATGACAAATTCAGAGCAGTTTGTAGCTAATCTTGGCAAGCAGAAAAACTATATTTACCGAACAAAACATTCATTTTTCTTTGTTAACCAAACTGCAGAATCCCGTGACTGTGCTTTTTAGGGAGGATATTGCTTCTTACCTGCACACTATAACTCTTAATAGAAGTTGACTTTGTTCTCATGTGTAGCTAAGAAAATCTCCCTAGTTCAGTTCACCCATTGTCAGTTATTCAAATAGTTTGAATTTTGCCCCATGATAAAGAACGGATACCTTTTGCTTATTTGTGTAGCAGAGGACTTTGAAGTGAGCTACGGAAAAGAGTCATTCTCTTTCATTCTTTTTTATACTAGAGAGATTAAATTGGCTTTAAAATGCTGATAGTGGTTCTACAGAGTGAGCTGAATATGCTCATCCCCACAGGGGCTCCTACAGTTCAGGTGGGAATTCACCTGGGCAAAGCAGGTAAAAGCAAGAGCTGAAGCTTAGTCAGTATTTTAGGAATAAAGAGTTTAAAAACAAAGTTCCTAAATGAGATCTGGTAACTGAATATAAGTCTAAACTGTTCTAAAGCTGAGTGTAACCATACTCCTCTGTATTTGTACCACACTGGAATGTACAAAGTTGATTAATGTTTTTGCAATAACCACTGTGTGTATGCTCTAAACGTGGGTGAAGTGTATAGCACCTATGCTGGATCTAAATGATCAGGCTTCACACTGCAAAGGTTGTGGGGATATCTATCCCAAATTGCACTGTGTGGAGGGTGGTGTTTAGTGTCTCCGGAAACTTATTTCAGCTCTCTCTGGTGATCACTATGCTGTTTGCACAGAGATTGCACAATTTATGCAGCCAGATTTCTTATCCTCAGACTTGCTCCCTGGTGAAGGCAGTCTAACCAGCAAAGCCTGAACTGAGCTACAGCTGAAGCAACACATCCATACGTGGTTTCCTCTATTGCTTATAATCTAGCCTGGGCAGGTGTTAGGCCACGCTGCTGCAAACACCTTCCAAAGGAGTGGCTGTAGTGGATTGCAGGCAGACAAAAAGGGATCCTTGGGAACTGTTTTGCTGTGCCACAGTGTGTAAGGAAGTGTACACAGCAAGAGACATTTAAGCAGTGCAGAGAACCTAACAAGGACAGGGTGGGTATAACAGCTGTGGATGTGGCTCCACCTCTCTGTGCCTTGTGGAGCTGTGGCCAGGCACAGGGATGGGAGTCCATGGTTCTGCCCTGCCCCACTGCCTCGCTGCCTGCTGCAGGGCAAGGAGATGGGCAGCAGGGAACCATACCCAGCCACTGATGCCTTCTGCTTTTCAGCATTGTTTTTGACATATAAGCCTTCAGAGCTGAATATATTCCCAGTGGGCTCATGCTAAAAGTATATCATTTTGCTACCTTGGACACTTTTTCCTGCTCTTTCCAAAACCCTGGGTTCCATTCTGTTGGTCGGACATCATCTTTGCGATGATCGGTGTGCACTCAACCACTCAGTTTCCTTTGCACTCTATTTTTCTCTTACTGTTTCCAGTGCCAGCCCTGTTGCTGATCCCATCCATCTCACAGCTCTACCCTCCCTCCAAGAGCAGGGCAGGAAAGTAGCATGACATCTACTACACATGACTTCTCTGTTGTGGTTGATCAGCAGGGATGATGCAAGAGCAGGACAGCAATGTAGACATCAGCCTCCTTTCTCCTCCCCTCCACCAGCCCTGCATCCACACTCTCCATCCCAGCTCTGCCCTGACCTTCCCACCTGAGCTCAATTCCTTCCTCCCAGTGCCTGGCATTCTCCAGTGCCTCGTTGCCACAAGGTTTCTTTGTGAACCAGCATCAGAGTCCACCAGTTCATAGCAAATACAACCTTTTCCTTGCTCTGAATATTCTGTGGGGAAATTATAGTAATCCTAAAAAGAACATACCTGAGTTTTAGATCCAGCGTGACCCCTCTTACTACGGCCATTTGGAGTTCAAACTGCAGTTGCAGTGCTGCCAAGAGTCTGTTTGTTTGTTTGTTTGTACCTGCCTGTGTCTTTTAGATCACATCTATGGAGAGCAATTTGAAAACAATAGAAGAAGAAAACAAACTCATAGAGCAGAACAACGAGAGCCTGTTAAAGGAGTTAGCTGGCCTTAGCCAAGCTCTCATCTCCAGCCTCGCTGACATTCAGCTTCCACAGATGGTAAGACCACAGCCAGCAGCTTCGCACCTTCTTTGAGACTGTTTTGTCAGCACTTGAAGTAGATGAGCAAACTCAGGGACCAGCAGGAACACTGGAGCTGCATTAGCAGACCTCTTTTAGGCTAATTTACTTTGCAGAGATGCTGGATCATGAAATCTGTGTGATAGCAAGCACAGTTTCTTCCAGGACTGAACCAGCCCTGTTATCTCTGCCATTTCGTATGGTGCAGGACAGGCTTTTCCCTCATCCTTCTCTGCCTGTCCATCCTGCACAAAGAGTGAAAACTTCACACAAAGAATCCTTATTTACTCTGCTTGTAGATCAGAACTTTAACCTGTTTCATATAAGTGATTCTTCTGCAGCCAACAAAGCTCTACTTTCTCAAAACTCCATGTCCTCTATGTTCTTAGTTGCAAGTTTGCACAGGCCAAACTCACAAAGGTACTTGGGTTTCCAGAGTTACAATCCCCTTGCCCAGTTTCAAGAGTGCCACTGGGAGATTACATGAGGACAGTTAAGGGGATGTCAGCCACAACCTCAGACCCAAACAGGTCACAATCAAAAGCAAGTTACACTGACAATATCCCCAACCCCTTTTCTTGCTTGGAGAGTGTGTGGTTCCCCCAGCACATGCAATTCCCTTAATTTCTACAAGCCCTCCATTCATCTGGATGGCTGCCCTGACTTCTTCCCAGTTGCCATATCGCTGCTTTTCCATGTTTTGTGGTTGGGTGTTTGGGTTTTCTTGGCCTTAATTTTCTCTCTTACAATTATAATCCGTTTTGTCTTCATTTAGGGGCCAATCAGTGAGCAGAATTTTGAAGCATATGTAAATACACTCACAGACATGTACAGCAATCTGGAACGGGACTATTCCCCCGAATGCAAAGCTCTGCTGGAAAGTATCAAACAGGCAGTGAAGGGCATCCATGTGTAGGATGTGAAAGCTGCTGGGCAACAGAAATTACTTAACAGCAGTAAACTCCAGATGGATCTGTTAGGAGTTCATGTACTGCTAAGGGGTGTAGGTTGCCATGCTGCATTTACAATTGCAACATTGCACTAATTTTTTTCCCAGCTGACATAAAAAAAAATAAATAAAATAATAAAACCACAACAGACTATTTGTATTAACAGCAATGCACTCTGTTAGTATATTGTATTTATTTCAGTATGATTCCCTTTTTTTTCTTCTTTTGCACTCAGTTTTTTGTAAAGTGAATGTAAAAAGTGTGTGCGACTATTTTTTATATTTTTTATTTATTTCTAATCAAAGAGTTGGTTTTTTTATCTTTTAACAACATTTTTGTGGCCTGCCATATTTTTACAAATGTGTTTATTAATTTATTTTCCAATGGGATTTTAAATAGACTGAAAGTTATACTGTAAATTATATAACTTGCTGGGTTTGTACAGGAAGAAAAAAAAAACCTATGAAAGTAACAAATGACTGAACCGTGGTTCTAGTTTTATTTTCCTCACATCCTGCTTTTTTATAATGGCTTTGTATCAGAAATGGTTTTGCAGTAACATGAGATGTGAAGATGCATGGAATGAAAAGATAAATGGTGCCCACTAGTGGGGGACTTGGGCTCTTAAAAGCACAGTATGCTGGAAAACAATGTGTTAAAGAATACGTTAGCAATAATGAAATATAGCAATCAGCAAAGCACTTGACTTGGCTGTGTGATTTAGCCTATGCGAATGATTATTTAAAATGTTTCAAGAGAACTTCAGATTTATTTTACCACTGCAGTTTTTTTCAGAGTTAGTTCATTGAGGGAAATGACAATGATCTCTAAACAAGAAGGATAATTTGATAGGACTGGTACTTTTTTAGTATGAAACGTTGACGTTTTAACCAATTGACCGGTATTGCTATGGATTTGGATCTGAAAAATGCAAACACATCCCAGGCTGAAGGCTTTGTACATAATGAATCGAACACATCTCCCCTGAAATGGCATTTAATACTGGTTTGAACTTAACGGCAGCTGAGAAGGCAGCGGTCTGGAGAGGAATAATACCACTCCAGAGCAATGGTGGTTGCTTTTCCCTTTGAACGAAAAGTAGCAACACCGTGACTGGTTTCTCCCATCCTTCTTCACTAAGACTAGGCTGATACTAAATTTGTTACCAGTCTTTTGGTAGGGTACCAAGTGCTACAGAGCATATAGACAGATGGAGGCGTGGACAGATGAGCACTTACACAGAGGTGCTGGCATGTGCCTCGGTATCTGATTAGCCTGGATGAGGAACTTCTGAATCTGTCAGAAAGAAGCAGTTGCTATAACAGAGGCAATGTCTATTTCAGGGATTGTAAGTAATTAAGCATTGTTTCAGAAGTTTTTTTTATATTTATTTTTTTTAAGAAAAAGGTATAAACAACCAGCTAAACTGCCTTTTTTGTATGCACACACACCTCATGTGCATATGTGCCTCAGTGTAAATGTATACATGGATCTAGCGTGTGTTTAATTTTTCCGTGCTATAATGAAAGTGTTTATTTTTATTAGCCGCATTTATATCTAGATTGAATATGATGGCATTCACAGGCTTGACATATACAATTATATTATTACTGTTCCTGCACAAAAGTACTATTCAAAAGTGATTCGACTCTCATGCACTGTGGTCACTGTTCTGCGTTAGGTGGGGCTTGCTTTTTGTTTGAGGGTTGATTCAACTCTCCAATCCTAGTTTAGGCAGGGGAAAATGTATGTTCTTAGAAGCTGTGTTTATTTTTAAATTGATTTTTCAAAAGCTACCATACGTGCTGTCTAATATAAATAGGAGGACACCAAACAAAAATTTGTTATTAAAGTTATTGTTCTTGCTAAAAAAACAATAAGCGAGCATTTGTTATACTTGTTAAATGCATACAAAATGAGTTCACTCATTACAAAGACTAAAATTTAATTTACTAAATATTTTAACAAATTTGTTATATATTTTATTTAAAAAAAATCTCTTATTGACCTATGTATTTATTATTATGATTTACTATGGCTTCAGGTTAATTTATCTGTGTTTGGTTGTTTGATCAGGAAGTTCTGTGAAGTATGTATTTATTTGCCTCCCTTGTACTTGATGTGTTTTGTAATGTGCACTGATTTTTTCTTTCTCTTTTTGTTTTTCCTTTTTTTTGTGTTTAAAAGCATTGATGAGCTATACTGTAAATTAGACCTTTTGTAAAGAGCAATGATGTATGCATTTTTTAATTTGGAGTAGTTTGTATACTGTTTCTTCATACAATTAATATTTCTTACATCAAAACAACAAAATTGTGTTCTGTGCTGTACATTTGGTGTATGGTAGAAAATAAAATTGATAATGAAACATTGCAGCAAGTTTGTCGGGTTTTTAGCCTCTAGATGCCGACTTGTATTACACTTTCTTAACTGCACCTGGCACTATACAGTGTGTCAGATGCTTTTCTTGCTTTGTGTACAAAATGTGTCATCCCTGTAAGTAAATTTCTGGTATAAATAATTTAATTAGCGTTTTACTTTTTCAATTTTAAATAAGGAGAAAAAAACGAAACTGCTTAAGGAGTCCTTTTCACTTCTGAATGGGGAAAAAAATCAAGATTATAATCACTGCATTATTTAATGCATTCTTTTCTTGGCAGCTATAGACTTCATTTATACTGATAAAGTACAAGATTTGTGCTGACCTTTAACAGCTGCTAAATGATGTTTAAACATAAAAGCCATTGTAAAGTTTCCAGCAATTTGGAACCGCCCACTGTTCCAGTGCAATTTTCTGCTGAGATTTGCAGTGCTTAGATGTTGCACAAATAAAAATCTGCTGGTTTTAGAAAGACAATATTTCCAGTATCTAATGGACTTTCTTTTTTCACTGCCCATTGTAGCAAACACAGGCCAGTTTTATTTAGAATGCGTGCTAATGGATAGAGGAGCATTTCTTGCCTCAGATTCCAGCTTCCACTGATAGACCAAGCATAATTTTCATTTAGAATACATGGTAAATTTACAGCCCATAAAGTAGCTGGTAATTATTTATTTGAATAGACATAGACAAACTAAAATGGACTCTGACACTAGAAAAACTAGCATACATTGCATTTAAATAGAGCAGAGGCTCAAAATTTGGATCATGACATGAATCCTGACTACTCACAAATCTTTCTGACTTTGGAGCCATAGAATCAGCAAGAGGCTGGGATGGAGACAAACCTGTCTTGGAAAGCTCAGTGCAGACTCTTCTTTGCTTTAGGACACTAATCCAAGGACAGCACAAACTAGTTCTTAAGTGATTAATAGTTACTTAAGTAATATTTCTTAATAATTCTTAATGAATATAAAATAATATTTTTTCAGGGTCCTTTAAAATTACTGTTCCTGCATTCATTATTAAACACTTGCTTTGACAATGTTTATTCAATGCTGAAATGATGGCCTTTCTCCATAAAAAAGAATAATGGAAACAGTCAATCCATATTTATTACTAAACTAATATAAACCATTTAGGGGGTGGAGGGGAGAGAGGAAAAACAAAACCCATTGTACTTGAAATAAACTTTCAAACCATTTCCATCTTCTGAAGTTTCCATTTTTAATAACTGTGATTTGTCTATAGAAGGGGGGAAAGCGCTTAATTCAATAAAAATATATAGATTCCATTGACTGAATTACCTTGAATGGAATTGAAGATTTAAATATCAAAAAGAAGGAAGGGAAGCAAGAACACCCAATATTTGCTGTTCTATAAACTCATGGAGTCTACCATGTAACTAGTCATGACAAAAGTTTCTGAGCCTACAGCGTAGAAAACATTCTGTTTTCTACTGCAATTGTATTTCTGTTTACTAATTAAGCTCTTCTTGTCTCCTGCTGGCTTTGTGAATCTATCTAATTATGTCATGGCTCTTCCACTCAGCACCCCTTCATCCTACTCATATTGTACTTAATTTTTTTCTTTTATTTAATAAGTCACAGGATTTCTTGATGGGAGTTTGGTATCAGGCAATGATGCAGAGTTACAACAGAACACATCCCCTTTGTTTCTTCCTGTGTTCCTTCATTTCTATACATTCGACCTGTCCTGGCATTTCTGCTATGCTTTAAGGTTTTTTATGATTTATGCAGCTGTATAACTTGGATGCTGCTAGGAGATTTGCACCAGACAAAGTCCTTTGTTCATCTCACTTGGGATATTGTGGGATGATAGAGCTTCATTTAGCTTTTGTGTAATGTAGGACAGTGACCTAGTTTCAGGACTTTTCAATATCTCATTCTGGCTTGGTTTTCTTCTGTCTCTTTTGCTCTAGTAAATCTTAGACAGCCAAGCTTACACATAATTTCATCAAGAATTAGTTTGATTTCCTGTCTGACTTCATGGTACAAGTTGCTTCAACTGCATTTCATTCTTAACGAATGTTCCCAGGGACACTGTCCAAGTAAATCTCAGGACTTTTCAGTTATGTGATAACAATTACTATTTAGGTTGCTTCTATCTGCTCTTAAAACTGTTACTGCACAAGAGTTTTCCAAACCAGCTTTTGGTGCCCAGCACCAGATTTTGGTGCTCAGCTTCACATCCCTTGAAGAAGCTTCATTTTTAGAAGCTAAATGCATAGCTATTTTTGCCAAGCAGGTCTTTTTCCAGATTCACTTCTCTGACCAATTGAAATGACTAGCTACAAAGTTTTGTATTTATTATTTCATAGAATTGTTATATATATATCTTGTTAAAACCTATTTGCATGTACTATGAACCATAAAATTCCAGGTGGGTACTCTTACCCGTCCCAGGCATTGAAGAATAAAACATCGTTGGTGTTACCCCGAGCTTAATTCTGACCCTTACCAAACTCCTCTTTTACTTTGTGCACAATTGCTTTTTAAGGTTTAAGATTTATTAAGGAAAATAATACAAGAAGAAAAAACAAAGGACCAAACAGAATTCTTTATTTAACTGAAGATATTATGTGTGTCAACAGTCCCCTGTTACTTCTGCTGAAGCTGGGGCTTAAAGTATGTGGCTTTCAATCTTCTTTAATTACAGTCATATGCAGCATATCATGCGCACCCCCTGCTTACTTCTGACACAGTAAGCAAAATCTGGATTAGAAGCTGGGTTCTGTGCTGATTTCAAATTTACTGAGATGAAATTTATTTGATCCTTTAGAAGCAGGATGAGCTTAGTTCCCTTGGGAAGGAAATCCTGAT
This sequence comes from Pezoporus occidentalis, assembly GCF_034315485.1. Taxonomy (NCBI): domain Eukaryota; kingdom Metazoa; phylum Chordata; class Aves; order Psittaciformes; family Psittacidae; genus Pezoporus; species Pezoporus occidentalis. Next base: position 10,584,246 of record NW_026915724.1, read on the forward strand.
GTCTGCTCAAAACGATTTTAGGGAAAGAATGAAGGCTTTTAAAAGTTCACAAAAAAACTACCAGGAAAATATGTATAAACTGAATTCCCACAAAGAAAAATGCAGTGCCATCTCCATAGACTAAAAAGCTCAGCTCTTTGCACAGACTTATGGCAGAGGCATCGCATGCAAACAGCTTTGGTATTGAAGGCTGTGAGGGGATGTCTTGTGTTTCCCACCTGGCAGGAGACAGAACAGCACATCAGGAAACCAGCCTCTAGGCCCTAACCAACCCTCCTCTAGACCGTTTGGGTAACTCTTGGCAAGTCACTTGATTCTTGCTCTGTTTTTGTATCTCTGAAGACTCTGAAGTGTATTAGGAATGAGCAATACGTTTTACACAGAATTATGCAGTACACGCATGCATACACAGTGAGGGAGAAAAAGCACAGCATGTGTAAGAGCATATAGTAGATACGACTGGCAGTATCCTATCAATTTCAAAATAGCTATTTCTGTGTTTGGTAAGAGATATCTACAATACCACACTATATATTAAATGCCTTGATGGTGGTCATTATAACCCTGATGCAATCACTTCATCCCCTGCATTTTAGAGGCACTGCATGTTACCAGCTAAGATTATTCAGGTCTGCCATCTCTGGTTTAGTTCCTCTGCCTCTCAGAACTGGTTCGGCTCTGCACACCACAGATTCAGTAGAAATCCACACATTTCCTATTTCAAACTCATTCAAATATTTCCTATTTTGGCTTTCATGCTGAGCCCACAATGTAGATTTAGCTCTTTCTTTTCTCTCCTGAGACATTATTACAGTCTTCATTTTATTCCTATGCGTCTTACATTGTTTCCCTTGAAGACATCTTCCAGTTAGAGTCGCTGGTCTGTCTGAAACTAAATTTTCAAAATGCAGAAGCAAAATTTCAAAACAACAGAAGCAAAGGCTATAAAAACAGAAGCATTTTTACTGAGATAATGGAGCTCCTACAGATTTTGTGAAAAATCAGCTGATTGCTATGAGAGCGAAATTATGATTCACCGTAAGAGGGAAGAGGAGGGAGGCTCAGCTGTTAGATATTCTGTTTGGCAAAGGCCAGCTCCTGATTAGCAAGATGTACAACACAGGCTAGCAGCAAGAGTTAGAGCAAGATTGGCCATAGAACTGCACTTTTATCCCTGGTGTGGCATCAAAGTGTATAAACCATACAAGTCTTAGGCATGAGTATAAATATTTGAGAGAGAAAGCAGGTGGGCAAGCAGTGACTAAAGCCCCTATGTTTATAACAACACTGATATGGTCAAGGGCAGAAATCCATAGGAGTCTATTGGGTGCCGTGCTACATTAGCTCCCCCCATTGCAGAACTGGTTCGTTTTCCAAATATGGCTTTTTTCTTGTTTCAAACTAAATACTCTCTCCAGCTTGCTATGGGACCATCATGAGCAGTGCTACTAACCCACCTTTCTGGGGAAACACACACTACCTCTGAGCTCTGACTCATCCTGGGATGGGTTGGAAGAATGAAGGTGAATATTTCGCAGCAGCTGCTGGGAAGGCAAAGCGTTACTGGGGGAACTCCCCAGCAGTGTGGAACTCCTACTGCCAGTGCATTTGCTTTCACAGGCTGAGATTCCATAGGGATGGTTTGCGGCAGGGAGGAACTAAGGTGCTTGCTATGTGCCTTTTCTACTCTGCCTGTTAGCACCTCCTAGGTGCTGCTGTCCCTAGACTGGTTGCAGCAGCCCAGCTGTGCTTCCTTCTTTTTCCACACTCCCTATCCAGGCCAGACTGAGGCAACCCTTGTGTTTTTCCTTTCTGTGAGAGGCTTAAATCTCCTTTCACCATCTTGGGAGCATAGCGTGACTGCAGCCATTGCTGGCTGGCCTGGCTGCCGCCGTTCATGATGCCCTTTTTATTACCAGATTAGAGGACATTGTCACGATGCGTATGAGGCCTTTCAGATAAGGCGCTGTACAAGTTCCAGCAGGTTCCAAATACAACAGCGTGGCTTTCGCATCCAGCCTACGGGATCAGAGTTTATTTCCCCAATGCAGACAGCTTTGCACTGCCTTCCTGTTAATTAAAGTAGTGATTACAATACCACACTGTTTACATGCAAGATTTTGCATGGTCTTGGCCATTCACGTGCAAATGAACTTGTAAGCCTTTCTGTGCTCTAAAATCTGCTGATGTCAGTCTTCCAATTCTAACTTCATGTTGTAGGACATGTGGCTTTCTATAGCTTAGCTTTGATGCCCCCAGGTCATATTATCTCAGTTCTGAGGTTCATTATGATAAATCTTTCACTGGTTTTAAATAAAAAACTTTAATTGTACCATACTTATTCAGCTTAGGGCTTGGCTCCTGAAGGCAGCAGTTTTAATTGCATCATTTGTATAGTGGCCCAATATGTTTTGGTGTGAAAAGTGCATTATCACGTTTAATTTTGCATTATTTTTCCCATATGTTTTAGTTACACTAAAACTTCAGATGGGAAGTGATGAGGCTTTCCCACTGCTCTCTCATACTCTCTTCAGCATTTTTTAATGAGCTAAGGACACACTATTTTCTTTTGTTCTCATCAGTTGAGGTTTTAGGGAGCTGTTTATTTGTAGGGTAATTCTTGTATTTATGTAGAGCAAGGCATTAGACATTTTTATCCTCTACTTATTAACAAGCCAGATGGTACCGGCTGCTACCCACACAATTCCAATTATCAGATGGCAAACTGAAATATACGTGGGGCAAATGAGAAAATGTATATTAAAGAAGCATCATGGAGAATTGGCTTCTCAGAGATGTTGATTCACAAAGGGGTACTAGCAATTAGGGTACGACAGCCTTCTGCTGAACATACAGCACTGGCCTGGGGGCATAAGTGTTCAGCCTCCAAAATTTTAATACTATATCTCTCTTTCATTTATCGTATGAATACTTTGAAATCTGATTGAGGTCTTTCATCCTTTAAATTTCTTGTCCACTTCAGAAGTATATGTAGTATCAAAATCAGTCAGTAAGACAAGGTATCCCGGAAAGCTGCAGAAAAAACTGAAAGTTAACATAAAGTTTGTGCATCCGCTCTCCTAATACACCTTCATGCACCTCTTGGCATGCACCTCAGTGATACAGGTATAGCTCTAACACTGAAATGTAGGACCCAGCCAAGTATTGCTATTCTAGGTCTCAAACTAACCTAGAAATTACAATTTACACATGGATTTTTGATTAAGGTCAACTTTCAGCTTAAGGTTTAAATATAAGGAGGTCTGGTTATGCTTATGGTTGGCTTCATGGTCTTTTACAAACAACTTTTGTAAATTCAGAACCTGGACCCAGTCCTTACTTAGGACTGCATCCTTACTTAGGACCTTGCATCAATGACACATGACAGTAATAAAGATCCCTTCAATTAAAGGCTTTATAATGGTTTTGTTGTTTTTGGTTGTTTCTTTTTTTTTTCTGGCCAGAATATACAACCAATATAGGAAATATCTGGGGGTAAAAACTGTTCTCTGTTGTCAAAACAACTCCTTTTGTTTTGACATAGAAATCATATGTGAGTTGGCTGAGAAGATGGTGAATTACATGGGAAACCTTTTGTAGGGCACTTCTATTCCTTTTCACCACTGGCTCAAGCTGAAAGCACTAATCTAAATCAAACTGCGGAGAAATTGATGTCCTCGGGTCAGATCAGCTAAAGGAAAGAGTCATTCAAGCTAAAGTAATGGCTTTCTAGTATCCTTCAGTTGTTCATATGGGTTACCAGGAGGTTAATCATCTATGTGAGAAGATTTTGCAAAAGTTCTACTGTGAAACATTTCAGAGTGTCTCTAGTTTCTGTGCATAGCATCTAATAAATAGAATGCCTTCTCTTTCAGCAGCTGCTTTCATGATGCCAGGGAAAACCTAGTCTCTTTGCAGCTGTTCCTTGCTCTAACACTTACAACCTACAAATCTTGCAGGAGTCTCTTAACAGGATGAGTCTGAAAAACAAATATGCATGGTTTAAACACCATTTACACTTCACTAGGTTTACTAGGTGCAAATAAACCTATAAAATAAACCTAGGTGCACCTAGGTTTACTAGGTGCAAATTCTCACTCCTATTGATGAAGAAGTGAAAACGTGTGCAGGCATTTGTCTGCCATTTGGTTGCATGAATATGCAACTGCAAAGAAGCAGGTCATTCTTCTGTCTCACCTTCCAGTTGTGAAATGGGGGGATTAATAATGCTCCTTTTAGTTTGCTGTTAGCAACAGGCGAGCAAGATCTGCAGTAGTCTCTAGGATGCTCTCAATGAGATCCTAAGTGTAAATGAGTAACACAGCCATTCACAGAGACTGGCAGAGATCAGACAGAGCTTTTGTACCTGGTTTAACAGACACAAAAAAAGTCGAAACCACTGTCCAATGTTGTTCAGTAGATGCCCATTCCAGTGAAAGCAGCCCGTTGCTTACTTTGTGTTACTGATGTTCCTCAAAAAGGTTAGGCAAAGCAGAAAAATTCAAAATAAGCATCTCATTGAAGTTCCAAGGTGCAACTGCCAGCCTCTCCCATTCTACACAGCTGACATGGAGGTTCACATTTTTGATTTAGTTCTTCAAAATCTGCAAGGCGAAAGTTTGATTTGATTTCTCAAAATGAGAAAGCCGACACTGTATCAGATGCTTGAAGATCACTGACATCCAAATTATTGTCAGGTCTGGATTGCAAAGAAGTGATTCAATAGCTGAACATCTGTGTACTCACTAACGTAGAGTTGCTGTTTTACCCACAAGCAGCTGTGGAGTAGACAGGCAAAATTCTCTGATAATTACAGTGTGCATTACAAAGCAGGCATAGTCATAAGAGCATGCAATCAGTTCAGGTTTTTTTAACTTTGGAACAGGGTAACACTGCTAGATCCAAGGCTAATAAACATAAAATAGGTTTCTCAGCCAACATAGAGGAACATTTAGTCAGATCTGAACAAGATTAGGAAATTTACTTACTAAGCAGGACACTTTTTCGAGTCTCTGTACGGCTTCTATAGAAGCAATGGTTAAGAAGCACCTGAGGCACTCAAACTCTTCCAGAAGCTCAAATACAATTGATTCTTTATGGATTTGCAGTTTGCTTTAATACGCTTTTATTGTTTACTACATGTGCTTGCCTGCTTTATCTTAGGCAGTGGCATCAGCCATTATATTATTATTTACCAGGTTAGTGGTGACAGCTGAGTATCCTTATCAGAACTCATTATCTTTTCATCTCTTACCTTATGCTCTTTCAACCTCTTGGTCATATCTTCATATGAACACTATTGTAGGCAAGACAGAAAAAAAAAAAAGAAAAAAGAAGAAAAAAAGCCTACAGTGAAATCTTTCTCTCACCCAAGGCAAAAGCCTATGGAGTAGAGCTTAAACAAGCCAAAATGGGATCTAATTAATGCATAAACCTTGTGTGCTTGTACAGGACTGCCTCTTCCCTGCATTCTGGATCTATGAGCTCACCTTTCTTTTTCATGGCTGGGAGCTGAAAGGCATTAAAATATAAAACAGTGCCTTCCTTGGATTAATTCTGACACTTTGTGCTTGTTGTTTCAAGGTTCACAGGTAAATATGAGTGTGCTGGCATGATATTTTGGGAATCACTGCCCATGCAGCCAGAGAGAACAGTCTCACTGCAGGTAAACAGAGCATCCTAGACTCTGGCAGGACTGAATATATCATAAAACATAAGAATTATGCCAAAGTACAAAAATAAAGATTAAACTATGTTGGGAGTTCAATCCTGTATCTTTTTGTAAAATTATTATCACAGTGGGTTCTGTACAGTAATGACTACATAGCAAATTCCTTTTTGAAGCAGTAGTTTAGTTCGTTTATGGGACATGTGTGGTGAAGAGAATAGGAATCAAGTTACTAGTGTGGGCTTTTTTTTACCAAAAGCAAGCCTTGGTTTTGCACCTGAAATATCCAGTAACTCTATTTTATCCACTATCTAAACAGGTTCCAAAATGTCACAAATTTTTCTCCAAGGGAAAATACTAGGCACAGCAAGACTTGTGAGGAAAAAAAAAAATGATAGGTCACTCTATAAAAGCAAACCAGCTGTCAAGGTTTTGCTTGTTCCCTTAATAGGTAGCTGTGGAAAAGCATTGTTTGGATGGAATTATTGCAAATCTGGGATTGTGGCATTATGTGATGTGCACGGGAGGAAAATAAAGAAATTGAAGGTTTAATTTAAAATGAAAAAATTAATTTAAAGGGAAACCCACTAGAGAAGGAGAGGGAGTGAGCTGAAGTGTGGTAATGGAAACATTACTCCTGCCTGCAGTCAGTTAGGTAGAAGACATGGCTGGGCACAGACTAAGGATAATTGGTCCTTGCTGAGCCTAAATGTAATTTCCTGACAAACCTGGCACAAAGGTGTTTGGGCAATGGGCATCTATTGATAACTCTGGCTGTTTAAAGCACAAGACAGCTGGCATTCACGGTGTTCCTGCCCCACACAGAGAAAAGCCTATGGGGTGGGTGCAAGCAGCCTCTTGCTCCTGGGAAAAGCAGGATGGGTTTGCTGGCACTGGAACAGATCTCCAGTGCCCTGGTTTGGCCTGGAGGGCAACCCCCTTGCTTAAAGCCTTCAGAGAAACATTGGTCCACCATTGCCCATGCACATGGATGTGTCCTGAGCGGCACTTGAGACTCTAACAGCAGCAGTCCACAGGGCTCCAAGGGGCTTGTAAGAATTTCCACTAGCAGGGATTCATCCCCATGTATTTTAAATCCTACAACAGAGAATAAAAATTTGGCAAGATGCTTCAACATGTTAGTGTGAGTTTAACACAGTTGTTCTGCTGACCTTAATGGCGCTATTCACATGCTTACAGCAAGGCGTGTGCTGAAGTACATTGCTGAATCAGCTCTTATGTATGTACTAAAATACAGCAGTGATTTCTGCAATCAAGGCCAGTGCCAAGCTCTGGTACATCCCTGCCTAGAGTCAAGATATTAGACCATTGCTGCTGTGTGTAGTAGCTGGCATTGTAGCTCCTCTTCCCGGGCCTGGTGAAGATGAGCAGGAAGCATCCACACAAATTGGCTCATGCTGCTTCTTTAATAATTCATGTATTTTTGCTCTCTTCTATAGTTAATGAACCTCCCCCACTTTCACCCTCATTCTCTCTCCCTCTCCCATTCAGTCAGTTTGTTGTGGTTTCATGTATCTAATCCATCTGTCACTCGATTATAGCTATCGAGCACCTGTTATGGATTTCTAGAGTTTCATTCAAGCTGTTGACAAGTTATTCACAAATTGGCCCTTGTCACACTGTCATCGTGTGGAGTGCACTTTAGTGAATTCTTTTGGGTACACAAAATAATGAACAGAAGACAGCAAGGCTTGTGAATTAAGCAGTTTCACATCCCCAATATTTAAAAAACTGCTAACGGATTTCAAGATTCTTGTTGGTGATATATTTTTCAAGACCTTTTCTTAAAATATTTTGTCTTCTCCATCCAGACCCTTTTTCATGAATAATCACAACACAAGTTGCTTGAGTTGTCACGGCAAGCTATGTTGACAATGGCGCCTTATTTTAGACAGCCTATGTTGCAGCTGCAACGAGTTCATCATTGCTTCCTCTGCACAACCCTCCTTGCCTGAACTGCTTTGGTACTAGAAGGAAAAGCAGAGGGCTGGTTGGCTAGCCCTCATTAGCTGCAAAGATCATCTCCTCTGCTGATTATTTGTTTTATTTTGCCTTGGAGGACACCAGGCAGAAATCAGGTAACAGAGGTAACAAATGTCACTATCCAAACATGAAACGTCTCCTGCACAATGCCTCACAAAAAGTTGATGCCGAAAGCAGGTTCAGCTATGTCTTGAAAAATTCTCACTTTCCTAATAAAATTTCAAAAATCTCAGTACCAGAAGGTCTAGAAATAAACTTTTTCACCAAATTTTTACTTCCAATTCCATACAGTTATTGCTTAATCCTTACTGCTTAGATTTCTGTACTTCACTGCTCATGTACCTCTTAACTTCTGTCTCTGCTCTGCTGTCATTCCCCAAGTGCTCTTGACATTGTGAACAGTTTTTGAGTGTGTAGTAAGGACCTTGAAAGTAATGTGGTACCAAGACAACATAAACTAAAAGAGAATTCTAAAATATTCTCACAGTGCAGCATGCTGGTGGTGTAGAAGAATGCATCTGCAAATAAAAGCAGTGATTGATCTGTTTGCAGCTATGAAATAAGTTATTTATGTGCAACTTGGCTCGGAACAAGTAAATGTAGTGCATGCATAGCTGCATATTTAAATCTATTTTGCATCAATAAACATGTACACTTTTCTAGTGTAGTCTGCAAATCCTGTGAATAAGATTCCAGGGCTTCAGTGTTTCAGTCTTCGAAGAGGATTTGTTTGTTTTCCAAATTCAAAAGGATAGAAATTTAGCAATTGCCTTGTCCATATTGGGTGCTAATATAGCTGTAGAAAATTATCTGGCAATTATAAAGGGGCTAAATTACTTCTGATCTCTTATTAGATTTCTTACTGCTCAGGGGTTTGAGGTTGTAAGATCATTTTCCTTTTTGGTTTCACAGGAAGAAATCCAGCCGGTCTGATCATTGCTGTGATAAACCAATAGGTGGCAGAACTTCAAAGCAAACTCTGAAATAATAAAGCCGCGCTCCATTATAATGAAGCTTAAAATAGAAAGTGCAGATGTCTCAATAGTTAACAATTTAACAGTTAACTCAGAGAAGAAGTTCTTCTTAGAGTGCTTGGAATATATTTATTCAATGTTCAGTCAGTGAACTGCAGTTCAAATACTCACAAAAACTTCCTGCTATTTTAACAAAACAGTTTCAGGGGTATTATGCACTGAGTTTGTAAGGGCTTTTAGGTATTAGAGAACGCTGATAGGCACCCATGATTTTTAAAGCATGTAACATTCAGAGTCACAGAAATATTTTGATACTGCAGTGTTCAAGGCCAGGTTGGACAGAGCCTTGGGTGACACAGTCTAGTGTGAGGCATCCCTGCCCATGGCTGTGGGCTTGGAACTAGATGATCTGAAGGTCCTTTCCAACCCTAACTGTTCTGTGATTCTATTTAGTTACTTATGCTGATGTGGTACTGATCAACTCTAGTGGTCCCAGCAAAAAGAATTTATGATAATAAACCCCAATTAAAAAAAATAAAATTATTTCCCTTGAGCCAGATCATAAGACCAAGTTATGCATCTGAAAAGGCTTCACTGGGACTTTTAAAATCACATCACAGTGAAGCCATCATTGCAAATCAGTAATAATACCTCTCCACCTGCTGCTATCAAATGCATTCAAATCAGCCTAATCACAACTTCAACACCACAGTAATGAGCTGCTCTGAGCCCTGCCTCAAACTGAGGTCCTGCAAGCCCTGACACAAGGGTTTTATCTTGAATACAAAACCAGTCCTTTCATTAGTGGCTTACTCATCCAGCAGTGTCCTCAGCATGCCTGAGGCATACTGTCTCCCAGGAGCACAGCAGAAAAATAAATACATGCCACCTCTAGATGGAAGGAAAGCCCAAATCCAGCCTATGACATGACTGAGGGATAATGAGAATAATAGAATAAGCTCAGCAGAAATGGCTTGCAAGACAGGCAGAGGTTTTGACAACTAGGCTGCTTAAGTAGTTGACTTGGCTACAGTGCCCACGTCCGGCAGACAGCTCACAGCCAAGGATCCTGAGCGAGGGGAGCCACCTCTAAACTGGCATCACATCAGTTGCTTAGACACATAAGCCTCATTCTTCAGCCTTGCACTACTGGCTAATTTAGGCAGCTCCCTGCTCAGCTGTTTGACTTAAAAAGCTGAAAATCCCTTTCTTACCAGCTTAACAATTCCCATATAGGGATCACAAGCTGCAAACAGACACTCAAGTTGGTACTGAAATTCCAAGCTGCAAGCAGCTGAGGAGTTGTGTTATACTCCTCTGCCAAACAACGCTGAAAACCATCTAAATAAATCCCTTCAAATCCTAAATCTTGCTGGCTGTGAGAAAACTAGGCTAGGGAGGCTTAAATCACTTCTGAAAATTATGTAGGATCCTAAGTCATTTTTGTGCCTTTGAAAAATTTACCCTTAAAGGGGGATGCTACAAAGTGATCTCCTTCCCAAGTACCACTATTAACTTTGTGAAATTATTCCTGAAGTGTGCATGAATAAAAATTATTCATAGATATAAGGGTATCACCATCTGTCTAAATAAAAATGAAGCATAAAACAGGTCCAAAACCATATTGGTGTTTGGGCTTTTCCAATGAATCACTTTAAAATAAATAGGTTTTCATTGGATTTATAAAAAAAACATAATATGTTCCTTCTATTTTTATTTTTTTTTTTTTTAACATAGAAAGCCAGCATGTTTTCCAAGTATCTCAGATGGGTGTTATGGGGATTCAGTTAAAGGATCCTGGAAAGGATATCTTGGATCTTTGAGCTGTTTTCTTGGGCGATGCCAAAAAGAAGTCTCAGGTGTTTTATAACTGCTCAAGCATTTTACTGTAAGAGCAGTGCTGAAACCCCAAGTCTTATTCTGTGTGAAAAAAAATAATGAAGGTCTATAAAAATGATATGTTTTACCTCCATTTCAGTTGGTGCTAGTCTTCTGTCCCCAATGATGTGATTTAGGCGTGCGCCTTCCTGTTCTGAAATGGTTCAAGGAATTACTATTTTTGAGTAAAAGAAGTATCATTCCCGTAAGTAGCTGCTAAATATCATTGAAAGAAATTGATAAATTTGGGATAGATTCAAGTGTTGGTTACACCACTGAAAAGTCAGCAGAAGTCTGATTTTCACACATGCTCCTAATATTGCTTCATTTCCATAATATGCACCTGTGGTGGGATATGAGGCTCAGAACAGCACCTTGTCTTAGTATTGCTGTTTCCTGATCTCTTGAACAAAAGCAACCTTTGCACATCTATTAATTTCCTCCAAATGCTTCACTTCTCAGCAGCTCTCTAACATTTTAAAATGGGGCACATTTTTTTTTAATAATTTGGGGCCCCCTTATGGTCTCCTATGTGAATATACTACATGTATTGTCATCTCTAGCACACCCCAAACTCTACATCTCAAACTCCACCTCACTTCCCATTTTCACAGTGTCTATTCCCCTTAAAAGGACCTTTTTTTTCCCCAGTACTTTAGGAAAGCCACCACTGCCAAAGCAATGTGCTCTGTTCTCTCCTGCATTCCACATAGCTCTCAGCAACCTAGGTTAGAGTCACCTTTGAGAAGGGAAATCTGTGAGAAGGTTGGTAGTACAAAGCAGGAGGGCAAAGTGAGCCAAGACAAAAAAAAAAAAAACAAAGAAAATGCTTCTCAGGTCTTCTCCTGCTCTGAAGATTTATGGAGTCATTCCTGTACGACACTGCTTGAAGCACTATTAGTCTAAGTTGTTGTCTCTTTGAGCTGTACAGACGCTCGTGGGGCTGAGGTTGCTTTGTGGCAAGCAGTTGTACTATTTCCTCCACTTGACAAGTATAATCTTCTGCCATGTCTTGTTCCATTTGCTTCTTTTATTACTGAAGAGATGCTCAATCTCATAAAAGCTGACATGCCCTGAGAAATCTCGTGTGCTCTTTCTTTTACAGAGCCTGAGCATGTCAATCTCTGAAGGCATGTAGTAGTTGTTTGACTTTGTGTAGAACAAAGTCTCCTAAAATCATTGCTGGGAATACCTGTGGGGGAAAATTACACCAACAAAAATCATTCTACTGGCCTTTTGACATGTACTATAAAAAGACTGAGTTAGTAAGAAATAGCTTATGCGCACAAAATAAAAATGTACTGTATCAGCTTTTTTTCTTTGGAGAGTAGCAAAGAGAAAAATTGATTTATTCTTGGTGGCATTTCTCCCTCTGGGCCCAGAGAAAATCAAACCTCCAGATTATGCCTAAGTAAGGTTTTTTTAAAAATGTGTATTTTTTTATTCTAGTCAATATTGCTAAATGTAAAGCTTGCATTAACTAACTGCTACTTCTTACATGTGGACTTCTTGTTTGTAAAACTACCACAAATCTTATTGTTATTTAAATAAACATTGAAATAAATGTTTGCTATGGTGCTTATTTTACCTTCTTTCATTCAGCTTCAACCACAGTCTTAGCGAGGTTCATAGTAACGTAAATATGTAACAGCTGAGGACTAGAACTATTTCTATTCAGATGGAAGAATGGATCATTGCTCACAGATATATGTATGTATATATATGTATACATTGGTTGAACAACTATTGTATATGTATTAGTTATGGCAGTTTCCTAGTTTTATATATAAGTATAAATAAATATATTTTGGTTTTGAGGAAAATTATTTTGATTACATCTGTACCTTAGACAGTTGTCAACAGTTGAACAAATAGCATCAGAGTAGTAAATTCTTGCTTGTTCTGCACAAGGGCATATAAAGAAGATCAAATCCCACACAAAAATGATGAATCATGCTTGTCAGAGGAATTTTGACTCATTGGTGGAGCAGGCATACAGGAGGACTAGTGCATTTTTCTAATAAGATTTGAGAGCCCTTTAAAGAAATGCACAAAGTATTAAATTTAACTCTGTTGCAGAAGAGCACAGCATCAAAATCAGTCAGGTATTGGCAAAATTCTCTTTCAATGACTTCTTATATCAAAATGCTGCATTTCTAAATAAATCTCCTTGCAATAGGCTTTCACTGTCTTTATGCATTGACCTTTCAGCAAACATAGGGTGAGTTGTCACTAAACGGTTTTTAGGACATTATTGGTGAGTGCAATTTTTTTACTTTAATTTTCATGCTACTTTGCTTTTGACTACGCACCAGGGATATTTTTAGATTATTGATGACTGCACCATCTGGCTGTATTCTATTAATACCAACATAACTGAGTTTTGCAAACTCTTTCTCCTTCAGTTCAAACCCTTAGGCAACTTCCACAGCTACAGCAGGTACTCAAGTGAATGACCTTGGTTGCATTCAGCACAGAAAGTATTTGCTCATGGGTTAAGGAGTATTTCTACCTGTAGTTTCTGACTGCTTCAAGGACTTCAAAGTAAGAGGACAGAAACAGATTTCAAGGTTAATTATCTCATATCCTTGAATTGTGAATCCATCTGGATTTCGCTGAATGCAGAAACATCACAGTTGGGGGTTTGGTGGTGGTGTCATGGTCCAAAGACATGCTGAAGGCCCTTGCCTAGTATGAAGATCTGCAAGAGGGCCCTCATCAAAGTGGGAGGTCAGATTCTTTGGAGGTTTGAGTATTTTGTAAACTCTTTTCCTCATGGTTTCAAGCCACTGCCTTAAGGGAAGGATTCAAGTATTTCAGTGTTCACGTCTTTGCTTTCAACAACAGCTTTGGCTGACCTGCCTGGTAAGATTTAAAGTTTTGGTTACATTACATGCTATTTTCAGTGCTTCCATCATTTTTTAAAAAAAGCATAGTAATTCACAAAATTCATAAAATTCATGAATTAAATATTACCATTTCATTGGTAATAATACAACCATTTAACCACAGTTTTATAATCACAGAATCATAGAATGGTTTGGTTGGAACAGATTTGGGATGTTGGGATGATGGTCGGAGGGAAGTCAGGGCCAGTCGCTGGTGACCTGAAGACATCTAGTTGGTGGGCTGAACCCAGGAGAAAAGGTCATCTAGTCCAACCCTCCTGCAATGAGTAGGGACATCATCAACTAGATCAGGTTGCTCAGAACCACATCCAGCCTGGCCTTGGATGTCTCTAGGGATGGCGCATGTAATCCTTAGAGCTGTGATGTTTTACTGATTTTTTTACTGAGAATTTATCCTTGAAAGAAAAAAAATGTTAGTTCAAGGTGTTTTGATACTACAATAATGAGTATACATTAATCTAAAACCAAAAGCCAGTTACAGAGCTATAGAAAATGAACCATAAATAGTGAATGTCCTGCTTCTGCTGCAAGAAATATGCTAGGGAATATATTGGTTTTTTTTTAAATGAATATGAAAAAAAACCTACAGAATTGTTTGTGGCAAATTTATTAAGAGAGAAAAGGATAAATTGAACATTTCTAAAAGTGTCATGAATTATTTGTCATGCTCAACTCAGAACAAAAACCAACACTGTAGTGTTATTGTCAGCTGGATATATGCATGTGAGTCAAGAAATCTATACAGTTAGCAACACTTTTTAGGGATGTGACACTAGGACTTCAAATAAAGATATCTTTGCTGTGTGAGCTGCAGAACAAATTCCATTATCTGAGAGCAGGAGCAGAGCTTTACCAACTTTTATTCAGGCACAGTGGAGAAACAGTTGGCTAAGAACCTAATATGCTATCTTTGTGTTGGTTATAAGCCCTTGACTATAATTCTTATGTAAATTATTTTTATCTTCTCCAAAGGAAAAATGTTTTGGAAACTCCCTGTGGGTTTCTCAGACTGTTAGTTCATTACATGGATTACTCCTGCAGTGTTCTGGGCTCCCACACTCTGGACTGAGTTGTGATTCTATATCTATCTGCATTTCTTTCTTTCATTGCCGTTTTCTTTCCCCAACCCACATTTTTCCCCACCGGGAAATAAACTGTTTCATATTTTTTCACTTGAAGCTAAGGCTTCTTAAATGACTTCCACTGAGTTTTTCCAAATCGGGTTCCATTAGCAAGACAAAAGTGAAAACAATTCCTGCTGTGGTGAGCCTTAAGAAATGGGATGTGTAATGAACCAAGACAATGGGTGATTGACAGTCAAGAATATAGTTGAGTTTAGCCCATTTAACAAAGCCAGGATACATACGAAAGAAATCTCACTAATGAATAGACTCCCACGTCTTTCTCAATGTTAGCAAACAGTCAACCTTATATACTAAGGTAAATAAATACCCAGGTCTAAGGACTTCGATAGCGTATATCCCCGACAATGAAAAAAACATAGTTAATATTCTCTCTTGGGGTTAAAAAAGCAAAATTAAATTCAGAGCTACTATTGCCAGCTCTGTGATTTTGGACTAGTGTATAAGCAATAACGGCATAGAGGAAGAGCTAATAGGGGTATTGAAAAAGGCACAAGGGATCACAGACTGGTAATATAGTACTGCAATAGCAGAACAGCAGAAAACTAGGAAGCATTAAGGTGCCCAAGGATGTCTGCAAAAACGATGCCATGGCACACCTCCGGTTCTTCAGGACACCAGTGGGGTTCTGCAGAAACACTGTGATGTGTGGTTCTCCCAGGAGTCAACACTTTATCTTCAGGGTAGACTGACAGGTAGTGTTGAAGCACGACACCTGCACAAGGAGCGAGTTCAAATCATGTGCTGCCCTGAAGTGAATAATCCTCCCAGAATATGTGTCATGCTGGACTGTTGTGCTAAGGCAAACCAAAGGTTCTTCACAAACTGGGCTCAATCCAGTGGGAATTAGGTAGTTTAATAGATCTCATCCTACTAGCTCTAGAGTATCATCAGTGACAGCAGACACTGGCTGACTCTACAGATAGCTGCTCTACAGTGTCTACACAGGGGTCCCTAGAGGATTAGCAAGGAACCCACCTCATTCTTCATGTCTTTCTTGGATGTTTGGTCTCCCAGGTCAGCAATGCTGTAAAGTACAAGGAGAAATAATAATTCTGTGCTTTATCAGCATGGGTCTACCCCAGCCAGATAGTAAACCTTGCTGGACTAAATGATGCCTTGCTTGTTTAAATGATGCCATGTGAAATGGCTAAGTACATCTTGTCACTGCACTGCTATTGTGCAGGAATCTCACTGAAAATGTTCTGGGGTAACTAAAGCAGTCCGTATTAAACAGATCTGACTTCTTAAAGGAAAGGTTGCCATTTTCTGAAAGTCTGCTTTGACATGCCTCAAATAGTCACGTAAAACCTGGGGTGGCAACGACTACTAGATGACTCTGAAAAGTGTGGTCTGGGCTTTATGAATTGCCACAGTCCTTATAACTAACAGATAATGTATTAAAATTATGATCATCCAAATATGGTGTATAGGATTTTTCAAAGCCGTTTAAAAGTATTTAATAATTTTCTTTCTTCTTTTTTTTTCCTAGTAAATGACAAAATAGTATTGCAAGTGGAGATTAGCATTTCAATAGGAAAGGAATATTTGGAAGGAGTGTGTAGAATTTCAATTATACTATAGTGCAAAATGTTCTATACTATCCTACAAAATTTTCCCATGGGGCCTCAGAGTATATCATAGGCCCACCTATCTTTTCTAGGCAATGAACACTTGCAACTGCCATAGATTTAGGGGGACCAGTAAGCCTGCAGCATTTGCTGTGTTTTGGGTGCTGGTTTCTGGATTCCTCAAGGTTCCACCTCAAAATCTGGAGAGACTTGGCACTGAAAGTCAGCCTTTACCTCACAAGCAAGAGGTCTGGTTTGCACTGAAAATTACCTGTCCTCTGCTTTTAAGTAAGTTTTTATTTTAGAAAAATAAGGTGCTTTTTCAAGCCTCATCCTGCATGTTTTTTGATGAAGGCAAGATAAAAAGATTCTGATCCGGCAAGACCAATGAAGTTACTATACCATGAACTGCTGTGGAGGGAAATTATATTTTCTGGTAGTCCTGCAACATGTTTTGTGTTGATAGCACCTTTTAGATATAGATCTAGCCTGGACAGTTGGACCATAATGCCTTTATCTGGAAAAAACAAGTGTTATCAAGTGTTATCCTCTCTCCCCATTCTCCTTCAAAGTATTACTAGGCTGGGTTGATGAAAAATTAGATAACTGTAATAAAATAGGATTGCCTTAGAAACCTGTGCTGTGCATAGCAGCATGTGTTCTTCTCAGCCTGGAGCCTGTGACCTTAAAGAAAGCTGCAGCACTTACCTCTCAGCTAACTATGCTAGTTTGATATAAAACCAGGACCAGCAATCAAACAAAAAAGTAGGTTGCAAAAGGAAGACCACCAACCTAGGTTATAGAAATACTTCTTTTCCCCCTAATAAATTTATTTTTACATAAATTTTAAACTTTTTTAGTAGCTGTCTGTAGTAAGAGAGAAGATTAATGAGTAGTTCATACTCATTATCCATAAGTTTTGGATTAATGCTTTGTGGGGAGGCATAAATCACAAGTGATTCCACTTTCCATTTGTGGTGCATCTTGGGGTATGTAGGAGAGCATTCAGGTTTTTTAATCCTAATAATTCACACTCATCTCATTGTCATGATTAATTAATACTGCAGGATGTGCTCATGCAGCCCCTGTTCACCACAGCTGTTATTTTATTCAGATCACTGGACTACTACAGCTTTTCAAGGAGAGCTACTCCACAATCCCATGGTACTATTGAAAAACATTTGACAAGTAGCTCTTCTTTTCTCCTGCTCCATTTAATTTCACCAGGCACTATATAGAATTCTTTTGTCTCTAATTACCCTTTAAAAGTTTACAACCATATTGATTTCTGGAAGAAGTCAGGCAACTGTGACAGGTAGAGAGTCTTCAGCATAAATTATGAAGAGTGAATTAGGCTGTAATTGAAAGGAAAGCATAACCAACCGTGAGGAAATTCTTGTTGTTATTAGCCCAATATATCTCAACCACCTCAACCACTTTGATCTACATTTGCCACCTGTAAGCAGGCCTGCAGAAAAAGGCTTTGTCCTTGTAACACCAGGGGAGTGGATGGTTCCCTGTAGAGATGGTGTGCGGCTGTCACCTACAGAAATACTTAGCCCTCTAAGCTTTGGCACAGCTTTTACCACTTCACCCCATTTGCTACATCCTGTGATCACAGCTGGTTTTGTGGGGACATTCCACACTCAAGACTTCCTCAAAGAAACACGTTCAGGTTGGCAGAACCAGGGTAAAGTGGAGTCAAACTTAATTTCTGGATCCTAACAATATTCTGGGCAGAAGACACACTGCATTGCACAATTAAAAGCATTTCTGGGTACCAGAAGCAGAGTTCTAGTTGCCCTAAAAACTTCCAAGTCAAACAGAGTTAAAGCTATCAAATATAAATATCCCCAGGATTAGGGAGGGCTATTTTAGGTCTCAATTTGGGATTTGGGAATCCTTCACTCTAGCCAAGTCCTTCTGGAGGGTTTCCTAGACTCCATAGCAGGTATTTATTTCAACTAATTACAGACAATCTGTTCCAGAGAAAATGAGTATTAGTACAGGACTGAAATGTAACAGAAGACACTACTGAGTGCCTGTGAAGCATTCCCATTTCCAAACACATCAGAAATTTTGCTTATTATTTTTACAGAAACCTGAAGTCATCTGATAATATAAGTAGCCCTTCCCCACACCTACAAAAGCCACCGACTAGCTTCTGGCTCACAGGATCTTGTCTCTTTTGAGAATTTTCTGTAATTCTTTTTCTGCTGATAAATACCAGCTCACACAATGAAAACAAGGCAACCACGAGACTGCCTCTGTTTCGAGTGGCAAAAGCAATCATGTGCATCATGCAAAAGCAATCATGGTTGCAGTGAAGGATCTATAAAAAGCCCATCAGTGGATGTGGAGGAGTTAGACTAATCTGGGTGTATTACCCACATCACGACTGTGGGTACTGTGCAGGTGTGCCTGGATACAAACTGCTAATATTTTTAAAGTTTATGCTTCACGAAGTTAGAAAAAACAATAGTGACAAAAATAGGACTAAAATATCACTTGTTCTTGAAAAAAAATCCATTGGAAATTCATTTTATACCACTAAAATAACTTACACTAAGGTAAACACAGGCTAAGGAAAGAGATCTAAAACCAAACCACAGACTAGTGTTTTATTAGTCTTGTAGTATATTCCATGAAATGTCAAAAATTATTAAAGTTAACAGTTGACTACAGCAGCCTAGTAAAACTTCAGGAGTAAATTTTAAGGAACCTTTACAAATCTTATCAGAGTGCATATTGTAATGCATTACATAGATTCCTCTTCAGCTTGGATCATTAACAAGCACAAATAATTACTTTGAAGGAAGTGAAACAGTGACGTTTAAAGCATCAGATCTAGGAACACTATTGTTTCCCCAGGCAGGCTGGCCCTACAGGGCTCCTAATCATCCTTAGGATAACAGTGTACTATAAACTGCAACAAGCAGTGATAAAACACGCAATCTTGTGTGGATAAGCTATAACATAGTACTAAGGGAAAAAAAGTTAACACAGTGTGGGCTGGGAAATAAGACAAAATGGGGATAAACATTGATTTATTAGAAACAGAAATTAGTAAAATTTAGGCTATAAATAATGCCTGTTAGTTTTCTTTTATGGTTTTTGTAATGTTCTTCACAGCCAGGAATAAACTTCTTAAGTACCATATGAGGATTACTCATACGACGTAAAACAGTGAGCCGTAAAGAACAATCTTCATATTGCTGCCCGACTTTAATCCTGAATTTCCTTACTTTAAACTAGACACAGAGTTCTTCAGCTATAAGTGGATTATTTTTTGTTTGTTTGTTTATAAAAAGGCATTGTGAAATATATACATGCTGTAATACTAGGCCATGGCGTATTTAATTTACTTTGTTCAATGAGGGTGTATCCAAGTCAGAAGTACAATGCTAATAAGGTAAGAATACTTGTACTACAGCAGCCAAGAATGGATAAAGATGTACTTTACCACCAGACAGGAGAATTTCCTCAACATTCCTTGGCTGACCTGCAAAGTCCGTCATCCAAAGTTGCATAAAAATTGTCATTTTACCTTTAATACAGATCCTCAGTCATTAAGTCAATTTTTTCCTACCTGTGTGTGTGTCTCTCTCTCAAATATCCTGAAAATAACCTTCAGCTTCTTTAAAACATAAAGCTTTGGCATTTTGGAGAAATTCAAATGAGCCAATAAACCCAATTTGGAGGCTGGTTAGTACCACATAAATTAATTTTCCTGCTAAATGATCAGAGTCACATCCACCTTTTTCACTACCATCTGCCTCACAACAAAGTTGGCACTGTAGTCCTTTGAGAGGTGGACTGTAAAAGTGTCATTTAGGAAAGGCTTATTAACACAATCCTTTCTAAGTTCCAATTTTCCTGTTCCAGGGCAATGAACACAGGCAGAATATATATACTGTTAGGAGGAAACACTCAAATGTCCATATGTCCACTTAAAGAATTAAAATGAAAAAAAAAAAAAAGTAAATAGATATGTGGATGGATCTATACAAATATTCACCTCGTTTTCAGGTATTCTCTTCAGTATTTGATCATAACAATTCTGCTAGTTGTTAGTTCTGTCTATGAAGGAAGAGTCCATGCCAGATGGGGTATTTTCCTTTTTCGCCTTTGGACTATATAATTAACCATTTCTACAATTTACACCTATAAAATGGTACTGGAACAGACCACTGTCATGGGTTCATCAGTAGCAGTCATTTTTCCCCTTCTTGGTAGCTGGTGCAGTGCAATGTTTTGACTTTCAGCTCGGGAACAGAGCTGATAACAAGCGATGTTTTGGTTTGGCCAAGGACTTTGTGAGCCTCATGCTCTGCCAGGGAGGAGGGGAAGCCAGGAGGAAGCAGAGACAGGACACCTGACCCAAACTGACCAAGGAGGTATTCCATACCACAGCACGTCATGCCCAGGATGTAACTGGGAGTGAGCCGGAAGGGCTGGGGACTGCAGGGTTGGAGGAGGTATCGGTCGGAGCTTGGTTGGGCCTGGGGGGCGAGTTATCGGTCGGCTGGTGGTGAGATGATGTATTCTCTTCCCTTGTTATTTCCCTTATCATTATTATCACTGGTGGTAGCAGTAGTGATTTGTGTTATACCTTAGTTACTAAACTGTTCTTATCTCAACCCGTGGGAGTTGCATTCTTTTCGATTCTCCTCTCCGTCCCTCCGGGAGCAGGGGGAGGGCAAGAAAGGGGGGGGAAGTGAGCGAACGAATTACCTGACTGGGTTTAAACCACGACACCACTTTTCTGGACTTGCTCTTAATTTCCTTCCCTCTCTCATCTCTTCTGGTGTGTGACAGACATTTGGGGTCAGCCACTCAGTCACCTCATTTCACTCCTTAACACAGCCAGGTTCTTGGCAAGTACTTTTGAGATAGTCTGATGGCAGGGAATATGCAGAGAAACAGATGTGTACCTCATCTCCCTGTAGAAAGTTTTCTTTGCTTCTGAAATTCTCATTTCTAAGTTCTCAATGTCAAAGAACATTTCTAAGCATAACAATGCGAAGCTTTAAACAGGTCTTCCCCAGTCAAGAGGCACTGCCCAGAGTCTGGGGATATGTGGCATGTTCACCCTCCAGCCCAGTGGAGAAGATGATGCACCTATGCAGGTGAGGACTGATTCCCTCAGCAGTTTCTGGTGGAAAAGTTAAGGGACAGACTCAACCCTGCTGCTCTGCAGCATCAGAGCAGTGCTGCTGGGTACTCTGGCTTTGACTAGAGCTGCTCCTCACCTCCTGGGAGCACCTCACCTCTGAAGCACCACCCACAGGTAGCAGCGACAGGGCAGGCCATCCCAGCTCTCTGAAGACAAAAAAGTTTAGCTTATACATGTGAAAAAGAAGACTCTCTGAAACCTATTCAGCTTTCTAGTGCCCCTATTTCTTTGTACAGGTTTGTTTGCTATTTCTTGCTTGTTTTCTTCCCCTCACCACATAAATGCCTTTGTTTCTTCTCTGTGTAATGTAGAAAAGCAAGCTGTCTTTGTAGTTTGGAAAATCCACAGAAGCTCTCCGTGCTTTGTGTAGACCTTATGCTTAACAACTGTTGTAAGGGAGGAAACCACCCAAACATGGTTCCTAAATTCAGATTAAAAATATCTTTCTGGATCTTTTCACTCCTGAGTTAATGTACATAGAGGCTAAGATTTCCTTTGTATTGAGAAGCCTGCAGTGAAGACAAGTTTTGAATTTAGACAGGGACTGATTTCCTGTTTCTGGTAATGAAAAAAATATGGTGACAGAATTGGTTCATGGGATAGTGGGGGTAATATGTTTTTCCAGGTGAAGAAAGTGAGGAAGAAGTTAATACGTGAGATAAAATGTATGTATATGAGTTTCCCTTGTAGCAGAGTCAGAATTTACCAGTTCCATCAAATGGAACTTTACCAGTGTCATTTATTTTGCAATGAATGGTACTGTCCCTTCCTGGGCTGAGGTACCACTGGGCGATGAACTTTCAGACAAGGAAGCAGTATCAACATGACATACACACATCACATGAAGTTATTTTCTTTCACTAAATATCCTGAAGCCTGCCATTGCTCTACCATATACAATGCACACAGTAGCTTTGGTGAATTTTCAGGAATAAGACTTATATTTTTCCTCCAAATTCTTAAAACCTTTATTTTTTAGCCTTCAACACCGGCCATAAATCCTGATGTAGTAACAGGAATTACTCAGGTTACAATGATCTCTCCTTTCTAAATAACTGGGAAAGACACAGTTTAGACAGTTTCCATAATTTGCTATCTTATTAGGATAACCAAATTCCTTAGTTTTGCTTTACCCTCTTGACATTTACTTTGTATGATTCAGTTTTATAGGTGTTCTAGGAAGGACTGGCTGTTAAGAAAGTATTTTCTATAAATCTGTATGGGAAACTCAAGCAACAAAACCAGTAGCAGTAACAGTGTAAATAAAATTTCACTTCAAAGAAGTTTTTGAAACCTCACTGTATTTGTGACCTGTTTTCTGTCCTCAAGATGAAATCCAAATGACTTCAATGTAAATTAAAATTAGCAAATTGTATGATTGTAAAGGTCAAAATCCAGATCACTGAATAACGAACAGCATTTCTTTCAGATCTATTGTCTTCCCAAATTTAGAAAGAACTGAAAACTTCCTTCTTCTCCATAGAAATTAGCACTGCCAGTAGAAAGTTTATAAAATCTTTTATTCACCTTTCTCTAGGACTTAATAACCTGAAAATTGATTTATTTTCAAGAAAAAAACAACATACTGTATAATTTCTCTGACTTCCCATTTCTGTGTGCAACAGAAAGAGATTTAATATTGACCAGGCTGCTGCGTTTCCTTCTTTTTAAAAATATTTATTAAATAGTAGTCTAGGGCTTTTTAGAGTCTGGATGTCTTCTTACAATACTGGAAACTCCAAAGTACATGCATGTTGCTGTATGGCAACACCTATATTAGGTTAGAACAAAACCACCTTTCTCTATGTCTCAGATACAGTAAACTGAAAAGGGAAAGGAAGAAAAATTCTGGGCAAATTTTTGACTGAACATAAGTGAAAAGTTCTTTCAGGTAACAAAAGTTAGTTTCCTTACTGCAGGAAGCACAGCTAGTCTACACCTGCATTTCAGCCTCTACATTAACTGCTGGTGGATTAGAGATCTGCGCGCTAGCTGGCAGCAGCCTAATTGCCATAACAAAAAGCTGCTGAGCCAGATTTCTTCCCTTAAGAAATGGACACGCTGCACTACTTAAGAAAGTTTAAAAATACATTTTCCTGGGCTTTGTGGCTGACTTTGGGTATAGGAAACATTCTAGCAATGCTTGATAAGTACTGCTTGCCTTTCTCTTATTCCTATCCTCAGCACCCTACAAATATGGCCTATATTTTATTCCTGTTCTACAGGTTCAGAGCCATCTCACTGCCAGCTAAAAACACAGGCTTTGTTTACACTGGTAGTTAAAACATCCATCAGTTTAGCTTTTCAGGTGAATATTAATCTGGTCAATTTTCCACCATGTATATGGTCACAAAGAGCAGAACCCTGCTAGTCCTTCGTGCAAATAAGATTATGTACATACAAGACCCATTGTTAGTATTATCACTTGAGGCATATTGTTCATTCACATAAGGCTATTTCAGTGTGTTTCTGGTGTGTCATACATTTTTATAGACATGGCTGCTGATTTTAAGATTTTGTTAGCTGGCTTAAAAACTAAACCTAAAATAGCTACCATGTCTGTGTAGATGTTTTTGGAAGAAATACAGTTTTTTTTACGGTACATTATTTGGTATTCGGCTGATGGAAACTGAGCCTGGTCGCTCTGTGTTTTCAGCTGGCTGAATGCAAATCTTTGAAGAAGCAGAAGCTACATAACGATATTTAAGATGACATTATGCTTGAGGTGGCAATCCCTGCTCAAGCACAACATACTATCTGGAAAGCTTGTAAGGTTTATTAACCTGACCACAGTACCATGTAAAATGTGGCGCTGTGTTTGCTCTGAGCATATCCAGATATGAGACACCCTGGTAGCTACATTTTGAAATACAATTGTGAATGCAAAATACTCAGCTGGGAGGAAGGCATGAACAAGCAAACTGCCGTTCAAGTTATCTTCTCAGCTGCTACACTCAAATGACTACAGCAAGCAAGGAGCAGGATGAAGCTGCAGAGCCTGAACCTGCACCCTCCTGGAGCACAATCAAATGCCACAGTGAACACCATCAATATTAAAAGAGCTTTTATAGATTTATAAGCTTTTTTTTTTTCAAAACAGAAAGTAGAATATACTTCTAAATAAAGTATGATGTATAAGAAAATACACTTTTTGAAAGTATAGTTTTTTTCTTCATAAATCTGAGAAAACTCAAAACAGAAAGGGAAGACAGAGGAGATCTTGAGGATCTTCCCAGTCCTGAGTGTTGTAGCCTCCACATCCAGTCTTGGTTTGAAACTAATAACTTGGTGACTTTCTGAGTGCACACAATATCCTCTCTCATACCTTAGGAAAGGCTGACTTACTTTCTCCTCTTTTGACTGTGATTTTGACATTGTTTTGCTCAGGGGTCATCCACTCATGTTTGCAGAGCTGTTTCCTTCACGGCTCTTCCATTTTCCCTTTTGTGTGTTGTGTCCTTCAATTGGGAATCCTCCTTCTGACCATGTCCAGGAGTTACTGGGGAAGGTGGCATTTTCAGGAGGCAGAGGACTCAGCATGCTGCAGCTATGTATGGCTGACATGCCATACACTTTTGAAAGAAATTAATAGACAAACTTCACACTCTCCATATCCCCTAAGAATCCCCAACTCAAAATAATGAGCCTTTAAAAGTACAACTTAAAAAAAAAAAAAAAAAAGATATAGAAATACACCAAAGCTTAATGGAGCTGACCAAATGTGCCATTACAGTATACAGTAATACATCTAACAGTTTTCTTCTCAGCTGCAGCACAGAACAAATGGAGTGAAAAGGCAGACAGTAAAAGCAAAAGATAACTCCTTTCCAAGCTTCCTTATGTTCCTCCTTTGCCCCCATACATATGCACTCTAAAGCAGCATTTCCAGTGCTCATGACAGGTTTGCAGGTCTTTAAGCTCACATGTCTGTGGGTCCCAAGCAAGATACCAAGACCCTGGTGCAAAGGACATTGAGATATGTGTCACATTCAGCATTTCAGTGGTACCTGCTCAGCATTTTGACACATCAGTAACCCAATGAGTGCTCTGTTCATGCAGTCTGTGAGCAAGTCCTGGGTCATACCACTGGGGCAGGTCAACTACACCAAGTGCTACAGCTCTGAGCCTCAGCCCAAGGCAAACACACAAATAAAACCTTCACTCCTGTCAGGAACCAGCTCAGCTTTACCAGGTTCAGACATGGTCTTAGGACCTAAAAACAATTGTGCATGGACAGAAGAGAGTTCATCTGTTTAACAGATAAGTTTGTGAAAAGCTTCTTGGCAAACTGTAGGATTGGAGAATGCGCCCAAGAAGACATGGATGTTCTGCTTCACACATCCAGGTGCATTTTTTCTGCCCGTATTCTGATCAAAGCAAAGCCATCTAGGACTGAAAGCCCTATCCCTGTATCAGTGCAGAACTAGGCTTCAGACCTGGGCTGATCACTGATGGTGTAAACAGGCCCTGACTGGCAGGACTAAATGCTGCAAATGCATCACTGAGCAGGTATTCACACACAAATATCTGCCTGGCTTCTGGTCCTGGTCTGCCACGGGTTCAGCTGGCCCCTGGCACCAGCTAAGCACAAACACCATTGCCTGCTCTCTGTCAGTCACACCCAAAGAGAATTTGGCTTGTTTAATCTAGAATAACAAAAGCCAAGAGAACATTTGTCTTCTAAAGATATCAGCTATGTAAACACTGGGGACAAACATCTGCTTAAGTTTAAAATTAACTTTTGATTGGAGACAGGCATAGACTAAGTTCAGCTAAACTTGGATATGCGCATGTGAAACCAGCTTTTTGGTGGGAATTGCAGGCAGCAGTGGAGGGGAAAGAGAGAGGGCAAGAGGAGGACAAAGCTGCGTTAAAGCTGTTTATTTATGGATGGTAGTTAGGAGTGAATCAAGGGCTGTGGAGTTAAAGAAAAAACTAACCCAAACCAACCAAGAACAAAGTGGCAGCCTTCCCTATTGCCCACTGCCAGCCAGCTGCTCTTACCAGTGCTATGTCTGGAAGTGATATCAAAAGTGCAGATTGAGAATAACGAGCTGACTGCAATCTATCATTTTGGGCTGCTGTTTTTCAGATTAAATACTCTCTTAACTGACAAGACAACTAGATCATCCTCATTGTTTTGGAGAATCTGTGGAAGCTTGGAAGTTAGTGAGAGCACTTGATATGGGCACATGGATCTTTTGGCACATGGACCAGACACTGTACTTTTTGAAGTAGACTTAAGATCGGTAACAACATTACTGGACCAGCACAGCTACAAACCTGTCAAGAACCTGAGAAAAGTGTGAGAGATGCTTCCCATTTTAGACTGAAAACAGTGACCCATAAGAGTGCAGGTGGGATATGTCCTAAACAACAAAGAGGGAGAGCTAGAAAGATGGTGTAAATATACCAACAAATTTGAATACATTTTTTTTTTTTTTTTGCCTTTGGTCAGATGATTTGACAGTTTGTAGTATATCTGTGAATGATCAATTGCTTGGAAAGATGTTGCTGACCTCTTACTAGTCCCTCCAAAAAGGAAAGAGGGAGTAACTTCTATAGATGCTAAAGGCTTCCAATGCACCCCAATAATCCACTTTCAGCAGGGATAGAGATCCTCAGTGAAATAAACTGTATTTGGCCTTTCTGCACTAGGAAGATGAACATGCTGTCAGTCCTGCTGACTTCTGTAGTTAACCCAGTGCTTACTAGATGATAGCGGGGTATTTTCCTGAGATATGTTATCATTATGTATGTGTTTGATAGTAAATATTACCCTTGACCGGTTAAAGTGCTCCTGATTCTCTATATAGATCTATCCTGATATTAAACCACCAGGTACTGAAGGTGTTGTGCTTAGACAGAGTGGTATGGAACTCAAATATCTATAAAGAACCCTGATAAATCACAGGCTTTGCAGATAAACCTCTGCCAAATTCTATTCAAATGGCAAAGAGATAATGTGAATATGACTCTAATGAAGGAAGGCTAGAGTTGCCATAATGCATGCAGGTGCAATTGCTCCAAATCTCTCTTAAAATCCATTTTCCTGCCAGTACTCATTCTTCCTTTAAACAGAAGTTAATACTCTGCTGACATTACTGAACTCCATCATGCTCATTATCTGAGGCTAGCATTTAGATCAGGGTTTTGGAGGTGAAAGACCAATTCATTAACTCTATTGTGTCACTCAATGACTTCCTGTAGAGAGATCATAAGTCAGATGGTGGGTGTCACTGCTGGAAGATAAAAGACAGCTATAAAGTAGGAAGACAACTGTTATAATTCGCAAAAAAAAAATGGGAAAAAATTACCCCATAGCCTTTAATTTCTATTCAGAGTTCAGGTTTTAAGTATGTTATTTAGATAAAAGTGCATTTGATGGATTTTTTTTTTTTTTAAATGAGTTTCAAATACAGAATGGAAGAGGTTATTGGCTGGTTATTTCTTTTTGACCTAAAGAGAAGAAATAATATAGGCAACAAATAACACAACAATTTCTGTAAAAATGAATTAAAAATGAGTGGTTTAAAACCAGATGTTTTGAAATGACCATATATACTAACTTGTCTTGGCTCACAGGGAAGAAAAAGAGTGTTTGGAATATTGTTACTTTGCCAAAACGATAATGTTACGAAACTGTTTGAATTTTTGTTAAAGAAAAAAACAGCTGCCAGGGATCAAAATCCATTTATTTGATACAAACAAAAACAAATCCCCACTTCATTTCCTCAAAGTACAGAAAATGCTTATTTTTAGAATGCTCTTTGGATGAAAGAATTTTTAAGACTTTTTTATGGAAAGTAGGTTCCTACTGCTACTGGTTATCAATTGAACATCAAGCTTCTCAGTGTGCACATGAAAAATGCTTTTCATGCTTCTACTTGAGGTTTCCTAAGAAAAATTTCAAGTACAAGCCTTTTCAAGTGTAATTAGCAACTACTTAACATGAAGAAGCAGTGTCAAATAAGGAAAGCTTTTGCCAGAGAGCTTTGCAGCTTCTGTTTGGGTTCCCTCTACCTGTTGCACAACAAAACCGTGGAAGATAGAGTGACTTTTTTCTCCCATTGCAGGGGTGAACCTTTAACAATATAAGTATTTGCAAGGCTTCTCCAGCTTCAAAGCACAGAGAACAAGAGACCATTTTTTAAAAGAGGTTGGGCAGCAGCTTTACAGAAAGCCCTGGGCTCCCTTGGAGCACCCACCTGAAGTGCAGGCCCTCGTAACTGATTGTTATTGGGAGGTGCTTGTTGGGGCTCTCATTTGCTGAAGAAAGAGAAAAGAATCCTTGTAGAACAATGTTGAGATAAAAGCAACTAAACATATATGTTTTAGTACTTTAGTATTTTTCTTCCTTTCCAGGTCTCAAGCTGTCAAAAAAAAACCATGACTTGGGAAGGCCATGCTGGATGTGGCTTTGAGCAACCTGGTCTAGTGGAAGGTGTTCCTCCCTGCCTGTGGAACTAGATGATCTTTAAGGTCTTTTCCAACCCAAACCATTCTATGAGTCTATAAGCTTAAGATCTTGCTCTGTTTCAGATCTATTCAAACCCTCTTATAGAATCATAGAATCATAGAACAGTTAGGGTTGGAAAGGACCTTATTATCCCAACAGCCCTGTAAAACAATGTTGGTTGGTTGTTTTTTTTTCCTCCATTGATTCCTTCATAGAATCATAGAATCATAGAATAATTAGGGTTGGAATGGACCTTAAGATCATCTAGTTCCAACCCCTGTGCCATGGGCAGGGACACCTTATGCTAAATCATATCACCCAAGGACTCGTCCAACCTGGTCTTGAACACTGCCAGCAATGGAGCATTCACAACCTCCCTGGGCAACCTATTCCAGTGCCCCACCACCCTGACAGGAAAGAATTTCCTTCTTCTATCCAACCTAAACTTCCCCTGTTTAAGTTTTAACCTGATACTACTTGTCCTATCACTACAGTCTCTAATGAAGAGTCCCTCCCCAGCATCCCTATAGTCCTCCTTCAGATACTGGAAGGCTGCTATGAGGTCTCCATGCAGCCTTCTCTTCTCCAGGCTGAACAGCCCCAACTTCCTCAGCCTGTCTTCATACGGGAGGTGCTCCAGTCCCCTGATCATCCTCGTGGCCCTTCTCTGGACTTGTTCCAACAGTTCCATGTCCTTTTTATGTTGAGGACACCAGAACTGCACACAATACTCCAGGTGAGGTCTCCAAAGAGCAGAGTAGAGGGGCAGGATCACCTCCTTCGACCTGCTGGTCACGCTCCTTTTGATGCAGCCCAGGATACGCTTGGCTTTCTGGGCTGTGAGCGCACACTGCCTGCCCATGTTCATTTTCTCATCAACCAACGCCCCCAAGTCCTTCTCTGCAGAGCTGCTCTGAATCTCTTCTCTGCCCAACCTGTAGCTGTGCCTGGGATTGCTCCAACCCAGGTGTAGGACCTTGCACTTGTCATGGTTAAACTTCATAAGGTTGGCATCAGCCCACCTCACAAGCGTGTCGAGGTCCCTCTGGATGGCATTCCTTCCCTCCAGAGTATCAACCGAACCACACAGCTTGGTGTCATCAGCAAACTTGCTGAGGGCACACTCAATCCCACTGTCCATGTCAGCGATGAAGATGTTAAACAAGACAGGTCCCAACACCAATCCCTGCGGGACGCCACTCGTTACTGGTCTCAAGCTGGACATTGAGCCATTGACCACAACTCATTGTGTGCGGCCACCCAGCCAGTTCTTTATCCACCGAGTGGTTCATCCATCAAATTGATGTCTCTCCAATTTAGAGACAAAGATGTTGTGTGGGACAGTGTTGAACACTTTGCACAAATCCAGGTAGATGACATCAACTGCTCTACCCCTGTCCATCAGTTCTGTAGCCCCATCATAGAAGGCCACCAAACTGGTCAGGCAGGATTTCCCCTTAGTGAAGCCATGCTGGCTGTCACCAAGCACCTTGTTGATTTTCATGTGCCTTAGCATGCCTTCCAGGAGAATCTGCTCCAAGATTTTGCCAGGCACAGAGGTGAGACTGACTGGTCTGTAGTTCCCTGGGTCATCCATTTTCCCCTTCTCGAAAATGGGGGTTGTATTTCCCTTTTTCCAGTCTTTGGGAACTTCACCTGACTGCCATGATTTCTCAAATATGATGGCCAGCGCAACTTCATTTGCCAGATCCTTCAGGACCCATGGGTGGATCTCATCAGGTCCCATGGACCTGTGCACGTTCAGATTTTTAAGATGGTCTCGAACCAGTTCCTCTCCTACAGTGTTCCAGTTCCTCCCCTTCATCCTCACAGTCCCTGCATCTGCCTTCCAAGACTTGGGTGGTTTGGTCAGAGCCTTTGCCAGTGAAGACCGAGGCAAAGAAGTCATTCAGAACCTCAGCCTTCTCCAAATCCTGTGTAGCCAGCTCTCCCGAGAGCTTCCTGAGGGGACCTACATTCTCCCTAGTCTGTTTTTTATTTGCTATGTACTTGTAGAATCCCTTCCTGTTATCTTTAATACCTCTAGCCAAGTTTAATTCTAACTGGGCCTTAGCTTTCCTAACCTGGTCCCTAGCTTCCTGGACAACATCCCTTTATTCTTCCCATGCCACCTGTCCTTGCTTCCACTTATTATAAGCCTCTTTTTTCATTTGAATTTTCCTCAGCAGCTCCTTATCCATCCAAGGAGGTCTCCTGGCCCTCCTGCTGCACTTCCTTCTGGTTGGGATGCAACGCTCCTGAGCTTGTAGCAGGTGATCCTTGAATATCAACCAACAGTCTTGGGCCCCTCTGCCCTCTAGGGCTGTATCCCATGGAACCTTACTAAGCAGGTTCCTGAAGAGGCCAAAGTCTGCTCTCTTGAAGTCCAGGGCAGTGAGCTTGCTGCACGCCCTTCTCACTGTCCTGAGGATCTCAAATTCGAGCATCTCATGATCGCTGCATCCAAGGCTGCCCTGGAGAGTCACATTTCCAACGAGCCCTTCCCTGTTGGTGAGCATGAGGTCAAGCACGGCTCCTCTATTACTTGCAGAAGGAAGTTGTCGTCCACACAATCGAGGAACCTCCTGGATTGCTTGTGCTGGGCCGTACCGTCCTTCCAACAGATGTCAGGGTGGTTGAAGTCCCCCATGAGAACAAGGGCCTGCGAGCGTGAGGCTTTTCCTATCTGTCTATAGAGTGCTTCATCTGCAGGTTCTCCTTGATCAGGCGGTCTGTAACAGATCCCCACAGTAATGTCTCCCATAGCTATATTCCCTTTAACCCTGACCCACAAACTCTCTGTGGACTGCTCACCTGTCCCCAGACACAGTTCCATACTCTCCAGCCTATCCCTAACATAAAGGGCAACTCCCCCTCCCCGCCTGCCAGGCCTGTCTTTTCTAAAGAGCCTGTAACTTTCCATTCCAACACTTCAGTCATAGGAGCCATCCCACCATGTTTCTGTGATGCCTATTATATCATACACCCGTAGACATGCGCCCATCTCTAATTCCTCTTGTTTGTTCCCCGTGCTATGGGCATTTGTATAGAGGCATCTGAGCCGAGCTCCAAATGAAGCCGGCTCATTGGCTGGAGTGGCTGGGACATCTCTACATTGCTCCGACCATTTATTATAGGTGCTGGCAACTGAGTGGGTGTGCTGGAATAGAATGATGCCCCCTCCCCCAACACATCTAGTTTAAACGATAAAAAGGAGTGCAGTTCCCAAGATACACATGAAAGAAGAAATAAGTTTTCCTTTCATCTAGCTGTTTTGAAACACTACCTTACCTTCTTAATCCTGCTCACACTTCAGCAAACTCCTTTTAGTGCTAAACTATTCTTACCTTAAGTGAGAATCCCCTTCTCGGCTCCTTTAAAGATGAAAGACAGAACCAAAAGGGATCACAGAAAAAAAGGAAATGCTATGGTTGTGTCAATCTCTCTATTATTCATGCAGTTACTTATTGACAAATTTTGTTCCTCTTATTATGTTATCTATCAGCATCCTCTGCTCTATTTTTCATCTGGATTGAGGCACTCTCCACAAAAAACTTCACTACTTTTCATCCATTTTATTCCTTCTGTCCCCCCCTCCTCACACCCTGCAACTGTAGGCTGTGCTCACTTGCACTATTTTCTGCTGTTAACAGAGTGGTTGATTTTTTTTTCCATCGAAGAGCAGCTCTGTAATTGGAGACCTAAGAGTCACTTAATATAAAGATCACTGAGAATCATAAACCATTTTCTTCTTGACCTTTTCTACCAAAACATTAGCTTCTGAGTCAGCCTGCTTTGAAGCTACAGAAGCACTACATATTGTCTTGCTGATTTCTGACTCGAGGCAGTTCTTTTCTTCCATTTCCTCCTTTTTTTAGCATCTGAAGGCTGAAATTTTATAATATGCTATTGTTTTTTTTCTTTTTTTTTTTCTTCTTTTCCAGGAACAAATGTCAGCACATCAAGAGCTCACTGTCTTTAGTGTGTGTCACTTGAGATCACTAGGGAAAAGAATACTTCATATGTCTCCTTATTGAATCATAAACCATGGGTGATACTATGAATATTTTTCACAAAAGTTCTGGGATCAGTCATTTGAGCATCACTTCACTGATAAGCTAAATCCATAAAAACTCTGAACACTGAAGATGGGAGCTAAAAATAAATATTATCCCAGAAACAAAGGGCTATGCAATCAAAACATTGCTCTTGTATGTAAATTTTATGTTTTGTTGCATAGTTTATGCTTTTTTCCTATCAATTATATACCATTTGTAATAAAAATAACTGCACAGTCATATACACATATATTTGAGTTGCTCACCTCTTCTCTGTTTAGATGTCAGTCTTAAATCTTCCACACATGAAATGTCTTCTGCAGCAATTTAATTCTCTCAGACAACTGTATCATAGTTGCTTTTAAGGAAAACAGCTTTTAACTTCTGGGAAAATGGTTCATACCATCTTCCTGGTCTTTGGTTAGCAGGGAGAGGGGTATGTGAAATCACCACAGATACATTTAGCAGTTAGAGACAAAAGCCACTGTAGCTCTCCTACCGCCACACAAATTCACCTTCAGTAGATGCAGAAAGCTATCTCATGATCATATAGCTATGGCTGTGGACAGGGTCCTTCTCCTCATAGCTACAACTTTTATACAGCCTGCAAAATTAAATAGAAGAACTTTGATATTTCCATGATAATCGATAATTCCCTGTACTGCCACCCGGCTAGAGGTGTTCACTGTGATGTTCATAAGCACTCACTGAATTTAATGAACATCTGGGAGGGGTACAGTAAGCAGAAAGACTTCAGCATATCTGTCTGGAAAAGCTAGTGCAGATTTTCCATAACTTTTTTCAGTTTTCCATTCATCAAGTTTATGCCTAATGTGATAAAGAAATTGAATACATTAAACATTTACAACAGGGCTGCTAAATTGCCACCTAGTGGTCTTGTGATGAAGTTAATGTCTCCGGCACCCTGATCTGGGTGAACAAAATACCAGTGTGCTTTTTGTACTTTTGTCAGGACCTCCATAATGGTAATCAGTGACAGTTCGCCCGTGATGTGGCCACAGTGGAGGGGCAGGAGAGCACAGCTTCCAAGCAAAACAGGACTGTTGGGACTGCTGGGGTGCTGGGGGCAGCTTGTGCAGGACTTAGGACACCAAAGGGGAATTCTAGGCCAACCAACCAGCCTGTGTGCAGGGTGAAAAATGCTACCAGGTCTATCCTCTGTACTACTTGTATAATTTTCCTTTTTAACAACCCCTTCCCCCCCCCCAAAAAAAAAAAAAAAGTAAACATTTGATATGAAAGGAAATAAAAGATTTTCTGACTGTTGGTAATGAGTAAAAAGTTAGGGGTTTTGTCCTTTCAAGGCTCAACCAGCTCCAGTGTAGGAAGCACTTTGCTTTCTCCCACCTTCTAGTCTCACCCCACCTGAGCCATATGCTCATCAGCATGTGCTGTTTACACAGAGCCAAGCAGATGGGAAACAATGAAGAAACACAAGTAGAACAATAAGTTTTGCAGTTCTGCTTTTGCGGTTAGTCACGTAGGTCTGCCCAGAAGCTACTATAAGACGCTAAAAATAATTTTCAGTGTGATGAGCTGCACAAGCAAAGTCTTCAGGGATTTACGTGCCCTGAATCATTTCACCAATAATCAGCTTGGTGTGCACCGGATTGTCTGTTGGCAAACGTGATGCTCGCAAGAGGTGGAAACAGCAGAGGCCTTGTGTTAGGAAGCAGTCCTGGAGCGGGGGCTGCAAGCTAAATCTCTGGGAGGATGCATCAGCTGTGTCAGAGATAAGTCAGCGATAAGTCAGTCCACAACAGCAGAATCCAAATGATTCATCTTCCTCCTCCATCCTGTCACCTGCTGAGACAGAGTGCACCTTAGCAGCTAAAGAAGAAATATCAGCCCTGGGAGACAGACTGAGTACCTGTATTGTACCTTCAGAGAGGTTCTGGATAGTTTAAAGTGTCACACGAGTATGGCATTGGTCTAAAAATGCTGCATAATCTGAGAGCTTAACCCTGGCCAAAACGCATCCCCTTGCTGGGTCCTACATCAAGGTATTGGCACTTCTTAACTCTCCCTACCTCTCATAACGAACTGAAGGCCCTGTAAGTGAGGGTCATCACTCCCACAGAATACAAAGTGAGACAGGTCAGGAAAACTAGATAAGGAAGAGAAAAATAGGGCAGGATGAGGGACAGGACTTGCACAGTAATAAAAATATTAAATTGGTAACAGTCTTCCTACATTTGTGACTAGGTTTTGTGACTAAAGTACAACTCACCATATATAGTATCATATATGGTTCTCTTTTTTAATTTCCTATCACTTTTGGCCTTTTTGAGCTTAATCTATTTTAAAATACAGTCTGATTTTTATTTGTGGACATTTTCCCCCTCTTTTTTTTGTTTTGTATGTCACATACAGCTTTTTTTTTGTTTCACACTCTCCTTCGTTCTTTTTCAGGATTGATTTGGTTAAATTTGCACCTTGTTTCTCTTGATTTGCAACTGTTTTGTTTAAAACAAGTATTTATTCTTTCACTGCTGTCTGGCTCCATTAACTTAAACATATTTCAATGAAGTTCTCTGTACAGTGAATAGTTATCTCTACACTGACTTAATATTTCTTTTTGTAAGACCACAGCTTCCTTTTTTTTGGCTATTCTGGAAGTACAGCAGTAGAGGAAGTTGTAAACGTACTCCACAACGAACATATCACTAGTACAAAGCACCTAGCATAACAAAAAGGCATGCAACTGAAAATCAGTTTACTCCTTAATGTACTCTAGGTGATTTGATCTTTAAGGAGTACACAATAAAAGGTGAAAGGTAATCAGTACAATACCGTCTGAGAAACTACAGGGTTAACTGCATACCTGTTTTCAATGAAATTATCAAGGGGCGGAATGCCCTATGAATGCAACCAGCTTTCAAACAATAAATAACCTGTTCCAAAACCCAGAAGCTGGTAAGCCACAAAATAGAATCTAGATAGCAATTAATCATTTGAAGTGTGATGTGTGCCATGAGTTTCTGTTTCCCCTAGCCTTTCCTGAGCTGGTCTTTTCAGGGTCGATTAGGATTGGCTGTTACTAAGGGATTTACCATAGAGTCAATCTGTCACTGTTCTGCTGTCCTAGTATCCTGATTTTTCAGATCTTGTTCAGAATGCCATGTCAAATGGCATTCACATGTCTCTGGAAGAAATGCCTTTAATCTCTTATGCCTGAGACAGACAACATTAAAAACCTTCAGACACATCTCTCAACAACTTCTGCTGCCCTTTTCAGGTAGGAAGTTCTAGATCCTCCTGTCTTCTTCCCCACAAATAGCCAGAGTTAGTGACTTGAGAACAGTGTATGGATCACTCATTACATTTTTTACTTGATGCTTATACACAGATTTACAAAAACACCAAATTCTTTCAGTAGGAAGAAAGCATGCTCCAGGGTTACTGTGCTAGCCTTGAACAAGAGACAAAACTATTCAATTGCCAAGTGTAGAGAATATGTGGCAGCTTGAGGGTGGTGAGAACCTATTTACAGTGGCTCCATTGGCTCTAAGATGGCGTACTGTCTCTGTCTTGTCTTCATCTTATATGGTTACGCAATTTTTCCTCAGTTCAGAGAAATCAGAAGGAACTATTTCCCCCTAAAAAAAAAACAAACTAGTTGTCATACCTGAAGATGAGCTGTGTGGGGCAAGCTACCTACACTAACTGCTTTAGCAGGGATGCTGGCCTAGATGACTTCCTGAGGTCCCTTCCAGCATCAACCATCCTCTGATTCTGTAACTTGTTTGGCAAGGAGCTGCTCTGAATTTTAAAAATTGAGATACATTCAGACACTTAAAAATGGCCCATAGCTTTCTTGGCCAATTAGCGCATCTCAGGTTAACTGCCAAAACAGGGCTTTCACAGAGTTTCTTTGAGAGATGTTAAAAACATGAGCAGGGAACTCACAGGACTCACAGTAACAGTCGTGATCTAAGTTAAGATTAATTTTTGAATGGATAGAGTGGGTTTCAGTTAAAGGGATTTAAAAGTTCAACTGGAATCTTATGGAGTTTTTTAATAATTTTCAAAAAAAAATGGTGTGTGAATGAGACAAGTTTGAACCTTTATATGCAAAAATTACTTTCATTTATTCATTTTTTAATTTAATTTTTTGTCTGTCAAATCCAGTAATAAAAAAAGCTGAGGACACTGAAGACAAATCCCTCCTGCCTTTTTTTATATGGAGCTGGTATTTATAATGAGCCTCCAGTAAGCTCTGTCATGTTAAAATGAACTTTCTGAATTACTGTTGTCCACCTGATTTCACAATCAGCCCATTGCAACCCACAACACTGCCACTAACAACCTAACCAAAGGCAAACATTTCTTTAATGTCTAGATCAGTTTATGCTGAATACTCTCAACACCTTTCAGCAGCAGTAGCACTTAAATACAGCTGGACTGGAAAAAAAGAGAACATCTGAATTTTCCAAAAGCCTCATGTATCTGCTATTCTTTCTCCCCTGCTGGAATCCTGTAAGTTATAAATGCTGTGGGCTTTTTTCATTTTTCTGCTGTGCCTTGCAAATACTTTGTGTCTTGTCCTGGGTGTAAACATTAGCAAGATGGATCGTCATAGGAAAGTGATTTCTCTGTTAGAAAGCCAGTAGACTTATAAGCCATATATAAATATTATGTATAAAAATTCGGTTCAAGAAAAAATATCAATTTGTCTACCAGGTACATATCTGTTGTACTTTTTGGTGTGGACAAATCATACAAACTATTGTGTTTTGGAACTTCACAGGAATAAAATGGTCAGAGACAGTACCTTTACTTGCAGCATGAAGTCCAATTCCAGTTACCACTTCAGATGTATTTTTCTTTACTTTTCCAGGACCACCTCTATTTACTGTTTTTCAAAGAAAGACAATACCAGGTAGATGGGACTGGAGCTGTGGAGGAGAGGTTGCCTATATTAATTCTTCATTTATCTTTTCAATCATCTTAATAAGGCTTAAAGAATAAGCAAAAAATTATTCTTCTCTGGCAGCAACAGAACTGTTCAGATGCTAGGGTCCAGGTTAAGATGAGCTTTGAAAAAAATATTAGAGATAGGCCACTGATGCATATTACCAGATTAAATCCTTTCTTTGTTATCTAGTCCTCTTTGTGCATTAATGATACAGAGGCCTAAATTCTGAATAAGACATGTGATTTCTTTCTAGTCCTATGACAGTGTAATTCAGACTACAATCTGACTTTAATTCTGTTTCAGCATTGGCATGAGTTTTACCTGTTCCAAGAGCAGTACAGCTCGCCCTTGGAAAGGCTGCAAGAGCTCTGAATAAAACCACCTTACTATTAACCTCAATTGCTTGCCAAAAGAGCTATCAAAACTGTATATAGCTTGAATAGCTCTGTCACGGTAAAATCAGAGCTGACGAAAGGGTGCACTCCAAACTGTTAACTTTTCAGTACTTTAACTTGACATAAAACATGTGCACCAGCAGAGGGCATTAAATGCCTCAATAAAATGCAGGTTGATAAACAATTTGAAAGGAAGGGGAAATTATTTTTCTAGCCTCCTTAGGATACACGACATTTTATAGAAATAATCAAAAGCTTAACACAAAATGAAATATCCCAACCACAGGGTTTTTCAGATATTTCTCAAGTGCTTTTTCATCCCAGTAGCTCCTTTACTGGGAAAAATAGTAATTTCATTAGTTCTCAATTGTAATCAAAGGGTGAAACTGAATTATTAGAACTGAAAACATATTTTTACTTTTAAGCAGATGAATCTGAGGAAGAATTAATAAAAGTATATTTATTTTCAACCTATTCGTTGTATAGGTTTTGTTGTATTTCTCCTACTGCATAGCTAACACACTGCAGCCTTCTTCTATGAAACTGAGGTGTGTGTGTGGATTTTACTTCACTATCATCAAGTAATACTGAATTCCATCACTCGAGGAGCCAGCCTTTTGGGTATCATTAGTTATAGAAATGTGGGACAGCTGGGAATACATTTATCATTTTAAAAGTTATCAGAAAAATAAACCTTTCTTGCTTCCCCATTGCAAGTCTGCAATCTTGTATCAGGATCCTGAACTTTTTCCTAAATTTTTTTAACCTCAAAGAGTTTAACATACAGCCAGCTTCAAAATTTGTACCTATAAATTTTAATTTTCTATAAAACAAGGAAAACGAGTGCAGTCAGTAGAACTGAAAGAGAATAACTGGAGAAAACACAAAGAAAACATTTTTCATGGCCCTGTGTGGTTTTTCATTGCAAGTGGATTAATGTTTGCATTTAATTTTTTTTCAGAATCTGAGGGTTTTAGCAGCTTGTGCAATGATCCCTTGATTTCACCCATTAAAACAACTTTACCATGAAAAGACAAATTGTCCATCTGGAGAGTTGAAAAGGCTTCTCACAAACATTTTCTACCAAGTGATGTCTTGCTGCTTTGTGATACTGCTGTATTTCTCTTCTTCATGTAGAAGTAGGCTCTTCTTGGAAAGCAATGCAACAGGATAGTTCATACACTAATGAATCAACGCACAATTATGTGTTACAAGACAATTGAATGTACACTTCTTCACTGTAGCATACTAGTAGATTTTCTAGAATGTTCTTAAAAAAAAGAAAAAAATAGAGGGTAAATAATATTTTTTTAACTCAACCTAGCAGACAAAATTTGGAAGCAGCTGTATCTCTGAAAGGCATTAAACATAAAGCTTACTGACTAAACTACGCAAAATAATACATTTTTTTCTAGAAAAATACTGAATTATCATTTAAGTTGTTGATAAAACTTTGTTATGTAAGAAAAAAATCTAAAATGGAGGCAAGTCATCAACAATTTCTTCAGAGGAACACTTTTTTTACACAAGGATGTAAACAATATAGCAGACAATGAAATTTTATTATACAAAGCATTCCGGCTCTTCAAGTTTGCAGATGAGTATGTAACTTTAGATCTCAGAACGTAAAGATAATAATTATTTGTTTGTTTGTAAGGCAGGGATATGTAGTGACTAAACCTACTGCTTAGATATCACAAGTCTGATGGGAAATTTTCAAGGTGGTTTACAAAGTATCATTACTGGGAAGGATGCATTCACTTGCCTGTTCTTCCAGTATGGTCTTCTGTCCTTACTTGAATACTCATATAGCAAATTAGTAACTTATAATTATGTGTATATCATAAATCTACTATTTGGAAGTACAATATTTGCATTCAAGCCCAGTCCTAAAATTAAAATACTATTTCCTTTTGCTTCAGTGGACCAGAGGATGTCTTTCCAATAGAAGGATAAATGCAAACAACATGCTGACACTTTGAGTATGTTTTCCTTCTGCTTGTTTCAGAACTCAGTAAAACACTGCCGGCTGTAGATGAGAAAAGTCCTTGTGCAGCTAAATCTAAAATGGTCTTAACTAAATTTCAGCATCATCTAGGCTGCTCTACAAACAGGAAGAACTGTGCTAGGAAGCAAACACTAATTGGTTTTGAAAGCAGCTGTCCTGACAACTAGGATATATATGCATGAAAAACTATGGGGCAACATTAATTCAGACTATAAGGTAAATAAGGGCAGCATTTGAGATGTAAAACTCTCTAACACAAACAAAAAAAGTCCTTTGAGTTTAAGCAGACAGGTGTTTAGTGACTTGTATGCACTAAGTCTGTAAGGCACTGAACTAGAACACAGCTTAAAGGCCCACTTCTGGCTGTGGGCCCTGCAGTCCCATGCTATGCTGCTGTAAATGTGTATGCAAGTGGTCTGAAATTTGAGCTATCAAAGTCAAAGGAGACTACTGTCAGGATAAAAAAAGCAAATAATCTCGTGCTTCATGTTGCAAGGATGAGGTGACATACCACAAACTCTGTGTGACCTATTTGGCATACAAATAGGTTAATTTGCCTCATGTCAGCAAATGCTTCTTAAGTAAAAACTTCTGCAGAAATTATAGAGTACATATGCATGTGGCAAATTTTCATTCATACCTTAGCCAGTAATAAACTCACTGAAAAGTTATGCTCTGTTGTCAGAAAGTTGGCTTTCAACAAATGTTTTGAATAATTATTATTACATCATTATTAGATACATGATTTATTAATGTGTTGGGGGTTCTGAGTTTTCATTTTTTTGTTGTTTTGAGGTGTTCTTTCTTTTAACACCATTTTAAATTTTTGATAGACAATAGATAGAAGGGAGTTGCAAAGAATTATCCCAGATCATAGCAAACCTGGGGAAAAGAGAAATTTAGCCTAACCCACGTGGCAAATAATATGCTGCCACTACTGCTGGTGCCAAGAATAGGAACTGCAGGCCAATGGCAGCAGATGAAGGGCTTCTAAAATAAAGGTGAGAGGATAGTTACCAGCATGATCAAGGGAGAGATGCCTCTGCATCAACTTGTAAACAAGTGCTTTAATCATGTTGGCTACTTCATTAGCATTTGAACAATTCAGGTTGGGATACAAGTGATGGACTTAGCTCCCTTCTCTTTTATGCAGGTCCTGGATTGCTCTAAGCAAAGCACTTCTCATCTGAGTAATGAACATAAAAATAATAACATTTCTCTATCTCAAAGGGCATATTACGAGAATAAATTAGATGCTCAGATGTTTTAGTAATGCATCCAGCAAATGAAAAAGAATTTTCAAAACAAAATAATCACACTGACATAATTTTTTAGATACATGCAATTCAAACATTTCTTTTTGGCAATCATAAGCTATTTGCATGTATGCAAGGAATTTCTGGACGGTTAACCCCAGAAATATGGAGAACACGTATCGGGAAATACTTCAGCTAGTTGACAGCAGAATAGATTAAGACAAGATTATTAAATAACCTACACGACAGCTTCTCATATGCAGCTTTGCAGCTGGAGAGAAGTGACTGCAAGGACGCCTAGTTTGGTCTCTTCAGAATATCTACAGTGAGGATCTGGTTTGAAAAGTGATTATGTAAAAATAGCACTTCCTACTCAGCAGATCTGTTCTTGTGTGCTTCAGTGGTGAGAGAGAAGAAAGAAAAAACATCACTGCGTGTCTTCACTGCTGAGCCACCATATCTCTGGGGGAAGAAACTGCATTATACTCCAGTTTATGCAACTTCATCAAAATCACCAACTTAAAGCTATAGTGTACCTAAGCAAAACCCATAATTTCAAAATTGTGCCCTTTGAAATCAGACCTGCATAACCTCATTACCTTCAGCTGAATGGAAATGAATTAAATGAAAAGAAATAAGCCCTTCAAACTGAAAAATCATGATTGGATTTCTTCCAGCTTCCTACCATCACCTAAACTAATCACGCTGTTTCTCCCCCAGGTGGAAAATAAAAAGAAAGAGAGAGGTGACGATGACTCTTTCTTAAAATATTTGGCAGGTAGTCTCAAAGCATGGAGCCCATATAAGTTTCAAGAGGTTACATGAGGACTACAGAAGGCTAATGGTATGGTAACAGCTGCTAGCACAGGGATGTAAGCAATGCAAAAAACAGATTCATGCAGTTTGGCCAGCCTCTTGCCAGGGCTGTCAGACTCTTGAGTGATAGTGTGGGCTTTGCACTATCAGCTGCTTCCAAAGGATCAATATACCACAACAAATGTTCCTTTTCCAGCCTTTCAAAAGAAGTCTTTATAAATGTGACTTTTTTTTTTCCCAAGAAGAGCAGATGAGGAGGCTCGTGTGAAGAAAAAAGAAAAAAACGCACAATTCTTAAGACTGGAAAATACATACTGTCTAGGGATCAGAAGGGATACTTTGATCATTCTTGCCAATTACATACCTGTTAGAGGCAAGTATATTTACATATTTAATATTCAGCTAATCTCCAAAAACTTCTTTGATCAAATAGACATGCTGTTTATCCTCAAATGCTGTGCCAAAATCTCATCTCTAGATAGCCTAATGTGTGAAGTGATGAATTTGTTTTCAAGTCTTTTACAGAATGCCTTCCATTTTTCACTTCAGATTAAAACACCTACCCTTTTAACAAGTTTATTGCCTCTCCTGAATACTATCTTTAAATATAAAAGACATCATACCAGAATGGTTCCCTTAGGGTTTTGCCTTTTGACATTTCTCTATTTATAAAATTTCTAAGAAGGAAAACTAATGGTATTATGCTTGCAGACACAGTCCTTTTCTAAATGAACAGAAATGTCTACATATTCTTCTGTGACAAATTTGACTGTGCCTTACAGATACAGATCCTGACTGACCTTCACTAAGTCCCTGTAGCAGTGGACTTGGAAGCTTGACTAGCCCTCGAATGGCAAGTTCTGATTTAGGGCTTCTGCACTCATCAAAAATGGAAAGATTACTTCATAAGTTTGCAGAAAAAAGTACATATGTTTTGACAGAAGCCAGTCCAGCAGCAGAGGTTTTGCAGCAGAATCTGGACTCATGTCTGTTACTCAGTTAGACATGACAAATCCCAATGAAAAGTGTCATATTTCTGTGATCAGATTGTGTTCTCACAAAATACATAGTTTCCAAGCAGTATTAAGCTTTTAATTCTTTTCTTCTTCTTTTGAACCACACTTTCTCTTAAGTCTCTTCAAAAAATTCTTTCCCAAAATGAAAATCCACCAAAGAGTGTATTATTCAAGAGACACAAACACAGCATCACGATTTCTTTATGTATTTAGAACACTGAATTTGCTTTGAACCTCAGGCTGGATCCATGTTTACTGAGGAAGTAACTGGACATTCCTTTCCTTACAGTACTACGCATTCTAACAGTAGAAGGTTAAGACAACTTGTGAGTAAGGCATACAATATGAACTGATAACTAAACTGTAATATATCCAGAGTCGCTGTCAGCAAAACACTTCTTGTTTACAGCCCTACAACTGAAGCATGCTAATAGAGTCTCTCAGAAAAAAAATACAATAAAAAACACAAGTAGAAAAAAAACCAAACAAAAAAAAACCAACCCAAACCAAAAACCACACACAAAAAAACAAAAACAAAAACAAAACCACCCCCCCAAAAAAAAACCACAAAAATCACAAAAAAAAAAAACAACAGAACAAAACATAACCCCGCCCCCCAAAAAACTCCCCCAGAAAAACCCACGAACACCAAAACCTAACCACTTAGAGTTGCAGTAAGATTTTATTTTCAAGTCCTACAGAATAACTTTAGTATTCTTTCAGAACACTCCTCAGTAATGTCACTTCTGGGAGAAGAGGCTTTGTACAGAGGCAGATCTGGTCTATCACAGCACAGTAGGCTGGGTGCACCCATCAGCAGGATGCCTCATTAGGCCTTGAAGGAATAACTTGTACAAATCAGCAAATAGTAGAACTTACTACAGCAATACAAATAATAAAAATTTTAAAAATTACATCTAATTGCATTTAAAAAAAACTTAAAAATTTACAAAGATAAAATTAAACGGCCTGCAGCAAGGAGGTTTTTTAGGGTTTTCTTTCCATTTTTCTTTTTTCCCTTTAGTCAAAAGACTCATTTTCTTTGCAAAAATGTTCTTTTCTACCTGGGACAAATTTGTAGAAACAGATTTACTGAGAAGAATTCTGACACTTTCCTGGCAACTTGCAGTGATGCCTGGTGAAAGCAGCTAAATTTTGCTGTAGAAGAAATCTGCAAAAATTCATGAAAACAGCTTTTGAACTCATCCAAATGTCAT
This sequence comes from Pezoporus occidentalis, assembly GCF_034315485.1. NCBI lineage: Eukaryota > Metazoa > Chordata > Aves > Psittaciformes > Psittacidae > Pezoporus > Pezoporus occidentalis. Next base: position 10,628,732 of record NW_026915724.1, read on the forward strand.
TCCCCTAAAGAGAAATCTAAATAGAAATTTCAGGATTGTAACTTTTTTACTTACTTTAGGAACCCCATTTGTATACTGCCTATACAGGTTAATATTAAAGTGTTTAGTGTTAATATTAAAGTGTTAATAATAAAGGCTTGATTATTCCCCCCCCACACACCCCCGAGAAAAACGCTGAGATCAACAGTTGATGATGATTTTTCTTTTAAAGCTGCCCAAAACGGATATCTATCATATAATTTTGCCAGGGGACTGTTTTGCTTCTAGCAATTTCATCTTGAAGTTTCCAAAATCTGTTAAGATCTATGGAAGAATGAAGAAAACCAAAATGGTGGGTATCCCTGTTTTGCCAACTCCCTGTAATCAGACACAGGCAAGTAAAAGAGGGTCCAAAGAAAAGCTAAAAGCTGTGTCCCTGCATGTCATGAATTACAGATTACTCTCCTTTGCTTTGTAAAAAGTGTAAGGCATGTAGTGCAAAGGCTGTCAGAGAACATCACCAGTATTTCAGGCACCCTACAATAGCAGGAAACTTATTCTGCTTAAAGGAACCCCGCAGGACCACACACTACCAATTTCTTCTATATAATGACATTTTAGGGAGTTTTCTGGTGAGTGCTCCAGTCATGTAAAGAAAGCCCACAAGAAATTTGCAGCAAAGCAGCATGATGGGGACTTCAAGCTGTCCCCATCCCCAAAACTCATCTTCAGTGCAATGCTTTTTATATCCCGTCTTGATAGTTCATTTCTTAAATGAACTTTAGCTGCCTCTCATTTAAATTCTTCATGCATACAACCTGTTTAAAGGTGCTTCAGATGACAACTTAACAAAGGCTGATCTTGTGAAAACAGAACAGAACAAAATTACAAGAAATTAGAGTACTATTCTTGGGTTTTCTTATTTTTTTCTATTTCTGAGAAATTTATTTAACCTTGCTGCGCTTCACTGTACTCTATGTAAAATAAGGATAATGATACGTGCCTATGCTATAGAGATCTGGGAAAATAATTATCTTTACATTGAAAAGCTATGGAAATGAAAAATATCATTACTTCATTGTTATATCATTGTATCAAAAAAAAAAATTATCCTTCAACTTCCATTAAAGTCTTTGGAAATAAATATAATGAGAGTGCAGAAAAGTAATGAAGCCATAGTCCTTTATTTTCTCTGTGGGTAAAAGCATTTACGTATATGAACTGACTGGCAGATTTAAGTCCTTTTAGGGAAATACTATAATCTGTTTGAAGGAAGAGGAATCCCTAACAAATTCTTATCACCAATTTGGGTTAAGTTCTTCCCAGACATTTTGTAGTGTTTCAGGTCTGGGATCCCTGGGGTTTTGCTAGCATTGCAATGCTGCTCTAGTGATTACACTTTGAAGAAATAATAAACTGAAAATAAGCAAAAGATATCAATCTCTCTGGTGTTTTTAATGTCCCAGATGGGAGGAGAACAACAGTAGGACGCTGACAAAACACAAATTTCAGCTTTTTAATGAACCTTCCTCACTACAGTGCTGACATAAATAAGGTGTTTTCTTTTTGTTAAATATTATCTTATGACAGAACCAAGGTCCCATTGAAAATCAGTAATAATTAAGAATAATGTAACATAACGTCCTCCTTCCTTTGCATTAACCAATGACTGTGTTTCTAAAAGCAACTCTTGCAAAATCCTAAGTTGTCAGCAGAAAGATTAGTACATCAATATCATAAGGTCAGAAGGTATTTGATCCATTTAAAGGGAGTGTTGTAAGGGCTGAGCTACACAGGTGAGACGCAGTAATAAAACCATATAATGACATTACTTTTTCCCAAAGAATTTATGCTCTATTATTAGGCAGAGGAAATAATGAGACTATTTTGGAGGTTACTGACCTTTGCAATACCACCACCTTTGAGCAGTACTGACCACCTATGACCATGTGCAAGAATAACCTGAAGAATCTTTAGAGGGTGTTTAAATAACAGCCATCAAGGAAGAAGTTTACCAGAGTTAATTTTTACATATATGTATACATATATATATATTTAATAAGCATTTATGGCTTTGGATAAAATGTAGGTATTGAGTGAGTCTGAAGTTTTGGAAACTGGTTATAGATGCTGGAAAGTCTACATCATGTCCCACTAAGAATGCAATTGGCATTATTTGAACACTGGGTCTTTACCTTTCCATGCTTTCGTGTCTTTTACTTTTTGTGAAATAAGGATCATATTTCATGTTCTAACTGTAAATGTCTTCAGACATTACAGTCCCCTGCAGCTCTGAGTCACAAATCAGGTACTTATTACAGTTTGGACATTCAGTATCTGATTAAGTTTTGAATCCCAAGTTCTGATTGGGAATGGCGTAGCTCTTCAGCAACAGCTAAATTAGTTTTAAAAGGAAACAGAAACACTATAGACTTAGTTTGTTTCTGTTGCAGAAAACTGATTAGCCTGTGATAAAAGAAATTAATTCTAATGTTTGAAGGGGGTCATTGACTGAATTAAATGAAGGTTCTGTTAGACTTCTCTTACATTTACTCACTAGAATAAAGAAGAGCTACTGTTATCTTCTGAAATTATCCTTCCTGGCTGCAGGGTATAAAATCAGTATAAAGAAAGGTAATACACTAACTTTATTAATGTCAGTGATGCTAAAGATAGTACCAAATGAAAGGCCACAAAAAAAGCCTCAGGGTCACTCAGCTCAATGAACTTGCAGCAGCAACATACCCACATTACACAAGCTATCCTGACAGAGTCTGAAGAGCCCAAAAGTTCTAAGCAAGAAATTTCACAGAAATTTTTAAGGATATGGGATAAAGTTGGATTGAACAATGTCTACAGCAGCTTCTGTCATAACAGAGAACAAAAAAAAAAAAATCCTATACTAGAATCCAAGACAGTGCCATTTGTAAAATTATTCAGAAAACTTTTAGATGTCTATGATGCATTTTCATTGTGGCTTTTTAAAATCTGTTTCTAGTGAAATATTCCAGAAAATAAGATGCTTCAACCCTTTCTTCTTCACAGCTGAGGTTAAGAAAATTACTGCAATTCCTTTCTCTTTTATCATAGAATCATTGAACACCAGGTTAGAAGGGACCTCAAGAATCATCTGGTCCAACCTTTCTAGTCAAAACATGACCTAGACTAGATAGTCCAGCACCTTGTCCAGTCCATCACGTCCCTGGGCTGATTGTTCTCACTGTGAAAAATTTTCCTCTGTATCCAACTGGAATCTCCCCAGGAGCAACTTGTAGCCTTAATTGTGCCTGATCTTTTTGTTTTGTGTATCTATTTTTTACATAACTGCATAAATTCACCCTTAAAACAGATGTATATGAAGAAACCCCATGAACCCCGTTGGATATCAAACAATTTCATTTGTCATACAAGCTTTAGCTAAGTGCTTATTTACCTGCTGGGCAGTTTCTAGTGGTTTCTACTGCCCTATGGATTTGAAACCATTTGGATACTATTTTATGAGTAGGTCCTAACCACTAACTTTGTGTTCATTATGGGTTAAAATTAAAATGAAATTAAATTTTTGTTTTCCCCTATTCTCATTTTCTCATTACCTGCTTTCTGCAGCCTTCTGTAAATTCTCAGACCCCAGTTTCATATCATATACTTTTAGTCTCTTTAATTCTTTGTTTCCTGTCTTGTTCTTTTATCCATCATCCTTCCTTCACTCTTCACTTAATCTTCTCCTACCTACCTTTACATGCTGCAAATTGTGAAACTAATGAAATGCTTGCTCCTGCCATATAGTTCACTCATATGCATAGTTCCCCATAGACATATTCAATTATATAATTTCAAAGGCAGTATTTTGTCCAGCTAATTTCTAATCTAGTCTCATAATTTTTACCTTACTCACCATTGCTTCAAAAGCTGAACGAATAAACCAGGGGAGAATATTCAGTCAATTTAATTTCTTCTACTGAATACCTAAGGTGTAGGGTACAACCACAAATGAGGAATTCTGGGAAAGTACTTTAATTAGCTCAGACCAGATCCATCCCAGAGATCCTGTATATCTCTCTTAACAATCTAGTTTCATAAAATTTACTAAATAATGTGTTTAATGTGTTCCTCAGACACAGTTATGAAGTTTCACTTTTACTGCCCCAGCCATCTGCACATATATCAAAGACTTAATAATAGTCAACTACATCATCCAAAAAGAAAAAAAACAAAAAAAAAAGTGTAAAACTCCTGCCAAATTTGGAGAAAAATATAAATTTTTTTCTTCTTTTTTTTTTTGTTGAAACCATCGAGTTTTGAGGAAGCTAAAAGAAAATATGATGTTCTGTTAGACCTTTAAAAAGCAACCTGCATGTTGCATATTAAGCACAAATCTTTTAATAAGTCTGTTGGATCGAATGTATTATTTCTCTGTTTCTTATAAGATTTAAAATGTAGAATATTATATCCTATAAACTTCAAAAAATTGCATGGTAATTGTAATGACCTCTATAGCAGAAATGACTGCTTCCCTGCCTTTTTTGGTAGCCTGTTGGTAAAAGGTAGTTTTATACAGTCCAAAAAAAAAATTAATGTTTATAACGCTGAATTCTATTGCTTAAGAGATTTGAATACTCTTAGAAAAAAAAAAATATAAAATTAACCTTCACACTTTGCCAAAATATTAAATATGTTAGAAATTAAAATAGAGACATTTTGATTTTTGACATATTTACAACATACAGAGTTTTTCTCATCTTTCCTACTCACAGACGAAAACAGCTATAAAAATGATCAGAGGGATGGAGCACCTTTCCCATGAGAAAAGGTTGTTCAGCCTGGAGAAGAGTCCAGGAAGATTTTATTGCAGCCTTTTGGATTTTAAAAGGGGCCTATAAGAAAGATGGTGAAAGACTTTTTATCAGGGCCTATAGGCCTCGTCCTATAGGACGAGGGGTAATGTCTTGTAAACTAAACGAAAGGAGATTCAGGCTTGACGTGAGGAAAAAATTCTTTACAGTGAGGGTGCTAAAACACTTGAACAGGTTCTGCAGAGAGGTGGTACATGTGCCATCCCCAAAGACATTTAAGGCCAGTTTGGATGTAGTTCTAGGCAACCTGATCTCATTGCAGGGGGGTTGGACTACATGACCTTTGAAAGTCCCTTCTAATCCATACTATTCTATGGTTCCACAATTCTGTGTAAGAAAGATACCTAGTAGATTGTCCTTCCAAGTAAGTGGTTCATCTTAAAAGCCTCTGAAATTATTATGCATAGGCCAGCTGACTATCAGTAAGAGAACTAATGATAGTGTATTATCAGCCCATATACAGAAGAAAGGCTCTACAAGTTAAATGTTAATTCATATAAGTTAAATTACATATTTTTCCATATTTGACTAACAAAACCAGACAAAATTACAGGCAAAATCCTGACATTTATCTACATCAGAACAAAATTTTTGCTATTATTTAAGATACAAAATACAGCAACTTCCTTTAACATGACTCATTCGAGAAAAGACTGTTTGGCTTCAAACTATTAATCATGGTGGCATATGATTTTTCTCAGTTCAAAAGACTATGTTGCTTCTAAAAAAATAGCATTATAAATTTAGCAAAACACCCTATTGATTTAAGAAAAGAATGACAAAAAGAGTCTGTTGTTGACTCACTGTCAGCTACAGTCAGAGACAAATCAACATATTTCCATGGAGAATGTCTCGTGCTTGCAGTTTACAATCAATGACTAGGACAGAGGTGATAATATATGACACTTTCTGCTGACATATTCATTTTGTACCCTAATATACCTCTGAGATAAGTTTCAAGTAGCTGAAAGCAAAAACACTAAAGGAAGACATTTATTTTCCCATCATGGGTCATGGGGAAAAAAAAAAAAAGTGATGAAAATGAAAACCTTTCAAAAGGGAAGAATTGTGTAATATGCCCTATTATTTGTAAAATATCATGACAGATGAACAGGTTACTTCTATAAATGATAAACACTTGTCTTGATACAAAATTCTAAAAGATTTTTTTTTTATATTTGAATGCATAACTACATTTTACAGTACGTCAACCATTTTCTAGATGTGATTTATTGTTTATGAACAACATTTAGTTATACATTTATCAGTGACTACAGACCACTGGAACCCTTCCATTGCTACAATCTCAGGTTTGTTCTTAACACGAAAATCACAAGCAGTAAATTGGAAAAGTAATGTGAAGAAGACCACACAGCTGATCATAAGAAACACATCCTTAAGACTTGTGTCTATGGCCACAGACTCCATTTATTTCATTTTCCAGTTCATTTCAGTCATTTTTATCTTTAATATTTTTCTCTTCTAGCATGTGTTTTGAATGTTTAAAAATATGAACTGAGCATAGCTTATGTTGTGACAGCTAAAATAACACTGTTGTCTCTGTGCCAAGCTTTGTCGGGCAGCCAGGAGCACTCCCAACATGGCTGCTCCAGGGGGCCTTAGAGTGCTAATACTGACTGAGCAGAGAATTTCACGGCAAGAGAAGAAAAGCCTCCTACACTCTCCTAGCCAGATGTATGAGGCACATAACTTTTGGTAATTATCATGCTATTCTTGCTTACTCAGGGCAACAAAAGAAGCTACTATTGTATTACATTTTGCCTGATAAAGCATGTAAGACCTGTGATCACTTAAATAGGGCATAAGAGGTGGAATGCACTGATAGATTACAGGTATTCCAAATATATGTATGTGACTCAAGCCCCAACACATTTTCCTTAGAACTGACTCTGTGTGCTTCAGAGGAGCATGATCATGATCTACATACAGCATGTGTAACACTGTTCAATTGCTTGATGCAATTCATGTCTGAAAAGTGTATTTCAAAATCTACAGCAAAGAAAATCTCTATTCCTACCTTAGCAAGGTTACAGTACCAACTGCCTTTCTGAAGTGGACAGGAGAGGGACAGTGTGCAGTTCTAAAAGAAAAAGTGGCAAAGAAGTCTTACAGACCAGTAGTAACATTCTGTGAAGTAACATGGCACATAGACATGGCCTGGAGCAAATGGTGATTTAGTCCTTTTTGAAGATGCCTTTTTCAATTAAATAGCTCTGGCACTTTTGGGAAACCTTATTCTGATCTAAAGTTTGATAAACATACAACCACTTTTACCTAAGACAGTTAATGCTGAGTTTGCTCATCCCAATTGCAGATTAACAAGGCCAAAGGTGCAGAGACACTAGAACTCGCATGTGTAGATCCTTCCGGTCTTATGCCTGAAATCTTTCAAGTCTCACCTGTTAAAGCAACACCATATAAATGTGACTAAATTACTTCCAGAGCCAGGTCTCACCTGAAAGGAGCACAGCTACATAGCTGTGTAGGCAGTTTCAGAAATCCGCATCAACAGCCTTTGAAGCCTTCTTGTTGTTTCTCTACTCTTCAAAGCTGGGGGTTACACTGTGACACATGGCTGCGCAGTCAGACTACCCCATTACATATTCATATATCTATGAGTGGGTTGGTGCTGTATGCGCAACTGAATGCACTCAGCTTGGGTTTGGCACTCTGAGCTGGGGGCTGATCCAGTTCTCTTCCTGGGAACTTGAACACTACTTACTATAAAGCTTTGGAAATAGCATGGTGGCTGCTGGGCTACAGATGAGAATCACAGATGAGAAGGTACACTCCAGTATCTTGGAGCAAAGAATACAAAATGAAACATTTTAAAAGTATGATAGGCAGGCCAAACATTCAGAGTAAAAGAAACCGCTTCCCAGCAGTTATTTAATTAATTTTCCCTTTGTGTTACTTATAATTTTCTCAGTAATACAGCATTTCTTGCTCTGAGACAAATGTCAGTGTGGGAAGACCAAGTCTGCAAGACAGAACAAAGCCACAGCAACACTTCCTCATTTCAGAGCCCTCTATCTGAAACAGGCTACACCAATGACAACATGACACATATGACACAGTGTTACGTTCATGCTCACTGTATTCACCTGAATCACAGAATGTTTTGGGTTGGAAGGCAAAGCTCATCCAGCTCCAATTAACCTGCCACAGGCAGGGACACCGTCCACTATTAAATTAATTGCTCAAAGTCCCATCCAACCTGGCCTTGAACACTGACAGAAATGGGGCAGCCAGAGCTTCTCTGGACAACCTGTTCCAGTGCTCATCACCCTCACAGTAAAGAAATTTCTTCTTATACCTAAATCTGAATCTACCCTCTATTCAGTTTAAAGCCATTACCTCCTGTCCTATCATTACAGGCCCTTGCAAAAAGTCTCTCTCGAGGTTTCTTGTAGTCCCCCTTTGGGTGCTGGAAGGCTGCTCTAAGGTCCTTCTGGAGCCTTCTCTTCTCCAGGCTGAACAACCCCAGCTCTCCCAGCCTGTCTTCATAGGAGAGGTGCTCCAGCTCTCTAATCTTCATGGCCTCCTCTGAACTCGCTTGAGCAGGTTCGTGTCCCTCTTGTGTTGGGGACCCCAGAGCTGAATGCAGTACGGCAAGTGGGATCTCACGAGAGCAGAGCAGAGGGGGAGAATCACCTCCTTCAACCTGCTGGCCGTAATCCTTTTGATGCAGCCCATGATATGGTTTGCTTTCTGGGATTCAAATGCACATTGCTGGGTTATGTTTTGCTTCTTGTCAACCAACACCTTCAAGTCCTCCTCTGGGCTGCTCTCAATCCATTCTCCACACACCCTGTGTTTGTGCTTGGGATTCCACTGATGCATGTGCAGGACCTTGCACACAATTGCCAGGAGCGATATCTATTCTAGAGAGCAGAGTTGCAGAAAACTGCAACTGCTACTTATATAGCACGTATTTTTTTGTACTCTACACCTGTAAAACTGACCAGTCAAAGCTTGTCAAGAAAGAAAATCCACTAAAAATAAAGGAAAAGAAAGAAGACAATGAAAAGAAAAATTAAGAAGAGACAGAAAATGCATATATTGTATGAAGACAAGAATAATCAGGACGATAGCAGTCTGAGAAGGCATGCAAAACAGACATAGTAAATCAACCAAAAATAAGTTTTCAAGAAAAATACTTGTTTTGTATGTATTTTCTGTAGCATCTGAAAATACTTTAGAAGTTATTCAGTAACACTGAACATAAAGTTGAAACTGACTGAAATCAAGCCAACTGAAACGTAATACCTAAATGGTTTTAATTAACTAAACTGAGATATGCAAAAAATATAAGCAGTGTAAATTATATGTTGTTATTTTTTATGTTAACAGCATTATATTCAACGCATGCAGTTCGCACCACTCTACTTTTAAGCTAATGCCAATTCCAGGAAGGCCAAAATGCTGTTTTAGTCAAAACCCCAGTTTTTTTCTGCATAAATAAGAAAATAAATGCACATAACTACTCAACTTATATGACATCACCTTTATTTGGAAATTGTTGTACATATATAATTTTCTGCTCAATACACTATCAGTTTAGTTTCAATGCTTAACTTTAATGATCACTAGTAGCAATTTCAAATTTATCTAAAAAATGGCAGCCTTGATTACATGCTTTTCTATTAGGCACCTGAATGCCAAAACCTTCACAAACAGCACAGAACGAAGACAAACTGGAGCTTTTAATCTAGCTCAGCCTAGAAGAGCTATCAGGACAAAGTATCAAAAGAATAACTAATGCTTAAATCTACACAGGCAGTAAAAAACTCCCAAACTTTCACAGAATAATGAAGTTTTGGGAGCATGCTAGCCTAGGCAATCCATTGTTTTCTGAGGGTGAAAGGATATTCACTGTACTTCAACTAAGTAGTGCTGCACATAGGTTTTAACTCAAGGATTTTATACAGAGCTGTCATGTAATACTTAGGCTGAAATAGTATTTTTTTTAAGAATATTAACTTACACTAAAAAAGGGTTATCCACATTATGCATATCTCTAAAATACTGTGACAGCAAATATCTTTCACACCAAGAGGCAGAATTTATATACTGCAACAGAAAACATGAATCTTACTTCTAGTTTGACAATGGACAACACAAATTAAGAGATTTGGAGAATCATACATGCTTGAGTAGAATTTTTTACTAGACCTGAATGCTGAAGCTTCAACTCTGAGAGAAGGCAGCAGAATGATCTTCCTAAATGGATGCCCATATCCACTGTAAATGGAAAAAAAAATGTATCAGTTCAAGCATTACACAGTAATACACAGGGAAAAAAACTATCTGAAAAATTCTCTTAAAATTAAAGAAGCAAAATACGGTCATAACTCCTGTCCTGAGTGAATATTGATTAAGTGCACTTCGACAAGTAACAAGTGTGCGTTGGTCATGCACAAGGTGTAGGATGTGATGAAAGAGAGAGGGAATGAAACCCAGGAAATCCTCATCCATACAACAGGCAGGGAATTATACACACTTGTAACATCACTCTAAAAATTCTTAATAGGAAAAAATACTCAAATCCAGCAAAAAATTATTTAAGTTTACTATCTGAGGGCAATGCATATTTTAACGTAAAAATGAAATTTGTTTCTCCTACCCTCCACTTCTCTCATGCAAGAAGGCATCAGTTACAGAAGCAACAGCATGGCAACTTGTAGGACTATGTTAATCCTTCAGTCCAGCTAAAAAAAGACAGAATTGTCAGACATTGCCTAGCAGAAATTCTCCCCCTTATGTTGCAAATTAGTTCCACCTCAGTTGTTGCCATCTATGACCATTGTGTCCCACAGGTATTAACTAATTCCACCCCACAGCAGATTAGTACTTATTCCTGGCCTCTTACCATCTACATTTATGTGCACCTCATTTCTCAGGGATTTCACTTAGAAATCCTGTTCCACCAGTACTCAAACTTTGGCTAGAGCTCAAAACTTTATGCCTCTCAGCTGCATTTCATAAAACTCTCAATGCTTAAATCATTCCAGATAAATTATCATTGTAAATGTCACCAAGTTACTTAAATTGCTGTTTTTACTATAAAATCCACTCTAGGTCTTCAGGCTTCTATATCTGGTAGCCCGAAATCCATAAACACTGCACCTTTTGCCTGATCATTTGATGAATATGAATTTACTCCTCCACAAATGTAAACATAATCCATTTCCTGATACTGATCTCTGGTGTTTCTCATTCCTTTCCTCAATGGAAAGCTGATTAGCCACGCTGCTGCAAGTCCTGACACCTGTGTATTTTAACTCTTCAAACATCAGAAGCAGCCTACTTTCCCTACCCTCTGACTTCCCAAAACTCATGTCATTCCTCCAGTCCCCTTTCACACCAAACATGAGATGATGACTTTAGAACCTCACTTCAGAGCTCAGAATGACCCAATACTTTTGAACACCTGGCCTTCACCTCCTTGCACAGAGGCTCCAGGGTAGCTTGAACTCAGCTTACTCCTGTCTATTCCCTTCCACAGTACTTCCTCCTTCCCAAAATTCCTCTGAGCTTTCTCTGGGATCTCTCTTCCTCCCTGTAGTTTTTCAAACTATCTCATCTTTTGAAGCATTGGCAACACTGAAGCCTCAAGGCCTTTCTCCAGGGAGAGGCAGTGCCACCCCCATTGTGAGAGGCCTTATAGAAGTGGCACCTGAAGAGATGCTGGCCTCCACCTTGCCTCTGCTTGTTGGAGGAAGGCAAAAATGCCATAAAATGAGGAGGCAAGGTGAAAGCAGAGCCATTTAAAAGAATCATAGAATCAACCAGGTTGGAAAAGACCTTTAAGATCATCAAGTCCAGTCTTTACCCCAGTCTGCCAAGTTCACCACTAAACCATGCCAGTAAGAGACTCATCTACGTTTCCTGAACACTTCCAAGGACGGCAATTCCACCACTTCCCTGGAAGCCTGTTCCAATGCCTAACTACCCTTCTGGTGAAGAAAATTTTTCCTAATAACCAATCTAAACCTCCCCTGGCACAGTCTCAGGCCGTTTCCTCTTGTCCTATCATCTGTTACTTGGGTGAAAAGACCAGCCACCTCCTGTCTCCATCCGCCTGGAGGATGCTCCTGGAGCGATAATGTCCACCCTGAGCCTTCTCTTCTCCAGACTAAACAACCCTTACTTCCCTCAGCCCCTCCTCATCACACTTGCGCTCTAAGTCCTTCATCCAGCTTTGTTGCTCTTGTCTGGACCCGCTGCATTAACTCGTTCTCTCTCTTGTAGTGAGGGGCCGAGAAATGAACTCGGTATTGGAGGCGCGGCCTTACTAGTGCCGAGTGCATGGGAATGATCACTTTCCTCGCCCTGCCGGACACCAGACATCTTAAGCGTTTTCTAACAACCGGGCCCGAGTGTCCTCCTCCGCCCTCTTGCAGCGCTAGCGCTCTGCTCCCTGCGGCCTGCCCCGACCCCCAGCCGCGCAAGCCCTTCCTCCGCTGCCCTCAGGAGCACCGCGGGCCGCGGCCACACGCACTGCCCGCCCGGTAGGAGGGGCGACCTTACGGCCGGGCGGTGCCGCTAGCGCAAGGATCCCTGCGTCCCCAGGCGACTGCTGACGAGCACCGTGAAGGCCGCCCCCTCATTGGCTCTCAGGCTCACAACGCTCAGCCAACCACGTCTGACCGCGGAGCTGTCCCGCGGGAGGGAGGAGGAGGAAAGGGGGAGGAGGGGGGGAAGGGGGCCGCAGAACAGGGTTCCCTGCCTGTGCAGTGCTTCGCAGGGGGGAGCAGCCTGGACGGTGAGTAGCGGCTGTGGGGTGATGTGGGGAGCGCGGGAGACTGACCCCTGCCCGCCCCTTCCCCCCTCCCGATCTCTCCGGTTGCCGTTGTCCGGTTGGCCCCGCACGCAGGCGCGCGCTGAGGCGCGGGGGGTGGAGAGGGGGAGGGAAAGGAAGGTTGTTTTCGTGCAGCCGGGACAGGGCGATGGCTTGGTGCCGCTCGCCTCTTCGGGGTGGGAACGGCGGGCGGGGGCCCTTGGTAGCCTGCTCCTCCTCCTTTACCCGGCTCCCCCCTCCATCCCCGCATCCTTTTGCCGCCTGAGTAATAAATAGTTTCTGGATCAAAAAGGGTTGGGAGGAGGGGCGGTTGGTGTAGTTGTCGAGGTCCGGCGCAGGTGTGAGGGGACGGGGACGGGGGGGGTGGGGGAAGGCTCCAGCCTTGAAATCTGGAGATAGGGGGAGTGGGAGGGTGTCGAGTTAGAGGTAAGGTGGAGGCAGCGCTCGGCCCCCGCTGTGGCTGTGCGACCTGCCCGCCTACCCCTCCTGAAGGCTGGGGGTTTGCCTTTGAGGAAATGCACTGGGAAACGGGTTTTCTCCCGAATCCTAGTAACCTCAGGGCCTGGTTGGGGCTGCATCTTCCAGGACGAGGCGTTTTGGAGGAGGCAAGAGGGGTGTGAGGCAACGTGTTGTTTTGGTTTGTTTCAAGAAAACCCTGAGGGCTAAGGAAGGGTATTTCGGGAGAAGAGGTGGTGTGGCAGCAGCGAGGGGAAAATACGTTGTTTACATAAGTGAAGTGTGTGAGGTGCAGGCTAACTTTGCTCGTCGCCCCGCACACAGCGGTGGGCGATACTGGCTGCTGCTGCTGCAGGGAAGGAGGAGGCTGCCCCTGGCCCCCGCTTTGCCATAAACGCACGTTTTCTCTCTGTTTACATTGTGGTCTCTTGTTTTGGCTGGGAGCAGCGTAAGGGGAGGAGCAGGAACTCGCTGCGGGGCAGCTACCTCCTCCCCTCTGTTTTCTTTGTTATTATCTGTTCGGGGGAGGTGTCCTGGGCTCACGTCTGCCTGTAGCTGAGCTGCGGGCAGCGGTTAATGTGATTCCTCGTTGGCCCGAGATTTCGGGTCGCCTCCTTCTGTGCATGTGTAGGCCTTGTCTCTCCCCCGTCGTTCCCCTCCTCCCCCCCGGCTTCGGCAGTTGTCAGCTGCTCCGAGTGAAGTTGGAGGAAGGGGAAGGGCGGAGGGGGGAAGGAATCTTGGCATTTATTGGTACGCAGGCAGCAGCCTAGGCCTGCTTTGTGCAGCTTTGTCGTCTTTGACAGCAAAAGGGAAACAGAAAAACCTCCTGTGGTGGAGGGGTGTGTGTGCGTGCAGTTTTCTTACTGGAAGACGAAGGAAAGCATCTTTAGGGTCTGCAGGAGAGACGAGCTGGAAGTACTAAACTGCTGCAGCGTACAGCGAATGCTTGTGTCCTTGCAGTACTTACCAGTGCCCACGTAGCTGCTGTTGTCCTAGTGGGTGGGTATTTTTTTATTCCTGTCAAGTAAAAGTCAGGCATAGTTGAACTGCAGACTTTAGTAAGGAAGTAAGGTTTCTTCTGAAAGTGAGCAGTAGATTGAGACACACACAGAAAAGACACACAGGTAAGGCTACTCAGGTACTTGGGGGAATTAAGGAAAATACCCAGTCCCTCCTGGCCATATGCCCTCTGTATTATGGAGAATGCTTTTAAGAAAAAAAAATAAATCCTTAATGTTATTAAATAGTGAGAATAAGAATGTCTTTGTAACCATAATTTCTTCTGAATCGTGGTGATTTTTTTTTTTTTTTTTACTGCCCCACATGACCCTTACTTTACTCTGGGCAGACCCCTTCTGGAAGGAGTTAAGCTTGGATAAACGGAGCTGTCTGCTGCAGAACGCCTGCCTGATTTGTTGGGAAAGCTTGAAGAATACTGTGGATGTGTAGGTGGACAAATGCATAAAAAGAATCTGTTTGTACTTTAACTGACTCTGGGTGAATAGATATAATATATGAATGTAAGAAGTGTGTGAGGTCAGAGTCACAATGCAGCCTTTGGAGATGGACACTTAGCCAGATGTTGTTATAACAGTGTCCCTCAGAAATATAAGGAAAAACAATTTGATGTTGTTGGGAGGACTGCACTGAAGAGAATGTCATGCAGTCATAGAAACAGAAGAGAGTTTATAATGCTGGACAGCCTTGGATGGCCAAGTGTTATCACTTGGTCTGTGCAGGATTAAGTTCCTTGCATAATCTCCAGTCTTCAGAATTCTTGTAAAAAATCGTTCTGCCTCTCCTTATCTGCATTTTCTTTGTGTTTTGTTTATTCAGTCATAGAGTTTGCGCTGACTTGCTTTAGATAATCGATCAGCCAGTTTCAATTTTGCAGTATTCTTATTTATAATCTATGAAGTCTTGCCATTTTTATGGTCCTAATCTTGGCAGATGCATGATTTTTTATTGCTTAGTCTTCTGTTTGACTGTCAGTGACTGCCCCAAGCTGAAATAGCTGGCAGTCTGGTCCCCTTCAAAAGGAGCTATCTGGTTTTCCATGTCTGCGCTGAGCCATACCAGAGCAGTCACTTGGCTGTATTTCTGTAAGCTTGAAATGCGGTTGCTTTGAGTTGGTGTGTATTCCAAAGCTGCAGGTACGTTTAGGCATGATGCCAGTGCAGGTGGAAGTTCCTGAAGAGAATATTTCTCTATGACTTACTTATTTTTAAGCAACTTGAAGAAGAAACAGTAACACAGAGATCAAATTGAAGTTCGTGCTGCAAGACATGATCAGTAATACAGTTTTGCTTGTTTTTTTTTCCCAGAGATATTGCTAAAACTCAGTGACAGGGAAGATGACTTTTTCTGTGCAGTGTACCAGAAAGGTTTATGCCAGGATTTTTAAGTGTCCCCCAAACCAAATATGTTAAAAGTAGTTCTGAAAAAGGCGTTATGGGAATGCTTATCTCAGTCTTCAGGGTGAGAAACACCTGAGAATCCAGTAATTGTTTTGGGATGAGAAGTGTCTTTACACATACCTGTTGTTTCCATTTCCTGCATTGTTCCCATTTTCAGCAGGAGTGTCATAGAGATCTGCTGACCTGAAAGTGATGCTCTGTAACTGATCATTAACTCTCTCTGTGAGAAAAGTGCCTTGAAGTCTACAACACTTGACACTCCTGAATGCAAAAACCATTGAATATTATCTCATTTATTACAGTAATCAGGTGTATGACTTGCCTAAGGCATTCCAGGAGTCTTCTGGTAGGGTCAGAAGCTGATGTGTATGCTTCTTCTCCAGGCAATGAGTGTGGGTTTTTTGGTTGGAAAATTCTTTTAGTGTGTCTGCTCTGCAGATTGTTCTGGGGGACTCTTAAAACTGTTCCACTTCTTTCTTTTATGGAGTTCTAGGGAGTAAAGTAGTTTATATTAAATATTATGGGTATAATTACATTAAAACATCAGGAAGTAACTACTGTGCTCCAGTTCCTTTGGGACTTACTTGTGTGCCCTGGGTGTTGATGAGAGCCTTCAGATCTGCTTAATGCAAGCTCTTAAAGCAATTGCTGCTGCTGTGTTGTTTCAAGAAAATCAGACTGGACATACGGGCCTTAAAGAAAGGATACCATTTGTATCAGCTTAGGGTGCTGAATACAGTTTTTTTGCAGGGCTGAAAGATTAGCTGACTGCTGTTCAGAGCAGTAGTGTTAGTTCTCTATCCTTTTTTGTCCAGTTATATCATGCCAACTTCATGTTCCAGAGTCAGCGTTCCTACTGTAGAGTTGATAGTGATGTTAACAATTGCAAGACGCTTGAAATTCTGATGAATGTATGTGTGTGGTTTCCTGTTAAATGTACTTCTGATAAGAAGCTTATTGGAAATGTTGAAAATACAGAACAGAGTAAAAGTAAACTGGAGGCTAAGATGTCTTTAAAAATGACAGTTAGTCCTAAGAAACTTAGTACTGAAAGCAAAAAGTATTTGAAGCTGTATGTAGAAATTGTGGTGTCTGTCACTTGTGCATTGTGACTGTAATTGGTATGTAACCTTTTTCTTGACAAATTTCATCAGTCCTTTAAATTGGAGCACAGAAATATAAATTGTCCTTCATTGTGACGAAAAATCATGGGTTTAGAAGTTGTCATAGTTTTAAAGAAAAAGGGAAAGGAAACAAAAAAAGAAAAAACAACAAACCCCCAAACTCCACACTCCTAAAATAGTTTAGGTATGATGTCAGGAGTCACCTGGTAACTGTCAGGCTACAGATTCTGGTGTACTCTCATGTAGGGGAGTTTTGGAGTGGGGAGGTGACTGTGGAGCAGGGGTAAACTTTGCTGGTTGGAGGACTGTCCTGCGGCATAAGAGTCTTGGAGCTCACTGCTTAAAAGAAGGATTTTATGATGGCTAGTTCTGGAATTCTGGCTTTGTTTTGTGTTATATTTAGTGAAGAAAGGATGTAAAGTTTGTTAAAAGTGCAGAATATTGAGTTCTATGAGTTGCAGAATTGGAGACTTAAGGTATTGTGTTGGTTAGGTGATGAGAGAAATTCTAAGCCTCAATATTCTACAAGTATTGCATTTCACTCCAGGTTGTCTCAAAGTAGTGTTTGCTAAGCATACAGTTGCTAAACAAATGCTGAATTTAGATTTGCAGTGTTTCTAGGAAGTAAAAGATGACAAATGGAATTAATGTTTAAAAACTTGTTTGAGGAAACAATCTGGAACTTGCCAGAAAGCCTTAGAATTAGGTTTAAAAAGTTACAGGCTTAGAGCAAGTGGTTTGATAGTGATGTGGGATGTCTCAAATCCTGTGTGAAGGACCTTCAAATGAAGGTGCTATAGGGCATCTGATTTGTCAGCATGGAGCTGTTAGATACAAGATGAGAGTTTACTGGAGACCTACATTCTTCCAAAGTGATAAAAAAAGATAGCAGGCAGGATAAATCTTAAGTAGAGGTAGCCGAGCAGTGAGAGAAGGGACAGCCTTTGTCTTTGTTAATGTGCAGCTTTGCTGGAGATTATGTGTGTTTATATGCCCACGTGCACAAAGCATACCCGCACAACCAACCTGTTACGTGGCAGTGTAGTGACTGAACAAGATCTGTCCTGCGAGTTTTTACAACCTGGTGATGTCAGACTGCATTCAGTTCAGGTTACAAGTCAGTCTCCCATGTTTGGTCTCTTTCCTGAGTCTTTTGACCAACAATGCCTTAATTTTTATCTGCTTGCTTTTCGAGTCCCAACTGTTGGCATTCCTTTCAAAGGACACATCCCACAGCTTCTGTGTGGTTTAAATTGCACAACAGCAGCAGTTCGTCTTGTTTATTTGCAGGGAAGCAAGGATAGGATGTGGGCAGAAGAGTTTTATTGTGTTACTTAACACTAATTATTACCATATCACAGGCCAAGTAGCCTATAGTTAGCATGAGCACCTAAAATAGCACTAGAGGTCTGTGTTCAAGCACCTGAGTCACATTGCAAGTACCAAGGGCTTGCTGTTATTACTACAAAAACTTTGTTGCATGATTAAATAGTGCTTATTAAAGCTGTCAGTAGTCATGATTATGTCTTCCTTTAAAAGAAAAAAACAAAACCAAAAAAACTCCCAAACAAACTAATTGGCTTGTTAAAGTCTTAAATGATAGGCACATATTTTTATTTAAGCAATCTTGAAAACTCTTTTCGGGTTGCGTAGCTGCATCTTTGTGATACTTCAGAATGTTCCACGGGTGGCATGCAACTGTTAACGGGAAGATTTTTCTAGTTAACATCTAAAAATGTTTTTATAGATTTAATGGTGTGAGAGTCAAGTCAGAGTTCTTGCACAATAGTAGTTTGAGATATAATGAAAGGAAGTATGCAGTAATACAGTAAGCATAAAATACATCTCCTGAATGTAATTGTTCAATATATGTGTACTGGTACTATCTTTCTGGCAAATCAGATGTTATTTGCCATCAGTTCCTGTTGTCTTCAGGAGTGAAAGGGAACAAAATTTCAAAGAAAACATCTTGGAGATGACTATCTTAATTATTTGTTCATATTAAAAAAAAGAGAGAGACAAAAAGCTGCTTCTCCAAAAAGATACACCTGCATCAGTGTATGGCTTCCATAAGTGAAATAGGTAAAGTCATTGATATTGTTTATGGTAACAGCTTGTGAATCACATTCAGGAACTGATACGCCTGTGGTGGCCCTGTCCCAGATGAAATGCTTAATTTCTATAAATTTTAACATTGAAAACATTGAAAGAGGAATTGGGACCATGTGGTTGGGAGAAAATTAGAAGTGGTTACTATTCTGAGAATTTGTTAGTGTTATTTCTGTAGCAAATGCTTTCAGAGATATTCAGGAATTACCATGTGGTTTGTTTTTTTTTTTTTTTTTTATAAATACTTGAAAGAAAAAGCCAAATGGTACTCCTCAGCCCATTCAGGATCACTGTGCTTTGTAACAATCTATATATTGAAGTTAAAAAAAATGAGTTGGAACCAGTATCCTGATAATCGTAACCTCAACACAACTGTTTTTGCTTGAGAGGTATGGCTAAAAAGTATGTAAGTTAGCATTGCTGTAAGAATGAGCTCCTGAAGTTCACTAAATGAGGTTCTCGGTTTCATCAGATAAAGCAAAAGGTTAGTATTCCAGCAGTACTAATAATTTCAAGTAATTGGGAATCAAGCCTAGAACCATGGAACCATGGGTTGGAAGGGACCTTAAAGCTCATCTAGTTCCAACTCCCCTGCCGTGGGCAGGGATACCTTCCACTAGATCAGGTTGCTCAAAGTCCCATCCAGCCTGGCCTTGAACACTTAGGATGGCGATGAATGCACTGAATATTTCTAGTAGGACATCAGTTTGCCATTAAAGGGTTTCATTTCCATCTGAAAATGTTTACTCTTGTGTTCATGTTGGATGTGACCCTGCTGTTTATTTGCAAAACTCTCCACTTTACCCTGTTGAGAATGAACCATGGTTTTCTTTCCATTCAGTGTAGTTGCCTGCTGTCCAGTTTATTAAGCTTTCTGTGTTCTTCCTTAAAGAAACTCTAAAGTTGATACTACTGCAGTGAGGAGGTCAGTGAAACTGGAAGGACACAGGAAAAAAAATGAGTTACTGAGTTTCTTTATAACTCCTGTTCAGCTGACAGTTGCAACATTATAAATCACATCATAGGCCTTAGTCTCTGCTTATTTACTTCATTTAATTATGCATTCGTTATGACTAAGACTCATTACTGCCGAGTTTCCTGAGATTCTGTGGTAATGTCTGGAGTAATCCAGTTGAGCAGAAAAACTCGGTGTAGGATTTGGTTTACCAATTCTGGGATATCTGGATAAGATGGAGTTTTTCAGTATATAAATACAGTAGGTTATGCGACTGTAGCAGCCTCTTGTGTTATATCTATAGACTGCGCTTCTCTCAGGTGAAAACTCTCCTTTGTATGACTGACAAAACTTGATGAGGTAGGATTATGGGAATGAAGATACGCTTACACTATGCATCTGCACAGCTGCTACCTAAGCAATAATAAAAGGTGCTCAGCCTCCATTTCTTGGAGAAGTGTTTGCATGAATATTTTGAAATGGTCACTGAAGCTTTCCTAGATCCTTCACATACCTTCCACAATATATCTGCTGTTGTTTGTACTGTCAGTATATTGTAACTTTGGAGCTGTATTTGCAATAGTGCTTGATTCATAATCTGGGGACAAAAACAATGGTGCAGAGTCATTTTCAAGTTAAAAATGTGCTTAGGTCTTTTGATTTCACTTTTAAAGAAGGCCATAAAGGAGTTTTATTCAAGTATTTCTAGTTCTTAGTTTAGGCATGCATGGCCCCAGGTCCAACCAGTAGTAAGGCTATGCACCGAGCCTCACTAGCACAGAAAGACACGTATTCAGCATGTACGTGTATAAATACATAGTTGGTCACCACATTAACACAGAAAACACTAATGCAAGCACAGCCAATGCAAATGGCCTTACCCTGTTGCCATTTCTGTATGGTAGAGCTGAATGTCTACTAGTGGCAAAAAGGTACATGTATATAGTATGGATCTTTCAGTTACTGGGTTTAAACATTCTTTCTGACTCAGAACTAGCCCTTGGCTTCCTTTATCCCCCATTGCCTCGTGTACATGCTTGCATACATTCACACTCAGCCAGTAATCTCAAACACCACAGATTGTCCAGCAGCTCACTTGGACCCACCTATTCTTCCAGCAGCCAACTCCTTCAGTTGCTACACTTGGACAGTCTGCCCTGTTCCTGGTTGCCCGGCCACACTGTTTGTTTGCTTGGTAGTCGAGCTTGGTACTCTGTGCTATCACATCCTGACCTGCAAAAGCTCACCTGTGCTGTTGTTTGTACTCAGGCCTCTGTGATCCATGGACTACTTGCCTTGTAGATGCGCATATACCCTGAAGAGAGCCCCAGGGAAAGAGTTATGTAAGGAAACTAACGTACAGACAGGACAGACAGCAGTGATTCGGAGGGGAGCACAGTTTAGGCATGCATACTGACCTACAACCTGTTCACAGGTGGTCTGCCTTTCTTGTCCCCATTGTCTGTTTTCCCATGCTTGTTTCTCTCCCAAGTCATTTTGATTCCTCCCTTCCCTCACCTTTGGTTTCTTCCCTGAGCATCCTATAACAAGATTTGTGCAGTCCCAACATGCTTTTCCCCTGCACCCTGTGATAAATCTGGTAGCCCTGTAAGCAGTCTCAATCTGAAAAATATCCTGGAGAAGGCCAGTGATGATGGGGGTATGGGAAGAGCCCATAGTTCCCCTGCGATCGTCCTCAGAGCAGGTGGTAAGGGTGTTTTGGTGGTTTCCCCCCACCCTCGAGTGTGACCCTCTGCGCCTTTTTGTGTGCAGAACAGCTTTTTACTGCGTAATCTAATAGGGTTAACTTTGATAGCAAATAATCTGTTTAATCATTTGCAAGGCCAGTTGAAAATGCATGGCAGAAGTTACTGGTGAGCCACAGAGGTGTGAATTAAAGTGATACTATTAGAAACTCAATACTTCTGAAATGTTACTGCAAAGTAATGTATTTTAATAGCAGCAAGAACTGGGAGAATGCTAGAATGATTGCATGTATGTTTCTGGAACAGGCTTTGATAACAGGCTTTGGTAAGAGTGTTAATACTATAACCTTCTTGCAGCTGTATAGAGACTCCATTGGTAGATTTTAAAAGTAGATTTAGCTCATACTTGTACGTTGAAACATACTTGAACATACGTTCATCTGTATGTTGAAAGTTTTGATAAACCGTCACTTTCCTTTGGTAAGACTCATGAAGGGATAGTTAATCTCTGATACACAAAGTAAGCGTTGGACATCTTAAGAAATAGGGGTTTATGGACAAGGTCACATCACTTTAGGGCATGCAGTTTATGGATTTATAGTATGTCTGGAGAATGAGGCAGGTAATGACATGGGCCTTAAAGTGTAAGATACTTGGCGATATGCAGGATTTGGGGATTAAAAAGAAAAGTGCGAGTAGATATTCATTGTTTTCTTTGACAAGATAAAAGTAACTGTTAGTGTGTGGTGTTTTAGTAAAGAAATTACATTTGAAAGAAATGGTGAATCCAGCATGATGCTTCTGGAGAGCTGCATCAGTAAAATAATTTTGTCATGGTTCTGAGGAAGAGAGGCTGGCCTACTCATTCTTCTCTCTTGAGGATTACAGGCCCAAGTAATAAAACAACTTCTCCAAAACATACTGCTGTGTTGCACTGTACTATTTAAAGAAACTAGTAAACAGGATCAGGACTTGATTTTATTTTATTTTTTTTTTTTTTACTTTTATAAGAGAATGCATAATAAATGTTGAGGTTCTCGGGCTGAAAGTAAATATTTTGATAATACAATATTAAAAGTTGTTTGTTGCGTTTATTGCATGCTATTTTGATGTTTTTAAATATATCTCTAAAGAGCATAAAATCCAAAGGTTTTACAGCACTGGGAACTTGATAAAGTTGGTTGATACTTTTGTTTATTTGGCCCTGGTGTTTTGTTGTGTTTTTTTTTTTTTTTTTTGTAGAGACTGCAGTAAATGCGTAGCTCTGAGATGAGGTTTCAAGTGTCAGGAATGTAAGTATCTTCTATTTTTACACTTGACCTCATTTCTGTTTTCTTTTGCTAAAGGCAACAGGCATATGTTGTTTTGTTGCTGCTGGGAGCGAGTTATTTAAATAACTTGAAATGTTTGTGTGCAGTAAGCTTTTGAACTTTGGCACTGGTTAAAATAGTCAATATTTTGTCATGGGCCACATGTTGCCTACAGAAAATTATATGAAATGTGACTGGATCTGCTTGAGAACTGTAGCTGCAGAAACTACGTTTGTGGTAAAGGTTAGGAAAGTATGCTTCAGTTCTTGTACTAAACTTGCTTTGTATTTCATTATAAAAGAGAATTCTCCCTCCCTTGTTACTGGTTACTCTCTGAAGGTGATAAAGTAAAGGAGTATCATATTTTACTGTGGTTTGTTACCTTCTGGTCATCACAAACTAAATTATTAAGCCTTTCCTGAAGAAGAAACAGGTTTTGTTTCAAAAATACTGAATACTTGGCTTGTTCTTTATGTCAAGGTGTCTTAGTTTGCTGACGATTAACATAATGTTAAAATTTGCAGAAATGTTTGTTAATTGCATGCCTTTTGCATTTTCAGGCTAAACACATTAGGTATTTTAAGGCTTGGGTTTTTTTTTTGTTTTGTTTTAAACATCACTTCCAGTGCTTAACATGACTGTAATGGCTTATAAACCTGCTTGAAATGAGTATTCTGTTAAATACTCTTGTACAAAGCTGTGTATTGTGTCAATCAGTTTTGCAGTCTGGTCACTCTTTAGCTCACTGATTCCTGTGAAATATGTGCACAGACAACAGTTTCTTTTCTGGAAAAAAACAGGTGCACAGTACAAACTTGGTGAATATCAGACATCTGTATCTATTAAGCGTCACTGATTCATACCTGTCTTACGAAGTCCTGATATTTTAAGCTTGATAGAGAAGCAGCTGCTATTACCTTTTAACTGCTCTTTGTGTCTATAGAGAAGCTTTTCATCTTTTGCCTTTCTCTCAGCCAGTTTGTGATAAAGGAATATTCTGACTAGTTTATACTGGACAGACTTGAAATAGTTGTAGCCTGGGAATAGACAGAGCTCTAGGCACACCTCTGAGGAGCCAAGACCTTTAAAATGTGTGCTATAAGAAGACTGCCAGGTTCTTTCACAGATACTGCTGTTAGAGGAAGGATGGGGATCTTCTGTTATGTTGGACATTGGGTAAAGCTGGCATCGTTTGCTTATGAGATTCTTTTAGTGAAACTTCGACAGGTTACTAAGCCACTTTGGGCTACCCTGAGATGAGACCATTTTATGCAGTGTCTTACAGATAAAGCACCACCAAATGTTTTCGACTGGTGTGGGTAGAAAAAATTAAAATCTATAGTTGTACTATAAGGTACACAGTTCATTCATAAAGGTATACGTGTATACAGCCTCTTGAGATGTAATCACTGATTTGCATATAGCTGGCCTCTAATGATAAGCAAGAGAGTGGCAACTTTTGCATTGTTAACATCTGTCACTGGAAAAAAAAACCATGCTGTGCAGTTTAGCTCAAGTATTACGAGCAGGAACTGTCTAATTCCACCACTCAAGCTGCGTCATACGCTGCAATAGACACTGTCAGTCAGGTATGCAGACTTTTGTTAGCAGTTAACACTGCTCTCTGAAATTCTTAAAATAATCCATGTTTTTGTGTTTGAAGGTTTTGTTTTTTAAATCTTACAGAGAGTATCACTAGACTAACACATAAGTTTTAGTTGTTTTTCTGATGATACTAGCTCACAGTATCTTGCTGCTTTGGAAAATGATTTTCAAAGCACATAAAAGGCTATTATCAGCATTTCCATTTATTTGCTTCAGAATATGATGAGGAACTGGTTCTAGGGACTGAGGAGGAGCTGGTTATTAGTATTGCCCATCAGTAATGGATAAATTTTATGCCTCACAGACTAAAGTCTGCACATGTTAATAATGTCAGGTGCTTAAAATCTCATGAGACTTTAGCAAAGGTGGGCTAATCAGAGTATTCTGGAGCTGTCGATCAGCTCATCAGCCTCTCATCCATGGAGGCTTTTTCATTTTACAGATGGGAGCATTTCTTAACAAATGTACTAAGGCAGATACTGGCTGAATTAAAACTTACCATGAAATTAGATACTAGCAAATCAAGAAGACAGTGTTTCTGTGCTTGTTCCCAATGTAAATCTTTTTGTAACAAGAATGACTAGATTCATAATACTTGTACGTATGAAAATCCCAAAGTTCTCATGTATTTGAGGGGAGAAGGGGAATATTTTTGTTCAGAAGGCCAACAGGTACTCTTCACTGTCAACTCATGAGTCAGTAAACTGGGGCAGTGGGACAGCTTTCCTGTCTCTCAGCATGGAGTTTTTGCAGGGTATGATTAAGAAGGGTCAGTTAGTGGCCCAGAGGGCATTCTAGGATGTGAACACTGAAGCTGAGTCTGTGGTTATTATAGAGGCAGCTGTTGGAGAATCGTAAGCACAGCTTTAAATAGAGACGGCAGCTGAGGACTTGCTCTCTGAGAGAATAGGGCTGCTTGAGTATACCTTTAAATTTCAGAAACTATCCTGTACTCTAGGTTTCACGCCAGTATGGCAAACTATGCTTCTAGTTATCTCGGGTGGAAATGGTGAACTCTTTTATTTCTTTCTTTGGAAGTAGGCATTTGGAACACATTTATGTAGTGTCACAGGTGGGAAACTTTGAAGGCAAGACTGCTTCTGAAGCCTGGGAAGCTCAGCACACATGTTTTGATTGCTCAGATCCAAAGCAGTAAGGAGGACTAAGTCAAGATGTGATACTAAGCTATGCATTAGAAGGACATATGTAGGATTCTTTGCTTTGTATTAAAAGGCGATGAATTTTGAAGTCTTTATCAGTGTACCTGAAAACAGATCTAGCATATGGAACTGGTATACAGAAAATACTCCTTTCAACTTTCAATCCATACCATCATGTGAAGAGGCTAGATAGAATTTCAGATGAGAAAAGCAAATCCAGTGCAGAAGAAAACAGACTGGGAAAGGAATGTATCTGTGAATTGTCTTTTTTTTTTTCTTTTTCTTTTTTTAGGTTTTTTTTGTTCTTAAAAGGTAAGGAAAAAAGTCAAAAGGTTCAATAGACATTCTGCAAGGTTAGTCCAAAAATTACACCCTTGTATAACAACCGAGGTCAAGGTCATTTGATCACACAATTTGTGCTGATGTGCTTGTTGCTGTTTGTGACTCTGCTATTTGTGGAGTGCTGTAAACTTCAGTGAATTTTCTGAGAGTAATCTAGAACTACGTGTGCTGTTTGGTGTGTTCAGGTGACTGGATGTGGAGGAAGAGTGAGATCAAGCACACACTTGAAATCTTGTATAAACAGCTGTTGAACACCTAAACAGGAGGATCACGGCTTGGGCTTACATCAGACTTGACAAACATTTTCTGCCCAAGTAGGTCAATGCATTTCAGGTTAAGTCAGTAGTTGTAGCTGTTTACATTCATTTGGCTTAACATTAATCTTCTGGTCTGTTCCTTGTTCCATTGCTATATTACAAAGAACCTTGAAGTATGCTTTGTGGAGTGCATTACATCAGAGAGCTGACTGTACTTGTTTTTGTACTTGTTTCTGTTTAACTTGAAGAGCTTCTTGAAATGATCCACTGAGCAGTAGGCTAGAAGTGAATATTTTTGAGTGAGTCTATAGACTTCAAAGACCATGCACTTCCAATAGAGTTTTCCTTAATGCACCAAGTAGTATGTTACTATATCCTAAAAACAACAGTTTTCCTTTTCTTTTTTTGAACTGTTTGGAGTGACAAAACAACAAAAGCTGTGAAAGAGAAGGCAGTTCAAGTAGTATCTAATTTTCCAAAGCACTTACTTTTTATTGCCTTCAGTAGCAGTTCAGCAGCGAGGCATATATATGAAAGTTTAAAAAAATGTTTAAAAATGCTTTGTGCTGATGTACCTTGGTGTCCCACAGTAGTCTGATTTTTTTATAGTCACCTACCACAGTTACTCCAACACACACTTCAGATCTTGGTTTTCTCTAGTCTTTGCCTGGTGAAGTTAATGTTACCATTTCTCTTTTACTTTCAGATAGTAATCAATCATTCTGTTTATTCAGGAGGTCCTGCTGAAATCTTACACTTGGCTGTTTCGCTTGGAGTTGAATTTCTTCTTGGTGTGGCACTGTTACAGTACTTGGGAGGAAAGGGGAAGCTGAAGTAAAATTTGAGTCCTTTTGTTGTAGGAGTTGGTGGATGGGACAAGGACAGGTAAAACATGATCTTGAGTTCATTACAGCTGCTGGAGTGGCACAAATTGAGTCTGAACAGAAGGAGGTCTAACACTTGGTTGGTGGCCTGGAAAATTTAAACCTTTCCTGATCAGAGTGATGTTGCTGACTTCTACTATGAGTAAACTGAAACTGTTAAATGAACTAAAGTGTTTCAGCCCCTTGTGTGTATTTCTGATTAATTCTGTCCTATTGCCAGTCACAGAATATTCCTTCTGGGGAAAACTTAACAGCTGACTCCTATGTCTGTATTAATGCATAGCTCACTGATGTATTGTTGTCTCTTCTCCTTGGGAAGGTTCACCAAGCAATTTTGTATGTCATCTGAGTTTTAAAATAATGTATTGCAGTCTTGATTCAGTGTGGTGTGCTCCAGGCTGGTACCTTAGTGAAAATAGTTCTGAGGAGGAGACTGGAAATATGTCTGATCCCATTTATTATATTTTTTCTTCTGTTTTTAATCATTTGAAGCAACATAAAAGTCAAGTTAGTAGTTTCAAATAACTTGTATTTTTAAGGAGTGATCTGTGTGGAGTCAGGATGTATCAGTATCTCAAGATACTGTATTTGTAAGATACTTGACATTGTGTGGATTTAGCAGAAGCAAGGTTTTGTCTGTCAAATTAATTGGATACCTTGCTAGTATGGTATTCAATCTGTATTTAAGAGAGTGTGGAAGTCCTTAGTGACCTAAAGAATTAACTTGAAGAGCAAATGTAGTTGTAAAAATTCTGAAACATGCAAAACTTGTGCTGCTTTGAGAGCTGGCAGAAAAACACTTGGCAAACCTTATATCTGGTTGCTAACTTCTTGGAGTTTTGTGTAGCTTGGGAAATAGATTCACATAGCTAAAGGATAGCTGTTCGATT
Source organism: Pezoporus occidentalis (assembly GCF_034315485.1). Classification (NCBI taxonomy): domain Eukaryota; kingdom Metazoa; phylum Chordata; class Aves; order Psittaciformes; family Psittacidae; genus Pezoporus; species Pezoporus occidentalis. Next base: position 10,656,604 of record NW_026915724.1, read on the forward strand.
AAAGTGACGGTACTAAAAATATATCAGAAATTATGATAAGGAATTGGTTACAAGTTAGGTCAGAAACAGGTCAGAGTTGTGATACAGTTCTGTGGATTTTTGCAGGAATTGGAAAGTGTGGCATTTAATATTTATTGTGAACATAAACTGCAAGATGAAGTGTTTCAACATGTAAAAAAATCATGAGTAGCATGAACAGGGTTTTTAAATTGTAATTGGTTTTTATCAGTGAATGAACTTTTTTATTCAAGACTGTATTGAAATTTTAATTCCTAACCAGTACATTTTTGTTGGCTTCTTTATTCCAGAGACTCCTGAGGCTAAAGGTAGTTGCTGTATTTTGTTGTGCGCTCTTCCTGTCTTCTGAAATTTATATAGCTTTTGGTGTAGTATGCATCAGAATGCTGCTTGTGCTCTTCGTGAATTGAATTTAGGTATCCATGAACTTCACAGGATGCCCTCTGTGAAGCAGCTATGTAGAAGCTTTATCTTAGTATGTTCTGCTCTCTTTATTTTGGTCCTGGGACAGCTGTCACAAGAAAAGCTTTGATTAACTTGTCCTTTTTCTCTGGCTGTGCTAAAATAGCTTGTGAGGTGGTTTCTTATGTGTATTTAAAACAGTAGAAAATGTATCTGACTTAATTCATCTGTTGTGTCTGTTTAAAGGTATTTTACTTTCATAAGGTAAAAGTTTAGAAACATAAAAGCATTGAAGGAAAGTAAAATATAAAAAAAATACTTATGTGCAGTACAGGACGTCACTTTTCATTAGAAGCTATTTCTTTAACTTCCTAGGATGTTTTGTTTTTTAACACCACCTTCCACTTGAAGTAGCATTTTTGCTGTATCGCGTAGCTGTAGAGCACCACTGTTGATTAGTGAAAGCAAGCCAAAAGCAAGATACCTAAAAAGCAAAGAGTATCACTGCCTAAATAATGTCACCTTTTCCAGCCAGGAGCAGTGTATCCAGAGTAAGACCCAAACTTCAACTGCTCTTTCAACTAGCCACTGTTCTCCTGTATAAGCATACTGTTCTAGAGAGGAGGCTCTTGTTTTCTCACCGACGTTCCACAGTGTCATGCTGCCTACATACCAGATGTTTTCTGTTCTTGCATGAGATTCTGCGTGATAACCATTAAAGAAGGTGAAATGCTTGGTGGGTGTCATCAGCAGAGAATCTTGTGATACCACAAAAACTTTAGCAGACAGACAGTACCAGGAATTTAAAATTACAAAATATCTGAAGAAGTTAATTCTCTTTTAGTGTAGTGGCTATATTCAAATTAGTAAATTTTATTTGGTAATCTCACATAAAATTTCTTTCCCATAAAGACATTATTGGACGGAAACGATAAAGTTTTAGGTTGGAAGGACAGCCTTTTCACGTCTGAGGGGTTTGTCTATGTCTGCTCTGCAGCTGAGTGCGGATAGTTGGTGAAGTTCTCCATCTGCTGGTGCGTGGTGGTGAATGCATTCTGCAGGTAGGGCTGGAAGGGGTATTCCTGTTTTTCAAACGGAGCTGCAGCATTAGTCTCAAAGTATTCAGTTCTTGCATTTACTTTTTTAGTTAAAATTATTCCCAAACATTTCTCAAAACAATAACGAACCTTTTTAGGGTGATTCTGTTGCAAAATCTCTTGCTTTAGTCACTGTAGGACTTGCTATGTATCACTTGGTTCAGTAGTTGATTGAGCTTTTAGGTGTGATGCAAATGCAGACAAGAAGGGCTGGAATACATTTGTAAATTTTTTAATTATTTTTTTTATTTTTTTTTTTTTTTACTTAAAATTCTCCCTCAAGTTCCATACTTCTGTCTAAACTGCCCTTCATTTTTTTTCAGAATTAGAAGAGACGTTCTTACGCAATTAAGCATACACAGGCCTACTGTCTGCTGTGGAACACTAGGATGTCAAGTGTGAAAATTGTGTTGCAGTGATCCCCAGAGTGTAAAACTGGGAATTGACTTCATTCTGATAACTGAAATGAGCTTGTGCATCTGGATTGTGTTTGTGAGTTCCTGACTCACAAATTTGCACAAATAGGCATGTACAAAACAGGAATTTGCTTAATCGCCTTAGAGTGTTCTCGGATAAAAGATTGTGTTCGTATTTTTAAAAAAGTGCTTGGTGAAATATGCTTGTTTGAAGAGGCAGGGGGAATTTATTTCAAAGGTGATACTTATCAATGCGTACTTGTGTACTTGTGTTTTTTCTTTTTTAACAAAGTTACCTGGAGCATGCATCAGGCTCATGATGGGCTTTTCTTTGGCTATCTAAACTGACTTTGTAATTAATGTTAAAAATTGTCTCAGTATGGGTACTCTATTTATCTAGAAGTGGTGGATTAAACTTCTTTCTTTTCCTTTCTTCAAGTCTTCTGTTGCTATTTTACTGATAATTCATGCAACATTAGGATTTTAACATCTGGATTTTAGGTGTTTAGTGATTAATAATGTAGTAACTGCAGATAAAATACGGTTCTGAAGGAATAACTTTGAAGTGAATATGCTGTGTGGAATTCATGAAACTTGCTCTTAAGCGCCAGCAAGTTCTTGAAAACTTGTAGGTACTTAAGGAATTCATACTCTCCTAGTGAATACTGCAAGCAAGAGGAGCTCAAGTGTGCAGAGGGATTTCCTGTGCTGAACCCAGAACAGAGTAATGTGGGTTTGTGTCTGCACTGGTATTCTAGTTCAACTCAGAATTGAACACCTGAGAAGCATTTCCGGGACATCACTACTCACCTGGCTTTGCTTCCCAGTGAGGGTTGATTTCGGAGCATATAAATCCAGTTCCTTTCAAATGTAGCTAAGTTGATACATGCTCCCACGTGCTATTGGACACTTAGTTCTCAGAATGGGACTACAGCTAGTCCAAAGGTAGTTGCTGTTTCCCCCAGATATATGTAATACATGTGGTTCTTAGCTCTGTAGTATTTTCAGTGTCTGTGTAAACACTTAGGCTGCATTACCAGTGCTAATGTAGGTAGCCTGTGTGGACAGAATAAAACCAAGCTGAAAAATGTTGGATTGAAGGGCAGAATTTTGATTAAATACTATCTGTCCTGACTTTTAGTAGTTCTGCTTTGTAAAATGATCCAATACTAATAATATTTCATCAACTTCTAAGAGTTGTTGGTTTGTTTCTCTTTTGAAACTCAAGTTATGTAAACATATCTTTTCCAGGATTCATTTGTGATGTGCTTCTGAAAGAAGAACTGAGAATCCGTTACGTACTTCCACTTTTGGGAAAACTCTTCTCCTAATGTATTTTGCAAACTAATTGAATTATCATAGAAATTCGGCATGGGTGGAGCTGTGAGTGCTGGAGAAGACAACGATGACTTAATTGATAACTTGAAAGAAGCTCAGTACATTCGCACTGAGAGTGTGGAGCAAGCCTTCAGAGCAATTGATCGTGGCGATTATTATCTGGAAGGACACAGGGACAATGCTTATAAAGACCTGGCCTGGAAGCATGGAAATATACACTTGTCAGCACCCTGCATTTATTCTGAAGTCATGGAAGCGCTGAAGCTTCAGCCTGGATTGTCATTTTTAAATCTGGGTAGTGGAACCGGATACTTGAGTACAATGGTGGGATTAATACTAGGTAACTTCAACCTTTTAATACGCTGTTCCTCCACTATACAGGGTTATACAGGTCCTTTAAAACTTCACTTTCTCTTCTTTAAAAATGACAGTACTGCACCTAGGACTAGATGTTTGAGATGTGTTGTTAAGATACTGTATGTTATCTACAGGCTGTTTGCTGACACTGTTGTTCAGTGATAATTCATGGAGTGTTTCGGAAGACATTATCTGTTCCTGTTTGCCTTTCTGTAGTCTAAAATTCTTATTTGAGTGGAAAGTGTCCTTTTGTTTAAAAGGAAAAGGCATAAAGGAACAATTTGAGAAGTATATTTAAAATACAAAGCATATTTACCAATAAATAGGTTTTTTTTACAAATTAATTTCGTTACATGAAATAACTTCATTTATTTTAGTATGTAGTTTTGATATGTGTAAATTTATTGACTGTGTTACATGGAGTTTTCATATTTCCTTAGTTGCAGAAACTGTTGACGGGTACTACAGAAGTTTTTACATCTCTATTTATATACACAGCTGAGGTGTGAAGAGTTGGTTTGTTAATTTTCAGTTAGTTACTTTCTGTCATCTGTTCTTATTTTTAAAGAGTAGAAATTATTCCTAGTAGTATATCACAGAAGTGATTTGTTGGCATCTCCAGCAGTGTCTTTTGTTCAGTTAATACCGATCAGTTCGAGATTCCACTGTTTACTTGTGTAAACAGGAATTGTATTTATTCCTAGGTAAAAATAAATGAATAAAAACTGTTCTATTAGTGCTTTTTTGCCCTTTTCAAGATTACTTGTGTTTAGGAGTAATTACTTCTAATTAGATTGTAAGATTCTAAGTTCAGCAGTCTATTCCATTATTAAAATAATTAGTAAATACTGCTGCTTTTTTTTTTCTCTAAAGTCTTTGCTCAGGGTAGCAAGTAATGGTATTAATTTATTTCTTTGTCATGTGGAAAGCTTTATTAGTGCATTATTCTTTCTTAGCTATGATGTTTAAAAAAGAAAAAGTGCCTTACATATTGCAGTTGTACCTGTGTAATAATCTGACAACTTTTGAGTGGCTCTTGGTTACTATTGACTGCTTCTTGGTTTGACCTCCTTATCAAGCAGAATTCCTGTCCTTCAGAATATTCTATGCAGAGTTGAAGAAATTAAACAGGAAAAGACTTGTCTTCTGCAGAGGGTGAGATTGGCTGACAGCCTTTGAGGAGCACAGTTATGCTGCAGACATTCCCACACAGCCAGCTCAGGTGCCTTTACTTCTCTAGCAGTGCAGAGGAGCCTGGAGCAAGCGGCTGCTCAGCTACTTGCAGAAGTAGACTTCCCATGTTTCTGTAGTGCTGTACCTAGTCTTCGAAGTCTACTTGGTATTATAATGTGGTTTGAGTGCTAGGGTGAGACATGGAAGGTATAAAGACTATTTGTGTGCCTTTATTTTCTTATCCTACTGCATTTGATAAAATTACTAGTTTCATATAATCATTTTAGTGTAAGTTTTAAACCAGGGAACAGCTGTTTTGACAAAAAAAAAAAAAACAACCACACACAAAAAAAGCAGATGAAATTTTCTGACAAACTATAGGTATTTTTAAAAGTTCATGTTTTCTTAAACCAATTTCAGTGTATGCTGCAATTAGTAACAGAACCATGTGGGTTTTGACAGTAGTTGGGTATCTTTCAATTTGACAACATAGTAGTATTTCTGCCACATTGGCACTGTCAGAATGACTAGATTAAATTAGCAAATAATTCAAAGCTGGTAAACAGTAAGTATAGCAACATACTAAAAAACCTCCTCCACTCCATTAAGATTAAATTAACTGTTGCTGGTATTGTAAAAATGGAAATCTGGTTCTGACTAGATGGTAGAGTTTTTAGCTTGTTATGCTGAAAGAAGCCAGTTGACAAAAGACAGTAGCAGAGAAGTTGGTTTCACACTTTAAGACTAGTTGACCCTTTACTTAATGTACAGCTGTATTTTTTTTCCTGATAAGAGAGAACATGTTTATTGTATTTCTGTTCAAATTACAAATACTATGGTGTATCATTATGTGGTGTCTTGTATTCATCGATTTAATTCTGAGCTGTTGGAGCAACTGACATTTACAGGTTTTTAGTTCTTTGTTTTTCAAAATTGAGTCTTGAAAAGAATGTATATGTGAATTTTGGGATGGATGATGTTGTTTCATTTTTTAAATTAATTTTAAATTAATGGCAATAATTTTTAATTAAAGTGCTTTGGATGCTGGTGCCTGCTCTAAAACTAACCACTGCTTAGAAACTTCATAGGCTTTTACTATGCAAGTAAATAATTAAACAGCTAGGAAATAATCATGTATCTTAATGCTTTTCTGAATGTGTTAGATAATAAACTAAATTTACAGTAGCTGTGAGTGTCAACAGGAGGTACTTGTTTTCGCAAGTTCTAAGAATATTTCTTGGATGATCTCTTGCCTGCCAACAAAGCTTTTATAAGCACTGTCTATGGTAACCTAGTGGATTGGTTTTATTTCACCTAGTAGAAAATGTACTATGCTATGTTAAGAATTGCAGTTATTCATCAGCTTAGTGACATACAATATTTTCTTTCTTGCAGTAAAATGAAAGCTTTCTCAGTAACCCTAAGTCTGTTTTATTAGTGTGTGTCCTAGAAAAGACAAATTGAATTTTGATTGGAGTAACATCTTTGAGCTAAATATTTAGGAAAGCTTTAAAATGCTGTAGAGGCTATAAATAGAAGGTTTGTCTCATCTTACTAATGTTTACTTTCTCTTCTTCCCTTTTCCAATTCTGTGCTCCAGTGACTAAAGTCCCTGGGCTACTTGTGCATGTTAAATATAGAATCCCCACAGCAAACGTGACTATCTGATTCAGTTTCCTTCTGATGTGGCTAATCCTCATAATACTGTCATCATTTTTTTTTGTTTCTGAAAAAATAGCATTAACTATTGGCATGCTAATTGATTTGGAAATATACTTGGATCAGTTGTAGGAAAACAGTGTTACAGTTGTGATGAGTGAACATCATGTAGTAAATTTCAGTGTTCTAGATGGAAATTAATTGTATAAGTAAACAGGGAGCACACTTCTGATTTCGGAACCTACAAAATAGAAGAGCAAATGTGGCTAAGAGTTATAATACCCAGTCTCCCAAATTGTCAAAAGATGTGAATTTTGATATCATAAAGCTTCAAAATCTGAAGACACAAATGCAGACTAAATTATAATTTGAAAATGCTGTATTCTGACTAAAACTGTTGAAAGTTTCTCAGACTTTTCCCCTGCGTATTTATGAAGAAAATTCATTCTATAGAATTGTTTTACCACAGTTATGTCCCTGTTTTGTCATTGATCTTTGGCCTTTTACCTTCCTCGTAAGCTTTGGTAATTCAGATGCAAAAACTAACTGTCTGGTGGTGTTTGGAAGCTCGTGTGTTTTACGTGATGTTAGTACTTTCACAGATGAAAGGTATAATACTGTTCTATTCAGTCATGCTGTGCTTAAAGGGAAAAAAAACAAAACAAAACCGACAAGCCAAACCAACAGAAAATACCCTGCTGTTTTTATTTACAGGACCTTTTGGGATAAATCATGGAATAGAGCTTCATTCAGATGTGGTAGAATATGCCAAGGAAAAGCTGGAGAGCTTCATAAAATACAGTGATAGTTTTGATAAGTAAGTATCTAATTTGTCTAGTTCACTTTGCAGCGATGTTTTTGATTGTAAACTGAATGTATCATTACTTGAGTTTAGGGAGGGGAGAATAGCATCACACCACCAAAACATAAAGCTTCCAGTTTGTGGCACTAGTTGATGAGGTAAGTGCTTAAGACAGCACTCTAGAAGTGTGGGAGCATTTCTGCTGTGTAATAATTAACAAAACCGGTATGTACAAATTGGCATGTGTATGTATATGCATGTACATGCATATGTATATACATACTTAAGAGAATGATGTAGTACATCGGTGTCTTTGCATGTATAGAGTTATTTGTATCTATATGGGGTTTTATTATATAATTGTACATCATCTTTTGGTAAAGAATTAACTTTTTCTAACCTGTAACTGTTGATGTAGACCTGAGTGAATTTATCTGATTTGTCTTCATGTTTATTACCTGAAAAGATGGAGTTATAGGCATTAATTTATTCTCATACACAGCTCATTTTTACTGCTGTACTTCTGTGTTACTAGGCTTTGAACCTTATTTGTTCTACTTAACAATTTTTTGTTATTAGTTTGAAGCTGGCCAGTAAGAATCTGGATCTTGGGCCTCTCTGAAAGGAAAAGCAAGAGCTGTTCTCTGTAAAGACTTTTTTCCCCTTACAGGCGATAAGTTCTCCAACAGTGGTTATAATGTGGCTTCTGAAAATGAAAAGCTTTTGCACTGTAGTAGCCTAAGAATTGCGTGTTGTACGCCTTCTCTCCTCCTCAGCAGGCAGCAGAGACAATTCTTTCTATGCCTTTACCTCTGATGTGCTTTATGAGCTGCTGCACTCTTGGTTATGTTGGCTGGAGCTCCATCTGCTTTTTCCATACCCCGAACTTTGGGAGCTGTGGTCTGACCACAGGCCTTACTCTTTAAGCTCCTGAGTAACAGAAAATTATCATCCTGTTGTTATCTGTATCTGAATTAAATTCTGTGCTTACGGTACTGAGTAGGTGATTTTAGTACTGTTTCTAAAATAAAATTATGTAAGAGAAAATATGTATGTTTCATTACTGCTACTTTAATTTTTATAAAAGCACTTGTTAGATGAATTTAATACATAACAGAAGCTAGAATAAATAAAAATTACTTCAGTAAGGAGCTTTATGATGTACTTCATCTAATCCATCTTTAAAAAAAGTGTGTGAAATGTGGTTACTTATGATCATTAATAATATTGCAGTAGTGGCTCTTTTAAGTTAGATCTGTTTGCTAGCTGATCAGTTCCTGTACTCCTACATTCCTGTAAGTTGGTCTACAAGACATACAAAAAGATGGTTTTGATTGAAATGTCTTTCCAATCTGGTGATACGTTTATGTGCAGACATGGAAATTGAGTGAAGGGATAGCAAGGAAATGTTACTATTGTTTAAGCAAAATCTGATTAGGATGTTTCTGAAAATGAGTATCAGAGCACTGGGGTTGCTAAACTTGGCAGAAGTGATGTATATGAGTTGCATGTATATGGTGTTTGAAGAATTGATCATACACAGTAAATGATCTAAATACTCTTAAAGGACAGGTGGTGTATTTTACTCTGATTTAGCAAATATCAGCCCTGGGGACTGTTATAAATGCTGTGTGCTTTTTGCAGTGATAGTTAAATTGATCTTTAGTTTTACAGCGCTATTCCAATGAGGAGGAGAAGTCAGCAGGTTGGTTAATATGATCTAAGCTTCATTTGTATGTTACATCTTGGTATATGCTGTTTAACAGTTCACCATTTCCTTACAGGAGCGAAATATTAAGCAATGGCTACAGAAGCATCCCCCTCACCAGCCTAACAAAAATTATACTTCTGTGAATGTGCTTTTTGATACAAATCCACTCGGTAGGAGCTGCACTACAGCTGATGTGATACTGATTGGCTGGTTGAATTTTGCGGTTTGGAGGGATTTGTAACTTGTCTGCACAGCTGATTCTAACTGCTTTCATTGTAAATACTGTATTTTAATGTAGCTAATGAAGATGATGTGTGGGTTTTTCTGTGGTGGGGTCTTTGCATATTCTAATATAAGCAAATTTATACATCATGTCTTCACTTTTAATCTGCCTCTCAAAGTAATGTGCTCAGGGTCAGTACGTCTGATTTAGATTCTTGTTTCAGTAACTTTTTCCTGCATCTTCATTTATGAGTAAAAAATATTTATCCAAAACTGTGTCAACTGTGGCATCTGAACTTAACTGCTGGTTTGGTCAGCTTAGTATTTGGACAAAAGATCACTGAAGTTAAAGGGAGTGTTGTGTCTGTCTGCTGTTGAATTCTGGTGTATACCTAGCAGGTGTCTTTACTGTTTGAAAATAGATTTTATGTGGCTGACTGGTATGAATGAAGTTAATTGTCTAAAATGATGTGTGTGTGTGATGGGAGAAGAATGTCTTAAACTTGCCAGCAGCTTCTAATGAGGCATGTGGGGGGACAGAAGGAGCATAGACCACGTTCAGTTTTCCTGGCAGTTAAGGAAGTTATGTGGATGGGGAATTGTGTAAAACTTTGCATTGCCACTTCCCAGCACTCTTTGTTCAGTATATGATGTTCTTCAGTCTGGTCTGAATACTCTCAGCCATCTTCTTTTGAAACGTTAAACAACGTGTTTAATCTTATGGGTACATACATATGGGTGAGCTTCAACCTAAATAAATGTTTTGAATCTTTGTAGTGTTCCTTTGCTTGGTGCACTAGGCCATTGGCTTTGCATCTGACTTTTGCGTGGAGCTGGGTCATAATGGTTTTAAGTGGGTTTTCGCCTGATGAATTCGCCTGAAATATTACTTTGATGCCATTTTTACTGGGGAATGATCCAGTGCTTTGTGGTATAATGACTTTTTTCTTGATTCCGGTAAGAATATTGTTGGAATGTAATTAAAACTTTTTTTTTTTCTTATGATTGGGGTAGGTGCTTGACCAAAGACTGGAAGCAGTGTAAAAATTGCATGTCCAGAAGGATTTGAGGCTCTCTGTGCTTAAAAGGAGGGTTGTCTACCTCTGGAAACGGGACTTCTCTCAGTTTTGGCCTCTTGACCTGTTCATTGAAGGAAAGGCTTTTCAGATACCTGTTTCAGAAAATGATTCCAGTAATCACTTGTATCTGTATCCATATCCCACCAATCTATAAAAATAGTTTTCCTCTAAATGGAGGTGGAGTTGTTCATTCTAAGAGGTAAAATGCTGTCTTGGTTTGCTTGACAACATATGTTTGCCAGTAGAAGCAAAGGAGGAGTTCCATTTGAAAGTATTGTCATGGTTGAGGTGAAAAGATTTTAGGTGTAGACTAAAGAAAGTTGTCCGAGTCTGAAATATGTGTAAGGCTCTCTTCTTAAAACCGTCAGGGAGTGCATGCTGACTAAGGGGGAAAAAAAAAATCATTCCTTAAGAAGGCATTATCTGAAACACATATGTGCAAGTACCAGGCCCCGCTTCACCTGTTTATTGAAGGGGAATGTGTTGTCTTTTCTGCTCCCAGTCAACTTCTAGACCTAGAATATCCAGCTTGGAGAGAGAGCCACAGGGCAAGGCTAGGTTGCCCATCTTCTAGCACCCTATCAAAAACCAAACCTGGGTAAGCTGGTGAAGTCTCTGCTGTGAAAGAAAATCAACCCTTCTCAGGATCAAAAGAAACCACTTCAATGGTAAGTGACAAGAACCCTAGTACTACTTCCGGGATAACTGTTACGGGTAAAACTTCTTCCTGAAGTCCTGTAGTAGATTGTGTTGGCATTGAAAAACGGTATGCTTAATATTCCAACAGAATATTTATTTGTCTTCATTGAAATTCAGGCCTCCTAGTAGGACTTTGAAGGCTCACTTTCTTTTCGTTAAAGCAGATTTGAAATGGAAAGTTGGAAAGTTCCTTCTATACACATAAAGAAAATAAAGCTCCTTCCTTCCTGTGCAGCTGGTTAATCATTGCAGTGGAAGTCTAAGCAGGCAAATCAAACTGTCTCAGAGTTCACCAATGACTTTCGAATTTTAAATCTTACTGATAACTTAGTCTCAGTTTCAAATAGTGTAACTAATTTTTTTTTTTACTGGTGAATGAATTCTTGCTGAGGTTTAGTCTTAACTGGAACAACACAGGGACTGAAAGAATGCCAGTGGGATTCTTCAATGCCAGAGATAATGTTAAACAAAAAGGAAAGGAAGATAAACTTCTGGAATATTCCTTCTTTAATTTGGACATATTAGAAGTAATATTTCTAGTCCTACACCTTGTAAACCAGAATGCCCAAAAAAATGACAATTTAATCTACTCTTACCTAGGAAGGAACTAAACCTGCATTTTTAAAGCATTTGATAGTTGCAGAAATACATATTTTTGCCCCCTCAGAACCATAAATAAAATGTCTTTTAGAAATAAGTAACATTATTGTGGAGACTGCCTTTCATTGGAAATCTGTTACTGAAACAAGTTTTGGTAGTAGTACAAGCATCTGTTAGATTAAAGCAAGTGAAGACAACGCTTGATGCTTGTTCCTGTAAAATCTGTTTCTCAAAAAAAAATGACAATTTTGACCTATAAAAAAACATTGCATCAGTAAAAGAAGAAAGGAAATACTCCTCTGTTTATGTAAACAGATAAGTTATTTGAGTCTTCTATCCATGGATATATTAGGGCTCTGACAGTAAACTGAAATGACAGAAATTTTTTTCTTGTACCCATATTCCTATATACTTTAAAAAGTATTCCTTCAGTACAATTCTTCATTTTGCTGCTATAGTAGCAAAAAATGAAGTTTACAAATTTAAACCAGTGTTGAGGGGAGAGTGAGATAAATCTTAAAAGCCAGTGTTTCAGTTTTTCTTAAGAAAGAAAAAGTAATGTGTTTGTTTCACTTGAGTGAAAGTGATGACTATCAGAAATTATAAAAAGGGTGAGGTTATATAACAGGAAAGCAATTTTATTCATAAGAACAATATAATAGAAGGCAATTTTATTTAAAAATGAAGATGACACGTACAACCAAAGTACAGGTACAGGTTTCTTACTGCCTGGAAGCTGAGAAGAATGTTAGAAGCAAAATTACTAAATAGGAATTCAACCGGCATCACTTTAGTGCTGGTAAAAATAATATTATTGTAATTAGATACAGGTGACTTAAAAGTTGTCATTGTAGGCTTTGTTTTGTTTTGACAGATTGAATGTTTTTGTTTTAATTTATTCTAGAATTTGTAGTTTAGATGCGGAAGTTCTCACAAAGAACAATACTAATAGGTAAAATGTGACTTTTCCACAAAATGTGCCAGCAATCCCTGAATATGCATTTGAATGTGAATCAAAGACTGGTTCAAAGATGTTGAAAAAAATGCTTGAGTACAACTGAATGGATAATGGAGAGGAAAAAAGAACTTTCCATCTTGCCGTGCTGTTGTCCCACTTAATAGGGAAAAACAGTCTTTAGAAATTGTGTTCCCCTATTAGCTGATGCAGGTTTTAAGTTTCTTGGATAGTGATTTAATCTTAAATAGACATCACTGGCAGGATATAACATGGGAAGTATTTATCACGAAACAAATGGGAAAACCTTTTCTTGCAATATATAAGTACAACTTTCAAATCTGATTGATACACTAGTTCTGAAGCATTTGCTGTCAAGTAAAAGGAGAAAGTGTAACAAAGCATAGAAATTGGAAAGCGTTTCATTATTCTGTTCCATCTTCTTGTGGCATCTTGTATTGCACAAAGCTGTGTATTGACCTTTGTATGTGGTTCTCAAAGAAGATAAGTTTTCTGTCTGTTTAAAACCTGAAATATTGGCTAAATTACCTGAACCACTTCTTCACTGTTTCTTTCAGTAAATGCATCAGTACTTAATTAGGTTCTAATTTTACTTGGGAGTAAAATTACCAATTTATTAGATTCTCTGTCTGACAGAGGCGCTGAGAGGCTTGTCTTTTTAATGCAAATGGACAAAGGAGTCAGAATTTTCTAGATTAAATTATGAGTGGTTTTTCAGTCCTTATCTTAAAATAACTACAGGAAGCAGTAATTTTTCAGCTGCTGTAGCTGTGTTTTAGAAAGATAGGCCAGTGATTTGTAGGTGAAAAGAGTAAGAAACTTACAGACTGATCTGCTAGTTTTATTTTCTCTCCCTTATTCCACTATCTTCAGGAGTCCTTTTGTATCAGATATTGGTCAGCAGTATATTAGAATTAGAAGAGCAATATATTAAGACAAAAGTAATTGTTACTTCTTTGTCACAGTAGCATAAATAGTTTAATGTTCTATTATAAGTTTTCAGAGGCTACACATTTGCAAATTAATTTCAGTGTCTAGTTATTAATGTATTTGGTTTAAGGGAAGTTTCATGTAAAGCTAATTTTATTAGTTCTTACTTTGGATTTATTATGCTATTTTGGAATATCTATTAAAACCTGTTTTGTTTTGTTTTCTTTTTTTCTCCATGATTTTTTGTGAAGTTTGTGTTGCAGTGCTTTCAAATTCTTTGTTCCAATGTAGTACCAATGTGTTAACTTGCTAAGCTTTTCTTACACATCATTAAAGAGTAGTCCTTTGTGCCTGAATTTAGATACATGAATCTCTTACTAGAGGGAATGACTTGGAGCAGCTTGGTGGTACTGAATGAGGTTTCAGACCTTTTTGGAAGGTTTGAGTTGACTGACTGAAGGAGTGTGGATGGGAAAACAGAATGTTTTCATATTCTGATATTTGCATTTTATATTCATGTTTCAGTATGAATTCATGAATAGGCTTTCTGTTAAGGGCTGTAAGCAGCAAGCTGAGATAAAAGTGTGTTTAGTAAACATGGGGATAGGCAGAAGAGTACTGTTAGGTGATATTCTGGTCTGAATGTAGTGGTTCAGAGGTGTAAATGTAGTTGGACTGATGCTGGTTTTTAAGAACTAATTTTTTTCCCAGCAAAAGAGAGACAGAAGTTGTTTAAGTGGTTCCTCAATACTGTACTTTTTAAAGCATCTTGTAACATCTTACTGTTTCCTTCAGATGTGGGCCTGTGGATGTTGAAAATTGGTTTTCCTTTAAACTATTTGATTTTTTTTTTTTTTTTTTCCCTTCAGTTGACCTTGTTCCTTTTTAAAGAATCAGGTATGTATTTGCACCTAGTTTCATCTTGGAGAGACATCAGGATAAAATCCTGCATTCATGAAGGTTGTATAGGTAGAATTGCTTAGCCCAAGAAGCATCCTGTACATCTTCAGAGTTGGAAGTAATTTAAGGGTCCATTCTCTGGGTGGGTATTACTGTAGGAGCAACAAATTAACCCCCCTTTAAAACAACCCTTGCTGTTAGGGTAGATTATTTTACTGTTCTCTCTAATGAATGTCTTGCTATCACACAAGTATTAGATTGGTGGATATGGATACAAGAGCAACAAGCTTTTTAATCTTAATTCTTCGTCTGTGTGCTTTCTTTTAAATGGATGTTCATTTTATACCAGAGTGTAATGCTTCATTTTATTGACATCTGTGGGGAATCTTACTTAAAAGATCATGGGCAGTATATCTATGACTTGATAATTTTTGTAAGTTGCTGCAGCAGACAGAAATGCTCTTAAAATTCTACAGACTTTTTTTTTTTATTTTTTACATTTAGTTGGAATAAAAATACCATGGCTGTTTTGAGGATGAAGTTGAAATGTTTGAGGGACAGATTACAAAAATGCAAAAGATGGAAGGGACAGAATCAGGTCAACAGATGTTCTGTGCGCTTGAAACTGCTTGATTACCTTGGACCATTTCTAAACATGATCTGTGTGTGCTTATATTTATCCTGTGACAAGTGCTCATTTAAACAAAAGTGCTCATTTTCGGTTGCTATGTTCTGTTGGCAGTTGGTTCTCTCACAACCAAGATACCAGGTTCAGCTGAAGAACCTAATGTGATTAGAAGTTCTCCACATCATTCCAGCACTTAATTATTGCTTATGTTTGGTATCGTATGAAGTAAAGAGTTTTTTCACGTTACCTTTAAAGTATGCAAAGACACCCTCTCCATTTGGTGGAGATAAACAAATGGTAAAGAACACTTGGCATTTCTTAGTTCAGTTTCAACTCGGTAACAAAAAAAAAAGAAATAAAATTGTGATATATTGTCTCATCTTGATAGCTTATGTGATTGTCAATACTGCATGTTAAAGCAATAAGCCGTTTGTTTTCAGCAGTTTTATTAATCTAATAAAAGATAGCACTGTGCAACACAGAAGGAAATCGAATATCTGAAGTGTTCTGATATCCCGAAGGCAATAGGAGTAAAATCAACTTGTTTGGTATAGTGACAAGTAGGATTAAAAGAATTTGGGTTTGATTAGGGCAAGTTCCATAGTAAAACAATGTGCTTGATAGGACTTTTCATACTGTAAGACTAACAGGCTTGTGATGCTGCTGGCAGGCATTCTTCGAATTGCTTACTCCCTTGTATTTGCAGTATCTTTGTATTTAAGTTTTAGATAATTTCCTGATCAAATGATGGAGTCTTTTTTTATATTTGAGTAAAGCTGAAATTAACTTTGCTTATTTTGAAAATTATTTGGGCAAGTTAGTAGAAAAAACATTCTCAAAATTACACTTTAGTCTCTGTTAGAAGGTTGCCACAAATTACTGGATTAGATGAATTTATCAGCTCTATCTAATTCAGATGCATATCTTTATAATTGTGGAATCAGTTGAAAATTCAAGGAGTGAGGAAAGAGATTTGTGGCCTCACTGGTGAGGTGTACATTACAGGGGAGTGTGGAGGAGTAAGGTTCGCGGTTGTACGACTTAATTAGGGTTGAAAAGCCCGTAATACTCTACCAACTATGATCTCTGTATGCCTTTATTGCTGGTATTTTGTCACTGCTCATACTATAACATGTGAAGCAGTTGGTTTTGTGGGAAACATGAACGAAGAGGGTTGGCTTTTGAATGAACTTACTGCTATGACCAGAGGCAGTGAATGACCTTTTACTCCCATTTCTTTTAGCTAGCTTTACTGGACAACACGAAAGCTACATAGGGCAGTTACTGAATTGCGTATGTTTGAGTGGGCAGCTAGCATACAGTGCAGCCATACCTGTTACCACTGTATGGCCAGGTGAGCTGAGGACACCCCCTTATTTTTTAATCTGCCATGGACTAAAGAGATGTCTTCAGGAATTATATATACTCCAGCCCATGCAGTGTTTAGGTTTGCTGTGGGAAATGAGTCTTTTGTTGAAACTTCAGCTGTTGACAAGTTGGGTTGAAATTAGCTGAAGCTATTTGGGAGGGGTGTTTTTTTGAAGTAAATGGACTAATAAATAGCCAGCTGTTTGGGTCATAAGCCTTGTGTCTCCAAAGAACTACTGAAAATGGGAGCACAATCCAGCCAATTTGTTTCCATAGGCAAAGTTGTTGTGTAGTGTATAACCCATCTCATTCTTACAGGTGTAATACAGAAATTGCTTCTGTGCCGCCTTTTGCCCTTCAAGCCATTGTGGTTGCAAGCTGTGGAGCTAAATGAGAAATTACCTTCAGCTTTTACAATGTTTGTAAAGACCACTGTGGATTTTCATCCGCAGCTTGTGTATAGAGTATTTTGTGTCTGGGGAATATTTTGTGGGGTTTTGTTTTATTTTGTATTTTTGATTCCTTGGGGAAGTTTGGTGTTCCTGCTTGTTTTAAGAGGGTGTGAAACCACTGGCTTCAAGACCTTTAGGGTAGTTTTTACTAGAGGAAGAAGTTAGGAGTATCTGGTGATGTGTGCCATCTTTTAGAGGAGCAGTCTGAGAAGATCAGAAGTAGTTGTGAAAGTTTCCCAGTTAGGCAGGCAGGTTGTCTTAATTTTTCTACAACTATCCAGAGACGGTCTCTAGATTTAAAACTGCATTTTAGAAAAGTACCATGTTCTCTCTCTCCTTGCCTCCCACCCTCTCTGTCTTGTATTTTTGAAGCCCACAGAGGTACTTTACTCAAACTTTAAATTGATGTGGTGATGCTTGACTTTTAAACTGCAGGCAACCTGAAATTAAAGCTGTAGCATGAACTGCCTGATTGACCTTCACTGAATGTAGAAAGCCACATGATAGTGCAAGTGCTTATGAAATGAGATTGCTTCTTTAGCACAGTCATCAGTGCCTTCAGTTTCAATTTCTTCACAGCGTTTAACCTTGGCTAATGTATTTCTAGGCCTTTCTGTGTTAATCTGAAATTGCTTCAGCCACAGTTCAGGCTGGGCTAACTGCCCAGATGCGTGCAACAGAGCAGTCATTCCCCACTTCCCTCCCTGCACCTGCTTCGTTTTTCCTCTTTAATCTGTTTGTAGCTTTCAGTTTTTCCTCTGGATTTAGAAAAGCAAATGGCATTACGGACTGATGGCCACATATAACACGACTGCTATGCAGTAGTTGGTAAAGGATTCTCGTGTCTGTCTCTGAATAAAGTATTGTATTGTTTTCAGAGTCAAGCATCCTGGAGTCTCGGGGAAAAAATATAGCTCCAGCAAAAACTTCAGTTTAATAGAATTCAGATTTGTTAATGGCAGTGTTGGAGAATGGAAAGTCAGCCAAGCCTTACAGTCAGCATTCGTAAGCAATGATAGCTGCCAAGTTTTGCTGTAACTGAAGAAATAGTTTTGAATGTTACCAGGTGGTGTCCTGGGATTTGCCTAGCAGTGGCAAATAAAACGGCTCTTTTCTGATGACAGCTGGAAAGTCAGCATTGTAAAATACAATGGCAACATATATTTGAAGAAGTTTTTAGAAATCATTCCTTCTGGATGAAGTTTGAGATGCGCTGGATTTTAATACTGCTGGATGAAATTTATCAGCTATTTTGTGCAACATCAAGGTGTTGGCTTATACTATTTTTTTTTTTTTTTTCCCCTCCAAAGAAAGCCATAAATCCCTTCTATAAGTAACTCTGTAACCTCTCTTCTTAATTTTAAAGTGGGGAAAACGTAAAGTTCCTCACTGAAGGAAATATGTGGCAAAAAGGTAAATTACTTTCATTTGGATGTCACAGCTGAAGCAGTAAGGTGCTGCAGAGATTTGAAAGATGTCAAAAGTATCAGTGTAATGGAGATTATATGCAGCTTTGGCACTAATTGTGTGCTATACAACGTTCCTTTGGTATTTTTTATGCAGTGACAGAGTGTACTTTCAGTCCTTTCAACTTCTGTATAAATTTAGGTCCACTTAAAAGCAGTTTGGGTAACTTTAATTTGCTGATGAAAATTAGAATAGATGCTTCTGAGATCATTAATATTTTCTTTATCTGTTTTATTTTTTTCTCCTTGCTTTACGGGCTTTCAAAAAAAAAGGCGGGGATATTGAACTTTCAGTATTTATTCAACAGCCTTGGGTATTGCACGTTGTTGATGAATGTACTGTTGTAAAGACTTTTACTGTATGGCTTGTCAGGTTCTGTTAGACAAACATATTTGCAGGTAGGAAGTCTGGTGATGGATGCTTTGAGGCCTTTTCTGTTTTTCATAATATATAACTGCTTAAGAGTTTTTCTTCGGTCCCTGATGTGGCAGAAAAAAAAAGGTTATTTTCAAAGTAATATTGCCTTAATACACACTTTTAAAAGTATGTATGCTAATCTTTCTTTATTACATAAAGGAAAATATGAAAGATATTTTTCTGTCTTTATCTGGACTGGCTTTTCTTAAAGATCGTAATTTGAAATTTGTCCCGTCTTCGTTTTTTTTTCTTTTTTTTTTCTTCCCCTTAGGTTTGAATTCTGTGAACCTGCCTTTGTGGTTGGTAATTGTTTGGAAATAGCCTCAGACAGTCATCAGTATGACCGGATTTACTGTGGAGCTGGAGTCCAGAAAGACCATGAAAACTACATGAAAATTTTATTGAAAGTTGGAGGCATTTTAGTAATGCCTATAGAAGATCAGGTGACTTAGTGACAATTTCCCTTTTTATCTTTTAGTATGAAAAATACGTAATTTAAGGAATGCTTTTAAATGTATATTTGACTAAATGTTCAACTAATAACGATTCAGTGTATTTGTTGCAGTTAAGCAGATGCTGGTCTTTTTAATGAAGTCTTGAACTTTTAAACTTGTAGGAAGGCATCAATATCCTGCTTCCAACAAAGTCTGTGGCAGAACTGTCTTCAGTGATACTAGAAGTCCATTCATAGTATTTTCAGTGTATTATACCTGTCCCAGAACTGCTTTGAAATTTCTCTGCTGCAGTTATTTTCAGTCATAACTTCAAAACAAAGAAACCATTCTCTAAACCAAGAGAATTTATTTCTGATAAATATGAAATGGTTGTGAATTGTGGGACATTGTAAGGGGAGGGGAAAAAAAAATGAAAATATGAGATAATTTTCATCAGATTTCAGTGTTGCTTTTCCATGTTAGATTAAATGTTTTTCAGACAGGTATATTACTTTATTAATACTTCACACTTTAATCACCTTCTTAAATCTCAAAAGTCTTCACAAAGGAAAGTTGTTATTCTCCCTGTTTCACTCATAGGGAAACTGAGAAAAAACACATTGTGACTTAAGTTGATGTCCTCCTAAATACAGATAATTACTAAAATTCTTGTTGATAAACATGCTAGTTACTTTTATCCTTCAGAAAGAAATATCATATCATGTATCTGCTTTCTCAAAATAATGTAAAACATAAATAATTTAAACATAGCCTGCATGATTCAATTTCATAATTTTTTATATTGGCCCAAGATACTGTCAGTTGAAGTTGATGGAATCCTCCTTAGAAGTAGTCACAGTTTGAAACCAAATTAAAACTGTGACCATTTCTGTGTTATATACAAGTGGTTAGGGGGTAGAGCATGTAAAGTAGAAGGAGCAGCTGAAGTATCTCGGTTAATCTAGCCTGCATTGAAACAGCTAAGGGAGCGTTTAATTCCTGACCTGGCTTCCTAAAGGGTTGGAGAATTTACCTAGTAGACAGGAATCCAGTTCTCACAGGTGCACATCAGACTGAAAGAAGAATGTTATAGATTATGTATCCTGTAGAGTAGACAGTTTTTCATAATGAAAGTGGTTATACACTACAGCATGTTGCCTAGACAGACTGGGGAATCTCAATCCTAGGAAATCTCTTTTTAACTTAATTGGAAAAGCTTCTGAGTTGCCCAGCCTAACTTCGAAGTTGGTTTTGTTCAAGCAGGAGGTGGGGCTCCAGAGGTTGCTTCCAATTGAAAGTACTCTGTGAACTTTTGGGAAAAATGAGAAAAAACAAAACTTAACCTTAGGCCTTAATTTTCCAGTTGCATCTCTTCCCATTGCCATATTCAGTACTCTGAATGTACTATGTAATATTGCAAGGTATATGAAAGTCCAAGGTATGTGAAATCAAAACTGCCTTCCATAAGGCCTTTATAAATCTGAAGCACGTCAAAATACCAGTGTATTTGAACACCAGTCTGAATAGTATTGAGTACAGCAAAACCGTAACCACTGATTTAATTTATTTCTGTTTTTTGCGCAGCTAACACAAATCTTGAGAACGGGACAGAACACATGGGAAAGTAAAAATATCCTTGCTGTTTCGTTTGCTCCACTAGTGCAACCAAACAGAAATGACAACGGCAAACATGACACCGTGGGACTGCGTAAGTGTCATTTGTGCTCGCTCCTTTTGCAGCTTCCTTTGATGGGTTGCTAAAGTGCCTGCTGGTGGTTGTTCGGAATTGGAGAGGCTGTGCTGTACAGACATAAAGTGAAAGAACAGGAACATACAGCTTAGCAAAGCATATGTTTTTGTGCTTCTGACACAATGTTCTGTGTTGCTAAACAGTTAATATCCTGAATTAAAACTGTAGTGCTTCTAGCTTATTTTTCTAGTCTTCTTTTTCTTACTGGTTCAGGTTTTTTATTTCTAGGGAGGTATAGATAAAATAGCAAACTACTAAGTCTGTCAGGAGTGCTAACTTTCTGATGGTCTCCCAGAGGAAAGTATTTCTTCTCTTTGCACTGAAATGGAAGGAGCAGTCCTAAACTGCAGTTGTGGTATGGTAGTATATTAATAGCTCTGTGCTTGTGTCTGTCTGTAACTGATCTAGTCATTCCTGGCTGTATTTTATTAGTCATTGGGGTTCGCTTTCTAGCTGCAGTGCTTTGAATTGGGTTAGTAAATGCATTTTGAATGCCTCTGAAAGTACATCTGTTGCCAAGATGATAACATGATAAGGGGAGGGGGAAAGAAGTGGCAGATAAAGGTGTAGAATTGAAATTCTCTGTCAGCATAGAAAGGCCTAGTTACAGAATTACACTAAGAGGTTCAGCGGCATGTGGGAACTTAAATAAATCCGAAAACCCAGAAGACAACAGCTTTTTTCTCGTGTTTTGTTCTATTAACATGTAGTCGAAGGGACCTAAATCCCCTGTCCTCTTTGCCTCTTTCTTTCTTGCATGCACATTTTTTAACACAAAACAGATACAAACCCCTCAGGCTATTAATTTTGAGAGAGTATGAGAGCTTGCCAAGGATAGTGCCTTATTGTATTTACCTTTTTTTGTTCAAAGTCAGGAAGATCCTTTCCTTTAATTATTTCTGCAAAAGAATTATGTAATTTTTGTTTTGACACTTGGTTTTTGAGACCTCAGAAGTTATTTCCTGAAATTAATTTGTTAATACGAGGTTATTTCATCCTCCCTCACCCTCTGTTCTTAGCTTTAGATGTAGTCCATGGTAGATAGGCTGTGTCATGATAACAGAGAAATACAGAGGTGGCTTGCCAAACTTTCTGGTCGTGCTATGATTTTATGTGGTCTAGTTCCCTAGAATTCAGAAGAGGATTTTCAAGTGTTCTTTATTACCATTCCTGAATTTTCAGAATGAAAATAGTGCAGATCAGTAGTGTTCAGAATTAGGCTTCAAATTACACTGTAAAATGAAATCTGTTAGGCTTCTTTCCACTGCTCAGGCTGGTCTAGTTGTATCATAGAATAGTATCATGAAGCTTAAAAAAAAAAAAAAGGAGAGGGCGAGTGTAAAAAATAGGGATCTAAAGCTCAGGAAATAAAAATTCTAGGAGGTTTCTCTTTTATATAGTATTGTCTGTTTGTTTCAAATCCAGTATTATCCTTCTGTAAACATCAGTAAACATTATCCTGTAAACTTCAGAAATTGCAGATGTTGCTACTAAGTAAACATTGAGTCTATGCCATACCTCAGACATCCATTGAATAGTTTCTGACATGGATGTAGTGTTATATATAGACTACAGTTATAACTCCCATATGTATATAGAGCTTAGTAAAATATCTGTCAGCCAGTCATTCCCAAAGTAGGATCTTCTTCCCATAGAAAACTACAGAGGTGTTGGTAAAACAACGTAGTTATTGGTTAGGACACAGTTCACTACTACTAGATAATTGGAAATAAGTGGACATTAGGACACTAAACTTTCAAAAATTGCATCCTGTTCTTTGCGTTAAAAATAATAAATAAATCCAGTAAGTGAATGGTTTGATTAATGCTTTTAGGAGACAAACTGAGACAGGTTTGCAGTAAACCGCATCCAGATTCTCATTGTATGTGTAAATAAGTCATCTCAAATCGTTTAACACCAGAGAGGCTGCACAGTGTGGCATGTTGCAAGGACAAACCTTGTCTTTGGGTAGACTGTAAGATATGTGATAAAAGGTCAAGCACCACTAGCACTGGTAAAATAAATGTTCTGCATTTCAAAAAAGTTCTGCACTTCAGCAGGATGTTAACATGATTACACAGCTTGTGCTTTTAACTTAATATAGGAAGTAAACTTGTATTGACCCACAGTGCACTGTATGTATTAAAAATATCTTAATCATGAGTCTAGTACATCCCTGGTAGGTCACAACGGTAGATTTTATTTTATAGAATTTTAATTTTCTTTTTTCCATTTTCTTTAATCATGAGGAGAAAAAATGAAACCTTAGATAAAGGGATAGTTAAATCTTACTATGTTTTTAAACATCAAGCAAGTTTGAGAAAATCACTACTCAAAAAAAAAGTGAGTTGTCTTTCTTGGTCAGTTTGGCTTAAATCCATGAATGTCAGTGGAACTTAAGACTATTTCTGTTACATGAAGTTTTCCCTAGGTATCCTGAGTAGTTGCATATTCAAATGGATTTTGATAACCTGCATAGGAAAGCTTTGTGACTGTCTCACTGTTAAGACTTCTTAACTATCTCTTCTACCTGTCAAACATTTCTCCAATTCAAAATATGCACCAAGTCTGAAGCTTTTTAAAAGAAGATTTTCTTTGTAGCTTGTGTGTGTGCCTGGAATTTCTGAACATAAGTGCAGGAGTTTTAGGCCCTGACTTCCTTTATGTACTACAGATTCTTGGCAGTTACCAGTTAATAGCTTATGATCTGGAATGTGACTGTGAGTGGCTTACTTTGTCTTTAAACCTTTTAGGTTATTAAATTATTATCAAATATTATATAATAATATTTTCTTATTATTATCAAATAGCATATAATAAATAACTAGCACTAAAAATACTGTATTTGTTTTATTTTACTTCACAGGATAAGAAAGCTGAGAGTTTGCTGTTATTAAACATTTTGTGGGACACAGTGTTTCAAAATTTCATTCCATCATCTTTTGAAGGAAATAATTACTTTTCTTTCTTTCTGATTTTATGAAGTCTCTCTTAGACAACTCTGTATATGGGAGCAATGCCTGCTAATCCACTACTTCAACTTTATATGCCTTCTCTTGCGGTTGTCAGTCTGCAATCCTGTCTTGTTTAGCTTGGTATTATAAATGTGTTTTGCATGGTTAGATAGGGCTTTTGTTCGGTTTTGAATTTTGAGTTGGTTTAATATCAAAAAAAGGGGGCTTGGGATTTTTTTTGGGGGTAGGGTGCTGTTTGTTTTTTGGTTTGGGGTGTGGGGTTTTGTGTGGGTTTTTTTATTTCCGTTGGCATGAGCTGAAGTCGGTGTTCATGGTTATAAACATCCTGTCTCAGATATGAGTAACTAGCATGCAACTGAAGTCAATGTATGAAATGACAGATTTTGCTTGAAATACATTGAATGTTTTGGGTTGAGTGTTTTGGTTTTTTTTTTGTTTTTTAAGCTGAAAGCAATACTGGGAGTGTGATTATCCAAACTATTTCTGCACTAGGTTTTTTCTTGCTGTTGGTCCCCATTAATTTTATGCTACTTTGTATAGTAATTAAAATGACAAGAAAGTAAGTTCAAAAGGCTGGTTTTTTTTTGCTTGGTTGTTTTCTTGCTTTTGTTTTCCTTGGAATTAGTCAGCCGCAAATGGTCTAGGGCAGGCATGTGCCAGCCCAGCAATACGTCTTCACCACCACCTGC
This sequence comes from Pezoporus occidentalis, assembly GCF_034315485.1. Taxonomy (NCBI): domain Eukaryota; kingdom Metazoa; phylum Chordata; class Aves; order Psittaciformes; family Psittacidae; genus Pezoporus; species Pezoporus occidentalis. The sequence goes on from NW_026915724.1 coordinate 10,681,163, forward strand.
CTGTCATTGGAAAATATGTGTCTTTGGCTTTTTGTTACCTGCATCTTTTTATTTATTTTTTTTTCTTCAAATCTTCAGTAATTTTGTTCCTTTTCTGCTGCAGAGCTATGGGTGACTTACCTGGTTGGTCAGCTGTAAAGTTGACATGGCCCTCCTTCATAAATTGGATTCAGTAGGAAGTAGGGAAAAGAATAGTGAATAGAAGAGGGAGCAGAAGAAAGGCACTTGCCTACACAAATATGACACAGGGCTAGAAATTGTATCCCATCAGCTGATCTTGAAATAGTGCCAGCAGTAGGTCCCAAGATGTCCCAGGTGCTAAAAGGTGACAGTATTTGTTGTATGCTTTCTTACATTTATGTTAGTAATCTGTTCATGCTCTCTACTTCTCTTGTGTATCTACCAAAAGATCTCTTCATTTCCTGGACTGTGCAACAGCATTTGTCAAGGTGGCTCTTTCTACCTGTGATCATTTGCTTGTACTAAAGTTTGTTACTCTTGAGCTTCAGTCTTAGCTGCAAAGCAGTAATTTTTGTGCTAGAGGGAACTTAGTATAACTTAATTTCTTTTCATTTTTAGCTCCATGTGCTGTTAGGAATCTCCAGGACCTCGCTCGAATATATATCAGACGCACCCTTAGAAACTTCATAAATGAGGAGATGAAAGCCAAGGGTATTGCTCAGAAGGCTCCCCCAAAACGAAAACGCAGGAGATGTCGTAGACGCAGAATTAACACCTATGTGTTTGTTGGTAATCAGCTCATTCCTCAGCCACTAGATAGTGAAGAAGATGAAAGAATGGAAGATGATAACAAAGAGGAGGAGGAAAAAGATCACAGTGAGGCCTTGAAGCCAGAAGAACCTCCTCGAAATCTGTTGAGAGAGAAAATTATGAGTCTACCATTACCTGAATCTTTAAAAGCATACTTGACCTATTACAGAGAGAAATAAATAACTTGGTTTAAGTAGAAATAATGCCTACTGATAGTTCCTTTTATTCTTGAAAATGTAGCATTTATTAAGTAGGTGGACAAATAATTATTAGTCTTTCATCAAGACTGGAGTACAGCGATAAATCGTAACTTGTCTCTATCTTGTCTTTGCTACAAGGAAGACTTGCATTCAACAATAGAATCCCTTTTTAAAAATCTATTTTTCTTTAAATTTTGAAAATGCTGTTTTAACTCTGATAGAAATATATATTCCATTATGCAGCACTAATCAATATTTTGCATGGTAAGTCTTTTTTGATCCCTAACAGATTTGTATTGATAAAAGAATGAGTGAAATTTTATATATGCTAAATAGTTGTTAAACATGTGCATCTGACTTGATGAGCATTTTGTCTGTATTTATTACTATTAGGGGAACATTTTAAACATGCAGACACTTACCCTCTAATGTCCGAATCAGACCCTTTTATTTTACTATGGCTTTGTTGCAATCATTATTACTATGTTGGTATAGATGTATTCCAACAACACAAGTGCAATAAATGTATACAGACACTGAATGAGCTGGCTTTAATGATATATGAAAATACAAGTTCTGAAATGTCAGATGACCCTGCTATTTCTGTGTTTATATCTCTTGCCAAAAGTTCTTGAGGAAAAACTAACAGCTTCTCTCGGAGCCTTAAAGAAACACCGTATTGAATAAGAAGCAAAAAGCAATGCTTACTTCAGCTCTGCTTATACTTAACTCCATTCTACACTTTCAGTATTTCTGACTAGAGGTACCTCCATATTTATGGGGAGTTTAGGACAGAACATTTTGTTTGTTTCTGCAGCTCACAGCATTGAGTCAGAATGTTCGGTAGTACAAGACTGTAATTTAGATTTCAGCCATCTATATTTACTGCTTTTAAGTAGAGGTAGAATTTCAACAAAGTTTAGTTTGTATTGCTTATTGGGATAGCTGTAATAGTAGAAGTTAGAATTTGTTCCGCAAATGCACTTTAGTAACTGAATTTTATACTTAACATGCATCTCCAGGAAGGTAGACTTGTGCTAGCCTTTATTTTGTTTCTGAGCATGGCTCTTAGCACAAAAATATTTATAAATTCATTTGCATCTTTTGGAAACCTAAGAGTAGCAGTGCAACTGTGGGGACCCGCAATAGTGCCGAGTTAAATCCTTCTACGATTTTTCCTCTTCTAGTTGTGATGTTACTTGCAGTTCTCATTTTTAACTTTGTTTGCTTTTACCATCTTAATTTCTTCACTCTGTAGTAACATAACCAATGAGGGAAAACTGTTTATTAAGAACTTGGCATGATACGCATTAAAAGCCACAGTCATTGGAAGCATATGCCTGTTGGACCCAGTGAAAAACATTCCTCTTGAAATATCCTGCACGATACATTTTATAATACCGGTAACAATTTTTTGGTGTAATAAAAATAAACCAAATAATCCTGTCTTTCTAAAACAGTGAATGTTCCTGGTCCAGGTATTTATAACCAGCCAGTATTCGTGTGGTCTAACAGTCCAATATTGACTTCAAAATACATAAGCATTTTGTTGCATCCAAGGAGGAAGATAATACATAATCCCATGATACTTGACTCTTTATGGTGCATTTCATGCTGTAGTCCCTGTTTTTTAAGGTACATCATAGTTTTAGTGGAACTTCATGAAGGCCTGTTGTACCAGCATGTGGAGTTACTTTCCGCAATGTATTTACAGTGTAAGTGAACAAAACTATGAGATATTCTGACTTTATTTTAAAAGTGGAAACATCTAATTAAGAAATAGTTTTCCCAGATAATGATACTAATAGAGTAATTGTGATGCTTCAGCTATAAGAATTGAAGATAATCTTCTTTGAAATGGATTATTTTAGATGGAGTTGAAATAACCTGAAGTTTGAGATGGTTTTTGTCTCTCCTTTTCTTGGAATCGACATCCATAAGCTCAGGAGTATGAGATTACTAAATATTACTTAAGTATTTTAAGGACTTTATACAGGATGCTTTTGGAGAATAAATTGCTGTATTCTGTCATGCCTGTATACTAGGAAAAATGGACAGCGGCTGACTTGTCATGGTTCTTCCGTATGTAAGGTTTTTTTGGAGTCACTGAAAGAGAATGTTCTGTGTTTTATATGTTGATCTATTTTACACTCTTGAATTTATATTTACATAAATAAAAGGTAGAAATGCAAAATGAATTGAAACTTAATTTTTGCCATCTCAGTTGATGATGGGGACGTTGTTGCAATAAAATGGCTTTTTTTTTCGGTTTTGTTTTTTTTTTGTGGTTTCTGCTTGCTTGAATTTCTGTGTTTCTGTGCAAGTACTTTCAGTTACTTGGAAATTCAAATACCAGTTTGTTCATAGTTAGGTCAGTAAGTTTTTAATAAAGGCTATTCTTGAATTTCAGAAATAGAGTAATACACCTTCTTGCTGAATTTCAAATTTCTGCAAAGGTTGGAAGATGACATGTCACTCATGACACAGGAAAAAACACTTTGGGCCCAGCACTGCTTTTGAAGTATGTAGATGGAGAACCCAAAAGCTGCACTTGAGTTTTGTAGTTGGGTTGGGTTTTTTTCCTCTCAAAATACTGAGATTGGTTTTACCCTCAACAGAGCAACTGTCTGGGTCAAAATAAATAAGGAAAACTTTGCGGTAAGAACAATAAGGTTGGTGAGCATCTACCAGGTCATGCTTTCTATTGAAATTACCTCTTCATGCAGCCCTGTTCCATTACCACTAGGAAGAAAAATACAAGGTGGGTAGGCTAGGCTGACTAGCAGTACGTCAGTTGTGGTCACTGTAAGGAAGGATGCAATGAGTTGGAACTTGCAGAGATTTTTACCTTTGGTCTGGAGGAGGACTCAAGACTAGTGCAGTCGTTTCAGAAACCCTGCTTTTTAATCCCATGTTCAGGAAATACTGAACAGCTGTGTCAAAAACTTGGCACTCTTTTCATTGAAATAAACTTCAGTTCTGTTAAGCTGAGCGCTGTCTCTTGCTTGCTTGGGTGCAGGCCGTTTGAGACTGTTTTCAGTTTTGTAAATGCTGTCATCTTTTTCTCTAATTTTTAAAGTGCATCTTTACCTGTCAGCTTGAAAGCAAGTAGGGAATGTAATCAAATATGCTGTGTTCTGATTAAAGCAGTTTTAACTCATTAAATATTAATCCATATTTCCTTGAGAGTGTCTCCTTGCACCACTCATGTAATTGAGTAAAACTGAAGGCTTCTACCTTTCTAGGATTTATTGATCAATTAGATAAAGGAGTGTGTGCTGATTCATTAGAGGTTTGTACAAAACTCCACCTTAATGAGCTGCTAATTATTTTGACAACACTTAAATCAAGCCATCAATCAGTATGATTTGGCATCCTTTTCTATTCTGTGGTGCTTTATACTGGTTTGTCAGGGGAGCTGAAGAGCTTTGACACCTCCCTGTTAATAGCTCTGTTCTCTGCTGGCTGTGAACTAGGAGTCTATGCAATACTTGGCCAGGATGTCCTTTTTGAGTTCTTGAGACTGTGTGTTCAGTTTGATCACATTTCTCTATACTTTGGTTTTGAAGTCTAATGGCTTCTGTTCATGTCACATCTCTGAAAATTGGGTTATTTAAGCAAGGAAACTAACTAGGAGCCTTACTTGAGACTCATTCCTGAAATTGTGTTGGTAAATGGCTGTTCTCTATCACAAATCTATATGAGAGTCTTTGTGTCTGAGAGGGACTCTTTCCATCTTCTGATAGAAACAATCAAGACTGAAGTGATTATTTTTACTGAAGCTTTCATGAGATTCCTAGGCAAGATCTGGAGGCTCATTAATCTTTAGTTCCTAGGAAGGGATAGGTAGTTTCATCTCTTGAAGGTGTTGCAATAAAAACAATTATTTTGGACAGATCTATATACGCATACAGACTTTGAGATCTTAAGAGTCTAATTCAAGAATCATGGTTAGTCTAGACCTAAATATTTTAGAAAAGAATAGTGCAGTTAGAATACTTTTACATAGAGGAAAGAAAAATCACAGTAATGCAATTTAAATTATAGCACACGCACTTCTTCATTTCTGCTCCTTCTCTTGGAATCTGCCTTTTCCTCAAGTGTTAAATCATAGCCTACAGCTGCTGGGAAGGGTTAATGCAGAGTTCTGCAGTCCATGGGAAGAATATTTCATTGATGTCGCTGGTTCCTTCTTACTTTCCTGGGCTCAGTTTGGGAGTCATTTATGTTGGATAACGTGCTTTTTCATCTTCTTTGTTCTATTGCACCAGCTTGTATCAAAGTTCTATATGTATGATAATCTGCATATGTTAGGTACTATATTTTATTACCCCTAAGAACAGTTTTATCAGGCTTTAGGTCTACATTTTGTTTTTACTGGCCATTATAGAGCTGCACAGCTGTTGGATGTCCTCATACCAAACACCAGCCTCATCTATTGCTATCCCTTTCCAGTATTCACCACTGCTGCTTCCTGTGTCCCCACTTCTTAGGGCCTCACTCTGCTCTCATACCTTGGCAGTGTTTTCTGCAGTAATATATTGTGTGAAAATTATAAATACGCTGTTCTGCCACCAGTAATAGTTTGTTACTGTTACCTGTGTAAAACTAGGCTTGTACCACACAAAGATTAAGATGAGCAAAACAGGTTACCGATAGACACACTAGGTCAACTAGAGGGGTTGCTGTCACAGCTAAACAGCTATGGGCAGGTGAAGGAAAGCTCGGGTACAGTGAGTCCAGGAGCCTTTCAAACTCAGTGTAAGTGCATGGCTTGCTGTTAGCAGTGTCAGTACCATATTACACATTAGACAAATAACCCTTTTTATCTCTACTTCACTAAGTGATCAGAAAGCATTTTCTCAATCTATTTTTTAGGGTTGGGACAAGCAGCAATAAAGATTTGAGTGGTGGGACATTTGGATGGGGGAAGTGACTGGTACATTAACAGGAGCAGCAGATCAGTTACATCATAGAAAAATTAGCAAGAAATTTGGATTCCTGTTTCAGTACTTTCAATTTCTGCCCATTCCTATGTCTGTACAATTGATAGGCTTTGTATATGTTAGCTTGAAAGGAGATTTTGCCTAGTGTTTTGACCAGTTTAAATGGCTGGGTTTTAATCTTTCAAACTTTAGCTTTTGTCCAGCCTTTAGTTTGTGTCTCCTAAATGGGACAGTGCATATCTGTGCTGTAATCAGTAAGAGCAAACATCTAGTGCACTATTTTTGTACTGTTTGTTCCACATAGAATACATTCTGTAACTTTGGCTTGTGGCAGTCTGTTACCAGTAGTGACCTTTTTCGATCAACATCCTGTAAAACTGAGTGAGTCTGTTATTTGTAGTGCTTCAGGTTTGATTTGGATTTTTTTGTTGGTTTCGGGGTTTTTGTAGTGTTTGTGTTTGGGATTTTTTTGTTTTTTTCCCAAATTCCCAAAATTTCATGGGTTGCTTTTCTAGAAAGTAAGTGTATCCCTAAAACATGCTGCTTAAACCTTGCTGAACATTCCGTTGTAAAACATTGTCCATAACGGGTTACGCCAAAAGAGGGCAGTATTGCCCTTCGGGAAGCTTAAGGGCTGTGTGCTGAGAGCTGGTAGAAAACCCAAAGTATCTACATCTATGTTTTATAATGAAATATTTCTTTGAATTACTTGCTTAGATGTATGTATAGAGGATGTAGGATCATTCTCTGAGTCTTTTTATGATTTAAAAAAAACCTGAAATGTCTCTTTCAGGGATATAGTAGAATAGATTTTTTTTTTTCTAGGGCATGTTTTAATGTAATCTGAGGCTTTTCCAGAGTTGCTGATGTGGATAAAACCTTACATTCATAGAAATTCAAGGTACCACAGTGCAAAAGGGTCTGTAAGGGCTTGACTAGCTGTGTAATTGGGCATCAGATGTCTTCAGCTGCCAGGGTTGTTTTGGATTTTGTACTAATGCTAACTTGAGACCATATGTGAGGACTGGACATTTTGGCATGTGAGGAAAAGCATGGCTGTGCAGAAAACTGCCATGCATGATATAGTCCATAACTGTGCATAGCTTACAGACCTATGTTAATGCAGTAGCCAGGTACTGTTGTGCTGCTATTCCCTGCTGTTATAGTGCTGCTGCTCATCTCCTGAGCTGGAAAACAGGAAGTGTGCATTGCAGAGGTATTGGCTGGAACTGAGACTATAGTTGTGAAGCAAATACGCATTAAATGTCTTGAAGCATGTGTTGCTAAAGCCTGGCCCCAGCAGGACAGTGTTTCTTAGAGTTGTAAGCTGAAAGGCAGCATTTTCAGAGCACTGCTTGCTCCTTCTGCCAAGGGCCCTAGCAAAAGTGTTGTCCATTCCAGATCCTCTAGCTAAGGCACAAACAGATCCCAGTCCTACCTTCAGTGTTTTCAGCATCAGCCAAACTAGCTGTCCAAGCCTCTGGGTAATACAAACTGGCAGTTTTGCAATCCTGAGAGTTTAGTCTGTGGCTGATTTCATAGTTGCTGATTTCAGTTTCAGATGAGTTTCAGATTTACTTCGGAAAACGGGGGAAAATATGAAATGGTGGCCAAAACAAGCAAGTGTCATGTTTAAAGCATGAGACAAACAGATCTGTCATACTGTTTACACAGCATGATCCCTGCTTTGCTAATGATGCCAGTGTTGAGATTAGCATTGGCAACAATCTTACTTGGATGCAGCTTCAACATTTCTTCGAAAAACAAAACACGTTTCTAAGCTGTTGTGGTACCAGGGGAGGATGAGAATGTGGAATGTTCAGAGGCCTGTGAGGGTTTGCATCGATGCAAAGGTTGATGGGCTTGTTTGCTCAAATAGCACAAGGGTACATAAAGCGTTACTAAGCAGCTTTCACGCTGGAGTTTGTACGTGCTGAGATGTGGAAAGGGGTAATGAGGCATCTCCTTATGAAAACCTCTAGATTCACAGCTCCTTTTTACCCTCACTCACTCCCTAAAATAGGGTTGTGTGAACATATTGTAGCAAACCATTGCAAGATCATCATCTTAAGTACCTGAACTCAGTGACTTCTCCATATACAGAAACTGGGATTCCAGATTTTCTTTAACCCTTGCTTTTTTAATCCACTACTGATCTCTTGCCTTGTGTCTATTCCATGGACTCCAGAGGTCACTAATTGCAAGCCACTACCTGTAAAAGATGCTGGCAGGAGAACGTAGTATCTAGGAACTGATCACAGATAAAACATTGATTGCCAGTGGATAATGGAGTTGAGATCCTTTTCAGGCAAATACAAATTAAAAATAAGTCAAAGGACTTGGAAGTCATACAGGCAAAGATCCACAAAAGAGTTCAAGTGTCCAGCTGCTACCTGAAGCACGTAAAATGAAGGTTTTTATGTTCATAGCTTCTCAACTCAGCTACTGCCTCCAATTCCTGCCTCACTGCTGTGGAGTTTAATATAACTTAATTGTCCTGAGTCATGTCACAGAGCAAGTATTCCCCAGTTCAACTTGGCCTCAAAGCTCAAAACGCTCCTGCTGAATCAGGCCTCGGATTTCAGAGGTGGTAAATGATGCTACTGCAAACGGGAGGAGATACTGATGCACGTGCTCTCTCAAAACAGGAAAACAAAGGTTTTCTGTGAAAGTTCCCTTGTGACAAGTAAGAGATGTAAATTCAACATTGGGAGAATTTATAGAAATGAATGACAGCCGGCTTTTCCTTAAGCTTCTGTATTTGTGGCTGGTTGAATCAGTTCTCACGTCATCATGCTGATTACTGTGAATCCCATGCTGTTCCCCACAAGTTACCTCAGATGTGTGGTGTACAGGTAGCAGGATACCAGGTCTCACTTAATCCATTTAACCCTTCTGGGGGAAAAAAAGCCCCAGTTTTTCCCCTCCCCCAAAAGTTTTGTGAGCTTCCAAATCCCCAGCGGGATGTTGGCTCTGGTAGGTGGTAGTTGGGCAGCTGTGGCACACCCTTGCTTGACTTCTCACCTAGTCTTGACCAAAAGAGATACTAATTAATTCTCCCAGATTTATCCAAATAACTCAGAGGATGGCAAGAAAGTTTTTTTAAATGCTTGTAACATTTCACTGGTACAAGTCCTTACATCTTCAATGGGTTGGTCTTACTTACATTGTAAACCTCGGTTCTGCAAACTTCGTTCTCCAACTCCCTCGCTTTGAGGATCGAATCTAAAATGTATGTAAGGCCTCAACCCCCAACACACCACAACCCATACACCCCCCACATTCTCTGAAAGAAAAGCCCACTAAACAATAGCCCACTGAATGTATGCGATAGGCCCCTTGCATCTCTGTGCTAAATCATAGTGTTTGAAATTCCTCTTTGTCTTTTGGATGTGTGCTAGCTTTTGAGCTATAGGTTATTCTGTGTGCAAGATGAAAGGAAATGTGGTTATTCTGAGTCTCTTCAACTGAAATAATTTACATGGATTTAATTCAGTAAGCATTAGGTCAGACACAACTAAGAAAATGTTTTAGGTGGGTAGGGTTCTCACTGGGCAGAGAAGGGACTTGAATTTCAACTTTTGATCCAATGTGTGTTTAAATATTTAATTTAAGCACCTTTACAAGAAACACAGTAAATCTGGAAAAAAAAACAGGTATGTTTTCTATCCAAAAAAGGGAAGAATGAGCAATGGAGAGACAAGGATTTGGCTAAGACACCTCTAAATACAGTTCTGGGGAAAAGAGGGATGGGGACCACGTAACACAGCCATGGAAATGGAAGGGAAAGGAGGAAAAAGCAGTGGGAAAGGGGCAGGGGTAGAGCCACAGCAGTAGAGACAGTTCTGACTGGAAACAGGTAGTACATATGCAGAGATCGGGGTGGCAAAACGGCGTTGTCGCTGCCCCTGAGAAGGGAGTGGGATGAACTTGCTGTTAGGCGTTATGTCCTGATGGGGGCACCAGCTCCTGCTCCCTGTGGGTTCTGGCCAGCCCTTCCCCAGCCAGGGCTCACCATGACCACCCCATCTCCCTCCAGCACAGCAGGTTTCCTTCGGGGGAGCAGAGAAAATACTAGAACACTGTTCCTCTTGTAATTCAACTGCTAAGGAAAGAAAGAGCTGACATATGCACTTCTTATGAGAAAGGCGCAGCACAGGCATCTCCCAGGTGGATGCTTGGCCCTTCCAGTCTCGATGAAGATAAATGGTAGAACTCGATGAAATACTCTTCCTAAAACTGAAAATTCAGGCAGACCTTCCAGTCCCACCTTTTCTTCAGCTTTTCCTTTTGGCTGAATGTTCTCCCTGGCCCCTGTGGTTCCCCTGTTACCTCGCCCCAGCCTTGATTTTGGGGCCTCACAGACATGGAGGGAGAGTGCTTAATGCAGGGTATCACACACCATTGAATCTGCAGTTAAACGACTGGCTGACTGAAGGTACAGCGGGGGCTGCTGTGAAATACCACTTTGGTATGGGGCCCATCAGGAGACCCTGAATAATTAGAGATGCTCTACACCATAGTCCAAGATAACAATATTGATTTTCTCTGAAGATGCCAGTCTATTCCCATTTTAATGCAAAGCTGAAAGCAAACAGCATGTCTCCAAAAGTTTCTTCTTAAAACTTTAGAATGTTGCAGGGCAATAGGAGTACTGATCTATAGCAGTATGTCCAAGTATTAGGGAGTCCTGTGCAAAGCTAATGCTAAAACTCTGAGATCGAAGCTGTTCAGTAGCTCTAGCCACAAATTTCAAATTTTTACAGCATATCTGAGGAAACAGTCGGTTTTTTTTAGTAGCAGGGATGCAAGAAAACAAGGGGGGCTGTAGGCTCCTTCTGTGGTCTATTTGTGACCATGCATGTCATCAGCCCATACCTCTTTGTCCATTGGGAAAATGTTTTGTGACACTGAACCCATTTGGCAAACACTTTTACAAGAAAAACTACTTCACTGTAAGAGGCATTTTATTATTTAAATTAAACCTTATTTAGCTGGGCCTACATCTTGGTACAGGACAAACCAAGTTAGCAAGCTGCTTTCCTCCTAGTTTCTCCGTACAGGGAAGCAATGGAGAAAGACTAGGGTGAGGAAGAGGAAAGGTGAGGGGTGTTGCCTGCCTAGGCTGCAGAGAATGTGATGTAGCTTTTACACTCTGCACCTAGATAGCTTCTTTTGCTGGTCACAGCCTGAGATTGTTACTGTCTCCAAGGAATTTTGGAAGCAGACTGTGTCTGTCAGCTCTCCTCTTGCAAGACAGGTTGGCATCAGCAACATGTGCCTCCTCTCCCTGTGGGCATGTGCACAGGTGAGTTGTCCACCCTGGCTTCATTTCCTGTTGAGGTGAGAAGCAGCTCTTCCTCCCCCTTCTCTTGGAAAAGTCTCTGTGCCTGCTGGCATTCAGACATCTTCCTTGGACATTACCCCAGGCCACAGGGTAATGGCCTTGCTCTGCTGGATTTCAGTACAGCTCTGAGACCCCTGGCGATTGCTTGGGTTGGAAGAGTTTGAGTCGCAAGGAGAGATGGGGCGGGGGCTGGGGGAAGGGGGAAATTGTCCCAGTGCATGAGCAGGACCTCAAAGTATGTGAATTTCTGAAGATATCGAAGGTGAAAGTGCAGCAGCTCCAGAGTGCTGGCAGGACCTCTGAGCAGAGCAAAGGGCAGCTCAGAACATGGTGCCTACATGAGAACTGCTTTTTTTCCACATCATGTGGCTGCATCACACAATGCCTGGGTGCCCTGCCTGAATAAAAACGCTGCTGGATACTCTGGTAATGTAAATAGTAATAAATGTCTTTGTCCACATGGAAGGTAAAGCGTACTGCGTGGCAAGCTTGAGACCACAGTGTGCTTGCTGGTGGAGGAGACGATGTGCATTTGAAGGTTTGGGCTTTGCTGTTTCTGCTAAGCCAGGATACCTTTTTCTCTGCTCACAAGGTAAGCCTCCCACACCATAGTTTTTAGAGTGAACTTCATTGCACAGCCAGTAATGGCAGATCTTTTTCAGTTTGATTACTCCTACTGTCATTTATTTAAGGTTCCCACATGTAATTTTTGCTCTCCTTATGTTTGTGCATAAGAAGGGGGTGCTTGGAAATGCTTGTTTTGTGGGAGTATATTATGAGCAAGGAACACTGCATAATTATTACAGAGGCAGGGGATTATCAAATGACTATTATTTCAGAGTATGTGCTTGTAAGTGATTAAGTTTTTAAGCCTGCCACCTTCTTGTGAGCTTTTTAAAATCAAAATCAGTTTGACTGTGACTGAGTAAAGCTGCTGTGGACAAACATGTTCTGCTTGCCTGTGCAGTTCTGTGTGTATGGCTGGGATGATCTGAGTTGGGAACTGTGCTAATTTGCCTTCAGGAAAGAGTTATGACAACGTTGAGAACTCTGTAGTCACTGTTTCTGTCTTTATGGCTTCAAAATCGGCCTGATGCTTTTTTGGAACCTGGGAACCAAGTGGCAGTTTATCACCGAGCAACGGATGTCTGGAAACTACTGGTGGGTTGTCCTGGGTTCAGCAGTAGCAGTCATGTTTTTTCCTTTGTGGTAGCTGGTGCAGTGCTGTGTTTTGACTTCCAGCCTGAGAACAGTGTTGGTGAAGCCGATGTTTTCAGTTGTTGCTAAGGACTGACCAAGGACCTTGTGGGGCTCATGCTCTGCCAGGGAGGAGGGGAAGCCGGGAGGAAGCAGAGACGGGGCGCCTGACCCAGGCTAGCCAAAGAGGTATTCCATACCACAGCATGTCATGCCCAGGGTAGGGGGGTAACTGGGAGTTACCCGGAAGGACACGGGCTTCCGGGTGGGAATCGTTTTCTTGGCCGGTGGTTTCGTATTCTCTTCCCTTGTTATTTTCTCTTACCATTGTTGTAGTTGATAGTGATTTGTGTTGTACATTGGTTGCTGGACTGTTCTTGTCTCAACCCGTAGGAGTTGCACTCTTTCGATCCTCCTCCCCGTTCCTCCGGGAGCGGGGAAGGGGAGAGCCCCGGTGCGGGGGGACACGACACAGACCTCGATTGTTGTCAGCTCGGCACCACTCACTGGGAGTGAGTGAACAAGTTACCTGACTGGGTTTAAACCACGACATGGGTGAAAGAACTTTGGGTTGGATTGGACCACAATTGAATTAATCTTGCAAGTACAGTGTATTACCTGAAGATACTAAGCAATAAATTTTATAGCCACAATGCTGTGTGTTGCTCCTTCAAATTCTCTTTGCTGAAGTTCAGATCAATGTAAATTTCACCCTACCTCACCCACTTATTTCTCCTGACAAAGAAAAGAGCAATTTACATTCACAGCACCTACCTACAGCTGCATGCTGGAGGCCTTAGTTAAGAAGTTAAGTCATCTGTGAATTACGTTGGAATTAATTAGTGAATTACAACAAGGTTATCAAAAAAATTGCTGTTGTTGTTTATACTGTTCCAGTCACTAATCATTCACGCAGGGCCCATGTGTCAAGCTCATTGCACAGCCTGTGTACCTGTTCACAGTCTCGGGTCAGATCCTGCCTATCATTCCTTCATGAGGGAGCCTCTTCTGCAGAAGGCAGTGAGGTCTTATGAAAACACTGCCATTTTCCTGAGCAGCTTGCCTTGCCCTGTCAGAGTCAGGGGTCTGCTGAGATGCTGCCCACAGCTGAAAAAAAGGTGGAAACATGTAATCAAAAGGGTGGAATAACACTGGGAAGGCATTATATATGCAGTATATAAGACAGCAGATGAAAAACCTGTAAGAAAAATCACTGAAACGTCCTTTTCCTCAGTGAATGCCTGTGAGGTATTTTTGGTCGAAAGTTGTGTTATTTGGGAGGGCACTAGTCCCATCCAGGCTGCTGCACACAAAGGATCTACCATCTACCATAATCATCACTGCTGCATACCTTCTACAAGAAGAAGCGTGGCCTTTTGTTGGTAATTTTCTCTGTCTGTGGTGCTATATAATAATCACTGGTTTGCACAGCCTTAATATGGGATCTCAAAAGAGAATTAAGGCTGCGTTCTCCATAGAAGGTGGAATATACATAGAAAATTAAAACTCCTGGGAGCAGAGAGATTTATTTTAAAGTATTTAAATTAAGTTAATGGTGGCAAAGGTCTGCAATGTATTATAAGCAATGCCTTGAACTCCCACAGTGTACCATTCTTCAGGCATGTGAACTAAAATGATACCAGTGATAAAAGGTCCACTCTGGAACAGATCTGCTTACTTACCATGAGCAAAATATCACCCAGCACTGCAAACGTACCCACAAAACCATTAGAGAAAGGTTTGTGTGCATTTAATTGGCCCTGTTTACTTTATTTATCAATTTAAGCTTTAACCTTATTCCGTCAAAGTGCACAAAACTAGGGCTGTTTAAGCATAAGCCAAATAAACTTCAGCTAAATGCAGAACTACATCTGCTTGAAAACTTATCCTCTATCTGCAATATTAACATGATTACACATGACATACCACTAAAGTCCCTCAAAGAGCATGAATTCCGTTATCAACCTGAAAGATACCTAAATCTTCTCTTTTTGAATTGAATCAGAGCACTGGGAGATTTAAAAGATCCTGATAATAAACATAGGGGTTTTTAGATGCAAACTACCTGCTTTCTAACAAAGAGTCTGACATCATCTCAACTGTTTCAGCTGAGTGCCCTGCATCGTTATCGTATGTAATGCAATTCTCTGGTGAATTGTATGGGTATGTATACGAAATTTAATCAACAACTAAAGAAGAAGTCAGATAAGTAAGTACAATACTTGATTTTCATTTGAATATTGCAGTGCTTTCTCAAATATAAATTTTAAATACCTCTTTAAAAGTTGGGAATTTATTTTCTATTTTAGGATGCCTTTCACATATTTTGGAATGCATTTCTCTCACTTGCATTGTGTCAAATCTTTATTTGATCTATATGTGTCATGTTTTGCTTGGCGTAGAAATAAAGAATATACCTATTCCTTGAAGAAATGAAACAGGCTGGTCAGAAAGATACTTTTCCATCTTGAAGAAGTCATTTCTGCTTTGTCAAGAGCAAAATAGGTTTTTGCTTGAGATGTGACAGTTCTCATTCCAGCTGTTAACCTACATGTTTTATTGGATCAAAAGAAATTTGTTTTTCCTTAGTGGGAATGGTCATCTAATATAGCTTTGTTTTTCACATCTTGGATGATACACTTAGAGCTGTAATCAAGTGGGAAGGGGGGTTCTTTCTTTTATTGTACTGTTACTGTCTGAGATGGAAAACCTTTCAGTATGGACAGAAACAATTCTTTTGCGAGATGGTTATGAAAACACTCAGTTGTAGAAATTTTGTGAGATTGGACCCAATTTGATACCTGGCTTCCTAAACAGAGTCTGTATTATTCATCTGTCTCTTTACACCTGGTGTCAAACCTGACGCTCACTGATAGCCAACTGCGAATGTGTTTTACTGTTTTGCTTTTGGGGGGGGTTTTGATGTACTAATTCTGTTTAATTATGAATCTCCCAGTAGTTGTGCAATCTCTTGTCAGACGCTTATCTGAACTGACTTTAGAAACAAAGGAAGCATGGATGGTGTCCATCCAGTTGCATTTTGTTATGAACATTCCTGTATCTTACCTCTCCAAAACTGAAAGGAAGCAGCAAATAAGACATGACATTTTTGTAGTAGGATGCCAGATGTTTCAGTTTGAGATCCTTCGTAAAGATCAAGTGATTTTGGATTACAATATTTTTTTTAAACGGGGTATGCTAACAAAAGTGGCATGCTAATGTTCTTTAAATGTGTATTTTGTTGTATGGTGTCATGCAGCTGCACAAGTTTGCTTTGGTAATATCAAGTGTCCTGGACTGTGGGAGAGGTTGTCAGATATAACTCAGGAGAAGCAGCATGCTTTGACAAATGCATGCAGCAACCAGTCATGTTTATGCTTAAAACTTCTGTATGTACCTGTTTATATCTTGTTCTTTAGTTCTTAGCAGTACAGTTTGGCAAAGGTGAAGTTTTCTCTCCTCTCCAACACTCTAACTTGATTCTAAAAGTTTCTGAAAATAATCATGAGTTGAGGTTTATGCTTGACAAATTGGTTTTAGAGAACTAGTGGAGCATTTTGTACAACATTCCCCTGTACTTTAAAAAAAAATGTTTTGTCCTTTTTTTTTATTTTTTTTTTTTTATTCTAGTAAGACATATACTATCTGTTAGTGTAAGGATTCCTGATCTTCAGAGTAGTTCTATCTAAACAAGACCTAAGAGACTCCTGCTCTCTTCTTTCCCCATCTATGCTGGCAAAATATCAGGATGCATGCAAGACTGTAATCTACTGGTTCAATTGCCATTCATGAAGATCTAGTCATATAGCAAACCATTAGAAGAAACTGAGCTACTGGTAATGCAGTGAACCAGCTGCATACATTAAAAACCAGGTTTATAGAAAAGCTGCCTGAATTATTACTTACAAGTCAAATTTAAAGTGTATAATGTGAATACATTTAAGGAAACTTCAAGTATACTTCTTGCAAGCAAAATGTCTCTGTACCTTTTGCAGGTATTAGATGCTTCTAAGCCTGTGTTAGATTTCCCCAAAGACCTCCACGAAGTATAAAGCAAAGCATCAAACAAAAATAGAGAATTGTTCCAGAACAAATTCCAGCAAACAGTTTCTCCCTCTCCATTTTGCCCTGTTTGGAAGAGTTCCTTGTAAAGGTTTCCATGTCTCTTAGAAATCTATTTTTCATTCTTCTTTTCCCTGGCTGACAACTTGTTTTCTAAAAAAAAAGATGCACTGCGCTCAGATGATGCCTGGGACGTGTGGCCTGTCATTCATGAAGAGCATACGAAGAAAGTACTTCCAACACACTCAGCAATGTCACTTTGAAAAACATTTAATGACACCTTTCCTTTTGCAATATGCAGCTAGAAAAGTGTCATGTAAAATATGCAAGGAGAGATGGATAGCAGACATCACAAGAGAATGTTTTCAGGGGAAAAAGGAAAATATTTTAGCAAAACTTGACAATTTAACTGTGCTTGTAGCACAATATATTGCATTTTTACACTCTCTTTCTTTTATGTATATTTGTGTTACACAAGATTAAACTGAGAACAGATTTTATTTTATAGAATAGGAGAAAGTGCAGTGTATTTTCATTTTTATGTAGTTCACTGGAAATTACTTAAAGAATGTTATCTCAGAGCATCATTCAAAACTTGTCACTTACCATGCTAGCTGGTATAGCTAGTATGGTATATATAGCATAGATCTATAAGACTATAAACTTCTCAGTTTCTGGGTATCAACATTATGTTGTTATGAATTCACTATTCATTTAAAAAATTGTTTATCAGTTGTTTTCTTGATATAGTTCTTTTTTTTTTTTTGTTATTGAATAGAGGTGTAGACAGGTTTGTGTAAGATATAAATGTATTTATTTAAAGGCAAGGTTTCTGAGCACATAGAATCATAGAATCATAGAATCAACCAGGTTGGAAAAGCCCTTTAAGATGAAGTCTAACCATTACCCCAGTCCATCACTAAACCATGTCACCAAGGGCCTCATCTACATGGTTTTTGAACACTTCCAGGGACAGTGACTCCACCTCAAGTATTGGTAGGTTTTATTAACAGGTTACAAGAAATAGTGTTAATAATTTCACTGTCAATAATAGAAAAAGAAAGGACTATGGAATTATTAGAAGGGTGTGCTTTCAAATTTCTAATTGGTCCACTAGCTTGTAAAATATTTCCAATGATTTTTAGTTTTGTTTTTTTTTCTTCTTTTTCCTTTTTTTTTGAATAATAATAGAAAAAAATAAAATCCAAATTTTCCTCTGTTCTCATCTTTCCCTTAATGGGAGGTGATCAAAGCAGATTTAGTGTAAGTATGGATCTCATTAGCATATGCTACTGTACTGGTGTTAATGCCTGATAATTTATTCAGTTTTGAGTAACAGTGCAGCTTATCAGCCTGGGGTAATAACTAGCATATTCATAGATTACTGGCAAGTTTGGGTAGGGTTTGTGGCAAATGCGTCAAATTTCAATTTATTTTTTTTCCTAGAAAATGTGACAATTTTTAAGGCAGTTTCCCCTGATAGGCTAGAATTTCTAATGACTGTCATGCTTACTATACAGTATTTGTATTAACCTGTCTGGGCAAGTATGTCTGGAAAGCAGTTCTTGGTTCTGAATGAAGTTCTTATGGTGAAAAGTGGGACTGGCAGGTATGAAAAAAACAAAGAAAGGACGCAGAGAACACTGCTGGTTCTGTTTCCTTTGATTTCTGTAAAGGGGTAAGCACCAAGGCCTGCCATACCCATGTTGGTATGTATGAAATTGCTTTCTATTTCAGAGAATTTTTTTATTCAATACACCGCCTTTTTTCATTTCAAGTGTGGATTTTTTTCTTAATTGCTCTGCTATGCTTCTGTTGATTGTCAGCAAGACAAAATGCAACACACCTTTGTTATTCTTTTGTTTACTCTTTGTGACCTTTATGCTGATCTTTTTAGAGCCCAGTGTGGATTCTGGGACAGTAAATATGATGTCAAGACTCATAAAATCTTCATACCAAAGAGCAAATGACTGCTTTGGGTACACACACAGTATAGAGGGACACATCTCTCCCTCTGCAACTAAAGTTACACTGTCAGTCTTTGCAGGTTCATGCCCTTAGACTCAGCCATCAGTTCTGTTGGGCAGAAGTGTGGAGGCAAAATAAGGTAGACACTAAAGTTTACTGTGGAGAATTTTACTTGAAGATCTCTTGGACTGAAGTCTGTAATTTCAGTAGCCATGAATGTAGATTGCAATTTGTGATTTTAGACTAACAATGGGAAATATCTGATGACAGAAGCATACAAAAACTGAAGGTTTAATTTTCTTGAATGTCCCTTCATGGGAAAATTGTGTCTTAAGAAGCAGGACTAAAAGAATTTATTCCATTATGACTAGAAACACATAAGTTTCATAAAGAAATGGTTGGATATATTAAAAAAAAAAAAGGAAATTTATCAGTCATTTGTACTGAAGAGGATAAAGTCAAAAGCTGTGGGTCTGTGAAAGTACCACTGCTGCAATAATTACCTTAATTGTTAACAGGAGTCCTTCAGGGAGAAGCTGAATTATTGGACTGAATGGATGAATATGGACAAGGAATTAAAAAGTAGGTTTGCAAGGCTTCAGCATGGACTGTTTTCTCAGATTATTTAGGAAGACCTTGTACATAACACACCTGTAGCAACAAATATTTTTAATGTACTTTTGACAAGAGATACATTTCAGAGCGATGACAGAACATTTGGCTTCTATGATACAAAAAAATGTCCCATTTCCCATCCATTTTTTTATAAAAATTTTAATTTCATGGAAGAGAAAGAATTGCTTTCCCTTCCAACTTGTTGGGTTGTTTTCTGTTTTTTTTTTTTTGAGAAATGGATAGGACTCTGACAGCAGCTAGTTCAGTAAGTCAGTTTTCTTGCCTGACCCTATGCAAGGGGTACAGACTCTTAATGGTGTTTAAAAATTATCGCCTATTCTTCCAAATGGAAAAATATAAAGATAAAAAAACTCCAAAACAAACAACCCCTCCCCCCAAAAAAAAAATCAACACTTACAGGATAGCTTGTGCTGTTGAGTCAAATGGAAACTGTCAGAGAGTAGCAGAAGTCATACTGGATCCCAAATAAAAATATCTGATAACTTTTGTGTCCCACATAAAATTTAGTGACACTAGTAAAAATGATGTATAAAAATAAAATATCAACAAGCTCTGAGGAACTCCTGCATCTTCCTTTTTTGGTTTTATTTTATTCAATGTGTTGACAGCAGCCATGGTTAATTTGTCACATTCTACTAAAATATAACGAGCAGAAGAAAAAAGTGCGGTGTGTGCCACCACAGAGACACTATATCCAGAATTTGGGCCAGCAAAAGTCCAGGCCCCTCACAGACAGTGACTGATTGATTGAGCTATGGCAGCTTGAACTGACCAAAGTCAACATATCTATACCTCAGGCTCACCTACTGATGGGCCAGCAAAGCTCCTTTTTGGCTTTTTGCCCTAAATGTCAGTCTAGGAACTGGGGTAGCTGAGGTGTAGCTGGGTGTCTCTAGCACAAGTCAGATGTTGGCCAGGTATTGAGAAGATAAAGGCTTAAATCAGCAGAATAAGAGCCGTCAGAGGAACTACTGGAGCCTGAGTACCTCTGAGTAAAAGCTTTATGTCAACAAGTAACACTAGCCAGGAATGAAGTGTTTCCCTTCCTGGTTCCTGCATAGTATTTGAATGTTAGCTGCTGGTACCAGCATAATTCCTATGGAACTACATCTGTCCAACTTTCCTGATAATTAGTTGGAGGCAGTATGCTATCAAATTAAATAGTAGAATAATTAGATTACTTCAGCAAAATTTGCTTTGCATGTAGCCAGTGACACGGAAACAGACTCCATTAATCTTTTTTATTTTAAACTATGTGACTGATTTGGAACTGCATTGCAATTTAAACTGCAAAAGAGCAAAGTACACTGCATTTATCCAATTTAAATATAATTTTGCTTCTCTCCAGGCACTCTTCAATATACTTCTGGCATTGCACTTTGTTCAATTTCAATTGTTTTTTTCTTTCTTGGGAGTATTTCTGCTACTTTTTCAAAGGGTGCTAATAGTAATTATCTTTTCCTTTTTATTCATGAAATTCAACCTCACAGAGAAAAGCACAGCTTATCCTCTGGCTTACTTATATTGTTACTTATGCATTTGTGGTCTCAAGTAGGATTAGCAGCATTAGACCATATGGTAGCTCTTTGCAGTGTTGCAAAGACCTAATAATGCATCTTATGCAGATTATCTGACTGATAAGAATTTGATTTTTCAAGTTCTTTTCTGTTTGATCATTAGGGTGCTAGGTGGGAAAACTTAGCTCAGTATCCATATGGAACCCATTTTCAGAGAGCAATTAAAAGTTTGCTAAACTTGTTTGTTTTTTTTTGCTTCTGCCTTAGGTGTTACTGTTGGTGTAAGAAATCTAGTGTTTTTTTAAAACATTCAAAAGGCTTAAACTTACATAACTTGTCAATTGTTTTAATCAAAATTTGGACAAAGAACATAGAAACAATAGTCTAGAAATTATACCTAAATACAATGAATAAATTAATTTCAGATTTGATTTTATCAGTTATTTGTCCTGTTATTTTCTAGGCATTTCTTATATTTCAGGTGTGGCCTCCAACTTTAAAACTGTCTGCTGTGATTTAAAAGGAATAATGTTTTAATTTCTATTTAGATATGTTTCTGGTTAATATTTTCTTACCTGTTGATGGAAAACCACCACTGCCTAACTCCTGTTTCCCTCCACTCTGCTTGCTGCTGAGGTGCCATGAAGAAAATGCATCCTTAATGTGTCATGGTAAGAGTAGCAGAGACTTTTTTCTCCAGATGAAGAGAGTGCTCTGTTTTATAGAAGAAAGTCTGTCAATCTGTGTGTTTGTTCTTTAGTCTCCTTCTCGTATCAAAATAGAGAACAGAGTTAGTCAAAACACGAATGCTGTAGACTGAGTTTCCGCTCTGTGTGTGCGAAGTTTACAAGATTAAGACAGGACTTATTTGTTCCCCTGTACCAAATGTGCCAGTACATAAGTGTTATGGGTTACTTCAGACACAAAATATCATTTCTGCTCAGAGAGGATGTGTATTCTTCTGTGGTTCAGGTTTACTTGGGATACTGGAGATGCAGAGATGGGGGGGGCTGAGGAACTCTTAACCCCCCCAGACTTCCTCCCCAAGGCAGCAGCTCCCAGCGCTGCTGGTCCTGTTGCCTGTCAGGACAGGAACTTCTCAGACAGGAGGGGTTGTGATGAAGAAATGGAGACCTTGATCACACTGGGTGGAGACACAGAACCACGTATGAGCTGGCCTGGGGAACTTGAGAACGGCTTTCCTGGTCCTGCTTCTGGCAGCAGTGCATTTGTCATGGTTGGTAGAGGAACACTTTATAAACACTGTGTTTCACTCTTTTTCCAGAGTGAAAGAGGCCAGATTTGTTAATTGTCTGACAGAGTTGACAGTGAAGTTTCACAAACTGCACATTCAAAATACTTACTGATGGCCATTTGCACTCTCTCTTAGTAACCAAGGTTGAAACAAGATCTTTAGGGAATCTAATTGCAGTAATACCAAAGCTCTGGGCAGTAAGACTGGCTTGACATTTATATGTTACTTCCTCTGAGGAAAGCAATATGTGTTATTTATTACAGATCATTGCCAAATTTCGGGCTTGAATTGCATGCTATTTTCTATCAAAAAAAAAGTCCAAGTGTCTAAATCTGTCTAGCACTGTTTGAAAATATGCAGACACCTATTATTCTTCCACCTACAATTAGTATGGTATCTTTTTTTGACTATAGTGTAGAATTGAATTGATTGCAAAATCTTACAATGTTGTTAAAGGGAAGGAAAGAAATATTTTCTAAAATAGGTTTGCTTCTGAGCAGAAATTATCTTATTACTTCTCAGAATACATTAGTACTTCTTTGATTTCTTGTGTGCTTATTTGTATTTGAAACATTGGATGTGGGATGGAGTGTTAAGAGTTTAGGAATAATTCATTATCATCTCTGACTTTTTGATGTAGGTATTTAATTTAATCTTGTGCAAGTTTTGATTTACCTAGTTTTTTTCTCTTCCTGTGCCAGATAGATACTCTGTGTTGGACAATGTGGTTTTATTTTTATACATTTAATTGCTTTAAAGTTTCTTTGTTTATAAAAGTGC
Organism: Pezoporus occidentalis; assembly: GCF_034315485.1. Classification (NCBI taxonomy): domain Eukaryota; kingdom Metazoa; phylum Chordata; class Aves; order Psittaciformes; family Psittacidae; genus Pezoporus; species Pezoporus occidentalis. The sequence continues at coordinate 10,703,842 of NW_026915724.1, forward strand.
TTCTCAGGGGCAGAGCCCTTCCTTGTTTCATATACCCAAGTACCCTCCCATCCACCTGCTCATTTAGAGCAACATAAATGCCTGCTGCTACACCAAGACACAGGAGAGCTCGCATCAGCAATAGTTGTTGACCTACCAGAGTTCCAGTCAGTGATCAATAGATAATACTTTGCTGCACAGCAACACCGCAGAGAAATTGCAGAACCCACTGAGAATTTGTTTTCGACATGCAAAGCCAGCTGATGGCCTTCAACTGTAACAGATGTCAGAGAGTGACAGGCACCCTGGGGCACTGTTAAAGTACTGCTGGAACTTGACTGGGAAAAAAAGAACACTATCAAATTACTAAGTGCATTCTAACAAATCACATCAAAGTGGAGAAAAAGCCTGCGCAAAAGAAAATTACTACTTTCATTTTCTTTCTTATCTTCTGCTCCAACACAGTATGTGTGCTGCCTTATGCAATGCTATCAACTACTGTACTAATGAGCAGTTCAGCTGCATGAAACGATGAAGCTTTTACAGTACTGGCTAAGGGGCTGTTGTAGCAGGAGAGACTGGAGAGATTAGGAAGAATGTATGCTCCTAGGAACACGTTAACTGACTTTTTTACTTCAGCATATGTAGATTCGAAAGTGTGAATATTTGCTAACAAATATCCTTACATGATTATGTGAATTCAATCCAATTCAAAGCAGAGAAAAACAAAGCTAAATTAAATATGGTATTTTTTTTCTTTCCTTGTGTTGATCTTGCATGTGTACAAAATTTACCCTGGCTGTTTTGCTTACTTTCAATACCTTAGTTTCTGGAAATGTTAATTCAGAGCTGGGACTAGGCTGGACAGCGTGTTTTAATGTTTTGAGAGCTTTGGCAATCTCTGTGGGGTGATGATCAGCAGAATTGATTAGAATGAACATGCATGTAACTACAAAACTAAACATGCAAGGGGTTTATTTCCAGAAAATACTTCAAGCTCAGTGAGACAAAAAGTAATACTTAGAGAAATTCTGTCTCCAAAAGGAAAATAGAAAGGTAAATGTCTATTTGTATTTTTTTTCTGAGTCTTGAAATGGATTATTACCATTTCACCAAGTATAAAGACTAACTATTACCAAAATGTTACTGAGGTATATCTTCAAGTTCTCTTATCTTTGAAATACAAAGCTCCTAATGTTGCTTATACTTGTGCTCAACCTATGCACACTTCTTAGGCATGAAGGGTCTCATTATAGACAATGGAACTAGCATACTGCTTCAGAGCAATATTATACATCTGACAACAAAATAAAAAGTTCCTAGATGGAAGATGGTGCAGTACTCTACACTTGTTACCCTACCATAATCTGGGCACCGTGAAAGAGCACATTTCCCAAAAGCAGCTTTCCCAATGGAGGTTTAAAGTGAATTTACATGCTACCCAACTGTGTAGCCTTTACTAGCTTCTGCAAGCCCTCTCTTCCTAAACAGCCCTTGCACTCTCTTTGCAGAAGGTCAGAAGGGCAAGGCATCCATTTTGGAGGGTCAGAAAGGCAAGATGTCCAACACTGCAACAATAATATCACTAAGAATATTGCTAAGAATTGGCTGATTTGAGCTATCATGAGGTCTTTTGTGAAACAAACAACTGTTGGCAAGGAATTAAGTTATAGTGTTTATAATAAACTTCGAAGTACTTTGCTCAGAATCTTTTTTATGGAGAATGGAAGCATGCCTTATATATATCATATATATATATATGGCATACACATATGTTTATATATCTCTATATGTAAAGCCAAGAACTTCAGCGGAAATCTTAGTAGTCTAATTCAAGCATCATCACTAGTCTGTATCTAATTGTACAGCAAAACAAAAAATAGTGTAATCAGAATACCGTTACAGAAAATGTCACAATAATAGAAATAATGCTATTCAAATTGCAACATACACTTCTACCCCTTTTCCTGGGATTGTGCTCACCCTTACCCTGTTCTGCAAAGTCCAAAGGTTAGCAGCTTCAGTCTAGTGTGTGGAAGGGTGTTACAGAACATTCCCAGTATGTGAAGTCCTTTACCAAGAGAAATATGATGTTCATGTTACTGGTTTCCTCTTCCAGGATCATTTGGGACCCATTATTTGTATATTTGCTAACACTTCGGTATTGTTCTTTTTCCTCATTGCTCCAACAGTTCCAGGTTACATCCAGGTTTACTATATATGGTACTTTTTGCATTTATTAGATGCTGTTTGTTCCCTTTGTTAACCGAAAAACTAGTCCTGTTCAGCTCCAGGTCTTCTTTTTTCATTTGTATTGTTTGGTTTTTTGGTTTTTGTTTTTTTTTACTGACCATATAGAAATGTGCACACCTGTGGGATCTCCCATACTAAACACTATCCCCATCTCTTGCCATCTCATGCCAGGATTCACCTCTGCTGCCTCCTGTGTCCTCACTTCTCATGACCTCTGCTCTCATACCAGGGCTGCATTTCTCTGCACTACAGCATTATGTGAGAATCATAAATATCTCTTTCTGTCAACAGTAATGGTTTGTTACCGCTGTCTATATAAAAGTAGGTTTGTATCACACAGCCATTCAAAAAACATGAGTAAACAAGGTTAGCTGTGGACATCAAATCAGCTAGAAAGGCTGCTATCACAGCTACATAGAATAAAACAAAGCGATGGGCAGGTTAAGGAAAGCTTAGATATATCAATCCAGAAGTCTTGCAAACTCAGTACAGGAATGTGATCTGTCACTAGTAGTGGCAATACCCTGTTATGGGCTACATAGTTACAAAAGTAAAAAGGTGCTTTTATAATGTGGCCATTTTTAATATGGTGCTTATTTTTCTCAAAAATTTTCCTTGTCATCAACATCTCTCAAACATTTGGGTTGCTTAAACCCCCCCCTTTTTATGTATGTCACTATGCAAAAACCATACTTTCTCCCAAAGACTTTCAATTTACAATACATAGCAAGAACACTGCAACCCTATTTAGATGTCTTCCATCAAGGAAAGCTGCTCTGTTTGCATTTTAACACCCTCCACCCCCACACACACTCTGATAAACTTTAGCTTTTAAGCCTCTCCAGCTGTGCCTCCAGCAGTAATTGGGGTCATTAGTCTTTGCCTCCCCGGGCTAATTACTAGCACAATACAAATGTCATCTAAAGAAATAGAGCTTAAGCAGGTTGAAGGCTGCAGCCACATGCAGGTAGAAATAAAAGGGAAGAGAAAAGATAAGTCAAGACTCCTTTCTGTGCCTGTTTGCATTTTGTCCTCTATCTTAAATAGCAGTCTGCACTTGCTTCTACAGGCATTGAATACTTTAACAGGCTTCTAAATCTTAAGTGAGGCAAACACAAAAGAGGTGTTTGTGTTTTGACTATGTTCGTACTTAAATTGTGTGCCTCTTAAGTATATATCTTAATTAGAAATTAAGTCGAAAGAAGTGATCTTGCCCCTCTACTCTGCTCTCATGAGACCTCCCTTGGAGTACTGTGTGCAGTTCTGGTGTCCTCAACATAAAAAGGACATGGAACTGTTGGAACAAGTCCAGAGGAGGGCCACGAGGATGATCAGGGGACTGGAGCACCTCCCATATGAAGACAGGCAGAGGAAGTTGGGGCTGTTCAGTCTGGAGAAGAGAAGGCTGCGTGGAGACCTCATAGCAGCCTTCCAGTATCTGAAGGGGGCCTATAGGGATGCTGGGGAGGGACTCTTCATTAGGGACTGTAGTGACAGGACAAGGGGTAATGGGTTAAATCTTAAACAGGGAAAGTTTAGATTGGATATAAGAAGGAAATTCTTTCCTGTTAGGGTGGTGAGGCACTGGAATGTGTTGCCCAGGGAGGCTGTGAATGCTCCAACCCAGTGTTAAAGGCCAGGTTGGACGAAGCCTTGGGTGAGATGGTTTAGTGTGAGGTGACCCTGCCCATGGCAGGGGGGTTGGAACTAGATGATCTTAAGGTCCTTTCCAATCCTAACTATTCTATGATTCTATACAAGTGAAGAGAGAGAGATGTAAAATGTATCTTTCTTATACAGAAAAGATTCCAATTTGACTTAAAGTATAACCTGGACATTAAAATGTTACAGTTAAATCCTTGAAGTCATACTGACACATAGAAAGCATTAGTTTCAAAACTTTGCTTTTGCAAGTATACTCTATATTGCATCCTGTGTATGCTGAACTGCATTCCTCTGATGAATGGAGGAAAAATAAGTTTTCACCTCAGATCCAGAATTTTGCTCTGAATTGTCAGTTGTGTTTAGCATAGTAGGTACTTAGTAACAGGGTAAATCAAGGGTTCTCCCAGTTTGTAAATGCAATTTTGAGGAAGACTTCACCGTATCACCTCATGTTTGAGATAACTTACAGTCATGCTGGTAAGTAAAATTTATTCTATGAGGAAAAAATGCAAATTAGTGGGTCTCTAGGGCAGGATTGCAGCTATATCTGCATTCCTTTAATAAAAGTATAAGACAGGAATGTGCACTATGCAATATGTTTTCCCTAGATAAGTATACAGGGCTCTATTGTGTAGTTGTGTCCTGGGTTCAGCAGTAGCGGTCATGTTTCTCCTTCTTGGTAGCTGGTGCGGTGCAGTGTTTTGACTTTCGGCCTGGGAACAGAGCTGATAGGTGATGTTTTGGTTTGGCCAAGGACTTTGTGAGCCTCATGCTCTGCCAGGGAGGAGGGGAAGCCAGGAGGAAGTAGAGACAGGACACCTGACCCAAACTGACCAAAGAGGTATTCCATACCACAGCACGTCATGCCCAGGATGTAACTGGGAGTTAGCCGGAAGGGCTGGGAGACTGAGGGGCTGGAGGAGGTATCGGTCAGAGCTTGGTCGGGCTTGGGGGGCGAGTTATCGGTCGGCTGGTGGTGAGATGATGTATTCTCTTCCCTTGTTATTTCCTTTATCATCATTATCATTGGTGGTAGCAGTAGTGATTTGTGTTATACCTTAGTTACTAAACTGTTCTTATCTCAACCCGTGGGAGTTGCATTCTTTTCGATTCTCCTCTCCATCCCTCCGAGAGCAGGGGGAGGGCAAGAAAAGGGGGGGAAGTGAGTGAACAAGTTACCTGACTGGGTTTAAACCGCGACAGTTCCTTTTTGGCGCCCAACGTGGGGCATGAAGGGTTGAGATAACGACAGATTTGACTGGATTAATAGTCACTGGTCACAATGCTGATTTATTGGCTCTCAGAGTTGTTTCGCTTGATCTCACAGCTTCAGAATGTTGTAACTTACGTAGAGCCGGTATTTGCTGTGTTAGTGTTTATCAAGTATGGGGCCTGGGCTAAGGTTCTTGTCTCACTGTGCTTTATGGCAATGGCTTGTAATACGAACAGGCTCCAGCAGCAGGGCGGGACGGACGTGGCCGTGGACTTGTACCTGGCCGTCCGGCTGCTCTTCACCGTCCTGGCCCTCGCCCTACTCTCCATCTTTGTGAGGCCGCGGGGAGTCGAGGGGGAGCGGCCCCGGGAGCCGGCGGCAGCCGAACCGGCCCGGGAGAGCGGCCCCGGGGACCAAGCGGCGGCGGGAGCGGGGCCGGAGGCCGCGAGGGGACGGCTGCCGGTGGAGGAGGTCGGGGCGGTCGAGGAGCAGAAGGAAGGGGCTGCCGGGCAGCGGGAGAAGGCGGCGGAGGAGCCGAGCCCCGCGGAAGAGCCCAGCCCCGCGGAAGAGCCCAGCCCCGCGGAAGAGCCGAGCCCCGCGGCCGAGCCGAGCCCCGCGGCCGAGCCGAGCCCCGCGGAGGAGCCGAGCCCCGCGGCCGAGCCCAGCCCTGCGACGGCCGAGAGCGTTTCCCGGAAGCCGCCCGCCGAGCCCCAGGAGGATGCAGGAGACCAGGCAGCATTTCCCAGCAAGGCAGAGGAGGAAGAGCTGAACTCAGGAAAAGAGAAGCTGGTGGTGGGAGAGCCGGCAAGCACAGCAGCTACACCAGCCCCAGTAACAAGTACAGCAGCTACACCAGCCCCAGTGACAAGTACAGCAGCATCGTTTGAGAGTTCTGAAGGTTTTGAATGGCCTTTGGGTATCCTTGGGACCTGCCTACTGATTGTGATGGGGATCAGTATGTTGGCACACATACAGACTGTGTGCTACCCACCACCATTTTGTCTGATCTCAAAAGTTAAGCAGAGTCAGGTTTGGGTCTTGTCTGGGGTTAGACGAGGATATAGGGGGACCAAGAGGTTTTCTCCAAGGCTGGACAGTGATGAGTGGCAGGGTATGTGGGACAGTATGGGCAAGTATCTTGTCCACTGGGCCCCTCCAGTGCTTTGGAAGCATCGGAGATGGAAGGCAGCTGTATGGAGTCCCCAGCAACAAGCTGCAGAAACTGCTGAAGGGGACAGTGAATTATTTTGAGCCTGGTGGGCCCCTGAGCATGACGTGAATTGTATGGAATAAGGGGTGGATAATGTCCTGGGTTCAGCAGTAGCGGTCATGTTTCTCCTTCTTGGTAGCTGGTGCGGTGCAGTGTTTTGACTTTCGGCCTGGGAACAGAGCTGATAGGTGATGTTTTGGTTTGGCCAAGGACTTTGTGAGCCTCATGCTCTGCCAGGGAGGAGGGGAAGCCAGGAGGAAGTAGAGACAGGACACCTGACCCAAACTGACCAAAGAGGTATTCCATACCACAGCACGTCATGCCCAGGATGTAACTGGGAGTTAGCCGGAAGGGCTGGGAGACTGAGGGGCTGGAGGAGGTATCGGTCAGAGCTTGGTCGGGCTTGGGGGGCGAGTTATCGGTCGGCTGGTGGTGAGATGATGTATTCTCTTCCCTTGTTATTTCCTTTATCATCATTATCATTGGTGGTAGCAGTAGTGATTTGTGTTATACCTTAGTTACTAAACTGTTCTTATCTCAACCCGTGGGAGTTGCATTCTTTTCGATTCTCCTCTCCATCCCTCCGAGAGCAGGGGGAGGGCAAGAAAAGGGGGGGAAGTGAGTGAACAAGTTACCTGACTGGGTTTAAACCGCGACAAGTTGTTACTGGTGACTGAACTGTAGGGCAAGCTTCTGGTCACTGAAGAGCTGATTTAGAGAAGCTTCTTTAGGACTGTTGACTATTTACTGCATTTGATCATCCAGAGCCACAACTTTTGGAGTATGAATGCAGTTTTATATTGCCCTGTAAGAGAAGGAAATGGAAAATGGGTCCTGCTTTTATGCAGATTATCTGAGCTTTTCCTTATGAGCTGTGCGAGCAATAAAGCGAGGCCTGACAGCTTTAAGGCTGCTGTTTAGGTTTGCAAGAAAATACTTTGCAAGAATGAATTCTCAGTAAATGAAGAAGGAGTTGTACTCTAACCACTTCTCCGTTTGTGATAACAGCTCTCTTCCAAGTTTTGTGTGTCTTCACAAAGTTTTGAACATCCTACTGGCTGTCTCTGGAGGAAAAGGTCAAATCCGATGTTGGAATAGTTACACAGTTATACAGGAAATGTGACAAATTCCTTATCTACTGAATGTCAAAGCTGGGATTGCATGTAGATTTGTGATAATTCGGTATGTAGCGTAGCATATTCACAAACTGAGTGAGTCCTTTATTACACATTTATGATTACAGCTGAGCAAACATCTCCTTTGTCATAAAGTGTTATGTGTAACAGAAAGTATATACTGTATGGGTAGCAAAGACATTTAGCTCCAATAGCTGCTTATATTCTAGGTGGCCAAATTGTAAGTCTTTTTTGCTGTAAAATTTCTCTAGAAAATGGCTTCTCAATAGTGAAAAGATTTCATTTGTGACTTACCTGTGCTTGAAGAACAAAATGTGGGCATGGGAGAATCACTAAGGGGCAAGAAAGTGACATGAGATCTGCAGGCAGGAGATGTGGAAGGAAACATATAGCTTGTTGTGAACAAGGGCCTTGTATATTCCCACTGCTGCAGATGATGGCTCTGGGGGTAAAAGTAAAGGGAGCAGAGTCCAAGAATTCCTGAGAAATCAGGAATATTTTGCAAAGGTGAAGGTTACAATCAATGTGCCTGTCCCCTCAGTACTGGGTGGAAAGATGTCAGCAGGTTGAGGGGACCCTATGAGCCTCCCTCCCTCCTAGGGGACGATGTTTTTCCCCAGATGCGCGAACTGGAAAGTGGAACTGATTTGAAACTTTCTGCTGGAATTATATGCAGTAATACATGACTTCTCCAAATGAAACTTTGTTTGAAGATACTTTTTTTTTCTTTTCTTTCCCTAAGAGAATTTAAGAATTTCCAGCTTTATATTGTGACTGCACTGAAAAGGAAGCATAATACCTGATTCTGTGCCTCTGTGGCTTGGCTGGGGAAATAAGCAGGAAGTGTGGGAGTTACTCAAAGGCATTTGGAGCAAAAGACTTTCTGGTCTCACTTCTCAAGAAAGTAAAATAGAAATGACAAAGATCTGTCAAGGTTAGTCAGCTAGTGAGCATTGAGTTGTGCGCTGCTTCTGCAACACATGTTTCTGAGAAGATCTTTCTGCGGTATGTTCCATGAGTTTGATTTTTGTTGCCCTTGACTCTTTTTGAAAAAGCACACAGTTTAATTTTAGAACAAGCTGAGATCAAAGCTTGCCATGTTGCTTCATGACAAATTTTATTTTGTTAGTGTTTTTAATATCCAGCATAATTTATTGCACCTTTTCATAGGCCAATTCATCTGTTTGCCTGAAAAAAAAAGATGTCAGAAAACCAATTTATTGAGTATTGTACTTATAGGCTTAGGAGTATTGCACTTTTCTTGGTAAGAAATTAAAGTATTGCAATTTGAAAGCTAGTCAAAATCATCTGGAAATCCTTCTTCTCTGTAAAAAGTGTAGAAGTGTATGTTTACTTTTATTTCCTTCCCCTTATCAGATTTATTAAGGTTAACGTTTTTTTTTCTGGGCAGATTCTTTTCCATAATTGCAAACTTGAGAAGTGCCAGCACTGATGCTGTTCTACCAATTCAGGTACAAGTTTTCTGTTCAGACTTCTCTTTTTATTAGTGTGGACAGATTATGAGACAAATGGTTCATTACATAGAGGGAATTCAACTGTTTTTATCAAAACAATTCTATTTACAGGCAAACAGAGATTGTTCAAGAGAAATAATTAAAAACTTTTATCTAACTTGAGCAGACTGTAACTGGCTGTAGGGCTGCAGTCTGAATGAAGTTGGAAATAATATAAATTATGACCATTAACACCATTATCCATTTTTCCAGTTCATATCTATTGTGTGATAATTCTGCCTGTTACCCATTCTTATTTATCATACAGTTCTGTCAAGAGGAGAAAGAAATTAGAGATCAACAAATGTATAAGGCATGTGTATGTGTGTGCATGCATGTGAGACTAAATTCTTATGAAATACTGGACCAAATGACTGAGTTCTTGAAAAGATATTGATATCTAAATTCTTTGTTGCATCCTCATGTGGCTATAAACCACAAAAAGAAGACAGGTTTTGAGAAGAAAGGTTTTTCTGTTGCTTTTGTTTTACAGCAGATGAAAGTACAACTTTGAAGAATAAAATATTCTGTTATGGCTTTGCCAACACAGCTACTGCTAAATCTACCTTGCTGACTGATGCAGGATTCCCCTTTGGTGGAGAATAGAAAGGTAGAAAATTACCAATTTGGTTTCTCTACTTCCTCCTCTAATTCACTGTAGAAAAATGATGTGTGAGTGGTGTGCTCTCAAGCTTTGGCAGTCTTTGTTTGAGATAAGTAATCTTTGATATTTCTTTTAATTTACACTGGGGCCTGGCTGCAGTTCTGGTGCTTAAGTAAAGCCAGTGCTCTACTTCTCTTCCTCTGTGCTGGATATTCAGGGCTTGTTCAAACTGCTGTATGTATTATCTTACTACAGACTGTATATGTGGACTTCAATGAGCAATACTAGTAATCCTATCACCGAAGACTACAGATTCAACATAGGGAAAATTAACTAAATTTACTGTAAATTAAAATAAAAATGTAATTACTAATTGGGTAGTGGTAAGTGAAAGAACAAATATTAAAACAATATCTGTCCTACCCCCTGTTATAGGCTTAAGTTCACTCCAGACTCCTCTAGCCCCTACACACCACCAGTGGAGCAGGAGGAGGGTAAGGAATGGCAGGCTGCAGTCAGTCCGTAACGTCTTTTCTCTGTCATTTTTATCTCTCTACACTCTTCCCCTGCTTCAGCATAGGTTCTACGTGGGCTGGAATGGATATCCATCAGGAATATCCATTGGCTATAGTGTAGGTCCTCCCAAGACTGCAGGGGAACCTCTGCTCCAGCACCTGGAGTACCTCTTCTCCTCCTTCTCTGGCCTTGGTGTCCACACTGCTGTTTCTCTCAGGGTTTTCTCACTCCCTTCCCACAGATGCTATGCAGCACTCAGTGGCTTCTCTGCCCTGGATGTCAGGAACATTTCAGGTCCTCCCCCATTGATTCAGCCTGGGCTTCTTCTCAAATAAAATTCAGCAGGTTTCATCCATCTATTAGAAGAAAGTGATAACGGACTTTTTAATGCATTTCATGCCTTGAAGAAGGTGCATGGATTTTTCTTGGAAGCTCAAAAGTTCTAAAGATCTCTTGGATGTATAAGAGGTTTGTCAATAAAAGAAGTTAGACATTTAACAAGGATAAAAAATATCAGATCCATTCCCTTGCTCTGTTCTATTCCAAAATGGATAAAAAGCATTGTTTTCGACCTTTAAAAGACCATAAAAACCCCAACAGATCTGTACTACTGCTTTGTAACTAAAATTCTGTTTTCTTTCATCCACTGGTGCTATGTGAAAAAGACATAAAAACATATGATGGCTTTCCTCTTCAGTTCATTTTAAGGTTCTCTTTAGTGTATTAATGGCAACAGTTTAAATGTAATTTTACTCATGTCTTTCATTTCAGATGTAATGGTTTGTAAAGTAACCACTAGTAAGAGAGTATTTCTTGTGAATGTGATTGTTCATTAAGTAGGCCTTCACAAGATGCCTCTACTGAAAAATACTATTGATCACTGAAGTTAAATTAGGAGATTTTATCAGAAGTTCTGGAAGCTGTTTTCTGTTTAAGGCACAAATGCTTTCTTAAATCCCAGCGTTCATGGGCAAGAATGTGTTGGGTTTTTTTAAAGCTATCAAAATTTAACTAACTCTTACTTATTACTGGACAAGGGGGATTGATCTTAAACCTGGAGAGGGTAGATTTAGATTAGACATTAAGAAGAAATTCTTCATTATGAGGCACTGGCACAGGGTGCCCAGAGAAGCTGTGGCTTCCCCATCCCTGGTGGTGTTCAAGGCCAAGGCTGGATAGGGCTTGAAGCAGCCTGGTCTAGTGGAAGGTGTCCCTGCCCATGGCAGGGCAGTTGGAACTAGATGATCTTTAAGGTCTCTTCAAATCTAACATTCTATGGTTCTATGCTTGGTAGAGATTTATTCTTATGTAGATATCTTCTTTTAGCCTATAAAATTTCTGAGCAAGTCTTTGAATCCTCAGTGTTATTCCTGTAGGAAGCTGTGGGCAAGCTGAGCTTTTAATCCTTTTATTGCAGAGGGGTGGAGGAGCTTTCTCATTGCACATAAATGTGTGCACATGAAGAGAAATCATAGACTTATTTTTTTAAGGAACTTGGGAAAAAAAGGTGATTTTTTGGTATGTCATTTTGGTATGCAAGGTACTCTTTTCTTCTCCCACAGCTTATATACCCTGGCATACAGAAACATCGCATTTTGTGGAAACAGGAACATCTACTACTTCAGAAGTAAGAAGAAGACCAGCATGGCATTTAAACTTTCCCCATTCTTTACCTAGCTATGCATGACAAATTCAAGCCCCAGAAAATTTTAGTACAATTAATTTGCATGACAAATGTTCATACTAGGGAAAAGGTATAATCTGCATTTAATATTCTTTCAAAACTTGTTACATTTTAGGAAAGTGGTATTTCAGACTATGCAAAAATACTGTCTACTTGTCCTGCATGTGCAAGAGAAATAAGATAAAGACAGCCTACACAAAACAATGAGACAAAATTGACAAATGGTGGGACACTGTATAGACCTTTTTAGGTAAGCTTCTCATGCTAGCCTGCTGCTGCAGTTGGCAGAAGTGAAAACCCTCCTAGTCTGCAGTTCTGACCTACTTTTAGTTGTCTGCTTTAGGATAAGATGGATCACATGCTAGAAGGAATGTATTCATAACACGGACTTGAAAGGAAGCCTTGGGTGACTAGCTCAGATTTAAATGTATGTGATAAAAGATTAGGGAAGAGAAATGCCATTCTTCTTTATTTATTTCTTCTGGTGCATGATGGGAAGATTTAACAGGTAGGTGGTTTTGTGCGTAGCTGTTGCAAATATCATATTTTGAAGCATAAATGCCTTGATTCTATTACCACAAACATTTAACAAACTGCAAATAGAGATCAGGAGCTTACAGAAAATGCATATGTTCCTGAGAAGTCACCTTCAGGGGAATGATCTTACTTACAACTTTGGAAAGAAGAATAGTTTGATGATATATTTCTGCTTGACTGATTTAATATCCTCACTTTAAAAGAATAAGTATCCTGCTGTCTTCTTGAGGCTGTTGCTCAGACTCTATTTTACATTCTTACGTGGCACTTGTAAGCACCACATATTTATCTGCACAAAATCCCTGGAAGAAATGAAAAAGCTACTTTTCCATTTTCTAGAAATCAGCATCTTAAGCACAGACAGACTTTGATGTTGGCCAAGTTCCACAGCAAATCTATCCCAGATAAAGAGACTTGAATGTGTCTCTCCCTGGTTATTGGCTTAATTAGATTAATCAATTTTCTCTATTAACAGACATTGACAGGAAACCTTGTGTATCAATAACAAGTATGTGATGGCCATAAAACCCCCTTGTTCCTCCTGTCAGGAGATTGTACTTACCATTGAACCAAGATCTTGCTGATGAAGTTGTATTTCTTCTGGAATTGGACTCAATTTATCACTATGTATTGCTGTGCTATGCCTGTAGAAACATACTTTAGAAGTAGTTCACACATCCCTAACATAGCACTGAAGGGTGAAGTGAGTCCTAAGAGTAACAGCAGGGTATTCCTTAATATTTGTCTTTTCAAAGAATCTGTATTTATAGAAGAGCTTGGTTTCCTCTGGCCATGAAGAGATCTTTCAAATTTAATAAGTTGAACCATAAAATATATTCAAAGATGAGTGTATCAGATAAAAAACCCAGCTCTACTAAACAGTAGCTTCCTGCATGGGTGGGTAACTCAAAAACAAAGCTAGGGCACTAGTTGAGGTACATGGATCAGCAGAGACTACAGGACTTGCTGGAGCAGCAGAGACTACAGGACTTGCTGAAGCAGCAGAGAAGGCTTTTGGGTATCTGACATGTTCTCAGTTCTGTGGCTGGACCTGCATACATATTTGAATAAATTAGGTTGCATCTCGCTTGTCAGTGCTGTGCTACATCACTGACTAAACATGCTTTGGATTGGTGGATGATAAGGGTAAAGCTGTCTGACAGCACGTGGTAATACAATAAGTTGAATTTTTCTCTGATTCACTATTACAGTCTTACAACATCTCTCAGTCTTGGTCATGCATGAAGCTGTCTTCGCAGGCAAATGGGAGGTTAAATCCCAAGCAGTTTAGTGGTAAACAATACAGAAGAAGTCTATTTATGTGATTTACAGTTCAATACTAAATATCACCATCCTTCCAAGCAAAGAGTGAGAACTTGTGAAAGAGTGAAAAGACCAATGTGGGCCCTCTCCAGAAGCTATCAGGAGAACTGGCTACCCTGGATTTAGAGATGGCTGAGGTTCTTAATGACTTCTTTGCCTCTGTCTTCGCTGGCAAATGCTCTGACCACACCACCCAAGTCTTGGAAGGCAGATGCAGGGACTGTAAGAATGAAGACCTTGCACCCACTGTAGGAGGGATCAGAGAGACCATCTTAAGAACCTGAACATGCACAAGTCCATGGGTCCTCATGAGATCCATCCGTGGGTCCTGAAGGAGCTGGCAAATGAAGTTCCTAAGCCACTGGCCATCATATTTGAAAAATCATGGCAGTCAGGTGAAGTTCCTGATGACTGGAAAAAGGGAAATATAACCCCCATTTTCAAGAAGGGGAAAATGGATGACCCAGGGAACTACAGACCAGTCAGTCTCACCTCTGTGCCTGGCAAAATCTTGGAGCAGATTCTCCTGGAAGGCATGCTAAGGCACATGAAAAACAACAAGGTGCTTGGTGACAGCCAGCATGGCTTCACTAAGGGGAAATCCTGCCTGACCAATTTGGGGGCCTTCTATGATGGGGCAACAGAACTGATGGACAGGGGTAGAGCAGTTGATGTCATCTACCTGGATGTGTGCAAAGCGTTTGACACTGTCCCACATGACATCCTTGTCTATAAATTGGAGAGACATCAATTTGATAGGTGGAGCAATCAGTGGATAAAGAACTGCCTGGATGGCCACATTCAAAGAGTTGTGGTCAATGGCTCAATGTCCAGATGGCGACCGGTAATGAATGGTATCCCTCAGGGATCGGTATTGGGACCAGTCTTGTTCAACATCTTTGTTAATGAAGCCATTAACATAATATGTGTTGGTTTTATGACTACTAGTTTGCAGAATTTCCTTCAATCTCAGAATACTTTGAGTTCAAGAGGATTGCTGCATGAAGAAAGATGTCTCAAACGTTTTGGGGACCCCCAAGGGCAATGGAAATGCCCATATCATGGAATTAAACCTTCATGTCTCTTGTAAAATCCCTAGAAGCCCACTAATAATTTTCTGTTACTCCATTCTCTTAGTAAGAGGAGTTGCCTTCTGCAATATCAGCTATGAAGGGCTATGTATGAAAAAATATAGACAATTTTGGTCAACGTCTTCCATCCCAATATGGATAATCTTTGTATATGAGCTTCTATTCCCTTGGAAGAGGAAATCTTCATTAGGGACTGTAGTGATAGGACAAGAGGTAATGGATTAAAAATTAAACAGGGGGAGTTTAGATTGGATATAAGGAAAAAGTTCTTTACTGTAAGGTTGGTGAGGCACTGGAATGGGTTGCCCAGGGAGGTTGTGAATGCTCCATCCCTGGCAGTGCTCAAGGCCAGGTTGGACGAAGCCTTGGGTGGCATGGTTTAGTGTGAAGTGTCCCTGCCCATGGCAGGGGGGTTGGAACTAGATGATCTTAAGGTCCTTTCCAACCCTAACTATTCTATGATTCTATGATTCTGTGTAAGCAGGAGACAAAGCAATGCACAGAGTTGAGCCTGTCAATGAAAAGGTATCTAAGACATTATGAAGACCCTATTGTTAAAGGGTGGTGATCTGGCATTAGATGCCTGCCACAAAGACATGGAAAAGCATCTTGCTAGTTCTGATGTAACAGAATGCCCAGAGCAGGAATGGGTTAACATGGAGGAAATAGGGTGGTTTACTCTTCACCATAACTTTGGAATTTATTATTTTTTATTTTTTAGCAAGGAGAGCTTCTTGCAATGATAAATGTGAATGTCCTAATCTTGCCCCAAAAGCAGGCCTTTGCTGCACTATGTACTGTGTGAGCACACTGTCCTTTGAGCCCAAGCCACTGTGTGCAAAGTTGTGTGGAAAATCCAAGTCTGTGAAAGAAACAGATACTAGTAGAAACACTCCTCCCCTCAGAAAATATACTTTCATTTATGTATTTATTTATTAATACAGGAGCTGCAAGACTGTGAATGACCGCCTTCTAAAGATTTTTCCCACTTGCCAGACAAATTCTTCAACTTCTAGAAGAGAAATTAGACCGGAGTCTAATTGCCTCTCTCAGGCCATTTATCCTATCCAATTGCTTTACCATGTGTAGAGGTACGTATTGTCTAGGTACCTCAGCGTGGAGCCCTAACATTGCAGACATGCACCCTCACTGCTCAATCTCTTTTCCTCTACCCCTGTCAATAATTGAGTGCTTTATAGAAGGCAGAACACTTC
The DNA here is from genome assembly GCF_034315485.1 of Pezoporus occidentalis. Taxonomy (NCBI): domain Eukaryota; kingdom Metazoa; phylum Chordata; class Aves; order Psittaciformes; family Psittacidae; genus Pezoporus; species Pezoporus occidentalis. The sequence continues at coordinate 10,719,781 of NW_026915724.1, forward strand.
AGCCTTTTGTGTATTTTGGAGCACACTCAAGTTCCTAACTCCTATTCTTCCTCTCTTCCAGCCTGGAGAGTGAAAAGATAACTTACTGAAAGTGCAATGTAAACCTCATACGTTTCCTCAAAAGTTGTAGTATCTGTGCAAACATTGCTTCCAGGGGAAAAAAAAGGAAAATAAATAAATTCCCAGCTAGCTTGAATTCTTATACACACAAGCATTTCCATTAGCTTCATGGGGATGACTTGTAAGATCGACTTCCACAATTAACAGTCTTGCAAAATTGAGTGTTAAATCAACATTTTTTCTTTTCCAGCACCCTGAGGAGTGAGAAAACAGAGCCTCTGAGGACAAATTGATAGGATAGATTTCTGCACTAGAAACAAATACCTTAATTTGTGTTTGTAGAAAAACATTGTGCTGTCTAATGAAAACCAGGCATGTTTGTTAAAGATATATTCCGTTACTAACACTCTCCACCAGATAAAGACCAGGTTTCCTTTTAATTTCAAAATCCTTCCAGGCTATAGTTCTTTTATTTAGGGGTGGGTTTTTTTGTCTTTTCTGGTAACTATTAATGCTAAAATTTATTGCCAAAATTAAACCAAGATAAATTCTGTAAACTGTGAGCTTATGCAGGTTTCTTGTTATGAATTTAATTTTCTGGTGCTAATATATAAAAAAATAGAATGCAACAATTATAGTACGTTTTGGGACATAAAAATTTTTAATGCTTTTTTTTTCAGCTTGTTTGTTTGTTTGTTTCTTATTTTTAGCTTCAGAGCCTCAGAAAGTACCTGGATGAGTTTGGTGAAAATATCCTATTTTTCCTATTCACTTTATTTTTTTTTCATTTTTTTTTTATTTTTATTTTTTTGCTACAAAGGGTTGTTGAGACTGCTGAGTTTCCTCTTTTTTTGGAGAGAGTAGATAAGCACACAGCAGTCAGTGCTCTGTACCTGCTTTAATTCTTGTCCTGAAACCAGGCTGAGGAGCTAATAAACTTGGGTAAGCAGCCTTAAAGCTGAGGAGCAAAGCTGAAAAGGAGTGGGAAACTACAGAAATTTAAATGTGTATTGGATGACTTTAACAGATCATGTGGGATAGTATGTCACTGATAATTTCTTGAAGTTTTGCACCTGGAGGCCATAACCTGCTACGCTGAAACTGGAGCCCTGAAATCCTGGATCTCTCCTCTCCCTCTGCTCTCCATTCCTGTTGTAAGGTCTAGATCCAAATAAGGTTGGGACAACTTGAATCTGAACCTGAAAGGGCAAGTGGGGCCTTAGGGCCACGATTTAACAGTGCTCTCTGATGAACAGAGTGCCTGCATCCTCTGCCTCAGATGAACTGTCCATTAAACACTTACAGATACCCTGGTAGCAGAGGTATCCTTGCTACCTAAAGGAGTGATCACTCTCTTCTAGCTCATACTGAAAAATACTAATCAGGCAAATCTTGCAGCTCAGCATGAGCACAGCAGAGATCCTTGAATTAGCTCCTAATAAGCATGGGGACAGCTGAGTTTATTAGCTTATACAGATCACTTTATAAACACACCCATACTGCTTTTGGGATGTGTGCCTGTCTACCTTCATGGGCCTAACCTGCATTGTCTACATCTGTTATCATCCATCATAAGCTTAGGGATTTCTGCACTCTGCATTTTTATGTGGAATAAAATCCCTAGAGAAATCAGCCTCCTTCAGTGGTTCTGTCCCAGTGTCCAGCTCAGTTACCAGAACAGTTTGAAACAAAAACTTTGGGATAAGGATAGTTGTGCACATATAAGGGGATTGGAGCGGGAATTAGGAAGATAAATGTTGTTTTGCTCTGTTATCCCCAGAAGAAGGCTGTTCTTTTTGTCTTGTGGCAGAGCATACAGGGAGATGAAAAATAAATGCATGTAGGCTGGTTTTTACACTAAGGTCACTTTTAAAAAAAATTACTTGTTCCAGCTGTGGAATAAGCCTGCTAGTCTTAGCTACCAATCCCAAAATCCCGAAGGGAAAAATGCTTTCAACTAGCAAGTGGTAAGGAGGACCTGGTGAATGCAGGATGGAAGCTTGTGCCCAGTGTAAGAACCAAGGACTGCTGAGATTCTTCAGGAGATACGATTCTTGCTGAAATAGAGTAGCACAGGCTTCTTATAGCCGAGGGTTTAAATGGTTAATCTCATATATTGAAATTTAGGTCACTGAGTATTGTAGAAGCCTATTTTTCAGGCAGCTGGTGTTTGAGCAGTGTTGTGCTCAGGTGCAAAACTGGTGGGAGCAATTTTAGGAGACACAAGACTGTTTTGGCAGACATGAAAGATCCCATCCTGAAAGGTGCTCCTGCAGCTGTGTGGTGAAGGCAGCTGCCTCTAGTCAGTTCCAGCTATTCACTGCAGACTTTGGGGATAAGGGTGATCCTGAGGTCACTGGGCACATGATTAGGATTTATTAGAAGCTCTTCTTCACATGCAGCCGGGGATATTTTCTAAGGTTCCCTTTTAATTCTAATATAGCTTATTGCTCCTATCAGAAGTGTCCCATCCTCATGACAGCATGTTTGTGAACACAGTGTTTTCAGTGTTCATTTACTGTTCTACTCTTATTTATGTACTCATTTTTGCCCATAGGTTGAAAATGTGCAGCTATGCTCCACAGAATGGCTTAAAGACCATCAAGGAAATTATCAAGGAGATGAAACATTCTTGTTCTGTCCACTCAGTCTGCATAGCATCTCAGTGGCAACTGAAATGCCACTTGAAATCTAGATTTAAATATTTTATGGGAACTACTAAAGCTGCTCTCATTTCTAGCAATTTGAGAAGTTGTTCAACACAGCAGGCTCAAACCTCTAGTACCATGGCTTCAGAAGGGACACCAATACAGACTGTAGAAAATATGTGTCAAGCCTGTGAAGATTCATTAGCATTTGTTGACTTTTTTCCCTTTGTCAGTAAATGACTCCACCCTCCTTATTATTCAGCTCATTTAAATACAATGAATAGTACAGCTATTCTTTCCTCACATTTCTTCCTGTATGTTAAATGGAGACAGGAAAAATACCAGTCGTGACATGATCAGTTCCATTATGAACCTCCTTGTCAACAGTCATGAATCTGATGCAGTCTCACTTTACATTCATCATTCACAGAGTGCCTTGATTACAGAACTTTGCAAAGAAGACTTGTGCAAACACAAATAAGAAACTAATTCTCTTAAAACATTTTCCTGAGATGCTTCTTGCTTGCAGCAATTTAAAGCTGTATTCTACTGGGGAGGGTTCTTGCACAGTAAGGACACAACCATCCAAACATATCATATTTTGTTCCTGGAACCAGAGGAAAATGACAGGCAAAGATGGATTTGAAGACCTCTGGACTTGTATGTGCCATTTTTGAGTTGGTGTGAGTGCTTAAGGTCGGGGATGGATTCTGCTAAGCTGGGGATCAGAGGGCTACTTGTAGCCACCACCTACCTCTCTGGCAAGGTCAGCCCTTGTTCACCTCCATTAATGAACATTAATTCTGTAGTTTGTGTTCCTTGCTATTTGCATAAGGGAAGTTGTGTCCACTTTCAAGGCTAAGCAAAAGTAGTTAAAATTTATATTGGGAAAAAACTTGCAGTTACTCTAATTCCCTTTGGGGTTTGGCGTTTGGTTTGGGTATTGGTTTTGCTGTTGCTTCCCCTCCCCGAGGACAATATAAACCCAAGAAGCTCCCAGATCTGTTTCCAGTGAGTAAGCTCTTAGTTATCATGAAGTTAACAAAATTAAGATTTCTATACTTCTGTTGCCAACTAAATGATTTCTCCACTGCCGCTGTCTCGTCTGCGAGCAAAAGAGTGAGTCTGACTCACTAATCTTGAAAAAAAACCCCACCTAATAACCCCTACCTTCTCCCCAGAAAAACCCCAAAGACCCCAAAAACAAAACAAAACCCTCCAAACCCAGACTGCCTGTTTAATTATTTGCAGGTACTTAATCAGAGGCCTGAGAAGTGCTCTAGGTTTTTCCTTTTCAAGTATGTGATAATGCCACCTTCTGATAATGTGTATGATGGCAATCCAAGATTGTATGATGGCAATCCAAGATTTAAATCCTATATTCTTGTGTCTTCCTTGTACATTTTAGAACCGCAAGAACATGTTCATGAGGCTTTACTCACCCAAGCTACCTTTCTTCTCAGCACATTGTACAAATGTTGCAGTCTAGCAATACCTGACAATGATGGGGTAACATTCTAATGCCAGACCTCAGGAAGCCATGGGCTCTGTAAAACCGATGCTGTCCAATCTGAGACCTTCACTGCAAACTCCCTTTACAAGGGAGTTCAGGAGTTATCCTAGACAAAGATGTGCAAGTGCTAGGGATCCCTTCAGCCAGGCCAGAGCTGAATGTAGTTGGACACCCTTTGGGACTATGCTGACCAGAGGTTTAAATTCCTCCTCTTTTTGTGTGGTGGTAGTATGGAGAGGTAATGGAAGCGCACATTTTTGTTTCTCACTGGTGTATGTATTTACCATACAACTCATGTAAGATGTACATTTGAAACAACAGGACATACTTTGGAGATGACTGGAGTTATACGAGGATAAAGTAAGCGTTAGAAAAGGTTGCTATTTGCAGTTTGAGTTCTGCCGGTGAGAAAAATCTGTCTAAGCAGTGTTCTATAATCCCTGTTGCTTCAGAGGTCAAAAGAGAACAGTCTCATTCCTGGGAACCTTTTGGCTACCTTCCTGCTGCTCCCTGCAGAGCAAGGTTTGTGTTCTGCTTTTCCACTAGCAGGTAAGCATTTTCTCTCCCTGCTGATAATCATGTTGCTTTTCTGAGTTACAAGATTGAAAATTTGCTTCTTTTCTTTGACAGTGTAAAAAATGTTGGGAAAGTCAGTGTTTTTTTTCTCTCGAGGTTGCTGTCAAAATGCGTGTGTTCCTGTGTGGGGTGATTTTGAGTTCAAGAGACTTCACATTTTTTTGAAACTTCTCATTGGTGTCATTTCTGTGACTGCCCTCTTTCAAATGGGACTGGTAGGAATGAGCAAGAAGCTGTCGAAGTAGTAAATCTCTTCTTACTGCCATTTTCTTTCAGGTATATCCTGTACCTTTGACTAGCAGTAGCCATTCTGATTTAGCCAAGTTTCTCAGTAAATTTTGAATATAATATTTATTTCTCTTTTATTCCATCTTCCTATACTGCAGTCTTTTATTCCTATGCTTCCTACATTGCAGTCCCAGTGGGACAAAAAATACCTTTCAGGCTTTCTGGCAGAAGATGCCTGTGACCAAAGCTGTTGGCATAAAGTGCTCATGTGTTGAACAAATGTCATTTTCCCCTTTTCAGAACCAAGTGTGTCACCTGTGATGTGTCTAATTGCTCTTAAGTCCATATTTTACACCCTCTGGCACAGCATCTACAACAAAACTCGTGTTTTCATGAGCTAAGGCAACTGTGTTATATAATGCCATATGCACCAGTTAGTAGAGAATAAACACTTTTATAGGAGTTAGATAGCAAAATATTGCTCCAAATGCAGGGAATTATGCCTGGAATAGTCTTTTGGGATAAATATTCTCTTTCCATTTCAGAAGGTTCATATTTTTTTCTGGTTTTCTGTTCTCTGTGTGCATCAGTGCATTGCTTATCTGCTATAGAAAACTAAAACTAGGTTATGACTTCTTGTGATCCATTTGAAAATGACTCTGTGGCTGAATCAGTTCTGGTTTCCAATTCTGCCTTACTAGTGACTTGCTAACCTTAAGCATCCAAGAATTAGATTAAATTTTATGATTTAAGTTATCTGGCTGTTGACAAATACTGGGTGAATTTACTGTTTTTCTAATTCTTGAAATTAGGATATGTCTATATAAAGGATATACCTGAATCATGTTTTCATTTATAATCAGTAAAGAAATTATAAATGTTTCATGAGTTAATGTGGTTACATAATAGTGAATATAAGAAAATAATATAATAATATAATAATATATAATAATATAAGTGAATATAAGAAAATAATATAATAATAATAATAATGATTGGTACCTTGATATTGCTGGGACAAATGAATGATATAGTAGCTACTATGAGCCTTAAAGCAGGTAGACCACAAGGTAAGACTTCAACTGTGTGTTCTGTGAATTTAAATGAAGCCAGTGCAGCTGTATCTCTTGCGTATTTGGCCCATAGTAAGTGTAATATTTCCTATTATATCAAAAGTTCTATTCATAATGCACCAAAACCCTGGTCAAAATTATTTTTGTTTTATCTTTACTTGAAAATAACTACAATGCAAAGTAATTTGAACATAAGCTGGTAAAGTATACAAGCCCTATTAAGAAATTAATGGTACATTTCTCTTTCTTTTCTGTGGATATGTCCTTCAAATTCTACTTAACCACCTGTGTTTTGGGCTTTTTACTTTAAAAAAAGTGTCTGTTGATCTAAGATAAGGAGTCTTAATAGAAAACTAAAATTTTTATATATGCTCTAAACTGGGCCAAACTTAAAATATTTTCAAATGTTTTGCAAAGACAAAACCTCTCAAGTGAACCCAAGCTAACAGACCCAGTACATTAAGATGATCAGTGTGTTTCAATCTCACTTGGGCAAAACTTTTTAATATGTATTAAGAGTTGGAGCAAACTTGTGTGGTATAGAATCTTCTATTTCTTTTGGTTAGTTTTGTTTGTATGTTTTGTTGGTTGGTTTGTTTGTTTTGTTCAGTGATCACCAAAATGTTCAGCCTCTGCAGTGTCCCTTTTGACTTACCTGTTTTTCAAAAGGCTCCTTAGTCCTTTCTAGACAATAAATTATGAGACCTGGGCACAGAAAAAAAATCTACTGAGACTATCATTTACTGCTACTGCCTGTGAGTTGTGTTTCTTAAAAACTGCTTTCTTCTCCTTGTTTCAGGTAATGAATCAGGATATTAAATCAGGTGCTACTTGAATGATTAAGATACCTCTGAATCTTGGACTAAATCTAGGCAGTCACCAGGGTGAGAATACTTGGCAAATTTAGAGCTGATCATGTATTCCTGTTACCTTCACAGATAATTACCAAATTCGTCTATTCAGGCAGGAAAAGCAGAGGCCTTTTCTCTAAAGATAAACTTCTACATGCTTGAATGAGTGCTTCCAGGAGCCCAAGAACACTTGCTTGTAATCCTTCTGCATTGACACAGAAGTGTTGAGATGAAAAGAAATGCTGGTGCTTTTTATCAGGACAGCACAGGTGGATGGCCTTTGTTAACAACACTGGGATATTAGGTGATATGGAATTTTTTTCTCAATCTCTCAGGAATAAATTGTTCTGTCAGGATCTGAAAGCAAGTTAATGGCATAAGCCCTGAGCTTTGGCCAGGTTAATGTATTCTATGTATAGCTAGAGCTGTTGCAGCTAAACTGTTTCCTTTACATCCATCAGGTATTATCTGTTGTCTTTTCTTGCTTAACCTTTCTTCTCAGAGCGCTGCTCACCCTGATTTTTATATTGCTACTGCCTGCTTTATTCCTCGATTGCTTGTTTTCTTCCCTTCATTTCTGTTTCTCACTGCCTTCTAAGGAAATGACAAACCAAAAACAGTTGAGTGGTCAAGCGCATCTGAAATAAAGCAACCTGATGCATATGGCATGGTTCAGTGGATAGAGGATTTCATTCTGCATCAGAAAAAAAGAGCTTTCTCTGCCACTCATCTTTTCTACAGTGCTAAACAACCTATTTTATCTTAATTTAGGTAACAGTGAGACAGGAACAATGCTATGTGCCTTCTTTGAAGCCCTTTAAAATTCCGGTTTGTAACACACTTTTTGGTTTAGGTATACCTTTTACTAATCATGGGAAGGGAGCTGAGTAGGTCTGTTTATGCATTGCTGGCATAAAAGAGAAAGAACAGCTAATAAGATAGGGTTTTTTTTTGGAACTGCTTGTGCCTATGGAATATATTCTTCTCTTTGATGTATAATAGTTCAAGTTTGTCATCTGTCTCAGATCATCTCCCAAAGAACATCTTAAAATACATGATAGCTGTGTAGAGGTCGTGAAGAATGCAGAACCTGTGGATATCTCTGCAGGAGTGCCATATTTGTCGTGTCCTTTTTCCCACTGTCAGGAGGGCAAACCCATGAGACAAACGTGCTCTACAGGAGAGCCCTGTAGAGCAGAGGCAGCACTGGTGCATCTTCAGGATGCACCAGTACTGATGGAGATACAGACATCTCTCCAACTCTGGGCAACGCCACATCCCACAGGCACTGGGCAGAGTGATGCAGACATATTCAAGTCACTCTGCATGGAGCCAATGCAGGTCTAGCTGGGCTTGTTCAGCCTGGCCTATGTACCAGTATGTGTCCATTCACCAGCAATTTGGGGATTGTAGTAACTGCACTGGCTCAGTGCTCCACCTGTTCTGATAAATCCAGCTGGCCTGGAGCACCTGAGCCTGTTTTGTTTTGCAGCAATGGCTGCAGCCAATGAATCTGTGAGGTTAGGGGCTGTCATCTGCAGCTGCTTTAAGCTATCACCACAGTAGTTGTGGCATTGAGGGTGCCAACACAGCCTCTTGGGGTGGTTTTTAGTTTATTTTTTACTGATCAGATGTTTGGCTTGGGGAAAAGAAAGCAAACAACAGATAAGTTTGGGCCAGGAGCCATTCCTCTCCTCTTTCCTTTATGGAACAAAACAAAAAAGAAACCCAAACCATGCCTCTCAAGAAATCCAATCTGATAAAGAATAAAAAAAAAAAAGCTGATAAAGCAGAGCTCTTGTAAGTAAAGCATATTCATTATCTTTAGAACAGATGGAGATCAGCAAGAACATTTTAATGGACTACAAAACCTGTGAGTTATTTTGAGTTCATGATTATGCTGTCTTGTAGAACTCATAATTGTTACAATGAGTAATGAGTGGGCCTCAAATACGTTCATACTGTGAGAAATTTTTGCACTGAATTAATAGACCCTGAGTCAGAGATAACTTGTGTGTGTTGACTTTTAATGTTATAGAGCAATACTTCTCATAAAACACTTCAAAAGCAGGTGTAGAAAGTTGAAGTCTGAAAAATCAAAGAAAGAAACAAAGCAAGTCTCTGGTAGTTATTAATTTGTGAGACTTCCTCGTAGATTCGGCATGAAAAGAAAGTGAAAAAAAGGACTCAGAGTTGCAGCACAGCAGTGTAATTTGTGCTATGATTCATATGTATCGTTATGAAGGTACTGGAATAAAATAAAGGAACTGAATGTTCTCATTGGAATTCCCTTGATAGATGAACAGGCAAACAGTTGTCTGAGTAAATGATGTTATCAGAAAAGAAATGCAATAAAGCATCAGCTCTTTTTCAACTGAGCCACCCTTTCATCTTGCACATAGTTAAAAAAAAAATAAAGGGAGTTCATGCATTAGAAATGTCTTTTTTCTCCCTTTGGTCTAAAGGAGATATTTGCAGATATAAAATCTAGAAAAGTTTTTATTCTGTCTCTTACTGGCTAAGGAGGCATTCATCTTATGGAGGGCTTTTTCTTTCTTGTGTGGTACTACTGGCTTGGAACTTCAGTACTCTGGCACAATAGATTTTTTTAGATTTGCATGAACAAGGGATTTAAGACTGTATTAACAAGTCCTGTTCTTGTCTGAGCAAAGGCAGTGAAAGGTGTTTTGCCTTGGTAACAGCTGTGCTCAGACTAGCGAGAGGGCTTAGGAAGGACTCATACCTAAAGCTGCTTGGTGGTGCAGAGTGAGATGTCTCTGGACATTTGCACACCATTAGGTGATGAATGAATTGTCCTCTTGGAAAACTGGACCATTAGGTGTTGGTAAATGCTTTATTTACTCTTTTTGTGTCTCTTGGGCTCTGCCAGAGCTCCTGAGTGCTGTTTCTGTGGCTGTGTCTGAAGTTTCTGCTCCCGCACATGATCTAGGTTGGAAAAGAGTGAGGGTGCCCTGGCCCTCTCTCTGCTACCTGCTTTGTTGGCTGTTGATTGAGGAATTATAAAAATAATTTTGATGTGTATATGAGTCAATATCTAAAAAACAATGGGGAGTTTTCTACAGAGAATATAATAACTAATTAGCCCTAGCATAATCGTTACCTACCTGAAAATTCCATGTGTATTTTTTAACTTTCTGATTTTTATTGAAATAAAAATATACTAAACTGCACAAAAGAAATTCTGTTAACTTAATATCTTTTTTCTTCATGTATATATCTAATTGAATATGTTCCAACCTATTATTTGCTATTTAACTATGTAAACCTTTAATTTAATTATAGAAATTTGTAGTTGTTCAGGTACTTTCATAAATTTAAGTGCCTAAAAAAAGGTTAAGGAAATGTTTCATTGTAATATGTATTTATGCAGAATAGCTTGATGAGAATCTTTGGTTTAGCAATTCCATTTCTTAGTATCTCACCACTGCTGATGATTGCAAAACTAACATTTATTTTGATAATTCTGTGCTTCCTGGAGTACAGAGAAGCACAAAACTGCTCTTTTTAAAAGCAAAAAATGATAAATAATCTCCTTTAGAAAATCTGTAAAACAATTTTCAGATTTCTTAGAGATAGAGATAGCTGCAAGTCCATAGGATGCTGTGTAAATGGACACAAAAAACAGGGTTCTTGAAGAACTACTCCTGGTACGCAGAAAGAGTAGAACAGAGTTGTAAATGCTGATTGATAGAAGGAAGAATTCCATAAAGTTCCTAAAGCAAAAATAAATGCATCTTCTTGGAAAAAACTCCTTTGGCCATAACATATAAAGACAGCTGGTAAGTTCCATTACAAGGGAAAGAAATTTGAATGTGAGAGAGGGGGATCTGGAAACATTAGGGTGGTTGCTCTCATCAGGAATTATTTATGTTTTGCGTTGGGCATTAAACTGCTGTAGAATGAGCTTCACATTACACTTAAAATGAGTAAATGCAAATTTCTGCTTTTTTAAAAGGAAATTCTACAGCTGCTGAAAGTCCCTGTCCTCTGACAGTATTTACTTTCCGTTGGTTTTGTCATTGCTACCAAAGTTCACAATTTTCATGAAAGGGCTTACAGCCTAGACTGCTTCTTCCTTAGATCCCACTTTAGCCCTCTTAAGAGTTTAGAGGATCATGCTAGGAACTTAGTATTCATTTGATGTTCAGTATATAACAAACAAAAGTATTCATGTTGACTGCTTTGAATATTTGCTGTAATATGTGTGTGGATTCTCTTATCCTTAAGTGTGCTGCAATAATTAGGCCTAGAAAACACAAATTGTCAACATCTGATTTTCTCAAAGACGAGAAAGTAATTCTGAATTGTTGGCATCTTATTTAATGATGAAAAGATTAGTGGTGATATCCTGGGCCTGATATTGTGGAGTAGGCTCTTTCTATGGGCAACAGGACAGTTTGATGGTGGAGCTAGTGGCCAGAAGAAACACCTCTGCTTTTCCTGTTTGTAGTGTCAGATGGCTTCTCAGTCCAGCAGCTGCTCTTACTCCACTGTTCTGAGAGCTGGCGTGTGCGATGATGCACCTGATGTTTAAGAGCAGCCTATGTTGGGGGCACATGTGTAATTCAGGTAGCAGCATCAGGAATTTTTCCCCTGGGAAAGTGAAGAGCTGCGAAACAGAACATAACTTTGTGAGGCTCACTTGAGACCCCATACAGGATATGTATGCCACAAGATGCATGTGATAAACTGTGACCTAAACCCCACATTTCTTCCCTATTGCCTTAGGAGAAAAAAAAAAAAAATCATAAACCCAAACACCTGGACATGATTTTATTTGTTTTTTTTGTTTGGTTGGTTTGGTTTGGTTTGGTTTTTTTTCAATGCAGAAATTCAACCTTCATCATATGGGCTAAAGCATAAGCTATAGCACAACTGAATTAACTTTGAACAGTCTTCTGAAATCAAAACTTACTAAGTAGATTAGATATAAGAGAAGCAACATAATATTCAGCCTATTGAAAAGGATCCTCTGTTTTCCACAAGCTTCATCATGGAATCTTTAAGAATATATTAATATGAGGCAACACTAGTGCTGCTAGGACCCTAAGATGCAGCTGTCAAGTAACATCTGCCGAAAAGGGACTTGCTTCATTAGCTTTAAAACTCTCCATTGCTCATTAGGTTTCACTAGATGGGGATTCAGTATTTTTGAGTCAGTCATCCTGTATGAAATAGTTTGTTCATGACACTGATGAACAATTACCTACCCACACACTTGGGACTTTAAATTTGTTTATTTCAACTGAGTGTCAGTACAGGCACAAGCTTAGTACTTGTTTGTCTAGGAAGACTAATTGAAACACAGAAAAGTCAGTTTGGTTAACTACATAGATGAGATTGAAAGCTTTCTATAATAATCTGTTCTTAATTTCTCTTAAAGAGAATCTATAACCCCTCATGAGGTTTTGTTGCATGTTTTTATTTATTTAACTTTTTCAAGTACTGTAAAATATTAATTACAAATTAAAAAATATTGTTTCAACCCATCCAGTGGAAGATAAACTGCTGCGCATAATAACTTGAATTTCTGTTGGCTGATAAATGTTTAATGGCTTGTTAGAAAACTAATTGTCAGTTTAATCAGGAGAGTGACAATAATAACTCAAATATTTGCACTGTCATCTGCAAAGGCAACTGTAAATATGAGTTGTTCTAAAGCCTGTCTAAGGGTATGAATACACGGCAATCCCCTTGAAACAAATTCCCAATCTCTATTGAAATGTTTCTTTTCTATTTTATGTTGCTCACAATCCTTGTTATAAGCAGGATAAAACAAAACATTGTCCCCTTGGTCATATGAATCATTCATTCATTCGCGAGGTATCATATTGATGATTCTACGTAACAACAGAATTTAAAAGTGATAAAACTCCTTCAGTGATAATTTAAGACATTTTTATTTTTCTCCACTCCTTTCAATTAAATCAAAATACACAGGCAAATATGGGAAGGATGCATGCCTATAAACACACACGTGTACATATACACATAAATATATATTTATATACACACACTAGAAATTCACAGTGGAAGTTATTAAAAAAAAAACAAACCAAACTACAAACTAAACCAAAGCAAGTCAAAATAATTTCCTCTAAAGTGAATAATATTTATATTTCATGATCAGATTCTGTCTTACTGTCTTTGCTGAATTCTCAGTGAACTATATTTTCATTGACTCCAACAGGAAAATGGCTCTAAAAAGACTTCAGAAGATAACCCTGAGTATCTGAGTCACCATAGACAGCATGAGGCAAGCAAGCTTTTTCATTGAAAATGTAGGTATGACGTAACTGCAAACTTAATTTTGGGAAATATAGCTGTTTGCTTAATTAGCTGCAGCAGTCTTTTCTTGGCCAAAAGTTTTATTACTCCTTCATAGCATGACTGACCAGTGGTTTCTTTCAGTGGCAAAGGGATTTGCACACTCATTTATGCATCTTTTCAGGAACTTTTCAATTGACTGCATAGGGAAAAGTAGGGTAAGACTTCCCATCTCTTACAGCATCATAAGAATCGAGGTCAATTTATGAAAAATGGAGCTGTCAGCTTCCTCCCTCATTTTCCAAGTTGCCTGGCAGACCTACAGTAAGATCTTGCTTTACAGTTCGAGACTGAGCACATGCTCTATAGAAACAAACTTTATTTATTTCCTTTTTTTTCCCCTAATATCTTTATATAAGCTTCTGCTATTGAAGTATAGATCTTTTGGTCTGAGGAGGAAAAGCAAGAGGGGGCTGGAACTAGATGATCTTTAAGGTCCCTTCTAACCCAAACCATTCTATGTAAGTAGAACATAAAGTAAGTAAAAAAAAAAAAGTAAACTCTGTTTTTCTTAAGAAACTCTAAGGATAACCCAGGTTTTAAATTTAAAACATCTGGTTACCACAGACCATTTGGGGACCACATCTCTACAGCAAAATTTTACCCTTACAAATAGGATATTTCTGTATGGTCAGTTAGTACATATATGTAATTACAAATGTATAGGAACATCTGAAGATTAATGTTTGAGCAAAGTCTAAATAACTTGACCCTGAATATCATTGTTCAGAAACATGATGAGAATTCTTCCCTGACTCAGGCTTTAAGTTGGCAAGGAGTTCCCACACCTTTCTTGAAGTTTCAAGGTCAATATAATTCTTAGTGTATAAATTAAAAATAAAAAGGATTGTTTGTCATGTACATTGTCTGAGACATTTCTGCCTCTTTTGCAACTGAGATAGACAAAAGCAGTATCAGCAGAAAATATCAGTGTAAATAAGTAGCACAAAACATGCTGAAGTGGAATGGAAGGAACACGGTGCAGGTTGGCAGATTGCAAGTCTTGCATTACCTTGGAGTGAAGACACCCATGTTTGGCAATTCCTACTAGAACATGGTAGTTATGTGCTGAAAATTCCCTATTTCCTCTTTTCACAAGTTCTGCAAGGACCTGTGTATAATTGTCCCATATAGCTGGCATGTGAGCTAAACTAGCCTTTATGCATTATGTTAAGGGAGTACAAGGAATACAGCTTTCAATACTAGTGTATTATTCTTGTCTCCTTAGCATTTTATTCTTGGCAGAATATAGCATTGTAATGTTTTGAAAGTTGTGGAGTAACAACTCTTCTGCCTTAATGGTGAAGTCTAGTGAATAGAGGCTCCACAAACTATACATGCGGCCTCAAGAAAACAGAAGAACTTAATTTCATTTCTAGTAACATTTTATAGCTATGCCAGTTTAAGCATGGTAGTACAAGCCACAGACTAACTTCCACAAGCATCAAGAATCAGGATGTGTTTTTCCAGCCAAGTGTGTGGCAATATATTGCAAGGTTTGTAATTTTGGTTTGTTCTGCAACAGTATGCTTTCTTGTTTCACATGCTGAAGGATGGGATCCTGTTGGACCTGACTGCAAAACCAAGGTTGAATGTAAGGGCTAAATTCAAGATTTCAGGAGAGTAAAAGGGTGTGAATTTCAGTGGATTCTAGTGGTTTCTGCTTCAAAATAGCAAGCATACCTTTTCTAAAAAAGTTTATGCCTGGAATGGTGGTAGAATAGTTTTTGAGTGCGTGTGCTCCCTCTCTTCAGAAATAATTTAAAACATATACAATGGATTTGTGGATGTTTGAAAACTGACCTTCTTGAATAGCAGAGACATCATATGCATACTTGCATAAAAGTAATATGTCAATAATTCTGTGCCTTATTTACTTTTGTTGGAAAACCTTATTTAGGGTATAATACTTACTTGGTAGCTCTCAACTGCTGTTTCCTTCAAGTTAGATAACAGGTTGCTGAACACTGTTAGTTTAAAACATGGTTTTCCCTGGCAAAGGTGAAGCAGAAAAGCTGTTCCTATTTCCCATCTGTGTGCCAGAAGTCATTTATAGCAGCAGTTTTAATTTTCTTTTAAAATTTAGTTAAACATTTTTAATCAATTTTTATTATGAAACAAAGTATGTTTTGATTAAAATGCAGGCTGTGAGCTCTGGCAGTTTTATTAGCAATTTGTGACAGTTACCTTTTTTTTCCTCTCGTGGCTAGACTGTTTCATGTATAATTTACTGCGACAAAACACTGGCCTTAGTTATTGTCAATAAATACCAGCCCATTAGAAATGTGTCTGAGGTGTAGCTCTTTAATGTTCTTGGACCTGGAGTTAATGGAATAGTAAACAACCTTTTGGTTGCGAAAACAGTGAAGCAGAAGTATTCCTCCATAAAATAGGTTTATTGTAGATGTATGGATATTTCATGACAAGAACAATAATTTGTATCTACCTGCAGACAAACATGAATTCTTCTCACCTCAGTGATGTGAATATTTCTGAAGGTGTTAGGCTCATTTTATGATGAGCAGGATTTGGCTGTGTACACTCGCTACATGAAGAGTAAAGGTTGTCACTGTAGCAAGCCTCTTTATGATGCTGTAAGTAGTGTCAGTAGAGATATGAATTAGACAGCTTTTGAAAAATACAGATGGTTTCCTTCCCATACACAGAGTATGGGAAAAAAACCCTACAGCATATGAGTAGGAGTTAGTTAATTATGCAGCGCTTGAGAAAAGTCCATAGTTTATAAAAAGAACCCATTGTAATTTACTAGCTTTTTGCTGTATCTTAATTATACTGCAGATGTAAGAAAAAATAGTACTATGGAAAGTCAGGTGTGCTAAAGAGAGAACTTCAACTGAGGTAGCAGTTAAAAGTAAGTGGGCCTACTTGCCTTTTAAAAATTATTATAATCAAAATGAAAAAAAAAGAAATCATCGGAACAACTTCCATGTCTCTTCCGAGCAGAAATCCCATCAGAAGAATTTTCACAAAGTCCCCGCATTTCTCTGTGCTTTGAAAATCACTTTATCTGGTCTAGATCATCCCAAATAGATGTTATCTCATTCTTTGTTTTCAGAGAATCACAGAATGCCTGAGGTTGGAAGGGATCTCTGGAGGGTATCGGGTTCAGTCAGGGCCACCTAGAGCCAGTTTCTCCAAGACCATGTCTTTTGACATGGCTTTGAATATCTCCAAGGATGGAGACTTCACAGCCTCCCTGAGCAACCTGTGCCAGTACTTGGTCACCCTCACAGTCAAAGAGCATTTTCTGATGTTCAGAGGGAATCTCCTGTGTTTCAGTTTGTGCCCATTGCCTCCGTTCTTGTCACTGGGCACTACTGAAAGCAGCCTGGCTCTGTCTTCTTCATATCTAAATATCTTCAGGTATTTATATGCATTGTTAAGAATTGCTCTAAACTGCCTTTTCTCTAGCAGTCCCCATTCTCTCAGCCTTTCTTCACAGGAGAGAGATGCTCCAATCCATTAATCATCTTAGTGTCCCTTTGCTGGGCTTTCTCGAGTAGCTCCATAACTCTTATGTACTGGGAACCCCAGAACTGGGCATAGCACTCCAGGTGTGGCCTCAGGAGTGCTGAGGAAAGGGGAAGGACCACCTCCCTCAGCCTGTTGGCAGTACTTTGTCTAATACAGGCTAGGTCACCATTAGTCATCTTTGCTGCAAGGGTACATTGCTGCCCCATGTTCAACTTGATGTCTAGCAGGACCTTCAGGTCCCTTTCTGCAAGACTGCTTCCCAGCTGCTTGGCCCCCAGCATAGGGTGACTGGTGACTGCAGAGGTTTGAGCCTTCAGCAGTGAATATTCCAAAGCCTATAAAGCAACCTATTCCAGAAAATCCTTAAGACTAGATGTTGTTTTCTTTCCCTGTGTAAATTAATCTTTTGCTGTATTTTAGGTCATATTTTTAATGCTCTTTTATATTTTGAGGTGGTCTTTAATTCTCTCCACATTTTAGCAGCAATCTTAAACATTTCTACATTTATCACATACTTTCTCAAATTTGTCTTCAACTAAGTAATCCTAATTTTCCCAATATTTTCTTATGGGTCATATTTCCTAGCATACAATTGAACTAATTTTCTGATAATTTTTGTGGGGTGTTTTTTTCCCTCTTGACTTTCTGTCTTGAACCAGAGCTTTCTTGAATTTTTAGTGTTTTCAGTTGAAGCTATAGTTGTTGCAGAGTGAAGAATTAACTTCCATGCAGGGTAGATATTTTGTTGTCATCTGATTTTTTATGTATGTATGTATTTATCTATTTATAATGATTTCATAGTGTGGTTTGGGTTGGAAGGGACCTTAAAGATCATATAGTTCCACCCTCCCGGTTACAGGCAGGGACTGGCCATTTGTCAGACTCCCTGCCATAGGCAGGGACACCTTCCACTAGACCATGTTGCTCAAAGCCCCATCCAGCCTGGCCTTGAAAACTGCCAGGGATGGGGCAGCCACAGCTGCTCTGGGCAACCTGTGCTAGCGCCTCAACACCTCACAGTAAAGAACTTCTTCCTAGTACTTAATCTAAATCTATCCTCTTCTAGTTTAAAGCCATTATCCCTTGCCCTATTACTACATGCCCTTGTAAAAAGTCCCTCTCCAGATTTCTTGCAGGCCCCTTTAGATATTGGAAGACTGCTTTAAGGTCTCACTGGAGCCTTTTTTCCAAGGTGAACCACCCCAGCTCTCTCAGCCTGTTTTCAAATGAGAGGTGCTTCAGCCCCTTTATCATTTCCATGGACCTCCTCTAGACTTGCTTCAACAGGTCTGTGTCCTTATGATGGGTGCCCAAGAACTGAACACACTAATCCAGGTGTGGTCTTGAGAGTATAATGATAATACATACCTTGATTTATTCCCAGTTTGTGATCTGTTATGACTCTGGATTTGTGTTAAAAGCTCTTTTAACACGAATTGTCTTGATTTTGTCCTTATATGGTTGATTATTCATCATAAATTTAGTATTTTACACTGCAGTTGCAGGATCAAAATTTGAGCAACTTCTTGGTAATATCTTGAAACATATCCCTACACAGTCATTGGCAAATTCTCTAAAATTGCTATTGGGAATTCTTCCATTTTCACATCTATTCACTTCATGATAATTTCACTTAGTCCCATGCTTGCCTTATCAAGCTTTGTATCGTTTCAGCAGTTTTTCCCCTTTGTGTGCCTCAGTCCTACATTAGACATGAGCAGCAATTTACAAAGAAGATGATTACTACCTTCTGAGCTGGTAAAACTACACAGCTACTGCATCAGCCTTTACAAGCCTTGGGTGGTGGGGTCGCTCTTTATGTGCGGGAGCAACTACAATGCACCGAGTTATGTCCAGGGACAGATGACGAGCGAGTTGAGAGTCTGTGGGTGAGAATTAAGGGGCAGGCTGGCAGGGGCAATACTGTTGTAGGTGTCTGTTACAGGCCACCAGATCAGGGTGAGGAAGTTGACGAGGCCTTCCACAGGCAGCTGAGAGCGGCCTCACAGTCACAGGCCGTGGTCATCGTGGGGGATTTTAACTTCCCTGATGTTTGCTGGAGGGACCACTCGGCAACCCAGCCACAGTCCAGGAGGTTCCTCCAGTGTATGGATGATAACTTCCTCCTGCAAATGGTGGATGAGCCAACCAGGAGAGGAGCGCTGCTGGATCTCATCCTCACTAACAAGGAGGATCTGGTTGAAGCAGTAAGGGTTGAGGGCTGCCTTGGTTGCAGCGACCACGAGATGGTGGAGTTCAGGATCTTGTGTGGTAGGACCAGTAGAATAGCAAGTAGAATTGCAACCCTGGACTTTAGCAGGGCAAACTTTGGCCTTTTCAAGCAATTGCTAGGGGAAATCCCATGGGCAAGGCTGCTTGAAGGTAAAGGGGCCCAAGATAGTTGGTTGACATTCAAGGACTGCTTTTTCCGAGCTCAAGATCGGAGCATCCCGACACGTAGGAAGTCAAGGAAGAGGGCCAGGAGACCTGCGTGGCTAAATAGGGAATTGCTGGGTATGCTCAAGTGGAAGAGGAGATTTTACAGGTCATGGAAGGAGGGGCTGGCCACTTGGGAGGAATATAAGGCTGCTGCTAGAGGATGTAGGAAGGCAGCTAGGAGGACTAAGGCCTCCTTAGAATTAAATCTGGTGAGAAGGGTCAAGGACAGCAAAAAGAGCTTTTTCAAATACATGGCAGACAAAACTAACACCAGAGGCAATGTAGGCCCACTGATGAATGGGATGGGTGCCCTGGTGACAGAAGATACAGAGATGGCAGAGTTACTGAATGCCTTCTTTGTCTCTGTCTACTCTGCTGCAGGCAGTCCTGAAGAGCCCTGTACCCCTGAGACCTCAGATGAAGTCAGGTCAACGGAGCAGTTTGCCTTAGTTGATGAGGAATGGGTTAGACACCAGTTGAGCAATCTGGACATCCATAAATCCATGGGTCCAGATGGGATGCACCTGCGGGTGCTGAGGGAACTGGCGGAAGTCATTGCTAGACCACTCTCCATCATCTTCACCAAGTCTTGGGAAACGGGAGAGGTGCCTGAGGACTGGAGGAAAGCAAATGTCACTCCAGTCTTCAAAAAGGGCAAGAAGGAGGACCCGGGTAACTATAGACCGGTCAGCCTCACCTCCATCCCTGGGAAAGTGATGGAACACCTTATCCTTGGTGCCATCTTAAGGCATATCAAGGATAACAGGGTTATGAGGGGCAGTCAACATGGCTTCACCAAGGGGAAATCATGCTTGACCAATCTCTTAGCCTTTTATGAGGAAATAACACGGTGGATGGATGATGGCAGAGCGGTGGATGTGGTCTATCTTGACTTCAGCAAAGCATTTGACACAGTCTCCCACAACATCCTCACAGCTAAATTGAGGAAGTGTGGACTGGATGATCAGGTAGTGAGGTGAACTGCGAACTGGCTGAAGGAGAGAAGCCAGAGAGTTGCAGTCTATGGGGTGGAGTCTAGTTGGAGGCCTGTAACTAGTGGAGTGCCTCAAGGGTCAGTACTGGGACCGGTATTCTTTAATATATTCATCAATGATTTAGATGAGGGAATTGAGTGTACTATCAGCAAGTTTGCTGATGACACTTAGCTGGGAGGAGTGGCTGACATGCCAGAAGGCTGTGCTGCCATCCAGCGAGACCTGGACAGGCTGGAGAGTTGGGCAGGGAATAAAGTGATGAAATATAACAAGGGAAAGTGTAGAGTCCTGCATCTGGGCAGGAACAACCCCAGGTTCCAGTATAGGTTGGGGAACGACCTGTTAGAGAGCAGTGTAGGGGAGAGGGACCTGGGGGTCCTAGTGGACGACAGGATGACCATGAGCCAGCACTGTGCCCTTGTGGCCAAGAAGGCCAATGGCATCCCTGGGGTGTATTAGAAGGGGGGTGGTTAGTAGGTCGAGAGAGGTCCTCCTTCTCCTCTACTCTGCCCTGGTGAGACCGCATCTGGAATATTGTGTCCAGTTCTGGGCCCCTCAGTTCAAGAAGGACAAGGACCTGCTGGAGAGAGTCCAGTGCAGGGCAATGAAGATGATTAAGGGAGTGGAGCATCTCCCTTATGAGGAAAGACTGAGGGAGCTGGGTCTCTATAGTTTAGAGAAGAGGAGACTGAGGGGTGACCTTATTAGTGTATATAAATATATAAAGGGGGAGTGTCACGAGGATGGAGCCAGGCTCTACTCAGTGGCAAACAATGATAGGACAAGGGGTAATGGGTACAAACTGGAACACAAGAGGTTCCACTTACACTTGAGAAGAAACTTCTTCTCAGTTAGGGTGACAGAACACGGGAACAGGCTGCCCAGGGAGGTTGTGGAGTCTCCTTCCCTGGAGACATTCAAAACCCGCCTGGACACATTCCTGTGTAACCTTATCTAGGTGTTCCTGCTCCGGCAGGGGGATTGGACTAGATGATCTTTCGAGGTCCCTTCCAATCTCTAGCATACTGTGATACTGTGATACAAGGGCCATAATTTACAAACCTCCTGCTTTTGGGTCATCTGTGAGGCTTTGAAAAAAGCTTTCTCTGTTCAGTGGAATTTAAAGAGCTTGTGATACATAAATATGTCTAATGTAGTAAAATAGTTCAGTGGGCTGAATAAAGTAGAGCTCAAGTAAGATAGAGACAAATTACTCAGTAAAGGAAGTTATATATTGTCTGCCAAGTTTTTGCAATCCCACTGTCTCTTTCTAAGTCTTCGAGAAGCACTTGAAAATATATCTATGTTAGGAAACTCCATGAAATAATCACTATCAGTGCAATCAACCTCCTTAGCTGACAGCATCACACTCAGTGTTAAGTCTTTCATAAGACTTTTGTAAGAGTTTTATAAGAGCTCACTGATAAAAGTGAGCTGCAAGAGTTGCTTCTAAACTGAACTCATCAGTTCTGTCAGTTCACTATCTGGTTGTTGAAGAAGAGAACCTTCTTTCTCTGTGACAAAACAATTTTAAGAGGAAGGGAGGCAAACCAAACGCATGAGGAATTTTATTTCTAGCTCTGAAGCTAGATGCTGATGTACAAAAATATTAGCTGGGCTGTACTGAAGGGTAATCAGTCCTGTTAGATCTTTGTATTAGAGACTGTCACAAATCTGATATTTTTTTATCAGACACAATTACATTTTTATAAGTATTCTGAGTTCTAAAACAATGTAAGACTTGTGTTGGGCTTAGAAATGTTTCTTAAAATAAACAAACAAAAAAGTTTATAATAACGTTTATAAGTGACGCTCCAGGGCAGCCTTGGATGCAGTGATCATGAGATGCTCAAATTGGAGATCCTCAGGACAGTCAGAAGAGAGTGCGGCAAGCTCACTGCCCTGGACTCAAAAGAGCAGACTTTGGCCTCTTCAGGAACCTCCTTGTAAGGTTCCATAGGATACAGCCCTAGAGGGCAGGGGATCCCAAGACTCTTGGTTGATATTCAAGGATCACCTGCTACAAGCTCAGGAGTGTTGCATCCCAACTAGAAGGAAGTGCAGCAGGAGGGCCGGGAGGCCTCCTTGAATGGATAAGAAGCTCCTGAGGAAAATTCAAATGAAAAGAGCGGCTTATAATAAGTGGAAGCAAGGACAGGCGGCCTGGAAAGAATACAGGGATGTTGTCCAGGAAGCTAGGGACCAGGTTAGGAAAGCTAAGGCCAGGTTAGAATTAAAGTTGGCTAGGGGTGTTAAGAATAACAGGAAGGGATTCTACAGGTACATAGCAAATAAAAAACAGACTAGGGAGAATGTAGGCCCCCTCAGGAAGCTCTCTGGAGAACTGGCTACATGGGATTTGGAGAAGGCTGAGATTCTGAATGACTTCTTTGCCTCGGTCTTCACTGGCAAAGGCTCTGACCACACCACCCAAGTCTTGGAAGGCAGACGCAGGGACTGTGAGAATGAAGACCTTGGGCTCACTGTAGGAGAGGATCTGGTTCGAGACCATCTTAAAAATCTGAATCAGTCCGTGGGTCCTGATGAGATCCATCCGCGGGTCCTGAAGGAGCTGGCAAATGAAGTTGCGAAGCCACTGGAGATCATATTTGAGAAATCATGGCAGTCAGGTGAAGCTCCCGACGACTGGAAAAAGGGAAATATAACCCCCATTTTCAAGAAAGAGAAAATGGATGAACCGGGGAATTACAGAGCAGTCAGTCTCACCTCTGTGCCTGGCAAAATCTTGGAGCAGATTTTCCTGGAAGGCATGCTAAGGCACATGAAAATCAACAAGGTGCTTGGTGACAGCCAGCATGGCTTCACTAAGGGGAAATCCTGCCTGACCAATTTGGGGGCCTTCTATGATGGGGCTACAGAACTGATGGACAGGGGTAGAGCAGTTGATGTCATCTACCTGGATTTGTGTAAAGCGTTCGACCCTCTCCCACACGACATCCTTGTCTCTAAATTGGAGAGACATCAATTTGATGGATGGACTACTCGGTGGATAAAGAACTGCCTGGATGGCCACACACAATGAGTTGTGGTCAATGGCTCAGTGTCCAGCTGGAGACCAGTAACGAGTGGTGTCCCTCAGGGATCAGTGTTGGGACCAGTCTTGTTTAACATCTTTGTTGATGACATGGACAGTGGGATTGAGTGTGCCCCCAGCAAGTTTGCCGGTGACAGCAAGCTGTGTGGTTCGGTTGATACGCTGGCGGGAAGGAATGCCATCCAGAGGGACCTTGACACGCTTGTGAGGTGGGCTGATGCCGACCTCATGAAGTTTAACCATGCCAAGTTCAAGGTCCTACACCTGGGTCAGAGCAATCCCAGGCAAAGCTACAGGTTGGGCAGAGAAAAGATTCAGAGCAGCCCTGCAGAGAATGACTTGGGGGTATTGGTTGATGAGAAAATGAACATGAGATGGCTTCAGTGTGTGCTCGCAGCCCAGAAAGCCAACCGTATCCTGGGCTGCATCAAAAGGAGCGTGACCAGCAGGTCGAAGGAGGTGATCCTGCCCCTCTACTCTGCTCTTGTGAGATCTCACTTGGAGTATTGTGTGCAGTTCTGGTGTCGTCAACGTAAAAAGGATTTGGAACTGTTGGAACAAGTCTAGAGGAGGGCCAAGAGGATGATGAGGGGACTGGAGCACCTCCCGTATGAAGACAGGCTGAGAAAGGTGGGGCTGTTCAGCCTGGAGAAGAGAAGGTTGTGTGGAGACCTGATAGCAGCCTTCCAGTATCTGCAGGGGGCCTATAGGGTTGCTGGGGAGGGACTCTTCATTAGAGACTGTAGTGATAGGACAAGGGGTAACAGGTTAAAACTTAAGCGGGGGAAGTTTAGATTGGATATAAGAAGGAAATTCTTTCCTGTTTAGGGTGGTGAGGCACTGGAATGGGTTACCCAGGGAGGTTGTGAATGCTCCACTGCTGGCAGTGTTCAAGACAAGGTTGGATGAGGCCTTGGGTTGTATGGTTTAGTTTGAGGTGTCTTTGCCCATGGCAGGGGGATTGGAACTAGATGATGTTAAGGTCGTTTCCAACCCTAACTATTCTATGATTCTATGATAATATGAATTTTGTCTTTTTTTATTTGCCGTGTGTTAGGAGCATGCTTGTCTTTAAAATATCGGTGAAGAAATTGAGATAATCAAGTTTAATTGAACAAAGTTTTCAAAGTGATTGGGGACTTTTCATGCTCAGTTGGGGATACTCAAAAAAGTTCTTTGAAGAGAGAATGAAAAGAGAATGGAAGGAAAGCAAAATAGAATTGCACAGAACTTCATGTACATGAATTACAATGGGTTGCAATGGAAAAAGAACAAAAATCTGAGCTATAAAATTGGAGGAGTCATCAAGTAATATTCCTTTTAAGCTATTTTTTTCAGAATTTCTTCGTCTTGTGAAATGTAAAATTTTCTTTTGTTTGAATAAATCCTTTGATGCTTGGAAATACAGTTAAGTGCAAAAAATGCACACTAAGGTGAATTTAATTTATGGCGTATTTACTTTCTTGGTACTACAATAGCAACAGAGTGAAGAACTAAGAATTTTCTTGGCAGTCTAAAAGGTTTTATGGAGTAAATCCAGGAGTAAAGGACTTCCCTTTTTTGATTCTCACTCCTTTTCTTTTGTCTGTTATGAAGACTCTAGTAAGACTTGCATCCAGATCAAGTACATGACAGTGATATAAATAGAAACATTATCATCTGCTTGTGAAAGAAGTGTTGTTACTGAAATCTATCTGTGTAATTATCTACTGAAAAAAACACTATGAAAGAGATTTATTCCTCAAAGAAACATGCTAGACAGCATTAAAATACCAGTTAAATTTTTTTAATAAAACAGATTGCTATGAAGGAATCTGTTGTGTTGCACTGCGTGAAATATTTCCAAACTGCTTAAATTTTTATAATCCTATTTTCTCTGAAAATATATGCAAGTTAATGAGCTTGTGATGAATGCAAGGTAAATTTACATTACATTACATTACATTCTAATTTAGTACATCTGTTGCTTCATTCTCTAGCTTTTGAATCATGGTAGTTAAAGTATTTCAGAGAATATCATGATCTGATGAACTCAATTGAACTAAAAGTTACCACCTTTAGTGGTACATCCATTGGAATTAACCACCATTAACAGTTTTATATTAATAAGCAGATTTAATATTTTGTTGTAGTCAGTTTGAAAACTGTGTAAGCAATGTAAGGGTATTTTCCCAATTCGACATGCATAATTCCTGCTGATGCCGAGGACAGCATGGCATTCAGAGTATATGCTTTAATCTCTCATGGCTCTTTTAGTTTTCATTGTTGCATTAGACATATTCCAACTGATCCTCATGTATTTTAAAAGATCATATAGAGCTTTCTGATCTTTGCTGGATCACAAAGCAAACCCTGGAGTAGTCTCTTCTAACAGAAACATTAATCAATGCCGGTTGTCTGAGCTGATTCATCATGTCTGGCAGTTTTCCAAAGCAACAACTTTTCTACAGTTTCAGCTGCGGTAACTTTTCATTTATCATGCATTTATTGCTTATTGAAATGTTTCAGGAGAAAATTATCTCTGAGGATGAAAATGAAGATGGTGCAAATAAAATGGCTCTAAGACATATGAATTCTTAACAGAGGAGCTATAAATCACTTGTCTTAAAAAATTATTTACTTCATAGTATTCTCCAGTTCATTTCACCTCAGTCTTGCTTTCTTTATGGTGCTTTGTTAACTGCATCTTGAATGAAATTCCCTTCTGTTTTCTGTGTTTAGTTTGTTGTGGAAGTATTTAAGTAATGCATAAGCTTGTATTCATTTCAAGAATTGTTAATGGACCTGAAAAACACTACTGGTTTTCTAAATATCTCTGAACTGAGGAACTGCCTGGCTGCAAAGATGTTAGATGTTTCTGGAGCTGCGTAAGAAAGAGACCTTATTGTTTCCTGGAAATGGGACTGATGGAAGTCTAGCCTTTGCTATCAGTCTGTCAGGCATGTCTTTTGTTGGATCCTTTTCTTCAGGCTGGAATGAATTAAAGTGGGAATGTGCTCTGGCAAGATGGGTCTGAGTTTTCTAATTACCTGATTGCCATAAAGTCAGAATAATTAATTCCTGTTTTAGTGGACTAACTGATTTAAGCTGTGTAGGTCTTCCATAAATAGAGTTGAATCAGTTTCTAATGAATCATACAAGAATCACTTCTTACATGCTTGAAATATTTTCTAAAAAGTTTTAATTAATATTTTACTTACTAACTGTGTGTGTGTATTTTTAATATTTTTATTCAGTACAAAGTGTACATATATCAGTGTATAGAAAGTGGGATGCTGCTAGATGTTACCTCATAGTAAAGAAAACTTATTGTTCTCTTTAAAGCAAAAAATAGACCAAACATTAGCATTATGTTGTATTGTTAGCATTTTTTTTACACCTAGTTTTTTTGCTTGCTCTTTTTGAAGTAATGCTAAAATCACATAGCAGTGACCATATCAAACTATATTTGATAGCAGTGACCAAAACCAGATGGGTATTAGGATAAGCACTGCTTTTCAAATTGAAGGTCCTGTTGAAGTTGACTAACCTTCATTAAAGTTACCTTGGCATGGTATAGCTTAGTGTAAATTTCTAAGTGAGATATATAGCTTTCTAGTATACCATAAACAGTGCCTTGAAAATGAAAATTCATGAAATTTCATGAAAATGAAGTTTGGGGTTTTAAGAAAATAGCTTTTAAAGAAACCCCAGCAAATAGAAAACCAATTGTTGAAAAAAGTAAAAGGGGGTGTATATGTGTCTGAGAAATATAGCTAAACCTGATGGGTACTTTTAACGCCTTCATAATTGCATCCAGAATAGCGAAATACATTCAAACAGATTTGTTGCACTCTAGTGACATGAGTATCTTCTTTATGGTCCCAGGAAGATTATGAAGTAGTCTTTAGAAGGACTGAGATCTATTGCCAAATGGATAATTAATATTTCATTTGTATTTACTTTTTATAAAAGAGGTTTTTTTTTAATATTATTTTAAAGGCTGCCATTGTGGTTTCTGGCTAATGGACAAAGCCTGTTTAACTATCTGTTACAAGGTTGCAATTGGATTTAACCCTTGTAAAAAAATCCAACGTTTTTGCAGCCATTACAAGCAGAGATTTCAGAAAAAATTACAAGGAAACTGGGGAAGTGATTCAGATGCTATGAGTGTAACTCAAGGTGCCTCACCTGACCACCAAACCCTGCTTGAGAAAAGTGCGGGTCTCCAGTAAGTCCTGTGGGAATGCCTAGGCTGTTCATAATCACACTTTGGCTACTGGTGGAAGAGCATACCTTCAGCAGGTGTATTTATCAGGTTTTACAACAGAAGAGGGGTAATATTAAGACCCAGCACGATGAGGAACCACTCAGAGGGTTCCCAGGCGGTTTAGTATCCGAGCTCTTGGTTCTTCCCTCTGTTGGGGAAAAACAGTCCCTCAAGCTGTTCTTGTGAGAACAGCTGGATGTAAAATGCTGATCTCTTTATGTAAAAAAATATAACAGTTGAAACCAAAATGAGTAAAAGACATATAAACACCAGAAAATGTTCCATTTTCCATTAGAAATTTTCATTCAAATATTTTTGCTTTTCAATTTCCTGAGGAAAACTCAACTATTTTTAATGCAGGTAAGACCTTTGCAACAGTGGCACCTCTGTTTCCCCCCTTTTTTTCCTTGTGAAAGACAGCATTGAGGGGAAAAAAATAAATTTTTGTGATATGAGAACTAAATGCATTTTAATGCTTCTCTGTACCATGCATACCTTTACTTTTTAGCTGTTTACACTGTATTTCTCTTTCACCTACTTAGTTACTACAGACAGTACTGTATTTTTCCCTGTATATGAATGCTTTGTTCCAATATAGCAGTAATTTCTTTGTCCTATTTTTTTTATTTTATTGATCGCTGACTTCACCATACTTTACCTGCTCTAACCTTATTGCTGCTCCTGAGGTCCTAAATATGTCAGTCTGGACTACAAAGGCTCATTTTCTGTCCAAGTTATGACTTTGTCCAGGATTTAGCTGTAACTTCTACTTGTCTTTAAAGCAGTACTTACGGTGAAAGAATACATCCATAAAAAGCAGATGACACTTTCCAAAACTTTATAAGGTTACATCTGGCTCAGTGTAGGTGCTTAGAAGAAACTAAACAATGCTGTTCAAGCATAAATGACATCTCCAATGCACTTTGCAACTGGCAAACAGAAGACAGTAAATTAAATTAAGATTGCCAAATGTCTTCAAATTTAGCATAATTGAAGTGTGCATGTGTGTGTAATTAAGCCCAGCAAATTTAGAAGAAAATCCACAAAAGGCAGAGCAGAGGTCTGGGATAAAAATCCTGCCTCTGCTGAAATCAGTGAAAATATCACCTTTGATGTTTACCAGATCAGGACTGAATTTAATTTCTTCTTTCTGTTTTTCCTTAAATGCTTCCATGAACCCATCAGCAAGTATACCATAAACCAAAAAATTAAAATTTAAAATTACATATTGGCTTGAGTTGGTAGGAAGTGTATCATGGCTGATTTGCTTACAATCTTAGACTTGCTTTAATGGGAAGAGCCTTTCTTGTGATGAAAATAACCCAATGTGCTTGCACAGAGTATAAAAATACCTTTTAGAACATTTTTTGCCTGTCCTGAACTAACTTTTAGAATTCCTTTATGATCACCATACAGGCTAGTGGTGAGGATTAATGAAGTTTACTCATTTTGTCTTCTCCTTCCCCAGGATGATAATGGCTTGTGTGCGTGTGTCCAGGTTAAACAAGGCTTTTCTGTAACTATACATAGCAGAAGCAGAATGCTTTTCTTCTCTCTTAATTAGACCAGCTTAAAAGAGTGGGCAAGATACTAAATTTGGGCTGAAATCACACAAACAGTTTCTTGGTGGCTCTTCCCACAGGCTATGAGCACAAGTATCCCATGGTTGGGTGGGATTCTGACAATCATCGTACCCTGGGCCATAATTCAGGTCTGTTCCCCAGGTTCAAAGCCTTGTATTGTCATCCTCCCTATGGTAATATAAAAAGTAACAAGAAAGAATAAAATTTCCTAAGTTATTGTGCACTATAGCTACTCTTTCAGAAATTAAATTGTCTCCTCCCAGCCTGCCTTATTAGTTTGGATTAGCGTTGTTGGATGGTAAGGTAGTGCTCAGTAACATGGGACTCATTCTGCAACTTGGGCCCAGCAACTGGAGGACTGAGGATGAAAAATAGTCTTATATTAAGTAGCAGTGTATGTTTGTCTTTTAGCAACCAAGTGATACCTGCCCAGCTATGTATTGGAATATTTTCTTTCCTGTTTCGGGTTTCTGTGAGAGCCCTTTGTAGACTACAGGAAGTAAAACATGTTCTGGGATGAGAATTTTCATGACCTTCATTTGTGTTATGCATCCCTCAGGCATTTTCCTAAAACCTTGTGTTGCTACTTCAGTATTTACAGCCTCAGTTCCTCTGTCCCAAAACTAATTATTTTGCTTGTTGCTGTGATGAATACTACTAGCACTATGTTAAAACTACACATAATGGTAACCCAGTTGCCCTATGGTCAAAAGCTAAAGTACTGAAAAATTAATGTAATCATTAATTACACAAATATGTGCTGTTAAAGTTGTTTATTACCCCATTTTTCTGCAAATTGCTTTTTTAATTAAGCATGAAGCCTCAGTGTTCTAACAACACTAAGCATGATCACTTCCTAAAAGAAAAAGCATTTTGTATCATAAAATTCTATGAAAATGATAATTAGTGCTACAGAGTTGAGAAATTTGTCAGAATGTTGACATATAGTCCCATTTTTAAAATACTGATCCTCCATATTGAATGATATCCTCCATAAATATATTTCTTGATGCATCTATTCTTCTTTCTGATAAGAATTGTACTGCAAATGCCCCTTGACTTTGAAATTGCAAAAGATATTCTAAATCATAGAATCACAGAATGGCTGAGGTTGGAAAGGGCCTCTGCAGGGCACCCAAACCAATGCCCCTGCTGAAGCAGGGCCACCTAGAGCCAGTTGCTCAAGATCATGTCCAGAGGGCTTTGGAATATCTCCAAGAATGGAGGCTCCACAGATTCCCTGAACAACCTGTGCCAGTGCTTGGTTAGCCTCGCAGTCAGTGGTTCTTGGTGTTCACAGGGAACTTCCTGTCTTTCAGTTTGTGCCCTTTGCCTTTGTCACTGGGCACCACTGAAAGGAGCTTGTCTTGGTCTTCTTTGCATCTAAATATCTTTAGTTATTTATATATGTTGATGAGATCCTCCTTTGGGCTTTCTCTTTTCTGGGTTAAACAACTCCAGTAAATCACTCCAGTAAATAACCAAAATTGTTTACTTAGAAATCAGATATTATTTTAATGATGACCACTTTGAGTATGATACTGAGATACTGAGATTATGCCATTTTTGTCAGACCCAAAACTAACCTATGAAGGAAAGGGAAATTTTGAGATCTATTTTTTTGTTTTGCTTGCTTTTACAAGGTGATTATGATTGCCCTCGCTAGGTGAGATGCTGCTCCTAAAAAGAAAGGAGAAAAATACAATGGTTATGTAACTTATTGCTTAAAATACACATATAAAGTTGCTGTCTATTAGGGAATATTTTCAATGTTCTGGTAAACTTTTAGTGACCAAAAAGCCTTTTAGAATCAAGATTATTATTTAACCATTCTTTAACTGTTAAAAGGGGATAAAAAACTGTTAAAAGCGGATTTAAAAGAGAGGTTCTGTGACAGTATTTACATTTTTGTGTGTGTGTGTGTGTGTCGTTCTGATCTTCTGGAAATTGAATAATATGATGAAATACACTCAGTTCACACAAACACATATACATTAATGGCCTGACTCCAGTAATAGTGAAATCTGTCCTGGGTGTCAGGATGCTAAAACGTTAGCATTAGAATAGCCACACTAAATACCATGGAAGAAGATTGCTTACAAAATGCATACTGCAAAGCATAGCTGTGAAATATTTTCTATCTGATAAATATTTTAAATGAAGACTGTTTACATCACATTAGTTTGGACTGACTGCATGTCTCATTTAATGTAAGTACTTTGTTTTCACCATATAGTGGTGTCACATCTATTGCTTTGAAAAATTGATACTTTTTTTTTTAAATAATTCATAGTATCATGCCTGCTGAGATGAGTGAAAAATTGTTAATATATTCATGGTTCTACTTCTGTAACATTTTCAAGGTCAGGCATTTAATTGATGATTGATTCTAATTCTATCAGTGTCAGTATATTCATTTTAAAAAAGTGAATGACAAAAAGAACATTTTTTTAAATTACTTCTACTGTCTGAAGTGTATACAAAAAACATTGTGAAGGCCTGATTTATGTTGGCTCTTCTACGGGGTGAGAACTGCTTATCATATAGCCTGTATTTTATTTTTGGTTGTGGCATAATTACTGAGAATTTTCAAGGCTGTGGCCAAGGGATTCAACATATTTTCAAGAAAAATATTGTACATACATTTGGTTTTATGTTGGCTGCCAAATGTCTTTGTAGGGGATTTTATCTGTTTATTTTTATTTGTTCAAGAGTCTACCATCCTTTGGAAGTTGGTTCATGAACCTTTTGCTCTCCTTGAAGCAGTCCTGGGGAAAAAGTGGTTACATGAAGGGTATACCGGGTAATAGCAGTCTGGTCATGCATCCCTGTCCGTCAGTCTTCCAAACATCTGGGCCACTGGTTCTTCCCAGTTGTCCTCAGCTTCCCTCCACCCTGTTGGTATGCTTGGACAGAACCCTTTGGTAAGCTCAGACCACACTTTATGAAGCTAGTGGGCAGCAAGAGCTTAGATATGTTCACCTTTAACCAAGTGCACTTCACTGATCTCTTGTCTTTTGCATCAGTGTAACAATAGAGCTGAGAAGTATTGGGAATTCATGTTCACCAAGGGATTCATTTGACTTTCAAGAACATAAAATGGTAAGACATAAGGGCAATCAAACTGCTATGCAAACAGGAGTGGAATTGTTCAGTTTTATTCAACTACCCTACTGCAGCACTGATGATGCAATCATATTGTCCATCCTATTTGAAAAATCTTGGCAGTCAGGTGAAGTTCCCAATGGCTGGAAAAAGGGAAATATAACCCCCATTTTCAAGAAGGGGAAAATGGATGACCCGGGGAATTACAAAGCAGTCAGTCTCACCTCTGTGCCTGTCAAAATCTTGGAACAGATTCTCCTGGAAGGCATGCTAAGGCACATGAAAATCAACAAGGTGCTTGGTGACAGCCAGCATGGCTTCACTAGGGGAAATCCTGCATGACCAGTTTGGTGGCCTTCTATGGTGGGGCTACAGAACTGATGGACAGGGGTACAGCAGTTGATGTCATCTACCTGGACTTGTGCAAAGGGTTCGACACTGTCCCACATGACATCCTTGTCTCTAAATTGGAGAGACATCAATTTGATGGATGGACCACTCGGTGGATAAAGAACTGGCTAGATAGCCACACACAAAGAGTTGTGGTCAATGGCTCAATGTCCAGCTGGAGACCAGTAATGAGTGGTGTCCCTCAGGGATCGGTGTTGGGACCGGTCTTGTTCAACATCTTTGTTGGTGACATGGACAGTGGGATTGAGTGCACCCTCAGCAAGTTTGCCGATGACACCAAGCTGTGTGGTTCGGTTGATACCCTGGAGGGAAGGAATGCCATCCAGAGGGACCTTGACACGCTTGTGAGGTGGGCTGATGCCAACCTTATGAAGTTTAACCATGCCAAGTGCAAGGTCCTCACCTGGATTGAAGCAATCCCAGGCACAGCTACAAGCTGGGCAGAGAAGAGATTCAGAGCAGCCCTGAGGAGAAGGACTTGGGGGTGTGTCCTGGGTTCAGCAGTAGCAGTCATTTTTCTACTTCTTAGTAGCTGGTGCAGTGCTGTGGTTTTGACTTTCAGCCTTGAAACAGCACTGATAACACTGATGTTTTCAGTTTCTCAGTAATGTTTAGTCTGACCAAGGACTTTCTGAGTCTCATGCTCTGAAGGGAGGAGGGGAAGCTGGGAGGAAGCAGAGACATGACACCTGACCCAAACTGGCCAAAGAGGTATTCCATATCACAGCATGTCATGCCCAGGAGGTAACTGAGATATTACCTGGAAGGGTTAGTTCACTGCTCGGTCAGGCTCTGTGTGGATGGGTGATACTATATTCTCTCCCTTTGTCCTTTCCCTCATTATTATTGGTAGTAGCAGCAGTAATTTGTGTTATACCTTGCTTACTGGGCTGTTACATTCTTTTGATTCTCCTCCCTGTCCCTCTGGGAGCCCGGGGAGGTGGGGGAGGAAGTGTGGGGGGGGCGTTGCATAGACTGCATGGTTCTGATTTACGGCCTGTGCTTAAACCACGACAGTTCTTTTTTGGTGCCCAACGTGGGGCACAAAGAGTTGAGGTAACAACAGATCTGACCAGCGTGTGTCTAATAGTATTTGTGATAAGCATTCATTATTTTGGATTAACAGTCACTCGTCACAATGCTGATTTATTGGCTCTCAAAGTTGTTTCTCTTGATCTCACAGTTTCAGCATGTCGCACCTTACTTACAGCTGGTATTTGCTGTGTCAGTGTTTATAAAGTGTGGGGCTTGGGCTAAGGTTCTTGTCTCACTGTGCTTTATGGCAATGACTTGTAATACGGGCGGGCTCCAGCAGCAGGGCGGGACGGACGTGGCCGTGGACTTGTACCTGGCCGTCCGGCTGCTCTTCACCGTCCTGGCCCTCGCCCTCAACTCCGTCTTCGTGAGGCTGCCGGGAGCTGAGGGGGAACGGCCTCGGGAGCCGGCGGCAGCCGAACCGGCCCGGGAGAGCGGCCCCGGGGACCAAGCGGCGGCGGGAGCGGGGCCGGAGGCGGCGAAGGGACGGCTGCCGGTGGAGGAGGTCGGGGCGGCTGGGGTGGGGAAGGAGGCGGCTGCTGAGCAGCGGGAGGAGATGGAGGAGGAGCCGAGCCCCACGGCCGAGCCCAGCTCCACGACGGCAGAGAGCATTCCCCAGCAGCCACCCACTGAGCCCTGAGAGCCCGAGCCCCCGGAGGATGCAGAGAGCAAGATATCACCTTTGGGAGCCTCATCTGCATCCAGCCTCAGGCACCTGAGACAAGTGGAGGATGCAGGAGATCACGAAGCATTTCCCAGCAAGGAAGATCTGGACTCAGAAAAAGAGAAGCTGGTGGTGAGAGAGCTGGCAAGCACATCAGCTACACCAGCCCCAGTGACAAGTACAGCAGCATCATTTGAAAGTTCTGAAGGTTTTGAATGGCCTTTGGGTACCCTGGGAACCTGCCTGCTGACTGTGATGGTGATTACCATGTTGGTACGCATACAGAGTGTGTTTTACCCATGACCATTTTGTCTAATCTCGAAAGTTAAACAGAGTCAGATTTGGGTCTTGTCTAGGGTTAGACGATGATACAGGAGGACCAAGAGGTTTTCCCCAAGGCTGGACAGTCATGAGTAGCAGGGTGTGTGGGACAGTGTGAGGGAGTATCTACTTCACTGGGCACCTCCAGTGATTTGGAAGAATTGGAGATGGAAGGCAGCTGTATGGAGTTGCAAACAACAAGTATGCAGAAACTACTGAAGGGGAAGGTGAATTATTTTGACGCTGGTGTGCCCATGACACTTCAGGCCATCAGGGCAGAGATGCAATATAGAGATGGACTCATGATAGAGGGGTGGACGTAGCAGTGGACACTATTGCCCAGGTTATTCTCAAGTGTGAACACTGCACACAGCCTCTCCTGCTATGGAAGACTGTTACAGGAGATAAAGCCCGACATCATGGACCAGATGGACTCAGCAACTTTGTAGGGATTGGTCCATACACTAAGATAAGAGTGCACTGAGATAAGAGTTATGGTATATTGAAAATGTGGGATCTGAGCATGACGTGAATGGTATGGAATATGGGGTGAATACTGTCCTGGGTTCAGCTGTAGCAGAAAAGGCAGGGGGGTGGGGTAGACTGTGTGGTTCTGATTTACGGCCTGGGCTTAAACCCCAACAGGGTGTTGGTTGATGAGAAAATGAACATGAGCTGGCAGTGTGTGCTCGCTGCCCAGAAATCCAACCATATCCTGGGCTGCATCAAAAGGAATGTGACCAGCAGGTCGACGGAGGTGGTCCTGCCCTCTACTCTGCTCTCTTGAGACCTCACTTGGAGTATTGTGTGCAGTTCTGTTGTCCTCAACATAAAAAGGACATGGAGCTGTTGGAACAAGTCCAGAGAAGGGCCACAAGGATGATCAGGGGGACTGGAGCACCTCCCGTATGAAGACAGGCTGAGAAAGTTGGGGCTGTTCAGCCTGGAGAAGAGAAGGCTGCGTGGAGACCTCATAGCAGCCTTCCAGTATCTGCAGGGGGCCTACAAGGATGCTGGGGAGGGACTCTTCATTAGGGATTGTAGTGATAGGACAAGGGGTAATGGGTTAAATCTTAAACAGGGGAAGTTTAGATTGGATATAAGGAACAAGTTCTTTACTGTAAGGTTGGTGAGTCACTGGAATGGGTTGCCCAAGGAAGTTGTGAATGCTCCATTGCTGGTGGTGTTCAAGGCCAGGCTGCACAGAGCCTTGGGCAACATGGTTTAGTGTGAGGGGTCCCTGCCCATGGCAGGGGGGTTGGAACTAGATGATCTTAAGGTCCTTTCCAACCCTAATTATTCTATGATTCTATGATTCTTTATCTTAGGAAAGTCACTTTGCATATCAGCTCTGCCGTTATAAATAGCAGAGATAAGTCTGTAAAATGGACAAGATCAAGCAAGCTCAGCTGGGAAAAATCCCAGTGACCCTCTAAAGACTTGCATAAAAGAGAAGGTGAGTGTAGATAAAACAAGATTGGCTGAATTCAGCAAGTGGGTGGCAGTTTTGTGCGTAGGGAATGCAGAGAATGTGAGCTAGAAAAGGAGAGAAAAGTTACACAAATGCAAATAATAAAACATGGGCTTTGGCTTTTTTTTTTTTCTCTGTTATGTCCTCAGAAAAACTTCAAATGTACTTGGAAAAGTTTCCTTATGGCATTTTTCTTTCTAGTTTAATCCTTGTTTCAATATACACTTTGTCTCTCTAAGACTCAGGAGTAGAAAAAAAGGCAGTAACTCATTCTGTTTATTCAACTTTGTTGAAATAGGATGATACTGTAAGGGTGATATGAGCCACCAGTTTTAGGCAGATGGTTTGCCTCCTGGGAGGTCTGTGTCCCTAAATTATAAAGGAGAATTTGAGAACTTAAATGAAGTTAACTTTCTCTAAAGTAAAAAGTTATGGCATTACTCTGAAAAAAGTTCATTTTTGTTTTCTTCATTTCTTGCATATGCTCTGGAGTGCTAACTCCAAATGAAATAATGGAAAACTATGTACAAGTGTAGATTTTTATGTTATTTTCTTTCCAGTGGCATTAACTGTATCTTTTCTGCACTATTATCTTGAAGAATCTGCGGAAAAAGAAAACAACTTGAATTAGATCAGAAAAAATAGAATAGAGCTGAAGAAGACAGTCTGGT
Organism: Pezoporus occidentalis; assembly: GCF_034315485.1. NCBI lineage: Eukaryota > Metazoa > Chordata > Aves > Psittaciformes > Psittacidae > Pezoporus > Pezoporus occidentalis. The sequence continues at coordinate 10,756,572 of NW_026915724.1, forward strand.
CCATCATCCTGTCTGCAGTTAACACTGACCTGTAGTGGTTTAAGCCCAGCTGTAAATCAGAACCAAACAGTTTCTCTCTCACTCCCATCCTTTCCCCCCTGCTCCCGGAGGGATGGGGAGGAGAATTGAAAGAATGTAACTCCCATAGGTTGAGATAAGAACAGTCCAGTAACTAAGATATAACACAAATCACTACTGCTACCACCAATAATAATAATGATAAGGGAAATAACAAGGGAAGAGAATATAACCGCTCACCACCCACCGACTGATACCCTTCCCGACCGAGCAGTGATCTAGCCCTTCCAGGTAACTGCCCCCAGTTTATATAGTGGAGTGGGCATGACGTGCTGTGGTATGGAATACCTCTTTGGCTAGTTTGGGTCAGGTGTCCTGTCTCTGCTTCCTCCCAGCTTCCCCTCCTCCCTGGCAGAGCATGAGACTCAGAAAGTCCTTGGTCAGACTAAACATTGCTAAGCAGCAACTAAAACCATAAGTGTTATCAGTGCTGTTTCAAGGCTGAAAGTAAAAACCACAGCACTGCACTAGCTACTAAGAAGGAAAACAAATGACTGCTACTGCTGAATGCAGGACGTGACCCTACCTAAATAATTTCCAGTCAATATATGCCTCATCTTTTATTTAGAAAGCTCCAGTGGTAGATTTTCATCTGTCAATAAATTTGCAGTCTAGACAAGTGTTTAGAAATCTTCCTTTTTAGATTTCCTTTGTCCTTTAAGGTCTAGTCTAAGAATCTTCTGTCAGAAATTCCTGACTCATTCCTAGCAAAAGTGCAACATGATTTGTTTGTCTCAGTCCTGATAGTTACAGTTATGTCTCCTTTTAGGGTTTTCGAGCCTAAACACTTTAAATATCTGTTTATGGACTTTGTTTTTGAAATCTGTCTGTCCTTAGGAGTAAAGCCCAATACGGAAATGTCACTCCAGATGGGCTAATCCTAAGAACCATATGTGATGATTTGCCCTAGGGAAACAGTGACCAGGGTAATTCCTGACTTTGGTTCTAAACTGTTTAAATTAGACTTCTCAAAAATTATTCTTCAGTGTATGGTCTGGCTGCTAAAATATTCCAGGGATAGTTCCTAGGGGCAAGGGAGTGGGCATTAAGGCATCTCTTTTGGATGCTAAGGCAGTTCATAAGCATAGATTCAGGCTGCTCTGACATTTCCAAGACCACTTTATTTTCTATATGAATGTTACAACTGCCATTGAAGTATTGCTCTTCATAGTAGCAATATATATCCTCTTTTCTTTGAAGTTTTCTAGTTTCATATCAGATTGTTTTGTGGTGAAAAAATATTTGACGGATGACTTCCTGAAAATGTGTAGATGCACTCTTTTTTTTTAAACTTACTAGTATTCCCAGGACAAATATTCTTTTTTTTTTTTACAATTTATTTGGCATTCATGTGGGCTTGTTTGTTGTTGGTTGTTTGGTTGTTTGTTTCTTGGTTTGGTTTTGTTTTTTTTTAATTTGTTTATTTCTTTTAATCTTATAGGTAAAAAAAGGTTTTTCTAGCGCTGGCTTTTCATGAGAGGGGATGGAGAGACAGTGAGATATTTCACATGATGGAATGGACAGTCAGGGGAGGACTTGGAGCACAGACCTCTATTTCTGAGGTCTATATCCAGATTAATGTGCTGTTGGGTATCCAAGCAATATTACCTCTCAAAATTTAAGAGTAAAAACATTTTGACTTCACAATATATTTCAAACACTTGAGAAAGATACCTTAGTTTTTGTGTTTTTTTTTTTCTGAAAAATATGTGAAACTAGAGGGAAAATATGTATTTAAAGTTTAGAGTCTTGTCTCCTTGTCCTCATATTTGGGTGACTCTGTTACTATGGGGAGGGAAAGGCTAAATTATTTACACTCACAACATTAAAGATATTTGTCTTCTAGATGAATAATTTTAGCTTCAACTCAGAGTGGCTCGGTTTTACTCTGGCCATTATTTTTTATCATGGGCTGTCCCTCCTGAGTTTCTGATACACATTTGTACTCTACCGCTTGGTTGGATTCTGGGATTTTGTTGCTTAATTGAGGGTTTAGTTGGATTGAATTTACACGTGACTGGAATACTTTTGATGAGCAAAGAAACAATTGTCACCACCCCTTGTTCTTTAAAAGGACAGTAATGGTCTTTATTGAAGTCCCAGTCCCTGGACTCTCAAAGTTTTTTAAAAGAAACCGTTGTGTCTGTACGTAAAACCTGGGACATTTGAACTTGAAAGGCATGACAGGTCACAAGTACATAGAAGGAATTTAGAATTAATTTATTTTCAAAACAATTGTTTTTAAAGTGGTTTATGACTGTTGGGATTTGGGTAATATTTTTCAAATGGTTGAGATGAAAAATATGAAAAATAAAGACTGCAATGCATAAAATAACCAAGTATTTTGTAAAACCCAAAAGCATATGATGATTAGGTCATTGTACTTTGCCAGTAAGTGATAACAGGACCTTTATTCTATTACTTTTCACTGTACGCTTTGTCCAAATGTAAGCTGAAGGTTGAAAGCATTCAGCCATCAAAACCGATAATAAAATCCAGTCCTCAGGGAACTCCCACTCAGGAAGCTGAAGCAGAAATTATCTTGTTGGAGTGTGAGAGGAAATGAAAAATGATGCAAATTGCAGACTGATACAAGATAGTGCAATTTCCTGGCATCCATGAATCATTACATTGCTCTGATCAGACATGGTCATAGATTTGCTGTCCTGTAATACATTGTCACTGCTTTATATTAGGAGGAACGAAAACCTTTGAAATGAGGAGTTGCCCTTTTTGTAGAGTATGAAATACTACAGGGCTCAGTGAACCTGCCTTGTCTCATCTAGTCTAGTGACTGGAGATTGAACTGGTTACTATGGTTTGGAGTCTGTCAGCAAGTGGATACTGCTCACTTCTGGAAGGCACTTAAGGAATGAGAACTGGTTCCTTTTCTCCTTAGTTTTGTTAGATTTTTGAGAATGTTTTGGGTTTGTTGTTGTGATAAACAAGAAGTTTCCACAGATAAGACTTCACTCTGCTTCTTTATCCATGCTTGGAAGTCATTTTGATGAACTTTTGACTGTCATCTTGCTACTTGCTGATAGCTTCAGAAAGGCTGGCCTACACAAATGAAGCTATTTACTGCAATAGATCTTTATATATATATGTCATACCGTTTACTGAAACCAAACCAAGAGCAAATGTTGAATCACCACCTGTCAGCTCTGTGAAGTAAATGTCTGACTCTTTTCTTTATGTGTGGCATAGGACATTTATAATTCAGTGACAGATAATAATCCTTGAACTACCCAGTGTTTACGGTAGGGTGACTTGCAGAAGGTCACACATGTGGAGAATTAAAACAGAGCAGGCATCATGCAGTAGTTTTCGGTTGAATGAGTCCTGAGGCTACACACCCTCCATGAAATGGCCATCTCTGCTAGTATACCTTCCAGACACCAGACTTTTCTGCTGCTCAGCAGAAGCATGAATTTGTCTCAAGATGTAGCCATAAGTGTTGAGCTAAAAACCCCCATAATTCTGCACAAACCTGCTGTAGTCCTCTGGGAGCTGCATGTAGTGCTTCCTGGCAAGGAATGAAATTACCTTTTTCAAATGCTTTTTTTTTTTAATTGTTGAATAGGTGGTTAGTTGATTTGTTAGTACCCAAATACTGAACAAAACTTTTCAACTTGAGATAAAACTCATCAGCTGCTAAGGAAAAATTTAAGGTGCTTTTTGAGAAGTGATTCACTTGATCTTTTGGTGTCAAACATGCATGACATACTGATTGGTCTTGTTATTGAGCTCTGCCTATTTGGTCTTCCTGGCTGCTCGCATTTAATTTTATCATGCAATTCCACACTGCCTGGAGAAAAGACTATGTTGTATGTATTTTATCAGTATACAACTGAAGGTATAAGTAAAAAAAGAGAGTTGATGTGTTTGTATGAGTTTATTTGTATAAAATAAGATACATAGGTCAGAGTGAGCACTGAGTATGTTAAATTGGAATAATCAATCACCTTTTTTATGATCTCAAAGTACCTGTCAGATGGTTATTTCACTTCCCAGTACCTTCGGGAAATGAGTCAACAATAACTTATTAATATTCTTGTTGACCTAAATAGAAGATGAGTTTGATGAGGTAAAGTGGTCTTTCTGTAAGTGGAAATGTTGAATCTGTAGCAGATCCAGTCTGGACTCAGAGTCAAGAGTTGTATTTAACCCCTGATTTTTCTGAGCTGGGTTAGTGTAATTTATTTTCAATGGCTCCTATAGAATAATATGGCTGGTAAGAGCCTTAATTCACTGTCTCTCTTAGTTATTATAATATGTATAACCATAGATAATATTATAATAGTAATTATTATTAAAATACTAATAGATAATCTGTTTATGCAGTAAGCTGGCTGTACAGTATGGAGAATTAACTGTGAGGGTCATGTAATTTTAAAGTTAAGTTTCCACATATATAACTCCAATAGTCTTGTTGCAGAGTTATTCACTGCTCTGCACAGGGGTCTCTCCTGGGTGTCTTGGGGCAGGTCCTGAAGGTCATGGTGCCAGCTGGAGCTAGCTGCCTTGTTGGGATCTCTCCTAGATCTTCTACCACCCAGTCCCTGGTAGACTGTAGGACAATGTTTTTTGTTTTAGCCTCTGTGCAAGGGAAGGGAAAGATGCTGGTTGAGGTAGAAAATGTGTGCCTGATACCAACTAGGATTCCTATTAGGCTTATGGTAGGAAAACCCAAGCTGCTGACAGAGGATGCTCCTTTCCCCATACTGTGGGATCAGGCACTGGGGTCTGTGCTAAATTCTCCTGAAGAGGGGAGAAATGAAGCTATTTACTGCAATAGATCTTTACAGAATTTTCCACGTGATAGTTTACTGATAGCTGGCCTAGGTGAAGTTGCTTTTGCTTAAAATACATAGTACTGAAATCTGACAAGAATAGGGCACTTTAGTACCTTTCCTTCTTCCTTGATTATGGCATAAAATTTATTGTTTTGTTTTTTTTTTCTCACTTTTTCTCATCAGGAAATGTAGAGGGAGTACAGCTCCCACTGCTGCACATCTTTGTATTTATCTCCAGCATTCAGAAGACTGTGCCTATGGACAAATTATGTAAAGAATACAGAGCAATTTCTTAATAGTCTCTCATATACCATATGGAATTTTTCTCATGACTGTAAGATGAAATCTAAAAAGCATACCCAAATCCTAGTCTTGTCTTTAGTAGATGTAAAACTGTTTGATTTCCTCTTTTTCTGTATTTGGCATTAGAAGCTAAGAGACAATTCCTTTATGATCTGATCATGTAAGGACTGCAGATTTTTGTGGAACGGTGGTGCAGTAGTGCAATTGTGCAAGAACGTGAAGTAACTACTGAAGTAATTACTGTCAGTTGGATAAAAATATACTTTGTGCCAGCTTCAGAAATATAATAAAGCTGCTGAACTTTTAAACTCCTAATATTTCTTTTATTCCTTTGGGAATAGCTTGGCAAAAAAAAAAAAAACAGTTACAGTAACTGCTGTAGTTTTATTCTTTTAACTGAATGATGGGATTATTTCCAGTTTTATATAAAAAAGACTTTAAATGAATTGTGTTTAAAAAGTGACAGAGATAACAATTTCATTTCCCAGTGACTACATTAGGGCCTCATGGTCTAATACATTTTAATTTCAGAGCCATTTTTCCAGATCCAAGAATGGAGCTTAAGCATGACTTCAGCATAAAATATTGCTTCTGACTTCAATAATTCCTTATATATGTAGGGACAGTTCCCTCTGCCTCTGTCTCTCTTCTTTCTCCTCTTTTCCAGCCCCTTTCTCCCCCCTTCTTTTCTTTTGTTGAGGCTTTATAGCTGAGCTGATTGCATGAACTGAGCTTGTGGGTGATGCCATGAAAATAAATTCTTTGTTATAACCTTACATTTGCTCGAAAATATTTCTATATCTCAGAGCAACATACAGGTTAAGAGATGAGGATCATTTCTGTATCAGATAATGTTCTAATAGTATTCATTTACAGAAAATAGTGTTAAAATTTCCATCCCATAATGAAATGAGATAACATTTTATTGGTAGTAGTCTTGCTAGGATATTCCTCTTACCTGGAGTAGGAGTTTCTTGGAATGTATATTCCCATGCTTGAATAGTGAAGCAAAGTGTACTCTTTGTTATTAGTGATATAGCTGGCTGTACCTATTACAGGTTAAAATTTGTATACTGGCCTTCAGTTTTTCCTCACAACTATTGATGCACATTTGAAGACTGCTACTATAGATCATAGAAAATCCCATTCCAAGTTAATGATGTGGATTTCCATCACTAATTTTAAAGAAGTTAGAAAACTTCATCTATTTGCTAATGAGAGCAGTTTTGTGTTTTCCTGTGCATGCTGCTTCTTTTGTACATTGGCAGAGCCCAGGACATAGGGTGATTGGAAGGTGATAGCTGCTCTCAACAGAACCGTTTGTAATGTATTATGCCTGAAATTCCATGACTGTGTTTGTCTGGAAGACTATCCCCCCCCCCCCCCCCCCCCCCCGTGTTATTATCTCAGCTTTCTCTGCTTTCTAATAAGGAAGAAGTAAAATTGAAAGAAAATATGGAATCATCTGTAGACCATCAGTTCTACAGCTGGGACAATACAGCTCCTGTGACTAGCTGCATTTGTCAACAAGACAATGCACACTAAATCAGTGTCCACTTAGAAATAATTTTAAAATTTCTGCCTTTGAAGCCTGGAAATCATAGAATCATATAAGGGTTTGGGTTGGAAAGGACCTTAAGACCCTCCTCTTCCAACCCCCCTGCCATGGGCACCTCACACTAGACCATGTTGCTCAAGGCTCTGTCCAACTTGGCCTTGAACACTGCCAGGGATGTAATGCCTACAAACAAAACATTATATTTTATAGGATAAAATAGATAGGAGCTCTTGATTCTTCATCCTTTCATCTTTATGAAATTTCTCTGTGATAAGATTTGACACCTTTTATTATTATTCAGATGATGCCTTCACTCAAATGCCTGCATGAGAATGGGGGAGATCTTTGAGGCAGCGAGTTATGGACAATAAGCCTTGTGGTAGAAAGGGTTGTTGCAAACCTCTGCTTGCAAAAGCTGAGTCGAGGCATATATAGTTTTTGTGAAGAAAATGTATTTTTTAAACCAAATCCGTTTGTAAAATTTTCTTCTATTTTTACTATATTTGACTTTTTTTTTCATGAAACATAAAATAATGCAGAGTTAACAATACGCATACAAAACTGAATGTTATCAACAAGAAGGTTTTCTCTGATTTATCTGATGGCTGACCATCATTTATCACTGCCTAAGGAAGAAACAAGGACACTGCATTTTGTTGTGTTTCCCTGTCCAGATTTTTAAGTAGAGAAAGGGAAATACAGTTGAAGCTTTGACTTCTTGATCTTCTCAAAGAAGAATCAGTAAGGTCACTGTGACTACTCATGTATCTGTGCATTAAAACTTGAATTGAAGATCAGTCTTTGACTTGCTTTGAACTCTACCAGCTAGTTCTTTGGCTCAGCAGCAGAAGCTGCATTGCCAGCCCTCATGCAGCACTTCTGAGTGTGTTCACAACTCTGCCTTTTTACTTCTCTCTTCCTCCTACAGTTGAAGAAAATATAGGGGATAACTATGTGTCTCACAAAGCCACATGGTGTGTACAAGATTTTCAATAGAGAATTCAGCCTGCCATGTGCTTTATCCCATTGAGATGTCACCTTGTCTTTACTCTGTTCTGCAAAGGGAAGATAATCTCCCATTATATTGGATATAGGACTGAGACTAAGAAAACCCTATTTGATAGAAATATAAAGGAACAATTTTCTTTAAAATACAGCAAATGTCAAAAGTCTTTCTTAGATATCCACAGGTTTTTTTCTTCCTCATAACTTTCATACTTTCTGTGTATATGACGCTACGGCCAGCCACCTACCTCCTCCTTTATCTGTTCTTGGGAGTAGCTGTACATTCCTTTTGCAATCCCTCATTTTTTTTTCCCAAGTGGGGACAGCCATAAAAAGAGAAATTGCTCCAAGTTTCTGAAAAAATAAATAAATAAAAAACAAGGCTTACTTTACTTACTTCTTCCTTTTTGAGGACATCCCTAAGACTGTATTGGAATAAGTCACTATTGCATGGTAGTGCCAATTTTGTACTCCCTAGATGTACTCTTTCTACAGCTCTCTGTCCTCTGAAGCAAAGCATCTCTGCTGGGAGAGTTCAAAAAGGTGATGCAGTAGAACTGGAAAAGGAAAAAAAAAACTTTGGGGAATTAAGCACCCATTTATCATGGTTGACCTTCCTGGGGTGGGACAGCAGTGCTTGCTGTTGCTTTCTCATTCTTTCAGATCCAATGCATTTTAATAGTTCTGTAGGTAGCAGGTTTTGAAATTATCAATGTGTGCACACATATTTCTAAAAAGAAAAAATACAGAGTGAAGCAGTTTTTCCTTCAAGACAAAACAGAGAAGAAAAAGTTAGGATAGGATGGTAGTAAAAGAGGGGTCAGGGAATTACAGAAGTATAGATGTCTCAGAGCAGTCTTCTAAAATTATGGAAAGAGAAGTGATCTTTTTATGGCCTATGAATGCTGTGGGAACATGTGTTGGAATTTTAATAAGCTTCAGGCCCCATCCCTCATTCAAAATTTATTGAAAGTATATTCTTTAATTATGAACACTTAATAAAGCTCAAGAGGGTTCAAATTCCATGGTATTTTACCTGCTCCTGCTTTTGCCATAAGCTCTTCTGAGTAATAAACTACCTCTCTCATCTGCCATGGAGAGAGTATTTTGGTAATTAGGCAAAGTTGAAGTGCCTTAATAACTGCAAAAAAGAATCACTTTAATGTTAACAATGAATGCTTTTGTTACAATATGGCTTGTGACCTTTTCTTTTTAACCATGACAAGTGCAAGTTCCTACACCTGGGTTGGAGCAATCCCAGGCACAGCTACAGGTTGGTCAGAGAAGAGATTCAGAGCAGCCCTGCGGAGAAGGACTTGGGGGTGCTGGTCAATGAGAAAATGAACGTGAGCTAGCTTCAGTGTGTGCTTGCAGCCCAGAAAGCCAACCATATCCTGGGCTGCATCAAAGGGAGACTGACCAGCAGGTCAAAGGAGGTGATCCTGCCCCTCTACTCTGCTCTCATGAGACCTCACTTGGAGTATTGTGTGCAGTTCTGGTGTCCTCAACATAAAAAGGACATGGAACTGTTGGAACAAGTCCAGAGGAGGGCCACAAGGATGATCAGGGGGCTGGAGCACCTCCCGTAGGAAGACAGGCTGAGAAAGTAGGGGCTGTTCAGCCTGGAGAAGAGAAGGCTGCGTGGAGACCTCATAGCAGCCTTCCAGTATCTGCAAGGGGTCTATAAGGATGCTGGGGAGGGACTCTTCATTAGGGATTGTAGTGATAGGACAAGGGGTAACAGGTTAAATCTTAAACAGGGAAAGTTTAGATTGGATATAAGGAAGAAATTCTTTACTGTGAGGGTGGTGAGGCACTGAAATGGGTTGCCCAAGGAAGTTGTGAATGCTCCATCCCTGGCAGTGTTCAAGGCCAGGCTGCACAGAGCCTTGGGTGACATGATTTAGTGTGAGTTATCCCTGCCCATGCCAGGGGGTTTGGAACTAGATGATCTTAAGGTCCTTTCCAACCCTAACTATTCTATGATTCTATAATTCTTAGCTGTTTTATTACCCTATGTGCACACTTCTCATTTTAACTCATGCAGCTCTGCATCTTTGTGTGTAGTTATTTGAACAAGTTGTGGATTCCAGATGATGGGTTTTGGCATCCTAATATTTTCTCTTTCTTTTCTTAATATATTCGGAACGTAAGTATATAAATGACAAAGATAGCTTCCTCGTTCCTCTATGTATTGTTTTCTAAATGTGCAACTTAATGGAAATTCTACTGTCTGTGGTGTTCCTTTTTCTTTAATATTAATAAAAGGTGGTGATTTACTTGTGATTTTTTTTTTTCTCTAGCATAGCAAAGGCAGTCTGAGTTTCTCACACTGAGGGACAAAAGAAGGTGCTGTTATATGAAAGGGAATTGATATGTGCTCACTGCTGAAATGCTGGTGGCACAGTCATAGCACATATATCAAACTTCCCTTTCTTTTCTTTTATCTGCAAGTGTGAAACAGGTAAAGCTGTCCAGTTATTTTTTCTTTCTGCTCAAAGAAACAAGTATTTTTCTCATAGTTGAATCTAAAGGGAAAGTGTTCATTGGAGTAGTTTACATTGAGCCACATGTTGCTGGAAGGTTTGTTTTTTATCTGATTATGAAAATAATTCTAAAATAAAGAGTAGCATGGAAAGAAGAGCGAGAGCCACCTTTCGTACAGCTGTCTGGAGAGTTATTTTACTCTTTTTTTTGTACAGGTTTTTGCTTTTTTCCCACTGATAGTTACCTTCATGGGAAGAAAAACAGCTGGGGGTGTGACAGTTGTTAGTTGTCTGACTACTGGAGTGAAGACTCCCCTTTCAAACATACCACTAGCTTTTCCCAACAGTTACTTCCCCTACAGGGAAAATGATTCCATCTGACACCTGAACTTGCATCTTTCAGGGAACAGTTAGTGTACCCATACAGAGTTTTCTTTCTTTTTTTTTTGGTAAAAATGTTGTACTATCACTGACAATATCTTGCAGCTTGCTGCTGTCAAAAGTGAGCATGCTCCTGTGATATATAGATTGAAATTTCATTCAATAACAGGGAGGCTAGGACTTAAGGAATCTTTTCTTTCCACATTGTATTCTGTACCATTCGGAAACCTTCTATCCAGATTAATGATATTGCTCTGTGATTTGATCTTACACCACTTTAACTGACACTCCACTAGCTATTCAGATGTATTGCCATTAGCATGAAAAAGACAAACCTAATTACGCCTGAATAAATCTTATAATCCATTCATTATGGAGCAACACAGTGGGTGAATTAGTAAATTCCAAATACTTTTCTCCTTATAAAAAGATCATGTTTGTTTGCTTTTTTTTGTCTCCTTTTTTTTTCTTTAAACTATTTTTTCTAGGATGTATGCAAAATAAAACATTTTCATAGAATGCTTTAATTTTCCTACCAAAAGAGTTGGGTGGTTTGCTCAAGTTTAGAAATGGCCAAACCAGGAATAAATTTGAAGATCATCTTGGTTATACTATATGTTTCACTGGACATGGGTTATACATCTACTCAGCTGGAACATGATCATTCTGCTTACAAATTTACCTACCTAATTGCTTGTATTGAAATAATGCTTATTTGGTGAAGTGCTATTGACAGGATTAGTAGTTCTTCAGGCTTGCTTTTACCAAGGTGAGTACTGGCTTTGTGCAAAGTGACTTAGGAAATTATTTCTGTCTCTTTCAAACTTGTATTTGTTCATATGCAGAGCACATATGAAGTATCAGGTATAGTACTCTGTTAGATGCCTAGATTGAAGGAAAGGCAGCTTCAGGGAGACCTTGTTGAAGCCTTTCAATACTTAAGTGGGGCTTATATGAAAGATGGGGACAGACTTTTTAGTAGGACCCTTAGCAATAGCACAAGGGGTAGTGTTTTTAAACTAAAGGAGGATAGATTCAAACTAGATATAAGGAACAAATTTTTTATGATGAGGGTGGTGAAACACTTGAACAGGTTGTCCTGTTGTAGGTTGGCATCTCCCCAGCAGCTAACATTAAACACTGATGGGGTTGGTGTTGTTAGCAGCCCTGTGGCCCTAAAATATCTGTTAGATGTGGTTTGGTCTCACCACTACGAATGCCTTTGAAAGTGATAAGTCACATTAGATTGCAAGTTCGCTGACACATCGCAATCCCTTATGCTGCTTAGTGATCCTATATAATTTTGGCATAAAATCTAGCAATCAAGTCAAGATTGTCAGAGGGAGTACATAGCTTCAGCAGATTTTTTTTTCCCATATAATTATTTTTCTTTGAAATTGGCAAAAGATATGTGTTTTGTAAATATTTCAGAACAGAAAGGTAAAATATTCATCAAATATACTGGCAATTTTATCACATAACTTTTTTTCCTCACCAGACTTAAAGCTAGCATGCTTTGCTCATCTGGCTGTTCTCTTATATATGTGAGAGTAAAATATATGCCATTTTTCATCTTTGTTGCAAATCTTAGGGTTGCCTAAAATGCTCCATGTTTCACCTGACCCAGGCATCACTAGTCTTGCAAATAATTTGTCCTAGTCTAGATTAGTGATAGACAGACTTGTGGCTGGTGCTCACATAAAGCATCCCTCACACACTGTACCAAGCACGCAGTGATAATTTGCAGTTTCTGTGGTCCTGCTGCTTGTCAACATGGAGGGTTTTACACTGTTTAAAAAGAACTAGTAGCATTTTTGGTTTCTGAATATGTTCTAATAAAATAAAATCAAATACTCCCAGGACAAGCCTTTCCTTCTACTCCTTTTTCTGTCAAGGCTTCAGTATCCAGAGGTTTGAAATCTAAAGCACTATTACATCTGCATGCATACATGTGCTACCACAGTGATTTTCAGCTGATGCTGGATGATGCAGTGTTAGTATCTTTCTAATTCCAGTCACTAAGTTAATTTCATAGTTGAAAGAATTACTTTGATTTGTTAGTAGGGAAAATATATACAGATTGTTCAACATTGCTTATAAGTGTGTATCACTGGTGTTCAATACCATCCAATTCATATTCTTTTAAGTTTGAATATCTTTCTCACTGCAGCTCTACTGTGATACCAATATAAGATATGGAAAGAATAAATAATACGTATACGGTCAGGCAAAAAAAGTTCAGCAAAGCAGAAACTGCATCTAAAAAGCTGACTTTCCAAGCCCATTCCCTGACAGATTGATAATTGAAATGCAAGTAGTTTAACAGGTACTCTAGGCAAAGGCTGTTTTAAAACATCAGGGAAATTTTTATGTGGTACTTATAGGTAATTTGCAAGTACACAGCTACCCCAAAATATGCACACTACTTATCCAGAATGCACAGTAGGCACAGAAGACTGGCATTTTTTTCTAGAAAGGTAGGCATGCCCAAGTTTAGAAGACTGCTTAAAGCAGCTGTAATAATTTTTATAACTATAAAATAAACAGATATTTGTATCAAAGATATTATATATATGATACACATTTTATGTTTTACGTGTAAAGTATCAGTATGTATTATTTGTATAAAAGAAAAGCCCAATTCTTTATTTAAATTGCTAATTAAAAAAAAAAAACAACAAAAAACAACAAAGAAACCACAAACCAAACCAAAAGCACCAACACATAAGGAAAGACAATGAAGCTGTGAGTTAAGCTGGTAGCATCTGGACACTCTGACCTTGCAGCTCTGCTCATAGTAGTTATCATATATGACTAGCTCAGGTGTTTGAAAATTAGGGTTGTCAAAAGCAGTTATGAGTTACCTCTCTATTTGCTGCTTGCATTCATTACCCTAAATGCTGTAGAAGGGCAAGCACAGACTATTTAAAAATTAATGTAAAACTGTCTGACTTATGAAATATATATGTGACAAAAGCCTTCGTGAAGCTTTTTTTTTGTTGCTCTTGTTGACATCATCATTTCTGTGCAACCACACTTCATAATTCAGGTATCTCAGTTGTTGTGTGTAGCTCTAGTTAGAGGTGATTGAAGGACAGTTAACAGTAGTCAACCTTACAGATTTTTTTTTAATTGATACTGATCTTGCATTAATAGACACTTTCATAATTACATCAAAGGACCCGACTGTGTTTTGACAACCACCAACTTTCTTATTGGAAGACAAAACCTATCAGCAGTGCTATGCACAAGAAATGCTGTCAGAAATGATTTAGAGTACAGCCTGGGTTATATGTCTGGTTTCTTCATTTTCTCATGGGAAAAACCCTGAAGCAGCGATAAGGAAAAACTTTTATTCTGCAAACACCAGCTTCCATTTATTGCTAACAAATATTTACTTATTACCTTTGAATAAGTTGGGAGCGCTTCTTTATATATTTTATTGTTGCTGTTTAGATTTGTTTGTTTATCTTTTCTTTAAAAAAAAAAGAAAAAAAGCAGCTTTAGGATTTCTTAGACTTTATAAATCTTAACCAGGAATCAAGATTCAACTTCAACATAACTTTCCTATTCCCTCCTACAAAAAATGTTAATAAGTGACTTCCTTCTGACCCATATGGTAACCTATTTCTCATCAAGCTCCTCTGGATTTTTATTGTCTTGAAGGAGTTTTATATTTCATGCTTTTCTGGTTGTGAGGTTTTTCAAACTCTTGTATGCTGTGAAACTATACTATCTCATGCCTTTGAGTTAGACAAATACATTGTCTTGAAACTAAGAGTCTGCTGACCTCCTAGTTCAAGAACATTCCAGTGAGACTGCTCTCGGCTCTTGCTGTTTGAATAGTAACAAAAACGAACAAATGGTATCTTATGGATGGAGAAGACTGCAGAACTCTTGAGAAGATCTAATGAAGAGCTGTTTGTCTTGCAACCAGTAATAGCCATTGCCATGCATGATATTTTGATGGAAAATAATATTTAATGAATAAAATAGCATATATTTTACAAATGAAAATGTGTTTAAATTACTTCTTTCCTCAGGAAAAAAAAAAAATCTAGCCCTGCCTCAAAATCTTATCAAGGTTTTGGGGTTTATTTTGCATTAAATGATCAAAAAGTTTAAGATAAGGAAGCTTTATTTTGCATGATTCAGGGTAAACTCTTCATTTGCCTGAATGACTACTTACCTAAATTGCAAGCTGATTTATTGCTGAAAAAGGAATGACTTAATTTGAAGTTAATATGGAAAACCTTTATTAAATTTTATCTCATGTCCTGGTTTACAAGGCCAGATGGCTCTATATGCTAATTTAGCAGTCAAAATAATAAATAGCTCCTTTGGAGTCCAGCCTGTGAAGATGAGAGGAGGTGAAGGGGTACAAGAGGTAGAAAGCTGAATCAAGTATCTCATGGGAGCAAGGATGGTGTAAATAGAGTAAGCAACCTCTCCTTGACTGTCTAAGAAGTCACACACACTATTGCTTTGAAAATTACATATGTTCTGTTGGGAATAACCACCTATTTTAGGCAAAAAGGAGGAATCCGTATAGAGTACTTTGGAGGCAGCACCATCTACATAATGTTTGCCTTTTCTTCTCCAAAAATATGTTTTTAATGAAAAATAATGCACCAATTAAAGTTCTTCAGCTACATGTGTGTATTGTAGAAGCTTTCTAGCTAACAAAAAGTTATAAACATGGTGCAGTCCTGGTAATTTATATATCAGAAATCTTTCTAGGATTCATGAATTCTGATAACTAAAGTGTTGCTAGTGCCCAGGTCCTGAAAAAGCTGCATGATAGTGTCACTTCAAAATGATGTTCATCTTTGAACTGATTTAAGAGCCATCAGATCTGACACACATATATTGACATAGACAGGAAACAAATGCAAAAAAGTCCCCTTGTTTTCTCTTTTCTAAGATGTGATAAATTACCTGAAAGCTTCTTTCAACATGCCAATGAGGAATTTAAGAGGCACATATAGTTTGAAATAAAACATCAGATGCTCACCTGGAATAATTGATTAGCATTAATTAATAGTATTCTATGAGGAAAAGCATAGTTAAAGCAAAGTTAAATAATCAAAAAAAGAGATGATTTGGAATGCATAGGCTTCTAGGATAAGCAGAGGCAGTCTTTAAATGAGAAGAGGTCATTGCACAAAAATTCAAATATATTTAAGTGATGCATTAGAAATGTGATTTTGTTTATGCACTTTTACGTCAAAACACAGTGCCTGGTCCAGTCAATAAAAATGCTGCTGGTGTTGTTTTATAGCATTTATTTGAGTAATTTAATAAGGGTAATATATGCTGTTCTTCCATATTATGATTTTAATCCCAAAACAGCTAGAAAACCTGTAGTAGCCCTAGCAGCCTTCTTATAACTAGCAATGAGTGTTTTGAAGATGACTTTGTTAAAGGTGACTGAAACCATGCTGCATTTTAAATCTCTTAAATTTATACTATTTTCTGTTCTTAGCAGGAACGCTAGTTTTGTGGAAGTGTCTCAGCAACCCCAAAGTAAAATGTTACTGCTTTTTGAATCTTCTATTTTAAATTTTCCCCTAAAAAATGAGTTTCCATGCTGCATTTAATGATTGAGAACTGTGCTGTGGTTATGAGTTGCAGAGTTTACTTTGCTGGTGCTTGAGAATCATCTCTTGATATTAACCAGTTCTTCCAGTAGCAGTCAATTAAGAATAGGAAATCTCACCCTTGTAAAAAAGGTAGAAAGTGAATGAGGAAGTGAAAGATATATCCCATTAATAAGATGGGTCATTCCTGCATTAATGATTAATCTGAATTCTTTCCCTAGTTCTGTAGACTGCTGTTTCAAAAGCTATTCACCATATTGATGCTTAGGTACTAAGGATGAATTTGAATTCCTTCCCTTTTGTGTAACTCCAACTTTTGAGGACAAAGTGAAAGGACATTTTAAAATTTAAGTACAATCGTGTTATAGATTTTATATACATGTATTTTATTTTATTTTTTAAGGATTTGGATAAATGAAATCAGAAATTTATGTTTTTCTTTGACTCAGCACAAAACGTTCTCTTTGAAACTAAAGACTAGTTGAAATTGTGAAAAGGAGAGCTTTATTCAAGCTGTGACCATGAGCTATCAGATACACAAGTTTAGTAGTCACTTGTTTAATCTAAATGATTAACATAAAACTGTCAATCTTTTTCTAAATAGTATTTAGGGGATAATGTAATGAATGGCACTATTTAAAGGTGGTCTGGGCATACAAACATCCCATCAGCTCTACTGTTTTCACTTGTCTAGCTCTTTATTTCATTGTTGTGGTTATTTTTTATTCCAATTGCCTTTACAGACAGATTATAAAGTATCCCAGTCTCTCAGTTTGCTGCTTTAATTTGTATGCAGCCAGGTTCAGAGGTAAGGATGAATTAATTTGTTCTGTGGAGCAGCAGGTGCTCTGTGTGGTGTCCTAACCTGAAAGATGCATGATAAGACTATATATTTTGTTCTTAATATTTTCTTGTTGAGAACCATCCTGTTTTATCTGTGATGTGCCTGAAAAATAACACTTCAAAGTCACTTACTTGCGCAGAAGGTGCCATAATAGCTGTATATGTAGAGTTCTATTTGAGCACCTGGGAAAGTCAGGGATTTTATGGAATGAAGAAGTTTCTGGCAGACAACACCATGGATTTAATTATCAGAATGTGGAATTTCTATCAAGTGCAGCTGTTTCTCTTTCTTTTATTCTTATCATCAGCACATTGTTTTCCATTTTAAGATACATGAAGTACAAGCATATTACATACTAAACCAAAACCAACTACTTCCATTCTTTCCCCAGCACTTCCCTATGATGTGAAGATATTCATCTAAGGTCCCTGTAAGTCACACAAAAGAAGTTAATTTCTCATTCTTGTCAACAGATTTGATGTTCAACAGGATATGAGAAATGTCCTCAGACAGCTTAAAGAAACTAGAGGATTTGAACTCTATAAGCCTTCAGTTTGCCATTGGTATTTATGATCTGTACCATAGATAATCAGCATTTTAATTCACAAAGAATACATATAAAAATAAACTAATTATTCTTTCTTTCTTCTTTAAGCACATGCATAATGTTTATTTAGAACATCTGTACCTCTTTTTCATTTCCAGTATATACATGTAAACATATACAAAAATAAACCTAAATGTGTACCTATTTTTCAAGTTTTTAGAAAACAACTTTTTTCTTTATGAAACTTGTTTTCTTAGTGTTTTCACATTTTTGCATCATTGATTATTTTGCCCTAATAAATCTGAATATACTGCTGTTTCTGTTCTCATACTGACCTGAATAAGAAATGACTAAGAATAAAGCACAATGCTTATTTTATAGTCATCTGGGAATTGAACCACTGTGCATGTCCCTAGGGCATGTTAGCTGTGATAATATATCCCTTAACATCCTCATTCCCTTACCATCCTCAGCACCTGCTTCTTATAGTGGTGGTACATATGCATGGTTGGTTGGAGGTGAATGAGATGGAGGCCAACAAACAGTTGGACTGGGAAGACTGGGGTGATGATACCTCAGGGTCTGTCTTTTGGGTGACTTCATCTAGTCACAGAAACCTTAGATGAATATTCCTGCCCCCTAGACCACAGAATGAACTCTAAAATAAACATGCAGTATTATGTTTTAGTACACCCCAGGTTTTAGTTTCCAGTGTGACAGGATGGAGCAAGGTTGTATTAAGGTTGGAACAGTGCTGTAGTTAGAGGGCTCTCAAAGACGCTGGACAAAGACTAGTATACAAAGATTTCTAGTATACATTTCCAAGTGAAAATATTGATATTAAGTTAAAATTGTCTTAAACTCATACATTTTCCCAAATAATTGGCATTTAGGTGTGTGCCCTGCTTCAAGCATTTGCCTCTGATGGAGCTACTTCTATCCTTACAAGTAGGAAAACTGACCTTCTGAATACTGAATCATGAATGAGGTGCTATTTTACCATGGAAGGGTTGCATTACGTTATGCTTGAGGTTCTTTTGAAGGATGAGAAGTACAGAGATAACGTTTCAGCAGGAAAAACGTGTGATTTCCAAAGTACAAATAAATCCTATTAAAAAAAAAAAACAACAAAACAAAACAAAACAAAAACACAACCAAAAACAAACAAACAAACAAAAAAAACAAACCAAACACTGAAAATCCAAATTGGCTGATACTTTAAGTACTTCAACTTGGAACGAATACTGGCAGAGAAGCATAAAAGAAGGGGTAATGCTACGTGGTAGCAAGCAGTGATGGAGGCAAGAGAGGGAAGTTTGCTCTTAAGTTAACTTTTTTTAATTTTATTTGTCCATTAATTGAATAGGAGGAAACACACAATTCTGTATAGTAGTGGCAGGAGCATATCAACTGGAACTGTGCATCAGACAAGTCAGAAAGCAGCTAGAATAGTTGTTAGTTGGAATGCAGTTTAGATAGAAAAAAAAAAGCAGGACAACATTGTTGGGGAAAAACTAACCTGAAGGACAGGAGTTTGGTTGAATGAGGTTATATGAAATTCAGAAATGTAAGTGTCTGGGGTTTTGGAAGTGGACATCAAGATGATTACAAGTATAAAATGCAGTAAGGCAAAGGAGAAGTGGAAGCATGTTGCAGGAAAGAAAGGAAATAGGGTAACCAATTTTGAATATACAGAGAAATAACACATCATCAGATGAATGATAGTGTCTATTTGTACTGCTTTGGTGAAAACATGCCTGAGGTACTCTGTGATCCCTTCGTTTTGGAAAGTGATAAAAACTGTTACTAAAAATGATTATGTGTCTGTGAAAAATGTGTTCATGGGAAAAAAAAGAAAAAGTAGGAAAGATCTTGCAGATATAGAGGGAGAAAACTCAGTGGTATGGCTGAAAACTTACAGTCATTTCTTATTTTTGACTTCCAGGGTTTGAACCACACACAAGGTGCAGCAGTCACAGATTCAGAGATTAGCAGCCCACATTGTCCATCACTCTGTCTTACTACAGACATTTTCTGCACAGCTGTGTTGTTCCTGGCTATTTTCAGGGCAGTACTGCATCCTGTGTGGGGTGAGCCAGGAACTGCCGGTCTTGACAGATGCCTGTCCTGAGGCAGGAAGCTTTGCAGTGCCACAGTGGATAACACCTGCTTTTCAAAATGTTTATGTTGTTGTCATAACTGGGAGGTTTCTCACAGCTCAAATTTAGTCAAAGCATGCTAAATAATAAAGAGAGATCAAAGTGGAAATTATTATTATGCCACTGGGTAAAATCCAGTGGTCCTTGTAAGCTGACGAGTGAGGGCAATTCAAGTTCTTCCCCTGTAAAAAAAAAAAAAGTGTTAAAACTGGAGAAGATAGCAAGAACATGCAGCAGCCATAGCTACAAGTGCCAACAATCAGAGAAATAAAAAAGAGAATATGATATTTCAAAAAGAGACAGATGAAGAGAGGTATAACAGAGACCTGTAAGATCTTAACTATTGTGACAAAAGTCATTAAGGAATGAGGTCACTATTCCTTTTGATAAAAGGGGGAAGGGACACCAAATAAAAGTGGTAAATAATAGTTAACACTTGGTCCAGGGCTCATGCCAAGTGAACTTTGAGAGATTTCACTGTGATAATTGTTTAAAATTGAGCTTGGGACATCTGTCCTCCAGGAGTCAAAGACAACAAAAAATCCCCAGAAAACCAACACGACCTCCCCCCCCCCAAAAAAAAATAAACAAAACATATGGGTATGAAGAAGAGGGAAAGAAGACACAAGTCTGTGAGGGAAAACTCTGCTGGGTTGTTATAAAATGTTATTTTGGCCCAGGAAATCCCTGACCCTCCTTCAGGCTGAGTAAGACCTTTGTTCTTAAACTCTTTTTTAGCCACTTAAAGGTCCCAGAAAAAAAAAACACTGAAGCATTTTAGCAGTGAAAGAGCCCCTGGTCTGCCCAGTGAGGGCATTTTTATAGTCTTAGTGCCAACGTCTGGTGGAGTTTCTCCAAGACTCTGTGGAGAGTTCTCAGCTTTCATTAATCAGAAAACAGGTAAGTGCATAGCTTTACTGATACCATGCGGCCACGTCAGACTTTGTCTTGAATTTTTAAAGTGATGCAATATTCTTTCTTACTTCCTGTCTCAAACTGGTATTAGCTAGTCACACAGTGTACTCTGTCCTGGAGATGGCCATATTCATGTGGGATGAGTATATATTCCACTACATTAAATTTGCAAAAGGTTTTGGAATTCTTTGAGATGAAATGAGTTATATAAATGCAATCTGGTATTATGTGACTGAGAAGATCAATCTTCCAGAAAAATGTCAGTAGACGCAGTTTATTATTTCTGGAGGCCCAGAATAAGAAAGGGTGGAAAATAAACTCAATAGATTGAATAAAACTGATCTTAGTTTCTTTTCCTTCCTGAAAGAAAATGATGGATTCTAGTAAATATCAAATAACACCTTAGACTTGACCTTTCATAATTCACATGACCTATCAACATTATGTATCATAGGCTCTGTCTTCCTCTACATGACGAAATATGGTAACTAATACTGCACAGATATATGAAATATAGTCCAATAAATATGCAATTGAATATTGAAAAGCATTTCTTTTGAGTTACCTTTTTTTAAAAAACAAAAAAAAGTATTACTTAGTAATAGACGAATCCCTCCAGATGCTGATTTGTTATGGATGGATTTTATGCACAGAATGCTACCTTCCTGTGTTTTTCACAAAATCATATTTTGGACATTCAGCACAAAGTACTTTTTATCACAGCCTTGTCTACTGCATTTCAAAGAGGAAGTCTAAGTGACAGAACAAAAGAAGACTACAAATAATGAAACAGCAGGAAGAGTCATGGGTCCTACCTTATAATCTCTGAGTTGCCAAGATAATAATTTCTTTTAGAACTGGCAGGATACCTACTCAGTTTCTTTGGGGAAACAAATATCTTGAGATATTTGCGCAACTGTCAGGTTCAACAGCTGTCTGCCTGAATAAGATTCTTACACCTTTCTGTCACTGCCATCCTGGCACTTTATGAACAAAAATTGGTTGTGCCTTGTTTGCCTCTGAGTGAATGCCTCTGAGTGAATGTGTGAAAGGCAATGTTTAAGTTGTTAGGTGAAAGTTTTAAGAAAATGAATTAAATGTAAGCTGAGAAAGGGATGCTAGCAGAAAGCAGCTGTCATATTCAAAAGTGCTCTGTCTCAGGCCTCTCCACTTTGGAAGGACCAAAAATAAAGGTTTGGTGTTTATCACACATGCAGTGTGTGCAGCTGATCTAGCTTACATGCATTGGATGTACTGTGTAGCTGTGGATGGACTCAGCAGACCATATGCAATGAGTGATATGTGTTCTGGACACCTAGACTGAGGTGTAGAAGTTACTCCTTATGTCAGCTAAAACACAGAATCATAGAACAGTTTGGGTTGGAAGGGATCTTAAAGCTCATCCAGTTCCAACCCCCTGTCATGGGCAGAGACACCTTCCACTAGACCAGGTTGCTCAAAGTCCAACCCAACCTGCCCTTGAACACTTCCAGGGATGGGGCAGCCACAACTTCTCTGGGCAACCCATGCCAGTTTCTCACCATCTTCACAGTGAATAAGTTTTTCTTACAAGACTGCAAGTAACTGTAACTGGTGATCTTTTGGCCACAGCAGTATACCTGACAAATTTAACTTTAGTTCTGAAATTTTCCAGTGGATACAGAAGACCTGTTTCAACAGGCATTGATGTCATCTGGACACTGCCAAACAACTCAGTGGACACTGGGTCATCTGTAACTTAGTCAACAGTTTATTCTGCTCTTTTTAACAGTAAAGTAGCAAGAACATATATATTTCCAGTTAACAGTCAGCAATGCAAGCGAAACAGAAATAGATTTACAAACAAAACCGTGGAACTGGTTCACTCTTATTCTTCTGAACATTTCGTACCCCTAGCTATTTAGGTGATTGCCAGTTATTTGTGAAATATCCCTGTTTTGAAAAGAATTTCAAAGGTAAGTTCAAAGATTGGGTTTCCTACATAAAAAGCACAGTATTCATTTCTTACTATTTTCCATTAGATGCTTGACAACAATTATTCTTCAGGATAAAAGTATTTCATCCAACCAAGTGGCAGCAAAATAGCCTCTTACTTTTTAGATTCTTCCACACAAAATTGAATGGAAATGTTAATTTTTTATTAACAAACTTTAGGCTGAAAACTAATTTCTCAGAGTGGCTGGTGGAAAGAAACAAAAACCACAAAAAGAACTTTTGTGTAAATTTGTATAGTCTGAAAACAGCTAGAAAACAGAATAAAGCATCACATAATATTCTCAAAGAAGTCACACAAGGTTTCATTATCTGAAATGGGATGTGCCAGAAGTCTTTGCTGATCTCAGATGAAGTTTTTGGTGCTTGACACTTTGAAAATAAGCTACTTATTTTTCGCTAAAATCTCTCTTTCTGACTGCATATGAATTTATTTTTTTTTTTAAGATCTATGTATTTAAAAGTCCTTAGGTGTTACATTTCTCAAATTATCTACTTTCAACTTGCTGCCAGGATTTCTTATTAAATAGACTATTGAATAAATATGTATTGTTTCATTGCATTCCATGTCAGCCCATTGCTAATAATTGGATCCACCAGCCAGAAAGGATGCTCCCTGAAAAGTACTTTGCAGGCGGATCTTATGATCCTGGGTCCAAAGCCTAAAACCCCCAAGGTGCCTGAAAGAAGAGACCATCAGTGCTCCCCTCAGAAACCTCTGACCATGTATTGATCTACTTCTTAGACTATGTGGTGTTCCTCAGCTGTCTCAAAACCTATCAGGTACAAATTCCTCTGTATGCTTTCAGTTTCTCTTTCAAAACAGCCACCAGTGAACAAGCAAAAACTTGTCCACTGTTGCGAAGGGAAGAAAACAACAAGAATACCCTGAAAAAAAATTAGCTCAGGGCTGGTAGAGGTCCTCAGGTTATGTTATGGCTTTGCAGGGGAAGGATCTGACTGTTTTGTAGAAGAATTCATGTTGAAACACCACTTATTTTGACTTTTTCATGTGGTCTGATGTGCAAGATTCCCAAATCCCCATCTGTGATTCAGCTGAGACCTGCCACTGATCAGGAGGCAATGAAATGGGAAACCTGAAAGCAGTTTATGGATTTTTGTTATGCTAGTTTTTTTGCTTAATCCAGGACCTCATTCTAAAGTTATCTGAGCAGCCAGATATTTGCCGTTTATACCAGTGCTCCAGAAGTGTTAGTAGATTTTATCATGTGTTTATTACTAAGCTTGCATGGAAATTTGAAATGCAAAGTGAAGACTTTTCAAATCATGTTTGTCAGCAGGTATTTACTTTGTCATCTAGACTGTTTCTTGTGCTTTGTGATTAATACCCGAATAAACTTTGCAAGTTGGGCACAGTTTACATGTATCAGCCCCTAGATTTTTCCTTTAGTCTTTGCTATAAGATACTATGCTATTGGTCCACTTTCTTTTGATTTTTTTCATTTTTGTTTTGGTTTTAGGAGGATTTTTTTCCCTTTTTTTTTTTTTTTCTTTTAGTCCACACATTAATTTGGCTTTATTATTTATGAACTTGCATGTTTGTACTGGAATAAGAGAAAATTGAACCTGGTCCACAGTTTGAAATACATCTTTTTCTAGCCAGTGTTTACTACAAACTGTTGTCATACTTCAGCAAACAGCAGTCTTCAAGCACTTGCCGTCTGTTGCTTACACAGGAATGCTCATTTGCCCATAGAACTAAGCTGATGTAGACAGTTTGCTGCCATTCAGAAGTGTGGTCCTTTTGCCTATTCCTCTGTCCTTGTCTGTACTTTCCTACTGCTTCTTTTTGGTCAAGACTGGCATTCATCTTAGTTTCTTGCCTTCCTCCTCCCTAGTCCCCTGCCCCATGCAGGTGAACTAGTAGAAACCTTTTCCTGTTTTCTGGGGTTTGGCCTTGTGCTGGCACAAGAATTGGCCATATCTCACTGAGAAGTTCCCAAGGATTTCGCCTCATTCTATTGTAACTGATTGGCACTTCATAAGAATCTCAGTGACAAATTCATGGCACAGCTGTGGTTCCCCATAACCCCTAACTGTGATTATGTGATTTCCCATAACTGGAAGAAGCGGGGCAGGGTTGCTACAGACAAGTGATTTGGTGCTTACCACTGTGAAGCATTAAGTTTTCTCTAAACTCTATTATCACAACAAAATTTGTCAAAAGATTTTTGAAAAGAATAATTTCAGCTAGTGTGAGGTAACTTTGTATAAGCCTGCTGCTTTGAATGAAGCATGGTTAATTTTCTTTAAGAAATATAACTATTAAAAAAAAAAGTACTATTGTCAGAATATCAGGTATTTGAGCAGGCCACCTTACTTTAGCTTTGGGCAATATTAATTCTGTGAGAACTGAATACATTTTTAATGAAATTCAATGTTTGGGCTTTCTTAGAGTTACAAAAGAGAAGACTTCTCTTTTGTTTCCTCCACCAGAAGTGGCTCTATTCCTCAAAGTGTCATTGTAGAACAGAAGTAAACAACATTTATTTTTACAAGTTGGCTGTACTTTTTAAAGTAAAATAGGATGTTGTGGTCATGATAGTCTAAATGACCTAACAGAGCTTAGTCAGGTAGGTATATTTTTTTTATTTTATCTACTGATGCAGCTGGAAAAAAGAAACTTTTATTTATGTGATATCTTTATTACGCCACAAATAAGTGAGAGGAGAAAGTTGAATGTTACAAATGTAAGTTAATGAGATGGAAATAGATTATAAAGATCAGTAGAGTGGTAACTTTTATATTTCAAGTCCAGACTGCTCCATGAAGACATTATAAAAGAATGATATGTGTTGTGGTGTCTCAAGGAAGCAGCTGTTTACTCATATGAGTGAAAGCTTAACGCATTTCACTCATAAAATATCTACATAGCTGATGCAGGTATAGACATATAATTTTACTAAGTCTTTTTAAAATTTATATTTACTAAGACAAGTTATTCAGTAATTCTGATTACAAGTGTTTTTCATACAAAGTCAGAATAGTTGGATTTGTTTACAGAAATCATAAATTGAAAATACTGATACACTTATCAGAAATATATTTGTTTTATAGACTAACAAAATATATTTATTCTGAAGTTTAGTTATCAGAGAATTTTTGGTAATTAAACTTCAAAATATATATAACTTATTTAAAGTGTCTGTCTTTCACATGGTAAGTAACCTTTAGGCTGTGATTTCAGGAAAACAGCACCCTACACAAAGCTGTGTCTAATGATACTTTCAAGGTAGTAAGATGCTTTTAAAAATAGAAACCAGGTTTCATTCTTTCATTACAAATTTGATCATGTGTAGGTGCCATTTCCCCCTTCTAGTAGGCAGTGTCCAAAAAGTCTGAAGGCAGAAAAGCTGTGCTGGCAGTCTGGACTGCTACAAAGCATTAGTACTCTGTGGAACGGGAAATAAACTAGAACCTGTGATGTTATGGGTAAAGACTGATAAGTCTAAACAGTAAAGAGCTTGTTGTTTATTTGACTTTGGGGATTTCTTCCCCAGTGTGTTTAAATGACAAAAATTTCTGTCAAAGGAAAATAACTGCTATCTGTTTGCTGCAGAAGTATTTCTACTCCCAGGCTCTTGTATAAATGTGTCGGACTGCACCATCTTGTCAGGAAGATCCCATCTCTTAAACTAGCAAATTAAAACTGTGCACAGCTGGGATTACTGGATCTGTTTTTTCCCCACTTTTCTGATTTTACTGCCAGTAAACATTGTTTTTCTGGTCCTGTGCTGCAAAGAGTAATTATCAAATGAAATCAACATCATATCCTGAAGCAGTCTCTGCAAATACAAGAAGTCACACTTCAGGTGGTATCTGCAGAGCTGGTCTTTTGATTTATTGCTCTTCTTGCACTTTATATGAGATAATAATGAAAGTATTTGGAAATTCTCTCTGATGCATACACTTACATGAGAAAATTATACGTGCTTTAAAAAGCCTGAAAATTAGAATCATAGAACTATAGAATGGTTAGGGTTGGAAAGGACCTTTTGATCATCTAGTTCCAAAACCACTGCCATGGGCAGGGACACTTCACACTAAACTGTCACCCAAGACTGTCCAACCTGGCCTTGAACAATGCCAGGGATTGAGCATTCACACCTTCTTTGGGCAATCCATTCCAGTGCCTCAACACCCTCACAGTAAAGAATTTCTTCCTTCTAACCTAAACTTCCCCTGATAGCTTTTGACTGTTAATGCTATTCATGCAATCTGTGTAGTCCTTATATTTGGTAAAAGATCCAGTCTAATCAGTTATTGTGCAGAAAAGTACATGACACAGAGTCAAGTCTGCACATGTAGATTCAGTACAGTCCTTCACTTAAATGCTTTTCTTGATCTCAATCACACATACAAAAAAAAAAAAAAGAAATCCTATAAAGGTGACAAGAGTAGAAAACAGCCACCTTGGGTCCTATTCCAACTCATTTCATAAGTGGATAAGTGGGCGTACTTCCCCTCCTTCCCAGTCTCCAACTTCATCGGCCCTATCTTGGACTTCATCAGATGAGCTTTGTCCACTAGTAAAAGAGGTTATTACTATATTGAAAAGATACTATTGCAAGTACTCATATGAATTATGGAGAATTTTTTGATTCATATTTTTCTTCTTCATTTGTAAATATAGTACAAACTAAGAACAGACAGCTATTTCACACAGGTTTATACCTAATGTCTTTATGACAGCAGAGGTAGCTACCTATGGACAAAGAGAGACTGCTTGTATGAACAGTCAATCTGTCTCTGAGAAAGTGCCTGTTCTGTCCGGGTCAGACCCCATATGTAAGAAGAAGTCAAAAAGATGAAATTACTTTAGGAGAAAATAAATGATTTGACTCTTTCAGTGAATACTTAAAACAACAAATTGACAGAAACAGGAATTGATTTTCACATGATCTACAAAATATAGGATTGTTCTGACCTTCAGATAAGATTAATTTGCAACTAATAATTCACTGTGTTCCAAGTCTCATTGCATTTGCTGTTTCCATGAATCTTCTGTACTATTTTTTTTCCCCTCTTCTCTGCTCACTTGCTGCCATTTAAGTGCCCTGAAAGAAGAGAGTCTTGGTATGGTGCCAAGTGGTCTGGGCTAATTCCAGGACAAAGGAATGACTTTTCAGCCATCCCACTTCTTCACTTGTTATGCCTTAAACAAGAAAGTAAATATTAACAGTAGAAGTGCTAATTATTTTAATCTTTGATATTTTTTTTTTTTAAGAAAGCATAAAAGAGATTTTAAAAGAGATGTAAAAAAAAGTAACTTTCTCATTTCATCTCAGTCTATGCAGAACTGGTAACCTGCTGACTCAAGTGCAACTAAGACACCGAGAAAAGAGAGGTCTATTGAGCAGTTATGTGCCTTAGTGTTGATATATCTGTTACGTGTTTTACAGATTTGGAAATTACAACTGGTGATGGCTGCAGGATATTTTTATACATGCTGAGAGTGTGAATTATTTGATATTTGCTCTACAGGGGTTTTCCTAAAGTTCTCCCCAGAGTTCTATATTATAATCAAAGACAGACTAGGGAGAATGTGGGCCCTCTCCGGAAGCTATCAGGAGAACTGACTACACGGGATTTGGAGAAGTCTGAGGTTCTGAATGACTTCTTTTCCTCAGTCTTCACTGGCAAATGCTCTGACCACACCACCCAAGTCTTGGAAGGACGACGCAGGGACTGTGAGAATGAAGACGTTGGGCCTGCTGTAGGAGAGGATCTGGTTCGACACCATCTTAAGAACCTGAACGTGCACAAGTCCATGGGCCCTGATGAAATCCATCCGCGGGTCCTGAAGGAGCTGGCAAATGAAGTTGTGAAGCCACTGGCCATCATATTTGAAAAATCATGGCAGTCAGGTGAAGTTCCTGATGACTGGAAAAAGGGAAATATAACCCCCATTTTCAAGAAGGGGAAAATGGGTGACCCGGGGAATTACAGAGCAGTCAGTCTCACCTCTGTGCTTGGCAAAATCTTGGAGCAGATTCTCCTGGAAGGCATGTTAAGGCACATGAAAAACAACAAGGTGCTTGGTGACAGCCAGCATGGCTTCACCAAGGGGAAATCCTGCCTGACCAATTTGGTGGCCTTCTGTGATAGGGCTACAGAGCTGATGGAGAGGGGTAGAGCAGTTGATGTCATCTACCTGGACTTGTGAAAAGCGTTTGACACTGTCCCACGTCATCCTTGTCTCTAAATTAAAGAGACATCAGTTTGATGGATGGACCACTCGGTGGATAAAGAACTGGCTGGATGGCCGCACACAAAGAGTTGTGGTCAATGGCTCAATGTCCGGCTGGAGACCAGTAACGAGTGGTGTCCCTCAGGGATCGGTGTTGGGACCGGTCTTGTTCAACATCTTTGTCGGTGACATGGACAATGGGATTGAGTGTGCCCTCAGCAAGTTTGCCAATGACACCAAGCTGTGTGGTTCGGTTGATACGCTGGAGGGAAGGAATGCCATCCAGAGGGACCTTGACATGCTTGTAAAGTGGGCTGATGCCAACCTCATGAAGTTTAACCATGGCAAGGGCAAGGTCCTACACCTGGGTTGGAGCAATCCCAGGCACAGCTACAGGTTGGGCAGGGAAGAGATTCAGAACAGCCCTGTGGAGGACTTGAGGATGTTGGTCGATGAGAAAATGAACATGAGGTGGCTTCAGTGTGTGCTGGCAGCCCAGAAAGCCAACCGTATCCTGGGCTGCATCAAAAGAAGCGTGGCCAGCAGGTCAAAGGAGGTGATCCTGCCCCTCTACTCTGCTCTCATGAGACCTCACTTGGAGTATTGTGTGTAGTTCTGGTGTCCTCAACATAAAAAGGACATGAAACTGTTGGAACAAGTCCAGAGGAGGGCCACAAGGATGATCAGGGGACTGGAGCACCTCCTGCATGAAGATAAGCTGAGAAAGTTGGGGCTGTTCAGCCTGGAGAAGAGAAGGCTGTGTGGAGACCTCCTAGCAGCCTTCCAGTATCTGAAGGGGGCGTATAGGGTTGCTGGGGAGGGACTCTTCATTAGAGACTGTAGTGATAGGACAAGGGGTAACAGGTTAAAACTTAAACAAGGGAAGTTTAGATTGGATATAAGAAGGAAATTCTTTCCTGTTTAGGGCGGTGAGGCACTGGAATGGGTTACCCAGGGAGGTTGTGAATGCTCCACTGCTGGCAGTGTTCAAGACAAGGTTGGATGAGGCCTTGGGTTGTATGGTTTAGTTTGAGGTGTCTTTGCCCATGGCAGGGGGATTGGAACTAGATGCTGTTAAGGTCGTTTCCAACCCTAACTATTCTATGATTCTATGATTCTTCTCCTTGAGAAGCGAAGGCTGCGTGGAGACCTGTCGTGGTTTAAACCCAGTCAGGTAGCTTGTTCACTCACTCCCAGTGAGTGGTGCCGAGCTGACAACAATTGAGGTCCGTGTCCGTCTCCCCCCCCGCCTCCCCGCACCGGGGATCTCCCCTTCCCCGCTCCCGGAGGAACGGGGAGGAGGATCGAGAGAGTGCAACTCCTATGGGTTGAGACAAAAACAGTCCAGCAACAAATCACCACCGCTACTATCAGCTACAACAATGATAAGGGAAAATAACA
The DNA here is from genome assembly GCF_034315485.1 of Pezoporus occidentalis. Taxonomy (NCBI): domain Eukaryota; kingdom Metazoa; phylum Chordata; class Aves; order Psittaciformes; family Psittacidae; genus Pezoporus; species Pezoporus occidentalis. The sequence goes on from NW_026915724.1 coordinate 10,786,848, forward strand.
AGGGAAGAGAATACGATACCACCGGCCAAGAAAACGAGTTCCACCCGGAAGCCCCTGTACTTCCGGGTAACTCCCAGTTACCCCTCACCCCGGGCATGACGTGCTGTGGTATGGAATACCTCCCCGGCTAGCCCGGGTCAGGCGCCCCGTCTCTGCTTCCTCACAGCCTCCCCTCCTCCCTGCAGAGCATGAGCCTCACAGAGTCCTTGGTCAGGGTAAACATCACTTAGCAACAACTGAAAACATCGGCTTCACCAACACTGTTCTCAAACTGGAAGTCAAAACACAGCACTGCACCAGTTAACACAAAGGAAAAACATGACTGCTACTGTGGAACCCAGGACAAGACCTCATAGCAGCCTTCCAGTATCTGAAGGGGTCCTACAAGGATGCTGGGGAGGGACTCTTCATTAGGGACTGTAGTGACAGGACAATGAGTAATGGGATAAAACTTAAACAGTTAAGGTTAAGATTGGATATAAGGAAGAAATTCTTTACTGTAGTGGTGGTGAGGCACTGGAATTGGTTGCCCAAGGAAGTTGTGAATGCTCCATTGTTGGCAGTGTTCAAGGCCAGGTTATAATGTATATAGGAGTTCTTGAAAAAGGATCCTGTAACAAAGAATATTTAAATAATAGTAATTTTAGATGCTATATTTTTTTTTGTGGATTCAACATTATCTTACATACTCAGTAACTACACTGGCTGTGTAAACACCTTTAAGCACCTGTGATAATAGCAACACATTAATAGAAAACCAGGAATGCTAATTATCTCTGGCTCCAGTCTTTCACATCTTCTCTCTGTGCCTGCATAAATACTCATGGAGAAGGAAGTTGTTATGGAGCTAGAGAGCAAATGCTTTGCAGAACAAGGGCATTTCTTCTCTGTACTGTTAGGCTCTCATGTAGAAGGAGATGTGAGCCAGACTAATATATCAGTATTAAAAACACATAATTTTACTCCCTAAGCATCAGGTGCGATAGCATTCCAGTATGTGTATTACAACTTAGCTAGAAGAAATTAACATTTAATATATAGTTTTCAAAATATTTATACTCCTTTGGAAACCACTGTTTATTGATGGCCTGAAGTAGCTCACTGTGATTGCTTGCTCCTTACAACTTTTGTAACAATATTTGATATGTTTGATATGCTTTTTGGCATAAGATTTGCTATTGTGTCACTGGTAGCTTTGCTTTCATCTTCAGAAGCAATGTATGCCTTTTGACACCTTGAAAAACTTTTATGTTAGTTTTCATGGCTCAGAACTGCTTCATAAGGGTTAATTTCAAGTCTCTATGTCCAGAAATTCACCCTCTTCTCTTTTTTTTTTTTTGTTTATAGTTGAGGGCTTATAAAAATATATCTATTTTTTAATCTATTGTCAACATATCTATCATTTTGGCTCAATCTGCTCATTGGCTCTGCTTACCTCCTTATATAATGTGCTACTTTGTAATCCACCTTATCATTTTATTTTTATTATAAGGATGAAAACATTAGAGGACTGTATTTGTAGGCTGTAAGATGTGTCCTCTTCTGTAAAACTTACTATTTTCAACATATCACACAAATTTCTGTGTTTTACCATCTAGTTTAGATGTCAGGAGCTTGTTCCACTGTATATCAGTTTGGTGAGAATTTTTTGCATGTTTCCAATGAGCTTTAGACCTTCACCACTTTGGAGTAGAGACCTCCTTTGATTGTAACTGTCAAGTACCACCTAAGTGTTTTGAATGCTTTCTTAAACCAAATATGCTTATTGCCAGACAGTTTTGTTAGTCTAGCACTTTCATTTTTTAAGAATATTTCTTTTAAGAAAAGTTTTCTGAATCTGAGGAAAGATTCACAGGCAAAGATATGAAAATGAGAATTTTTTTCTCCCTTTTTTGATCTCTTGACATGATAAGACTCTAAGCAGCTCTGCCAGCAATCTGGTTGATGCCAAAATTATAGAGGGGATTTAGGAACACAGGATGTCTTTACCTTGCTTGGAAATTGCCCAATAGTCTGTTTTTTTCAGCACTTTTATGAAAAGTTGAAGGTTGATCCAAGTTAATTTCTAAATGAACTGCTAAATACAGAAGCAGAAATGATAAAATGCACAAATGAAGTACATTATTATAATGGAATTTTATTGCCTGAGGAATAGTGAGTGAACTAAAATCAGAATGACCTTTTAGTTGATGGATATTTTGTGACTTTGACTTTTTTCTTTTTTTTTCTGATTCCAGAAATTGGCTGTTTTATTCTGTAATCTCATCAATGTGATTGCAGTTGTTTTCTTAACCCTAGTGTTGCTATTGGCACTGTATAAGATTACTTATAGTTTTGAACCATAAATCTTTTCCATATGTCTGAACGGAAGCCAAAAGGACAGTATGCAAATATAGAGGTTTAGCATATGTAATTATTTTCTAAGTAGCAGTAGAAAACATATCATGGCTGTGTCTGAGGTAACAGATAATTTCCTTTCTGCCACTTTAAAAAAGAATTTAAAGATGCAGAAATCAACAAAAATAATTTCCCCATTTCCATATGTCTACTGTTCAATAAATCCATGGAAAATCTACAAGCTGTTGATTGGTTTGTTTTACATGTTCTTGCTGTCCTACTGTGAAACAATAGTAATTATACAAGAAAAAGAATAACTACTTTTCTGTCCTAACTGGTTTGTCTCTAAAGAAGAGAAGGACCGTGCAGAGACAAAGAAGTTAAAAAAGAAGTCATACCTGTGCTCTGAGAGCTGCTGGTAGGAGCTGGTTGTAATCACTTATTGAAGGTCAGTAATTTTAAATTATGCCCAAATTGTGGCAGACATTTTAGAGGAATCTGAATTTCATTTGAGCACAGTCTCTTGGGGTACTATGTCTCTAGATGATACCTCTTCTCCCTGGCTTTTGAAAACAGTACTTTGTCATGCAGTACCTTTTAACTGAAATTTTTCACCCAGTGCTATTCATTCTTCCATTTGCAAATTGCAGCTGCAGAGACTCATAGACGTTAGGAGAGAAGGATCACCCCTTTACAAATGCAATTTAAACAACCTTCCAATCATTCCTTTCTTTTTCACCATATATGCAACACTGTTTACCTAGGTCATTATGGTCCCCATAATCTCACTTTACTTAAAAGAAATTGAGGTAATTTCAAGTAGCAGACTATCCAAAGTAGCTGTAGTAGACTGAATTTAAGCCTAATGTTATGGAGGAAAGCTTACTTTATCTTTTAAAACAACACAATAAAAGTTTGCCATGAAAATGAACATTGAGCAAAAACTTTTTGTTTTGCCTTAAAGCTCTAATAAAAATCACTTTTGCTACTGATTTCTTTTTTCATGTCAAGAGATTTAAAAAAAAAAAGATTCTCAGTAATCATGGATTTCTTGTATAACCTGTGAACTTTGTATTGGTATCACTTACGTAAAATTATTGAGAGATACCTTAATCTTGTGGTCTTCTCTTTGTTTCAGATTTCCTTTTCTGAGTACAGCTGACTGTTCAGCTGCCAGAACAAGCATACCTTTAATCTTTTTTTTTTTTTTTTACAGAGCTTCTTGTGTAATTCTGTGAGTCCGAGTCATTTTTCATTTTCTGAATCTCCTTTGAACTTTCGCTTTGGCTTGGAAATACTTTGCTTTTCCTGTTTCTCTCCACCTGCAGCTGGGAAAATCTGGCTTCTATCAGATTTGATTCATTACTTGTTTGGAGTACAGTAATTGATGTTAACTGTTCTCTATCCTTTCTGTAACAAATCTTTTTTCACAGTGTGATGATTACATATATCAAAGCAGTTCTTATTATAGACTGTTTTTGTCACATCTATGATATAACATCAACATTTTTAATTTTCTGTAGATAGAGTTGATGTAGACTCTAGTAGGGATCAAACGTTAAGCAAAACACTTGCAAACCACAAAATTTCTTGACAAGGTTATTCTCACATTTAATAAAATTTAACTCTGTAACTAGTTATTGAGTAAACCCACCTCATTTTTATTGTGCAATTCAGCCTATAAAGTTGGAATGTGACTAGCTTGTTTACAGAAGAATGAGGCTGGGGATATGCCAGGACAATAATCTTCTTCTAAGAGCTATCTTTTTTTGTGTTTTTCAATCCCATGCCTTTTAATTATTAGAGCTCTGATTGAAGAAGGAAGCCAAATACTCGCTTGCTTCATTAGCATTGGAAAGAAAATTGAAGCATCTCTCCTTAACAGCACATTAGACTGAGGAACAAAAACTGGAGGCAAAATATACCTTTATTTTCTGAATCTTAACAAAACAAAAACAAACCACAAAGCACATCCTGTCTTAGCTAGGGGCGGAGCAAAGTGAGAAGTTCATAGGCCAAGAGGAGCAACCCAGACTTCTTTGAATCTTAGCCTGCCTTTGCAACCAGCTGATGCAGTTTGGGAACATTTCAGATAGCTTTGACAGGCTAGAGACCAGAATATGATTTAATTTGGCCTGGAACCCATCTGTCTTGTGGCAGTAAAAGGGAAATTACTCACTGTAATTTTTATTACTCACTGTAATAAGAGAAAAATCTCTTCCTGCAGTCTGGAGTGTTTGGCAAGGGAAGAGGGCTCAGCCACTCCCCAGAAGCGATGGGGAGCTGGGCTCATGGGCACCTGCGGATGACTGCAGGCACCCACCAGGACATTTCTCCACAGAAATGCTCAGGCCCGGGGTACACTAAGCATGTGGTTAATCACCTGGATTAACTCCAGGCTCTTTAAACTGTAATTAACAGAGACAGTTCTCAGCTTCTCTCTTTTAATTCACCCAGAGCAGTGCAATTTCAGGTGTGCCTGGTTTTGTGTTAGCCTGTTCACTGATCCCAGGAATGAAATACATTCAGTCTTTCAGCTCTTTTGTCCTCTGTGAAGGGCTTCATTTGAGTGTTAAACCACCGTCATGTGGTACTTAAGTTCCCACTGTGTACCTAAAGGAAAGTGATTGAGTATTATTGAAAAGATGGTAAGATTGTTGGTGCCTTTGATCATTTTTAGGAGCAATTGATGTTATGAGCATCCTAGAAAGAAAGAAGCAAACTACTTCCCCTTCCCCCCCCAAAAAACAGACTCCTGGACTGAGAGTGAATTAAGGTGGAACTGTTCTTATTTAGTTGTTTTATTCTGGAATGGCTGTTAGTTTTGCATAAGCTGTCAAAGTGAAAGTATTTGTTTTCAATTCTGATGTTTGTTTTACTGTTAGATATGAACACAAAATTGAGGTTGATTTCTTTAAACATCAGCACAGGATAAACACTGGATATCATCTTACAGAGTGTCGTATCAAAGTTTTTGTGAGAGAAGTATGCACACAAGATGAATAATCATATTTCCATATCTCTTTCAGGTCTCTTTTTTGTCTCTGGCCATTTTCTAATTTGTTTGATTTCATGGCAAGAAGATGCTCTAAAACTGAGAACTCAGAAGTTTAGATTTCTAGTGTTTCTATTCTTTTGGGAAATATTTGTGCATGGTTTAAAGCCCAGGTCTTAGACCAAGCCCTGAAATGCATTAATGTTTCCAGTTTTCCTCTTCTGTTCCAATTCCAGCCTGTCAGGACTTGTACATCAACACCAAAATGCCACTGGCTCCTTCCATGAACACAGAGATGCTCATAGGAGGCATTCAACATTCTACAGCATTGGGCTGCTCTTTTTTTCTCTTTCCTGCCATCTTGCCATTTCACTTCTTCTATACACTCTACCAATGTTTTCCTAATGAAGAGAAATTATGATCTCCAGAGTGGAACACCGTAGGAAGGATAGGTTAAAGGTGGGATTATTTAAAGAGGTTCAATAGCCAGCAAATTTAGCTATAAACCTAATTTTTTTATTTACAAATCCACCAATCCAAAGCAGTTTTGCACATGCTTAATGCTAAACACATGCATAGCATAAGAATTGCATATAGGCTGTAGGCAAACACTAATGTGTTACACAGTTTGTTAAACATGCTCATTTCAGCTAATGCTGACCTTTCTGGTTTTATTTAGGAAATCTGTTTAGCTGTTCCCTACTGCAACTGTTGAGTGTTTTGTGTCTGTGCTTGCATTTTTTGTACTATGATAAATACAGGCAGAAATTAAAATTGTGAGACACAGTTATATGAATACATATGGATATATAAATGACAATGTCTAATTCATTCACTTTAATAAAAAAAAGGCAAAAAAATAAATCACTGAATTAATTGGTCATTGCTGGTGCCAACCCATTTTGTCACAAGTATTTCTAAAGCTTTGTTGCTGCTGAATTAAAATGCAAGAATGTATTCTCTTCAGGTTTTTCACAGTGCCCTCAGAGGATTTTTAGGGTTTTGGTTTAACTGTGGAATTCATAGCATGTTATAAATTCAGTATTTTTTGCAGGTGTTCACTATTAATATTTTACATTTCTATATGTCTTTGTACTCCTGAACTTGAACTTACTTTGTAGAACAAGAAAATGAGGAATAGCTGTGTAGGGTATTTGCAAAATAACTCTACTTTCACCTTCATTCTGTTTGACTCATTAAAAGTTTGCAATCAAAACAAAAATGTTACTGTGATAATTTTTCACTATGTCTCTGATTTGCCTTGATTGAGGAATATGTTTTCAATGTTGTACATGTTCGTTTTTCCCCACTAGTCTTCTGTTACTATTGATAAAGAACGTGCCTGTAATTTTCTCTTTGAGATGGTTGCTGAAACATAACCCAGATAAACATAAACATTGTCAATTGGAACTGAATATTCTAAAATCATTTTGTTGCATTTAAATTGTTCTTAATGAAAAATTAGTTTAGATATTTTTGTGTATTTAATGACATGATCCAGAATTGTATTATTATCCTTTTGCACTGATTTTCTGATCCTTCTAATTGTTTTTTTTTTCTGAATGCCACTGTCAGTGGGTGCAAATGATTAATGTAGGGGGGAAACAGGCTTCTTTCAGCACACCTTTGTTAAAAAACAGAATTCATATTGCTCTGTTCTCACTTGAGGATAGTCAGATATGGTATGCATGGTGATTGTTCTATTGTAACGTAGCTTTAATTTGGCCTGCAGTCATTTTGAAGCTAAGGTAAATTAGCTCACAAGATTCAACAGCCTGATTGAGTAGACTGTTATTGTTTGTGTACGCATTTTATAAATATGTGTGCGCATATGTGTTTTTATATATAGTTATATATATATATAGGGATATACTGCCTATGAGAGTCCTCTTAGCTGCTTAGACTGTGCTTTGCCTGCTGCCCATCAACTGGAGCACAGTGGCATCAGTTGTTTTAAGGAATAGTACAAGCGGTTTCTTTAGGAGGAAAACACTGAGAATAAATGCAAAGCGAGAGTGCGCTGACCTTCAAGTAGACTTTACTGCCAAATTTAGAGTAGACCCACTGTGCTTCTGCAGCACAGCAAAGCTGATTTCACTGAGTAATTCTGTGGTTTAAAGGTTGACCTCTTCCTGCCTGATTTCTCGTGCAGCAGGTGGCTCACAGGGAGCTGGTTTGCAGCGTGCGGCTCTCACAACAGGAAAACATATTAAAGGAGACAGTCAGGGTTTTGTTATGGCTGTTAAACAGATATATACAGAGCATAGATCAATAAAATAAAGGGCAAAAGAGAAAGTGAGGAGGGCAGGAGAGAGCCATGTACCATGGAATATATTACTTCCCTCACTCTGAAATGAAAAGAGGATGTGAATGCTCTGAATTGATCAGCACACAGTGCACTGCTGAAGGAAAGCAGGCTCCTGTGGAAAACTATTTTTCTTTACTGATAAAAAAAAAAAAAAAAATCATGTGGAAGATAAGATCAAAAAAATGTGAAAAAGGAATTACCCAGACTGAATATTTTTTTCTTAACAGTTATTTTGTAGAGAGGAAGAATAATAACAAAGTTGGCTCAGTTAATCCTTGAATATGTTTCTTCTGTATTTTCAGTTATTGTTTTGTAGTATGCTAGGACAGTTCCTTTCTTCCCTGAAGGATACACTTTACATGAACAGGCTCTGTACAGTAGTTCATTCTTATTGTCTGGGTTTTTGATCACTCACTCCTTAGAGGTGGCTGAGCCATGGTAAATAGTGATCTCCTTCACATAGTCCTTCACATATTTCTTTATGCCTTCAAATACCTTTGAAGGTAACTGAGATCTTTGTTTAATAGAAATTGTGATTCTTATTCTAAGTATCATTGTTTTTATATTATTTTCAAGCAAGTCTGTTCATTAGATTAAGCAGCTGCATTGAGTAATAAGAGTTGAGCCATTAACTCTTTAGTTAATGAGATGAATGCTAGTACTTTTTGAGACCTGAGTTAAAACTTGTCTTCTAATCAGAGTCAGGACTACATGGGTCAAAAACACCTGCAGTCTGAAATGCAGCCACAGGCGTTGACTAGTGGCATTGCCTGCAGATATCAATATAGTTACTCATAGGCACTAACAGGTGATACCTATTGGAAGGCATTAAGACCTACTGGTATCAACAGATATCAATATGAATTATTGCCTGTTGGTGCCAATAGGTACTAGTAGTGTCTTAATCTCAAACCACATTGTGAGCCTAGAATGAGAAATCAAGATTATTTTTTTTTACCTGTACATCCAGTGTTTGGAGTGTTTCTCTCCTTGAGATTAATAAACTAATAATTTGGGGTTTGCTGTTTTAGGTTAAGATTCTGTAAAGGTGAAACAGGTGCAAAGCAAGGGCTCTGAATTTTTATTAAGGATAATATGAAAGCACTGTGCAGAAGGTGGGATGCAGCTCACCAGTGGAAACATCTAGACTCATTTTAAGATGTGCCTGTCTGTCTCTTGATTATAGCCTGCTCTTACAGATTGACAGAGGTAATGATCTGAAGTCTACTTCTCATTTCTGAATGCAAAGATCAGTATTACAAACATCCAAAGCTAGGTGAGCTGAACCCTACCTTTACTATCTTCCCAGTGTACAAACTGAAATCAACCCAAGACCTTTTGTTTTGTCTCAGTTCCTTGCTAGGTATTTGCTGGCTTTTGTACAGTTGTTTGGAATCAGTAGCTAAAGGATGTGGAGAATTCAGCATGTTGGCTGGGTCTACCAGGTAGCATAGCGCTGCATGCAGCCAAATAGATGTTGTCAGACCTGGAGCATTGAGGCTGAGTGTGTATTGACAGGACTTCATAGTGGTTAAGGGTCACCAAGGCTGTGCAGAGGCACCTGCTGCATCTGCAGGGGGCAAATTTAGGGTTGGCAGACATGCGCTATGCACCTTGCAAAAATGGCTGTGCTATTTTGACAGTGATGTTAGTTTTGCAGTCCCAGTTTATCAGCTTGTAAAATGAATACTGGTTTGGCATCCATCAGAAAGTTTAAACAGATAATCCAGCAACTGGATTTCAGATATGTGAAAGTTGATAACCTAACTTGATAGTGAGCACAACAGATTAATGATTATAGTAGTGTCTTGAAAGGGAGAGAGCATTTTGTAAAAAATTAGACCACTGTTTTGTTTTTTTTTTTTGTGCAGTTACCGTATTTGATGTAGTAAGAAACATCTTCTGGTCTTAACATGTTCCAAAGTGATCAAATACTAGTACCTGTCTAGTGCAGCTTTCTGTAAATGAGAAGATGTGTGTTAAGAGTTGGGTCAGAGGAAAAAAAGCAACCAGTGCATGCTCTGCTCACATCTGCACATAGGATGTGTACGCGCAGATATGCAGATACACAAAAGCAAAGCATGCTGGTGTGCTTTTAATTTTCTGGAACAATAATTTATCTAAGAAGAAAAGGAAGCTATCCTCTCCCGGTGGTGTGCCTATGATCAGGCAGAGGGATGAAACTAGAACTGCAGAAGTGTTAAATTGCACAATATCTACCTAAGAAACTAATTAACTCCTATTTTATAAGTTATTTACTGGTTTTATAAATTATTTTACTATTTCATAAATTATTTACTGGGTTGTTTGGTTTTTTTTCAGTTGAAATGAAATTATAGTTTCATCTTTAAAGTGAGGTGGACTGTCTTCATGCCCATGTATTTTATGTCTTTCTTCTTGGAAAACTTAAGTAAAGGAGACCTCTACTCTGTCCATTTTCCAACTTATTTTCAAGCCTTGATGTGAAAGATAATCAATGACACTGTCATTTCTTTTTCTCTTTATCTATATAGCAGTAGTCTAACTACAAATTTATTAGCTCCAGATTAAGATACGGAAAGGCCTTGTTGAAACTTAAGGTTAAGTGTCTCTTTTGCAATCATGCTTGTATTGAGGAGACAGACATTTCCAAGTAGGTGTAAATAGTACACTTTATTTTGGTAACAGAAACCTAGTATCTCTATACTGAAAGATGAGGATATCCTGTGTCAGAAAAACAGCATCACTTGTTAACTTGTTTGTTTAAAAAGAATAAAGCTAACCTGTCCATTGACTATTTACCCAATACAGCCAAAAAAAAAAAACAACAGCCAAAACCCCCAAAGCTCCAAGCCCCAACATCGAAAGCCAAATCTAATATAAAAATATGTGCTTGACATACCTGCATATGAAATGAATACAAAAAACTGGGAAAAAGAATGCACTAAAAATAAATTGAAAGTGACAATTTCTGTTTTATAATTAGAGAATGCAGAATGATGGTGATCTACAGGAGGCTTCTTACGTATATGTAAATGCCTTCAACAAAAATAAGATCCAAGTAAATATTATCCATAGTGGCATCAGCTGTGGATAGTGTTTTAACATTAGAAAAAAATAATATGTCCCTACTATAGAAACATTACAACTTTGATTTTCCAGGCAGGAATTGCACAATGTTTTCACTAGCAGGTTAACAATTTTGAAATTAATTGTTTATCATTCAGATACAATTTATTCCTCCTGTAATAAATTTTACTGGATGATGTGAATCATGTTTTGATTATTTGAGTGTAACAGTTAGTAAACAAGTTTCATTAGGGGGAGATACAACCAGACCACTTGGTTAAAACCTGTTTTTAAAATTTCCAGTGTTTTTAAAAGAATGGGTTATGTTAATTGGCAAGATAAAAAAAAAAAATATTATTGCACAGGGCTCTAATGTGTATTAATAGATTGTCTCTATTATGAATTTTGTTGATTTATTTCAGCTGATTTTTTTGTTGTTGTTTTTACAGGCTTTTGAATAATAACCAAATTTGGAAGGTATCCAGAAATGGCTTTGAAAGGGCTTTAAATCTGCAAAACCTGTAAGTCAAGAAAGAAGCCTCTCTCTGATGACCTTCAATAGAAAAAATGTGATTTTTAGTTGTTGAAAAGTAAAAATAATCATATTACTCAACTGCAAAAGAATTTATTCACAGGCTGACACATTTATAGTTACTGAAAATCATGCAGTTCAGCAAAAGGTGATTGGACTAGTGAACCAATGTGGAATAATTTGGTTCTGTGTGTTTTATGCCTAACTGTGTAATTTTGAAAAAGAGCTGCATAAAGTGATCCTTTCTGCTGCTCCTTTTATTGGCTTCTCTTGCAACTTTAATCACTACTCTTGCTCATGTTTATATTTTGGGGGAATTTTGACGCTCCATATCACACCATGCAGAAATGACAAAATACTGTTTAACACAACTTTGACATTGAAAATTTCTGTGTAAAAAGCCCACATTAATTGGCTGTAATCAATTTAGATATAAAAGCTTTGAGCATTTCAGATTCTGCTGAAGACTGCTTTAACATTAATGTAATTAATGTATTAAATGTGAAAAGCATAAACCTGTGGAAAAGAGTTTAGGTTCATCTTTTTATGACAGAAAGGTTAAATATATTAACAGCAACTTGTGCCTCTAGACCAAATTGGGAACAAACTGCTTAAAGACATTAAGCAGACAAATTTGGTGGTGTTCTGTTGAACTGGGACCCGGTAAAATGTATCCCAGAGCTCTCAAGAATCTAAGAGAGTATAATTTGGAATAATTAAACACAGTATCCAAGAAATTGTGGATAACATGAAAGATATAAAGGTTTATGTGTCTATGCAAAAAAGGTACTCTCAGAGCTATGTATTAATCGGGCTAATTTCAATGTTTCAGAAAGCAGATTTCCTGAAGCAAATGTTTTAATAGTTGATCTATAAGTACCTAGGGAATAAGAACAGACTTTTCAACTACTGATAGAGCTCAGGTAACATATTTCTTGTTACATGTTGTCAGTCCTGCAGGAAAGGGCAGAAGTATTGGATGCTGTTTTAACTTCACACATTCTCTTTCACTCTTTCATCTGGTCTTATAAGCAGTCTATGGAAATAAGGTCTAAATGAAGCAACTGACTGATGGTAATCATCTCATTGGAAAAGTTGATTTAGTTTGTAGCTCTCAGTCAGCTGTTAAGCTGGAAGGATAATATGAGTGAAGTTTGTTTTCGGCCCAGCCCCAAGTCAAGTCAGTGTTAGTCAGAAACCACCAGTAAGATCTATTTCCAAGCCAATGTATTTATGGATGATAGCGCTGTGGGAAAAGAAAAAGTGGATTCTGACTGTAATTTACATTTAAGTCCTTTGCCATCATAGCACTGAGAAAGTAAAAGATTTACCAACTAGTTATATCCAGACACTACACAGCAGTGTAAACTCATTTTATCTCACCTCAGCTTCACTGTGATTTGAATTTTCTACATAAACATCAGCTCTGCTTGCTCCTGATAATATATAGAAGCTGGCTGTTTAATAAAGATCAAATTATGTTCTTTTTGGCTTAGTACATCAGAGAACATGCAGATATTCTGTTATATAGTGTGTGGAGAATGAACTAACCCAGGCAAAGGAAATGCGTAGCATAAAGACACCTGGCTGTTCTTGTAACTCATTTCAGTTTCTGGATATCTGCATTATACCATGGAAGGCAGAGTAGAGACTTATGCTTTCTGTTGCAGATTTTCCTGTCACAGTATTGGCCAGACACGACCTTATGATTAATCAAAGCACTGAGGAAAACACAGAGCAAAACTGCCCACCAAACAGCCACCATAGATAGTGCTATACATTAAAAAAAATAACATCAGTGCTGTCACCTTCTCTCTGTGTAATCTTGTTCACTTAATGCACTTGATCTCGACCAGAAGGGCTAGAAATTGGCTTCATTCATCCAAGTCCTAATCATTGCACTGAACAGTTTGCTGTTCAGACTTAGCTATTATATATTAGATTTTAACTTCTTACAGCTGTCACTATTTTTTTGTATTAAAACTTCCAACAAATAACCATGGAACCCTGTGTTCTGTTATTTAATGTTGTGTAATCTGGCTTTGTTGTATGTTATAGTGTTCATCTAAATCATTAGAGTCTTCAGGATCCATGACAATCAGGCTGTTTTCTGTTGCTAAGAGTTTAGATGGATCAATTTGTAATTCAAATTTGTCACCAAGTTATATAGTAATCATCTAATTTTTGTCCAATATATATAATATAGGTGTCTGATTTAATAAAATACTTGTTCTCATAAATATAGGATTTACAGAATGAAGATATTGCTCAAACTCATATTTTAATTGAAGGAAACAAATGTGGTGGGCTGACTTGTGACTTTTTATAGATTTTGATAACACGTATAAATGCATAGCAAACATATCTCTCACTTAGGAAACCCTAAAGCTATTTCCAAGATACTGCCACTTCTGTATATGCATATATATGCATATATAGCATACATATTAATATATGCATATATTATGTATATGTATACTGCCACTTATATGTATATATTTATTTTGTCTTTGTCTTTCCCCTCCTTCTCTTGAGGTTAAAGGAAGGTTAAATTTAATAATATTCCTGAGTTAGCATCCCTGTTATTATATCAGTTAACATGCTTCCTTCTTTGTGATATTGTTCAAATTCAATTGTCTGAGCTGGTTGGGAGCTGAGAGGTGTTTGTGGGTTTTCAATTGTCCACAGTCTCAAAGCTGGACTTGGCTCCTATTATAAGCACCCTCTCTAATTTTAACTTGTGAACTGAGAAGCTTTAAGCACAATCATTGCTTTCTTACCTGATGTAGTATGAAAAAAAAAAAGTAATTTCAGAGATTTTCTGTACTTTCAAAGCACACAGATAGTTCCAGATGTTTGTGCATTCATTACCACATACCCATAAAAAGGATCTAGATGACAGTATGACAACACTGATGTATGTGGGGGAATAGTAGATTTTGTGACGTACTCAGGTGTATGTTAACTCAGGCAACTGTGTTCAACTAAATGCAGAACTATCTGGCAGACTGCTTTGGAAACTGCTCCTTGCATGAGCTGAAACAGTTACTTAAAGCTTGCAGGAATGTGGGATGGAGCTCTTTGTCTTACTGGGACTAATCCTAAGAGAAGTCTGCTTGCCAGCTGACTGAACAGGTACAGTAATCTACAACTGGATGTACCATGTTGGGAGTGCTGAGGTGTTGCTTTATAATTACATGGCTGAAGCTCATCACAGCTGCAGTGTTGGGAGCTCAGCAGCAATTAAGAGCCAGTTTTTCAGCCATGTTTTTTCAGTTTCATTCTGAGCAGAGGCAGGGCTACAAAAGGCAACACAGAGAAAGCCAGGGCAGCGTAATAACAGCCATCTGTATCTAAACATGGGTTCACTGAAGTTTGTTGTATCTTTCATTTAAAAACTTATAGGGAGGTGGGTTCCTTAATCTTAAATAATACTTTGTAGTGCTTTAAGACTTTTTGTTCTAGTCACAGGAACTGTAAATAGCAATTTATCTTTTCGGTGATCTTTTACAGTTTGAAGGCTAGTATAATATCTTGTTTGTTTTTATTTTCTTTTCTCCTGGATTATAAACCCAGTATATTCTAAACAGATGTGTTTTCTATGCTTTCAGTCCCATTTGATATTTTTCCCTAGAATTTTTATAATTTATGTAGTACACTAATGTGACCTCAGTCATACTGAGTAAAGAAGGATTTCTTCATGTCTCATACATAGTATTGCCACTTATAATTCTTCACAGCATTTTATGTATTCACTTTATGTGTACTGCTGTGTAACTCTCCCCATCCAATTGAATCCTTTTACTTCCGTAGATTTCTGAAATAAAGAATATTTTGAATTGCAGACATAAACTCCCAGTTTTCAGTTTAAAAAGTATATCCACAGAAGGGCTGGACAAGGAACAGTTCCTGTACTATCCATCTCAGTGCATCCACTTGTTGATGATCACGGATCATATACAAACTAGACCTGCATTCATCTTTCATTGCAATTTTCCAGACTACAATGTTTCCCTTCAGGAAGGGACCACTTGGACAACAAATGAAACGATATATATCTGTATCTGTGTTTGTCTCCAAGCTGCTTTTACATTGCTGTGTGCAGGGAGGAGTGGCACTGAAGGTGCAGCCCAAGGGGGAAAGAAGAGAGGGAGAGCTGCTGCTGCATCTCTTATTGGAGTCTTGTGCACAGCATTTCCCAGGAAAAACAAAACTCATAGATCTTTCTCTCTTGGATACTTGCAAGGTACCTTGACGCTACATTACACAGATGACTGCCGTATAAACGAAAGGCGCCATACAATGAAAAAAGGCAATTTTTTATCTCCTTACGCTACCTTTTCATAACCCTCCAGAAATAATGGGGCTGTGTTGCTGCTGACAGCTTAAGAAGGGGAAATCATATAGGTGAAAAAAGAATCTAAGGATCATCTGCTTTTGGCCTAGCATGGAAGTAGGAGGCACTGAAGCAGAAATCACTGACAGTAAACTAAATCTGAGAACCCCTCACTGTATTTCCCAGGACTGTATACAACAACGTTATCTGAAGGCTGTGTCAAAAACTGTAGCATACCTGTAACACATAGTCCTTTTGCTTTTTCCCTCTCCATAAGGTCTGTTACTTTGATCATGCGACAAGGTTTACTCTTGACAAGTTCATGTTGGCCATCATGTGGCAGCCTCTCATGGATCTTGGAATTCGAGCAACCTTTAATCTGGATAAAAAGGTGAAAGAGAGTTGTTTTTTTTATTTTTTTATTTTTTAAGATATATTTGTTTTGCAATGCAAAAAAGCAACTCTGGAAAAACCATAAATATTTCATTCCTACTCATAAGCAGGATCAATCATATGAAATGTTGGGGATAAGTTATTGTTGGCTGAGATGATGCAGTTAAAGAACTTACTGTATACAGAAAAAATTGGACAAATCCAGGCGCTGGCTGCTATGAGAGAATACCTGGAAAAAAAAAACTTTTATATTTAAAAGTCTTTCCATCATTCAAGTGAAACTCCCATCTCTGATCTCCTAATTAATCTTCATATCTGTGGAAGAGCTACACCTGTTTTATGCTTTACCTGTTTGTTTGACTATGTGTTCAGTTTGTAATAACAAAGAGTTAAACTTTGCTCAGAGTACTTAAAAAGTATCAGAAAAAAAAAAAAAGTACAAATATTTATAACAGGAATCTGTTTACCAGTACTTAAAAAAACAGATGTTGCTCCCTTTGGAGTTCATTTCTTGGCATCCTGGTTTCTTCACTCCCACCTTAGCACAAAAGAGAAGGGAACCCTGGTGAGAAAGCAAAGCAAAACCCTTTGATGTAGGTAAAAATACAGCCACTGAAGCATAAAGGCAGAGAGTAGCAGAATATAGATTGACTTACTCCTCTCTTACCTAGATTCCCTTGTCCCCAAAAGTGAATTCTTGAGATGTGTTGAGTTTTCCAATGCATTAAGTAAGAGGGAACAACTCAGTAAGTGATGCAGCTCTCAGGATTTCTGACACAAAGCTAACCCTGCAAAAATCGCTTTTAGGGCTGCAAAAAGGAGAGATTTGAGGAGGCTGCCAGGTTTAAGAAATTATTATAGAAATTTTGCAATTAATGCTCAGAAGTCACAGTGGTTGACTGCTGTATAAAACAGAATCATAGAATCACAGAATGGTTGGATTGGAAGGGATCTTAAAGATCATCTAGTTCCAAGCTCCCTGCTATGGGCAGGTGCACCTCACATTAGACCATTTCACCCAAGGCTGTGTCCAACCTGGCCTTAAACACTTCCATAGATGGAGCATTAATCACTTCTTTAGGCAACCTGTTCCATGATCTCACCACCCTCATAGTGAAGAATTTCTTCCTAATGTCTAATATGAACCCACTCTCTTAGGTTTAAACCCGTACCCTTTGTCCTATCACTACAGTCCTTAATGAAGCATCCATCTAATCATCCATTCTAATCATAGAATAGTTAGGGTTAGAAAGGACCTTAAGATCATCTCATTCCACCCCCCCTGCCATGGGCAGGGACAACTCATACTAAACCATGTCACCCAAGGCTCTGTCCAACCTGGCCTTGAACACCACCAGCAATGGAGCACTCACAACTTCTTTAGGCAACCAATTCCAGTGCCTCACCACCATTACAGTAAAGAACTTCTTCCTTATATCCAATCTAAACTTCCCCCGCTTAAGTTTGAACCCATTACCCCTTGTCCTGTCACTACAATCTCTAATGAAGAGTCCCTCCCCAGCACCCCTATAGGCCCCCTTCAGATACTGGAAGGCTGCTATGAGGTCTCCACGCAGCCTTCTCTTCCCCAGGCTGAACAGCCCCAACTTTCTCAGCCTGTCTTCATACGGGAGGTGCTCCAGTCCCCTGATCATCCTCTTGGCCCTCCTCTGGACTTGTTCCAACAGTTCCATGTCCTTTTTATGTTGAGGACACCAGAACTGCACACAATACTCCAGGTGAGGTCTCACAAGAGCAGGGTAGAGGGGCAGGATCACCCCCTTCAACCTGCTGGTCACGCTTCTTTTGACGCAGCTCAGGACAAAGTTGATTTCTGGGCTGTGAGCGCACACTGAAGCCGGCTCATCAACCAACACCCCCAAGTACATCTCCGCAGGACTGCTCTGAATCTCTTCTCTGCCCAACCTGTAGCTGTGTCTCGGATTGCTCTGACCCAGGTGTAGGACCTTGCACTTGGCTTGGCTGAACTTCATAAGGTTAGCATTGGCCCACCGCTCAAGTGTGTAAAGGTCCTTCCGGATGGTACCCCTTCCCTCCAGCGTATCAATCGAACCACACAGCTTGGTGTCATCGGCAAACTTGCTGAGGGCACACTCAATCCCACTATCCATCTGCTGACAAAGATGTTGAGCAGTATTGGTCCCAACACTAACCCCTGTTATTTCATTATAGGGATTTAAGACTTATTTTATATTAATATTTTATTTTTCAGATGATTAAAAAGAAGTTGATGAAAAGAGGAGATTATGAGAGATCTTTCATTACTGTAATTGGAATTCTGTTCCAAGAATATCCCTGATATGTCCCAAGAAACGGGGAGGTGTGTTTTCCCATATGATTTTGAATTGAGCAGCACGTATGGATTTGGATGCTGTTAGGATGGAACATGCATGTTATCAGGAAAACATCTGGCTACATTAGTTAGGCAATTTTTGTTACATTTAACTCCTGTTGGTAACAGACCTTCTACATGTTCATTTAGGAACATGTCATGGTGCCATAGTCAGGGTTTTGGTGCCACAATCAGGGGTTTGGGTATCTTGAACATGGGACTCAGTTTAGTAGGCGAGGTCTACTGGGGGCTGGTGGAGCTGGTTTGGTAGATTGCTTGCCAGACTGGGCAAGGAGGCTTTAAACTAGATGTGTTGGGGAGGGGGGCATCATTCCACCCCAACACACCCACTCAGTTGCAAGCACCTCTAATAAATGCTCAGAGCAATGTAGAGATATTCCAGCCGCTCCAGAAAATGAAGCAGGCTTCAGTTGGAGCTCGGCTCAGATGTCTCTATACAAACGCACGTAGCATGGGGAACAAACGAGAGGAATTAGAGATGTGTGCACGTCTATGGGGGTATGATATAATAGGCATCACAGAAACATGGTGGGATGGCTCCTATGACTGGAGTGTTGGAATGGAAGGTTACAGGCTCTTTAGGAAAGACAGGCCCGGCAGGCGGGGAGGGGGAGTTGCCCTTTATGTTAGGGATAGGATGGAGAGTATGGAACTCTGTCTGGGGACAGGTGAGCAGTCCACAGAGAGTTTGTGGGTCAGGGTTAAAGGGAATATAGCTATGGGAGACATTACTGTGGGGATCTGTTACAGACCGACTGATCAAGGAGAACCTGCAGATGAAGCACTCTATAGACAGATATGAACAGACTCACGCTTGTAGGCCCTTGTCCTCATGGGTGACTTCAAACACTCTGACATCTGTTGGAAGGACGGTATGGCCCGGCACAAGCAATCCAGGAGGCTCCTCGATTGTGTGGAAGACAACTTCCTTCTACAAGTAATAGAGGAGCCGACAAGGAGAGGTGCCATGCTTGACCTCGTGCTCACCAACAGGGAACGGCTCGTTGGAAATGTGACTCTCTAGGGCAGCCTAGGATGCAGCGATCATGAGATGCTCGAATTTGAGATCCTCAGGACAGTGAGAAGAGGGTGCAGTGAGCTCGCTGCCCTGGACTTCAAGGGAGCAGACTTTGGCCTTTTCAGGAACCTCCTTAGTAAGGTTCCATGGGATATAGCCCTAGAGGGCAGGGGAGCCCAAGACCTTGATATTCAAGGATCACCTGCTACAAGCTCAGGAGTGTTGCATCCCAACTAGAAGGAAATGCAGCAGGAGGGCCAGGAGACCTCCTTGGATGGATAAGGAGCTGCTGAGGAAAATTCAAAGGAAAAAGAGGCTTATAAAAGTGGAAACAAGGACAGATGGCATGGGAGGAATACAGAGATGTTGTCCGGGATGCTAGGGAAAAGGTTAGGAAAGCTAAGGCCCAGCTAGAATTAAAATTGGCTAGGGTTGTGAAAGATAACAGGAAGGGATTCTATAGGTTCATTGCAAATAAATGGTTGTTGCTTGATGAAAATGTGTGTTGGTTGATGAGAAAATGAACATGAACCGGCTTCAGTGAGCACTCACAGCCCAGAAAGCCAACCGTATCCTGGGCTGCGTCAAAAGGAGCGTGACCAGCAGATCGAAGGAGGTGATCCTGCCCCTCTACTCTGCTCTCATGAGACCTCACTTGGAGTATTGTGTGCAGTTCTGGTGTCCTCAACATAAAAAAGGACTTGGAACTGTTGGAACAAGTGCAGAGGAGGGCCATGAGGATGATCAGGGGACTGGAGCACCTCCTGTATGAAGATAGGCTGAGAAAGTTGGTTCTGTTCAGCCTGGAGAAGAGAATGCTGCCTGGAGACCTCATAGCAGCCTCCCAGTATCTGACCGGGGGCTATAAGGATGCTGGGGAGGGACTGTTCATTAGGGAGTGTATTGATAGGACAACCGGTAACAGGTTAAAATTTAAACAGGGGAAGTTTAGATTGGATATAAGGAGGAAATTCTTTCCTGTTAGGGTGGTGAGACACTGGAATGGGTTGCCCAAGGAAGTTGTGAATGCTCCATTGCTGGCAGTGTTCAAGGCCAGGGTGAACAAAGCCTTGGGTGACATGGTTTAGTGTGAGGTGTCCTTGCCCATGGCAGGGGGATTGGAACTAAATGATTTTAAGGTTCCTTCCAACCCTAACTATTCTATAATTCTGTGATTCTATGACTGTTGAAAATCAGAGTTGGAAGAGTTACCGAAAAGCATCTTCTGGTGGCATAGCCATTTCCCTTGTACAGCAAAAAATTGCGTAGTTACACCTGAACTGGTGGTGCTAGGATCTCTTTACAGAAAAAAAGAGAAAAGCAGGGATTTTTAGGTAATATCAATTTAGGAACTATATATTCATCGAATTTATATTAGATATGTAGTTTAGAGCAGGGTAATTCAGCCATCTAAGTTGCCTGTTTCTCTCCTAATGATTATTTAAGATGTTGAGATGATTTGCTCAAAGGTGGATTTCTGGTTTGTTGATACAAGTTTGGTTAATGAGCTCCTTTCTTCTCCCCACCTATGGAGGAAGGAGGAAAGGTTAAGGTTGATGGCAACCTCCATCCCTCCCTCTGTCCCCCACAAATAACTGGCACAAAAGTGAGTAAGGCAATGACTTGAACTTTGAACTATTGCCATACACTTCCCATTGCATTTTAAGTACGGCTTTGCACCCTTTCTTGTAAGTGTTTGTTGGTTGTTTTTTTTTTACTTTCCAACATGTTATTTTGCAGTTTATTAGAAAGTTTCAGTTTGACCTGTGAGGTTTTAGTGATCTATCTTAATATCTGTGGTACATTTTCTGCCTTTGTCACCCTGTAAGTCTGTGCATCTCAAGCCTGACGCTTTTTACTTTTAGAATTTTGATTTCTACAGGACATGCATAATTCCATCAAAGTGAAACAAATTGCTTTACTTTGTTTCCACATGTAATCACCAAAACTAGGAATGTATTTTAAAAGCCTTCTAAGTCTTGCTTATAAATAAGATAGAAAGAAAGCACTGTTTTATAATTTTTTTTCTTTATGTATTTGTTTAAAGTCTTGATTGCTACCATTCAAGGGAAGTGAACTTGACATAAAATCTTTTCTCTGACACTTATAAATGGGGTTATAACATGAGAAAGTATCATCTATTTAGGTAATAACTTTGTGGGGAAAGGGAGGAATGTGTAAAGGGTATCATGGATTCTTTTCCTGTAGCAGTTAAATGCTTTTTTATAGACTGGGCTGTTACTTTTCAGTAAGTGATGTTTTTTCAAATGAACACTGAAGGTGAAGCAACTGACAATAAGAATATAAACAGACATTGTTTTTCTATTTCACAGAAAATATTTTGAATAAAGTATTGTACAAAAAGATCAATTTATACAGAAAAATTTTACAAATAATTTAATGAATAAGGTAAATTATTCATTCCACATCATCTATATTTCATCACTGGGAAGAATCTAGTCTGATTATTTTTTTCCTTAAATGTGAATTTGTTCAGTTAGAGGAAAGACAAACATTTGAATAAAGGATAATTGCATCTGACGTGAATGGTTTTTACTTTGTGACAATTTATCTTTGCAACAAAAATAAAATTCGCACAGTAGATCAACAGGACTAGCATATCCAGAACAGCTGTGACACAAAACTATTTACTGAAATATCTGTCTGCAATAGAGTTTCTGGAAACTTGTTTGTTTGTTTGTTTGGGTTTTTTTGTTTTGTTTTGTTTTGTTTTTGCCTTGAAATATGGAAATCTGTATTAGGACTGTATAAATTCATACTGTGAATATAGCTGCAGTTGCCATAATTAGAATTCGCCAATTTTATCTTGCTTAAGAATAACACTAACCTAATTATGGTTCCTACAGTAGGATTTTGTTGCCCAAACTTACTTACCAATGTAGAAACACCAATAAACATAGAAGAAAGCTCCCATATTATATGTCTTCAATTGCTTCTTGGAAAACATTCCTTATTTCCATTCATATGAAAGTAACCTTGGAGCACTGGGCTACTTTATTCTTGATTTGGTTGCATGGTGCCCAAATAAATAAGCAAATCCCCTTCCTGTCCCCTGTATCATTATCTTCTCCCACCTCTCCCTCCCCTGAAAAATATGTATTGTAGTCTGAATACATACAGGTATGTTAATTATAGAACTGAATAATAAAAAGAAATTCAAACAATGCTACACCAACACAAATAAATTCCATGTTCAGTAGAAAAAATAGCACTGACATAACATTTAATATGTTATTCTGTATTTGTGGCTGTTAATCATTGAGCATTATCTTTGCAAACCTTTGAAAAGCATTTTGAAAATTAATGATGACTTTCGGGTTGATATCACAGTCAAAGTAAGGATTTCAATTTTCTGTTGTAAAACTACAACAAAACCAAATATTACTTCCCATTACAAACAGATGTTTGTGTTAGCAAAATGTAGTTAACTGATGAGAATAATATTTTAAAGCCATATAATTATCAAAAGAATAGTTAATTATTTCTTGAATGTTTCTATGTTATTATTTCATAATTATACCATAAAAGTCCTCGTAACAAGATATACTATAGGGCAAACATGATATTTTCAATGTATCATTCTTAGAATGCTTTTTAGCTTCACTTTCTAATAGTTGTAGTACAAAGTCTTTTTTGCTCAGCTGTTTACACTTCATCATGCATCTGAAATACAGATGCAGACATTTGTAATGGTGACAGTGAAAATACTGAAATATGTAAAAACTCATTCAAAGTTCCTTCTGCTGTGTTTCACTTTCATTTGCATATTATAAAGTTTTCTGCTCTGTGTGAGATTTCGGTCATGTTTATCACAAAAATTTCAAGAACGCTGTAAATTCAGAACTGTTACCTTTCTTATCCAAGGGGAGAATGATGCACAAAATGTTGACTGGCTCAAAAATAAGATTGAAAAAGAGTTAGGAGAGCTAGACTTTGCATAGATGAAATGCCTCATGTAGGCATAATTCTTCTTTGTATGTTCCAAGTGACTTCATAATGTAGATATGAAATCTAGAAGGAGAAGGAAAAATTGATTTGTTGAGGATTTAAAAGCTTGTTTTCATTTTAATGGGGAGAGAAATTCCAAAATATTATAGTCATTTACAAAGGAAAAGAAATAAAAATTTATATTTCTTTTCCTGTCATCTGAAAAATGCTTTCACTTAAAAACTATATTTATGTCAGTTCTAACTATTTCAACTGTCTTTTATCTTGTGAAATATAAAATATTAAATTTTAAATAACATGTGAGTTTGAAATGAAAATTTTGAGATAACTCATATTGCTGACATTGAAATGTCCTCAAACATGTCACCATGCACTTCCTGCTCATGGAAGTGCCACAAAAATGATTAAGGGACTGGAGCACCTATCAACTGAGGAAAGACTGAGAGAGCTGGGACTCTTCAGCCCAGAGAAGAGAAGGCTCTAGGGAAATATGTAGAGATACCTGCAGATATTTAGCTGCAAAGAAGAGAGATGCAGGCTCTTTTCAGTGTTTGTTTGTGACAGTACAAAGGACAGTGGGCACAAGTTGAAAACCAGGAGGTTCCCTGTGAACATCTGCAAACACACTGTTGAGAGTGACTGAACACTGGCACAAGTTGCTCAAATCGGCTGTAGAGTCTCAGTCCTTGGAGATATTCAGAAACCTTCTAAACATCGTCCTGGGTAGTTGGCTTGAGGTAGCCTAAGTGAGCAAATAGGGATTAGACCAGATGTCCTGCAAAGGTCCCTTCCAACCTCAGTAATTTTGTGAAAAGCACTTATTCTCTGCTGGAGAAACGTTAAATTATAATTTTATTAATAGCTCTAATAGAGCACTTATGGGCACATTATGGACACTTAACCACAACCTCATAACAAGTCACTCTTTCTTCACTATTCCTGCCAAATATCATGCTTTGGGGAAAAAAAGTGTTGCTATATCGCATGCAGTGAAACATTTTATTTGTAGATAGAGAGTTTTTATTAGATAACTGGTAGAGGTAGAAAGACAAGCTTTTGTGCAAGGAAACATTTGTTTTTAATTTAAAGAGATGGTTCACATTTCAAAGCAAAGTAAGCATTAATAGTGTCTTAGAATTTAATTAAAAACGTAGCAGATCGTCCCTGAGAGAAAGAATGGAGCATAAAGAATAATAAAAGAGGGAAGGGGAAAAAGAAGGAATGGAGTAGTAATTTGTCTGAGAAGAAATAAAACAGCATAGAACATGGAAATATGACTTTAATGTGCCATAAAATCATTATCGTACTGTAGTCATTTAGTCTTCGGTATTTAACAGAGTGAGGAATTACTTTTCTCAGGTTTGTTTCACTTAGTGTTTTGTGCGTTCTTCCTTACTCTTTTACCAGCATTTCTGATGTTGATAAATGCTTGAGAAATGCAATTGCCAGGGTACAAGATATTATAACTGTAAAAGAATATTTCCGTACTATGAAAATGTGCTTCTTATCAGTCTTTTTAGCAAGGACCTTTTGCATCTTTTGTAAAGCCAAATACAAAGTATATATTGGAATTAACTCCTGTACCATTTAAGTTGTTATTTTAAAGGTAGAGGTAGGTAAAGTAGATTTTTTTATATAGTAAAATTACTGGTTAGTTATTAATCAGATTTTTTGTTCATTGGTAATAACTAGAAAATAAGAATATGCTGCTTATTCTCAGTAAACTATTGGTGTCACAATCTAAGTCTATATCTTTCCTATTATTTATTTCAGCTCTCACACTCAGGTGCATTCATATTATGTCTTTGATGTAATTTTATTTTTTTTTCCAACAAAACCTCTAGCATTTTAGCTTTTTCTTTAATCTGATAATAGTACTTTTATCCAAGTCATTGTGATATTAGGGTTTCTCCAGTCTTCTGCCTGATGCACCCTTTATCTTGGAAAGGGCTTCTTTTGAGATTTTGAATCTTGAAACTGTTTCTGAAAATCTTTTGGTTTTGTTTTTTTTGTTTTTTTTTTCTTTTTGTTTTCCTCCTGTCCCAGTCACATACTATGTAATGAATATTTTTTTCAGTAGTATATGTATGCATTTCCCAGAAGCCTAAGTGACTTTAGTGCTTAGGAGAATACATTTCCCTGGTACAGCCAAGCCTGTGCCAGTAGAGAGCAAGGCTGCTTTGCACTTCAGCTGTGCCCATATGAGGAAGAAACAGAAGTACTCAGAGGTGTCTTCCTCAATGAACTTAAGCACTGCTATGAAAACTGTATGACTCTTTCCAATAAGTCATTTGGTTACCTCTGAAAGTTGCAATCCTTGGCTTTCAGGCTGTCTCATTAATTCAGTCCTTCCCTGATGACATTACTGCATCCTTCTGTGTGCAGTACAGTTATCCATAAATCACCCATTTCTGTCAGTAGAAACTGCTTCTGCTTCTGAATCTTCCTGTAGAAGTCTGCATTTGCTTTGCATCCTCCCTGGGATATAGAGTACATTTGGAAACGTATCCTTCAGGGCCCTTCTTGAAGATCCAGTTTTATTTCAATGTTTCTGTAAACTGCCATGCAATGTTATGAATGGATAGCATGCATCACTGACATTTGTGCTGCCTGTTATACTTTTAAAACCCTCAGAAACTTTCAAAATATACTTCAAATCCTAGATATTGTATGCATAATAAATTTCCATATCCTCAGGTTATTATTACTTCACTCTTTCTGTCATGCATGCTTTCCATATTGTTTCGGTATGCCATCTCGTTGTCTTGACTGAATTCTTGGGGTGTTTCCCTGTGTATTTATGCATTGTACTAAAGTTCAGATTAGTGGCTACTACTCAAAACACTTTTTCCACTGCTACCATGTTTCAGTGAGAAAGTGGAGGACAGGAATGGCCCATGATGTTCTCCTGTAGTAATTCATCTGGAACAGAAGATGACAGAACTGTGGCTAGATACTTTGATTTAAATGTATAACTGGTTTTTAAAAAGAAAGTTGTGGCAAAGACTTTTTTTAGTGATGGTAGGACATCCATGTGCATTTTAGAAGACTACTTAAAGGAGTTTTGCCACCTTAAAAACTGGGAAAAGCTTATTTCAGGAAGAAAAACATCATTCATTTATTTATTTATTTATTTATTTATTTATTTATTTATTTCAAGGTCTTGCTAATCTGCTACCTAATTAGCCTTCAGTTTTCAGTATCATATTTTTTTTTTTCCTTTTTACTTAATCATATGTTTTTATCAGGACTTCACAGAAATTTTGGGTCATGCTGTTTCATCCTTTCATGCAGCATTCTCTGAAGAGGATGTTACTTCATTGCAGCACACTAAAAATGAGTCTCATCAACTTGTTTTATGTGATGGTTGACATTCAGAAGCAGTATCAGTTTTAACTTCTGAAATTCTGCCAAAACATTCAAGCTTGGATGTATAAAGCTGGGTTTCTCAATCTGCAGCTGAAATTTCCAGATCAAAGCAGCCTCATTTATAGTGAGCTCAGATTCTTTTGATATCGAGGTAATAAAATTCTTGCCTTGTCCTTATAGTAAGTAGGTAGCTTGTATGTTCTGACAAAGTCAGAACAGTAACTGTTTTGAATTATTTATGAGGATACTTCTTGACAATTCTAAATTTTTTGAATGTAAAAAAAAGTATTAGTGTTAATTTTTAGATAAAAGATTCAACTCACAGTGGATCAATTCCTATTGCAATTTTGATGTCGGTAATCAGTAGGTAGCATGGGAAGACAGTTTACTAACTTACATATTGCATTATATTCTTACGAATTGCATTTCTTTTGTTCACAGCTCTCTGAATCCTGCCAATATAAATAGTCTAATAACAGATAACTTTTCTGTACAGCCTCCGCAAATTATATTTTTTAACCCCTGAAACCAACTCCTGAGAAATGTTTTCTGCTCTCCCACAAGTCCTTATCACAGGGAATCTTAGCTGGAGAGTCCTTTTTGCCTACCCTGTTCTGCTCCTTTTCACTTACATAGGTTTCACTTGGGCAAAATGTACGTTTTATATACCATTCAGAACCAACTGATAAGAGTAAAAATTGGAGGAGGTTTATTTGTTTAGCTTTCTGGAAGCAAAATAACAAACTACTGGGACACTCACACTACTTCAACTTCATCCCAAACATGCTGCTGCTAAGCTAGTGTTTGTCTCAAAGCACTGAGAGGTGCACTGAGTCTGTAGGAGCATCTGTTTGAGGATGGGAAATGAATTTGGACAACAGACATCAAAGTTGTTGGAAGATGATGAAGAGACAGTAAAAGCAACTGAAATGGGTTTAATGTCACTAGGAAGGCTGTGTCATTTTTCCCTTTTTATCTCTGGCAGTGGGTAAAGGGTTGCGGGTGTGGATGTGTCAACTCTAATAAGAGAATGAAAAGTAAGCCAATATTTAAAAGAATTATTAGGGAATAAGGCTTCAAATGACATTTGGAGGAAAAAGTGATTGTAATGCAAATGATCTATTTTAAAGAGAGATATTGAAAGGAATTTATATGGTGTTACTCTAAAAAGCAAATGTCCTCTTTATTCTAGAAAGTAATGAACATGAAACAGAAGTTCCTAGTAATGGTTTAGTTTGGAAATGAGCTGCATTTGTCAAAGACTTGTGCCAGGTTTTCTCTTTCAACTGATTCCAGCTCTAACTGCCTATCACCATTGCCACAAATGTTTTTTCATGTACACCCTGTCATTCTCTTTGTTGATAAAAAACCTACCATATATTTTACTGGGCTATCAAAATATGGTCTGTAGCCAAGATTAGTGTAGCTTTTTAGAAACCTTATATAAATAGGTTGTTATGTTTTCTGAATTTATTTGTTGCCTTTTGAAATCATTTGAAATATAAACCATACAGTACCTTTTTTTTTGTAAAAATATTATAAACAAAAGAGAAAAGAGTTCCCATTTGCCTTTCCCCATGCAGTTCCAATAAAATGAACAGAAGTTTTTTCGCACAGCTCATTTGTACTTATCCCTGATCAATGTTTATCTTTCTCGATGAACAAGTACATCAAAATATCTTGTAGAGGTGTACCGCAAATGTTTATGGAGAGAAAATTATATCAGAATTGCTTAGTTCACCAGTCTAAAAATCAGTGGTGTCATTAATAATCTCAGGATAAACAAGCTCAGAAAGTTTTTAACAAGTGTATTTTGTCTGTTTTGCTATAAAATTAATTCATTTGCAATTCTAACAGCACAGAACATTAACAGCAGACTGTGAATATATTTCTATCCTTCTGTAGCAATAACTTTAGCCAGATAGTGCTGGAAAGTAAATGTTTCAAGGTAAATGTTAATTTCTTTGTATCATCTGAGTAAAACAAATCCTTCACATATAATCACTTTTCTTTACCCTGTGAGAAATTTTAATTCCCCACCCCCCCCATTTTAAATTTCCTTTTTTTTTTAAAAAAAAGCAACTTATAGTTAGAAAAGTGTTCTGTAAAAGCCTTTTTCTTGGACCAATTCTGTGACTGCTGGTTTTAAAATAAAAAGCTGATTCTTTGTCCATCCTGAGATTGCTCTTCCTACTAGCCACGAAAATTCTGGATGCATCTTGCCTTTTTATTTTACTGTTTGTTTTTAAATCACATGTTTTGCAACTTGCCAGTACTGCTGATGACACAAAGAAGGAACAAGAAAGGTTTATATAGAGCACAAAAAGGGTGAAGCCACGTGGCAATATTACATTTAGTGGATTTACCATCTTTGGAGATATTTAAAAGCCCTCTAGACATGGGCAACTGGCTCTAGGTAGCCCTGCTTGAGCTGGGGCATTGGACCAGATGGCCTTCAGAGGTCCCTTCCAACCTCAGCCATCCTGTGATACCAAACTCCTCTGAGTGCCAACCTAAACTGTAAAAACCAGAGACTGACC
Organism: Pezoporus occidentalis; assembly: GCF_034315485.1. Classification (NCBI taxonomy): domain Eukaryota; kingdom Metazoa; phylum Chordata; class Aves; order Psittaciformes; family Psittacidae; genus Pezoporus; species Pezoporus occidentalis. Next base: position 10,816,067 of record NW_026915724.1, read on the forward strand.
ATGGCTGTTGTCTCAAATACTCAATTTTTTTTCTAGTGTAATTTTCTGATTCCTATTAATTTAATTGGAAAGAACATACATAACTAAATTCCAGGCTCAGCTCTGGAGGTGCTTTGATAGCATTAGAGGCTCTGTTCTGAAAGCTGACAGTGAAAGGCAGTAGATGATAGTGTGGAGACAGGTGCAGTCAGATAATGCAAAAGTGCATAAATACATACATATGTACATAGCAATTATAAAAGGTATGTTTTCTTAAAGAAAGCCTGTCTTTTCTATCAAGAACAGTATTTTAAGAAGAAAACCTATATTTCCTAAAACTACATCAAGAAAATAAAAAGGGGAGCAAGATTACTACTTTTCCAGTGATCAGAATATAGATGTGTATTTAGGGCTTACTGCTCAACAGTGCTGCAATAGGACACTAATCTGTAAATTCTGGACACTCATTTTTTTACCTACGAAATTGTTATGATCTACTGCTCAAGAGATTGATTACTGTTGGTGAAATGACTTCAGATCTTTGGGTAAGACACTAAAGGTTGTCATTATTCTCCTTTTGATATCCAGCATAGAAAGAGTCTTACAGGTACCATGTTACAATTATGAATTTATATTCCCTTCCCTTCCCTTCCTCCTCCCCCCAGTAAACAGAATGTAGCAGTATTCATAAAAGAGATCCACAGGGAAACAATTAAGTTATTTGATCAAAAATATCTGTTTGCTGTTATGCAGAGGTAAATTAAGAAAACAAGCATAGTCACTAGAAACAATCCCAAGACTACATTAATCAACAGCAGTCTTAAGTTTCCTGGAAATCTTATCCAGCTGTGCTTAGTTTCAAGGCAGATAAAAAGAACAAAATAATAATTCAATGCTCAGCAAACCAACTCACATTATCTGTTCTTACTTTCAATAGGGATTAGAGAAATATTCATTTTAGCAAGCTTTTGGTCTACACAGTCTGGAGGTGGAATAGAATAGTTCATCTGGGAGGTACCTGCAATCATCATCTAGTGCAACTGCCTAACTGCTTCAACACTGACCAAGAACTGAAGTATGTTATTAAGGGCATTGTCCAGATGCCTTTTAAACTGTGACAGACCTGGGACATTGATCACTTCTCTAGGAATCCTGTTCCACTCTTTGACCAGCTTCTCCTTTTAGAAATGCTTCCTAATGTCCAGTCTAAACTTCCCCCGATGCAGCCTTCAGCCGTTCCCACACATGCCACCACTGGATCTGCTCCTCGTGGGACAATGACATCCCCTTCACCAGCTTTGTTGCCCTCCTCTGGATGCATTCAAGGACCTTCACATCCTTCTTAAATTGTGCCTGCTTCATCTATTTCTATTATCATGTTTTGGGAGCCAATATTGTATTTTGCATGTTGCCTACTGTGATGAGGTCTGGTTTATTTTGCTAGTCACTGCTTAATAACCAAAATGCATAATAGTAGCTGTTGGTGAGTACTCCTCTGACAGAGAAAAAAATGTACTGGCCTGTTATAGAAATCTGAAGCAAAGTTGCTGAGTAATTTAGGATTTCTGAAGGAAGGGTAAATATCTGCCTTCTCATGTAAAACCATTTTCACATTTCTGTAAGTTTTACTATACTTAGTTCTATGAAGTCACTTTTCTAATAGTGATTATTTCTGCCTTTCTGTTTTGGTATCACCACTGCCCATGTTGAAAACAGTGTCTTGGGAGACAGCTGGCTTTAAACAGGGTAATGCTTAGTGAGTGAGAGAAAGTGACGGTTCTCCTTTGGTTTCTGTGAGCCAGCCTACTAGCTGCTGACAGTCTTTATTGAATCAGCATGTGGCTTAAATCCAGAAATGAATTATAATGTAAGATCCGAATTACGGTCTCAGAGAGAAAACAATATTAGGCATTGGCAGCTGTGATCAAAGATGTCTCTAGTTCTCTCAGATGTAGAAATCCCTGGATGTTAATCAGAGGTTTCATGGGTAGGAATTACAGCCAGAATTCATAATGAGCTCAAGCAAAAGAAGTCAAAAGCTACTACAAGCAGAATACTCCTTTGGTTAAGAACAAAGGCTCTGCAGGCTACTTTAAAAAACATCTACTCCCCCAAACTATCTAGTTTCACCCCAAAAGTCCAGAAAAATATTATATTACAAATAAAAACTTCCTAAACTTATTTAACATTTTGCATGCAGGATATTGGATGTGAAATATATATTCATGTATCATATATATACATAGTCATGTAATCATTTCCTCCATTACAGGAGTTTGTAATTGGTGAGAAGATCAAGCACATTAATTCCTATTTGTTTAATGGCCAAAGAAAATGTAACACAAGGCCAATGTTGGTTTAGAGAGGGGCAATTCTCTAGGTCAGACAAAAATTTTGAATATACTTTCCAGCAAAAAAGAAGAATTTTTTCTGCTGAGTAGCAGAAATGATTCATAGTGCCTAAAATTTGTAGCAATGTCTGCTGAATCACTGCAGTTTAGGATGACCCAATCTGACAGCTGACTACATTTATACATGAGAACAACTCCCTGATACTCTGCAAAGTAATGCTAAGATTCAGTCTTGTTTCCCTTAAGTATAAATTGTTACTTGCACCTGGCTGGAATACAGGATGATAATTGTACAGTATTGAGGTTTGCTTTGTCTGATGCAGAGTATTTAATCATGTGGAGGAGCACACACAGTTCCTGCTGGGATCAGTCTAGGGATATGACAATGCTTTGCATGTCAATCAAAACACTGGGACCCCTTGGGGATAGTGTTCTTGGACAGTTGTAAAATACTTGAAATGCTGGCAGGTGTCTTTGATCTACTCTGACTGGGCTGGAACAGACCCAACAGACGGATTAAGTTGATGGATGATATTTTTTCCATTTCTGTTTCTCTCTACAGTGATGCTCCTTCTGTGAGGTAAAGTTTGGGGTCTGAGCCAAAATGCTGTGTGCACTGGCATAGGGATAAGAAAGGTGCTGTTTGAACTGCTACATGACCACTCTGTAGAAATACTACATTGATAAGTCTGATTCTACACTGAGGTATTATCTGTTGGGGAATGAGAGGGCACAAGACAAGGGAGAGAACCCATTCTCTTTCATTGCTCTTGAAAACATTCTGTTGCCTTGCCTAAAGGTTTAGAAATTCCTCTTCCCCTTTCCCCTCTACTCAGAAACCTCTTTATCAGAGCATGTGTTCAGGAACTGGGAGGCTTGGGTCTGAGCAGGTTTAGTGCCCTGGGAGCCAGAAGGAGGTAGAATTGACAGAAGGAGGTAGAATTGACATAAGAGCATCCAAGCTATCAGGCTGCTGGGTAGTCAGAGAAATGACATTACACCACTATTTTGAGCTGAACTCCACACTGGTTCTCTGTTAAGCGCACTTTTGCCATACCTCATCTTTCTAGCTGTGCAGAGGATAAAAGAGGTATTACCTTTATTTCATTTTAGTGTTCCAAAATTTAAAACTGAGTCAAGTGCAAGAGAAAGAAACATTATTCTTCCAATGTGTAGTGAAAAAAAAAGATGATATTCCAAAGCATGCCATGTTGTGGGAAAGTTCTTTAGAACATTTTCCTAGATTTGACCTTTTCCTTTAAAATAATTAAGGTAAAAGTAATTCTTAAAGATAGTGCTCCTCTTCCAATAGGAATGGATTTACTGAAGAACTTGCAAAAGCTATTTAAAAATGTTAAGATTCCTTAAAGACAAATGCTAAATAAATTAGACACTGTTGGGATTGAACAGACTGGAAGAAGATTGCTGTTCTGCTATAGATTTATTTGTTAAGTCAATGCAAGCCAAAGCTCAGGTAGAAAATTGATTTATTTATCACAACTTGATCATAAACCATAGCATCACAGCAAGATCCCATGCATCAGTTCATATGTGATAACTGTAAATGCAACATTCAAATTAGGTAGCATTACTTTGACGTAAGCTAAGAGCAGAAAAACAGGCAGTTACCATGGTACAACTAATCCCAGGAAACTTGTGAAGCAGAAGTGAAGTGTTCATGCATCTTTACCACAGTGCCTTAGTTTTCTGTCTGTTAGCAAGGATCATAATACTTCAAACTTCTCAGAATAAGTGTATTAAAATCTGTGAATTTCTAGAATGGTGTGCTTTTGGGACTCCTAACTAGCTGAGAGTTGGAAATCAGATTGACCTTATTATCTTGACACATTTCTTTCAAACAAACAATCCAGAATGCATCTTATCAGGCTTTGATGAACAGCATCACAAAAATAACAGTAAAGTTCACGGCTGTTCAGTCAAGTAATTTTTGATGTTGATAGACCTGAAGAATTTAGCCTTCAATCTCAAGGCCAGACATATCACTCTGTAATAGGACATAATTAAACATAACTTTTAGGAAAAAAATTTTTTCTTATCTGACATTTGTGAGAAAATATTTATCATATGAGTGAATTGTTGTCATACAAGTAGAAAAAAAGGATTCTTAAAGCCACACGGTAACTCTCAGGAAAATAATCAGCTTATGGGCCCCTCATTACAAGGGAGATACTGAGTCGCCAGAGCAGGTCCAGAATTGCCAGAGCAGGTCCAGAAAACAGCAACAAAACCGGTGAAGGGCCTGGAGCACAAGTCATATGAGAAACGGCTGAGGGAACTGGGGTTATTTAGTCTGGAGAAGAGAAGGCTCAGGGGAGACATTATCACTCTTTATAACTACCTGAAAGGAAGATGGAATGAGGAGGTGGCTGGTCCCTTCTCCCAAGTAACAAGTGATGGGACAAGAGGTAACAGCCTCACGCTGCACCAGGGGATGTTTACACTGGATATTAGGGAAAAAATTCTTCACCAAAAAGGCACAAGAACAGGTTGCCCAGGGAAGTGTTGAAATCACCATACCTGGATGTGTTCAACAACTGTGTAGATGAGGCACTTAGTGACATGGTTTACTTGTGGTCTTGGCAGTACTTGGCAACAATTGAACTTGGTGATTTTCAAGGTCTCTTCCAGCCCAGTTGGTTCTGTGATTCTAGGAAGGGTTCGGTTAAACCTTTTTCTGAGTTGCTTTGTTGAGATTTTGCTATTAGAACTGTGTTAATATCAAAACTGCAAGAGGATGCATGTTAAATTGTGTTTTTCAATAAAAGAATATCAATGTGAAGACTCAAATATTGTTCTATTTTGTGCTTTAACCTCACTTCATATACACAGATACATGTATACAGATAAGTAAGTGATATGTATATATGGGCTAAAGGCTAGATTATATGAATAAAGATTATTTTAATTTTGTATACATGTACTTTTGAAATAGCTTTGGTCTTTGACAGTAAACTAGCTTGGGTGCTCCATAGCTTCTAAGTATCTTAATTTTGTCTTCCCCTCAGTTTCTCCTTCATTATGGCAGTATCTCAATACTGATTCCTATTGAAAGTAGAATTTATACAGAATATAATAATGTGCAGCCACTGTGCTGCACAAAAACATGAATATGAGATAAACCCTTGCTTGTTTAATAATTTTGTATTAAAAAATCAGAAAATATTCAAAGACATTAAAAAATCTTTGGATTTAGTATGGAATATATTCATTTTAGCTTAATACATAATTTTTGCAACCTAACATCAGTATAACCCAATGTATGTTACCATGGCATGTTTAATTCAAAAATAGTCATGTTTTTCATTCTCTAAGCCAACCAGAAGATATGTAGCTGCAGTTAGCAGCTTACGTGATAGAAGTCTTATTGCATTTTTATGAGGTAGAGGAAAAAGAAGACAAAAAAAAAGAGTCAATGTTCAGAAAATGTCATGCCCAACTCCTATGAGATTAAGAAGTTGATTCACTTCTGAAGAATTTATAGAACCATAGAATTATAGAATAGTTAGGGTTGGAAAGGACCTTAAGATCATCTAGTTCCAACCCCCTTGCCATGGGCAGGGACACCTCACACTAAACCATGGAACCCAAGGCTCTGTCCAACCTGGCCTTGAGCACTGCCAGGATGAAGCATTCACAGCCTCCCTGGGCAACCCATTCCAGTGCCTCACCACCCTAACAGGAAAGAATTTCCTCCTTATATCCAGTCTAAACTTTCCCTGTTTAAATTTTAACCCATTACCCCTTGTCCTATCACTACAGTCCCTCCCCAGCATGCCTGTAGGCCCCCTGCAGATACTGGAAGGCTGCTATGAGGGCTCCACACAGCCTTCTCTTCCCCAGGCTGAACAGCCCCAACTTCCTCAGCCTATCTTCATACGAGAGGTGCTCCAGTCCCCTGATCATCCTCGTGGCCCTTCTCTGGACTTGTTCCAACAGTTCCATGTCCTTTTTATGTTGAGGACACCAGAACTGCACACAATATTCCAAGTGAGGTCTCAGAAGAGCAGAGTAGAGGGGCAGGATCACCTCCTTCGACCTGCTGGTCATGCTCTTTTTGATGCAGCCCAGGATATGGTTGGCTTTCTGGGCTGCAAGAGCACACTGCCGATTCATGTTAAGTTTCTCATTGCCCAATACCCCCAAATCCTCCTTCGCAGGGCTGCTCTGAATCTCTTCTCTGCCCAACCTGTAGCTGTGCTTGGGATTGCTCCGACCCAGGTGTAGGACCTTGCACTTGGCATGCTTAAACTTCATGAGGTTGGCATTAGCCTACCTCACAAACGTGTTGAGGTCCCTCTGGATGGCATTTATTTCACTTCTGCTTATTATAGGGTTCCCTCTTGGCTAGGTCTTGCATCAGCTGCTGTTTTGAACAGGACACAGGACTAATGAACTACTGTCATGATCACAGTCCAGATTTCCTGGATTCAGCTTAAGCATGCCCCACCCAAATAACAGTCTTTGAAAACATCTGTTGATGTTATGGTATTGCAAGTCTGAAGAGTGTGATTCTTAAAAGATTGAAATATCTTAATGTTTATTTTCCTTATCAAAAAAAAGTACAGAAAAATACAATTTGAAAAATAGATCTACTAGAATTATCTGAATGTTAGATACTTAAAAAATACTTTTTAAAAATACTATCGTTTTTTAAGCTGCCTTTTATAGGAAATTCCAGGAGTTGTTATTCACACATGTGTACCTGACCTATATACCTGCATCATCCTCACACCTCCAACACTCCCTCTGCCCCCATTTCAGGAGTGGTAGGTTTCCTTGCTTGTCCACCACTCCTGTCAGAGGCCTGGTGCTCCAGTTCTGTGTGTACCTGTGCAGTATCTTGCAATCCCCTATCTGAGTCAGACTAAGCTTTGGCTTTTGCTCTTTCCCCTCTCAGGTTTGCACTGACTTCATTGCTTTCTTTATGCTTCTTTTCAGGCTGTCTCCTTTGTTTTAAAAATCTTGTTGTTTAAACCAGCTGATGGTTACCTTCACCTCCAGTATTACCAGCACTTGTGAACATCCCCTAGACTGTTTAGGGTGTCCCATTTGTGCACACTATTACACTGACAGTCACCCATTCCCTACAGTTGCTATCCAACTATTTTGCCAAAGCTGTTTTTTGTGAACATACCCACAGCTTCTGGCCAGACAGTTCTTAACACATACCTGCTTAGATTTAATCATCTCTGACCCCATGCAATTTTATGTTACTTTAAGTTGCTATTTTCTGACAAAAAATTTCATCCCAAATTGTCTAATCTTTCATTTCCACCCTGATAACCAGTACCTAAATTTTGAGCTCCATTGTCTGGATTTAAGTTAATTTTAGTATGCGTACCACTGGTGTCATTAGATTCTGTAGTTTCTCAGTATTAATGCAATAGAAGTCACCATCTGCTTGTCCTTCAACTTGCTTTATTGTTTCCTTGTTACTTGTTATGTATTGTAGGTTTTAAGTATTTTTTAGCTTTATCATTAATCAACCAACTGGTGTGCAAAACCAGCTTTTATTTCTTCTAAAACAGATTTCATTTTTTAGGATATTACTCTTTTTTGTCACTTTAGCAGATGCTTCATCCCTGTGCCTATGGTGCCTCTCTATTTTGCCTTAGTGAGTGAAGCAAAAACTAAAAAACATCCCTACTGAGAAGTGATTAATTAAAAAGGAAAAGATTTCTCATTGATACATACACATTGGTGTGTGAGGCAGATACACTGTTTTTTATGACATAGAATAATTAATATTGTAAATCAGAATTTATTCTTATTATGTGTGTTTACAAAGAATGGCAAGGAAGATATTGCTGTGGCTGGTTTTAATCACTCTATAAATCTTTATGTGATAAATATAAAAATTATGTTAACTTCTAACAATAATTGCCAGTGGAAATGCCTTTTAGCAAGAGATGTTATAAATGTTTTCAGAATCCCAGATGCACTTGTGGGATTTTAAACTGATAGAGGTATGAAAACGGAAAGTTTTCACCACGCTATAAATGCCAAACTGTCTCTAATGTAAAGGTCATTTAAATTTCCAGTATTTTCCTAGTTAAATTATGATTTCCCAAGAACAGTAGCTGGCTAGGAACAAGGGAAATATGCCAACAATACATGCATTTGCATTTTAGTCTTTGCTTTTCCCTTTCAATAGTCAGTATGAGTTTTTGCATATATTTTATGCCGTTCAAATTAATTCTCCAGAACATCTACTGCAATAGCATCCATGGAAAGTATTGCTGCTTAGGACCTTAGAGAAAAGTCTTATTATACTTGATGATATATTGCCATGAACCACTCTGGCACAAAATTAGTGTCTTCTATTTGTGATACTATAATTAATTGTAATTCATTTTATAGGATAGCTCTTATAAGGAAAGAATTGTAAATAGTTATTAGTCTTCAGGGAGTTAAGTCTTTACAGGCTATCTGAATGTTTCTGTAGTGAGTGTTCCCTTTTCATTCACAGACATATTCACAGGTGCCATTAAAGTATATAAAACCAATCTTGTAGCCATTAACTCTGTAAAGATTTTACTACAGATACCGAAGGCAATTGAATGTGGTGGCTAAGACGGTGACCATTGTGCATTGGCAGAAAAAAAAAAAACACAACATGAAAATAAGGTGAGTCGATACATCAATGACCTGGGTTTAAACTGCTGTACAAGATTTCTCTCCTGTTCCTGAAACCAAATGCCAGGAAATTCACATGGGCTGCATCAAAAGGAGAATGACCAGCAGGTCAAAGGAGGTGATCTTGCCCCTCTACTCTGCTCTCGTGAGACCTCAGTTGGAGTATTGTGTGCAGTTCTGGTGTCCTCAACATAAAAAGGACATGGAGCTGTTGGAACAAGAAGGGTAACGGGTTAAAACTTAAACAGGTAAGGTTTAGATTGGATATAAGGAGGAAACTCTTTCCTGTTAGGGTGGTGAGGCACTGGAATGGGTTGCCCAGGGAAGTTGTGAATGCTTCATCCCTGGCAGTGTTTAAGGCCAGGTTGAATGAAGTCTTGTGTGGTATGCTTTAGTGTGAAGTGTCCCTGCCCATGGCAGGGGGTTAGAACTAGATGATCTTGAAGTCCTTTCCAACCCTAACTATTCTATGATTCTATGATTCTAAGATGACTCTTTCAAGATGCATTTGAAGACAGCAACTGCACTGCATGTTTTCAGGAAAATGATTTGGTGAAATCTTTAAAAAAACTGATGGAAGAGTCATAAGTGCCCCTATTTTCTCAATATAATTTTGCTAATGCAAGCATATTAAAAGCTGTTAGATGAAAGAAGTACTGTTTCATAACTTCTTAGACAATATGTTACAGTGTTCTGAACTGAATCTAGTCTGATTGGTCTTGAGTTTTGAAAGTCCTCTTTCCTATGATTAATTTTCCATTTGCTATGCTTTTTAATTTTTTGATTTAGGGAAGACAAGACATAATTACACATTTCATTATCAGCCAATCTAGGCCCAAATAAGAATCCGTTGCGTGGAAATGGAAATGGAAAAACTGAAACCAATCAACCAAACTACCAAAGCCAAAATAACAAACCAGTAGTAAATTTAAATGTAGGTATTTTATATATATATATATATATATATATATATATGTAATACTCATGACAGGGTGGAAGATTTAACAGAACAGATTCTGTTTCAGTCATTATTTCTCTCTTCTGAGAGCTGTAGACAAGATTTTAATTTTTCAGCATTATGAATCATGATGGCTCCATTTTGTCCAACACCACTAAGGCTGGAGGAGTAGGTTCAGAGTTCTTTTGCTTTTAACTCATAATTAAGGATATAAATGTTTACTTATTTCTGTACATGTTTACTTCCTAATATTAGCATCTAGATGAGAGTAAATGTTTTACTGAATTAGGTAATATATAATTCAGGTTTTGCCAGGAGGGAAAGGAGCTTGTAGCTACGAGAAGAAAGCATGCAGTAAGGGAGAGGCATGGTCTCCTTCCTGTCTCCTGTTTTCCATTATAGTTATTTCTTCCATGTTCAATCTGATTATTTATCTTGCACTCCTTAAAAACTTATGACAGAATAAGCTTTTTTAATAAAATATCAAATTTAGTCTCTACTGCAAAAGAAAAAAAGTTTTTCAAAGCTTCCAATTTGCAAACTGTTAATCCCAGCTGTAGCCAACCGTGCTGCCTTTATCCTTCTACTTCCCCATTTTTTTTTTTTTAATTTTTTTTTTAGAAAAGTAGGATTAGCCATTGGCCCTTAGGTGAACTGAGAGTCTTTAGTACATTTTATGAGGACTGGCTTTTACATTTTTTTTTTGGCACCTAGAGGACTGTGGATGTCTTCCATATCTTTTCCCCTTATAGTATTGTGTCAAAGTCTTGCCTTCAGAATGTTTCTTTGGCTGAATTCTGGGCAAGCTAATGTAGGGAGTAGATTGTGGTTTTAAAGTTGCAGAGAAGAAACATGTTTCTGTTCATGACTCTTGTAAATATGGGATTCCTATATCCTGACAAGGAGCCACAGCTCTCTTGTCTTAGTAAAGCAGCAATAAAGCATAATTCCATTCATATTGCTCAAGGTTGCTGACAAGGAATTAAGAATGTCATAAAAATTTCTTTTGGTTTTAATGAGTTTAAGGTGCTTAATACTTCATTATTAATATATGTATATACAACTTTTAGTTATAGCTGCTATAATTATCATAAATTGCAGTATGAAGATCACTTGAAAGTAAAGCAGATGAACTAAGACTAGACAATATTTTCATTTCAATCCCATTTGGCTTTTTCTCCTATTCCGCTTTGCCACTTTTATACTGCGGCCTGAGGACCAGATTGTGATTGCCTGCCCCAAAAAAAGATACAATTAAATTTACATGAACTCTTGTTCCGAGGCTGCATAAACCACTATTTTATATATATATATATATATATACACACACATATTTAGAGTGAATATTTCTAAAGAAGTGTTTATAAAATAATACCATATCAGCTTCATAATGATTTGGCAGTGTTTTTTGTTGTAGAACACAAGGACATATAATCTGTCTGTACCTGTAGTGAATGGCACAGTGGGCCACAACCTGTTATTGAAAGCTTTAGGAATTGTAGGGGTTCAGTACCTCAGAATTTGTCCTAGCTAAATAGAAATTGCATGTTATGGTAAATTGCTTGACAATTTTAGTTTAAATTAGAAAATAGCTCCTGGGATGGGGGTTACTTTCCAATAGAACATGTAATTAACAAGCAACTTAATGCTTTGAGCATTAGTTTTTTGATTCTTGTGACTTTCCAAGACTCTATGTAGTGGAACTAATCACAGAAGGATTATATAACCGGAGTTGTTTGTTTAGTAAATGATTTTGTATTTAATTTCTCTGATATATTTTTAGACATTAGCTAACTTTATTCTGTTCTTGCTAGTATGATTGCTTGAACTCTCCATGAAATAAAAAAAAAAAGAGCTGGATGTATAATAAAAACTGATTACATTTTTATAATGCAGATTCTAATTGCTTCCATTAGTAATTACAGTTGCCACCATGCTCTCAGGATGACTGATGAACCATTTACTTTAATAAGGGGACCACTGGGATTCAAGAAATTTGGACGCTTTACACAGACTCTACCTGGCTGACTGTACAAGTGATCAACATCCTACGCATTTTTTTCTTCCACTCTGTTAATAATTATTCCTTCTTTATCTGTGTCATGGTTTAAACCCAGTCAGGTAACTCGTTCACACACTCCCCCCCTCTTCTTTCCCTCCCCCTACTCCCGGAGGCATGGGAAGGAGAATCAAAATAATGCAACTCCCACAGGTTGAGATAAGAACAGTTTAGTAACTAAGGTATAACACAAATCACTACTGCTACCACCAATAATAATAATGATAAAGGAAATAACAAGGGAAGAGAATACAACACCTCAGCACCAGCCGACCGACAACTCCCCCCCCCAGCCGGACCAAGCACTGACCCATACCTCCTCCAACCCTGCAGACTCCCAGCCCTTCCAGCTAACTCTCAGTTACATCCTGGGCATGATGTGCTGTGGTATGGAATACCTCTTTGGCTGGTTTGGGTCAGGTGTCCTGTCTCTGCTTCCTCCCGGCTTCCCCTCCTCCCTGGCAGAGCATGAGGCTCACAAAGTCCTTGGCCAAACCAAAACATCATTGTTATCAGCTCTGTTCCCAGGCCGAAAGTCAAAACACTGCACTGCACCAGCTACCAAGGAGGAGAAAAATGACTGCTACTGCTGAACCCAGGACAATCTGCAACACACTAAGTGGATGGAAAACTCTAAATAAAAGAAAATATTTTGATTATATGATATTACATCTAGATTCTCTTACTGTTCTCCTTCAACACAGGTGGTGATCTCTCTAAGGTGTCACCCAGAAATAAAACCCATCAGCATTATCAAGTGACAGTTCATTACATCATAAATATTGAAGCACGCAGCACACAATGCTTTAAAATCCATCGCTCACTACTCAATGTCATCTTTAAAATTAAGCTGTTTAATACTTTCTAGGGATGAAAAGCTGATTTAACAATTCACTGGATTGAAATGTCTTACCATTTTTTCTTCATTGGACTGGATTTTTTTTAGTCAGTAAGAGCTAACTATGTATACAAGCCATTTTGTACCTGGTATTAATAACAGTAATCAAAAACTGCATGAAGTCTAGCTTTGTGATTAAACTGACATATTATTTGTCAAATTAAAATATTGTGGAAGTGGTGAAAGTAGAATTTATAATGTACTAAAATAAATATTTTGAGAAAGAGGCTTTTTATATAAAGCCTCCCAAATAATTAAATACAAAATGATCTACGAGTATAGCTTACCATGTCTATTTCTCAGTTCTTTAATATGCTGTAAGAAGCTGAATTCCACACAATTGCCACTGTGTGGTGTTGCCTTCTGAAATCTTACACACTGCTTATGGAGCCAACAGGACCACAACCAGTACAAGTCATCCTATCAGAACCATGGGGAAGAGTGATCTCACAGGGTGGTGAAGCACTGGAATAGGTTGCCCAGGGAGGTTGTGAATGCTCCATCCCTGGCAGTGTTCAAGACCAGGTTGGATGAGGCCTTGGGTGATATGATTTAGTGGGAGGTGTCCCTGCCCATGGCAGGGGGGTTTGAACTAGATGATCTTAAGGTCCTTTCCAACCCTAACTATTCTATGATTCTATGAATGTGCAACCCAGAGCTACTGGATAACTTTCTTAACCTTTAGGTGGATTTAAAAAGATATTATTCTTTTACTTTATTGGGAGTTTTTTATTAATTTATATTATAGAGAGCTGTACAGAGGAGAAGAGAGAGCGATTTTACCTAGTACAACTAGGAAGGTACTCAAAATCCTCAAAGGCATAAAAGTTATATATAATAGGACTTCTTCCAAACTTGTACCCTTTTTCTAAAGCCTATCTACTGCAGAGATACCGTTGCTGGTCAATTGCTGAGGTAAGTAGCTCGAGAGAGGACGCCTTCAACACCGGAGCGGGGGGGGGGGAGGGGGGGAGATCAGCATCCAGGAGCCTCAGCTCAGAGCGACAAGAGCCTCCCACCGAGGGAGCCTCAAGTCCTCGGCAGCACCTGCCCAGGAGCCGGCAGCTCAGCTGACGAGAGCGAGCAGCTGACTCACACGGGGCGGAGCCAGGAGCAGCGGCACCAGCCCTGGGTGGGTAAAAACCTGCCCCAGGGAGCGCGGCGAGGCAGTTCGTGCGGGCCGGCCGGTGGGTGGGATGGTGAGCACTCGGCGTATGACCAGGGCCCGGTCCGGCAGCTCTGCTCTGGCTGCCCCGGCGGTGGCCAGCGGAGGCACCCAGACAGAGCCGATGAGAGGGGAGGCTGCAGTGCAGAGCTGGGAGTGTAGAGAGTGCCTGCACTGGTCTGGTGAGGGGAGGGTGCACAATGGGCAGGGCTGCACTCGGTGCTCCCTGGTGGAGGTGCTCCTGCAGCAGGTGGCTGAGCTGCGGGACGCTGTCAATAGCCTGCGAGATGTCAGGGAAGCTGAGAGGAAGCAGGAATGCTTGCTCCAGGCCCAAACTGTGCAGGGGCCTCGAGCTTCACCTCTACCTCATGAAGGAAAGAAGGGGCCGTTAACCTGGGAAGATGGGAACTAGTGACAAAAAAAAAAAAACAACGAAAGAAGGAAAAGGACAACCAAAAGCAAGGGGCTTCCTCCTAAATCTGATGTCCCCACCCAGAACCGCTTTGCGTTCCTGCAGGGGGCTAATGAGGAAACACACTCGAGCCAGAAACAGCCGGCTGATGCCCTGGTAAAGAAGATCTCTACTGGTGCTGCTAGGGAAAAGCGGCGGGTGGTAGTACTAGGGGACTCTACACTGAAAGGGACAGAAGCACTCGTCTGCCGGCCAGACCCCGTTGCCTACCAGGGGCATGGATCAGGGATGTGGCAGAGAGGCTGCCTGCTCTAGTAAGTCCCACGGACTATTACCCGCTCCTGGTGATACATGTGGGTGCTAGAGAAATAGATAGTAGTACCCTGGGGAACATAAAGGAGGACTGCAGAGCCCTGGGGGAGGTGGTTAGGGGCTCTGGAGCTCAGATAGCCTTTTCATCAATTCTCCAGGATACAGGGGAGGACCTAAAAAAAGCTAGGAGGATTAGGCAGGTTAATAAATGGTTAAAAGGGTGGTGTCATAATCAGGGGTTTGGGTGTCTTGAACAAGGGGCATAAGCTTGTAGGCCAGGTTTACTGTGGGCTGGTGGAGCTGGTCTAAAGAAGGGAAAGAACAGTTTTGGTAGGAGGATTGCCAGACAGGTCAAGGAGGCTTTAAACTAGATGTGTTGGGGGAGGGGGCATCATTGCATTCCAACACACCCACTCAGTTGCCAGAATCTATAATAAATGCTTGGAGCAATGTAGAGATATCCCATCTGAACCAGCCAATGAGCCGGCTCCAGTTGGAGCTCGGCTCAGATGCCTCTATACAAATGCATGTAGCATGGGAAGCAAACAAGAGGAATTAGAGATGTGTGCATGTCTGTGGGGGTATGATATAATAGGCATCACAGAAACATGGTGGGATGGCTCCTATGACTGGAGTGTTGGAATGGAAGGTTACAGGCTTTTTAGGAAAGACAGGCCCGGCAGGCGGGGAGGGGGAGTGGCCCTTTATGTTAGGGATAGGCTGGAGAGCATGGAACTCTGTCTGGGGACAGGTGAGCAGTCCACAGAGAGTTTGTGGGTCAGGGTTAAAGGGAATATAGCTATGGGAGACATTACTGTGGCGATCTGTTACAGACCGACTGATCAAGACGTCTCTGTGTATGAAGCACTCTATAGACAGATATGAACAGACTCACGCTTGTAGGCCATTGTCGTCATGGGTGACTTCAACCACCCTGACATCTGTTGGAAGGACAGTACAGCCTGGCACAAGCAATCCAGGAGGCTCCTCGACTGTGTGGAAGACAACTTCCTTGTGCAAGTAATAGAGGAGCCGACAAGGAGAGGTGCCAAGCTTGACCTTGTGCTCACCAACAGGGAAGGGCTCGTTGGAAATGTGACTCTCTAGGGCAGCCTTGGATGCAGTGATCATGAGATGCTCGAATTTGAGATCTTCAGGACAGTGAGAAGAGGGTGCAGAGAGCTCACTGCCCTGGACTTCAAGAGAGCAGACTTTGGCCCCTTCAGGAACGTGTTTAGGACGGTTCCATGGGATACAGCCCTAGAGGGCAGAGGTGTCCAAGGATCACCTGCTACAAGCTCAGGAGTGTTGCATCCCAACTAGAAGGAAGTGCAGCAGGAGGGCCAGGAGACCTCCTTGGATGGATAAGGAGCTCCTAAGGAAGTTCAATTGAAAAAAGAGGCTTATAATAAGTGGAAGCAAGGACAAGCGGCATGGGAAGAACACAGGGATGTTGTCTGGGAAGCTAGGAACCAGGTTAGGAAAGCTGAGGCCCAGTTAGAATTAAACTTAGCTAGAGGTATTAAAGATAACAGGAAGGGATTCTACAGGTACATAGCAAATAAAAACAGACTAGGGAGAATGTAGGCCCCATCAGGAAGCTCTCGGGAGAACTGGCTACACAGGATTTGGAGAAGGCTGAGGTTCTGAATGACTTCTTTGCCTCGGTCTTCACTGGCAAAGGCTCTGACCAAACCACCCAAGTCTTGGAAGGCAGATGCAGGGACTGTGAGAATGAAGACCTTGGGTCCACTGTAGGAGAGAAACTGGTTTGAGACCATCTTAAAAAGCTGAATCAGTCCATGGGTCCTGATGAGATCCGTCAGCAGGTCCTGAAGGAGCTGGCAAATGAAGTTGATAAACCACTGGCCATCATATTTGAGAAATCATGGCAGTCAGGTGAAGTTCCCGATGACTGGAAAAAGGGAAATATAACCCCCATTTTCAAGAAGGGGAAAATGGATGAACCGGGGAATTACAGACCAGTCAGTCTCACCTCTGTGACTGGCAAAATCTTGGAACAGATTCTCCTGGATGGCATGCTAAGGCACATGAAAATCAACAGGGTGCTTGGTGACAGCCAGCATGGCTTCACTAGGGGAAATCCTGCCTGACCAGTTTGGTGGCCTTCTATGGTGGGGCTACAGAACTGATGGACAGGGGTAGAGCAGTTGATGTCATCTACCTGGACTTGTGCAAAGGGTTCGCCACTGTCCCACATGACATCCTTGTCTCTAAATTGGAGAGACATCAATTTGATGGATGGACCACTCGGTGGATAAAGAACTGGCTAGATAGCCGCACATGAAGAGTTGTGGTCAATGGCTGAATGTCCAGCTGGAGACCAGTAACGAGTGGTGTCCCTCAGGGATCCGTGTTGGGACCGGTCTTGTTTAACATATTCGTGGCTGACACGGACAGTGGGATTGAGTGCGCCCTCAGGAAGTTTGCCAATGACACCAAGCTGTGTGGTTTGGTTGATACCCTGGAGGGAAGGAATGCCATCTTGAGGGACCTCTACACGCTTGTGAGGTGGGCTGATGCCAACCTCATGAAGTTTAAGCATGCCAAGTGCAAGGTCCTACACCTGGGTCAGAGCAATCCCAGGCACAGCTACAGGTTGGGCAGATAAGAGGTTCAGAGCAGCCCTAAGGAGAAGGACTTGGGGGTGTTGGTTGATGAGAAAAATAACATGGGCCGGCAGTGTGGGCTTGCAGCCCAGAAAGCCAACCATATCCTGTGCTGCATCAAAAGGAGCGTGACCAGCAGGTCAAAGGAGGTGATCCTGCCCCTCTACTCTGCTCTTTGGAGACCTCACTTGGAATATTGTGTGCAGAGACTGTAGTGATATGACAAGGGGTAACGGGTTAAAACTTAAACAGGGGAAGTTTAGATTATATATAAGGAAATTCTTTCCTGTTAGGGTGGTGAGGCTCTTTAATAGGTTGCCCAGGGAGGTTGTGAATGCTCCATCCCTGGCAGTGTTGAAGACCAGGTTGGATGAGGCCTTGCGTGATATGATTTAGCATAAGGTGTCCCTGCCCACGGCAGGGGGGTTGGAACTACATGATCTTAAGGTCCTTTTCAACCCTAATTGTTCTATGATTCTATGAGATAAACTGTTCTTCCTGCTTGATTACTGATTTTTCTATCCTATGTCCCATGCCAAGGACCATGAGACACAATGCCTGGTGTTTGATTAAAGACTATATGTTTTAGTGTAAGGAGGGTGTCTGACATCCAAAAAATTGGGGGCAGTTTGGACATTGTCTTCTTCAGCCTGATAAATATGGGTCATCTAATAGAATTTGTTTGGAAAATCACCCTTTTTAGTCGAGAAATCTGATATTTTAGACCAGAAAGAACCTCTGGAGGTTGTTTTGTCCAGCACACAGCCCATAGTGGTTCAAACTATATCCTGAGATGATTTTTGGTTTCAGTTTGCAATAGTTACTAATATAGCATATTGGGTTTTCATATCTTTTACTGTGAGGTAAACTTGTCCTGATCTTCGGTATAAGTTATGCTTTCAAACTTGTAAATGTGTCAGAGGTATTTGAGATAGTCTTTATATATACACATTTCTGGCATTTCCTTTTGCTATATTTTCACTAACCTACAGTTACCACGATAGAACATGACTATTTTTACAACTGGCAATAGGAATAACCTACTATAAAGGTGTTTCCAGCTGCCATGAAACATTTACAGTACCATTGTTGTATGAGATATGCATTTAGAAGAATTTAGGGCTTATTTATTCATGAGTATGATCATTTTCATAACAAGTGGGATATATTTTACAAAAAGAATAAAGCTTTTAATCCATTTAATACACCATTAGAAACTTTACCCTTGTTTCTTCTGAGATTATAAGGTACCCTGACAAATATCTGAAACTAAATAATTATCATGGGATATCAATATTTTTAATTATGGTCATTTGGAGAGAGAGAAATTAACAAGTTTCTAACAGTAAGAGAAGAGGAAGCCAGAAGTTTTATGTTTAAAGGCCACATTTGTCTTGAAAATTGAAATAAAATTGCTTTAGGATGATGAGGTAATCAACCATCCTTGATACATATAACAAATGCAATAAAAGTATTCAAATCAAATTTACAGAAGATAATCCAAAATTTTATTTGCTTCAATAGTCACAATATTCCCTACCTTGTATAATTTACATCATGCTATTTAATGAGAGTTTAATGTTTCATCAGCTTCAAGAGTCTCAAACAGCCAAATACCACTGCCAGCTCTCAATTATTCCCCCAGATTTACCATGGATCATTATTTGATTTTGAGGAGGCAGATAACAATAAATAGCATAGATATTGTGATAGTAATTTGACTGGAAAGACAACCCCATAGAACGTGTTATTTGTTTCATTGTACTTTCTTATTTCAATGTGGTTTGGTTATTTGGTTACCAATAACTTCATTGTTGTAAATTTTTCTGGCATAGCTTTTGAAATCAACACTGCTGTTACAACTAATATTAACACATGAGCTGCACTGGATTATTCAGTTTGGTCCATAGGAAAGGTAATCAGTATGTAGACAAGGGTGCCTGGATGTTCTAAGAGAACAGTGATTCTGTATCACTGTTTGCATTTATTGTTCACAGTCAATCAGGATTGCAAGTACAGTGTGCACATAAAGCATAAAGGCATAGGGATTAACATAACAATGAAAATGCAGATAAATGAGGAGCCTCAGAGCAGCAACAGCCACCAAAGGAGCCTCAAGTCCTCGACAGGATCTGCCCAGGAGCTGGCAGCTCAGCTGATGCGAGCAGGGACTCACAGGCGGTGGAGCCAGGAGGAGCAGCACCAGCCCTGACTGCTTAAAAACCTTTCCCAGGGAGCGCAAGTGAGTAGGAGCATAGTGAGGCAGTTTGTGTGGCCAAACAGGGTGGGTCGAGGCAGCTTGTGCGGGCAGACGAGCTGGATGGTGAGCACTCGTTGTATGACCAGAGCCTGGTCTGGGAGCTCTGCTCTGGCTGCCCCGGCGGTGGCCAGCGTAGGCACCCAGACAGAGCAGATGAGAGGGGAGGCTGCAGTGCAGAGCTCGGGGTGTAGAGAGTGCCTGCGCTGGTCTCGTGAGGGAATGGTGCACAATGGGCAGGGCTGCACTCGATGCTTCCTGGTGGAGGTGCTCCTGCAGCAGGTGGCTGAACTGCGGGATGCTGTCAATAGGCTGTGAGTTGTCAGGGAAGCTGAGAGGAAGCAGGAATGCTTGCTCCTGGCCCAAACTGTGCAGGGGCCTCGAGCTTCACCTCTGCCTCATGAAGGAAAGAAAGAGGCCGTTAACCTGGGAAGCTGGGAATTAGTGACAAAAAAAAAACAAACAAAAAACAACAAAAAAAAAGTAGGAAAAGGGCAATTAAAAGCAAGGGGCTTCCTCCTAAATCTGATGTCCCCACCCAGAACCCCTTTGCTGTCCTGCAGGAGGCTAATGAGGAAACTCACTGGCACCAGAAACAGCCAGCTGATGCCCTGGTAAAGAAGATCTCTACTGGTGCTGCTAGGGTAAAGCGGCGGGGTCGTAATAGTAGGGGACTCTGCTTTGAAAGGGACAGAAGCACTCATCTGTTGGCCTGACCCCGTCTCAAGGGAGGTGTGTTGCCTACCAGGGGCATGGATCAGGGATGTGGCAGAGAGGCTGCCTGCTCTAGTAAGTCCCACGGACTATTACCCACTTCTAGTAATACATGTGGGTGCTAGAGATATAGATAGTAGTAGCCTAGGGAACATAAAGAAGGGCTACAGAGCCCTGGGGGAGGTGGTCAGGGGCTCTGGAACTCAGATAGTGTTTTCCTTAATTCTCCAGGATACAGGGGAGGACCTAAAAAAAAAGCTAGGAGGATTGGCCAGGTTAATAAATGGTTAAAAGGGTGGTGTCATAGTCAGGGGTTTGGGTGCCTTGAACACGGGACCCAAGTTTGTAGGCCAGGTCTACTGGGGGCTGGTGGAGCTGGTCTGATAAAGAAGGGAAGAGCAGTTTTGGTACGAAGCTTGCCAGACAGGTCAAGGAGGCTTTAAACTAGATGTGTTGGGGGAGAGGGGCATCATTCCATCCCAACACACCCAGTCAGTTGCCAGAACCTATAATAAATGCTTGGAGCAATGTAGAGATATTCCAGCCACTCTAGGCAATGAGCCGGCTTCAGTTGGAGCTCGGCTCAGATGCCTCTATGCAAACACCCGTAGCATGGGGAACAAACAAGAGGATTAGAGATGTGTGCATGTCTACGGGGGTATGTTATAATGGGCATTGCAGAAACATGGTGGGATGGCTCCTATGACTGGAGTGTTGGAATGGAAGGTTACAGGCTTTTTAGGAAAGACAGGCCCGGCAGGCGGGGAGGGGGAGTTGCCCTTTATGTTAGGGATAGGCTGGAGAGCATGGAACTCTGTCTGGGGACAGGTGAGCAGTTAACAGAGTTGGTTGGTCAGGCTTGAAGGCAAAACAGCTATGGGAGACATTACTGTGGCGATCTGTTACAGACCACCTGATCAAGGAGAACCTGAAGATGAAGCACTCTATAGACAGATAGGAAAAGCCTCACGCTCGCAGGCCCTTGTTCTCATGGGTGACTTCAACCACCCTGGCATCTGTTGGAAGGACAGTACGGCCCGGCACAAGCAATCCAGGAGGCTCCTCGACTGTGTGGAAGACAACTTCCTTCTACAAGTAATAGAGGAGCCGACAAGGAGAGGTGCCATGCTTGACCTCGTGCTCACCAACAGGGAAGGGCTCATTGGAAATGTGACTCTCCAGGGCAGCCTAGGATGCAGCGATCATGAGATGCTCGAATTTGAGATCCTCAGGACAGTGGGAAGAGTGTGCAGCAATCTCACTGCCCTGGACTTCAAAAGAGCAGACTTTGGCCTTTTCAGGAACCTGCTTATTAAGGTTCCATGGGATATAACCCTAGAGGGCGGGGGGGCCCAAGGCTCTTGCTATTCAAGGATCACCTGCTACAAGCTCAGGAGTGTTGCATCCCAACTAGAAGGAAGTGCAGCAGGAGGGCCAGGAGACCTCCTTGGATGGATAAGGAGCTCCTAAGGAAGTTCAATTGAAAAAAGAGGCTTATAAGGACAGGCGGCCTGGGAAGAATACAGGTATGTTGTCTGGGAAGCTAGGAACCAGGTTAGGAAAGCTAAGGCCCAGTTAGAATTAAACTTAGCTAGAGGTATTAAAGATAACAGGAAGGGATTTTACAGGTACGTAGCAAATAAAAAACAGACTAGGGAGAATGTAGGCCCCATCAGGAAGCTCTTGGGAGAACTGGCTACACGGGATTTGGAGAAGGCTGAGGTTCTGAATGACTTCTTTGCCTCGGTCTTCACTGGCAAAGGCTCTGACCACACCAGCCAAGTCTTGGAAGGTAGACACAGGGACTGTGAGAATGAAGACCTTGGGTCCACTGTAGGAAGGGGTCTGTTTCGAGACCATCTTAAAAATCTGAACATGCACAAGTCCATGGGTCTTGATGAGATCCATCCACTGGTCCTGAAGGAGCTGGCAAATGAAGTTGATAAACCACTGGCCATCATATTTGAGAAATCATGGCAGTCAGGTGAAGTTCCCGAAGACTGGAAAAAGGGAAATATAACCCCCATTTTCAAGAAGGGGAAAATGGATGACCCGGGGAATTACAGACCAGTCAGTCTCACCTCTGTGACTGGCAAAATCTTGGAACAGATTCTCCTGGAAGGCATGCTAAGGCACATGAAAATCAACAAGGTGCTTGGTGACAGCCAGCATGGCTTCACTAGGGGAAATCCTGCCTGACCAGTTTGGTGGCCTTCTATGGTGGGGCTACAGAACTGATGAACAGGGGTAAAGCAGTTGATGTCATCTACCTGGACTTCTGCAAAGCAGTTGACACCGTCCCACACAAAATCCTTGTCTCTAAATTGGAGAGACATCAATTTGATAGGTGGCTCACTCAGTGGATAAAAAACTGGCTTGATGGCCGCACACAAAGAGTTGTGGTCAATGGCTCAATGTCCAGCTGGAGACCAGTAACAAGTGGTGTCCCTCAGGGATCCATGTTGGGACTGGTCTTGTTTAACATATTCGTGGCTGACATGGACAGTGGGATTGAGTGCGCCCTCAGGAAGTTTGCCAATGACACCAAGCTGTGTGGTTTGGTTGATACCCTGGAGGGAAGGAATGCCATCTTGAGGGACCTCTACACGCTTGTGAGGTGGGCTGATGCCAACCTCATGAAGTTTAAGCATGCCAAGTGCAAGGTCCTACACCTGGGTCAGAGCAATCCCAGGCACAGCTACAGGTTGGGCAGATAAGAGGTTCAGAGCAGCCCTAAGGAGAAGGACTTGGGGGTGTTGGTTGATGAGAAAAATAACATGGGCCGGCAGTGTGGGCTTGCAGCCCAGAAAGCCAACCATATCCTGTGCTGCATCAAAAGGAGCGTGACCAGCAGGTCAAAGGAGGTGATCCTGCCCCTCTACTCTGCTCTTTGGAGACCTCACCCGGAGTATTGTGTGCAGTGCTGGTGTCCTCAACATAAAAAGGACATGAAACTGTTGGAACAAGTCCAGAGAAAGGCCATGAGGATGATCAGGGGACTGGAGCACCCCCTGTATGAAGACAGGCGGAGGAAGTTGGGACTGTTCAGCCTGGAGAAGAGAAGGCTGTGTGGAGACCTCATAGCAGCCTTCCAGTATCTGAAGGGGGCCTATAGGGATGCTGGGGAGGGACTCTTCATTAGGGACTGTAGTGATAGGACAAGGGTTTACGGGTTCAAATTTAAGCAGTTAAGTTTTAGATTGGATATAAGGAGGAAATTCTTTCCTGTTTAGGGTGGTGAAGCACTGAAATTGGTTGCCCAGGGAAGTTGTGAATGCTCCACCCCTGGCAGTGTTCAAGGCCAGGCTGGACAAAGCCTTGAGTGAAGTGGTTTAGTGTGAGGTGTCCCTGCCCATGGCAGGGGGTTGGAACTAGATGATCTTAACGTCCTTTCCAACCCTCACTGTTCTATGATTCTGTGATTGTATGATACACAGAGTGCTTTGAATGTGAGCAAGTACCTTAACAATAAGTTAGTAGCTAGAAGAATCAAATGCAAATTGGCATGTACTGCTGACGGCT
The DNA here is from genome assembly GCF_034315485.1 of Pezoporus occidentalis. Classification (NCBI taxonomy): domain Eukaryota; kingdom Metazoa; phylum Chordata; class Aves; order Psittaciformes; family Psittacidae; genus Pezoporus; species Pezoporus occidentalis. The sequence goes on from NW_026915724.1 coordinate 10,839,981, forward strand.
TTACTTCATCCTAACTTCATATGGTTTGCTCTTGGACTTCTCCAGAGCTACATTTCATGTAGCCTAATAATGAGTCTTTCTGGTATACAGACATATGAGAGGTATGTATTTGTATGTTTGTGAGATGTATGTATAATTCAGTGGAGGCTGCTTGGATTTCCAAAATGCATTAAACAAGGTTATTATGTCATTACATGATTCAGAGCATTGAAGATGACTGTGAAGAATTTCAGAAAGCCAAGTGCTTTCTGAAAGATGACTGCATTTTGTATGACTCTTATGTAAGTAATATGGAAATAAGCTTGGTCAAAGTTAAGCTATAAGACTTGCAGCAGGATGAATGGGTGCTCAAAATTCTTCAGGCATCACAGAGCGGTTGTATCTTTCCATGGCAAAGAAGTAAAATCAGGCTATGGAATATGAATCTTTGTATTTGGAATTCTCTAAACAGCAAATTATAGGAGTTTCGGATCGTATTCAGGGATAATAACCCTTTAGGTTTTCTTTGTTCCAGATAAGTTCTATTACCCATTACTGGAAAGAAAGCACTAGGTGGCATGGATCTTAGGGTTGACTCATATCGAGACTCTTTCATGTTTTTGGATGTCAGAGAGATGGGGATACCACTGGCCACTCAGGCGTTTAGACATTTTTGTTGCTATACCCACATTTTTTGTAATGCTCACAAATGAAATTGATGCTTTCTGTATATCACCTCCTAAAAAAAATTTAAAAAAAATCTCATCTCATTCTTACATTGTACTTCATGGCTACAGTCTTTGGGTATGGATAGCAAAAGAAACTGGGATGCAGAACATGTCTTTTGACAGATTTCATGTGTTTACTACTAAGTTTATCTCTTAAGCTGTTGTGTCTCTCTTAAGGGTTGTGAAAGTATTTTAGAACTGCTTCATTTCTGTAAACTCAAGATGTCTCATTTTCAAAAGTCTTTGTCCCTTGGACATTTTTTGACTCTCAGCAATGCAGAGACCTGTTATGATCCAAAGCTTATCAGTGTATATGTGCTCCATGACAAATGTACAGCTTTCAAAACAAAACTAAACCAAAAACAAACCCCAAAACAAACACTCTGGAGCTGTTCATTTTTGTTTGGTTTGTGGTGGTTTTGTGTAGGAAACATGTATTAATTCCCATAGCTGATACTAAAATTTGCTATTGCTGTTTAATATATTGTACTAAGGTTTAAGTGCTATATGCAAAATAGCTGAATGTTCTCCAGAAAAATGGGGAATTTGTTTCAGGAAAATCATTAAACATCAGTAATTCTGACAACTACCTGTCATCAGTAACCAAATCTGAACTAGTTACATAAGGTTAAAATGACTCTTACTTTACCATGCTCATGAGATTTGTTCTGGAATTTTTGTACCAGAGGTTTATTCTCTACCTGTCAGTAAGAGATTTTGATGTCTCCTTGCTCTTCTCAGATGTGCTGCTCCTTGAAAGTGTAAAAGTGCTGTTTGTTAAATAAAATTGAAACTTTTTAAAGTGAGAAATTGTTCATACTGTGAAATTGTTTTTTCTGAACCATAGAATAGACAAGCAAGTGATAATTATATTGACTCATCTATTCTTTATGTCATCCAGCAGGTATGACATAAAGCCATGGCAGCTAACTCCATGAGTGTTGTGGTTTAAAACCCAGTCAGCCATGCAGTCTCTCTCACTCACCCCCCTTCTTCCCTCCACCCAGTCCTGGAGGGATGGGGAGGAGAATCAAAAGAATGCAACTCCCATGGGCTGAGATAAGAACAGTGCAGTTACCAAGGTATAACACAAACCACTGCTGCTACCACCAATAATAATAATGATAAAGGAAATAACAAGGGAAGCGAATACAATATCACCCGCTGACCGATACCGATACCTAGTCCGACCGAGCAGAGAACTAGCCTTTCTGGGTAACTCTCAGTTTACATCCTGGCCATGACATGCTGTGGCATGGAATACATCTTTGGTCAGTTTGGGTCAGGTGTCCTGTCTCTGCTTCCTCCCAGCTTCCCCTCCTCCCTGGTAGAGCATGAGACTCAGGAGGTCCTTGGTCAGACTAAACATTTGAGCAGTAACTAAAAACATTGGTGTTATCAGTGCTGTTCCCAGGCCAAAAGTCAAATCCACAGTGCTGCACCAGCTAATAAGAAGGAGAAAAATGACTGCTACTACTGCACCCAGGACAGTATCCACTCCTTGTTCCGTACCATTCACGTCATGCTCAGATCCCACATTTTCAATATACCACCACTCTTATCTCAGTGCACTCTTATCTTAGTGTATGGACCAGTCCTTATAAAGCTGCTGTGTCCATTTGGTCTATGATGTCAGGCTCCATTTCCTGTAACAGTTTTTCATAGCAGGAGAGGCTGTGTGCAGTATTCACACTTGAGAATAACCTGGGCAATAGTGTCCATTGCTATGTCCATCCCTCTGTCATGAGTCCATGTCTATATTGCATCTCTGCCCTGATGGCCTGAAGTGTCATGGGCTCACCAGGCTCAAAATAATTCACCTTCCCCTTCAGCAGTTTCTGCAGCTTGTTGCTGGGGACTCCATATAGCTGCCTTCCATCTCCGATGCTTCCAAAGTACTGGAGAGGCCCAGTGGACTAGATACTCCCTCACACTGTCCCACACACCCTGCCACTCATGACTGTCCAGCCTTGGGGTAAACCTCTTGGTCCTCCTGTATCATCGTCTAGCCCTAGACAAGACCCAAATCTGACTCTGTTTAACTTTCGAGATTAGACAAAATGGTCATGGGTAAAACACACTCTGTATGCGTACCAACATGGTAATCACCATCACAGTCAGCAGGCAGGTTCCCAGGGTACCCAAAGGCCATTCAAAGCCTTCAGAACTTTCAAATGATGCTGCTGTACTTGTCACTGGGGCTGGTGTAGCTGATGTGCTTGCCGGCTCTCTCACCACCAGCTTCTCTTTTTCTGAGTCCAGCTCTTCCTTGCTGGGAAATGCTTCGTGATCTCCTGCATCCTCCACTTGTCTCAGGTGCCTGAGGCTGGATGTAGATGAGGCTCCCAAAGGTGATATCTTGCTCTCCGCATCCTCCGGGGGCTTGGGCTCGCAGGGCTCGATGGGTGGCTGCCAGGGGATGCTCTTGGCCGCCGGTGGCTCTGCTGCAGGGCCCGGTTCCTTCGCTTCCTCCTCCCACTGCTCAGCAGCCGCCTCCTTTCCCTTCTCAACTGCCCCGACCTCCTCCACCAGCAGCCGCTCCCTCATGGCCCTGCTCCCGCTGCCACTTTCTCCCCGGGGCCACTCTCCCAGGCCACTTTGGCTGCTGCTGGGTCCCGGGACCACTCCCCTTCAGCTCCTGGCAGCCTCACGAAGACAGGCAAGGACAAAGGCCAGGACGGTGAAGAGCAGTGGGACGGCCAGGTACAAGTCCATGGCCATGTCCATCCCACCCTGCTGCTGGAGCCTGCCCGTATTACAATTACCATAAAGTACAGTGAAACAAGAACCTTAGCCCAAGGCCCCCATCTGATAAACACTAACACAGCAAATACTGGCTCTAAGTAAGGTACGACATGCTGAAACTGTGAGATCAAGAGCAATAACTTTGAGAGCCAATAAATCATCATGGTGACGAGTGAGTATTAATCTGAAACAATGAGTGCTTATCACAAATATGATTAGTCACATTCTGGTCACATCTATTGCTACCTCAACCCTTTGTGCCCCACGTTGGATGCCAAAAAGGACTGTTGTGGTTTAAAACCCAGTCAACCATACCTCCGTTTTACTCAAAAATATTACTTTGGCTCAAGCTAACTTCAGCTGATGTACTCAGCCTAGCACGGCTGAGCTTGATGGCTGAGGGCTTTTTCAAGAGGATAAATCTGTAAGCAGGATCTAAGGTGGCTTTAGCATTTCCTTGTATGCTTCTCAGCTTTCTTGGCTGAAATTTTATCTTGAAGCTGTTGTACAAGCTAATGTTCAGAGACCTGTGGCTACAAGGTTGCTGCAATTCCAGATCCAGGGGTGTCAACCTGAAATCTAATCTACTTGGTATCTGCATTGCCCCACACACTGCCATTCCTCCATCCCACAGACAATCTGTGATAAACAGTTAGAACTAACTACTACACTGCAAGGTTAAGGTCACCTTTCAAGCCTTTAGTTTATGTTAAACCTTCCTCTGAAGTACGTAATGTTGGCCTCCCAGGCATGCTGAAAATTGCTGTTAATTTAATGTAACAAATCAAAGACTTCTGAATAGTAAAACATAGGAAAACAGCAGTCTAGTGACAGAATAAAAGTGGAAGCTGGCTCTGGCTTAAAAAGCCATTTCTTTCTTATGATGTCACCATGGTCTGGTTATAGGAACATAGCATATTGGTAATCAAATTCTTTTCAGAAATATTTATATTTGTCTTTCTGTAAATAGTAATGCTTATGTATTTCTGTATTTAGTACTTACATATTCTGTGTTCACATTTGCTTAAAATCTACTTGGAGTTCTGCCTTCTTTAGCTTATACTTTTTACAATGGGTAATAAGAACCCTGTGTCTCAAATTGTTCTTGAAGAATGAGTGTGAAAAGAGTTACTTACATAATTTATTTTCTTTTTTAACATTCCTGCATAATTCAGTATGCCTTTTTATGCATTTTTGCAATTGGTGCCGGTAACTTTGATACTGTCTGTAAATGCACAACATTATGTGCTATATATTGTGTGGAGGTCCACCATGCTGTCTGTCGTAATAGTTTCCTATTCAAAACATTAGATATGGCATTATTACAACATTAGATTATGGCATTAGACATAATGCAGAGTTTATGTTATATAGCATTTTAAGAAAATTGACAATAAGAAATGCTAAAGATTTTTTGTTACTGGAAGATCTTATTCTGATTCATTAATGTTGACATTATTGTTTTGTACTTACAATCAAAAAAATGTTTTCCTTCCATGTTTAACAGCTCCAAGTTAAGTTCTGTCAGAATTAAATAACAAATGCATTTTTTGAAATAAATCCATATGTTTCCTGAATTTGTAGGAATATTATTTTTTAATTAATATTAGAAGAATCAAAATGGCTAGAATAATTTGTAAATTGGCATAATATGATCTATTAGTTCAACGATTCTGGATTTTTTTTCAGACAGGGCAAATACTAGCATAAACAGTAACATTTTTTGTAAACTTATTTTGTGCATAGATTGCCTTTAAGTTCTTAATCCATTTCTGGATCAAGAGTAAGGCTTTTAAAATAAGAAAATGGCTTTGCTTAGTGTCATGGTTTAAACCCAGCCACACAGCTTGTTCACTCACTCCCCCCCTTCCTCTTGCCCTCCCCCTACTCCCAGAGGGATGGGGAGGAGAATCAAAAGAATACAACTCCCACGGGTTGAGATAAGAACAGTTTAGTAACTAAGGTATAACATAGATCACTACTGCTACCACCAATAATAATAATGATAAAAGAAATAACAAGGGAAAAGAATACAACACCTCACCACCCGCTGACTGATAACTCTCCCCACCCCGCCTGACCAAGCACCACCGACACCTAGTACAACCCCACAGTGAACTAGCCCTTATGGGTAGCTCTCAGTTACCTCCTGGGCATGACGTGCTGTGGTATGGAATACCTCTTTGGTCAGTTTGGGTCAGGTGTCCTGTCTCTGCTTCCTCCCAGCTTCCCCTCCTCCCTGGCAGAGCATGAGGCTCACAAAGTCCTTGGTCAGACTAAACATTTGAGCAGTAACTAAAAACATCGGTATTATCAGTGCTGTTCCCAGGCCAAAAGACAAAAGCACAGTGCTGCACCAACTACTAAGGGGAAAAATGACTGCTACTGCTGAACCCAGGACATCTAGTCTTTAATTTAGAATTGTATCTTCTTTGCCAATGCACTGTAGGCAGTTGCGGTAGATTCCCTTTCAAGTGTACTTGATCCGAAGGAAACAAATTCTGAATGTGTGCTCATCACTTGAGCCAATTTGCAGCACTAAAGGTGCTCTCTTTTTTATAATGAACTCAACGTATGCAAGGGAAAAAATTAACCATTTGATACTATATACTGATGGTCCTTATGTGATATAGAAGTTCTGAAAGAGACTCAGAAGATCTAAAAGACAGAACTACTGAATATGCTCTCCTCAAGTAAATTTTAAATCTTTAATCCTGAAAGCATTTGCCACAGGTCCACCAACTAAATAAAGAAGAAAAGAAAATGAAAACATTATTGTACTACCTTGCCTTCTTACAGCAGAATACAGAGGAAATGAATAGTTGAGAATAAACTTTTCACATACTCTGTGGTTTCACAAAGATAACTGCGTAGCAAGGGAACTGCTGAAAATGAACTTCTGCTTGGTTTGGAGACACTGTCAATAAGGAAATCAGAAAGATTGTGCTGGCATACAGCTTATCACATTCAGTCACTAGCTACCCATTACACCCACTCTTTGGTGAGTGTGGCATGAAACTGATGGGCAATTACAATGGTTATAAACCCTATTTAAACGATAGGAATTATTCATACATTTGCAGCAGTTGCTTTTATGTTTGGTCAAATGCTGATCAACCTTCTTCTCTATTGGTTGACTGAGACTTTGGTTTTACAACTGTACTGATGAAACCTTTTTTAAGATATTAATGACACAAAATCCTCTCTTCTTTCCATGAAATTTCTCAGGAATTTTCCTGGTCAAGCAATAGCAAATGTTTAGTTAATCCTAGGTAAAGCCTTTTTTTCCTCTCTTTCCTCAACTTCCTAAATCTTTTCCATTCTTCTCTCTGTCTGACATTTACACATTTTATTTGCGTTCTTTCTCTAAGTGTTTTGCTTACATATTTTTTCTTTCTCTGAATAATCCCTTCTGTTCCTTTTTGCGACCCTCTAGGTTGTCTATTTAATTTTCTGTTCTCTTTTGGTTTATCTCCCTCAAAGTAAACACATAACTATCTTCAGTAGCAAGTTGAAAATTTATTTCAAAGCATATTTTTCAGCTAGCTGCCCATCAATATGCATTTTTTATGTATTGGTTCTGTATTGATTCTCTAATTACCTCTTCACTATCTTTCTCCATTCCTCCTAAATGCAAGTTTTATTAGCTTATTAGTGATGAAAGAGGAGTATTTTGACTGTATAATTATTATTGAAATGTAATACATATTTATAGTTGCAATTTACTGAACTAAAACATGAAGACCTCTGTCTCAGAATAAAAGTAGCTGAAAATAGCTTGCTGTAACAGGTAAAAGAGCTAAAACCAAGTTTGGAACCCAGCTTGATACAAAAATGAAGACTATTTGTTTAGGTCAAAAAACTTGTTAAGGAGAAGAAAGCAGAATATTCTTATATGAAGTTTCATGTAATTCTGAAATAGTTGATTAAAAAAGCTGTCATGTAAGTTGTTCCCAGGGATACTTTATGAGAAGTATTTTGCTGGGATATTTTTAGGAAAAAATATTGCTGCTGATTAGCAACTTTACTAAATCTTAATTCAAAGCCAGAAAAATAAAATTGCCTGCAGCCTTCCCATGAACTTTCATGTGAGATAGATCAGTCTGTTAAGCTGCTCCCTCACCTTATTATGTATTATAGGGACTTCTAATATGACATGTGGAAAACTGACACTTTTATAAGTGCACAAGCCAAGATAAACCTGCTGCTCCTGTCAAAACAAACAAGCAAACCTATCATCCATCCTCTAGACATCTCGGAAGACCTGAAACTGAAATTGGTTTTAGACATTAAACCACTCCACTAAAAGGAAGGAAAAGGTTTCCATCAAAGCTGAAACTCTAAATGCTACCTTGTCATCATAGAAATAGCAGATCAACCCAAGAGACTAGCACACAGCTCTCCCGCAGGCAAAATTGCAACAATATCTAGCATTCTTATTTGGGATACTTTGAATGCAGTATAAATTTCCAAAATATCTTTCTATCTGCATTTACAAGTAAAATGTGTGGACAGGAAAAAATTAATTAAAAAAAAAAAAAGAAAAGAAAAAGCTGTTTGTAAATTTCTCAGGTTTTCAAGCAGAAACAGGAAAGCACTAAAATGAGTAGATAAAACATATTTTCCCTGTGTATTGGAAACATTCAAATCCTGACCATTTTGCTATTGCTTCTTACTTTTTTTAGTTAATAAACGTTTTTCTAACTGTGTAAATCTTAATCTTGCAAAAAGTTATTCCTTAAAAATAACCAGCATGACTAGTTTATTTGATGTATAATTATTTCTAAGTGAAAAGAGTGTGATATCCTAATTTTTCCCAGTCTTAATACAGGTTCCTTTGTTAAGAAGCCAGGCTGCCTCATGTTGATTTTAGTTTTTGTTTGTAGCTGGGGAAGACCTTGAAACAGCAAATTACCTTGCTCATAAAAGTATTATGCTCTCAATAAGACTGTGGGGCTTTGGCATGGACTATTTCATGCTCAGAAGATTACAATGCCTATGAAATGCTCGTTTCATAATGACAATAAAACTGTATTTTTGAGGGCTTTTCATTGAGCTGAAGAACTTAAAAGAACATACAGAACAGCACCTTTGGGAGGCCAGGGTCAAGCTGAAATGTTTTCAGGGCTTCATGAGGTGAATCATTGTTGCTGAATGTAAGCTAACCCAGTTGTACCTTAATTTGTTGCTGTTGTTGCTAAAAGTATTTCTTCACTCTAAGTTTTTTCAGTTCAGCTGAAGAATTTGAAGGGCACAGTGCCAATAACAGATAAGTTGAAAATATCAGTTTAATATGCTTTGAAAGAATAGATGAAAATTTGGTTTTGGAAATAATTTTTAGCTCTTTTTTCTCTCCCCTCTCCCTTTTTTTCTTAAAGAAAACAAAACCTGCCAGTGTTTGGTGACAACTGATTACTCTTAGTCAAACAATGTATTTAATGCTATGAAACACATTTTTTCCCACTATGAGTTTTTAAAGCATATTTTAACTTAATTATTATATTGACTATTTAAAAAAGAACCTAACCTATTTTTTTCCTGTGTAGATCTCCTGTACTTCAGTAACTGCCTAGTGAGAATATTAACATTTGTCAATCTATTATGAGAATATCAGGAAGATTTTTGTAGATCAGAAGATGTGAAAAATGTTTATGTTCATAAATCATTGCTGCAGTTTTATAGTTGCATAAAGTTATTATCCATTAAATTTTACTCACTAGAATGTTTTCAATTTAAAAAAAAAAAAGCTAAAAATAGTTTTTAAAAGTATCAGTCAAGTTCTGAGTTTCTAACATACTTTATTTTTGTAGACTGTGTAACCCATCTCTGTGGAACAACTCCCAGCTGTGTTTTCTGCTAAGTAAGAACAAATTAAGTCAAGTTGGGTTTGAGTTATAAGTCATTACCCTGAACATGAAGCTACTCTGTAAACATAATGACTGGCATACTAAATACTTCATATAGATTGCAATTGTTCACAAGGAACTGTGGCCCAAATAATGCTCTGTTGGGAGAGACAAGGAGGGAAATAGTTCTGAAGCTCAAGCATAAGTTGAAAGTCAAGGTGAAATATCAAGCACGTTGTACTTTAACTTCTGGAGTTCAAAGAGGTAAGAGTAGACTTCGTTGTGAAGCACATGTTGTTCTAACCACAGTAACTGCAGGAAACTGTGAGACTGACATGTCTCATTAAGTTGGGATGGAATTAGAGAAGTGAAGAATGTGTTAAGTACTGAGGTGGTCTTCTGCAGCCAGAAAATTTGTGATATTTTCAAGAATTTCCATGCCTCTCTACATTCTCCTTTCCTTTACAAGAAAGTCTTTGGTCTGAACAGACAGCCAACCAACAACTGGGGTCAGGCCAAGGAGGTAGAAATAGTTAATTCTGTTTCCTGGTTTCTGTGATCCCATACTAATAGAACTGTTCCAAGGAGTTGCAGGTTTTTGGAAGAAGGTGCATAAGTATTGAACCAGGAGAGCTTTGCTGAGGGAGATGTGGGCTGTGGTTTGGCCCAGATTATACTGAGAAAAAAAAAAAAAAGCCCACCTTAGTTGTATATGTTTTGGGAACCTGATTTATTGAAGCCCCATTTTTAAATGACCCTCCTTGGTGCTAGCTGTATCCAAGCTACTGTGCACCTGATTTCACTGGGTATGTTGTGTGTTATTATGCAGCCTATCAATCAGATCTGTAACCATACCGTGTAATATAAGGAGCAGATTTTGTTTTGTCTATAGAAAGAATGTTTAAAACGTGAAAAACTGTCATTTTGACATGATCCTAACCAGTGAGAGAAACTGGAACTATTTGAAACAAGACATATGAGCAAAGCCTTCCAGAGAGAGTTTAGAAGGTGGTGTATACTCTAAAAGGGAAAAATGGACTGCGTTTTGAGTCAGAAACAACTTTTGTGTTAGTGAGCTGGTGGAAAGAGATGTTTGTGTTTATATTAAACTAGATTCAAAAATGACCATTTTGGATTATATGAAAATAGGAGGGAAAAAGAAAAGTGATTTACGTCTTTTATGTATTTTTCTTGTCTCTGTGTATTCCAGGATATTGTTTCTCTTTTGTTCATACCTCAACAAGCAGATCCTTAAATATAAGATTTAATAACTCTGAAAATTCAGAATCTAAAACAGTATCTGAAATTAATATGTGTGTGCAAACGTCTTTGGCACAAAAACTAGAAACCGTTTTAGAAACTCTCTGTCCATGTCATGCTGTAAGGGTTTTATACAGATAACATTTGTCTGTGAATTTCTCAGAGATTTCCATAATGTCACCCACTATTTGCACGTGTATAACTGCAATAACTTTTGTGAAGTATTTTTGCTTAGACTGCATATGCCTCCCAGAGTTTTAAAGCTTTTTTTTATTAATATATCACGTATTATTCTGTCTGTTAACTGGGTGTCATCAATCTTTATTTGTACTTCTGTCATCCTTAACTTGAATTTTCAGTTTCCTTACTTGTAGTATATTTGTTCTTTCCCTGTTTACAATATTAGTTTCTAACAAGTTGTTCTAAAACAGTAAAAATACAAGTTTGAGAGCCTGTCTTATAGCATAAAGTTAAATATAGCAACTAAATCCAAATACAAGAATGAAAACAATTATATGACTTAATTGTCTCATTAAAGTTTGCTAAGAGCTGTAAAATTCTGACTTTCTGCAAATGTCTTTGAAGGTATTATTTTCATTAACCATGCAGCAGCTTTTAATTGACTTAATTTATTAAGGGAATATTCGGCAACATAATAGAACTCATAGTATGTGAAAATTCATATTTCCTTAGTCAGCAACAATTGTAAGTGTTGAGAACACTTCATCCATCCTACAGATACTTGAAAAATGAAAAATGCAGATCTTTTAAATGCCTTAGAATTTCAGTGTGAGAACATCTATCTGGAAATTACAAGACCAGATGGTTGTATAAATCTCAGCAGAAAATATACATCTGTCACATTTTTTTGTATAACTGGTTCTAACTGAAGAGGGATTTATTTAATCATCTTGGCACGTCATGTAATATGCCATTCCTATCAGTCTGCAGCCCTTAGCTTTCTTTGTACCATGTCCCTTTTCATTTCTAGAATGCAATGGAGGTTATAATTTCTCTAACCAGATGTAGGATGACTTGATTGAAATTGTTTTATGTAAAAGCATGATGAAGAGAGCAGATTAATATAATTAAGTAAAATTCTTCAGGAAAGATTCTTGCTATCAAGTCTACCTAGATTACAAAATACCTGTCATACGTCTTTTCTCACCCATGTAAAAATACTATCTGGAAAAAGCTTTAGCAGGGTAATGGAAATAAGCAAATATGCTTCATGGAAGTATGCTTTAGAGTTATGTGTTATATCATTAATCCAAAGGAAATAAAATGAATTCTGAATACAAAGTCTATCAAAATTTGAACACATGCAAATATCTGATTGGACTATCTTTCTAAAAATTCTGTAAGCCAATACTTCAGAAAAGGATGTGAATATGTACAAAAATACTAGTGAATAAAGAACATGAGGTGTGTGGAACTTATTGTGACTTTTGTTAGAATCCATATGACAAATGACTGAAAAATATAGCCTGTAGACGTTTTATATTTATTCAGGTTTACGTTTGCATCACATATATTTCTATAGGTAAACCCATAGGCATGCATGCATACATCATTACTGAGTTTTACATGCTTACTGGAACTTTACTACTGTCTTTTAAAAACTGTGCTTGGACATAATATTATTGCCCACCCTGCTTAACAATTGTCTTCTCATATTTTTCTTTGGTACGGATTTAATGCAAATAACAGAGAAACATGAGTTGGTTACTTTCTCTTCTTTAACAGCAGCACACAATCATGAGTTTGATGCCTTCCTGAGAAAAAAGGTGACATTATATTTACAAGAGATGTGCACTACAGTGTTACTTTCTTTTTCATATGTTTACATTAACATTTTATCTTGGATCAGCATTTTAGAAATTGACCCTACTTACTTTGTTTTGGTTCACATAGTGGAAAAGGCTTGTGAAGCAGGACCTGGATTTCTTTTCAATGAAATAAAACAAAAAAATAACACCCAGGAATGTACTAAATTAATTCAAAAATTAGACAAAATTAGAGCTTCCTCAAAGTTATCCGTTACTCCTTGAAAGTTATATAAAGTTCCTACTATTGTGCCACATTATTTGCTAGCTAGCGTAGATATAAATGTAGCCTTTGAAAACAATTTTTGCACTAATTCTTCCTGGAGAAGGCAGGTATTTATGGACCTCATCTAAAAAAATTATCACTGACAGCACTTTTTCAGAAAAATTTACTGGTTCTGGCTTTGTCCCAGCACTTATCTAAACTAAATATGAAGAGGATGGCACACACTGATAATTTCATATTTATTTCTTTTTTTTTAATGAAGAAAGGTTTCACCATGTAACAAAACCACATCCTATTCCACAAACCATTCTTTTTTTTAAGGTTGAGGTCTTTTTCCAGCCATTATTAAAAATAATAATTGACAATATAGAATCAATTGAAGAAATGTAAGGATTAATTTAATAGAATTAGAATACTAAAATCTGTGCATGCATTGATTACTGTAATTTTTTTTTTAATCAGTGGTGACAATGTTGTATTTTCATCCATGATTTATAAGTCAACAATATTACACAAGAATATTGAAATTTGTGATGTAATTTTATTCCCCCCAAGATAGTTCTGGGGCTGTCCATGCAGTAAGAAGAGAATTAATTGTCTCCCAGGATCAAAATCTGCTATATGTTTAACTGCATTAAATGTATCTAAAATTTCCTAAGGAATGCTGGGAGAGTTGCACAGTGGCTTGTATTTTAGAAGTGGCTGCTCACTGGGAACCAGTGGTACACAATGTACTATATATAATAGAGGCAAATTATGTCATGTGTGTGCAAATTACCTATTTTCATAAATAGGTTTCAATTGTAAAAATTGACATCTATTAATATGACATTTTTTAAGGAGTATCTCCTGACAGGTAAGTGAATTAGCTAACTTTCAATGATTTATAACTCTTCCATTAAATGGCATAAAAGTAGTCCTTATAGTGATAGAACTTTTAACTTGCAAAAGAGCCAAAGCTTTTAAATTATCTTTGTCCTTATTTCATTTTTTCTCATCTGATGAAAATGAAATAAGTTGGTGTTGAATACATCATACTAATCTGAGTAAACAGAATGAGCAAGCAATTAGGATATTAAGAGCAAATCTATTTTTTTTTTTGAAATTAGTTAAAATGGAGCATGCAAATAAAGAAAAAAGCTCATCTGACAATGTTATTAATAAATTAAAGGGTTCGAATGAACAAGTCTGATGCAGTGGCTACTAGAAGAAGACAGTTTTCTGGCTTAGCAACAGTGTTGATTGACTTGTTTTTTAATCAAAAGATTCGAGATGTTCTTGCTGGCCAAAAAATTTAGACTTTGTTCACCCAGCATGTTGAACCAACGTACCTCGACCTGCATTCGTGCCAAGGGGAGCACAGTGATGGATAGCAACAGTTCCACTTTCAGAGGCTTCACTTTTGTTTTTTCCAAGAGATCAACATTACCCAATATGCTTGCAGCAAGTTCATCTGCACCTTCTTTCACTTTCACTCTGGATTTACAGTTACTGTGTCTTCAGTTACTGGGTCTGCAAAGTATTCTGCAGTTTGCAGAGTAACAGATAATCTTTAAATTTAGTATGATTGATTACTTTATAATTCATAATAATAACCATTCAATAATAATGGGGTTTAACCTAAAATTGCATTATTAAAAGTAGTTAAAAAGATTGATATGTCCTGGAGATGTCCTGGATGGCTCCATTCCTTGACAGCTGTAAACACACGTATGACTACTTACAAGTTCTGTGATTCTCACCCACAAAAAAAGAACAGCGCAAGCTCTTTGTACTTCAGTTCTTGTCACCCTTAGCTCACGTCTTTTATCAGATAAAATGTACCAAAGACAGTCATAAGGATTTCCCCATTAGTACAAAAGTTGGCAGACAAACCATCCTCTTTTTGACTCACATAACCTAAACTTTTAAAGGTGTTATTTTCTGCTTATTGTGTCCTTAAAGAGGCTGTCTTCTAACAGCAGGAAAGATTATGTGACTAGATGCTCTGGACAGCCTAATGGACCCTAATAGAGGGTTATTTGTATGGTTTAAGAATTATGTTTTATCTAGTTACCTGAAAATTGGGCATTTAGACAAAGATAGGTATCCAGATGATTTACAAATCAAAGAAAAACGATGCAGCTTCAAATTGTCATATGTCCTCGAGTACTCTTTCAGCCATGCAGGAAAATTGCTCCTGAAGACATAAATATCTCTGATTTTGTCAGATTGTTTCTGAGCATAAGTGTGGATGCTTCATGATTGAAGCGGAAAATATTGTATAGATGGACAAGTAAAAATTTATTTCTATTAATTTCTTAAAAACATTGATTGCATGTTAAAAACTGCTGTGTTTCTTTAGGAAAGCAGACTTCCCCAAAACAGAAAACCTGAGAGTTTTGGATATAAAAACATAAATAAAGAAAAGTTCTGTGAAGATTTTTATATGACCCTTTTGTGGTGATTAGTAGTTTAGTTTAGAATTTATGTGAATTGTTATTCTGTTTCACAGAATTATTAGAATTCTGTGAAAATGTCACAGAAGCATTTTGTACAGATATATGATGCAACTAAAACAAGACAGCAGTTCTAGTGTGCTGCTTTTGTTTTATCATTCATTTTTTTTCCACCTTAGAAAAAGTACTCAAAGAAATTACTACAGCCAGGAGATTTTGTTTTCATGAGTTTTGAATAGAGCTTTCTAAATATACAAATTATTAGAGTTTAGGGTCATATAAGTTCTTACTTTGCCCTTTTATATGCAAAGGTACAAAATTTTTAAGTCATCATTTTTATGAATTTATGGTATATATTTCTCCAGATGTATACTGCGTACATGATATTGTAGGGTTTAGGAGAAGGAATATGCTATACTTTTGGGAAATTTCTCAGGAAACTTGGCAGTTTCTAAGGCAAATATGTCATAAATAATTTACCTACTTGTTTTGTCTAATGCAAATTAGCTGTGTCTACAATCAGCCTTTATTTTCAATATGAAGAACTTAACCCCCCCCCCCCCCAGGTCCCTCCCCCAACCCTAACACTTGTGGAACCCTAATAGGACTAAATGACCAAAGGAAATAAGGAACTGGCTCTCAGTTTTATATTACCATCTAAACTCGATATACTGCTTTAGGGTATGGGAAAATTGAGTTTCAGAACTGCTCGTCTTGCTACATAACAATTAATATAATTTTGTCTTTTTTTTCTTTTTTTTTTTTTCTTTGTGTCTAGGGCAAGTGAAAATATATCACAGCAGATTACTATATCTTTTCTGGCTGTACTTCAGTACCAAATTTGTTTCAACACTGGAAAAAGTATCTTTCTGACAAAAGATTTAACATACTCTGAAGAAATCAATTTTTTTTCCTTTGTATGTATTTGTAGAATTCCATTGTTCTATTTGGTGATCATAACAATCAAAAAGTCACTTATTGTTTATAAATAAGAAAAGCAATTTTTCCTACATTGCTGATATTTAAAATGTAGTGCTTTCTGGGTTGCGTCAGCAGTGACCTGGATAAACTGCGCATAAGTACATTGAAACTACCTTGGAGTGAACCCCCTCATGTTCCATAGCTGGTAGAGTTTACTAACCTGCCAGTATTCATGGTTTAAATATATAGAGCTTGAAAGCTGTCTCATCTGTCATCTTTTGTCAAACTCAGTATTTGTAGCATGTAGTAGACTAAAATAAGCAATCAGTTTTAAAACAAAGATTTATTTTGTGATTCCAACATCAGCAGCAAAATATAGACACTAGCAATTATCTATCATGAAATTTTTATGACTCTAAACAACAGAGGACAGATTTTGAGCCTGTTACAGGAGGCAGAACAGAGTAGTCCTCTGTGCTTTCATTACCTGCTTTTTTCTACTTATCTCTTGACTTAAGGCACTGACTTCAATGTCATTTCAAAAATATATTTAACACTTCTTTCCTTGCTGATTTTCCCACATTCTAGCAGAAATCATAAGAGGCTCGGTCCTTGTATCTATTCAAGAGTCTCACCAGACTCCAATGCCCTATCTGTTTAAGTCTAGTGGAAGGAACATCTTAATATATCTGATGTATTTACACATCCATGTTACCTGAATTTCATTTATCCATTTGATCTGGACTGGTCCTGCTGTGTCAATTTCTGATGCTTTTTAGATATCTGATAGCAATATAGTAAACATGAAATTCCTATGAAGGTTTTAGGGATCATTTCAGTGAGGTGGGGTATCTTGTCATGTCACATATCATCAGTTTTTGTAATATATTTATATGGTCAAAGTATTACATTGCCTATTCATTTTGCAGGGGTGAAGAAAAGGTGGAAATAATTAAAAAAATCTTTGTGAGTTTTATGAGGAGTTCTTATGCAGCTGTCTGAAGATTCATTGATAAATGCTTTTACTCTACTGTGAGGAAATATTAAATGAGCAAAGTTCTGACTCGTTACATATCTGGTCTTTTTTTTATGAGCATCGTGAACAAAGGCTGAATGTCGCGAGTGCATTGATACATCTATTATACACGCCACCTTCTCTGGACACTGCTGGTTTTACAAGGTCTTCTTGTGACAAGGTACTCTGTCATAATTCCCAAATACTTTGAACTTTAACAATTTTGAACTCTGAGTCCAGTCTCCTCCTTGTCATTCTGGGTAACTGCTGCCAACTTAAGTTCATCAGTCACAGTATCTAGGTCATTGGATTATGTATTTTGAAGTCAGGAAATCAGTCCTAATGTTAGGACTTGTGTTACTTACAACATTCTTTTTGTGAATTTATTTTCATGCTGGGGAGTTTTTGTTTACACAGCGCCTATCTTTTAAGTACCTTTTGCTTCACAGATGTAACTCATATGAGCGTTGATTTAATCAAGTATTCCTCTACAGTAGTCAATGTTGTATGCTAATAAAACTATAAGCATATAGGAAAAATTATTATTTTGAGCCTTATCTGGAAATGACCTTAGTTTTTTTAAAGGTAGTTATCTCAGTCATCTTCCTGAGTTAAAACAACTGTTGTTCATGTTCATGTTAATGTAAAGCAAGTTCACATTAATGTATTAATTCCTGCAAGTAAGAGAATCAATGGCTGAGATGGGTAAGTTGTTCAGAACAAGTAGTATCACTGAAGCAAGATGTATTATCTTTGATGTTTCAGCCCACTGTTTTTTCCAGCAGCAGTCAAATGTAAGTTAAGGCAAAAATCTGCACAACCATCCTTCACCAACAAATGAAACAAGATACATGTGCAACTGTTCTGTGAATTGACCAGAAATCAGAACTGAATCTCAGTCCCTAATTATCATCTCCTTTTTTGGATGGGTAACTTGTGATGTTTCCTTTCAGATATTTTATAAATTGTGACTTTAATTTGGCATTCATAATCATGATCTTCAGAGGCAGTGGCAGGGTTAACTAGTGGCAACCAGCTTTGGTAACACGTATTTCAGTAACATAAACATTCTGTATTTCACATTTGCAAAACATTGACTCTGCCACATCGGATCTCTAATTTATGTGCTCTGACTCCTTCCTCATTAAATCATAGTCGGAAGTAGATAGCAAAACATAACAGAAAGTATTCCTGACATGACCTGTGATGGGGTAGCCAAGGCTGCACAATTCAGAATACTCAGAAATTGTTTTGTATTGTTCTGTGGAAGGATTATTTCCACTAGCCATACAAAACATGTAAAATCAAGAAACAATGGCTAAAGGTAAACAAAATGAAGCAATTCAGAGAATCTGTTCTGCAGGATTCCTAAACATCCAATGAACACTACATCCCATAGTGACTTCACCCTCAACATGCTGTGCTTGCCATTGAGCTTATATTGGGTCGTAGATGCATTTCCAAGTTAGGTGTTTTGTCTTCAGATAAATTATCTATAACCTATATAGATAATTTTGTAATAACTTTAATTCTGTTTAGAATCTAGGATTCAAATATTCATTCAAGTATTGTGTCAGCAACAGCTGAGAGTGCAACACTGGCAGTGTACAGAAACTTAAAGCCTCATTGTCTTCTTCAGAGCAATCCCTTGGGCTCTTTTTAGTTTAAAACATTTTTTATTTAAAACCTACTGTTAGATTGTTTTCAAAAACCAGAACTAAGTACTTCAAATTTAGTGCAATTTGTACTCTTTGGATAATGAGAAAACTGTGTTTGCAAAATCTAAAGATTTATTTTGCATTTATTTCAGGTCTGGTCATCTTTATTTCAGGTTATTTTGATTTCATTACTTAATAACAAATGTTATTTCACAGACCCTTGTTTTGTATGTGAAGTTAGAGCTGTTTTCCCCATGTGTGTAGCTCTATTTACTTACAATTCCATCTACCTTTTAAGGAAAGGATCCTGCTTACAGAATCTCAACAGTATATTAATGGCATCTCTAATGTAATAGAATTGCATGACATTCCTTTGACGTTCCAAAGAGTTTTCATCTTGTGTAAAATAACATATGGAGGTAAATGCTGGATTTCTTTTCTCTAATTTTTGTTTAATCGTCACTATAAAATGTTTAATTTACTTGTGAAACCTGTCTTTTAGATGCAAATTTCCATTTCCCAGTATTTATCTTTTATTTCAGGTACCAAAAATAATCAACAGAAAAATGCAGCTGAGAGAAAAATTGTCACTGAATGGTGTTCAAGACTTTTAAGTTTGTTGCTGAGGTGAAACTCATCACAGCTTTGAAGGAGCTGGTCTATCTTTTCACCTTAAAACACAGTAGGTTTCTTCTAGAATACTCTGAGAGTTCCTACTTGGAGTAATTAGCAAAAAATAAGTAAATTACATTTGACTCTTTTAATATTTTATTTGAACTACCCATTTATACTTGTTGCTACCAAGTCAAAGACCAACCTAAATGATTACCTTCTGGAGAACTGCATTTTTGGAAGAAAAATAATAATTATAAAACATGTTGAAAACACAATTGCCTTACTTCCTACAGGTCAGGTTTTAATTACAATAAGCATAAGCAGATTCCTATAAATAGAATTAACTTATGAATTTAGTGGAATTTTATTTTTCTGTAAATAAGGAAAATGTCAATTATTTTATGATGCCTATGTGGTACTACAAGTTTATCTTTTGCAGGAATTTACCAATAAAAAGCTTACCTGAAATTGTGCAATAATACATAGTATGTGTTTAGTTAGACATAAAAGAACAACTTCATTTGAAACCTTCCTCCTTGGCTCATTGAGGAGGATTTTGCATTTTTACAGCTCTGTCTGTAGGCAATAACTGTTTGTGCTTGGTAATTCTCTTCAGATAGCTGTTTTAATTTTTTTAAACACCTTTCTTGTGTTTTAATTAAATTTTATGACAATGGAGCACAGACAGTCCTTTAGAAATAGCTCTGTTGAGAGCATTTTAAAAGAGGAGGTGATTATTTCTATACTTCTTTTCCTGTTGCTAGCCATATGAACTTCTCCCTGAGGTACTTAGCATATTTGCATGGGTTAATTTGTTTATTTGTTCATTAACTGATGTTGGGAAAAAGTTGCATTTCCAAATTCTGTCAAGACTGAAATTAATTTGGGTGTCATGTTTTGTGTAATCTGAATGTACAGCTGATTAGACAAACCTTCATAAAGCTGACTTAATGAGAGTGAATGAAGGAAGAAAGTGGCTTTAGTATCTTTGATCTTCCCCCCAGTCTTTGTCTCACAGACATTCCCAGATTCCATGCAGGTGCCACCACTGAGATGAGTAAATTGAAACCTCTACTGAGATTAGAATGCAGCATACGCACAGGTCAATAACACGTAACAAAAATGTATTGGAATTCTGCAAGGCTGAAATTACTTTGTTGTATGTGAATAAAATATACTTATCACAATAGTACTTAAAACTATATGAGCTACACAGTTTCTCTGTTACGAGCCTAATGGAGCTTACACAGAATGGATTTTCACATAGAATTTTTCTTTTTGTTACTGAAATTCATGTTGAAGGTGTATGGTGAAATTCTTTGTGAATGAAATATGAAACAATATTTCTAATGAAATCTCTGTGGTTTATACCTGGCTATAAACATAACAGGTTTAATGTGGGTGAATATTTTTAATTTTTTTTTAACTTGCCAGTTGATAAACAACTGGCAGAGAATAGGCTAGCACTGTACTCCACAGGCATCACGCAATGAATGCTATCTAAACACCATGAAGTGCTTAATTCTTATTTTTTGCTAGTTAAATCACACATTAGAGAATGGCTTTTAGGGAGCTGATAATGCAATGCTTGGGAACTATATAGAGGGACAGAACTGAATGGCAAATTGCTTGAATGACAAACACGCATCCTTGCATTAAAGCCAAGTCCTTCCTCCCAATTTTCACACTGCCATTCATCCCAATTTTTCCAAATGGAACTTGTTTTCTCTTCAATACATTCAGTGAATTTCAGGTCTGGCTGTTGTGAGAATAATTTCTGAAACCTTCTTAATAAATATTCGCTTGAAGGAAGGGATATGCAAAAAGTATTGGTCTTTGAAGGCAGGAAGACAAGCAATGTATCATATCAGGCACTTTACTTGAAAAGCATATTTACTTTCACTTTACATGAACAGCATATTTAGGGAAGGGTTTGTAAATTATTCATTCTCTTGGGGTAAGTTCGCTGTCAGCATCATAATCATAATTTTTCCATCATCTCTGAATGAATAAGAACAATGTCTTTCAGCTAATGTTTTACCTTTTTTCTCATTTTTGCAAGTCAGTGTCAATACCTGATCTAGTCTGTCAGTCTTTGGACAACACTCCTACTTTGATATGAAGGATCTACAGTCAGATAAAACAAATAGGAAGCTACTATTCAGTGGCTGTTGCCCGTGTTTTGATGCAGTTCTGATGTTCAGATGCAGCTCTGAAGGAACCTCTTACCTCAGTGCACTACTGGCAATAGGTAAGAGAAATTTAAAAAGGAATATTTTCTTATGCAATCTAGTGATCCACAGTAAAATGTATGCTTCTGACATCTTCCAACAGCATGTGGCTGCCAGATAATAGCTTACTGGTATTCCCAGAATTTCAAAGAATAGTGAAGTAAACAATAAGGAGGGATAATGGAACTATACTGACAGTTTGAGGAACTATTCCTTCCTCACACTTTCTTCCATCCAGTTTTTCCTTTTTTTTTTTCATTTTTTTGTAAAGAAAGAGTGAATCAGTAGGCTTTTTTCCACATTTTTTCAGTTATTTACATTAATATATTTAAATTTCTCATTAAATTATAGAATGGTTTTGAGTTGGAAGGGGCCTTAAAGCTCATATAATTTCAACCCTCCTCCCATGGGCAGCGACACCCTCTGCTAGACGAGGCTCAATTCTACATGTGTCTATGCACAAGTAGTCTTAATAGGGAACTACATGCTTAAATTTAAAAGCTTTCTCAAGAACCTCACTGAGGTAGGGAAAGCATGTGCTTTCATATGTAGGGAAACGCTGGAGTTCCTTTTATTTTTTAATAAAACAAAACCCATGAGAGGCATCTTCTTCTGCTGAGCATGTGGAACCTCTTTGTCAGACATACTTCTACTGAAGGACTGTGCAAACTTCTGCAGTCGTGGCTTTCACAAATTTGGAACAAGCTTGACACTCAGAAACTCAGTTAACTGCAAACATGTTGAGTTCTTCTCTAGGGCTTTTAAAATTGAGGCAAGAACTAAATGAAGTTACACATTTACATTTACTTTTGCCTCTTGTTTTCAAGCTGAAAACAAAAATATTTATTAGCTAAATTCTTACTGAAGAGAAGATTAAATAGTACAACAACACTGAAAACCCATGCATGTGTAATTTTATTAGATTTTTCCAAAAACATATCAGTGAAGATTAACTACAATTGACTGAAGGTATTACAAGAGAATTCTATATCCCCTCCCCCTTTTCTAGCTTCTTATTTCTTAATGCTGTTGTTCTACAACATTTTTCCCAGAAGTATGGCGTCACAGAGACTCTGAAATTGTGAGTTTAGTGTAAATTACATAATACAGGACTATGAAAAAAACAAAGCACTGAGACAGGTGACATGCAGTTTACAGTTGTTTAATGTTACTGTAGGCTGAAGTTTAGAAAACAGCACAAGGAGAAAGTGCTCAGATGAATGCCATATAAAAAAGATTCTCTCACCATAAAAAGGAGGAAAGTGTTTCAGTGCTGTCACTGTGGATGTATTTAGATAATCGTTACTGTCTGTGTGCAATTTTATGTACAAATGCCTATCGCCGTAAACATACACCTTCATTAGAGAAGTACTGGTAGACGTGCACAACCATGCATGAAAACATGTACTGCAGCCATACTGTGCTTCTGTTATTGATTATCATGTTGTAAAAAAGCAGATTGTGCTGACACTGAACACAGAGGCACAAAATCTAATAAAGCTGTAGCGTGAATGGAATCTTTTCATCTCTATACCTTCTGAGCAAAAGTTTCAACAAGAACAAAATATTTTGGTAATTTGGATTAATCTCCAATCTTTGAGATAACAAAAAAGAAAAAAGAAAATCAAGGTGAGAAAACTAGAAACATTTCAAGGATTCTAGAACAAAAAATTAAAGTTTCATAGTTGAAATGAAGTTAGTGAAAAGTTTGTTTCAGAATGTATGTATTTTGAAAGAGTATGATTGTAAAGGGCTAAAGTACAGACTTAGAAAATACAGTTGAGTTAGAGAATCCATGTGGTGCAGTCATAAGGGTTTCTAAATATAAGCATTTAACGTTAATTGCAACATTAATGTATTGTCATACCTTTCACCTTTGCTGAAACAGAGAAGAGAAGCATGTTTCTCCTTGGCTTTATTTGTCAGATATATGAACCTTGTAACTGTGGTCAGTAAAAAGGAGAGATTAGCACTTGAAGAAGTAATTTCTAAATTTATTCAGTAATAAAAAAATTAAATTCATTATAAATAAAATATAACACTTTCAATCATAAGTCTCTACCAAGCCCAAGTAGTGTACTACTATGTTTTTTATTCTTTTTCCCTTAGTGTACTCATGTTTTTTCAGCTTTCTATGCATTCGGTATGCAACTGGCAGGCAGTGCTGTAACAGTTCAATATCTGAATGATTGCAGTGGTGCAGAAATATGCTTGAAGTGAATCAAAACAACATTAATTAGTTCATTCTCACTGAAGCTGTCAAAAGAGTTTATTACATATAAAGTTAGATTTTTTACTATAGTTAGCGTATAAACTGTTTACCACTACTAAGTAGCACTGTGGTGGAAAATGAAGCATAAACCAGTCTGATTTTGCTGTTAAGAACACTGAAGTCTGAAACATAATCCTATATACCATGTAGCACACTAAATGGGTATTACTGCTGGGTGGACTCATTAGTCAGTATTTATCATGTTCCAGTATATTGCCATATAAGAACACACCAAGGAAAAAACATAATAATTTTCTGTGAGCCTTACAGCTATGCACAGTCTTCACTAATATATGTTCTTCTGACAATATATATTTTATGATCAATGATAGAGAGTAGAAATTCATATTTCAGGCTTCTGCTTAAGGAAAAAAAAAAAGTTTTATGTCTCTAAGGCATAGAGCTCTGTCAAATTTCCATTGGAAAACTCTCATTAGTGCAAACCTACCTCATAAGTATTATCAGTGTATGTGAGCAGAGTGCCCAGCTGCATTGGCTTGTATGCACCACCCTTCGTATTCAACAGATAATGTCCTTTCTTCAAGAGAATTACATTTATGCACTTCAACCTAGATTTTAGTTATAGTCTGACATCTTGGAAAACAGCACGTGTTTTTGAAGTCCATAAGAGTTCTTTATTACCGAGACATAGAAAATACAGTGACTTGCCTTGACTGGGCACCTGAGCAATACCAGCTCAGATTAATGAGCTGCCTCTCATTAGACATGCTGTAGCTGACATAAAATGACCAGCAATCCTTTCCACTGTATGAACATACTATTATGTGTATTTTTGTCTATTTGTAATAGGGTTGTTGTTTTTTTTTTGCGATTAAAGTTCAAAACTTTTGACTCAGGTCTACCTTACATGAGTTGAGATGCTAATTATTTAAAACTAGCTATTTTCTTGGGTCAGGTTTTGAATTTTCTGTTATGGCCAACATTGTTTCTCTCAAAAATGATTTGTCTGAGGAAAAAGATGATATGTTTCTTTTTGGAAAGGCTCTAATTATTAATTGAAGGGACTATTTCATACATCTTGTGGGATCTGCTGAAGGTGATTTCTGTCAAGACAAAATTATTTGGCTGACTTACAGCGTTGGACCCTAAAATTGCCTGTTTACAACATAAATGAGTTGAGTTAAAAATCTCATGATCACATTTATTCTTCATGCCTTTCCTTTTGCATGAACATTTCGGTTCCAGAGGCATCTCCAAAATTTTATGCACATTACACTCCTTGTTATCTATGATGCACTGGTCACATAAACAGAGGAACTTTTCCAATCTTTTTCAATAAGCAAATTATTTTGGAATAGCTGCTGATTATATTTAACATTATAGACGTTCACTATCATTGCATTCTAGAAAATCCTGTGAGATAAGCAGGACATGTCTCATCAAGCCAGCCCCACATCTCTCAGGAAGAAAAAGAGGTGACTTCTTGATCCTGGACCTCAACCGAGCTATGGAATATGCAAAAAGATTTCACCCTTCCTACAGGGGAGCACACTGCCCCCTGGTTGTTCCAATGCTGGGACAATGGGGCCGATGGCCATGAACTAGAAGGTATGAAAGCCAAGCAGCTGGGATCACTTGCTGGGGAAGGGGAAATTGACAAAGCAATTGCAAAAGAGAAATGGTCCCTCATCCTTTGGAGGTGGCTCTTGGCAGCTGTGAAAGAAAGGTTTCCATACAAGGATGATGTTAGGAGTCGTTTGACCAACTGGACCCCGCTAGAGAAAGGCATCCAGTCTCTGAGGGAATCAGCCATTGTAAAGATGACCTATTGTATGCCAGATTCTGGGAATGTATCCACAGATCCAGATGAAGCCAAATGTACATGACCCATGTGGCAGAATTTACATGGAGTGCATCATCATCATATGCCCACTCACTGACATCAAAAACCTGGCATGTCATAGCACCACCAACAGTGGACGAAGTGGTTCGTCAACTCTGAAGAGTTCGAAGACAATCTCAACCCTTCCACCATTTCAGCTGTGGAAAAACTGTCCCAGGAGTTCAAAGAATTGAGAGACAATCTATCCGATCTATCCAGCTCCCCACATGTACCAACCCATGTCTCAGCTATTAACAAAACTTGTCCTACTGGTCGAGAGAGAAGATATAGGAGGTACACACCATGGGCCACCCTGTGGTTTTACCTGTGGGATCATGGAGGAGACATGACAAAGTGGGATGGAAAACCTACCTCAGCTCTGGAGGAGCGGGTGTGTGAATTGAAGAGGAGAACAAAGGTCAAGAAAAATCATCCCATGAAAGCTGTGGCTTCAGTCTCTGGTGAGCAGGTTACCAAATGGAGTGGAAGAGCTGATTTTACTCTAGCTCCTGTGATCATAGAATAATAGAATCATAGAATAATTAGGGTTAGAAAGGACCTTAAGATCATCTAGTTCCACCCCCCCTGTCATGGGCAGGGACACCTCACACTAAACCATGTCACCCAAGGCTCTGTCCAATCAGGCCTTGAAAACTGCCAGGGAGGGAGTATTCACAACTTTCTTGGGACAACCCATTCCAGTGCTTCACAGCCATTACACTAAAAAACTACCTCCTTATATCCAATCTAAACTCCCTCTGTGTAAGTTTGAACCAGTTACCCATTGTTCTAGCACTACAGTCCCTAACGAAGAGTCCCTCCCCAGAAACCTTATAGGCCCCCTACACATACTGGCAGGCTGCTATGAGGTCTCCACTCAGCCTTCTCTTCTCCAGGCTGAACAGCCCCAACTTTCTCAGCCTGTCTTCATACGGGAGGTGCTCCAGTCCCCTGATCATCCCTGTGGCCCTCCTCTGGACTTGTTCCAACAGTTCCATGTCCTTTTTATGTTGAGGACTGACGCAGAAAAAACGGACTGAGAGATCAATATGACCAGACTAAAGCCGTTTATTACAAAGCATCTATCCTTTTTATACTGTTGTCTGCATCTGCTTACAATAGCTCGCTGTATTATAATGGGCTACATATACAATAGCTTGCTGTATTATAAATGGATACATACACAATAGTTTAGTATATTCTGCCTTGTTACATATTCTTGCAGCACACAGCAATTAGTATACAATTAATCAAATAAGCGTATGGGAACTTAACCTTTAAAACTTTCTAACAGTTCACTATTTTGTATCTTAGCACATCCAGTTTTTTCTCATCTTCCTTGCACCGTTACTTTTGCTTCCTTACCCATACCCTCCTTCATCCTTGGTTCATATCGAACTCCACGTAGGCACTTGCTGACTTGGGAATGTGACCATTCTTTGCTAAAAATCTGTCCACAGAGGATACCAGAAGTGCCCACAATACTCCAAGTGAGGTCACACAAGAGCAGAGTAGAGGGGCAAGATCACCTCCTTGGACCGGCTGGTCATGCTGCTTTTGATCCAGACCAGGGTACAGTTGGCTTTCTGGGCTGCAAGTGCACACTGCCAGCTCATGTTTGTTTTCTCATCAACCATCACCCCCAAGACCTTCTCTGCAGGGCTGCTTTGAATCTCTTCTCTACCGAGCCTGTAGCTGTGCCTGGGATTGCTCCCACCCAGGTGTAGGACCACGAGGTTGGCGTCAGCCCACCTCACAAGCCTGTCAAGGTCCTTTTGGATGGCATTCCTTCCCTCCAGGGTATCAACCGAACCACACAGCTTGTTGTCATCAGCAAACTTGCTGAGGATGCTCTCAATTCCACTGTCCATATCACTGACAAAGATGTTGAACAAGACTGGTCCCAACACCGATCCCTGAAGGACAGCACTCGTTATTGGTCTCCAGACAGACACTGAACCATTGAGCACAACTCTTTGCATTCAGCCATCCAACCAGTTCTTTATCCACTGAGTCCTCCACCTATCAAATTGATGTGTCTCCAATTCAGAGACAAGGATGTCGTGTGGGAAGTGTATATATAACGCTTTGCACAAGTGCAGGTAGATGACATTAACTGTCTACCCCTGTCCTTCAGCTCCGTAGCCCCATCATAGAAAGTCACCAAATCGGTCAGGCTGGATTTCCCCTTAGTGAAGCCATGCTGGCTGTCACCAAGCACCTTGTTGATTTTCATGTGCCTTAGCATGCCTTCCAGGAGAATCTGCTCCAAGATTTTGCCAGGCACAGAGGTGAGACTGACTGGTCTGTAATTCCCCGGGTCATCCATTTTCCCCTTCTTGAAAATGGAGGTTATATTTCCCTTTTTCCAGTCTTCGGGAACTTCACCTGACTGCCATGAGTTTTCAAATATGATGGCCAGTGGCTTAGCAACTTCATTCACCAGCTCCTTCAGGACCCACGGGTGGATTTCATCAGGTCCCATGGACTTATGCATGTTCAGGTTCTTTAGATGATCTTGAACCAGATCCTCTTCTGCAGTGGTCCTAAGGTCTTCATTCTTACAGTCCCTGTGTCTGCCTTCCACGACTTGGGTAGTGTAGTCAGAGCATTTGCCAATGAATACTGAGGCAAAGAAGTCCTTAAGAACCTCAGCCTTCTCCAACATACATGTTGGAGTCTTCTCCTACATACTTTCAGAAAGCCAAAATAGACTCAATGCAATTATTAAGGCTCTCTCAGCCAGAGCCAGTGTAACATTATTAGAGCTGATGAAAAATCCATCTCTCCCGAGCCTCTCATCACATCCAGTTAGACCTCTTTTAGCATTTCCATAAGTTTGTATGCAATTTCTGAAGTTTCTAGCTTTTAAACCATTGAAGTAGTTTCCAATCACCGGTCTTTTGAATATTAGAAGAATTGTCAGTGTAATGAAGATTGTTCCTAAGAACAAGGTTTTATTAACTGTTAAACAAGTGAGAAGGTAAGTTATTTATTTGGACATTTTTAAGAATTCTTCACAAGGAATGCATAGAATCATGGAATCATAGAATAGTTAGGCTTGGAAATGACCTTTAGATCATCTAGCTCTAACCTCCTTGCCAGTGAAACCTTGCACTAAACCATGTCACCCAAGACTCCATCCAACATGGCCTTGAACACCTTCCCTCCATTCCACTGTAGAAATTTGTGATTGAACAGATGACAGGAACCTGGGCATTATATCCTCTTTCTAAAGCAATAGACGAGGAATTTCCAGAATACATGTTCAGTTGGTACTACTAACAAAAAAGTTTTTAATCATGGCCATTCAACAGTTGAAGCTGCAAGCTGACACTAAAATGGTTAAAAATCATCGATTTTTGGGCTTTTCAATTTTATTGTTCTTCAAATGAAAGAAATGAGCTATGACAAGTGGATAAAAAAAGAAATTGTGGCTGTGACAGGACCAGGTTACTTCTCCAGTGCAGTGACTCATTACGTCGGCTCTCACACTACTGAAGAAGTGGCTTCATTTGATTATTTAAGAGGCAAAATGGGTGCAAATATATAATTCACTTTTGATGTGTCCCAGATATAAGTGATTTCAGTTAGGATATGGAAGATCAACAACAGAGAAAAAAAAAAAGTTCCATTAAGTACCAAAGTTCAAATTTTATTTCTGTAGTATAGTTAAAAGTAGGAAAAAATAATGTGTAGAGATTTTAATCTTGTGTGAAAGAAGAGATGAAGAACAGCAATAGTAAGAAAAATGTTGTGTTGGAGTATTTAGCATTAATAAAGTCAAGATTTTTAGTTAGTAGAGAATATTGCTATATTTGTATGACAGTAATGCCCAAAGCTAAAATTGTGAATTCAAGTCCTCAGTGTGCTCAATAATGTGTTTACCCATACAAGGAAACAATCCCCAAGCCCAAAATCTAGCAGTATAAATAGTTAAAGCCAGAGAAGTGAATTGATTTATCTGTGGTAAAGTAGTAGAAGTGTAGCAAAATGAAAAGGAAAATGAAGGTCTGCTGAACTCAGATTTAATCTATTATAGCCATTATATCACTCCAAAGCACTGCAGTTAATAGATTCAAGTAACTATATTACGCTGGGACAAAGATTTTCTCTGAATATACCAGGGGTTCACTACACCTGCACAACACAGTAATCATAAGCAAAGCGGGATTTTGTTTTAAAAGCAGTTAGTCATCTAGCATTTGAAACAGAAAACTTGTTAACTAATTACTTCTATTGCTAAAATTTTTTGATTATTCATTTTATAAATGGCAGCATTAAATTATATGTACAGGTAAGGTTCCGTGCTCATGAGAAATGTACTGTGAAATATACTTTTATTTTAATGGAGAAGATCAGGTGCATGTCATAAAAAAAGCATCACAATCGGTGTGGAAGATTAGATTGTATGACAAATACACTCAGTGACTTTTGTATTAACTCATTACTATAATTCAGCTGGTTTGGGGATTTTATATATATATAATTTATAGTGGATAATGTTTATACTTCCATTTTGTGAAATGATGGCTTGGTGAGATCTATTGAAAATGACCACCAAACACACATTATTTATAGTAGAGTGACAGCTATGTTGACAATTTAGCACAACAAAGGCTTAATCAACAAATCATAAAATCATAGAATAGTTAGGGTTGGAAAGGACCTTAAGATCATCTAGTTCCAACCCCCCTGCCTTGGGCAGGGACACCTCACACTAAACCATGTCACCCAAGGCTCTGTCCAACCTGGCCTTGAACACTGACAGGGATGGAGCATTCACAAATCCTTGGGCAAACCATTCCAGTGCCTCACCACCCTAACACTAAAGAATTTCCTCCTTATATCCGATCTAAATTTACCCTGTTTAAGTTTCAACCCATTACCCCTTGTCCTATCACTACAGTCCCTAATGTAAAGTCTCTCCCCAGCATCCTTATAGGCCCCCTATACATACTGGCAGGCTGCTATGAGGTCTCCATGCAGCCTTCTCTTCTCCAGGCTGAACAGCCCCAACTTTCTCAGCCTATCTTCATACAGGAGGTGCTCCAGTCCCCTGATCATTCTCGTGGCCCTTCTCTGGACTTGTTCCAACAGTTCCATGTCCTTTTTATGTTGAGGACACCAGAACTGCACACAATACTCCAGGTGAGGTCTCACAAGAGCAGAGTAGAGGGGCAGGATCACCTCCTTTGACCTCCTGGTCACGCTCCTTTTGATACAGCTCAGGATACACTTGGCTTTCTGGGCTGCGAGTGCACACTGCCAGCTCATGTTTGTTTTCTCATCAGCCAACACCCCCAAGACCTTCTCTGCAGGGCTGCTCTGAATCTCTTCTCTAACAAGCCTGTAGCTGTGCCTGGGATTGCTCCCACCCAGGTGTAGGACCTTGCACTTGGCATGGTTAAACTTCATAAGGTTGGCATCAGCCCACCTCACAAGTGTGTCAAGGTCCCTCTGGATGGCATTCCTTCCCTCTAGTGTACCAGCCGAACCACACAGCTTGTTGTCATCGGCAAACTTGCTGAGGATGCTCTCAATCCCACTGTCCATGTCACCAGCAAAGATGTTGAACAAGGTCAGTCTCAACACTGATCCCTGCAGGACAGCACTCGTTACTGGTCTCCAGCTGAATATTGAGCCATTGATGACAACTCTCTGCATGTGGCCATCCAGCCAGTTCTTTACCCACTGAGTGATCCACTTATCAAATTGATGTCTCTCCAACTTAGAGACAAGGATGTCATACAGGACAGTGTATAACCTTTTGCACAATTCCAGGCAGATGACATCAGTGCCAAATGAAATTAGATGTTTGTTTTCTCAAAGCTTAAGATTTGCTGGGAAAATTCAGCGCCAATTTTATACACAGATTTTCACTCTCTTATTTTCTTAATATGCGTATGCCAATAGAATCCCATGAAGTCGTATTAGAAGACCTGAGCAACCTTCAAAATATTATTTGGGTTTCAAAACTTCTTATATGGAGATAAATTATGGATTATTATATTATTAGCATATAAATGCTTCCTAAGAACATCCCAACAAAATAATATGGTAGGTATGTGTGTTATATCAATATCTAGATTTATGACAGTTTCTGACACTTCAGACCGTTACAGAGAAATGTCATTTTGAGTGTCCCTGTGCAGAAGTGATGAACACTTTTCTTCATTAATTAGTTTGCATGTAAACAAGGAGAGAAAGTGTTTTGGGTAAATTAATGAAATGTAAGATTTTGCATGTTCTTAAATGCCTTTACAGTAACATGCTAAGAAATTTATAAGTTATTCATAATTTTAATTTCACTAAATATGTTCTCTGGTGAGTATGTAGTCTGTGCCACTGACATCTTGTGCACCTATGCAGTGGGAGATGTAGCCAGTACAGGCTGTTCTCAGAAGTGAGAACACTTGACTTGGAGATTTAGCCTCTTTAGCTCCATTGACTTTTTTTAATAAGCATTTGTGAAAAACCTTTAAAATGGAACACCTGCACATTGAGGACCTGGACTCCTTCACTATTTTTTGTTTATTGTCAATTTCTGCTTACTAAAAATCAAAAATAAACTCATTTTAAATCTCTGCAGCCAGCCCTTTGGAATCAAATCCTTTATACATCATTCTTCTGCTGGATATAGGAAATACATGCACAGCTACCCATTTGGTATCACTGATCATGAGAACTCTGCTTTTTTTCTCTTTTTTCTCTGAGTCATTCCTAGACTATTTCAGTGTTCATATATTTATATGAGCTTCACTGTAATGTATCTGTATATAATATATCTGACTTGACAGCTGATAAATGGAAACATTAAACAAGCTGCCCAACAGATTTGAGTTTTAGAATATTATTTGCTTCTACTCATCTGGAAATTAATGGAGTACTGAGCTTGTGACAGTCATGTCAAAAGCAAGAGACATATAGATTTGTGCTTATTTTTCAGTAGGGTAGATTTCTCCAAGGCTTAAGATTTGTCTTTTTCTTTAGTGTCTTCACATCTAATGTCACACTATTTTGGGGATCTTTTTTTTACTCCAGCAGGAGTACTAACTGCACACATCATTTAATGCATTAGAGAGAATACCCTGCTCAAGTGTTAAACCAGACAGTCTCAAGTCTATCACTTAGTTTGTGGTTAAAGGTTTGCCTGTTAGCTGTCTTTTCAAATGCTACTGTCTTTAGATGATTACTGCAGCAATCTGAAACAACACAGTCCAATGTTCCTCAAAGTACGTTACAGACAAAAAGCAATCCACAGTAAAATTTAATAGTGTTTTGTCTATCAAGTCCCAGGATATGCTTCAGATTGCAGGCTCAAAAGGAGCCAAGGTGGAGATTGTCAGCTGAGTGGCTGATCTTGTCCCTGTGTTTGCAATATTTGTGTATTTTTGATAGAAGGCTGCCTTGCTGTTAAATTCTGCAGAGTCATTACAGGATATAAAAATGTGAACTTTTGTCTCTTAAGTAATATGTTCAGCTTAGTATTTTTATGACTTATTTTAGACTGACAAAATAAGGCTCTTTTACCAGTGGAAATGAGATATTAAGTTTTTTGAAACTTCATCCTTTATTTTCTCTACAGGGTCAGAGATTTTCATCACTGAAGTAATCAGAGGCACTCTCCGATGAAGAGGAAGTAAACATCTTCATTTATTGCATGAGTGATGAGGCATATGACGGTCCTAGAGGTTTTCTAGTTAGGACTGCTGGAACAATGAACCATGCAACTGTAAGAAAAAAAATTAATGAAGGCTTGTTAGGAAGTGAAACACAATGGAACTGCAAGATTCTACCAGGCAAAGCAGTATCAGACCTGCTTTTATCACAGCTGTGTGTGCATTAGTAAAGCAGAACAACTGGATAGATTCCTCTTAGCTTGGGTTTTATCTGAATGGTCAAGCAATTCAATGAAAACACAATTTTAACTGGGTCAGTTCCTGAGGAAAGCAGTAAAAAAAAAAGAGGTGATTGAAACATCTATAAAGGAACGCTCTCCCAATAAAAATACTTATTCTTTGAAATTACACCTTCTACAGTATTGTATCATTTTTTACAAAATCCATCTCAAAAAAAAAAAGGAAAAAAGTGCCCATTTTTAATGGAAAAAAAATACATTTTAAT
Source organism: Pezoporus occidentalis (assembly GCF_034315485.1). Taxonomy (NCBI): domain Eukaryota; kingdom Metazoa; phylum Chordata; class Aves; order Psittaciformes; family Psittacidae; genus Pezoporus; species Pezoporus occidentalis. The sequence goes on from NW_026915724.1 coordinate 10,873,711, forward strand.
TTTAAATGTGGTTTTGAAATGCAGTGATATTCTGGAAATGAGATACTTTATGGAAATTGATTGATTCTACTGACAGTAATCATATCATGTCTTTGCTGAATACTTTTCAGACTGGACAGCAACCTTATACTCTTCCCAGGATACACATCCCTCCTTCCTCTGCCTGTGTGTTTCCTTCTTGCCCTGCAGTTCTACTCAGCCATGCCAGCCTCTTGCCTCCCTTTCCTGATTTCTTACACCTGGGGATCGTGAGCTCTTGTGCTCTGTAGTGTCATGGTTTAGACCCAGCTGGTAACTCAGCACCATGAAGCTTCTTGCTCATCCCCCTACTCCCCTTCGGGTTGGGGGGGGGATGGGGAGGAAAATCAAAGGAATGTAAACCCCACAGGTTGAGATTAGAACAGTTCAGTAACTAAAGTGTAATACAAACCCACTACAACTAAAACTACTAATGATAAGGGAAATAACAAGGGGAGAGAATACAAAATTAAAGGGAAAGAAAAAAAGAAACACAAGGGATGCACAATACAATTTCTCACCACCTGCTGACTGATACCCAGCCTGACCCTAGCAACATTCAATCCCTTTTGGGTAACTACCCCTATTTATACACTGGCCATGATGTGCTGTGGTATGGAATACCCCTTTGGCTAGTTTGGGTCAGGTGTCCTGTCCCTGCTCCCTCCCGGCTTCTTGTGCCCATCCTCACTGGTGGAGCATGAGAGACTGAGAAGTCCTTGATCAGGGTAAGGCCTACTTAGGAACAACTAAAACATTAATGTGTTATCAGCATTGTTCTCAGACTAAAGCTGAAATGCAGCACTGCACCAGCTACTAGCAAGGAGAAAAAAAACAACTGTTACAGCTGAAACCAGGGCATATATAAAGTGTTCTTAAAGTTCTGCCAGCTTTGTTCCGCTCTTTTTTCCCTGAGGGGAATTTTCCAGGGAGGTCTTACTAAGTCTTTACAACTGGAATTTTGCTTTCATAAATTCAGGGTCTTGACTCTTTGCCTGATCCATATGCCTCAGGACTCCAAAGTCCAAGTATGTGATTGCTGCAGCCCAGTCAGTTTAAAATCCCTACAGAAAGATGATTTTTTAATTTTTTTTTTCAGAGCATGCCCATAAGAAAGAAGAATGAAGTGTTGTAGCATGATGAACACATTCTTCGGTTCAAAGGGCTTAGCTTTTAAACTGCTATAGTTCACTGCCCGAATAATGTAGAGACCCCTTATACAGATGGAAGATCTGATGAAGCTTCAGAAAAGCTTAAAAGATGAAGAAACTTGAAAAAGCGATGAGAGAAATCTTTCACATTAAGGTGAATTAATTTTTCTTTCTTTACCATTCTGATATTCTTCCAGTGATGTCTTCTTTATTTTGTCTTTTTCAGATAAAAGAAAAACCTCCTAAATAGCCAATGAGAGTTCGAAGCTCATTGTCAGCTTTTGTACACTGAGAAAATTTATATTTTTGTGCATATTTTTATTCCTTTTTTCTTTTCAGCATAGCTAACGTGTATATTGATGGGATTGTAAATTTATATTTATATGGAAATACAGATGTACCTAACCATAAGTTTATGTGCTTCTTTTCTACTGGAACTTAATGGAGTTAAGCCAAAGCTTACACCATTATTGTACTACTTAAATATAAAATTATCGTTTGCATCTAGACTTGCATATGACATTAATGTCACCCCCCCCCCCCCCCCCCCCCCCCCAGTCTATAAGCTCACAAACCAAGAAATTTCTTTGTGGCACATAGAGAATTTTCACACCCTTGCTATAAAAGTCAGAAAACATGACTGGGAAATGGGTTTGATGTGCTAAGAATCATCTTGTGGAATATTTTTTTATTCAAATACTTTTACCATCATGGCTATACACATGTAATCATATCTCCAAACCTATACTGAGATAGCTGATGAAGAGATAAGAATTTATTACAGAAATCAGTTATAATATTGGCAGTGATTCTGCAGTCAAATATAGTGATTCCCAAGAAGCTAGATTTGTGTTCAACTAGTAATTTAAGCCATATATATGCATACACATGTATTTATTATACATCACTAAAATGCATTTTACACATATTGTCATTATTATACATACACCTATGTGCACTTTTTTACACACATTTACATGTAGACAAGCGTAAGGATACAGAAGGAGACTTAAACTAGGCAGAAAAAAACTACTAAATTTCACTGTGATTATTTGTTATCTAATATGATTTCAACATGACTTCTAGTAAATATGTTACTTAACCAAATACAGTACTTATTTTCAGTCCTACTGAAGGAATTCAAATGATAATTATATGAAGCTTAGGACAGAGAATCCTAATATCAAGTTTAGGATAATCTCACCTGTTTTCCACATAAACTACATGAAAATGCGATATCTAATGATATAATGATAAAAAGTAATACAGAAGTAGTAGTTTATCAATATCTTTGAGACATATGGAATCAAAGTTATGAAAGCATTTTGCTGTAAAAAAACACAAATCCAACCAACTGAAGAGGAATAAACACATCTAGAGCAGATATTTTGAGCATTAATGTCTCCAATGGCACTGTAAATGGCTATACATGACTGCAATGTTAGCAAACTTCCCAGAACTTTAATTTCTTCATACCATTACTGATGATGTGGAGTTCACACAGAATTAAAGAGAGTGTACCTTTCTAATAGCCCTCTGTAAGAGTGAGCTTGTTGTGCATCTGAAAAAAAGAAATACAGCCTTACAAAAGTGAAAGAAATATCTATATCCCCCCAACCCCAAATGTATTCAATGCCCCCTGTCCTGAGTTCAGCAGTAGCAGTCATTTTTCTCAGTAGCTGGTGCAGTGCTCTGTTTTGACTTTCAGCCTGGGAACAGCACTGATAACACTGATATTTTTAGTTGTTGCTCAGTAATGTTTACTCTGACCAAGCACTTTCTGAGTCTCATGCTCTGCCAGGGAGGAGGGGAAGCTGGGAGGAAGCAGAGATAGGACACCTGACCCAAACTAGCCAAAGGGGTATTCCATACCACAGCACATTATGTCCAGTATGCAAACTGGGAGCAATCCTCTGGAAGGCCCAGATTACTGCTTGTGTTGGGCTGGGTCTCGGTTGGCGGATGATGAGCAGTTATATTCTCTTCCTTTGTTATTTCCCTTATCGCTATTATTATTGGTGGTAGCAGTAGTGATTTGTGTTATACCTCAGTTACTGGACTATTCTTATCTCAACCTATGGGAGTTACATTCTTTTGATTCTCCTCCCCATTCCTCTGGGAGCAGGGGGAGGAAGGAGGGAGCAAGTGGCTGCATGGTTCTGGGTTGCCAGCTGGTCTTAAACCACAACACCCCCCAGCAAGATGTATAATTTTCTAGTGAAGAAAAAAGAAATTATATGAAGTACAGAGCATTTAGGTGTATTTTAACATTAAACAAATTAAAATTCTAATTGAGAGCATTGATTTCCTTACTTTTTTCTTGTTTTTCTTCATCTTATTTAATTTTCTTTACACTTATTTACATTTGCATAAGATACATAATTTTCACTTGCATCGTCTACAACTGTTCTAAACTAAAAGAAGAATGTTGGTTTGCCAATGCACAAATGATTTTACAGGATTAGGCACAGTGCGATTCTTTTCAGTGATCATTCCTCTGCATTATTTTCTTGCTTTAAAAATGTATGTTATTAGAGGCTCTTATAAACATATGTGGTAATGTGCAGTTGGAGCAGCGAAATAAAAGGGAGAGAACGTTATCTAGAAATTGACTTTATTTGTAACCATTAATAAGAACACATTCCCCATTGGAATCTGTATTTCCAGATGATTTCCTTTGTGTCGATGATTTCCTTTGTGTCGTAAAAGATAGGGATGGAAAAAGTTTTTAGAGTCATCTAGTCCATCTCCCTGCCATAGCAACTATTCCCTCTTGTAAAATTAGACTGGCTTGTCTACTGCAAGTTGTCCAGAGTAATGGAAATCTCATTACTTCTCATTGAAAGACAATTTCCAAAGTTTAATAGACCTCACTGTTGGAAAGTATTGACTTGGTTCTGAATTTTCTCGTTCATAATTTTACCCAATTTACTCCCTGATATGTGTATCTACTTGTAGAAACTTGAACTTCCTTCTTCCTTGATATTCTTCAGTGGACATTTTCAGATTGCTCTGACGACCTCCCACACTGTTTACCGATACCATACACTTTTGATTATTTTAGTATTCCTAATCAGTCAATAATCACAATTTATTAATTTAATGTCTTTTGTGGATATAACAATATATGTTTGAGAAATTAGGCACATTTTATTGTGGCTATAACTATAATAAGGCAAAAATATGTATATGAGGACAGAGAATGCGATCCAAACACAGAGTAATGAAGGGCTAAACATGTGTCCTGGGTTTAGCAGTAGCAGTCAATTTTTCTCCTTCTTAGTAGCTGGTGCAGCACTGTGTTTTGACTTTCAGCCTGGTAACAGAGCTGATAACACCAATGTTTTTAGTTGTTGCTCAGTAATGTTTACTCTGACCAAGGACTTTCTGAGTCATGCTCTGCCAGGGAGGAGGGAAAGCCGGGAGGAAGCAGAGATAGGACACCTGACCTAAGCTAGCCAAAGAGGTATTCCATACCACAGCATGTCATGCCCAGGGAGGTAACTGGGAGTTAACCCAGAAGGGCGCTCTATCTTCTCGGTCAGGCTTGTTTTGGCAAGTGGTATCGTATTCTCTTCCCTTGTTATTTCCCTTATCATTATTATTATTGGTGGCAGCAGTAGTGATTTGTGTTATACCTTAGTTACTGGACTGTTCTTATCTCAACCTATGGGAGTTACATTCTTTCGATTCTCCTCCCCATCCCTCCGGGAGAAGGGGTGGCGCGGGGGGGGGGGGGTGGGGGGGGAGGCAGGGGGGAAGGAAAGAAAGGGGGGGGTGGGGAAGTAGAAACTATGTGGCTGACTAGGTTTAAACTACGAAAACATGGAAGGATGTTTCTGCATTTCCAGTAGCAAAAAAGTCAACCATTTTTACTCCCATATAAATCAGTAACTAAACTCTCTTGGCAATTGATAATTTTCAGTTTCTTCTGCTGCAGTTTTCCTTGGATGGGTTGGAGGGAATATTAAATTAAATTCCTATTTGTTTTGATCTGTAATTTTCTGAACATGTTTTTGCTGTTTCAATTCCTCATTTCACTTTGTGCTATTGCTCTGTTGTTGTTGCAGCATTTCCCAATCTAGCAGTCAGTTTCATTAATATGTTTTTATTCCCCTTTGCAGAATGTAAATGAAAATGTCACAGCTAAATTTAACATGGAATCTGGAAAATGCCCTTTTTCAATTTGTCATAACTCAATGCATTACCATGTATCATTAGCCCTTGTTAAGAGACCTTCAGGTCACTTCTCAGTTCCGTTCCTGAAGATGTTTTGATTTAAAGCTATTCTGAAGTATGCATGGAAAAAGAAATTTATTCTCGCATGGTGACACTAGTGAGAGTGTGAGCGCACGACCAATTATTATTAAACCAGAATGTATTTCATGTATTTACTATGTAAGTCATTTTTTACTAAAGGAATCTAAGATACTGAGGATGTCCCTGATCTTTCCCCATCAGACCATAATATTGTATGGTTTTCATTGCAGAAATTGGCTATAGACTGTGAAAGTATCTTGTTACTTGTGCTAACTAGGAATTTATGAAGTAGATGTTCTGTGGGTGATCTCAAACTGCTTGTAGCATAGTTATATGTACCATCAAAGAATATAATTCAGCAGTTGTGGTTTAACTCAAGATGGCAACTAAGTTGCTGAAACCAGGACGAGACTTCAGGTGTTGCTCCGTATTTCATTGGGTTAGCTTTGTTTATTTATTCATATTCAGTGACATATTTCTATGTTAATATTGTCTTTGACTTCATGGAAATCATGTAATTAAATGTAAAAAGTCATGTAAGATAAGAAGGCAAAGGTGTTGCTCTAAACAAGTAAAGTAAATAACACATTTTAAACCCACCTCTACATGTCATTTTCTTGTAAAAAGAATCAGAGAGCTTTCTAGATGCTTAAGCAAATGTGCTGATTCTGATAGTTCATAATACCAATAACTTGAAGATCTTCATAGCAATAGCATCACTGTCATAGACAAATTTAGCTAGATATTCTTCTGTATCATGACTTGTATAACTATAAAATCAATTGTAATGGAATTTTAAGATGATATCAATAGCCCAGAGGCAATTATATCAATGCAGGTGGTAGAAGAGTCACATATTTCATATATGCAATCTGTTTCTAAACAGATCCTGAGATGCACAATGCAATGTGCATTACTCAGTGCTCCTGAGCTGAATCATCAAATGTAATGCAAAAGGCTTTGAAGATATCTTTTTTTAAAAAAACAATATTCTTCATGAGAAAAGCAAATTTAGCATTTAATTGAGAATGCATGCCTCCTCTTCTGCTTACTTAAAAGGCTTTCTGACCTGAAATGATAAATGCCTGTGAGTCAGCATCTTTGGGAAAAGTTGGTGTAAGGGGCTACAAAAGTGGGCTGCTTTGCAAGGGAAGGCAGTTTGACAGAGAGGCAGGCAGACAGTGTCATTTTAGGACAGAGGGACAATTCTACAGTATCTGAACAAGAATTGTAAGAGCAAGTCCTATGACAGACATCAAGATAAGCCCCAGCCCACAGCATTGCTCCCAGCTCTTTCTCACACAGCAACACTCTCATCTGGTTCCAGGTCCCATGTCTGCAACACCTCAGAGCTGACGTCTGGCAAAGACAGCCAGGACCCTGGGCAAAAAGAGTTGTCAGACCATGTTTATGCCCTAAGGAAAATGAGAGATAGAAAACAAATAAATTGCATGCGGTTTTTGTTTTGTTTTAACAGAAACTACTGTGCTTTTTGTATTTTGTGCATGTTTTATTATCCCTGTATGAGAAGCCACATAACTAAAAATAAGGCCTGATAGAGTGTCAGCTCCACATAGATGCACTGATTACAGAGCTCATCTTCTCCCTAGCATACAATTTTAATGGAAAAAATCTTGCAAGTGGTATTTGAATGATAAACCAGAAGAACCAAATCTTCTGTTTATTTACTGAAGAGAGATCATAGAATCATAGAATAGTTAGGGTTGGAAAGGACCTTAAGATCATCTAGTTCCAGCCCCCCTGCCGTGGGCAGGGACACCTTACGCTAAACCATGGCACCCAAGGCCTCGTCCAACCTGGCCTTGAACACTGCCAGGGATGGAGCATTCACAACCTCCCTGGGCAACCTATTCCAGTGCCTCACCACCCTAACAGGAAAGAATTTCCTTCTTATATCCAACCTAAACTTCCCCTGTTTAAGTTTTAACCTGTTACCCCTTGTCCTGTCACTACAGTCTCTAATGAAGAGACCCTCCCCAGCATCCCTATAGGCCCCCTTCAGATACTGGAAGGCTGCTATGAGGTCTCCACACAGCCTTCTCTTCTCCAGGCTGAACAGCCCCAACTTCCTCAGCCTATCTTCATACAGGAGGTGCTCCAGTCCCCTGATCATCCTCGTGGCCTTTCTCTGGACTTGTTCCAACAGTTCCATGTCCTTTTAGTGTTGAGGGCACCAGAACTGCACACAATACACTACGTGAGGTCTCACAAGAGCAGAGTAGAGGGGCAGAATCACTTCCTTCTACCTGCTGGTCAAGCTGCTTTTGATGCAGCACAGGATACAGTTGGCTTTCTGGGCTGCGAGTGCACACTGCCAGCTCATGTTTGTTTTCTCATCAACCACCACCCCCAAGACATTCTCTGCAGGGCTGCTCTGAATTTCTTTTCTAACAAGCCTGTAGCTGTGCCTGGGATTGCTCCCACCCAGGTGTAGGACCTTGCACTTGGCATGGTTAAACTTCATAAGGTCCGTATCAGCCCACCTCACAAGCGTGTCAAGGTCCCTGTGGATGGCATTCCTTCCCTCCAGGGTATCAACCGAACCACACAGCTTGCTGTCATCGGCAAACTTGCTGAGGGTGCTCTCAATCCCATTGTCCATGTCAGCGACAAAGATGTTAAACAAGACCGGTCCCAACGCAGACCCCTGAGGGACGCCACTTGTTACTGGTCTCCAGCTGGACACTGAGCCATTGACCACAACTCTTTGCGTGCAGCCATCCAGCCAGTTCTTTATCCACTGAGTCCTCCACCTATCAAATTGATGTGTCTCCAATTCAGAGACAAGGATTTCATGTGGGACAGTGTCGAATGCTTTGCACACATCCAGGTAGATGACATCAGCTGCTCTACCCCTGTCCATCAGCTCTGTAGCCCTATCACAGAAGGCCACCAAATTGGTCAGGCAGGATTTCCCCTTAGTGAAGCCATGCTGGCTGTCACCAAGCACCTTGTTGATTTTCATGTGCCTTTGCATGCCTTCCAGGAGAATCTGCTCCAAGACTTTGCCAGGCACAGAGGTGAGACTGACTGCTCTGTAATTCCCCAGGTCACCCATTTTCCCCTTCTTGAAAATGGTGGTTATATTTCCCTTTTTCCAGTCATTGGGAACTTCACCTGACTGCCATGATTTCTCAAATATGATCTCCGGCAGCTTCGCAACTTCATTTGCTAGCTCCTTCAGGGCCCGTGGATGGATCTCATCAGGACCCATGGACTGATTCAGCTTTTTAAGATTGTCTCGAACCAGATCCCTCCTACAGTGGGTGCAAGGTCTTCATTCTCACAGTCCCTGCATCTGCCTTCCAAGACTTGGGTGGTGTGGTCAGAGCATAAGAGAACAATTTATCAGCCCCAAACATAACGGACTGCCTTTTGGGCTCAGAGTAATCCATCTGCTGTAACAGTACAGTACAACATTGCTCTGCTGGCAGTGTAAATAGAAGTTGTCTGTGTCACTGTTGGGGCATTTTTTAATACCTTGCCAAAAAGTACTCACCAGGTAACCGTTTACAGTAGCTGTAGCTCAAGCTAAATTGGAGTGTTAAGTCCACATATTTTTTTTCTTTTAAGAGTTATTAGCCCAGCTTTCATCCTGTAAAATTCTGATGTTGGTCAAACTATTCTTTTAGAACTACGCCACAAAAAATACATTATTTCTGAGGGAATATTGCACTCTGGTAATTAAGAATGATCCACATATTTGCTAAAATTAACAGGTCCCTGAGGTGTGCATGTATTCACATTGTCATCTTAATACCTATTATTTCAGATGAGAGGGTAGGTCCCATCACTGATGACATCTCTTCTTTCAGAAGCAAGTATAACCCAGTTCTGGTTTTGCTATCTGACTAAAAATGAAAATCAATTATATATTTCTACAAAATATGCTAAAAAAAAAACTTTTTTTCATAAATTGTCCTGGAAGACATAGCTAGAAGAAGCAAGAAACATCATGCTTGGAATCAGTAGCAGAAATTATTGTGGGAGGACAGGACAAGATCAAAGAAGTTTTGCAGCCTTACAGGTAACCTGTCACATAATGTGAGTCAGCCATAAACTTTGACATTAAAACATTGACTATGGGATAAAGAGGTGAATCTAACAATTCATCATTTTAAGTATTACTATACTAAGTCAATGATGCTTCTATTAACAGTGCATATAAAAGCATTGTACATCACTTTATACAAAGAGGAAGACATGTTCCCTGCTCCTAGTGCCTGCCAATGGTGCACTCAAGAAGGTTCAGACTTGTCAAAGAGGTGTTAGGAGCTGATGATGCTTGTAAAGACAGAGGGAAAATTCATAACTTGGGTTGTGGCTTGATATTAATTATACAGATGGGGTTTGAAGATCTGTTTGTGAGGGAGAGAATCAAAATGATGAACTTGTAAGAAAAATATAAAGGCTGTGAAGGAAACAGGTGTACAATAACCAAGGGCTGAAGAGGTGTCTATTTAAAGAAAGGTCTTCAAACTTCAGGAACATTTCTGAAAATTCAGCCAGTCTTACTTATACAGAGAGGTATTGTGCTTGTAATCTATGCAGAAAAGATCTTGGGATGACTGTATCTGAACAGTTTTCTGAAGCCTTTTATGATAATCCGCTGCAAAGTGCTTCTGCACCATTCTGTAAATACTGTGAAGAACTTTAAAACCAATGGAAGTAGTCAGCTCTGTAGAAAGGAAAACTAGAATACTCAGACAAGAGATACTTATTCGTTCTTTGAATATAGATTGCTTGAGCTTCTTTTCCAGAGTCTGTAGATACCATGACCAAATATGAATAAAATTTGAAGTGTGTTAGTTAATCGTTGTTATTTTCAGCTGTGAGAACACAGTGTGTTAATGAACCCAGGAAATCCTGTAATAGGCATATGCAAAAAAAAAATAAAATATCATTCTGATTTTATTTTTGTTCAGTATGCAAGCAAGAGTGGAAATGGGGAAATCTTAAAGTGCAGATAGCTTTAAAATGCAAGTAATATAGACAGTAGGAGTGACTAGAACAATGAAAAATCTTGTAGTAAAATGCTAGACAGCAGAAAGCACAGTGCACCAAGACAGTAACGATTAGCAAAAAGCAAAACAAGTCATAAGGCTCTATAATTCCTGTTACATGAAGATAGTCTTGTCTCATTGTATACTTGCTGATTTTGAATCATTAAAGTGTTGAATGTACACTTCTTCTACCAGAGAGACAAAAATTCTTGCCTGAAATTTATTCTTTGCTGCATGCTCTAAAATTGTGATGGTACGCACTTCTTTGAAAGCTATTACCTTTTTCCATGTTGTTCTACCTGGCCTCGTGGCTAAAGATAGTGCTGGTTTTGTTGTGTGTTGGTTTGTTTGTTTATTTCTTTTCATATGCAAGGCAAAGATTTATTAAAAAATAGAAAATGAAAATAGAATTGAATAGAAATAATTCTTTTTGTGTCTTTTATTGTAAATCTTTTCTGCTTACTGATATTCTGTTGCTGCAATTGTGTGTATATGTCTATCATTTCAAATATAATCATAGGATAATTCTGGTTGGAAGACACCTCACCCCCTTATTATTTTCACAAGTAATTTTTTTTTTTTTTGTACTAGCAGAACTATGAACATAGGGCCTGAAGGTGCTTATTTTGTGTAGTATTGATGTATAATATCTAAAGTGGTTTATTTATTTCTTCGTATCAACTTTTGACGAGATTTCAGAATAACTTGTTAGGCTTTTTTTTATTATTATTTTTCTTACAAACATGCAGATTTTTAGAGCCATATTTCTCCACTTTCTTTGTTAGTTACAGTAAGAGTCCTCAAAATGAAATTCTGAAGTTACATGACTTTTCTTAGTCTTGATTCATATTCTGAGACTGAAAGTACTTTAACGAATATAATAAATTAATTCAGTTATAGCTGAACTGTTACATTCATTGCAAATAGTGAAAGTCTCACTCTAATGCAGTCAAGGTAGGTACAAATTCCTAATTATTGTGCTCATTATTTTAATCTTTAATTGCATATTCATTAATTAGGAAGTTTCAGGCATATGTAATAATGGTTTAAAACACAGACCATTAACAACTGTAACAGTGCATTAGATTTTGCTTATTATGTAAATGATTCCAGACATCCAAAATTGTTAGCTATTTCCAAGTACATATGAAACATGCTGTTCAACTGTGCACAAAATTGGAGGATGATAGAAAACAAGATTCAGAAGTTCTATTTCTGAATCTTGTTTTTTAATAATTCACTCTGACTTGCCCAGAGAAATAGTAAACAAAGGGGAACTAATTTAGTATTTGCTAGTATGGTGACCACTAAGGAAAAAGACTGTGCTAACTTAAACATTTGATCTTTTTAAGTGATGATAATGATGGCTGTTTGCATAGGCTGGCTGCCTCTTGTTTCTCTGTGATGACAGTGTCTCTGACGGGATCTTTCTCTGCTCATTAGCTGAAGATAAAGGTAATATTAAGAACTAGATGCCTCTTTATAACTCTGTGCATGCAATTGTCCATCTGTTTAGTGAAAGCAGTGACTTCATTTAAAATCAGATTCTCAACAGCAATACAGAAGACATACGATTTTTTTATAATAAATTATACTTTTTACTAGAATTATTCTTGCATCTAAAAATGTTAAAAGGCCTGTTCGGTTTAATGATTTGACATCATAAATTTTTTTTAGAAAATAAACAAACTTGATCATGCTGCAGTTTTCTGCTCCATAATCTGTGAAACCCTGAAGCCACTCATTTTAGACAAAAGGAGCAGGAATTTATTAATGTAACAGCCCTAATAGTTGTTGCCATTAGGATTCCTACTGACATCAACAGGATGCCCCTCATATATAGTTTTACAGGCAGGATTATGTTCTCAGGATTAAATCTAAAGATAATACTTTGAGTCTTTACAAATCATAACTAAATTCACAAGCTTCAAGCACCTGTAAAACACAAAAAAGGCTTTGACTGTTTAGACTATACAGCAGATAAGTTCTTTCGACAGTCTTCTTGGAGAAAACTAGTTTGTGTTGTGCAACACCAAACAAAAGGAAAGTCATATGAAAACAATTCTGCCATCTGCCACAGTCAGCTTCAAGGTGAATCCTGATCCCCACGTCTCCCATTCTTACCTTGCAGCTTCCACAGCTTTCAGGTTTCAGAAAACTGTGCAGTCTCTCTTAGATCTCCCTCACAAAAATCTATCTCTGTTATTTCCGAGGCTTTACTAAAACCCCTCAGAACTCCACCAGCCTTATTTCTGCTTCTAGCTCCCTGCTTGCTAGAGCTCTCCACAGCTGCACCTTTCAGTGCTCCAGCATTTCTCGGGTCAGAGGACCTCAGCTCCATCAATCTTGGGGCTGCACACACAGCTCCCATCCTTCTGGAAGAGTCCAGTTGATATGGAGCACCACAGCCAGCACAAGACAACCCAACAACTTCCTTTTCTCTTGATTACTCATGCTTCTTTAGTGGACTTGAGCAGGTAGCAACGAATGAACTGCAGGCAAGCCTCCTGGGCTTGTTCAGGAAAAAATATTTCAGTTCACCAAAAGGATTGTCAACCATTGGATCAAGCTTCCCAGGGAACTGGTGGAGTCCCATAGAGTATTTAGAAGACATGTTGGTGTGGCACTTAGGGACATGGTTTAGTGGTGGACTTGGCAGTGCTGATTTAAAGGCTGGACTTGATGATTTTAAAGGTCTTTTCCAACCCAAGTGATTCTATGACTCTATAATCCAAAGAGGAATGAAAATAACGGAAGGAATTGGAATCCTTATAATGTCATTCTGGTTTAATTCTAATTTAACTTATTGCAAATTACTTAAAAATATTTTGGAGATCTATAAAATCTAGTTGTAAGTCAATACCAACTTTTGATACTTATCCAAATATCTCTTTGGATAAGGTGGAGATGCAGTATGAATGTCTCTGTGATCACTTTGCAGTGTACTTTACAGCTGTTATGTAGTACTACATGTAGGAAACACCGTAACTGAATGCAGGTAGAAATGTGGAAAAATACCTGTGAAAGTTAGCCAAGTCTAAAGATCAGAGGTCACAGTTCCCTGATAAACTTTCTCCAGGGAAATTTAATTAGGCAGCACAAGTTGTGCTTCATTTTTGCTGTTTCTTCCTGGGTTGTTTCTCTGAAGCTGAGCAGTAGAAATTTAAAGTTGCCTGTTCTCTTCCACCTGGCTCTGTACTGGCATAAGCACATGGAGAAAATTCTAGGCTGGGTAAGACTGAGTACACTTGGAGAGTAAGTTTCTTGACCAGGACAGGCACAGACTGAGACTCAGACACAGGAAGAAGAATGGCTCCCTGCAAAGAAACGCAGAGAAACAGAAAAGAAGTCTGCTGGGTAAAAGGAATATATATATATATATGTACATACACACTCATATAAATCGACATATATATGCATATGTATATATACACAGAGACAGAGGTTGAGGGGATTGAGATGTATTTACTGTTAACTAAATATCTGCATAAATGTTTTTAGAATTAAGACGGAAAAGAAAGACTGTCTCTTCAGAGACACAGTGGTCTAGAGATGGGAATACTCTTCTACATCCCCTCTGTCTCATCCTGAGGTTTCTCAGCTTTAGGGTATTTTCAGATAAACTCCCAGGTACAGCTTGAAAGTCCTTTTCATTTACTTGTCTAGGTCAGTCTAATGATAAAAGATCACAAGGATTTGGTCCTGCCACACCAAAAATGTGTGACATTCCAGTCAAGTTAGTGGGAAAAGTTATTTCCTGATTACTAATGGTGCTACGTTACTAATATGGGGTGTAGGGACTGGAACTTTTACCTGGGCATGTTTTTCTGTGGCAGGGGAATCTCCTTAGGATTCCCCATGCTGGAAGAATCTCTGCCTGGCCATAGGTACTCTTCTTTTTCTTTTTAAATCCTCATCTAAACACTAATACTGCTCAGAATTCTAAAAGAGTATTTAAAAAAATATTATATGTTATAAAGTATATTATATTTTAAGAAATAAAAATAAATGCAACATCTGTGTCTGTTCTCTAAGTAAGTCTAGCATTATTGTTGGGAAACATACTTAGTCCTGCAAAACAGATAATGTTTAAGGTCCCTAATGATTGCAATTGTCCCCTTAATCCCTTAGCATTCTGTTCGCATTCAGCTTCAGGTGAAAGATGTTAGATTTAGATGTTAATATTTCTGGAGGAATGAGTTATTTTGTGTCACTATCTGCTCTAATTCAGCTCAGACCTGTTCTTCAGAGCTACTAAGTACTAACATTAGGATATTGAATACTGATATATAGTCCAATACTGATCTATAGGAGCAGACAGTCATTTACTCAATGAGTTCCTATACTTCCTTGAGTACCCTACTAAAAGATCCTTTTCTCTCTGCTTTATACTCTTGGTATTTCTGTGAAGATGGCAGGAATTCTACAGAACTTACTTCTATCTCACGTCTATATGCTAGCGATGCCACAGGTCTTCTTGTCAACATTAAGCATATCTGTTAATTTCTTTATAGTTCAGCATTTTACAAACATATAATCAGTCAGACCTACCTAATATAAACTTCATAAAATATTTCTTTTTAAGAAATTCAGAATTAAGTTTTCTGTAATTTTCTTATTGCATGATAGATGCAGTGATCTGTTACAGACAAAGCAGAGATGCTAGAAACTATCATACTGGATGAAAATCTAAAGATGAATGTCACTGTACCCTATGACAGACAAGCAAACAGTCCCTTAGAAATTAAACTGTTTTACCTTTCATTACAGTGTTTGCATCTCATGCTCCACCTTGGCAAAGCTCATTACTTAGGCGATCCAGGCTCCTTAGATTTCTTCATTACCCTTACATCTGTTCCTGAACTTTTTAGATTTATCTGTTCTGATCCCTGCAACTGATTTTTCAGTGAAGACACCAGATCTGTTTCTTGATAGGACTGTGATTCTCTATCTGTTCACGCAGGATATTGCATGCAAGTTTTGAAGTACTTGTGTTGAGGTGTTCAGTTACCCCCTCCCACTTCTCTCTGCAGGGAGCACATGAGGTGATCTATCCAACCTCTGAGTCTTGCAGATGCACCCTCTGTTACCATGTAATGACATCCTCATATGCTCAGTTACAATTCTGCCCTGTTCATGGAATTACTCCATAAGACTGTGTTTCCTTGCAGTATGCTTTTTAACATTTGAACATTGTGAAGTATCATCACATTAGCTGGATATCTAACATATGGTAAATGCAGTCAGCTCTGCATGTAATGTTCTCATTCCTAGAAAGATAATAATGTAAATTTTTCAAAATTACTAAGCATGCCATTAATGCTGTAGATGGCCACCTGACTTTTTCAATCACTTATTTCACTCAAAATCCTTCTAAGACTTTTGCCTCATAGTGTTATACATCTGCTCCTTAGTTTCCTCTAAGGAAAATCTTTATATAAACAGTACAATCTAAAGCGCTCTTTAAACAATTATATGTACCTTTCATAGGAGGAAATATACTTTTTATTGTAAAGCAGCACGATAATCACTTTCAAAATTCTACACATGCATTTATGCAAAATGTATGCTTTTTAATAATGTTCTAGGTTTTGCCATTTTTGTGCGTGTGTCCCCATTGTTTTCTATTTAAAATAAAGGGATTATGAGATATTTAAATCATGTAGTAATGCCCAAATCTTAGAAATATTTATATAGAATTTAGAAATCTAGAAATAGAATTTATAATTCAGTGCAGTTTTTCTCAAAGGGACATTTTGCTATAACATTCTACAGAACATTGCTTTGCAGCTCTCTTTTTACTCCATGTTTGATGCTTAGAGTATATTGTCTTGAATATAACTCTGTGATATAACAAGAGAATTCTCTGCTACTTGCTTAAATTAGTTCGATGTTTCCCATTCAGGTGTCAGTCATTCCTCTAGTAGTACTTCAGAATTTATGAGCTTGAATTTTGGTGGTTTGCGGTCTCCAAGCAAAGTCTTAGAGTATCAGCTTTTATCTGGTGAGAGAACTGGCTTTTCTGATTTTCTATTTTTTTATAACAAAAGAGAAATATGTAAGTGTCCTGGGTTCAGCAGTAGCAGTCATTTTTCTCCTTCTTGGTGGCTGGTGCAGTGCAGTGTTTTGACTTTCGGCTCGGGAACAGAGCTGATAACAATGATGTTTTGGTTTGGCCAAGGACTTTGTGAGCCTCATGCTCTGCCAGGGAGGAGGGAAAGCTGGGATGAAGCAGAGACAGGACACCTGACCCAAACTGACCAAAGAGGTATTCCATACCACAGCACGTCATGCCCAGGATGTAACAGGGAGTTAGCCGGAAGGGCTGGTAGACTGCGGGGTTGGAGGAGGCATCAGTCAGAGCTTGGTCGGGCTGGGGGGGGGGGGGCGAGTTATCGGTCAGCTGGTGGTGAGGTGGTGTATTCTCTTCCCTTGTTATTTCCTTTATCATTATTATTATTGGTGGTAGCAGTAGTGATTTGTGTTATACCTTAGTTACTAAACTGTTCTTATGTCAACCTGTGGGAGTTGCATTCTTTTCGATTCTCCTCTCTGTCCCTCCGGGAGTAGGGGGAGAACAAGAAGGGGGGGAAGTGAGTGAAAAAAAAACACTCAGAAAACAGAAATAAATAGCAGAGTACAGAATAGTAGAAAGTATTTTATGCTTACTGTATAAATTATTTTTCAAATATCATAGCTGTCAAATATCTCAAGTTTTATTTGCAAATTCATATGGAAAGACAATTGTGAAAATCATACTCTACATGCTCAGGAGTTTCAGGATCTACAAAACACAAGAGAGAGAAATCAGTATAAGTCAGAAACTGGATGAGACAGTTCAAGGAACTTCACTTTCTGTCTGGTTTCAGTAGTATGGATTATGGCTTGAGGAAAAAGCTTCAGAAAAAAAGCTGTTCAGGCTTTTCATTTGAACAACTTCTCTATCTTTTACCTTGCAAGTAAGAGGGAAAAAGAAAAAAAATTTTTGAGATGAACCAATTTTGAAAATATAGATTTGACTTGTGATCCCAGCCCATCCTGAAAATTATACGGTCTGAGGCTCTTGACCTTGATTTAGCTTTGTTTTCATTTAAAAGCTATTTGCAATTTAATAAATCTTATCTGGTCAAAACATTACAAGCAATGGCTGGGCTTTTGGACTGCACTTAAATTTTATACCAACATCATTCTGTTAACCTGAATTTCTCCCCATCATTTTGTGATTATTTGGTTGTTCACATGAGTGCATTCTCCATTCAGGTAGACATAATACAAGAACTCTTAACTGTTTTGTGACATTTTGTGACAACCAGAACTAGGAATTGCTGTGTTGGCTCTCCTTTTGGATTCTTTTAGGTTTTGACCTTAGTTTTCAAAGCTTTAACCTTCTATTTAGCACTCCTTTTTTAAAACAAGTACTCCTAGCCATTTTTGGTGACTGTTTTCTGAGTCAAGAAGACTGATTCTCCTTGTGTTCAGAGTTTTAGCTTCTTACCTGCTGGAAGTTATGTTCCTGTAGGTCAGTCCTAGTGATCTCCTTCTGTTTACACATTCTCCTCAGCATACAGCTAGGCAGTCAGTTACCTGGAGGAAAGCTTTGAAAATCTGTTATCTACTCAAAAAAAAAAACCAAACAGACAAAAAAAAAAAAACCACCCTTAAATAGAATAATGTGTGAGAATATATCGGCAACAAGGGTTTAAAATATATATAAGGAATCTTTTGTCTTCCTGGCTCTCATTCAGATTTGTTTACAGACTCATAGTTTAGTGCTTAGTTGAGAAAGCTCAAAAGCTCCCTTTCAATAAAGAGAGACTTCACTGAGTAGGACTGGAAAATGTCTTTTCTTTTCCTGCCTTCAGCAACATTTTAAATTTTTTTCATTTAACAGAGAAAACACTGCTCAGCACAAGCCAAAGCATATTATCAACATTGTTCTGTTATAGCCAGAGCCTGAAAAGGCTGTTTTGTGCAGAGCCCAGTATGCTTCCTCCATCCCAAAGGTCCAAAGATACTATAAAATTTATAGCACAGAATTACTTCATCCCTATAAGATTTTTTTAAGCTTTATCTTGAGAAATTTATATATGCACTTGCACTCACTCACAAATTCCCAGAGACAACAAAAATAAATGGTGCCTAGAATGACCACTGACCCTCCAAAAATGTGAATATCTTCAAATCAAAAAACTGTCAGAGACTTCATAAAAATGCCTTTCTCTCAAATCTTTCTGTCTGAGACATGGGTTCAAGTAGGAAAGCCCTGATGGACTGATCAGTCTTACCAGGCCCAGCTTTAAGCAAACATTAGAGTCATAGGAGTTGTAGACACCTCTGTGAAACAGCTGAATACAGACAACAGTCTTGCTTGATTTCATGTATGGAGTTGCATGAGCCTTCAGGCTGATGCTTCTCTGCATGTTACACAAAGCGAAAAATGTGAACAGTGTTCATGCATTTGGAACTATTTGCTTCCCTGGATTTAGCTTCTGGTTCTGTGCTTTGGAAAAACATGACCAGTAATTATTGTCATGCCTTCAATCCCATTAAGTAATACTCTTTTCAGTTTTTCTATGAAATATAAAATGTATCTTCCAATAACTAGAAGTGAGGTCAAGCTATTAAAAATTGACCGAAATAACTCAACCCAGGGAGAGGTGAAGGCATTAGGATTAACTCTGGCGTAGAGTTGCTAATATTTCACATCACAAGACATATCAACAAATACGATACTATGCAATAAATGATATTCTCTATCATGGTCATAAGATCTGAAGGAAGAATGAGAGACTTCAAACATTTTTTCAGCCAGGAGGGTATTGCAATGGGTTAAGAAATGGTAAAAGATGAAGAAATTATATAAGCAGTACACACTAAAGCACTCTTTTTATACATACATTTCATAGGAGGAAATAAACCTTTTGTAAAGTAAAATCTTAACGATAATTCTGGGATGAGGATTTCCATCTCGACAATAGTTGGAACTTTCCAAGAACATTTAAAAATCGATCTAATGACCATGGTGTAGATGTCAAAATTCCCATTAACTTTTCAATTTTTGACTAAGGTTAGAAATCATATAATTGCAAATTATCTAGAGTGCATCATTGTCTAAGCCAGAATTAAAATTGTACTATGCTTTTTAGTAAAATGTAATCATATTTTGGTCCTAAATCCAAAGCTATTCAGCTTGCGTTTGTTTTTTTTTTTTAACAAAAAGAAATCATTTTGTTATCATATCTCAAAAAAAATAAAATTTTTTATGAAGAACCTCATCTCACTGGATTAAAAGAGCGCACTTATTTCAGAGGAAAGGCATGTCTATCTTTTATATTAAAGCCCACCAAAATAAAACTTTTTTGAAAGTGTCACCAAGGTCTTGTCATTTTTATGATCAACGGAGGATTTTACACGTGACATTGAGGAACATGAAGAAAATTTATGACTTTGTTTCAAAGTCAGAGAAGGTTGTTAAGTGACTACAACCTTTGTTAAGGTTTAACTCATGTTTAAATTTTAAATTAACTGAAAATCTGGAAATGCAAACAACTGTTCTTCCTTTGGGAAACTTTGCTGAAATTGACATTAGTGTTTGTTCGTGATATTTGTCAGATGTTCTATTTCTCATTGACTTAGGAGTGAAGGCTTGTCCAATTCAATTTTACAATGAGATTTAGGACTGCAGACATATATTTGTGAAGATCTCCATAGTTTTATTCAGCATTCTTTTGTATTTCCAAGTGTAGTAGTTTATTCACGTTCATGGGGAAAACAGAATCACTTGAAAATAATTTAGCAAAATCCAATTTCAAGGGCATAAAAATAGGTCAATGATTACACAGTAAACTTTCCATCTGTAACTACAATAATGCACAAACTTCTAGTGAATATACATACATGTGTCAATGGAATATACTGATAGGCAAAATATAAACACAGAATGCTTACATGAAACTAATTACATTATATTTCCTTCTTATTAATTCCTGTAAACAACACTCAAAACACGATCTGAAAGCTCTGATGTATAGCTCTATGGCTAATGTGTTATAGTTAAAAAATTATATGATTTTTAGAGAACCCAGAGGGGGAGCCAGGTTCTTTCATTCAACCTTTTAATGATTTATGTTTTTAGTTTTGCAGCACCTGACGGCAAATGGTTATTGTTAGACAGGCTTAATATTTCTCCTTTAGTCCAACTCACACATGTAAGGAACATCCAAATAATGACAACCTCCTGATAACATACAAGGTGTTTGGCTGTCATTCTAAAACTATGATAATCCTAATTACTGATATGGCCTATGCAGATTGCATGAAGAAACTTCAGATAAGCAAATAAGGTCAAAGTGCAGAGATATTAAATAGTGATGCTTTTATTTTTTTTTTTTTTTTGTAGCCCTTGTATAAAAAGTTACTGGTAAAACTAGAAGGCAGACATTTCAGGGATAGTTGTAATGTATGGAATTTGATTTAGAGCTGATGGATGGACCACTCTGTGGATAAGGAGTTGGCTGGGTGGTTGCACTCAGAGATTTGTGGTCAATTTCCAAGTGGATACCAATGACAAGTGGTGTTCCTTAGGGACTGATATTAGGACTGGGTTATATTCCTCCTTTCCAGCCAGCTAAAACTTCACCAGACCGCCATGACTTCTCAAATATGATAGATAATGGCTTGGCAATTACATCCACCAGTTCCCTTGGCACATGCAGGTACATCTCATCGCTTCCTTTACCCTTGTCCAATCCTTTCATTCTTTTACAGCCTCTTTTTTCCTTTTTGTTTCACTTTACACAACAACACTAACCTTCTTCCATGTTCCAGAATAATCTATTTGTTTTCTACTTGCTGAACTTTCTGTTCAGTCATCATATGCTGTAGGAAATGAACTAGACAAACAGCAAGTTACAACTTCAGAAAAACATATTTCAGCTTGTCTGGGGCATTGCTTGGCAGGCTTCCATCAGAGAATGCCCTGGAGGTCAAAGAGCCTGGGTAGTTGTTTGATCTTCAAGGACATAATCCTCAATGCACAAATGCAGCCTATTTCAATTCACAGGAAATCAAACCAGCATGGCAGAGGGCCACTGAGGATGATCCTGGGGCTCTTGATGGAGCTCAGATGCAAAAGAAAGTGCACAAAAGGTAAAAACAGGGGTGGAATACTATTGCCTTTTCCCTTTCTCAGAAGTTAATTTGTTTTCAGAAAAATGTTTGCAATGACAATTGGAAAAAAAAGTAAGGTATTTAATCTCATTAATCAACAGAATGAGGCTCCACAGATACAAAGAATAAGCTGGGAGATATGCCCGCTTGTACTCATGTTCTTCCATTCCTTTTTATTTTCTCTATTCTCCCTAAGAAAACTTTCTGGTTTCCCAGAGTGTACGTAGCACATCCAGCACAGGGCAAAGTTAATTTGACATGAATGAGTAGCATTTATATAGGGCTTTATATTCTGGAAGTATTTTGTAAATATTAACCAAGGTTATCTCAGTGAAATAAGTATCTAATTATCATCTTAATATTAGAGGTCCTCCTGCAGTGGCTGAGCTGAGGGACGTTGTCAATACGCTAAAAGATGTCAGGGAAGCTGAGAGGAAGCAGGGCTGCTTGCTCCAGGCCCAACTGTTCAGGGACCTCAAGTGTCCTGCATAGCTTATGCAGGAAAGAAGGAGGTGCTAACCCAGGAAGCTGGGAACTAGTGACAAAAAAAAAAAAAAACCAAACAGAAAAAACAGAAAAAAAAAAAAGAGGAAGTTACAGTTAAAAGCAAGGGGCTTCCTCCTAAATCTGATGTCCCCACCCAGAACCGCTTTGCTATCCTGCAGGGGGCTGTATGAGGAAACACACTCACACAAGAAACAGCCAGCTGATGCACTGGTAAAGAAGGTCTCTACTGGTGCTGCCAGGAAAAAGTAGTGGACTCTACTTTCCAAGGCATAGAGGCACCCATCTGTTGGCCTGACCCAGTCTCAAGGGAGGTGTGTTGCTTACCAGGGACATGGATCAGGGACGTTGCAGAGAGGCTGCCTGATCTAGTCAGTCCCACTTGCTACGACCCACTTCTAGTGATCCATGTTGGTGCTAGTGATATAGACAGCAATAACCCAAAGAACGTAAAGAAGCACTATAGAGCCGTGGGAGAGGTGGTTAGGGACTCTGGAGCTCAGGTTGTCTTTTTGTCAATTCTCCAGGATACAGGGGAGGACCTTAAAAAGGCCAGGTGGATCTGGCAAGTTAATAAATGGTTAGAACAGTGGTGTCATAGTCAGGGGGTTGGGTATTTAGGACATGAGACTCAATTTGGGATGCCAGGTCTACTAGGTCTGGTGGCACTGGTCTAGGAAAGGGTTTTGGTAGGAGGTTTGCCAGGCTGGTCAAGAAAGCTTTAAATTAGCTGTGTTGGGGGAAGGGGGCATCATTCCATCCCAACGCAGCCAGTCAGCTTCCAGCACCTATAATAAATGCTTGGAGCAATGTAGATATCCCAGCCGCTCCAGCCAATGAGCCAGCTTCAGCTGGAGCTCAGCTCAGATGGTCCTATACAAACGCCCATAGCAGGGGGAACAGACAAGAGGAATTAGAGATGTGAGCACTTCTACAGGGGTATGATATAATAGGCATCACAGAAACATGGTGGGATGGCTCCTATGACTGGAGTGTTGGAATGGAAGGTTACAGGCTCTTTAGAAAAGACAGGCCCGGCAGGTGGGGAGGGGGAGTTGCCCTTTATGTTAGGGATTGGCTGGAGAGTATGGAACTCTGTCTGGGGACAGGTGAGCAGTCCACAGAGAGTTTGTGGGTCAGGATTAAAGGGAATATAGCTATGGGAGACATTACTGTGGGGATCTGTTACAGACTGCCAGACCAAGAGGAATCTGTGGATGAAGCACTCCATAGACAGATAGGAACAGCCTCACACATTCAGGCCCTTGTTCTCATGGAGGACTCCAACCACCCTGACATCTGTTGGAGCGGTGGTACAGCCTGGCACAAGCAATCCAGGAGGCTCCTCCATTGTGTGGAAGACAACTTCCTTGTGCAAGTAATAGAGGAACTGGCACAGAGAGATGTCATGCTTGACCTTGTGCTCACTAACAGGGAAGGGATGGCGGGAAATGTGACGTTACAGGGCAGTCTTAGTTGCAGTGATCATGAGATGGTCAAGTTTGAGATCCTTAGGATAGTGAGAAGAGGGTGCAGGAAGCTCACTGCCCTGGAATTCAAGAGAGCAGACTTTCCCCTTCAGGAACCTGCTTAGGAAGGTTCCATGGGATATAACCCTAGAGGTCAGGGGGGCCCAAGGCTCTTGATTGATATTCAAGGATCACCTGCTACAAGCTGAGGAGTGTTGCATCCCAACTAGAAGGAAGTGCAGCAGGAGGGCCAGGAGACCTCCTTGGATGGATAAAGAGCTGCTGAGGAAAATTCAAAGGAAAAAAGAGGCTTATAAGGACAGACGGTCTGGGAAGAATACAGGGATGTTGTCCGAGAAGCTAGGGACCAGGTTAGGAAAGCTAAGGCCCAGTTAGAATTAAACTTGGCTAGGGTTGTTAAGGATAACAGGAAGGGATTCTATAGGTACATAGCGACTAAAAGAAAGACTAAGGACAGTGTACGCCTCCTCCGGAAGCTACCAGAAAAACTCGCTATGCTAGGCTTGGAGAAGGCTGAGGTTCTGAATGATTTCTTTGCCTCGGTCTTCACTGGCAAAGGCTCTGACCACACCACCCAAGTCTTGGAAGGCAGATGCAGGGACTGTGAGAATGAAAACCCTGGCCCCCTGTAGAAGGAGATCTGGTTTGAGACCATCTTTAGAATCTGAACGTACACAGGTCCATGAGACCTGAGGAAATCCATCCACGGGTCCTGAAAGAGCTGGCAAGTGAAGTTGTTAAGCTACTTCCCATCATATTTGATGTGAAGTCAGGTGAAGTTGTCGACGACTGGAACAAGGGAAATATAACCCCCATTTTCAAGAAGGGGAAAATGGATGACCCGGGGAATTACAGAGCAGTGAGTCTCACCTCTGTGTCTGGCAAAATCTTGGAGCAGATTCTCCTGGAAGGCATGCTAAGGCACATGAAAAACAACAAGGTGCTTGGTGACAGCCAGCATGGCTTCACTAAGGGGAAATCCTGCCTGACCAATTTGATGGCCTTCTGTGATAGGGCTATAGAACTGATGGACAGGGGTAGAGCAGTTGATGTCATCTACCTGGACTTGTGTAAAGCATTCGACACTGTCCCACACGACATCCTTGTCTCTACATTGGAGACACATCAATTTGATAGGTGGAGGACTCAGTGGATAAAGAACTGGTTGGATGGTCACATGCAGAGAGCTGTCGTCAATGGCTCAATGTCCGGCTGGAGAACAGTAATGAGTGGTGTCCCTCAGGGACTGGTGTCGGGACTGGTCTTGTTCAACATCTTTGTTGGTGACATGGACAATGGGATTGAGTGCGCCCTCAGCAAGTTTGCCGATGACAGCAAGCTGTGTGGTTCTGTTGATACGCTGGAGGGAAGGAATGCCATCGAGAGGGACGCTGACATGCTTGTGAGGTGGGCTGATACGGACCTTATGAAGTTTAACCATGCCAAGTGCAAGGTCCTACACCTGGGTCAGAGCAATCCCAGGCACAGGTACAGGTTGGGTAGAGAAGAGATTCAGAGCAGCCCTGTGGAAAAGGAACTGTGGGTGCTGGTCTATGAGAAAATGAACATGAGCCAGCTTTGCTGTGTGCTCGCAGCCCAGAAAGCCTGGGCTGCATCAAAAAGAACGTGACCAGCAGGTCGAAGGAGGTGATCCTGCCCCTCTACTCTGCTCTTGTGAGACCTCACGTAGGGTATTGTGTACAGTTCTGGTGTCCTCAACATAAAAAGGACGTGGAACGGTTGGAACAAGTCCAGAGGAGGGCCACGAGGATGATCAGGGGATTGGAGCACCTCCTGTATGATGATAAGCTGAGAAAGTTGGGGCTGTTCAGCCTGTTGAAGAGAAGGCTGCATGGAGACCTCATAGCAGCCTTCCAGTATCTGAAGGGGAGCTATAGGGATGCTGGGGAGGGACTGTTCATTAGGGACTGTAGTGATAGGACAAGTGGCAACGGGTTCGAACTTAAGTGGGGGAAGTTTAGAACCGAGGGGCCCAGAACTGGACACAATATTCCAGATGGGGTCTCACCATGGCAGAGTAGAGGGGAAGGAGGACCTCTCTCGACCTACTAACCACCCCCCTTCTAATACACCCCAGGATGCCATTGGCCTTCTTGGCCCCAAGGGCACAGTGTTGCCTCATGGTCATCCTGTCATCCACTAGGACCCCCAGGTCCCTCTCCCCTACACTGCTCTCTAGCAGGTCGTTCCCCAACCTATACTGGAACCTGGGGTTGTTCCTGCCCAGATGCAGGACTCTACACTTTCCCTTGTTATATTTCATCAAGTTATTCCCTGCCCAACTCTCCAGCCTGTCCAGGTCTCGCTGGATGGCAGCACAGCCTTCTGGCGTGTCAGCCACTCCTCCCAGCTTAGTGTCATCAGCAAACTTGCTGATAGTACACTCAATTCCCTCATCTAAATCATTGATGAATATATTAAATAATACTGGTTTAGTGTGAGGTGTCCCTGCCCATGGCAGGACGTTTGGAACTTGATGATCTTAAGGTTCTTTCTAAACCTAACTCTTCTATGATTCTATGATACTATTCTATGATTTTTTGATTATATGATATGGGGAAACAGAAAGCAATAAACTAAGTGTGCTGTCAGGATCACACAGAAACTGAATAATAGAGCTACTATTACAGGTGAGGAGGCTCACAGTCTCAGTTTCATACTTGGACAATGTTGACTACCTTCTACTCAAAGCAGGATCCATCCAATGTTGAAGGCCAGGGCCAGGAACAGGAAATAGAGTAATTGCACTGGCTACTCAAAATGTAAGTTTAATGAAACAGTGTTTGCTGATTAGCATTTTCCTCTATTATAACATCCTGGAATACTTCCTGGAACAATATGAACATACAACGTCTTTCACTAGACAACTCTTCATTTATCAAGGAGATACTACCAACCATACAGGGATGCTTGAAACTACTGCCTTTATAATTCTTGTCTCCTCTACCAGAGATAATTGCTTGGATACATGAAACTCCACATGATGCCACACTATTGATCACTTGACAAAGAACGAGGAAGACATACAACTCATTCTTTGAAGTATTTTTTCTGAATAATGAATAATATGCTAAAAATTCATATGCATTTAAAAAAATTTAGAGCATCTATGCAGCAGTCATTAGTTGAAATTTAATACTAGACGTGTCTGGCACAGATGTTGTTTTTTAAGAAGTTGTGTATTAATATTAACCAAGAAGCGATAGCTGGAATACAGTTATTGTAATTTTAGAATTCATTTGTTGTTCTCTATAAATAATTTACTCTGAAAAGATTTTTTTAATTCATTTGATTTTTTTTTCTTTTAACCAGAAAAAATATCAGTAACTTCATTTTAAATAATTATTAACAAAGAAGCCAGCAAGAATTGACAGCATTTGTACTCTTTAAAATTGAGAATACTCTTCTTACAATTCTAGTCAAGAAACATTGTCCTCACTTTGACAATCAATGGAAATGTTATCAATAGTATCAGTGAAGTACCACAATATTATTTTTATTTTTCAATGCCTATAGATAAAATGAGATTCAGTTGATTTGCGTTGAGAAATGCAAATGCAAAATTGCTTATTTTTATTCCTGTTAAGCTTGTTTCATCAAGTAATGAAAAAGGTGTTATAAAACTTTAAATAAAGATATTTATAATACTAAGTGCTAGCATTAACTTCAGTAGTTGTATGAGTAAGTATGCTTCAATGTTCAATTTTAATGGCAAATATTTAGGTTTTAAGTGTAGACAAACCCACCGTAAAGCAACTATTGATGCTCACATTTGTTTTGACATTTTCTTGTGTTTTTAAATGTTTTTATATTTTAAATTTAAATTTATCTATTTTTACATTTTCCTCATGTATTATTTCTGTTTTTATCAGAAAGATCTTATAAATGACTTCAGACGTGAAGCTCTATTGGTTTGACTTCTGTGATCATTAGAAACATAGTGCCCTAACTAAGCCTTTGTCTTAGTGAGCACCTTATTTATTTGATTTTGTCTGTTGTGTTTGCTTTTATAAAAGAACAGATAACCTTCCAGTATCTTACATATTTTTTCTTCCTAAAAACTGCCAACAGCAGATTGAAAGAGAATCTGAATGTAGGAAAATTCCTGAAATATTCCTGCAACTCATTTTTATTTCAGTCATGACAATAATGTTTACCTCAACCAGCATTTAATTCTTACCAGATGTCTACTATCAAAAGAGTAAACATTTTTTTACTGTAATAGCTTTATAATTGCATTTTATTCAATTAGTGTAATTAGTTTCTTTAAAACCACCTTGTATAGAAAAGTAATCTTACATGCTGTATGATTTATGTAAGAGTTACTGAAGTGAATACCAGTTATGGCTTATTTAAAAAAAAACCTGACCATTCAAATGTCTGGAGTGTCTGATTCAGGGATGGGGGAAAAGGTTAGGGGAAGAGCTCTCAGTTTTCTTTATAAATATGAAGTTTAAAAAGCTCAACACAGTCTGTAATCTTTGAAAAATGCTACCCTGCAAAGTTCCCTCCCATTATTGATAAAAAACACACTATCCTTATTCTTTTAGTTATTGAATCAGGAGAGATTAATGGTCATTGTTACTGCCATATTCCATTTATGAGAAATGTAAAGAGGGAACTATAATAACTGGAAGACATTAGTAGCTGTTCTTTGTTTTCCCATCAGACTCAGAAAAATCTACAAAGGATGCTGGCAAGCCACATCTGTGGAGCCAAAGCATTATTGAATAATCTCAGTCAAAGGACAGCTGCTTAAGCAGTACTTTGGGGAATCAAAAAATGATGCATACTGATGTAGAGCACTAGAGGTATTTTGTTAGCAGCTTTGAAATATATTTGAAGTAGATTATGGTCTTGTCAGTCCACTACTTCATCCATGAGATAGAAATATTGTTTCATCCTCTTTTAACAAGCAATATCTTAAATCAAATGTTTCTTGTTAGTACCATAAAATGAAAAACTGATGTTGTTGAAAGAGCCATGACAGCTTAATAATGTGAGGGTGTGTTTGTTGGCTGAGGGTACTGAATGTTGTAAAAACATTATGAAGTTAGGCACCTCACAGGACAATGTTCCCAAAAATAATTCAGAGAAATGCCTGGGAAATTTTTACTTTTGGGAAAATGACTTGAGATTTTTCATGCCCAGCCTCACATTTCCTGACTACAGTCAATGGATTTAGGGTAAGTTTGTATAATGTACTGCAAAAGCAGGATTTTTTTTTTTTTTAATAGTGCTGTTAAGCCATTTCCAAGAAAACTTTATATTCCAAATTTTTTATAGCTTTTGCCTCTTACTTGATTTATTTATTTTGGGATGAGACTTTATACACGCTCTGTGTATAAGACACTGACTTGTGTACATAGAAAAATGAATCTACACATCTTCCTCACTACACTTTTACATAAGAATAATATATTCAGCCATTGCTCATGCACATTTATTATTTTTGCTTTCGGATTTAAACTCCAAATGTAGGTGCACATCATGGGTGCTTTAATGGTACCTTTTGCTTGTTATTAAGGTAGCCAGACTTAATAGCAAACTAACACACCAGATAAGTTCTTCTACTTGCAAAGAGAAATCGCTTGCATGGATTGAGATCTACCAGCAAGACGACCATTTGTAAAGACAGGCTTTCTTCCATTTATCTGCACCTAGATACTTACATACAAAGATCTCTCGCTCTTTTACTATATGTAAACAACAAGATAGATTCATAATGCATGTTAAATACATACACTTCTGCTAGTTGTATTTAATCAAACAACTTCGCAAAATTTTGGAACTGATTAAAATAAGCTTGTAAACAGTCTTTGCACTAAAGAGTTGAGTAATACTGTGCTTAATCTCCTGCATCTCTGTTGGTTTCTGACAAATTTTTAGATATTTGCACAAAACCTGACAATGCTTGGTGGTATTTTGGTCTTTTTTTTAATGTATGACAAAGCTTGAACGAATTCAGCAGGCTTAAATAGATAAAACTTGCCATAAATGTTTTTGGAAAAAAAATATGTATTATGTACTCTGGTGTAAACAGTGCTCTGTATGTACATTATTATATTTTTCTACATTTAGCATTCTGTAGTGTACCTACACTTACACAAAAATATATAGATGCTAAAGGAACAGAATTTGTTATTAGTATACTGACAAGCCAAATTCATCAGAAAAATGGTCAAATAAATCTTCTATTTCTCAGTAAACACAGTTTAAAAGATTACATTTTCTTTAACTAGATGCGCATTTAACTAACGGTGTTTTGCTATTAATATGATGGTCACCTTGCATGTCAATTGAAAACTGTGATTTTCATTTAAAGTTTAGAATTAGAGAAAACATTTTTTTTTCTGTTATTTTACTCTTATTGCATCGAAGTTTTAAGTGAGGGTAATGCACATGATATTTGACTACTTTTAAAAGTTAATTAAATGTTTTCAAGTAACTTCAGTAACAAATAAGAGTATTAGAACACCTTAGTCGTAGATCATAACAATATTTTACAATTCATGTTATTTAACCATGAGATAATCATGAAATATGTCATGAAAATTCCTATGGCTAATAAAGCAAAATCTGACACTAGTCAAGGTATTTGTGCAACCTCTTTACAACACAAAGGAGCCACAGTGGAGAAGAGACACAATAAGGAGAGAATGTGATAATGAATACATTTTGTTTTAAAATAATATTGGCATGATGAAAATATGCAATCTCACTCCAAGAGCAAATGACCTTTTATTCATAGAATCATAGAATCATAGAATCATATAATCGTTAGGGTTGGAAAGGACCTTAAGATCATCTAGTTCCAACCCCCCTGCCATGGGCAGGGATACCTTACGCTAAATCATATCACCCAAGGCCTTGTCCAGCCTGGCCTTGAACACTGCCAGGGATGGAGCACTCACAACCTCCCTGGGCAACCGATTCCAGTGCCTCACCTCTTCTCAAAATGCTTTTTATTCCAGCTGAAAAGTAGGACAATCAACACCTTTCTTCTTAGGAGTGCAATCAAACATAATAACAACGTTACTACGAGAATTTCCTCTTAAAAGCAATGAAATATGCATGAAAATAATTTTTGGAACTTTTTTTCCAACAAAATAATATGTAATAATTAATATTCATTATTTTCTTTGAAGCAGTGGGGTGTGCAGCTGTTTAAAGCTGTTTGTTTTGTTTTCTTTTATAATAAAGACATTGGAAATAACAACATTGTCCATCTCTCTTTTGAGAAATCTGAAATCAATATTATGTCATCAATGGCATATGATTGTGTGTCTTTCCAAAAATAATTTTTCCAGTAAGAAAATACTTTCTTTTGTTTCAGTTATTTAAAAATATTTTTTTTTGTTGCAATTCTTTCTCCTTCTACCAGTAGAAAAAATTGTGGTGTTTTTTTCAGCTACCATAAACTGGAATCTTTAATTAGGAATTCTTAGAAAGTTCACTGGAGACTTATCCGTTTATTGCAGATAATCTTTCTTCCAACCTGAATGTTGACCACATTATATAGAAGCATTGCTTACCCAAAAATAACTATTTTTTCCCAATTAATTACTTTATTGACATTATCACCAACCTTTTGCTCCCATTTGTGTCTATGAGATCTCTAAAAGAGACAGTTTTGCTTTCTGAATAGTTACTACTTTAATACTTAAGGTTTTAAGTTATAATCCCAATGACAGTAGAAAACGTGATCATTTCCTAATTTGGAATGTGAATTTTGTAAATATCAATCTGTTTTCAAAAGAACTATAATGTTAGAAACATAGTTGTTATCTTTTTGGTATTTAATGTGCTGTCTTTGCTCTTCTACTTACTCTGATAGAGAGCTAACATCAATGAAATTGCTTGGCAACAGTGTGACCTCAATGCAAAATACCGGTATGTATTTTTTCTCGTAATACTATCTGGATAATAATAATTTTAGCTCTTTTTTCCTGGTTATTATCTTGGCATGCTTAACTGTTGGATGTTCTTTCATGGTGGATTTGCTTAAAAGGACAACTGAGGGTCAGGCAGCTGATTTCCTCTCTTGTGTGTCTAAACATTTTTTTTTTTTTTTTTGGTAGGATCTTCTCTGTGGATAGCTTCTCTTTTATTCATATATTAAAAAGCTGTTGGACAAAAAGCATTTCTAAGACGCTTGATAGCAAGGCTTCAATTCTTTTTAAATCCCTTCATAACAAGAAACCGTTAGCACTATGTCTGAAACATTTAGGATCACAAAAGAGACAATTAAGATAATACATTTTTACACTTAGCATTACTGTTTATGTTTATTTTGCCATTTACATACTGCAAAATGCCAAATATAGCATATAACTGAAATCATAGAATCATAGAATGATTGGGGTTGGAAAGCACCTTGAGATCATTTAGTTCCAACCCCTCTGCCGTAGGCAGGGGCACATCACACTAGACCAGATTTCTCAAGGCCTTGTCCAGACTGGCCTTGAACACTGCCAGGGATGGAGCATTCACAACTTCTGTGGAAGTTCCATTCCAGTGCCTCACCACCCTCACGGTAAAGAATTTGTGTGTTTCTCGTTCAGCAATGTCCAGGGCCAGCTGGATGGCTTTCACCTCGGCAAACTGACTTGATTCACCCTCTCCATCAGCAGTTTCTGCAACTTGTCATCCAGGACTCCACACAGCTGCCTTCCATCTCCGATGCTTTCCCACAATACGGCAAGAGCCATCAGTAAGCAAGGCATACTGCTTTTCACTTTCTGACAGTTTATTATATCAGCATGCACCGCCTCCTCCTTTGGTGACATTCCGAAATCTTTGCCCTCTGGCCAGTCCATGATGACTTCTAGAATGCCTGGACAACTGAGATTTCCTATTCGAGTTCGTTGTGTAATTAGTGCAGCCCATTTACTCCGTGTAGCATCAGTTGATGATGTGTAGAGGAGACCCTGCCTTTGAACATCCAGCCCAGCACGGGCAGCCGGGGTGCCAGGAGGAGCTGTGCTTCAGTGCCAATCACTTCCGAAGCAGCTCGAACCCCTTCACAGGCTGCCAGTATCTCTTTCTCAGTTGGGGTATAGCTGGCCTCAGATCCTTTGTATCCCTGACTCCAAAAGCCGAGGGGTCGACCTCGAGTCTCCCCTGGAGCTTTCTGCCAGAGGTTCCAGGTAGGACCGTTCTCCCCAGCTGCAGTGTACAGTACATTTTTTACATCTGGTCCGGTCCGGACTGGTCCAAGGGCTACTGCATGAACTATCTCGCGTTTAATTTGCTCAAAGGCTTGTTGTTGCTCAGGGCCCCATTTAAAATCATTCTTCTTCCGGGTCACATGATAGAGAGGGCTTACAATCAAACTGTAATTTTCTCCAGAACTCCACAGCACCCAAGAAAGCTTGTGTTTCTTTCTTATTAGTTGGTGGAGACATTGCTGTTATCTTGTTGATCACATCTGTGGGGATCTGTCTACGTCCATCTTGCCATTTTATTCCCAAAAATTGAATCTCCTGTGCAGGTCCCTTGACCTTACTCCGTTTTATGGCAAAACCGGCTTTCAGCAGGATTTGGATTATTTTCCTCCCTTTCTCAAAGACTTCTTTCGCTGTAT
The DNA here is from genome assembly GCF_034315485.1 of Pezoporus occidentalis. Classification (NCBI taxonomy): domain Eukaryota; kingdom Metazoa; phylum Chordata; class Aves; order Psittaciformes; family Psittacidae; genus Pezoporus; species Pezoporus occidentalis. The sequence goes on from NW_026915724.1 coordinate 10,906,934, forward strand.
CGCCCCACACAATAATGTCATCAATGTATTGCAGGTGTTCTGGAGCTTGCCCCTGTTCTAGTGCAGTCTGGATCAGTCCATGGCAAATGGTAGGGCTGTGTTTCCACCCCTGGGGCAGTCGGTTCCAAGTGAACTGGACACCCCTCCAAGTAAAAGCAAACTGTGGCCTGCACTCTGCTGCCAAAGGAATTGAGAAAAATGCATTGGCAATATCAATAGTGGCATACCACTTGGCTGCCTTTGACTCTAGTTCATACTGAAGTTCTAGCATGTCCGGTACGGCAGCACTCAATGGTGGTGTGACTTCATTCAGGCCACAATAGTCTACTGTTAGTCTCCATTCTCCATTAGACTTTCGCACTGGCCATATGGGGCTATTAAAGGGCGAGCGGGTCCTGCTGATCACTCCCTGACTCTCCAGTCTACGGATCAGCTGATGGATGGGAATCAGGGAGTCGGTTGGTGCGATATTGCCGCCGGTGCACTGTTGTGGTCACAATTGGCACTTGTTGCTCTTCAACTTTCAGCAACCCCACAGCAGAGGGATCTTCTGAGAGACCAGGCAAGGTGGACAGCTGCTCAATTTCCTCAGTCTCCAAAGCAGAAATACCAAAAGCCCACCAGTACCCTTTTGGGTCTTTGAAGTACCCTCTCTTGAGGTAGTCTATGCCGAGGATGCATGGAGCCTCTGGACCAGTCACAATAGGGTGCTTTTGCCATTCCCTCCCAGTCAGGCTGATTTCAGCCTCCAGCACAGTCAACTCTTGGGATCCTCCTGTCACTCCAGAAATATAGACGGGTTCCACCCCTTGACAGCTTGATGGCATCAGGGTACACTGTGCACCGGTATCTACTACAGCCTTATACTTCTGTGGGACTGATGTGCCAGGCCATCTGATCCACACAGTCCAGTAAATCTGATTGTCCCCTACCTCCACCTGGCTGGAGGCAGGGCCCCTCTGATGGTCATCACAGTGTTAGACATTTAAGTCATGGTAAAAGGGATTATTCTTCGTTATCACAGGAGCTGGAGTAAAATCAGCTCTTCCACTCCATATGGGAAATTGCTCACCAGAGACTGAAGCCATAGCTCTCATGGGACGATCAGTCTTGGCCCTTGCTCCCCTCTTCAGTTCACTCACCCGTTCCTCCAAAGCTGAAGTAGGTTTTCCATCCCACTTTGTCATGTCTTCTCCTTGATCCTGCAGGTAAAACCATAGGGTACCCCGTGGCGTATACCTCCTGTATCTCCTCTCTCAAACAATAGGACGCCTTTTGTTAATAGCTGAGATGTGTGTTGGTACACGTGAGGAGCTGGATAAATCAGATAGATTGTCCCTCAATTGTTCGAGGTCCTGGGACAGTTTTTCCACAGCTGAGATGATGGAAGGGGTGAGATTGTCTTCAAACTCTCAGAGTTTATGAACCATTTCATCCACTGTTAGTGGTACTATGTCATTCCAGGTTACTGTTGCCAATGAATGGGCATACGATGACGGTGCATTCCGTGTAAGTTCTCACCACATGGGTCATGTACATTCAACTTCATCTGGATCTATGGGCGTATCCCTGTTATTCAGCTTGATGTGATAGAGCATCTCTACGATGGCCGATTCCCTCAGAGACTGGATGCCTTTGTCTATATTAGTCCACTTGGCCGAACGACTCGTAACATCGTCCTTGTACGGAAACCTTTCTTTCACAGCTGCCAAGAGCCGCCTCCAAAGACTGAGGGACTTTTTCTCTCTTGCAATTGCTTTGTCAATTCCCCCTTCTCTAGCAAGTGATCCCAGATGCTTGGCTTCTGTACCTTCTAGTTCGTGACCATCGGCCCCATTGTCCCAGCATCGGAGTAACCAGGTGATGATGTGCTCCCCTGGTTGACGGGTAAAATCTTTTTGCATATTCCGCAGCTCGGTTGAGGTCCGAGGTCGAGAAGTTACCTCTTCTTCTTCTTCTTCGTCATGTGATGATGAGCAGCCCTGTGGAGAAGGAATTGTGGGTGCTGGTCTATGAGAAAATGAACATGAGCCAGCTTTGCTGTGTGCTCACAGCCCAGAAAGCCTGGGCTGCATCAGAAGGAACATGATCAACAGGTTGAAGGAGGTGATCCTGCCCCTCTACTCTGCTCTTGTGAGACCTCACGTAGAGTATTGTGTGCAGTTCTGGTGTCCTCAACATAAAACGGACATGGAACTGTTGGAACAAGTCCAGAGGAGGGCCACGAGGATGATCAGGGGACTGGAGCACCTCCTGTATGATGATAAGCTGAGGAAGTTGGGGCTGTTCAGCCTGTTGATGAGAAGGCTGCGTGGAGACCTCATAGCAGCCTTCCAGTATCTGAAGGGGAGCTATAGGGATGCTGGGGAGGGACTGTTCATTAGGGACTGTAGTGATAGGACAAGTGGCAACGGGTTCGAACTTAAGCGGGGGAAGTTTAGATTGGACATAAGGGAGAAGTTCTTTACTGTAATGGTGGTGGGGCACTGGAATGGGTTGCCCAGGGAGGCTGTGAATGCTTCATCCTGGCAGTGTTCAAGGCCAGGTTGGACGAGGCCTTGGGTGACATGGTTTAGTGTGACGTGTCCCTGCCCATGGCAGGAAGTTTGGAACTTGATGATGTTAAGTTCCTTTCCAACCCTAACTATTCTATGATTCTATGAGAGAAGAATATTCAATGTGGATGTTTCCACCTCTATATCTCTTGTAGTTTGATTCTGAAATCTCATTTTGGTTGACAATAAACTTAAGTGCTTTCCAGTGAATTCCCTTAATGGAACTCAAATCACAATCTTTTTTACGGTAGGCCAAAAATAATGCATTTGTTTTGCAAACTTCAATGCACACAACCTTTTCTCTTTCAGCAGCGTTTTGTCTTGTTTGAATCAGGAATTTTAATATTATTTTCTCTCAATTGGTACTGGTATTTTTATTATTGTTTATTTTGTAACACCCAGAGGTCACTGCCACGTTTTTAGGAAGAGTCAAAATACAAAGTACTACATGATCCATGTAGTCCTGAGAATTGAAAAGAAAAGGAACAGAGGGCTCAAGGGAAATTGAAGACTGATGGTGAGCATGGGTAATGATCTTATTAACTTTCTTCTTTTCCTGGCTCCATGGAGAGCAGCACAGTGAAAAGTATGGGAAGACATAAACAAATTAAGAATGCCATCTTCCATTTGTGTATGCCATAGATATATACTGAAATGTGTATTCATGTATACATGTACATGTGAACATACATGCATACAAATATATATACACATATATCTACATATGTCATACCTATCATCATATTTACTAAAGTTCATCAAAAATACACAGTTTTCCACCTCCAGGTAACTAACAAAAATCTTTCAGGAAATGAATCTTGAAATAGTATTTAAAAGAAAATGGAAGGGAAGCATCACAAAACTGTTTGTGAAACACATTAAATCAATGCCTTGTGAATGCTGTGGTGGATAATAGAGTAGGTATTTGTGAAGCGGGAAACCAGATGCCTAGCCTTGTGCCCCTGTATAAATCAAGAGTTTGAATGCAGAGAATAAAAAGTAAAATAATGATAGAGTGACCTGAAAGTGAACAAAAGAAGCTTAAATGTGTTATAGAAGGAAAAAAAAAAAGGATATGTATGTATTTAGAATGACAAGGTGTTGTGTGACTGACAAGATTTTAGGATTTTTTTTTCTTTCATTGTTAGTAGCTAATGGATCTCAGCAATAAAAGGAGCCAGAGATAACAGGAGGTTGCAGAAACTGAAATTAGAGACCTAACCTTCATATCTGTATGGGAGAAAAAAGGATTTTAGAAGATTATTTTTGTGCATTTTGATAGAAAAGAAAAAAAAAAAAGAAAGGTCTGCTTAGAATGATCTGGAGACAAAATACAAGGCAAGCAATGCAGACGGACTGTGGAAGCAAAGGCGAACTTCAGAAACAGGACCAACAGGAAGACACTTCATAGTGGAAAGCAGAGCCAAGTGTTAGAACAAACAGCTTGAGCATGTACAAGTCCAAGGTACAAAGCAGTGGTTCAGGCAAAGAGTAAAATCAAGTGCAAGAGCTCAGCCACAATCTACTTGCTCCTTAGACAGTCAAGAGACTCCAGTTTCCTGATATACCTGACCAGGGAGGAAGAAAGTGGGTAAACCTAAGCTCTTTACACAAGTGACTTGTTGGGCCTTTAGTAGTTGACAGAGATAGAAGAGTGGCATCTCCAGAGTGGGTATTATAATCTGACCAAGATTAACCTAAAAAGGAATTAAAAGAGGACGTAAACTGATAACCTAGAAATGCAGGTGAAGGAAGAGGCTGCTCCTCTGGCAAAGGGAACCACAACAATGAAGCCGAAGAGAAAGCCAGGATTTGGTCAGTTTACCATCTGGCTACTGGCAGGGACATCATTCAGTTACCCAGGATGGTCACAGGTGAAAGCTGAATCATTGCAAACTACTGAGATTTGCTCTAAAAATGATAATATTACAGCTTTATTGACCCTACAGACATAGTGGGTGCAGTGCTTAGCGACAATGGCCACTGTGGCCACAGCTGTGCTTTAAAGCCTTTTGTTACTGTGGTACTTCTTGCAGGCAGAATTTGCTATTTTTTTCCTCTAAGGGATTACTTTGTAACAGTCATTGGTTGTATAGAAGTGACACCCATCTCTGGGAAAGCACTTGGGAAATATCAGCATAAGAATAATAACAGAGCTTTGTTATAAACTGAGATTAGTTGACAATACCTATGGGTAACAGAGACTTCTTTCCTGCAGAGTTGCAACCAAGTCCTGGAAGTAATTCAGCAGAGAAAGCATTAAGTTCTAACAGTTACTCAGTTACTTTCACACTGTGACCCATCTGTAGTTTTTTTGTCTGCTTGCGAAACTGCTTCTTTCCTATTTACAAGTTGTTTGGTGATCTTACATGGATACTTGATCTAATTGTCTTCCACTTGTTTTTGCCTCCAACAAATTTCCTTCCTGTCTTTTTTCTCTCAGTAAAAACAAACATCTTTCTTCCATACACAAATACACCAAAACTGTCTAGCTGAAATGAAGAAAAATACACCTTTTAAAACACAGATACTTACAAATACATGCACTTATTTTGCAAGGTTTTTCTGTGGCATAATTCAGCTGTGGTTATTGAAAAGGCAGGTGAAAGAAATCATTAAAATAAGTGCTGTCAAATAAACCCAAAGTTGCAAGTTTGCTTCATAAAGCCAACAGGGGATGAAATGAGTTGATTTGTGTGAGATACTGAACAAAGTGTCCCATTAAATCACAATTACAAATACCATGATATGAGGCTGGATGAACTACAAAATAGCTTACTGACAGTTGCTATTTTTACAACTGGAGTTGTAAAATGGGCTAGTCCTAGCTCTTAAGGAGTGCTTCTTATATCCTAGTTCAACAGATTAGACAGTGAGTTTCTGTGTTTCTGGAGGCTGTGGATGATGTACTTATTGGTGAAGCAGACATTCTGAATAATGTAATACTTGGAAAAAATTAACTGCCTGATTAAATGGTTGTAATAAAATATCATGTGTCTTAATATAAGCAGAAGTTGAGAAACTATCTTCCCACTGAGTACAGCACTAGTAAAACTTCTGCCAGAACAAGGATTCCAACTTTATTAGCCCCAATTCATGGGCCTTTTTCATTCAAAAATAATGCAGGTACTGGAAAACAAATCCTATAATTGAGGTATATGCAGCTCAGTTAGTTTTGCACATTACCAAAGACAGTGAATATTAACTTCCTGTAGTTACTTAGATAAGGGAATTATATCCCAGAGTAGGAGAATGTAGTCTTTTAATCCAATAGATATAAACTGCAATGAGGCCTCTGCAACCTGGAACAAGGCCACAGTGCCATATTAATGAAGATAACTGATACTAAAGAAGTTTAGGAAAGCTGATGGGGGAGGTTTCTTCATTACTGCACCTAAGAACATTCTGAATTTTCTAAGAATTGAAGGTAAAGTTGGCTTCTATGAAGAACTCTGTTACTGGTGTGGGGGCTAGAAATTCTGTGAGACTTCCTTTTATTGTTGACCTGCAGCCTTAGTCCTATAGTACTGAACCACTTCACTTGAATATGTTCTATGTCAACACTCTTTGACACTTTAAAAGAGGGAAAACACTCCAAAATCCGTCAAAAGAAAAAATGTATTTATTATCCTAAAGTCAGCTTCTATGGACTATTCTATTCATCTCCTTCTTTTAAAACTAAATCTTCAGTATCGCTTTTATTCTTGCAGTACTTGCAAGTCTATTAACATTTAAAGCAAAATCTCATGTTTCAGAACGTCATCTAGCTATACTCTAAATGTCAGGAAGGACTTTGTTTTCTCTGCCTTTTCTATTTTTCCTATTTTATTTAATTTTGACCTTCCCTCCTCTGAATATTAAGGTGGTGTGAAGGGTCCACTTTGTAACATCTGACAGACAAGGGGGAATATCTGTGTCTGAGATGGTGACAAATACAGCTCTGGCTGCCTGCCCTATCCCCTATGTGCTGATATATGAGCATCAATTACAACATAACATTTTAAGGTAAACTATCCCCAGTTTTGGTATTCTGCAAAACGATTTGCTCTTAACTGTGGCAGTTTAAAAGCTGATTGACAGACAGGTCAGGCATTCACGCGTGGAGGGTAGAGGGAGCAGCAAGAAGAGTAACCTTGTCAGATGCTGCAGGCAAAGCAGCTGCTAATCAGACACCCTTTGATTCCTTGCTGCTGTGTTTTGCTCCCAGGATTTGGGTCAACTGACTGCCAGACTCGGGGTCAAGGAGAAATAATGTATTAACATTCAAGGCTGACTGTATTATTCATCAAGAAAAAATTAAAAAAGCACACCTTTTGTCTCCATTTGTCTCCATAATAGCAGCCAAACTTGTTGGAATTATCTCTAAGTAAATTTTCTTTTCTTCATGTAATCTTATACAGATAGTAGGTTTCTGCTTGTTACTAACTAGCTGGTTTTTGCTATTGAAATATTCCTAAATAAAGATCAATACGAATTAGATATCCTGTATTACAGAAAAGTCAAAGAAATTACAAATTATTTACTATACATTCAGAATAGGTCAGACGCTACAAGCTTTTAAAATCTCAGCAATTAAAATTTCTTTGAGAGATTCGTTGTTATTCTAATAGGAAATACAACCAGGTATAAAAAGAATTGAGTTTGTACTGTAGAAAAATATTTTCCTGTAGTCTTTCAAATGCTTTTTGAAAGATAAAGCCCAATTCCCTGTTTTCTTCACCCTTTAAATGCACATTACAAGCATTCTGTCTGGCTTACTGTTCTTTCTGGAAGGAAATTAGTCTTATCTCTGAACTGTTACAGTATTCAAATAAGTTCACCCAGTGTTAAATATCTTATCTGATTTCTGGTGACAGCCAACATAGAACCACTAAAGGCAAGTCATGACTGGCAAATTTGGTGGCCTTCTACAAAGGAGTTAAAGCTTTGCTGGATAAAGGAAGACCACTGATGTCATCTACCTGGACTTGTGTAAAGCCTTTGACATTGTCCAGCACAACATCATTGTTTCTAAACTGAAGAGTCATGGATATCACAATGGGCCACTAGGTGGATAAGGAATTGGCTGGATGGTCAGATTCAAAGAATTGCAGTCAACAACTTGATATCCAGGTGAATACAAGTGCCGAGTGTCATTCCTCAGGGGTTGGTACTGGGATCAGCACTGTTCAACATCTTTATTGGCAACACAGGATTGAATGCACCCTCAGCAAGTTTGCTGATGACATCAGCATCATCATCTGTGGTGCAGTTGACACCCTGGAGGGAAGGGATGCCATCCAGAGGGACCTTGACAGGCTTGAGAGGTGGGCCAGTGCCAACCTCATGAAGTTCAACAAGGCCAAGTGCAAGGTCCTGCACCAGGACCAGGGACCCATCTCTGGAAGTGTTCAAGGACAGGTTGGATAAGGCTGTGAGCAACCTGGTCTAGTAGAAGGTGTCCCTGACCATTGGATAGGGGGTTGGAACTAGATGATCTTTAACTTCTCTTCTAACCCACACTATACAATGATTCCACAATTCTGTGATTTCCAATTTTACTTTGAAATCACACAAGGGTATTATTTATTCACTTGTGAATTTGTTTTTCAGAATCAAGTATTACAGGTATGCTAGGGACCTACAGCAGACATCAGTTAGTACTCATTACAGCTGACAGGAATAAATTTAAAGATTTTGAATTATAAAATGTTTGTGTTTCCCAGCCAAAATCCTAGTACTTACTAGAACCAAATTATATGACCCAGACATATGAGCAACTCATAACATTCTGTCACTGTAGTCTTAATAGCCCAAACACTATACTAGACATATTTAATCAATCCTGATTACTTAATGTAATTCAGAGCCGTTCTTTCCCCTACTGTGTTAGGAATGATAACTCCTTAATTATGTACTTACACAATCTTCTACATTTTAAACAACATCATAATTAAACATCTACTTGATAGTCAAAAGACCCTCTAGTCATAGAATCACAGAATCTTAGAATGGTTTGAGCTGGAAAGGGCCTTAAGATCATCAAGTTCCAGCCCCCTTATCATGGGCAGGGACACCTTCCACTAAACCAGGTTGCTCAAAGCCCCATCCAGCCTAGCCTTGAACACTGCCAGGGATGGGACATCCACAGCTTCTCTGGTCAGCCTGTGCCATTGTCTCACAATTCTAATAGTGAAGAATATTTTTCCTAATATCTAATCGAAATCTATCCTCTTTCACACACACAGTACACATACACAGCATGCTAGAGATTGGAAGGGACCTCAAAAGATCATCTAGTCCAATCCCCCTGCCGGAGCAGGAACACCAAGATAGTGTTACACAGGAATGTGTCCAGGCGGGTTTTGAATGTCTCCAGGGAAGGAGACTCCACAACCTCCCTGGGCAGCCTGTTCCAGTGTTCCGTCACCCTTACTGAGAAGAAGTTTCTTCTCAAGTTTAAGTGGAACCTCTTGTGTTCCAGTTTGTACCCATTACCCCTTGTCCTATCATTGTTTGCCACTGAGTAGAGCCTGGCTCCATCCTCGTGACACTCCCCCTTTATATATTTATAGACACTTATAAGGTCACCTCTCAGTCTCCTCTTCTCCAAACTATAGAGACCCAGCTCCCTCAGTCTTTCTTCATAAGGGAGATGCTCCACTCCCTTAATCATCTTAGTTGCCCTGCGCTGGACTCTCTCAGCAGCTCCCTGTCCTTCTTGAACTGAGGGGCCCAGAACTGGACACAATATTCCAGATGGGGTCTCACCAGGGCAGAGTAGAGGGGAAGGAGGACCTCTCTCGACCTACTAACCACCCCCCTTCTAATACACCCCAGGATGCCATTGGCCTTCTTGGCCCCAAGGGCACAGTGTTGGCTCATGGTCATCCTGTCATCCACTAGGACCCCCAGGTCCCTCTCCCCTACACTGCTCTCTAGCAGGTCGTTCCCCAACCTATACTGGAACCTGGGGTTGTTCCTGACCAGATAGTACACTCAATTCCCTCATCTAAATATTTCAGTTTAAAACCATTTCCCCTTTACATGCCCTTGTAAAAGTCCCTCTCCAGATTTCTTGTAGGCCTACTTTAGGTACTGAAAGGCTGCTTTATGGTCTCCCTGGAGCCTTCTTTTCTTCTGGATGAACAAGCCCAACTCTCTCAGCCCATCTTCATAGGACAGGTGCTCCAGCCCACCACCCTACCCCACCCCCCCACCCCCCGCCAAAGACTCTGGAAGAAATCTGTTCCACATAACTTCTGTTTAAAGTCCAAATTCATTAAGGAGATGAGGTACTTCCTACCAGTGATGCCCTATATGAAAAGGCAAGCCAAGGAGGAAGACAGCTGTGGCTGGGTAGAAGGGTGTTAGCTTTCTATCATGCTGTAATAGTGCTGTAGGTGCACATACACACTCATGTTATTGATCTTAGGAAAGTAAATGCAGAAACGAGTAGCTCAGATTTTACTGAAAAAACATGCAGTTGTGTGTGCATGTATGCCTGTTTTAATTTTTAATTGTGGTATCCATACATTCTCTAGTTTTAAGTGATTTCTTAATGCTTGATGTCAGAACTGTGGTTTAATTCTTTTAGGGCACAATTAGTAGTAAATTGCTTTAAATGAAAAGCAGAAACTAAATGTATTTTATATATCATTAAAAAAACGTGTACTAAGTGATTGTATTCTGCCAGAAGACAAATAAGGATGAAAACTACTTGTGAAGAGATTTCATGTTTATCTGTGTCAAGTAGGGAAAGAGTTAGTAGTTTTAAAATTCATTTAGAAGTTAAAGTTCTGAGAAAAGGACATGGTGAAGACCAGATCTACCACTGACTTGAACCTCAGAAGTTATGTTAATTAAGCAAGCCTCCAGGAGTTTCAGTATCACCCTCTGTTGCCTTCTGTTTAATTCTCTTCAACAGGAGGTAAGTGCCTAGATACCCTGAGGACTTGGGTCTCATTGATTTGTACAATCAGACCCTTCTTCTGAATGTTTGAAGCTTATGAGGGCTGTATCACCGCGGCATCTATGCATAGAAGTTTCTACTGGTATTGGTAGACAGTTGAAAAGTTAACTTTAAATGGACTACAGTATGTATATGTCTAAGCCAGTCATACCTGGCTTGTATGAAGAGAAGTTGTGCCCTACCAGTGCATCTCATTTGAAAATTCACATCAAGAGTTGTTGGGTGTATCAAACTCTGAGTTCAGCTGGATGTAAATGAGATAGTTTTCTCATATCATGCTGCTTAACTTCTGTTAGTGGTTAGGACTGTTCAGCAGGAGCAACTGTAGAAACATTTAAATACCTTTACTTAGTTTCCTTTTCTCAGAGTAAAGACAGGCCTTTAAGGAGGTGAGTGGCTGTGTGGTACTTAGTTGCTAGCTGGGGTTAAATCACACTTGCCTGTGTCTTTTGCTTGATTTGATATTTTAATTGCCTTTTTCATTATCATTTTGTCTTCCAAACAGCAGTATTTACCTCATATTTCCAGTATTCAGCTGTAGAAAAGATAGGGTTAAAATTAAAACCCACACTTTGAAAGGAAAGAAATTGTAATATTGGACTTGCTAGTGCAAAGTGCAAACATACTTTTCTTTCTATGGTACGATTATTCAAGTAGTGATCTCAGCATATCATTCCGTAGCACAGATCAGTTTGCCTCTCTCAACAGTATGCACATGTTCTTTCTTTATGTATAGATACACAGAAAAAGAAGTACAGGCAAGAAATCAAGATAAGTGAACTTATTTTCAGGGTTTCATTATGCCACTGCTCTGTCTAGTAGCTTGAAGAGTTGACAATCTACTGTGAGTGACAGAAACAGAATTCAATAATACAGATTTCAAAACTACAGAAGCATATTCTGTAGTATTGAAATCCAAATGAAGAAGTATCTTAACATGTACTTTGCTAGTTGAGACACATGGAAGTTTTGCAGGACACAGAAATATAATTTGCAGGTATCAAGACATTCCAACAAAGCAATAAATATTTTCAGTTTTTCAACACTTATACTGTATGTTATTAGTTTTTTAAATCTTTAAATTCTTTGTTTTTCAGTTTGCTGTTATCTCCTACTTCTTATTCATGATACTTTAATTAAAAAAAAAAATAATTATCTGTTTCCAGAATTCTAACATATCTCAATATAGTTACGTTTGATTTTTAGCTGCTGTATTTTTTATTTTTAGCTGCAATAAAATTGATATATTTCTCAGTTGCATCTATGCTGGATTTCATGTTCTGCTGTAATAGAAGGGTTTGCATACACTGTCCCTCTACATTTCCTCTCTGGTGATAGTTAAATAGTGTAGCCTCTGGACCTCTGACAGCCAGCAGACAACTGAGGTTCTGTGAGAAAACACCTGGAAAAGTCTATTTCTAGTAGATTTGTGGTGTGATCTTTCTATCATTCTGGAGGCTGAAGTGAGGCTGGGTTTTCTCCTTGTCTTTCTTGAAATGGGCATAATTCAATCTTCCTTATTGTCAAGGACTTCCCTTGATCACCATGATTTATTCTGATTGGAATGGTCTTTAAACAATCTTACATGGACACCATTCAACCTTGGGGATCTGAGTGCCTCCGTCTTCTCCAGGGATCTCCAAATTTCAAAGTCACTGCCTCCATTCAGCAGGCCTATATTTAAACACAAAGACAAAATTTCAAATATACGTGACATCTAGAGCACTGATGGAAAGCACAGAAACCCCATAGATGGTTAATCCACTTGAACTCCGATCAATACCCTGACCTTTGAAAAGAACTCATCAGGATATTAAATGTTTATTTCTTCTTACTCAGTGTTAAGGTTTTGTGAGATCACAGTATCACAGTATGCTAGAGATTGGAAGGGACCTCAAAAGATCATCTAGTCCAATCCCCCTGCCGGAGCAGGAACACCTAGATAGTGTTGCACAGGAATGTGTCACAGGAAGGCGGGCTTTGAATGTCTCCAAGGAAGGAGACTCCACAACCTCCCTGGGCAGCCTGTTCCGGGGTTCTGTCACCCTCACTGAGAAGAAGTTTCTTCTCAAGTTTAAGTGGAACCTCTTGTGTTCCAGTTTGTACCCATTACCCCTTGTCCTATCATTGTTTGCCACTGAGTAGAGCCTGGCTCCATCCTCGTGACACTCCCCCTTTATATATTTATAGACACTTATAAGGTCACCTCTCAGTCTCCTCTTCTCCAAACTATAGAAACCCAGCTCCCTCAGTCTTTCCTCATAAGGGAGATGCTCCACTCCCTTAATTATCTTTGTTGCCCTTCGCTGGACTCTCTCCAGGAGCTCTCTGTCCTTCTTGAACTGAGGGGCCCAGAACTGGACACAATATTCCAGATGGGGTCTCACCAGGGCAGAGTAGAGGGGAAGGAGGACCTCTCTCGACCTACTAACCACCCCCCTTCTAATACACCCCAGGATGCCATTGGCCTTCTTAGCCACAAGGGCACAGTGTTGGCTCATGGTCATCCTGTCGTCTACTAGGACCCCCAGGTCCCTCTCCCCTACACTGCTCTCTAGCAGGTCGTTCCCCAACCTATACTGGAACCTGGGGTTGTCCCTGCCCAGATGCAGGACTCTACACTTTCCCTTGTTATATTTCATCAAGTTATTCCCTGCCCAACTCTCCAGCCTGTCCAGGTCTCGCTGGATGGCAGCACAGCCTTCTGGCGTGTCAGCCCCTCCTCCCAGCTTAGTGTCATCAGCAAACTTGCTGATAGTACACTCAATTCCCTCATCTAAATCGTTGATGAATATATTAAATAATACCGGTCCCAGTACTGACCCTTGAGGCACTCCACTAGTTACAGGCCTCCAACTAGACTCCACCCCATAGACTACAACTCTCTGGCTTCTCTCCTTCAGCCAGTTCACAGTCCACCTCACTACCTGATCATCCAGTCCACACTTCCTCAATTTAGCTGTGAGGATGCTGTGGGAGACTGTGTCAAATGCTTTGCTGAAGTCAAGGTAGACTACATCCACCGCTCTGCCATCATCCATCCACCGTGTTATTTCCTCATAAAAGTCTAAGAGATTGGTCAAACATGATTTCCTCCTGGTGAAGCCATGTTGACTGCCCCTCATAACCCTCTTATCCTTGATATGCCTTAAGATGGCACCAAGGATAAGGTGTTCCATCACTTTCCCAGGGATGGAGGTGAGGCTGACCGGTCTATAGTTACCCGGGTCCTCCTTCTTGCCCTTTTTGAAGACCGGAGTGACATTTGCTTTCCTCCAGTCCTCAGGCACCTCTCCCGTTTCCCAAGACTTGGTAAAGATGATGGAGAGTGGTCTAGCAATGACTTCCGCCAGTTCCCTCAGCACCCGCAGGTGCATCCCATCTGGACCCATGGGTTTATGGATGTCCAGATTGCTCAACTGGTGTCTAACCCATTCCTCATCGACTAAGGCAAACCGCTCCATTGACCTGACTTCATCTAAGGTCTCAGGGGTACAGGGCTCTTCAGGACTGCCTGCAGCAGAGTAGACAGAGACAAAGAAGGCATTCAGTAACTCTGCCATCTCTGTATCTTCTGTCACCAGGGCACCCATCCCGTTCATCAGTGGGCCTACATTGCCTCTGGTGTTAGTTTTATCTGCCATGTATTTGAAAAAGCTCTTTTTGCTGTCCTTGACCCTTCTCGCCAGATTTAATTCTAAGGAGGCCTTAGTCCTCCTAGCTGCCTTCCTACATCCTCTAGCAGCAGCCTTATATTCCTCCCAAGTGGCCAGCCCCTCCTTCCATGACCTGTAAACTCTCCTCTTCCACTTGAGCATACCCAGCAATTCCCTATTTAGCCACGCAGGTCTCTTGGCCCTCTTCCTTGACTTCCTACGTGTTGGGATGCTCCGATCTTGAGCACGGAAAAAGCAGTCCTTGAATGTCAACCAGCTGTCTTGGGCCCCTTTACCTTCAAGCAGCCTTGCCCATGGGATTTCCCCTAGCAATTGCTTGAAAAGGCCAAAGTTTGCCCTGCTAAAGTCCAGGGTTGCAATTCTACTTGGTATTCTACTATTCTACTATTCTACTATTTATTCTACTATTCTACTACTATTCTACTAGTTCTGAGAACATTTCCAGCACATTAAATTTTGCACAGAAAGCAAAGTTCACTTTCTGAGCAGAAAAGGCAAGGAAAAACATCTTGAAATCCAAGTTTTCCCACCCTGAGGGAACATATGATAGTTCTGATAGTATACAAGGGAACAAGAAGTGGAACAAGAAGTGGGACTTTTGTTTTTTTTCCAACACAGCCATGGTAAGCATCTGAAACGACCAGTCTTAAACTGCACGTGTAAAGAACACATATCATGCTGTTGAGAACTATGGACAACTGATTTGAAATATTGATGCATGTAGGGTTATATGGCTAAATTAGTTAGAAAAAATATTTAAAGTGCTCTTCTGTTCCTGAGGAAGTAAAATACTCTGTTCTCACATTTTCTCCTCTGGGTGGGAACTTCAAAGTTTTAGTTTCTGAGAAAGTTACCCGTCTTTTCCAACAAGCTTGAACAGTGTCTGTTACATGTGGAGCAAAACATCTCAAAGAGGACATTTCCACATTGTGGCATCTAAAAATGAAGAATTCTTTACAGAAATATATCTTTTGACAGATAATTGACTTGTTTGTCAACATTTATAGCTTCTATGATATTCTGAGGTACATCTTATATAACTTGAAGATAAGAATCAGAGAGAGAAAGTTCTTTTATGATAGCAGAAATCCCAACTTTCCTGCCATTCATAGACAGATAAAAGAAAGTGACTTTGATAACGACAGTTTCTGCATTTTCTGGTGACAGTGACAAATCTAGGGCTCTCCTAGCTTATAATGTGAAGTGACTGGAGAAAATTATGTTTCTCCAGTGCTGGTAGCATTGGTTCTACTTCAGGCATTCACTTCTCATCAAGATTGGTTTTATTTCAAATTTTTGCCTTCTCTGCTTGCTCCCATTAGTCATGTAATTGAATACTGATAGTCTTTCATTTCTCCATGAAAATCCACAATAGAGAGAAGCAGATGGTTTGTTGTTAACAAAATTAATGTTAAAATATCAAACTCAGAATTTGGACTAGAACTGAAAAAGCCAATTGTTCTAGTCTAAATAGTTCTGATTCTGCTTTACAACTTGTCTTTACATTCTTCTACTAACATTGAGTTTGAGTTACGTGTAGTGAGTGATGTTAAACACTTATTTCTAGCACAGTCGACACTCATTTTCCTCCTGGTTCCTGTATCAGACCAATTTCACTCGGTCAGCAAGGTAACATCACAATGAAAATTATGTTAGCCAAATGGGAAATACTGTTATAGACAGCTATTGGCAAAACACATGATTGCTGAAATGGAGAAGAAAGAGGAAATTCATATAAACTACATTAAAATGTAACGGAGATAAGAAGGGTGAATTGTCTAGAATGAAGGCTTCGTGGTTTTTTTTTAACAGGACTTCCTAAATACCACTGCCGGAGAGATAATTAAATGTGGTTAATGAAAGTGCAGGTAGTCAGATTGTAAAACCAAATAAAAAATGGTTGCAAATGACTAAGTAATTTGTTTGGGATTTTTTTGGGCTATGTCAGCTTTGCTATATTTTGAGAACTAAGATCAAACATCTTCAAGAGGTATTCCAGTGGTAGCAATCACCAAAAAAAAAAAAAAAAAAGCAACAGAAAAGCAATCAAAAAAAACCCCAAAACCCCCAAAAAACAAAAAGCAAAACCAAAATTCAAACCAGAAAACCCTACCTAAATGCTTGAAGAGGTCATTTGCCTGAAAGTCTGGAATACCCAGACTTGGTGGACTTTTCTCTGTGGCTGGCTCTGAAGAGGTAAGAACACAATACCAGCTTACTTGCTGTAGGCAGTATGGAAATTATTTTCTTCATATTAAAGAATACACTACTGGTTTAGCTTAATGGTGATCACCTTGCAGTGTACTCCAGTAACGAAACCACTTGTTACTGACATAGTTTTTTTTGAATTACAAATCCCACTGTGGTTAACAAAAAGGTTTCCCAATTTATTGGTACTGTTAATGGAAAAATTATTTCTAAGTAGTTACAGCATACTTGTAACTGGTTTATTTTAACATTATTTAATATGGCACTTGCTCTAGTATTTTGTGAAGCTAATTCTATGTTATTCTTTGTTAATGATATGGCTAGAAAGTAGATCTGTCACGTTTGGGTTTTAAATAAGAGTGACAATGTTTATATAGTTTAAGTCTTTTGCATCATCTGTTCTGCTTGACCTTCATTTAGAAAGGGACACCAAGAACCTCTGGAGAATACTGCTGTTGCTACAGCTTGCCACGAGATGTCAGTGTTTCAGAATATTACTTGTCAAAATCTGCTGTTTAAAAACTCACTATGTTCTCTGCATTGTTTAGGGTTTGATGACTGGCCGTCATTTTTTGCTATTTTTGGACTAATAATGTAAACTGATTGTATCACTTCCTACTAGAAATGAAAAAAAAAATTAAAAAAAAACAAACTAAAAAAAACCCAAACCAACCAAAAACCCAACCAAACCAAAATATCTAAGTGTCCTTCTAGAACCACATTTCTATTTCTTTCCTCAAAAAACAGCACCTTGAGCAATTTTTTTCCTTGGTCTGTAGTGGGTACTTACTGGGTTTTTTTTAGAAAACTCCCTTTATGAATTACAAACAGCGTTGAGCTTCTGGGCTCAGTGTGAGCTAGCAGCTAAATCAAGCTTAGGTCTGATACTGCATAGCTTGAGCTGGGGAATTCACTTCCTCTGGTTGTAAACCCATAGTAACTAGCACCACAATGCTGAAATTGTCTGAATGGAAAAGTTTTATGTCAGTTTGGTGGGGAAAAAAAGGGCAGTGGGTGAAAAGATAGCAATATGATCCTGTCAAGGTCTTGCCTACAATTCAAATACATATACTTTGCAACAAAATGGCATTAAGTATTTGTCGTGGTTTAAACCCAGTCAGGTAACTTGTTCACTCACTCCCAGTGAGTGGTGCCGAGCTGACAACAATCGAGGTCCGCCCCCCCCCGCCCTGCACCGGGGCTCTCCCCTTCCCCGCTCCCAGAGGAACGGGGAGGAGGATCGAAAGAGTGCAACTCCTACGGGTTGAGACAAGAACAGTCCAGCAACCAATGTACAACACAAATCACCACCGCTACTATCAACTACAACAATGATAAGGGAAAATAGCAAGGGAAGAGAATACGATACCACCCGCCAAGAAAACGAGTTCCACCCGGAAGCCCCTGTCCTTCCGGGTAACTCCCAGTTACCCCCCACCCCGGCCATGACGTGCTGTGGTATGGAATACCTCCCTGGCTAGCCCGGGTCAGACGCCCCATCCCTGCTTCCTCATGGCTTCCCCTCCTCCCTGGCAGAGCATGAGCCTCACAAAGTCCTTGGTCAGGGTAAACATCACTTAGCAACAACCGAAAACATCGGCTTCACCAACACTGTTCCCAGGCTGGAAGTCAAAACACAGCACTGCACCAGCTACCACGAAGGAGAAACACGACTGCTACTGCTGAACCCAGGACAGTATTTTTCCCTCAGACTTTAGTAACCTCTGCCTACAGCTCCAAGCTAGTTTCTTAAACGTGAAAATACACTGAAATGTTCCAGTTTGAGAGTAATTTCTTAGGTAGGTATAATCTTAATAGGTAGATAAGTCACACAAAATGCGGTGAAGGATCAGGAACATTGGCTTTAAGATATGGTCTTATTAAAACAGAGGCAGATTTTTTTTTCAAAGGGAAGATAAAATTCTCATTGTCCTCCAGCAACTGGAGCACATAAACAAATGAATATATATGGCATATGATCTACATGGAATGCATCATAAAGTACAGAAAAAATAATGAAAAAAATGACAGTACTGCCTAACATGAGCCTGATAAACCAAAAGCATTAAAAGATAGTTACATTTAATCTTCTGGAAATAAAAGAAGCAATGTCACCAAGATAAAGACACATTGGCTTTTTGATAGAGGTTTTTTTTTTTTTGTTTGATGTCAACTGTTTGGTATATAATCTCTCCCACAGCCAAAAAGGCTGAAACAATCTGAAAAAACAGAAGTTGTCTTTCTGGTAATGAGGGAAAGACTCCAAGCCACAAGTCCAGAGAGAAATGTTCTCATATGCCATGCCCCTTTACCTTATACTTGAAATTGCTATATATATGTATTTCTTTATCTAGAAAGAAAATTGGGTTGAAATAGCCATTGTCATTTGCATCAAATGTTTTCTTATTCAAATATTATTAAAAGGGATTTTGACATTAATAAGTTCATTCTCTGGAGCAAGTTCCCTACTTCCACTTGCTAACAGCTGGATGTTGTCATGCTTAATATTTTCTGTCATAACAATCAATAAAACTTAGCACAAAACTGTAATGCCATAGATGGATGTACAACTTGACTGTTCCAAGAAACTATTGTGCTCAAGGAAAAACATGATTTTTCATAAAGGCACTGCTAATATTGCAGCAACAGGAGAGCAAGAAGAAAAGAAGTAATTTTAATATAACACCACTGACTTACATGAACACACATATAGACAGGTATGTATATATACCTTTGTACCACTCTGTACCATTCCTACTGTAGAATGATTTTTCTCATAATG
The DNA here is from genome assembly GCF_034315485.1 of Pezoporus occidentalis. Taxonomy (NCBI): domain Eukaryota; kingdom Metazoa; phylum Chordata; class Aves; order Psittaciformes; family Psittacidae; genus Pezoporus; species Pezoporus occidentalis. The sequence goes on from NW_026915724.1 coordinate 10,926,107, forward strand.
ATTTTGGATAATTTATACCAGGTGACTCTTGATTGGCTAGGATTTGTTTCCTACAGAAGAAAAAAATCTTGAAATACTCATTTTTTTCCTTGTATTTTTTCTTTGTTTTTTTTTTTTTAACTTTTTTCCCCTGTATTGATTCAATTGGACTCCCTGTGGCAGAAAAGGTTTATTCTTCAAACATACAATTTACTGTGAGCCCTGAGCAGTAGGGGTTCAGAGAACTATTTCTGCCCTAAAGCTTACAGGGAAAAGTTACTTGGGTTTGAAACGGTCGACATTGCTGGCATCCTTTTGAGGAGCACTGTGTACAGTAAGAGCCCTGGTTTGACCTCTGTGGTAGCTGTGAGACATCAGTATGTTATCGCTGCATGTCCTGAGGCTGTAAAACGTCAGTGATGTGCACTGGTTCCTCACCTCAGACACAGTGTCCATGTGTTAGGAAATTTTGTATAACAGCCCTTGACCTGAAGTGCTGTACTCCAATGTGCTATTTTGAAAATGTTTTTCAACAAACAAACAACACTCTTCAGCTGGGGACATTAGGCTGTAGATGTGTCTGCTAAGTAGAGCAGCTGAGAGAAAGACTTCCAAATTAAGTTCCAGCCCCAGCATCATTCTGGTGTTAATACTGAATATGCATGATATCAAACCTTGATGGCTCTTTCTCTTAAGTACCTTAGCTGCTCACTGAACCTCAGCACTTAGTCTGTGGCCCTGACTTGCATTCAGCTTAATGATAGCTCTGCAGAAACAGCACAGACTGAAAAGCAGGACAATTGTTTTCAACTTTATCCCCACACTGGATATTTTGTAGCTTACATCTGCCTCCTACACTTATTTGTGTGGAAGCAAAGCTGTAACCCTTTTCAATGAGGGAATTAAAAATTTTTCCTATCCTGACACTACTGTGTCTCATTAACATTGGAATGGCCAAGACACATATACATAAAACTCGAGTTTGCAATCTTGAAGTATTTCAGTAACTTTTGCTTCCCCCAAAGCTTTGGTAATTGTTCTGCAGCATCTATTACTCATACAAAATGTGTTGCAACTCTGTACTTTTATCTTTGCATTTGAGACAGACATTCACAAATGTCCTTTTCTGTGAAGTACTGAGTATCGGGGCTTCCTACTTCAAGCCATTGTAAGTGGTACCTTTCCACTCTGACTAGGTGATCCAAATCATGATCAGGCCACTAGCCCTGCTTCCAAATCTTAAATGCTAACAGTTGACCACCCCTCTTTGTTGGCTGAAGGTATTAATTTTTTTTTTAAATATGCCCAAGACAATGGACAATATTCCTGAACTTTGGTCTTCCCTCTTCTTAAGAGCCGGTCAAGCTCTTTCTCTTGGTGTTGCCAAGCAAAGTTGAGATCCCCATTAAGTTCTCAGTTTGGTTTCCCTAGCTCTCGCATTATAAAATTCAAGGGATATTTTGCAATAAAATATTTCTTCATATTTTATTCATAAAGTGGATGAGTAGTGGAAGTAGAGGCATTCCACAGTGACATATTTTGACATGTCTAAAGCCTTATAGAGGTTGAAAAACATATTCTCTGTACCATTCTGAATGCTTTGCTGGTTGGGTAAACACTGAAGGTTGGAATAATGATAACCATATTTTCACAGGTATTAGATTATTTTTATGACTAATGTTTGTAATTTCAAAATTAATCACAAATGCACTTAACCAAAGAATGCATCACCCAGTTTTATGGTTATAGTAAGCAAACAGAGATATTGACAAACATTTTTTAATAGTATAGTCTCTGTGCCTGATGACAGAGCACATTTTGGTGACTGCAGCTCCTAATTTTCCTCTTATCCATGTTTACAGAGTTTTTTCTCAAGAATAAGAACAAAGAGGAATTCCTTATGCTTTAATTCTATTTCAAGTTCATCACTTCTTCACTGAATTAATTAACTTTCTTCTATTTCTTAGAAATTCTAACATCATTAAACAAAAATATCTAAAAGGTAATTTTTAAATGCTAAAATATTTTTAGTAGAAAGATTAAAATAAAATTGATGAATTTTTCTACTCTAATATTTTCAAAGAATATATAACTTTTTTTTTCCTTTTCAGGAAAAAATGTTTTAAAACACTGAATATTCATTTCCCTTCACTCTACATTCACCTTCTGATTTATGGCAGTTTTTTTCAGGCAGTACAAAGATCCATACTCTCAGATGCTTTGTTTTGTAGGAGAAAAAAATTTAATTCTGTTGTGATACAAATGATGAACAAGTGAAACCATGTTCTCCCAGGCTTTGCTGCTTTCTTATTTCAGTTGCAAGATGTCTCACTATTCTATAAATAGATCATCTACAAATAATTATGATACTATAGACTGAACACTATCTTACCAATAAAATTTCAGTGTTCCAAATTTTTTTCCTACCATGTTCGTGGACCAAAATCCAAAAGTTTTTTCTCATGCATAAAAAGAGTGGGTGGCTGCTCTAGTTCTAGGCTTACCTTTCAGGAGGGTACCTAGTCATGCTCCAGGAGTTTTGTGGATGTTTTCATCACTGAATTTGAGAATGATAATGAATCCGAGCCACAGAAGAGAGTATTTGAGAATAATAGTGAAAATCCATATTAAGAAATTCATATAATGAAAGTCCAGTACTCTCACATATATATGATAGTTTTAAGCAATAAATTAAATCCTTCTCAGCTTTCAGTAAACTTGCAAACTATTTCTGTTACTAGAGTTTGATGCCATACCACACATTTCATTACAATGAGTTTAAGAATCTACTATTCTTTCCATTACAAACTCTGTAAAAATGAAGAGTTTTTAATAAAAAAAAAAATTAAAAAACCTGTAAAGTTTTGAACTCAGCTATAAAATTTCAGATATAGATAACCTGACTCACAAGGTCACAGATAGTAGGCATCTTTTTTCTATGTTTTTAGGAAAAATCATTGCCGTGCTTTTAATTTTAAAAGCACTAAGTTTGGCCTTGCTGGTGATGAAATCTATTTTTTTATGCTGGCACGGAGCTATATTTTAGGATTATGTTGGATGGAAATGCAGACCAGCATGAGAAAGAGAAGGTGGACAGAATCGATCCTTTTGAAATAGGAGCTCGTATTCCACCCAATTACTCTAGCTAATATTTTTGTTGTTGCTGATGTTGAGGCCAATAATGCAAGAATTATTTGATACTGTAGGAAGCAGAAGCTATAAGTACTTACAAAAAGCATTGGATATTATAAAATTGTTCCTCTGCACACAAATTAATAATTGTACTTGGTTTTGTTATTGCTGTAGTTTCGTATGACTATTTTTCTGTGGTGCATTGTTCATGTAGATTTGGATAAAGGAAGGAGGTAAAGACAGCAATCATGTAAGATAGCATTATTAAACACTTAGAAGAGCTGAGCTCTGAAGACAGCTTTGAAAGAGTTTGATACTGATAAGGTGTATCAGTGAAGAAATTAAGGAAGTTGCAACATGAAGCTGAGATATTGTATCTCATGAATGCCAGTGTACATCACTGTAGTAAATAAATTCATGGTGTCTTACAATCCAGATGTTTTACCATGACAAGCTGTGATGAGAAACATTTTGTTTAATCTTTCTAAATTGCTGTCAGTCAGAAAACTAAATTGGATTATTAAATAAGCTTTTCTAAGTCATGGTGAGGATTACTGTCTGACTATACAAAAGACATTACCCCTGTATTGTATTCTACAATAGTAATCATCTCTCTGTAACTCCTCCCTGTGATGCAAATTTATAGGGCTCAATCTAAGGCCATACAAACATGGTTATGAATTTGCTGTGTGTCATCTGCCTTGTGCATGATCCAGCTCTGTCAGAAGTGCACGGCAGCATATCTCTTCCTGACAGAAGCACAAACACCTTCAAATTATCTTCCATTGATTCTGGGATAAAAGACACACACAGGGAGAAAAGGATAAATTTTACCTTATGTTGGTCTGCGCAGTATATTCAAAATAAAATTGATGTAAAATTTATTAACATCAAACTAAACATCTTTCAGCTGAATGAAGTGTTCATGGAGAGTTCATTCCCTCATCAACTTACCATTACTATAACTAAAGCACCAGGGAAATTAAAAGACCAGTTAATTATTCTGTTTAAGGCTGAAGAAGTGGCATTGGAAGGCAGTAGTCTTTACTTCTTTTCTATAAATTGATTTTTAATGTAACTTGAAAAATTGACTTGTCACGCTATATCTATCCTCCCCTGAAAACAACTGGATAATGTTGTTTTCAATACAGAATGTTGAATTTCAATACAGAGTAGCAGTAGAAAGTGCTAATGAAACAGCAGTTAGACTGTGAATGCACTGCCAAAAAAGAAAAGCTCACGTAATATTGAGATAGCTTGCTTTAAGTATTTAAATGTCCATAAGTGTAACAAAAAGACTGAAATGTCAGTAAATCACTGTTTATGGTAACAGTTCAGATCCAACTGTATGTCCAGTTTCTCCTCTGCTCTTGTGAATATGCTGTAATAACTGTAAACGTATTATTTTTAGGAATCTGGGATATGCAGTAGTAGAAAATTTCAGTCAAACTTTTGCATTAACCTTGCCTACTGTAATATAAGAATACAATATTATGCAATTTTATATACTAGAAAACAAATTAATATTTTGCACTTCAAACGTCACCAAACAATCAAATAAAAATCCCCAAGGTAAAGGCTTCTATGTATATGCTTGATTACTAGGAAAAGAAGGAAAATGTGAATTTTGTTACTGCACTATAGGAAGTCTCTCAGGCATGATAGAGTGGTAGAGTATAATCAAGAATTTCTGTGATTAACACATTATCAAGAACTTTGTGAAAAGTCATTTTGTTGAACCCATGAGTTAGTGAAGAGAGAAAGAAATGTAGGGATGTAGAAATAACCAGCACTTTCTAACGAATGAATCATAGAATCATAAGGAAGTGTTTAATTTACTACTAGGCAGGTTGTGGGTAAATGGTTAAAATGGCTTCAGGTCACACTAAAAGAGACCTCCTTTTTTTTTCACATATTTTCTGCCTGACACTTACAAGTAGTTTAACCTCTGTGTAACTCCATAACTTATCATTCTTCAGTGCCTCATCTCTTTTGTTTGACCAGATAGCTCTCTTCACAAGGGCAAGAACTACATCTCAATATCTATTTTTGCAGAGGAGGGTACTGAAGGGACTTAATATCTTGAGGTTGTTTTGGAATTGTGACGACAAATGTCAGACTGAATTTCCTCTCACCATATATCATGTAAAAGTAGCTAAACACTTTATGTGAAATTTTCCAATCACATTTGGTAGGAAATATTTTCTTATAGCTCAACTAATGTGACATCAACCCTAGTTGATGGTCACATTTATTTGGGAAAGTCAGAATACATTTTCCCTTTGCTACTTAATCGCATCTTTCCTCTAGAATCTTTAGTTTAACAGCTGATGTTACCTGATAGTTCTTTTCAACTCTATATGTATTTTTATGGCTTTCTGTAGGCTATTTCTTTTTGTTTGGCTGACTAAATGCAAGATTTTTTTTTACCACAGAAGAAAAATACTTAATAGAGTTAGATATTCAATATTTACAACTACATTTGAAGCTCTTTTTTTTTCTGGGTAAACGGATCAAAGAACAGCAAGGGGTGGTTTTGCTTACTTTCTCCACTGAACAGGTATTCTCTCATGTCTTCTCTCCTGGTATTTCACAGATGTTGAAATACTGCAGTTCAGTGGCACATGAGAAAGGGGCACCCTTAGATCGCAGAGGAGACTATTAACCACCTATCTTAAAATAGCATTGTATTCTTGCCAATTTCAGTGAGTTTTACTACAAACCATAGCATATTCAATGATTCTGTGATCCTGTTGTGGTTTAAGCCCAGCCATAACTCAGAACCACGCAGCCTCTCACTCACTCTCACCCTTTCCTCCCCCAGCTCCCAGAGGGATGGGGAGGCAAATCAAAAGAATGTAACTCCCACGGGTTGAGATAAGAACAGTCCAGTAACTAAGGTATAACACAAATCACTGCTGCTACCACCAATAATAATAATGATAAAGGAAATAGCAAGGTAAGAGAATACAACACCCCACCACCCACTGACTGATACCCAAACCAACCCGAGCAGTGACATAACCCTTCCGTGTAACTGCCACCATTTTATACAGTGGGCATGACATGCTGTGGTATGGAATACCTCTTTGGCTAGTTTGGGTCAGGTGTCCTTTCTCTGCTTCCTCCCAGCTTCCCCTCATCCCTGGCAGAGCATGAGATTCACAAAGTCCTTGGTCAGACGAAACATTACTGAACAGCAACTAAAAACATCGGTGTTATCAGCGCTGTTCTCAGCCTGAAAGTCAAAAACACAGCACTGCACCAGCTACTAAGGAGAAAAATGACTGCTACTGCTGAACCCAGGACAGATCCATGAAAATAATCAGAATATTAACTGAATGAATGAAAGCTGCAGCAAGAAAAACAAATTTTGGGGTTCCCTATAGCATTGCAAAAGAATTCTTGTTTCCACTCTGCTCTTGAATACTATTTTCAGTTTAGTTTAAAATTGGACATGCCATGTTTTCACTACTGTTTTTTCTGTATGATTGCTTTTTTAACATGGGTAATGAAGAATAAACTCACATCAGAAATGTGTGTGCTCTCCATGGGTGTATTTTGTTCTATCAGTTATTAGTTTGTTGACTGTTACAGTCCATTCAGCAATGTGATACCAAAGAAATATTGAGTAATGCTTCAGCAACCCAAGCAAATCAAAACTGCTATAAGCTTTAATTTCATTTCACTTGAAATTCATTTAATAATCTAAAGGCACAGCTGAGAATTTTGTCAAGAGTTGCTGAAGTCCCTGGCTACCTAAAGTTTCCCCTTGTGAACTTACATGGAAGAGTTATTTCAGGGCGTTTTACAATTTCCTTTGCTGTGTTCAGGTTGATGCCATAAGCAGAACAAAATTTGTCTCAAGTAAGGATAATGATTCTCTTGGGAGAAGAAATGGCTGGTCCCTGGTTTTGACATGATTCTTGTCAGATACACCTATTAGAAAAACAACAATAAAGCTTTCATTTGAAGTAAGAAACAGTTCTAGTTCCCTTGAGAAAATGCTATGCCATACTCCTTGTATTCCAATGTTTTTCTTTAGATATATATGCATAGAAAAGTATCTAATAGGATTCAGACACTTAATCAAGTAAGAAGCTCTGAACCATATGGTCTCTTTTGGTGCTTCCTGATACAGCATGTGTGTTCCTGTATCCAGTGTTTGGTTGTGTCCTTCACTTTCCAGCAAGGGCTGTGCCTGTCCTACTCAGCTTACTGAGTTGCATGATTACTATGTCAAACAAATTGCAGTAAATACCCATAGTTTATCCTTTAAAACCATACAGCAGCTTGTGATACAAGTGAACATGCAATGCAGGGATTAAAACATGACTCAAACCATCTCACTGTTGCTAACATCTAAGAACATGTGTGCAGTTTCAGTGATTCATCTGGTGTTCAGTAACATTTTAGGTAACAGTGAGCTGGCTCTAGATCTCATTTTGTATGGCAGATATATATATACACGAAAGATTCAGACTCTGTGAAGCACAACTTTGCTTTTGTGGGGTGATTGGAACATACACCTTACTCTGTAGTAACCTGTGAAGATATTTGTGGTGAACTGCTTATGTCTGACAGAGGAGTTTTTAACCCTGACTCTTATGATTAAGGCTGCCAGGAAATAAACATCAGCCATCCTGCCTGCAACTCAGATGTACCATAACTTAATCACAAATACAGAACCAGACCTTCAATAGATACTCTTGGTTTATGTTTAAGTTCACCTACGTTTCTCTGTTATGTGTATTTTGCATTAATGTCCTACCTATATTCATGACATGGCATGATAGCTGTCTCACAAAATTAGCAACAGAAAATCAAAAGGTAAGTAGAGGTTTAAAGTTTTGATGCAAATTTTGCATTTTCTACAGAGATAGGAGGCACTTTTCAAAGTAATACAATTAAAGAAATTAACGTTTGAATGTTAGTTTGATGAAAAAATATTTAAACAGTTCAGACTTTTCATTTTTAATAATTTACTTTGACAAAAAGAACCCAAAACTCTTTACCTTTAGTTTATTGAGCTTGCCCAAAATTAGTGTCTACAGGAAGCTACCAAATTCTCACATTACTTTTATTTTTTTGTAATCCCAAACTCTCACTATGTTTAATGTCCATGTGAAATAAAGACTGAAAGGAATTTCAGGGATCATCTAGGCCAATCTATCTCCCACATTTGAAGATTTTTATGCCTTAAGGTTTTTCATAAACTTTGCAGGCTTCATATGCAATGAGCTTGCTTATGGCCCCCAAAGTTCCTCACTGAAAGATTTTCAAAGCCTTGTTTTTTTGATAGTTCAGCCTAAGTATATTCATGGCCACTGAATATGCATTTGCACTTCTGCCAGCATTGTTTTACATCCTGAATAGCTTTTCTCCCTCTCTGCAATTTGCCTGTACTAATGTATTTATAGAAAACAATTATATATACTCTTTTTGTTTCAGTGGGTTAAATCCTTATGCTTCTGAGCAATCATAATCTCCTCTGATAAAATAGGCTCTCTTGGCCACAGGTTATTACAGAAATTTATTTGCAATTTTTTTTTTCCACATTCTAGATAATTGTGTAACACCATAAAGTTGGGGGGCTCAGGGGCTATATAGGATGTGTGTGGGGAGGTAACCTTGTCTACCTTTCTGAGAAATATTTGCATGATAAGCTGTATAACTGCATCTGTATTTTATCCTTGGCTGAAAATCAAGAATATATTGTGATATTTTTGCTTGGTCATTTTCAGGTTGTGGCAGACAAATTATTACAGAAAATCTTTTGATTGATCCCTTTTGATTACTCACCCATATCACACAGTTACCTAGTTTTTGACATAGCTGAAATGCATGACTTGCATGTAAACTAAAGGATACCTTAATGTTCTTGATCTTCACTATTTCCAATTCTTTTTGTGTGGTATTGCATTTTCCTCACTGTAGCACTGCCTGCAACACTGTGGCCATGCATCCCATCCTAGTATAGCCTTCTGTTTTGCACCATGACCAAAGTTTGCAAAAAGGCAAGCTCCTTTGCTTAGCTGTGCTGCTACATCTGGCAGCTCCAGTGAGCTATGTTGAAAGATCTTAACTATGACTATGGAATTTGACAACTGAAACTTGTCCTTGTATCCTCAAATCCCACTGTGGTGTCCAGCAACTCTTACTAGACCTCACCTTTTATCCTCATACTTTCTTTTCTAAAGATGGTATCCAATTACACTTCATGTAAAAATAGTGTCCCTCATGTGCCTGCATACTGTGTAGCTGAATATAAAAAGTATCCCAGGGCTTCCAGATGCAATTATCTATCTCTTCAGGTTAACCCATGCGTTGCCTCATCCTTCCCTTTCTTTCCCCTAACTTTAAAGCCAAATACAGAATCTGTAAACCCTGAATGCAGACTTCCTTACATGCTTTGCTGAACCTTCTGGGAGTGTAGTTTGTAAATTATATTAAGCCTTTTTCTAGTTTTATGGTAAACCACTGGCCAGCCATGTAGAAGGAGGCTTTCTTGTTGTCATATAAACATAAATGTATCCCCTATTTATGGCATGCTGTATAAATAATCCCTGCAAATTTCAGCCAAAACGCTGACCTGCCAACTGTGATCAAATAGATTGCCAAAAGACATAGCAAACAATATCCAGCTAGCCAGAGGACAGGGTCTACCAAAGACAGATCAACTGATCAACTGATGGTGGTATTTTAGTTAATCACTTCATCTTTAAAATAATGCGTTAAAATAAATGCTGCTTCTGAACATATTAAGAATCAATCAGTTCTTTTTTCTTGTGATCTTATCTCTACAGTCTGCATCCAATCATCATGCCAATCTCTCTTTTTTCTGCTGCTCTTTCTCAGCTCTCTGACGATCTCTGACATACAGGTACACACAGATTAGCTCACAGCATTCCATCCAGTCTGTAGACATCTGACAGTTCTCCGGTTGTGGCTTTCTGTTATTTCAGCTGTCATTAACCCAAAAGACATTTATTAGTTTTTTTGTTTAGTCTGAAAAAGGAGCTATATACATTTTCATCAAATGCATATGGATTGTCTGTAGTTCACCAGGAAAATTTAATAGAAGCTGTTCAGTATCTAGCCCATCGATGTTATATTGAATATTTATACAGAAGGTACATGCAATTCAAACTGATATTATGAGTTCATCTTGAAAAGTCTTAAGTGGGCTTAACGATCTTTTTAGTTTGTTATTATATCTACTGATTAGAAGAGACACAGTAGAGAAGTAGTACTACTACTCAGTAGTACTACTTCTCAGAGTAGACATTGAGAAGGCAAAAGACATGGAAGTGTTACATTCCTGTAGGCACTGGGAATAGTTCTAAAAAGAGTCCAAAAGCGATAACCAAAGAGCAGGAAAAAAAAAGCAGGAGAAAAATTTTTCTGTAGCTAAGAATGTCTTTGAACTCTCACCACAGTAAAACAGCCTTTAAAGGAGAGTGCACGGTATAGGAATTGCTTTATTCTCCTTACAACTGAACCCTTATAAGAACTGTCAAAGCCAACAGCTATCAATTTAATCCTATGCTCATTGCTCATTACAGACACAGCTACTTAGATAAGTTAAGGCTTTCCTTTTCTGCTGTGTGCTCATCAGCTGGTAAAAAGTGTAAGTAGTTGACAGGCAACACTCAGGCAACTAATCCATAAAGTGAGAATATATATGGTTTAAAAAACAACATCTGTGAAGCATTGTGCACAGTTCTGGTGCCCTCAACACAAAAAGGACATGGAACTGTTGGAACAAGTCCAGAGAAGGGCTACGAGGATGATCAGGGGGCTGGAGAACTTCCCATATTAAGACAGTCAGAGAAACTTGGGGCTGTTCAGCCTGGAGAAGAGAAGGCTGCGTGGAGACCTCATAGCAGCTTCCCAGTATCTGAAGGGGGCTTATAAGGATGCTGGGAAGGGACTCTTCATTAGGGACTGTAAGTGGTTGGATAAGGGGTAACTGGTTAAAAGTTCAAAAGGGAAGTTCAGGTTAGATATAAGGAAGAAGTTCTTTACTGTGAGGGTGGTGAGGCACTAGAATGGGCTGCCTAAGGAAGTTGTGAAAGCTCCATTGCTGGCAGTGTTCAGGGCCAGATTTGATGGAGTCTTGGGTGACATCATCTAGTGTGAGGTGTCCCTGTGCATGGCAAATGGGGTTGGAACTAGATGATCTTAAGGTCCCTTTCAACCCTAACTATTCTATGATTCTGCAAATAAAAAGAGAGAGTTTGTGTTAAGATTTGGTGGGTATTTGTAAGTCTTGGAGTCTGCAACTTTTCTTGCATAGATGGGCATGGTTCCATTTTTAAGTCATAGCAACAACCTCCATCAGTACAGCTACAGCTGGCAGATCTCCTAATGTTGGATAAATCCTTCTTGTAAGAAGGTCACTTGGTGTTTTCTGTGTCGAAAGAAGTGTTCTTCAAGCTTCAAAAAGGTTTGAAGTCTCAAATTAGAGAAAGCTCCTGTCCTGGGTTCAGCAGTAGCAGTCATGTTTCTCCTTTGTGGTAGCTGGTGCAGTGCTGTGTTTTGACTTCCAGCCTGAGAACAGTGTTAGTGAAACCGATGTTTTCGGTTGTTGCTAAGTGATGTTTACCCTGACCAAGGACTTTGTGAGGCTCATGCTCTGCCAGGGAGGAGGGGAAGCCGTGAGGCAGCAGAGACGGGGCGCCTGACCTGGGTTAGCCAGGGAGGTATTCCATACCACAGCACGTCATGCCCGGGGTGAGGGGTAACTGGGAGTTACCTGGAAGGACACGGGCTTCCGGGTGGGACTCGTTTCTTGGCCGGTGGTATCGTATTCTCTTCCCTTGTTATTTTCTCTTATCGTTGTTGTTGGTGGTGGCGGTGGTGATTTGTGTTGTACATTGGTTGCTGGATTGTTCTTGTCTCAACCCGTGGGAGTAGCACCATTTCGATCCTCCTCCCCGTTCCTCCGGGAGCGGGGAAGGGGAGAGCCCCAGTGGGGGGGGGAGGGGAGGCCCTCGATTGTTGTCAGCCCGGCACCACTCACTGGGAGTGAGTGAACAAGCCGTCTGGCTAGGGTTTAAACCACAACAGCTCCCTAAGCCTTTTCAGCCCTATGGGAGACAAAGGAATCTTGCAAATTAGTACTCTGACACTAGCTGCACTGGAAGACAAAATTCACCACATGAGATGGCCTAAGAGGCAGACTTTGATTGTTAGAGGCAACTTTGAATTGTTCGAACAGGCAGATCATGTTGGGACTTGGTACTGAAGTTCAGCCCTCTCTGTCCCCATTAGGCACAGATAAATAAGTCTGGCTGATGGATGCAGGGCAAGGTGTTTTCCTGTGATCCATGTGCAGAGCACAAGGTGGTAGTCTGTTCAGAAAAGTCTCATGGAGGTAGGTTAGCCTGAGCAATGGTTGAGAATTGGACCTCCTGTGGTTTTGTACTGAAACAGAAAGGAAATCAACAACAAAAGGTCAGGTTTAGGATTTGAAAAGGTGCCAGAAATAGTCTAGGAAGGGAAATTCAAACTGAGCCACAGCAGCGGGTCTTGAAAAACTCGTGTTTGCAAATGCTAGAGGCAAAGAGGCAAGTCATGCTGGGACATCCTAATGTTCGTGACTTTAAGCAGAGAACTGGATTTGAATGGATTTTCTCTGGCAGGTTAGGCAATTACTTACCACCTTGTAAAGTTTCAGACTTGCAGTCTGAATATTGGTATAGCTTGATGGGAAGATTTAAAGTAAGTGATGCTGTGAGGAGGGGGAGGGAAGCTTTTGCTTATGTTAGGTGAGCTGGTAGCTTAAAAAAATGACAAAATAGAATGACTCTGAAATCAAAAAGATCAAAAAACAAAGATAAAAAACTGTCTATGTAATAACAAATCCTATTTGATATCAGAACTATAAATAACTCTTAGGGCTATGACAAAATAGACAAAACTGAATTGTGATCAGTTGTAGAGAAAAACTATCCATAATACATCCATAAATGGTTTAATACTTTGTGGTAGAAAGGAAACAAAAAGAAAACAATACTTGTGAAAAGAGATTTGAAAATTAAAGTACACATAATTTTGGCACAGTCCATGTTAAAGTGATTTTGCTTAAGAGAGGAAAGGGAGGAGTAGGCAGAGGATAAGAACAGAAGGAAAGGAATAATTCTGTATTTTCATCTTGTGTTTCCTATCATTATTTGGATGCATGTTTTAGCTGGTAGCTTTCAAAAGTGTGGAGTGCCCAAGTGATTTGCTACTGTGAAGTTGATGAACAGTTTTCCCACAAATGGATTTTAATGAAAACTTTTTATGGCATATAATCTTTACAAAAGGCAGAGCTTTCAAATATATTCAGAATCTTGCTCCCTTGGGAATTTTCACAATTTGAAGAGGAAAATATTGTCTTGTGGGAAGGCATTTTGTATTTTCCTTTCATTTTCAGATTGAAAAAGACTGCTAATAAGTGGAAAGCAAGCTGTATGTGACATTTCCTGAAAAAATATTATGGAAAAAATTAGCCTTATATATATATATTTATATATGGATGCTGAAGATATTCTTACTAATAGCTGTGTGAATAAATGGTCTCAAAATAAAATTTGGAAGAAGTATTCATTTACATCAATCAAAATTAATTTGGTTTGATTTCTCATAAAAGCAGGAGTTTGGTTGGAAAAAGTGTTAATTATATGTTCATATTTGTTTCAGTATGTTTTTTTTTTAATTTTTGAAAATTATTTATGCATTTTCAATATGTTTTTCTCCTTGTTATGATGTCATGAAACTAGACTGGTGAATTTAGTTAACCACAGTCTGCATGTGTGCACTTACAGAATATGATCTTCACCACGTATGTTTCCTTACCTTTTGTTACAAAGGAACAAGTCCAGAGACTTTTTAGTTAATAGATCTGTTTACTAGCAAAAGGTGGCAGAAGGAAGAACCTTTCACTGAGGCCACAGTTCAAATTTTGCAAGTGACAAAAAGCCCCACTGACAAATAGTTGCTTGCTTATACCCACCTCTCCCTGCATAAAAAAAAATAAATAAATAAATAAAAATTAAGCTTGAAAATCCAGGTTTTAGACCTGAGAGTACAACTTCTCTTGTAAAGTCCAGTGAAATGGTGACTTAGATTGGATACAGGTTTTTGTTCTGAAGAAAAAAGGGGATTTATGCACCCATCCACTACACTCACTGCCAGGTGTTAGTACTGAGATTTCTGGTGGCAGCTAAGATCTGCAAGAAAAGATGTTATCCTGGTATTTTACCTTCACATAAAAATCATTCAGTGACATTATAGCCTCTGCATTTACTGCTCTCTGGTATTAGTCATTTTATTGGCTCTGTATTCATGTAAGTAACTGTATTAATAGATTGGATTGCTCATAACTGGACTTCAATTTTGTACCATACAAATGTTCTTTATCTTTCAAGACTTATTGATTATATTTTGTAGTTGATACTTTGCCCTCATAAGACAATGATTGTTATCGGAAATTCAGGGGATAGACTTTGTGCTGAGCATCTGTACACATCAGGTACTTCAAGCTGGTAAGTGTAGAACCATGAGATAAAGCTTTCAGGAATGTGATGCAGAGGTACTGCTTGCTCTACATTCTCTCCCTCAAGCACTATGCGCTTTTGTTGTCTAAATAAAGGATTTTTCTGGGAGATCTGCTACTCTGAAGTTACTTAGTCATACTAGGTGGTGCCAAAGCTCCTAAAACTGGTTAATTATAGGAATGCTATTTCATACTTGGCTGAAATATTTGCTCCTTATGGCCTTCAGTGTAAGGAAAATAGCACCTTGAACTCCACTGGGCTGTTTCTAATCACATTTTCAGACTTCATATAACAGTGGATTATGTCTGGTCCCAAGGCATTCTCAAAGACATTTCAGTGCTCCAATCTAAATGACTATATACTCTCATGCAAACAACACAAGCACTGACAAAGGTCATTTGCTGACATGATGATAGGAGGGTTCCCCCACAACACCTGCAGTTTAAAAACATGCTGCTTTTCAGTCTTGAAATCTATGTATTCTAAATAATCCCCCCCAAAAAAGTTAGGAATCACCAGATCATTTTTACTAAAAGTCATATTAATTTAAAATCTAAAAATATTCTAGGGTATCCTGAAACTTAAATTAATGGCAGACTTAAGAATTTGCTTTCATTAAAACTTAAAGATAATAATAAAAGGAAAATACATTGGGTTGAAAGAAATGCAACTCCCAATTCAGTTACGAGCCTAGAGGTCTATAGATTTGATTGAGAGATGCATTCAATGCAGATCTGATAAATAAATGACCATTCTGATTTAATTATACTAAAAGAACAAAATGTTTTAAAAATCATATGAGTATTCTGCTAAATGTAAATGATTAGGTCATTCCTAACAGACTCTGTGCTAAATCTTTACCCAAGAGTACAGCAACCTGTGGAGAATTTTTTCACATCTTTGTTGATATATAGTGATTCCAGGGAGCACAATACAAACAGAAAGCAAGCTCAGAATATGACTGTGTCTTAGAGTATGACTGAGTCTTCAGTTTGAGGAAACATACTGCTAGCTCTAAATACATAGCAGCTGACCAGCAGACATATTTTTGCACCATTCTAGGAACCATATTAACAAATACTGAACTTATAGCCATTCTTGGCGTACATTTGTTCTGATTCAACTGTACCAGAGAACATAAAGAACTAGCAAACTTTACCTTCCTAGGGTTTGATTCAGCCAAGAATAATGCTTGCAATTACTATCTATGAATGGGTCTATTTAATTTAT
Organism: Pezoporus occidentalis; assembly: GCF_034315485.1. Taxonomy (NCBI): domain Eukaryota; kingdom Metazoa; phylum Chordata; class Aves; order Psittaciformes; family Psittacidae; genus Pezoporus; species Pezoporus occidentalis. The sequence goes on from NW_026915724.1 coordinate 10,941,994, forward strand.
TGGATTTGCTCAGTATATGCATCTGAACATGTGCATGACCAGTTCAATTATCATTCTGAATCTTAGGTATTATAAAAAGATTTTCATTATCCATTGACACTTTCCACAGGTTTTGAACAAAGAAATCTTTATTCTCATTATTTTTGTCCCCTGGAGCTGTGTAACTCAAAGGCAAGGTTTTAACGCTAAAGCAGCCTTTTGAGGTAAAACTTTGCAGCAATATTCCTTAATAAGATATACTAATATATCTTGATAAAACTCTACTTGTTATTCTGTATTCTGTGTTTGTTTTTTTCTTTTCTTTTTTTTTTTTTGTTATTCTGCAGTCCAGTGTGCGTGCCATGACCCCTCTCTTGAAGCACTCACTAGGTTCTCAATCTCTCTCATGGTACGATAACTCTTTCCATTTCCTGTGACTTACTGCTTTACAAATTCTTTATCTTTTTCAGGGCTAATGTTGAATCTCCAGTTGTTTTTGGGGTTGTTTTGATCCAGTTTTGACTACAAGGTGGTCTGTTATCCTCAAGGCAGGTGCTTTCCAAGATGGACTACTTCCTCTGCTCTACCAGTCACATATTTTCATATATATATATTTTGTTTTTTACAGTTTATTTGAAAGTACATCTCCTGATCTGCTTCATATGCACATGGAATGCTATATTCTTTATCTTTTTTTGAAATGACAAATAATTTTTACTGCCAAGGACAACTAAGAGCCATTAAACACAGCAGTCATGACCTATTCTTCCAGCCAATAGTTTATGAAACAAGATTGTGAGTTAGAAACAACAGAATTTTGCAGAAGGCTTAGGGCATATTCAGTAAGGCTAGTTTAATTCAGCCCAAGTGTAACCTCAACCTATGGAAGTGCTCCTCCACCACTGACAACTGGTAGAAGCTAGGGAGAGTAGGAACTTAATACAGCTCCTTTACTGAAGTGAATAAAATAATTACAATGAGGTTGGACAACTAATGCATTAGAATCTGTTATTGTGAGCAATAAGTCTTCCTGCTGATTGTCTGCCTTTTAATTTATAGATTCCTAAGGTACTTTGCTAAATCTAGTCAATTCAGCATACATATTTTCCAAGTTCATTCTAGAGCAAGGTTTTGATCAGTTTCTCCTTGCTTCTTGTGGTTATTTTTCAATTTCCTCCAGGACTACACAGTTTTGAGAAGTCATTGCAGTGCTGAGATAATTCATTTTTTTTTGGTTAGTGAAAGAAATTTACAGTAACAAAACATGCTTTTTACAACATCTTTCTTTCAGTCTGTTCAGCCTAGGAAACCCTAACTGTAAAACAGCTACATCTCCACAGGACAAAAATAGAAATCAAGCCTATGATCTAAGCTATCAAAAGAAATATGCATTAGTTGTTTTTTTTTTAAATCCTGACCCACACCATGATCATATTATGATGTGTCACTATGTTGCATGAAGGCCACAAATGTTATATTTCTCACAAAGTGAAGAAAAGTGAAGAGTTACACCAATCAAATAATGAACTCTACTGAGACTAATGCTTGTTTGAAGAAGTAATCAACACTTCAAAGAAATACTGGCAGAATTCTTGTAGTAGCAGCTTTGTAAGGATGAAATTATTTTGAACAGTGTCTACAGACTATTAAAACAAAAGTGTTTTCTTTCATGATAAAACCAATATGTCATTCTGTTTTATAATTTTATCCCAATCTGTGTCCTAGAAAAAATGTATTTCAGTCACACAGTAAATATATATGGGGGAGGAAAGGGCAAAAAATTGAGAATCGTATTGCAGCAAATATTTTGTATTATTTGTCTACTATGCAAATTTGGGAATGTTGAAAATATGCTCAACAGAATTCATAAATAGACCCATGGGGAAGGAAAAAAGGAAGTGATAAGCATCTTCACCAGTTTAGTTAGTTGGGTTTGAGGAAGCATCAAGAAGTAACGTGGACTTTAAATTACACTGTGACAGTGTTTGTTTGTAGGGGTCATTTATTTTCCATGTTTGACATATTTGTTGGTGGAAATGGATGAGCCACAGAGAAGACTAGTAAAATCCTAATTCTTATATAGAGAACTTGTTTTTCATTCACTAGAGAAAAACACAGCAAAATCATCTTTCTCCTCTGTCCCTTTCATGCCTTGTAGAGATTATTTCAGTTGACTTATTTAACCTAGCTTATTGCCTTAGAAATCTTAAAACATAAATATTCTTTCCAGGGTTAATTGTGTAGTTGTTTTTGAATACTTTGGATTTGGAGGCCATTCTCCCTTTTCAAGACCTAGCTTGCATTTGAAATATGATTCATATGTTATGTAGAATCATAGGGAAGTTAGGGTTGGAAAGGACCTTAAGATCATCTAGTTCCGACGCCCCTGCCATGGGCCCGGACACCTCACACTAAACCACGTCACCCAAGGCTCTGTCCAACCTGGCCTTGAATGCTGCCAGGGGTGGAGCATTCACAAATTCCTTGGGCAACCCATTCCAGTGCCTTACCGCACTTACAGTAAAGGACTTCCTCCTTTACCATTACATTTGAACATATTTAATGCATAAGTTTGGGATTTCTCATGGGCAGATTCTTCTAAATATTAGCAGGATACAGACTTCACAAAGAGAAAAGTCTTGTTAGAAGTGTAAAGATAAGCTATACAAACTAATTCAAACAGAAACTGAAAAGAACTATGTAATGAGATTAGCTATGCTCTTTCCTATTCTCTGTAGGTAACTATATAATACTGTATAGTATTGTATATAGTACAATATGCAATATTCGTATACTACAGTATACAAAAAGCTGCATGAAAAAATAACTTATTTTCTTGAGGTAAACAAGGGAAAAGAAAATTCCACCTAATATAAAAGGAACATCAGGGCATTTGTATAGGAGGGAGAAGGAGCTGAACTTTTTATTGTGCTGTTTAAAGCATGACCTTTTGCTTCTGCTCTAGGTGGCAAAGTAGCTTACCAGTAGGGACTCAAAATCACACAAGACAGACCTTCTGAGACTAACAGCATATTGTAGCTTGGAAGTCTGTTATTTATTTCCTCAGACCTCCATTAGCAGAGTAATTTGCTACATAGTGAAAGAGTAATAATTTCTCTTCATTTACAGAGCTGATGAATATTGTTATATTCACAATTACTGAACCCTCTGTTAGTTCGGTGGCTAATGATTATATTTGAGTAATACTGTAAAATGAAATAAAATGCTCCTGTTTACCCTAATCATTATTCTGTAAAAGCAAAGAATCTTCTGATGTGAGTTAAAGGGAAATCTCTTGCAGTATGTACAATCACTAGGGCAACATGACAAGTAAAAGAAAAAAGTAATATATGTTAGGTCTTTAATCATCAATATTTTGCTTAAACACATTCATGTTCATTACCTATTTACATATGGGCATACATAATTTAGTACAAAACAAATGCCTGAAAGAGTGCAGTGACACTGGCATGAATGGTTTCCTAAATAAATGGATGAGCTCAATATCCAATTTTGAGAGATCAGAGGTGTATCTTTTACAGATTATATAAAGAAAAATAAAATTTTGTTAGTGAAAGAATTCAACAGTAACATACCTTTTATAACACTTTTGTTCCAGTCTATTCAGTCTAGGAAGTTGTAACTGTAGAACAGCTACATCTCTGCAGGATATGTATATAATGTTTGTGTGTGTGTGTGTGTGTGTGTGTGTGTGTATGAAGCGCCAAATACATTATACATTTTGTGTATATAGAAATTTTATACCACTGACTTTTTACAATAATTTTCCCTAATCATAAAATCATGAAGAGGGTATGTTCAGGGTGTTTTAGAAACACCATTTTATTTCAGTATTAAAAATTCTACTAGAATAGTTTTTAGAATATTGTTTCTGTTTTTTTTTTTAACTTTAATTTTTTGCATTATTCTTTTTAAAAAAAATATTAAACATTTGGAAGAAGAATTGATCATTAAGACCATGACTGATACTGTATTTTAAATCCTAGCTGGAATTTTTCAGTGTTCTCCCTTCAGAGTGATTGCCATGCTCTATAATATCTGCATTTTATAATGCTTTGCAACCCCTAACCATTGGACAGATTTAGGTTGAAAAAAAACAACAAACAAAACCAAATACCATAGTAATGCAAAAAGATTTTCCCAGTAATACCTCAATACCTCAAATCCATAAAGGGCAGAAAATATATCTTCATATAATAAGACCTTTAAATCAAGGTAAATCTGCCCTTATTTCTGAAATGAATTCTAATTTTATTTGAGGATAACCTCTTTCTGGAGCAATTGCTCCCCCACCCAAAGGTATATAAAGGCAGTTAAGACCAATCTTTCACCTTGAAGTTCTTTTTCTTAAGGCATTATTTTTAGTGTAGTCGTAACAGAAGCAATTTTTTTCACAGAATCCATTGTCAGTTTTGCAGGAATACAATGTATGTTGAGAAAGATCTTTAAGTAATTAGGGTAATGCAAATTATCTCTGAATCTCAGATACACTCCATAAACTTAAATACTGTTAGCTGTTATGTCTGTACTAAATCTTATTCCTAGACTTATCATGTCCTGTATAAAAATTTCACAGTATTTAATAACAAAATTGACCACATGAAGATGATGGGTGTTAATGTTTTTAGTGTCCTCATAATTGCAGGTAATCAAACCTAGGCTAAAGTGGTTACATCTCAAATGAAGAGCAGGAAATGACATCTTCTAAACCATATTACAATTACCTAAGAAGTGCAAAATTTTTTTTTTTTAATTGCACAATCTAGAAAACTTTCAGAAGAAAACTCGAAAATATGAAAAGCTAGCATGTGCTTTTTTGTCTGTGATATTTGACTGCATTATTACCTATCAGCTAGTCTGTAATGCTGATTACAAATAATAGAGGTGTATGTCTGTGTGTGTGATTCATTAACTTATATTACTTGACTTCAACCAGATCAAAAATCTCTATTCTAGAAACAAATTTGCCAGTATTGTGATACTTGAATTGCATTTTGCTGAATCAAAGCCATGTATTTTATACTGGAGTGTCAGATTTTAGCAGTAAAGTCAACCAAAGAAGCTCAGGTATACTCTGTGTACTTCTTAATGTAGTGTGCAGTAATTCTGGTCTATGTCACATAAACCAGACAACATATGGTATACAACATATATGGTATAGAAGAGATCTACTTGATTGCTTGATGCCAAATAATTTTATGCTGGAATTCCTAAAAGCATGTACATTCAAGAGAAACATATTCTAAGCCAAATCTTGATGAATGTACATGGTAAAAGATTATCGATTAAGATTACTGGTTTAATTGTGTAAGATTCTTCCCATGCTCTAGAGGCAGACATAATGCCTAAGGCAGAACAGCCACATCTATTAATGGTGCCTATTTTATAATTAAAGACAGAATGAACAAAAGCACTTAATGAACAATGGCTTATTGGAGAGCTTTCAACACAAATTAACCTTTTTAATAATTTATAAGGTAGCAGAAACACTAGTGTTGTGTTCCATTTAAAACTAAGCTGAAAATGATCTTCAGAAGAGCTACTGTCAGCATATGATAACTAAAGAATTTAGGGAAGCTTAGTTTACAGAAGATGCTGCTCAGTGAGTTCTGCAATATGCAATCTTTTCACGTTGTAAAGAAAGGAAAGATGTAGGAGGTGTAGAATAATCCCTGAATGAAAACACACAGGAAATGATGCCAGAAAATATGGTAGAGAGACACAGATCTCATAATGAGTTTGTTTTCACTTTGATCACAGGATAATGGAATAGAAAAAAAAGACTTTTATAAATTTTGTTGCTATCAGCCATGTTGCTATATATACAAATACCTTAACACCTGACTGATGACAATGCGCTAGTCATTAAATAAGTTAGATCTGTGTTTGTATGCAATAGAACAAGCTGAATATTTGCAACATGCTACCCCTCTAAAGAAAAAACAACCTAAAATAAATCAAGGAGTAAAACCCAACCAACCCAGCATCAACTGCAACAAAGACCACAGCCTGTAGTTATCTCCTGCATATAGCTTTGGAGTCAGAGTGCTCAGGATATCACTCTAGGTACATCAACAGCGCTCAACACTAACAATAACAGTAGCAATGAGAAATACACAGACTAATTTAACCAGTCACCAAAAGAACACCAGAAGAACTTATAATATTTCTTTGGGTTTTTTGGTTTTGGTTTTTTTTTTTGGGGGGTTCACTTGGTTTGTTTTTTTGCTTATTGTTGGTGGAACAAGCTTTATTTTAGTATAATATTAGATGTGAATATTTTTAGAGGCTTTATACACTCACAGGTGTGTGTACAATCAATTTTAAAAAATTTTTTTAAGCTACAGATGATATACAGACTAGTTAATATCTCTTTCTTCATTTTTCAGAATAGGCTAAAATATAGCAATCAGGAAAGGCTACTTTTCTCTGTTTCCAAAACCGTTTATCTACAGTTTAATCTTGAAGAAAATTGTCTGCACCAGACTGTTACAGCTACATTGTCTGGCTTCATTACTGGACTTTTTACTAAGATTAGCATATTTTTAATAGCATAGAGCACATTTTCTGCATAAAAGTATCTGCCTCAAGGCTTTTCCTAAACCAGAGCTAATCAGAGCACAAAGAAATATTTCACAACATTCTTCATTAAAAATAGGCTATTTTCTTTCTGAAAGAGGAATATTTTCTCAAACTGAAGATATTTATGAAAGATTTTCTTACTCTATAAACTTTCCCAACAGCCTGTTTTGCAAAAGGTCACAGATATGTTACTGAGGAGGACCCTTAGGCCACAGGAGTAACCCAAGAGGTTTCACTCAAATTTTACCAAAAAAAAAAAAGTCATTAAGAAATGGCTTTTTAAAAATTTATTTTACTTTTATATGTGGTCAAAACTTTTCAGCAACTTGACCAAATAATAAATGAGTGTAAATACCTTAAGGCAAATCTGCTATCTTTGTCAAAGCTGCAGTAGCCAGGGGAAGTAACTAAGGGTTGACAGAGGAACAGAAGATTTTCCACAAGTCTTGAGTAGCCTAGTGTATCAGGACCATCTACTTCTTTAAATCAAGAAGAAAGAATGAATTTCATCCAGGACTCTAATGGCACTGTGTCCCCTCACACCATGGCTATATGAACTCATCCTAAACAGTGAAGTACCACATAACCAAAGCAGATGTTTTCTGGAGAGAGAAAGAGGGGGAAAAACCTCCATACAAGAAGGCAAAGTTTCCTTCTTTGTTGGTTTTCCATCTGAACCCATTTAATTTCTTCTGTTTCAGAATGCACTATCCCTTACTGCCAGAAAACAGATGTCATTCACCTAGCCCACCTGACTGCAGCGTTTGTGCTGAAGTGTTTGCAGTATGTTCTTGCTGCTGAGTAACTGGGACAGGTTGCTGCATTGCACAGAATTTATCTTTAACTTTGTCATGAGTCATTATTATAAATATTTTTTCTTTGCTTTTTCAGGTGAGTTCTATGAAAGGTGCAAAATGATGGGAGTCGGCTAGTAGGAGAATGATCTGATTCAGAAAGAACTGTATAGGGATCAGGCCTTATAAAAAGGGACTTTCATTAAAAAGCATAGGAGCAAGCCAACAAGGTTTATACAGTCATCTGGTGTGACAGCTAAAAATATGAAGCAAGTTCATTTTATTCCTCTAAACCCAATTTTTTTTTATGCTGTTTGAAACTGTCAACAGAATCTCAGAGGGAAATACTATTTTTCAGTTCCTTTCTCAAGGCAAATCCATTCATTCTATGGACTTTTCTTTAAAAGTCTGCCTTTATGCTACCCAAGATTAATTCCATCAGGGAATTCAACTAGACACCAGAAATAATATTTTGTTTTCATTTGATCAGGATTACAAGTAAGAAAACCTTAGCATATTGATTATGAAACTAGTAGGATCTAGTTGACCAGCAACAGGATTCTGCCAGCTTTTTATTGGATTAAGTACGCAACATTTTTTTGTTCAAAAGAATGTCCTCTTCAGGCTTTTTTTTTTTTCATTTTCGGTAAAGACAGGAAACAGACAACCATTTTCACTAAATAGCCCAAGTAATTTCCGTTTTCTCAGTCTCTGTTGTCTTTAGTTTTAAGAAGCCCAATACCCTCAATCTTGTCATGTCTATTAGCCATCCTAATTGCATATGATGTGTTGTTAATGCATCCTAAAATTAATTATTTTGAATATCAAAACAGTTTATAGATCTGCAATTGCGCATTTTTCCTTTATCGAGCAGTTTGATAACCTTGTATAAAATACCAAATCTTTATATGCCAGAAAATACTGGATAAACTCAGATTAAAACCTTTCTGTTGTGAAAGGATCAGCTGTTTAAAAAAACAAATGTGTAATTTTAGACAAAAAGAGTAGTTTGTAGAAATGAGGTAATAATTTAGGGGCTTTATTTTGACATCTTGTGAGGCCTGTACAACAGGTAAAATTCTTGCCTGTCACAAATTTGCTCTGGAGGGCAACAATTCATCAGGGACTGTAGTGGTTGAATAAGGGGTAACGGAAACAAGAGAAGTTCAGATTGGGTATAAGGAGGAAGTTCTTTACTGTGAGGGTGGTGAGGCAATGGAATGAGTTGCCCAAGGAAGTTGTGAATGCTCCATCCCTGAGAGTGTTCAAGGCTGGGCTGGACAGAGCCTTGGGTCACACGGTTTAGTGTGAGGTGTCCCTGCCTATGGCAGGGAGATTGGAACTAGATGATCTTAAGGTCCTTTCCAACCCTAACTATTCTATGATTCTATAATTTTAGTCACATAGTAATTCAAAATATGTCTCAAAATTTTCATTCATTTTAAATTTTAGCAAAAAATTGAAAAGAATGTAACTCCCACAGGTTGAGATAAGAACTGTCCAGTAACTAAGGTATAACACAAATCACTACTGCTACCCCCAATAATAATAATGATAAGCAAAATAACAAGGGAAGAGAATACAACTGCTCACCACCTGCCGACCAATACCCAGTCCGACCAAGCAGTTATCTAGCCCTTCTGGGTAACTGCCCCCAGTTTACATCCTGGGCATGATGTGCTGTGGTATGGAATACCTTTTTGGCTAGTTCGGGTCAGGTGTCCTGTCTCTGCTTCCTCCCGGCTTCCCCGCCTCCCTGGCAGAGCATGAGACTCACAAAGTCCTTGGTCAGAGTAAACATTACTGAGCAACAACTGAAAACATTGATGTTATCAGAATTGTTCTCAGGCTGAGAGTCAAAACCACAGCCCTGCACCAGCTACCAAGAAGGAGAAAAACGACTGCTACTGCTGAAACCAGGACAGTTTTGCACTGCATGTTGACAATAACTCCGTGTTTTTGCCATAAATTTAGTAAATGTGTTTTGCACATGCTCTGGTCCCAGCTTGAGAACTTAGAATAATAAATATACTAAATATACAATCCCTAAACTTTTTATGCATTCACAAGAAAAAGAAGATATGCATTACTGAGAGCTTCTTTTTCTTGTGAATGCATAAAAAGTTTAGGGATGGTATATTTAGTATATTTTTTTTTGAGATAACAAGCATTTAGTTCTGTTTATAAACACAAGTTTAAAAGCTGCTGCGCATAGATGGTTTTACTTTAGTCTCACTTGCCTCTATTTTTTTACTGCATCAGAGTGACAGATTCAAGAAGGCTTAATTGCTTACCTAACACAAGATTGAGGAAGAATGTTGGAGAAAAGTCACCTGTGTACACTTCTGAACAAACCAGTTATTATAACAAATCACCAGCATATTTCTTTCAAAATGTTTATTCTGTTTTACTCCTTTAGAGTGCAATTTTATTAATGGTTTAGGCAACTCAAATGTGGATTGTAAGTAACAGAAAAAGGATAGTTCTGCTGCTTCTTCTTTTCCCCACAACACAGGCACTTGTTCACTTCTTTCACATCGGGATAATTTTTTTTCTGGGCTGGCTACCTCAATTTAAATAACCACTTGTTTGATAAAATAGAGTTTTACCTGCACCTAACCTGTTGCTGTGGGATAATCACATGCATACTGGTGTTTTATTACTCCCTGTCTTTTCTACTTTCATCAGCTTTTCCTTATTTTCTAACATTTTAAGTTCTGCTGTCATTAAGTCTAAAGCATTCAGCATAAATGCTTGTTTTGATCTTTGGAAAAGGCTGATTTCCATAAAACTACCCTTAAAGGCTTTTACTGACAAAGGAATAGCTTTCAGCTTTGAAAATTCTGCTGGATTTCTGGTGTTCCTCTTTTTTCTGCCTTCAGAGCAGCAGTTTTTGCCTACAGTGATCTAAATTTTAAGGCTATATTACACAATCTTAGCTATGCCTTTAATATTCTTAAACTTTTAACTGCTCCCATTCTACTTCAGTCTTCACCTTTTAATAAGTATCTCAAAATTCTACATAGTTTTTTTTAATGATTACTGTCTTTCTCCTTACCAAACAATAACCAAATAAGTCTCAGTCACTGTGGATTTTTTTTATTACCCCTGTTTTAAAGCTTCCATTGCTGACATATAGACACATGAAGAAGCTCCCTGTTTTGTCTGTCTCATCATTATTTAGTAAGGTATTATTCTCTGTCCACACTCTTCTCTTGTGATGGTTTCAATGGGCTTTACAGGTTTTACAGTTCAGGTACTCTGATAATGATGTCTGAAAAGGAACAGGAATTTAATATCTTTGTTATCTTCTATGTCTTTCAAATTTTATTGTCTCTTCAAGGCACACTGATGCTCTAACTTTTCTTTCTTTTGGGGGGGGTGTTGGGGTTTTTTTTTCAGGGCTGAATAACAATTGCTTTGGTCTTCTTTCTGTATGTTCTCTGGTCTTTCAACTGCTTTTAAAAATGCTTCATTTGAGTGAGTATGCAATTCACTATACGCAATTTCTTTTTTTGTTGCATCTTGCTTTCTTCCCTGGTATCAGGTGCTGCAACATGGAATTTATTGCTTTTGCTTTTCTTAATTTTTACTGAAACTTATTGCTTTTAATCTTTTTTTCCACCCAGTGAGTCTTGCATTGCTGAGGAGCCCTTGGGGAGGGGCATCCTTTCATTAGTATTCCTCCAGGGAACCATTGTTCTTGACACATTTCAGTCCTTTAATGAAATGCTCACTCCAACTCCTTCATTACCTAGTAGAGAAAGAAATCCACAAAAAGAAACATTCCAAGTACCTCACTCCAAATCACGTTACTGAAATCTTGACTTGTCCTTCCAGGTTCACCCCTCCTGTCAGCCAAAGCTTGCTGAAGTCACTAGGTGACACTCATCTTGGTATCAGAAGTTTCAGCTCTCGGGTTTTTATTCATCCAGTCTGGCAAGCAGCAAAACACTGGTATACTGCTGACTAAACAAAGGCCAGTATATCCTAGCCAGCTAGCAGCTTGAATTCAGATTATTAGCCATGACATCCTTTGTATTTAATATGCATTCACACATTCTAGTACACATTTACTAGCTAGCTACAGGTCTTGCTCACATATTTTGTATATGTACACAGTAATTATTGTGCTATAGGCATATATAGTTGTTCATGTAGTTCAAACATTCTTGTCTTTGTATCATTCCAGATTATACGTATTATCAGTTATAGCTGCAGCTGTAGTCTAGTCAGATTGCTGAAATGTGATTTCTTAACTTGACAACATCAGCATTGCTCAGTACTATTCATGACAAGTATAGTACCTTGGTACATGTTCCATACAAATGCCTTATGGTTTCTGTGATTATTGTCCTGTTCATTTATTTTTGATATACTGTGTCCAAAACAAGATCCTTATTCAAGCTCATATTTTCATTTTCTATTATGCTGAAGTCTTTACAAACGCAATAAAACTTAACCAGCTTGGTAAATTGCAAAAGGTAAAACTGAAAGCATGGGGATTTGTGCTGATAATTGGGGCACTTGGAGAGATGTAAGGGAACCTGAGATGAGATAAGCACTTAATTTGTCCTCTGTCTGGAGATTTCAATAAATGTCCAAAGGACTGTTGTGATAATTGTTTCTTTTAAACATGAACAGGTTCTATAAGTATTCCAATAAAACTCAACCTATTATGGGAATGAAGCAGTCTGTCTTTGAAAGAGACAAACTACTTTCTTTCTAAAGAAGAAGATAATGAAATATAATGTTTTTAAAATTTTTTTATAAGATTATGGACAATAAAAAATGTAGTAATTTCGAGTGTATTAAGGAGGAGTTAGAATGTAAAAGAGGAGAAAAACATCTTACAGTATGGTATATACTGCTGAGATGACTGATAGTTCAGATAATTTGAAAAAAAAGTTTTGACTCAAACTCTTCTTTCACAAGGAAAAAATTCTAAGAATTTTATTTCAGGAAGGAATTTCAGGAAAGTTTATTTTAGTAAAAAAAGAAAATTTTATTGGAGATTATTTTAGATTGGCTCAGGTGATTAATTTTTTGTGTATGGGAGACAGTAGGTTATGAGGTAAACTGGAACGTGGTCAGCTCAAACATTTGGTTTATGAAATGAGAATGGAAAGCAGCTACCATACTTCAGACTAGCAAAGGTGATATTTTATTTATGATATTAATTTTTAAATGTGTACTAAATAAGAAAAGAGTATTTTCTAAAGCAAGTTAGGAACAAACTTTTTAGTAATGTGACTGGCAAGCAGAAAATTTAATTTTTAAAAAATTAATTTTAATATTTTTTTTTAATATTTTTTTCCTCAGGGATGTCTTAAAAATAATTCATCTCCAAAAAGAAATATCATTGTGTTCAATAGGTCTAAATTTAGCTAACATTTTGGAAGGTAATAAAGGAATGTTATTCTTTATCAGTAAAATACAATTAAAGAATGCACAACAATGTAGAGCATAAGACAGGGAAAGTATAGTCACGGAAAGGGAGTCTCTTTATTTTTAATGAATAGTCAGTGTGTGGGGAGATCCACAGTAAAGTTGACTTCTCTGTTAAAAAATTCTGCATTCTCTGTTTCCAAGCCTTCTTTCCATGTATATTTTAGTTCACAATGCCATTGCACAACTATGATGCTTTGCACTCTGTTGGGACTAGCTGCTACCTGTGTCGTGTTGCTGATTTTCCATAGACTTTCTAAAACATGTTCTGTTTGCCTCCTGCAAAGGCAAAACCATATTTTTTTGTTCTACTCCATGAAAACTGTAGACATAATTTTTCAGCCTAAGAAAATTATATTCAGTCAAACTTAATAGGAATCAAAAAAAATTCACTTCACCTCTGATTGCCTTCCTAAGGTGTTCATACTTGCTACCATTCATTCATAATCAGTCAGAAGCAGAACAAGATTTGAGTATAGAATCATAGAACCATGGAATAGTTACAGTTGAAAAGGACCTTAAGATCATCTAGTTCCAACCCCCAAGTATGGAGACTTATATATTTTTCTGGGCAGGTCATTCTTTTGAAGCCACATGTAAGTGTAGCGGACATGGTTTACATTCAGATTCTGCCTTAATCTGCACTAATCTGCATTACTGTGAAATATAGAAAGATCTCTTCAGGAACTGTATAGCACAAACAAGCCTTCTTCAACAGGAAAAGGTTTGTGATCTCAGAGGTGGGGGAAACGGGAATGACTCTGGATTGTGTGTAAACAAACTAATTAAAGTCATTGCGAAATTTTGGGGTATTATCCTTATCTGCCCCATCCTGGTTATAACAGATGTGGGGCATCTTTCTCTGGTGTCTGATGTAGGAACCCAACTGATTGGTCTCTGAAAATTATATTAAGGGCAGGGTGAGAGTTTGCAGGAGAGCAAGTTACACTTCCCATGAACTATGAGGAATTCTGTATCAATTTTGCTTTCTCTAGTCCAGATGTGTACTGCAGCCATGTAACCAATGAGAGGCATGAGAGTGGACATGTGTCAGGCTGTCAACCCTGTCCAAATCCTGATTTTCAGAGAAAAGAAACTTGCACCTTTAAGAAAAGAAACTTGCACCTTTAATTTCAACCAGTAGACCCTTAATATAGATTTTCACCACCCTGTTAGGATTCTTGCCTGCTTAAGATGGTGTAAGTCACTTGCTGAAGTTGCTACTGCTTTCATTTGCCTCAAAGAACAGCTATGAACTGTTACAGTTATCAGTCTGTTAGAGATTATAGAATTACAGAATCATAGAGTAGTTAGGGTTGGAAAGGACCTTAAGATCATCTAGTTCCAGCCCTCCTTCCATAGTTGCTGAGCTTGTGCATTTCTGTTTTTTTCCTGGAACATCATGAGCTCTCTTGAGCATCTTAATTTAGCACCTGAAAGGCTGCCCTTTTTTTATTGTTATTTCTTCCTTACCAGAAAGCCTCTGCATGCTACAAGTCATTATGCGTTTGAGACAAAGATTTTGTTCTAATGGCACAAAACGTTTTAATATTAAGCTTTGTCTTGTCTTTGTTTAGAGTTGAGGAAAGTACTCAGCTATTTTTACAAAGAACAAAAAAGGAAGGAAAAATGAGTGGGATAAAATACTTAACATTAGCTCAAAACATTTGAATATGTAACAGCTGATAGAAGCCGCATTTGACAAAAATAAGTACTTACATGCCGATTTATTCAGAGTTAAATGGAGACTGTCCATCAGATTGTCACTTTTTTGGGCAGAAAAAATAAAAAATAACGTGATTCAAGGAAATGAAAAGGGAATGCAAGTATAATTAGCTTGATGAGGCACCAAAACCTTTTACTTCTAAAAAAAAAAAAAAGTGAAATAAGTGAATATTACCAGTTTGCTTTGACAACCACTTATAAAACAGGTAACCTGATTCCTTGATTCTTCAGCTTGTGGCATGTAGTACAGTTGTTTACTCCTGGGCTATTTGACAAAGAAATGACAGCAAAGTAGTAAAGTGGTTGGAGTTTAAAAGATACTCAGAATATTAAATCAGAGCAGTATTGCCAAATTTAGCTATGAAACCCCTATGAGCATATAATAAAATATTTTCATTCATCTTTTGGCTTCTAAGACATTTTATTTCTTCAAAACCATGAACACATGTCTTTGTATGGAGATTTTATTTACCGAAGATCTTCTGTCTCAGAGAAATAAGCAATCTCAGTGCTTTGTTCTTAGTTCATTCAAAAAAGAAAAAAAAAAAAAAAGGCAACCGTGTGGCACATAGGATCCAAACTGCACTAAATATTATCTTATGTTTAGCATTTTGAGGGTCAAAAATGCATTTTATCTCAAATCAGCTGAAACACAGAAAAGCTTTTCAAAGCATGCAGTAACCCTAAGCAGACTGATGTGTAGCTGCTGTTGCCTGGACATTGTGTCCTCCAAACACCAGAGCTACGATATTCTCTCATCTCATAGTCACTTGTTCTGGGGCTTGGGGGTTTCTTTCCCACTTGTTGGTTTGTTTTTTCTTCTCCAACATCATAATTTTCCTCTTTCTAGCAGCTGACTGGATCTCCTGACTGTCACTGACTGGTCCCAGCCTAGTGATCTTCCCACTTTTCTTTTTTTTTAATTGTTCATCTAATTTACAAAGCAAACGAGAAACCAGCTTTGTGCTGACAGTTTGCTTATTCCTCTTTCCCATTTTCACTGGAATTTGCCTATTAACTGAGCATTAAAAAAAGCCTCTGGAGATAAAAGACAAAAAAAAATTTCTATAGCTTTTAATGAAAAAAATATATACTTATCAATAGGGTTTTTTTACCTGAAAATCTGACTAATGTATTCTCAAAGTTAAGCAAATAACAAAACTAACCACACTTACTCAGCTAAATATGAGTATGTCTAACAAGTCATCTGTTCTCTACCACTAGGCTGCATTGGTTTAATGTGTCTTCCTTCCCTGATAAATGAGTGTAGAAACTAATGCCTCTGATTCCACAGTGTTGTCACACTTTGTTCCTCTACGCAGTCTACTTAGAGAAGTGCTGTCTCTTTTTTGTTTAAAGGGGAAACAATCAAAAATCTTGTTGAATGGTGTACATCAGCCATCAATAGCCTTTCAACATGCACGGTTTATAATTGTAGTTTGCTCTGTTTAAATATCATCTACATTCTTCAATTGAATTAATGCCTGTACACACACACATAAAGGAAAATAGTCAATATGTCAAAAGCTTCTGTAATTCCGGTTGGGGTTTTTTTTCACTGTATATGACTTGTGAATTATTTACCTCTGAGGACCCATCCTGTAGGTGATAACTTTGTTTTTGCAAAATACTTAAATGCAGTCTCCCAACAACATATTTATAGTTTGCTTCCACCCCAAATATCAGATAAAGTTTTTCTTAAGATTTATCTGGAAGAAAGCAGTTTTTAATAGTGCTAATTGTATCTAATGTTCTAAAAGCAGTTAATTTCTCTCAATAGTCACGTGTGCCTATACAGTTGAAAAACAAGACAGTGAAGAAAAACCCAATAGATTTTTAAAATATCTGCCATCTGGTCTATTATAAAAAAAAATCTAATTATCTGGAAAATGCGTGTCTATAAGAAAATGTATACATTATGAATAGATGTGCTCAGAACTGAAGTCTACTTATAAGCAACTGTGGCAGTGCATATTAATTATTCAGTTTTACAACATGTGGAAATCCGTAACATGATATTAAAAGCAACAACAACCAGAAAAACCCTCTTCTATTTCTTATTGTCTTTGTTTTCATTTCTTTTTTAATCAATAAACTATTTTCTTAATAACATAGAATGTAAAGTAGACTTATAGAATGGTTCAGGTTGGAAGGAACCTTAAAAATCATCTAGTTTCAACCCTCTTGCTGTGTGCAGGGACACCTTCCACTAGTCCAGGTTTCTCAAAGCCCTGTCCAACCTGGCCTTGAACACTTCCGGGGTGGAGCAGCCACAGCTTATGTGGTCAACCTGTTCCAGTGCCTCACCTTCCTCACAGTAAATAGTTTCTTCCTAATGTCTAATATAATTCCACCTTCTTTCATATTAAGACCATTCCCTTTGCCTATCAATACATGCCATTACTAAAAGTCCCCCTCCAGATTTCTTGTAGGCCCCCTTTAGGTACTAGAAAGCTGGTCTAAAGTCTCCCTGGAGCCTTCTCTTCTCCAGGCTGAACGTCCCCAGATCTCTCAGCTTGTCTTTGTAGGAGCTGTGCTCCAGAGCTCTGATCATCTTCGTGGCTGTCCTCTGGACTTGATCACATGCCTCTTGTGTTTGGGACCACAGAGCTGGACCAAGCACTCCAGGTGGGGTCTCACAACAGCAGAGTAGAAGAGGAGAATCCTTTGACTTGCTGCACACATTCTTTTGATGCAGCTCAGCATATGGTTGGCTTTCTGAGCTGCAAGTGTACAGTGCTGGGCATGTTGAACTTTTCATTAATCAGCACCCCCAAGACCTTCTCCTCAGGGCTGCTCACAGTCCATTTTCCATCCAGCCTGTAGCTCTGCTTGTGATTGCCCCGACCCATGCACCAGTTAAGATCTCTCCTATCTGGATGGCATCCCTTCCCATCATGAAGTACAGAGTTCAAATGGGAAGAGGTGAAGAACATGCTTCATAGATAATGAGCATAATGGGCAACCTACTTGTCGTGGATAAACCCGAGTCAGACAACCCATTCACTCACTCCCCCCCTTCTTTCCCTCCCCCTACGGGGGGATGGGAAGGAGAATCAAAAGAATGCAACTCCCACGGGTTGAGATAAGAACAGTTTAGTAACTAAGGTATAACACAGATCACTACTGCTACCACCAATAATAATAATGATAAAGGAAATAACAAGGGAAGAGAATACAACACCTCACCGCCAACCAACCGATAACTTGCCCCCCCAGCCCGACCAAGCACTTACCGATACCTCCTCCAACCCCTGCAGTCTACCAGCCCTTCCGGGTAACTCAGTCACATCCTGGGCATGATGTGCTGTGGTATGGAATACCTCTTTGGTCAGTTTGGGTCAGGTGTCCTGTCTCTGCTTCCTCCCGGCTCCCCCTCTTCCCTGGCAGAGCATGAGACTCACAAAGTCCTTGGCCAAACCAAAACATCCTTGTTATCAGCTCTGTTCCCAGGCCGAAAGTCAAAACACAGCACTGCGCCAGATACCAAGAAAGAGAAAAATGACTGCTACTGCTGAACCCAGGACACTACTTTACAAAATAAAATTTAAAGAATTTAGAAAAGCAAACTTTGGAAGAAATAGAACAATTTTCTGTGAATATTATAGAGAGTAAATGCTGGAGAATTAATACTTAAGCTAAAGGTAATGCTGATACCAGAACTGGTGAGCAGATATTAATTCAGCAGAGGATGCATATCTCTAGAGAAAGGTAACCTGGAATAATTTTCTAAAAAGACTGGTGGAGGCAGAAATATAACTTGTTTTAAACTGAAGCTTGATGCATTTATGGGAAGAATCATATGACAGTTTCCTTTTATACCAAGAGTTTGGAGCTGATGGTTTAGCAAATCCCTTCCACTCTGCTGTTTTTTGTCATGATATTCTTATGCTGTGATTTTCAACACTTTGCAGATTGCCATCTGAGCCGCTTCATAAATCTGCCTTTACAGCAGCTGAATTGATTTTTGCCACTCTAGCAAAGTAAGCCTTATAATCCAGAATTTATTTCACAGCAAACCTTTGAAAAATGCGTAATAACTGTTAGCTTTACTGGTTTTCTTTCTTTTTAAAAATGAAAAACAGATTGCTAATAATTTAATTTTAGTGTCATTATATGTCTACATAGATTATACTCAACTGCATCTGTAGCCCTGGGAATTAATCTGACAGTGATATTACACTTTACAGCTGTATCACATACATACAGTGCATCCACTAGAAACTTCTTCTTTTTCCCTAGTGACTCGTCTTTTATTTTTCAGTTCTTCCATACACACTAAAATATCCATACAACACTGTAATTTTTTTTTTTTCTTTTCAGCTGTAAACAGATGTGAAATGCACTAATGAGCTGTGGGAGAGAAAATTAAAAAAGGGAGATTGAAATGTTTCTATGAGGGACTATGAAAGGTGAAAAGGATGAAGACCAATCTGGGGGAATAAATGGCAGCTATGACAAACAGTCAAAACTTGAATGCTTGTTTAAATTCACTTTGATTTTCAGGAGAAAGAACTGATAGCAAAACTTGTATTTAATCTGTTAGCACATTGAAATCTTGCTTTACAGGGTGCCCTGCTTTTGGCTGTATTTTTCTCCTTGCTAGTAGCTGGTGCAGTGCTGTTTTCGCTGTAGTCTGAGAACAGTGCTAATAATATACTGATGTTTTAGTTGTTGCTCAGTAGCACTTACCCTGATCAAGGACTTTTCAGTCTCTCATGCTCTGGCAGTGAGAAGGGGTTACAAGAAGCCAGGAGGGAGCAGAGACAGGACTCCTGACCCAAACTGGCCAAAGAGGTATTCCAAACCACAGCACATCATGCCTAATGTATAAACTGGGTGGAGTTACCCAGAAGGGACCAATCGCTGTTCAGCTCAGTCTGGGTACTGGTCAGCAGGTGGTGAGCAATTGTCTTGTGCATCACTTGTGTTTATTGTTTTTTTCCCTTTCCCCTTTTTGTTTTATATTCTCTCCCCTTGTTATTTCCCTTATCATTATTATTAGTAGTAGTGGTAGTTTTATATAATACTTTAGTTACTGGACTGTTCTAAACTCAGCCTGTGGGGTTTACATTCTTTTGATACTCCTGCCCATCCCACCCAGTGAGAGAGGAAGGCGGAGTGTGAGTGAGCAGCTGTGTGGTTCTGAGTTACCGGCTGGGCTTAGATCATGACAGTCTTTTGTGGTGTCCAATGTGGGGCTTGAAGGGTTGAGATAATGATGGATCTGATCAGAGGGTGACAAAACTAATTTGTTATAAGCACTGTCCTGGGTTCAGCAGTAGCAGCCATTTTTTCTCCTTCTTAGTAGCTGGTGCAGGGCTGTGTTTTTGACGTTCAGCCTGGGAACAGCACTGATAACACCGATGTTTTTAGTTACTGCTCAAATGTTTAGTCTGACCAAGGACTTTGTGAGTCTCATGCTCTGCCAGGGAGGAGGGGAAGGCGGGAGGAAGTAGAGACAGGACACCTGACCCAAATTAACCAAAGAGGTATTCCACACCAGAGCACATCCTGCCCAAGATGTAGAACTGGGGACAGTTACCTAGAAGGGCTAGTTCACTGCTGGGGGGCAAGGTATCGGTCGGCGGGTGGTGAGGCATTGTGTTCTCTTCCCTTTTTATTTCCTTTATCATTATTATCATTGGTGGTAGCAGTAGTGATTTGTGTTATACCTTAGTTACTAAACTGTTCTTCCAACCCGTGGGAGTTACATTCTTTTAGATTCTCCTGCCCATCTCTCCAGGAGCTGGGGGAGGGAAAGAAGCAGGGGAGTGAGAGAGAGACTGCGTGGCTGATTTATGGCTGACTGAGTTTAAACCACAACAAAGCACTCACTGTTTTGGATTAACAGTCACTCATTACAAAGTTGATTTATTTGCTCTCAGAGTTGTTGTGCTTGGTCTTAGAGTTTTGTTATGTCACACCTTATTTGCAGTCAGCATTTGCTGTTTTAGTGTTTATCGCTTTGGAGCCTGGGCTGAGGTTCTCTTTCATTGTACTTAATGATAATGGCTTATGATAGAATTATTAATATGGTAGAATTGTTGATCATGAAACCAATCTGTTATGTGCTTTCAGCTATGCCATGACCTCCACATGTAATGAGAATTATTAATAATAGGGGGGATTATAAGAGGGGAAACCTCTCAGAGGGCCAACCTGTGGAGAAGACATCCTCCCACACCTTCCCCTTCTCTAAAAGGAAGGAGCTCAGAGTTCCCCACCTGCTGCCTCCCTGGCTCTTCACGCCCATGGTCCCACTACTGGCAGTTGGGGTCCTAAAGAAAAAACATTTTCAATTTAGATATGACAAAACAGACCAGTCAGAAATTTAGTGTAAGATAAAAGGCAAGATCTACAGTGGCAAAATGACTCAGAACACATTTTGTTGACTTGATGTGATTTTGCTCTTAAAATCTTTATGTGTTTACCCACATATTCTATTAATTTGTTAGGGTTTGTTTTTTTTTTAATGTGGAAATAATTGGATTTACAGATTATTTGCAAATGCCCATTGATGTTCAGGACAGTTGACAGCCTAGGTGAACCCCAGTGATATCTATTTATAGTTCATATAATTTTGGCTATCGTGGCTCTTGTGCTTCAGTGCATAATTTGAATCAGTAAAGCATAGGTTTAAAAGTTTGTCATGTTGTTTTTGGTTTGTTTTTTTTCATCACCAGTGTCTCTGTTTCCAAATGATGTTCACTTACCTACTTGCGTTCACTTTACTTTCTAAATTTTCATGATATGTATGGGTAGTGTTTTCATTTCTGTGTGTTCATGACTTTCATTTTTTGTGGCTTGTTAGTGTATCACGTGTCTATTCAGCTCTCACTGCAGTAGATATTTCTTGAGAATTTCTTGTTTGGTGTAGATGTGACATATGCAATTTATATTAGGAATTTTTCTACTTTAATAATGTTCACTTATAACTTATTTTGAAAGTTTTCTGTCTTATAAATATTTTCTATCTATCTTCTTAAAGGATTTATTCAGCAGAAAATAGAAAAAGAGAGAGGAAATTCTGAGCATAATTTATTTTCCCAGGCAGATAGAGCATCTACAAATATAGGAAACAAAAAGGTATTACTATAGGAAAACAGATATAAAATAATTTGTAATACAGATATATGTAGCAAAATGTAGCCAGTAATTTTCCAGACATCCAGCAGTAAAAGAACAGAGGGATGGCCTATTTTCTAGAGGGGTAGACAGAAAAGGGTGAAAGTAGGTTGGCTGTTTTGCCAAACTGAAGCAGTTTCAGGGCACAGGAGTTGGGGATATTTGAGATAGCAGTGAAGCATCAGTTGTTCAAGTTCCTGCTGTTTGGTGGTGAGGAAGCCCAGAGGTTAGAAGAAATTTTGGTGTATCTACTAGGCAAGAGGCCTTTTTGTGTTCTGAAGCTGGTTAATAAGTTATTTTGGCTGGCAGCTTCATACTGCTGGCAGCAGTAAGATGCAGATGTTCATGATGGATATTAGCGCATGGTCTGCTTTCCTTCTGTACATGCGCTGAAATCTAAATAAATGATAGAAAAAATACACATATTGTGCTTAAAGGGCATTTATATGAATTTTTTTTATTATTATTTATTTTTTAATTTAAGTATACAACCAAAATACCTCTTGAGGGAATACGAAGATCTCCTTTATAGGTACAGAAGCATTACTTTTTACCTTCTCTTTGTCCTTTTCAGGGAATGGCAGTGGGTTCTTGGCTTGAGACCCCCCACTGCCTGTCCAGGTGGCAGTCCTGCACCATATTTAGCAGTTCCATAAAGTCTGTGGATTCATGTTTACAAATTTCAAGGAAGTGTCAGAATGCAACACCATCAATGTTTGAAGAGGAGTTGGCCCAGATTCCATTCTTTCTTCACTTGGTATGTGACCATGCGAGGCTTTCACTGTTACTGTCTAATGTCAACACCAATAAAGTCACATGAGATGTGGGAGAATGTGCCAAACAAGATAACAGGTTCCTACCATACACAAACCAATAGCAGTTCGGTAGAGAGAGTTAAAACAGTTTGCTTTGATATGCTTCACTATTCTGCAGGAAATTAATCCAATGAAAATTGCTGCTTTATCTATTGCTTCCTATCCTTCCCTACTAGGTAATGGCTTTGCGAAACATCCTTCAGTCAGTTAAGAATCAAAGGCATTTTAAAGCTCATTTAAAATCTCAGAATTATTTCTGACATTTCCTAACTTTAGATTGAGTTAAAATTTATCCTGCAATCTTTTTTCCTCATTGAGAATGGGGTGTCCTTGTAGTTATTTTTCAACCATTTTTGTGTTTCTGTATATGACAAATTAAGCTTTCCCATCAGATGTGTTCACATTTCTCCAAAACATACTCAGATGACAAATGGCAATGATTTGGCATGGCTACGGTTTTACTGAAGGATCAGAGGGCATTTTCACCTCCTGGGTTAGATTGTGTGCTCTAGACATGCCTTTTAATGTATGCCAAAATTAAGCCTGGGAACACAGCATCCTTTCTAATGCCTTGCTTTCTGCTGGAAGATATTCTGATCTGAAGAGTGGTGATCTGTATGACAATACATTTCCCATGTCACAAGAAGCATCTGTCAAGACTGAATCTGCATTGCCAAGCCCACTTAGTTGTCAAATTATAGACAACGAGTCTGAGAAAGTCCTGTTTGAAAGATATAAAGCCAAAGCTCCCTATAATTTTTCAATAAGCAGAAGAGGAGAAAATACAATAGATGAAATTAGATAGAGAAAGGGCTTTGAAAAGCCTTCGTTCACATTTTCTCTTGGGGAACCATTTTTATGGAAAAGCATGGGAGACAAAGTGAAAAGGAGCTGTGTTCAGCAGAATTAGTCTCTCACACAAAATTGAGCATGGTTAACATATAATAAGAAAGATTTGGATTGGAAAGGACGTTTAAAAACCATCTAGTCCACTCCCCTTGCCACGGGCAGAGTCATCTTCCATTAGACCAGGTTGCTCAAAGCACCATCCAACCTGACCTTAAACACTTCCAGGTTTGGGGCATCCACAGCTTCTGTGAGTAACTTGTTCCAGCACTTCACCACCCTTATAGTAAAGAATTTATTCCTTATGTCCAATTTAAACCTACCTTCTTTTAGTTTGAAAACACTGTCCTTTGTCCTGTCACTATAGGCTTTGGTAAAAAGTCTGTCCCCATATTTTTTAGAAGCCCCCTTTAAGCATGGAAAGGCCACAGGAAGGTTTCACTGGAGCCTTCTCCAGGCCGAATAGCCCCAACTATCTCAGTCTTTCTTCATAAAAGAGGTGCTCTAGCCCTCTAATCATTTTTGTAGCCTAGTTCTGGACTTGCTGTACCAGGTCCATGTCTGTCTTGTAGTAGGGACCCCAAAACTGAATGTGATACTCCAGGTGGGGTCTCATGAGAGCAGACGGGGAGCACCAGCTCCCTTGACCTGCTGACCAGGTGATGATACCAGATGAACTGTTGCTGTTTTCATGATTCCCAACTACAATAAGCCAAGTGCGTTAAAAAATTTGGGAAGGTGGTATTCAAGAAGATACTCTCCTGGGCATTAGGAAACAGGATGGAAGTACAAGCCTTGCATGGAATTCCTGTTAGTTCAGCAACATCTCTATTATCAGATCCTTACAGGATGGACAGATGCTCTGTTATCAATAGAAGTGTGTGAGTTTCCAGTTTTGAATATAAGACTAACCCACTACCCTCATCTCTTCTGTATGCAAGCAGTGCAACACTGCTGGTCAAGTCAACATTATACACTACATTTCTATGCTGACTTCACATTCCTCATAGTCCAAATTTTAGAGTGGTTTTGGGATTAATATTTTTATCTCTTCTGCAATGCTTCCATCCTGTTAAAACCAAACCTGAGAGGATAGCATTGTGATATCAGCCTGTTTCTAAAGAGATGAAAATTTGCCAATATTTTTCATGATGAGTCTAATGACTCATATCTTTTCATATAGTGCAGCTGGAAGTTATCGGCCTTTGCTACAGTACACATTTTTCTGAAATTTGGCTTGCTTCTTCATGTCAGGTTATTGGCGTCATTACATTACCTTCAGGAACTTCTCAAATCATTTGACTGCTATTTAGTTTTGGCATTGAAAGTGATTCTATTGGCAACCAGAGTATCTATAGCTGGCTTTGAAATCTCGGTTTCTTTCATAAACCAGTCTTTTCTGTCAAAGCATTGAGGAGTTCTGAAGCTTAATTCAAAGCTTACGAACATATATATATTTTTTTCCCATGGGCTTTGAAACATGTCATAAATGTCCTGCAGAGAAATTTAAAAATTATCAACCCTTTGAATTAGTAAGGTTTTAAAGTGGATCAACCCTTTAATAGACCAGTGAAATATTATTTCACACAATAGGGAATATTTCTTCTTTGAAAGACTGTATTTTGAGGAGAACTAACAATTGATTAATTTCTCTGTGATAAAATGCTTGATTGTACGACCAACCATCTACTGACATCAGTATTAAAATCTGAATAACTCCTTTCCATTATGAAATTTAGTTTGTTTCTTACTTGGTTTATTATTTTAAATTAACATCTTTAACACGGTGATTGTGGGACAACACGCATCATTCAAACAAAATAAAAATATAAGGAAGCATCATTTTTTGAAACTACTCTGTGCCCAACTATCTCTGATTCAATCATAGGGCCAGTACGGCCAGATTGAATTAAGAACTGCAGACAGTTGTGTGG
Organism: Pezoporus occidentalis; assembly: GCF_034315485.1. Lineage (NCBI taxonomy): Eukaryota > Metazoa > Chordata > Aves > Psittaciformes > Psittacidae > Pezoporus > Pezoporus occidentalis. The sequence goes on from NW_026915724.1 coordinate 10,967,266, forward strand.
ACCAAGACTTCCAGTGAAAACAAAAAGGCAGATTTGAGGAAGACTACAGTGGAAGATTCTTCAGGATTCTATGTTGAGCTACAGTAATTGGGTGAAAGTTTAGTGTGTTCGGTAGTGGCATTACAATTCATAGTACTGCCAGCTGGAGAGCCAGTGTTTTTAATTTTGGATTGTTTATATTTGGGTTGTATAGGCATTTAAAAATTGCTGATAAATACTGTGAAATATTCAAATAAAATACAGAAAAAATAAAATATGGCAATGTTAAAATGATTTGACATGACGAGATAACAGTACAAGCTGGCTGTATATTTATTATGGCAGGGAGTTATTTCCCTAATCTTAAAAAAAAAAGAAACTGAACATAAGTTAGTGGTGTGGAAGGGACATTTTCCATACAACAAGCTGACTTAGTAAGATCCTTTTTATCACAATAAACCCAAAAAATGTATTCCGCAAATTGCAGATCATGTCATATTTCAGGTAACTATGTTTTTATGTCTCATACTCTCTGCCTAAGTGCTCAACTAGTGTTTTCAAATGACTGACTACCAAGCTGACACTGGAGATTCTTTCATAGTCAGAAAGGGAAAAAAGGCCAAAAAACCAACAAACAACAACAAAACAAAAGACACAAACAAACAATCAAAAACCCAACAAACCACCTTGTTTTTTACCTGCCAGAAAAGGAGTTCATATAAGACCTGTTAAGGGCAAAAAGCAACAGTTTTGATCCCTTTCAACCCTAGGTGGTAAATTCTGTTATTTATTGTTTCTTTGTTTTCAAAAGCAAAAAAAAGCCCAGGAAAAAAAAAAAAAGGCAGAAAAATAGTGTAATTTTTTTCTGTCTTGTTTGATAGACTGAAATTATTTCATCAGTCAAATTAACACAATTAGTTACCACAGGTTAACCTAGAACACAGATTATGACATCTGCTTGTCTGTAACTTGTGCAGATTGCTACCCAATAGTGTTAGTGATGTAATTCTGTCTAATTCATCTCCCAGATCAAAGCAGCTCAAGTTGCATGCATTTATCATGGGACTAAAGATCATGCCCAGGTGTAACTGTGAACCTGTCACCTCAGGGTGACTGATTTTTTATTTTTACTGTACCTATACCAGTTATAAATGGCACTTTCACATTGCAATCATAACAGTATTAATAATGACCATTTCTGTAAAATTTTCTTTCAGCATTAAAAAATCTAATATTAGTAACATTTGATGAAATTCTAATTTTTTTTTTTTTTGGTTGAAGTTGCATTTCTTCATTATTATGCTTTGAACCAAGACAGCTGTCTTTAAAAATCTAGTGTTCTGAACAGAAGATGGCAAAAACACTGAAGCAAGCCATAATTTTAGAAGTATTTTACAGTATAATACTGTACTAATTACCCTTCTAACCAATATATCCTAAATCTCCCACTCCCAAGGAAAACATTAAAGCAGACTATTCCTTCTACTGGAAATAGAGGCAGAAATCCCACTCAGTGTACTGACAGTCTTGAGATGAGATAAACAGGAAAATAAGACCATCTTGAGAGAGAGGAAGCTGCTTATTGTATCTAAAATGACATGTCTTACAAGAATCGTTTAGTAGTAGACAGGGTTTGCAATGAAACAAAACCAAAATGGAAGATACTTTCTGAATTAAATTGAAGACACTAGATCAAATTCCTCTTGGTAAAAGAGTTGCTGTTGTGAGATTTAAAGGAATGATATTTTATGAGTAGTTTTTTTTTTTTGAATGGATTTCTTTTTACTTCTCAGTATTAGCTTTGTGCCCATAAAAGGGAAATACTATAGCCTGAAGAAAAAATTTAGCAGAAACAAATTCTAGAGTGATTTGGGGCTAAGAATGTTCTCTTATGTATAATATTTCATTCCTTTTAAATTTGCACTCCAATGCTTTAGGTATCTGCTTGCTTCTAGAAAGTTATTCATTCACTGTTGATAATGAAACTTTGCCCAGAGCAGCTTGAATAGCACCTAAACAAAAAAAAAACAAACCAAACTAGCTAAAACCTCAACAAATCACTGTCTCCCATTATGTTCTACATTCCTTAAATACACTCCAGAAAGTATAGACTTTGTGTCTTAAAATTCTGTAGTGAAGTAGATACACTACAAGAAGTGATTGATGCGTAAACGCTACTGTTTGAATTTCACTTTCCCCTGTTAATAATGTGTTAAAATCAATATATTATTCCCATAGACTAAAAGAATCTTCAAAAGAAACATTAAGAAAGAGACAGTTATTTTTGTTGTGTTTTAAGTATGTTTGTGTTTTAGCTTTTTGGTATTTAAAAAAAAAAAAAAAAAGCTAAAGAATAGCATGCTAAAAGATTAGAGATGTACCCTAAAAGCTAAGTTCTCAGATTCAGTGTGAGAAAGTGTGCAAGGTATATCTATACCTTAAGATGCAGCCCTAGAAAAATATATGAAGAAGTGTAAACCACATAGCTGTATCACCTGGGTGTTATGCCCGAGCTAGTGGGTCCATAGAGACACAGACCTAAAAAGCCCGACTTCAGTTTTGCATTGACAAGGGTGTTTCACTTTCAAACCCTGACCAAAAAGCTTTCCAGTAATCTATCCCATACTACATTGGACAACCTGATTGTCAAGATACTCATCCTTGGTATCTCTTCACTATTTAGGTGCACGTGTATTTATGTGCACATGTATTTATGTATTACAAAAACAAGAGAAGAAAGACTGGGGAAGCAATGACGTCTGCAGAATATCTTCACCGAAGAATCGCAAACTAGTGTGAGTTGCAAATAGTAACAAATTAAAAAAAAATATTAACAAGAAATTAAAAATAATTTTAATAAGAACTTTTACATTATTGAGAAGATTCTCTGTTAACATAATAATTTAGAAGTTTCTTAAAAGTCTTTTTTAAAAGGCTGTTGTCACCAAAAGTGTGTTTTAGTAAATGATATATTGGTAGTCTAACTATAATTTTGATAAAATGAGAAAAAAAAGAAGTATTTCCAGCGATTCAAAAAGAAAATAACAAAGACTTTCTGAAATTCTACACTTGCAGAAGACAATGAAAATTTTTGAAGCTAGAGTAGGCATCCAGCTTTTATGAGATTACCAAAATAAATATTTATTTTATGTTATGAATATTTAAAGCAACAGAAATTACATTAAATCAATCAACTAGATAAGCAAGATCTTTTTTAAACAATTTTTGTCAGACTTCATTGTCTCATTAATGTCACAGTTCCCTGAATGTTTAAATCTACTAGCTGTCATGTCCTTTGCAGTATGGTGAGCCAGGATGTATCATTAATATAGGGATTAAAGCTATATATAGGGATTACCACTTTGTGGTAGACATTTTAACATGCAAAGAAGTCATGTTTTCCAGGTGAGTTGAGCATTGTACTGTCTCTCTTATTGGCCATGTGAGATCAAGGAGTGCATTTGAATTCAAAGGTTCAGGGAATGCCTCATCTCTTCCCGGCTCCATCTTGAGGAAGTTGTCCATATATGTGCCATGACATTTGTTGCCATCCATAGCATGTTTAGGTTTCCACAAAGAAGAAAGCAACTGGTCCACAATCTGGACATTTGAGGACACTGGTCATAAAATTCACCTATTAGCCACATATATGAAATCATAGAATAATCACTGTGTTATGCTGCTTAAGGAAATTTTTGTAAGACAAATAATGGTACTTCCCTAAATTCACTCTCAAAATTTGATAGAACTAAATTTAGATGAAGTTAACATAAAAGCTTTTGAAATTGATTCTTATACCCCCTTCCCATCACTAATTAATTTTAAATTCTAATGTTGCTTCATGTTTGCTTCTGACCAAACTTCTAAGTAATATCTTAAAATTAATTTCATTAATTTAGAAAAGCAGGCAAGCAATAGAAAATTATACAAATCCTCCACATTATTTTTTGTTGATTATTTGTATAAAAATACCTCTGAGTTACACTTTTCAGTATGAAAAGTGCGTTATTGCGTTTCTATCTCACTATTCTTTCTGAAATATGTCTACCCTGTTGACACTAAGCTGTCATTCTCTAATGCCCCCAGATGCAAAACAAAATGCTTTTTCTTTAAATATTGTACTGAGAGAAAAACTGGACTCACCAACACTTGCATCAACTCTCACTATTACCAGTTGTGTATTTCCATGTCTTCTGTGGAATTATATTTAATAGAAGCAAAATACATTTAACAAAATACATTTAACATGAGAGTTGTTCCTGTAAATTCAACTAAAGCTGTATCAACTGAAAGATCTTCTTGAGTCAAAGCTTATCTTTGACATCAGTTACTATATTAAAACAGTCTAGGAAGAAACTAATCTATACTTACAGAATCGGGCAAAACCACATTACTTTTTAAACTTTGCACAATCTGCAGCTGGGAAAATAAAAAGAAGTGATCTGCCAGCAAGATTTATTTCATTACCATTTTAAATAATTGCCAGTCTACTTCAAGTTTATTGTCAACAGTGGGAATTTTGCTTCATCATCAAAAAATTTAATTGTTAAAGTTGGAGCTTGTCTCTGATGGCATTTCTTTTACTGACTACAGTTGTCACTCATGTCATTCAATTACTGTAAAACTAAGTATCTGGGGTTCAGAAAATACACTTACTGCCTTAAGACTGCATGGGAAAGATTATTAACAGTTGTCATCTTTAAACTTATGAAAAAAAAAGCCACATTTATGTCCTTTTGTTCATACTGAAGTTAATCAAATGCTTAGAGAAATGAAGCACAGTCAGCATAATATCATTGGACTCTAGACTTTTGTAACAGAATCTGACCATATGTTTTATGACAATTAACTTTTTCAAGAAGTGCAGTCTCTCTGTAAATTATACAAAAACAATTTGCAGTCCTCTCAAATTAATCTGCCATTTGATTTATTTTGAGATAATTTACTGCATGTCTGTACCAGCAGAGCAATTGGCTGGCTCCATGATAGCTATTTCCAAAACAGAAAATGCAGGGAAATACAATAAAATTCTGATGTGCTGAGTTTATTGGCCTGTACACAGAATTCCATAAGTTATATTCCTTCCCAATGTGATTTGTCACATTCTCCAGTGTTACACACTGTTGTAAGCCTTTACAAAATCATATCAGCTATAGCTTGGATAGTTCTGCTTCGCTGTTCAACATCAAGATCAATTGACTGAATTGTATGTAGACTCTCCATAATTCTTCATTATATTATTTTATAATATAAAATATTGAGCTGTTATTGAGGCAAGGAAGGAAAATTTTTGAAGGAATAGTTTCCAAAATACAAACTTGGTCATAGAAATGAGAAGAAACCTAGAAAATGATGATATCATTAAGGCCAATGGAAGAACAAGAAGTTAAGATGAAGTCTTACTCCCTTGATATTATTTGTTGTGATCATTTATATCAGTAAGGCTTGCTAGTAAATTCTGGGAAAGTGAATCCAGATAGATTATGAGCATGAAGAAAGCAGATTCAGTCCTCATTTGAGTGAATTTCTTCACCTGATCTATTTCTGGTAAAGATTAAGCAACAAAAAGTTTGAAATACAGTTGACCTGAGGCAAAGGATTTCAAGAGTTTTAAAGTGAAAGCAAGCAGTACAACAGCTTATAAAAGGAAATCTAAGGATTCAGCAGAAAACAAGTCACAGCAATTTATACTGATTCTCAGAATACTTGACTCTATGAATAAAATTTTTCCTTAAAAACATGGCAAAACGTGACAAATATTATTTTTAAATCTTGTTCACAGAGGATTTTAAAATAAAAACTATAAAATGTCATATAACAGTAACAGAATTGCTTACATTTTCAGCAACTCACACAGACTACTACTAGAAATAGAGGTATATAAACCAAAACCATAATCCAGACATGACAAACTTATGCCTATCCCCCTACTATGTTTAAATAGTTGTGTAATATTTCATAACTCTTGTGGACTCATTTATGATGTAGTTACTGTGGATCACCACAGTCTCCTTCATCTGTTTGTACATACTGTAATCTACAGCATATATACAGAAACGGAATGGAATGAAAAAAAATTTCATTTCTGGCTAAGCTAAAATGGAGTAGTGATTTGACCTCATTTCCTGTGGGTGCTACAGAAAATTCTTTTTTTTTTTTAACTGACTGCGCCTCCTGATCTGTACGCAAAATAAACAGGAATAGCCAGTAAGAAAAGCTTCACAAACTGAAAACCAGCAAGTTCAACAGTGGCAACTGAAAACAACTTCATTTTGTCTGGGATCCTTTGTAGTAAGCCCTGGTGCTCTGCAGCAAGCAAACAGCAATAGCTTTATGTATATGAATGTGGAAGGAAAAAAAAAAAATTTATAAACTCCCTCCTAAAATGAACAAACAAAGCCCCCAAACCTATAATAATATCTTATTTGCACAGTTTAATTACTAAGAAAATTGTGTCGTTGTTTAAATTCTCATGTAGGAGTATTTGAATAAGCAAAACAACTCTTCTTGAAAATATTCTTAAAGTGTGGTACAAAGTAGAAATAGAATTTCACCTCTGGCTTTCCAAAAATATTAATAGATAACCTCCTTTTAGTCATCATATTCTAATTAAGTGATCCTTATCGAATTTTTACTTCTTTTCATACTCATTGAGCAGAGATGAAATCCAAAGCACAAGTACTGAAACAGCACCAGCTGTTATCATGTTCGTTTCGTTGTATGACAAATCAGAGATGCAGCTAGGGTCATCATATTTCCAGACCATTTGTTTAAAATTACTCTGCTTTGTTCTCACATAATCAGGAATGATCCTACCCAATCAAATTTCACCAAACATTATACAATCAGCGACAAGCTTCAGCACACTCTCATACCTCCTGAAATGAATTTTAGAAGGATTTCAGCTGTGACCAAACATATAAATAGATTCAGTCTTTAGAAAGATCTGAAATGGAAAAATATCTTTCCATTAGAAACGCACTATTTTGTTCTAAGCTCTGTCCTTTATTGTTATATTGATTTCAGCATTGCATCCATAGGTTAAGTTTAGTCTCTTCTGTTTAATTAATTTAATATTTTAAATATTCTTTACAGAGTTCACATTTTATGCAGACTGAAAGATATGAATTTGAGTTACCTCAGCTTACCACAGGGAATCTATTATGATATTACCCCTTTAAAGTAGTATGTCATAATACGCTCTGGAGAAATGAGTCTACTTGAATGCAGAGATTTGCCCTGAAATATTAATTATCATATTCATTATGAACATATACACATGTAGACACTTTGGGAAGATAAGGCTCATGCAAGTATTATTGTCACTAGAATGTATAAAACAAACAAAAGCAGTTTCCCAGACCCAGTCAAAAATGTCATCAGTAACACAAAATAATTAGTGCAGGAAAGTAATATTTCTAAAGAATTAGAGTGAAAGAATTACTCCCCATTTTAAGAAAACATAAATATTTTTACGTATGTGAGACTCTGCTATCTTAACACGTTTATTACAGTGTGCTGGGGTTTTGTTCACCTTTCTAAACATCGTGCCAATACAACTGCAGTGATAATAGTGAAAGATTTCAGTGGAGGCAAAGAACTTCATTAGTCTCTAGTAAGCTTGGTGTCAGTTAGGACTTACCACATTTAAAAATACTGATTGCAAAGATGCAATAGTGCTTGTAGAACTGAGCCAGCACACTGTGCAAGTTCTGTCAACTAACCCTAACCCTTGCCCCCCCTCAGCCCGACCAAGCACCGACCGATACCTCCTCCAACCCTTCAGTCTCCCAGCCCTTCCGGCTCACTCCCAGTTACCTCCTGGGCATGACGTGCTGTGGTATGGAATACCTCTTTGGTCAGTTTGGGTCAGGTGTCCTGTCTCTGCTTCCTCCTGGCTTCCCCTCCTCCCTGGCAGAGCATGAGGCCCACAAAGTCCTTGGCCAAACCAAAACATCGCTTGTATCAGCTCTGTTCCCGAGCTGAAAGTCAAAACACAGCACTGCACCAGCCACCAAGAAGGGGAAAAATGACTGCTACTGCTGAACCCAGGACACGTGGGCAGGGACACCTTAACGCTAAATCATATCACCCAAGGCCTCGTCCAACCTGGCCTTGAACACTGCCAGGGATGGAGCATTCACAACCTCCCTGGGCAACCCATTCCAGTGCCTCACCACCCTAACAGGAAAGAATTTCCTTCTTATATCCAACCTAAACTTCCCCTGTTTAAGTTTGAACCCATTACCCCTTGTCCTGTCACTACAGTCTCTAATGAAGAGTCCCTCCCCAGCATCCCTATAGCCCCCTTCAGATACTGGAAGGCTGCTATGAGGTCTCCACGCAGCCTTCTCTTCTCCAGGCTGAACAGCCCCAACTTCCTCAGCCTGTCTTCATACAGGAGGTGCTCCAGTCCCCTGATGATCCTCGTGGCCCTTCTCTGGACTTGTTCCAACAGTTCCATGTCCTTTTAGTGTTGAGGGCACCAGAACTGTGCACAGTACTCCAGGTAAGGTCTCACAAGAGCAGAGTAGAGGGGCAGGATCACCTCCTTCTACCTGCTGGTCACGCTCCTTTTGATGCAGCTCAGGATACATTTGGCTTTCTGGCCTGCAAGCGCACACTGAAGCCATCTCATGTTCATTTTCTCATCAACCAACACCCCCAAGTCATTCTTCGCAGGGTTGCTCTGAATCTCTTCTCTGTCCAACCTGTAGCTGTGCCTGGGATTGCTCCGACCCAGCTGTAGGACCTTGCACTTGGCATGGTTAAACTTCATGAGGTTGGCGTCAGCCCACCTCACAAGAGTGTCAAGGTCCCTCTGGATGGCATTCCTTCCCTCCAGGGTATTAACCGAACCACACAGCTTGGTGTCATTGCAAACTTGCTGAGGGCGCACTCAATCCCACTGTCCATGTCACTGACAAAGATGTTAAACAAGCCCGGTCCCCACACCAATCCCTGAGGGACACCACTCATTCCTGGTCTCCAGCCAGACATTGAGCCATTGACCACAGCTCTTTGCGTGCTGCCATCCAGCCAGTTCTTTATCTACCGAGTGGTCCATCCCTCAAATTGATGTCTCTCCAATTTAGAGACAAGGATGTCGTGTGGGACAGTGTTGAACACTTTGCACAAATCCAGGTAGATGACATCAACTGCTCTACCCCTGTCCATCAGTTCTGTAGCCCCATCATAGAAGGCCACCAAACTGGTCAGGCAGGATTTCCCCTTAGTGAAGCCATGCTGGCTGTCACCAAGCACCTTGTTGATTTTCATGTGCCTTAGCATGCCTTCCAGGAGAATCTGCTCCAAGATTTTGCCAGGCACAGAGGTGAGACTGACTGCTCTGTAATTTCCCAGGTCATCCATTTTCCCCTTCCTGAAAATGGGGGTTATATTTCCCTTTTTCCAGTCGTTGGGAACTTCACCTGACTGCCATGATTTCTCAAATATGATGGCCAGTGGCTTCGCAACTTCATTTGCCAGCTCCTTCAGGACCCGCGGATGGATCTCATCAAGACCCATGGACTTGTGCATGTTCAGATTTTTAAGATATATATAATGATGTATAGACAGCACTGTACATGCCCTAAAAATGTGGATTCTCATTTGAAGAATGCGAATTAAATCAAGAATTGCAGATAAAGAAATGTCATAAAGGGCTTAACAGTATGGCAGGAGGGCACTTTACAGTTACCATAAGTGTCAATACCAGGCTGCCCAACACGCAGCAATGTATTGGACCATATGTTTGAGTTGCAAGGGCCATGGCAGGAGAAAGGAAGTATTAATAAGTGCTTTATTCTTTTATATTTTTAGTCATGTAACCTCTTAATCTTTTCTTTGAAACTGCACTGCTGTAAATTTTTGGAGCTTAATGATGACTTTACATAACATCACCAGGCTGTGCCATTGGAGTCTGCTATAGCTACTGAAAAGGATCTCCCACTGCCGTCTCACTCCTTGTTCCTGACAGTTCTGCTGACCTCCCACTTAGTTTCCACTATGTCTGTTTGAAGAAGCTGCCAGGTGTCAGGTTTCACTTTAGTTGCAGGTAGATAAATAAGGGTATGTACAGAAATAAGAAACGATTATCTCCTAAAATATCTTATAAAAAAATTATATGCAGTTCTGGCCATCATTGAGGAAATTGTTAACTTGATGGAAGATTATGAATCTTCAGGAAATCTTGATTAACGCATTATGTAACTAATTTATGAACACTGCTGATTTGTGAATTGCCTTTGTGTACCCATTTTACCAAAAATACACTTAATGCATATTCATCAGAAAATGGATTTTTTAAACCTTTAAAGTTCAGAGAGAGGTTTTTAATCTTAAATTATGTGATCAGAGCAAAAAGTCAGTTCACTAAACACTTGGTCATGGATGGGAGAATCAGCTTACAGGGTGCTGATTGGGAATAAACATTCCTCGAATAAGAAAAAAAATGGCAGAGGTAACAAAGGATAGAAGGCATGCTCAAAAACCTAGGACTGAGAAATTTGTGAAGACTATCAGAGGCAGGGCTGTTTAGGTATGGGACTGAAAAGTACAAGTAATGTTAGTAAAACTGACCCAGGCACAAGTAAGTTTCTGAACCAGAGGTCTGATCTTGTCCCACAGGTTTCTATAGCTAGTGAGAAAATGGGAGACACAAAATGTAACTATTTCTGTCCCATTCTTAATGTTGCTTGGTAAGAATGAGAACATTTTTGAAACCTATACAAAAGTTGCTTGTGTATGTATGTGGGGTGGGTTCTGATTATAATTATTTCTCACCATTGGACGTTCTTTAAATCTCCCAAGAGTGTTCACCTAGATAAGCTTCTGCTGGCCAGAAAGCTGTTGAGACAGTGGATGACTGGAGATCAGAGCAGCTGATATATGTAAACTATTCTCAGGTGGAGGTACTGAACAGAAACTTTGTCTATTGGTGTGTTTACAGTGGTATCAGCATGCAGGTAAGGATATTTTAAAACCTAGTACCTTAAAATATACAAGACCTAATTGGCTAATCTGGTGTGTTAAGCACATTTATTTTATCTCTGTTTTGCAAGAAAGTAGAAGAAATTATGCAAAACCATATATGGTAGCTTTCAGGCTAGGATTTTGTGTCAATATAGAATAATGAACTTAAATTTGGAAATGGAATAAACTAAAGGTGCTGGGAATGGAATTCAACTGTCTAAAATCTGGCACAATATTGAGAAACTGTTTTTTTCTAACTCTTTAACTTTTATTTAAAACAATGCTGTGATACCCTAAATATAGATGAGATCTAAATGATTAATTTATGCCCTTTACCAAGTAGAATAGATTAGAAATAGCTTAAGAAGTTGTGTTGACTTCAATTGCATGTAACATCTTGATAATTTCCAGATTAGTAAAGTTGACAAATTTCACTTGAGCCTCATCTTTTTCTCTATTAGCTATGTGTAAGATGTAATATGATGTGCAGACTTAAAGTAGCACTTTAATACTTAGCATTAACAAATGAGTAATAAATTGTTCTAAGCATTTTAAGAAATGCCACCAGTACTCAATGAAGGTCAGAACTGAGATGTAACGACATCAGTTGTATGTTAAAATATAGTTGTGTTTTACCTCTGCAAAGTGCTATTAGCTATGTGACCACTGTCACTAATAATCTTCCTCTTATTGTCTCCTAAACTGCACTACGTCCCCATGTGATCTATTCATCCGTATTTCATACAAGAATACGAAAATAGAATGAGGGTTTTCAAGTATATGAACCCTTTAATGAAACCTTTACGAACTTTTAGTTCGTGAACTGTCAGGAATAATGTAGGTAGTTTTGTTTATGCTGGGACATCATGTGTAACTGAAGTTGGAAAATGTACCACACGTATTACAAACTTTTTCTTGCATAAATTCTAGAAGTGGTAGAATATGAGATAAAGTTATTCCAAACAGATGCAATGTATGAATCTTTCAGAATCCACAAATACAAAGGTGGGGTTCTTTACTTCCTAGAGTGGTAGGAAAAAATATATAAAATTGGTAGGATATATAATTTCCAGAGCCATAGTTTGATTTCTCCGTAATCCGTCAGAAGTACTTCTGAAAGGCTTTTCAGAAAAGCAGTTGTTAAGTTGCTGTGAAAGGGCACAATGCACAGAGGGAATGCTCACTACAAAAAAAAAAAATTTTTTTTTTGTTTTATTTTGTTTTTTGTTTTGTTCAGTCCTTGCCATGTCATTGCAGCACATTTAGGGAATAAGAAAATGATCACTTATACCAAGTATTCATTTACAGCTTTATACATGCACAACCTCAGTAATTGTACAGTGAAGGAAAAAAAACCAAATATAGGAAGACTTCTAATCTCTTAAAACCTGAAGCTTGACTTCAAGCTGTTGTTTTGCTGATTGAAATTTATCTGAAGTTGTTTCACACATTGCTGAAGCTGTGACCAACTAATAGTGTTAGAATTCTAATATGAGTAAATGGTCTGGATTTTCATGCATTTTAACGCAGCATTTATTTTTCAGAATTCTTCTGCACCTTTCTATATTTATATGCTTACTAAATATTCTTGTCTTGGTTTATATTGAAGGTTTTCTTTTCCTTTAAGTGAGCAATGTAATTTAGCTGGTTTATTTTTTCCACCTACTACTACTGATCAGATAGTTGTATACTTCAGATTAATGTACAGATGTTCCACATGGAACACAGATTAGCAGAACCTCTGCGTTTGCAATAGCTTTGAAAATAAGCAGTGTTTCAATCCGCATGTATTGGGAGCCTTTGTGAAAACATTGTATTCAAGGAGTTAGTGACCCTGTGTCTGAATTTGGCTGTAGCAGCTATTTTTCTCCTTGTTAGTAGCTGGTGCAGCGTTGTGTTTTTTTTGCTTTAGACAGAACAGTGCTGATAACACACAGATGTTTTAGTTGTTGCTAAGTAGCACTTACCCCAATCAAGGACTTCTCAGTCTCTCATGCTCTGCCAGTGAGAAGGGGCACAAGAAGCTGAGAGGGAGTAGAGACAGGACACCTGACCCAAACTAGCCAAAACTGTATTCCATACCACTGCACATCATGCCCAGTATATAAATGGGGGTAGTTACCCAAAAGGGATTGATTGCTGCTTGGGTTGGGCTGGGTATTGGTCAGCAGGTGGTGAGCAATTGTATTGTGCACCTCTTGTGTTTTCTGAGCTTTCATTTCTTCTCTTACTGTTTCCTAATATTATTGGTACTCTGTTATCACTATATTTATTTTGGTTATTAAATTGTTCTTATCTCAACCCATGGGGTTTGTGTTCTTTCAATTGTCCTCACGGTCCTGCCCAGAAGGGGGCGGAGGGGAGGGTGAGTGGACAGCTGCCTGGTGCTGAGTTACCTTCTGGATCTAAATTGTGACAACCTGTAGGGAATGTTCAGTAGCACCTTGTTCGATCTATGGATACTGGGACAGAGGTAGCACTTCAGTGCGGTGAGAGAAGATACGTAGTTTTGGTTTTTATACAAGGTAAAAAGCACCATGGTGTGGGAGGGAGGGAAGCAGAACCTCTGCACAGACAAGATCTATGCAGCATGCCACGGGAAAACTCATCCTAGGTCTGTCCAGTGCTGCACTAAAGCTGGGTTCTCAGCATCTGTAGGGACATAAGGCATATCAAGGCATATGCCATGTTAAGGCATATCAAGGATAAGAGGGTTATGAGGGGCAGTCAACACGGCTTCACCAAGGGGAAATCATGCTTGACCAATCTCATAGCCTTTTATGAGGAAATAACACGGTGGATGGATGATGGCAGAGCGGTGGATGTGGTCTACCTTGACTTCAGCAAAGCATTTGACACAGTCTCCCACAGCATCCTCGCAGCTAAATTGAGGAAGTGTGGACTGGATGACAGGTAGTGAGGTGGACTGCGAACTGGCTGAAGGAGAGAAGCCAGAGAGTTGTAGTCTATGGGGCGGAGTCTAGTTGGAGGCCTGTAACTAGTGGAGTGCCTCAAGGGTCAGTACTGGGACCGGTATTATTTAATATATTCATCAATGATTTAGATGAGGGAATTGAGTGTACTATCAGCAAGTTTGCTGATGACACTAAGCGGGGAGGAGTGGCTGACACGCCAGAAGGCTGTGCTGCCATCCAGCGAGACCGGGGCAGGCTGGAGAGTTGGGCAGGGAATAACGTGATGAAATATAACAAGGGAAAGTGTAGAGTCCTGCATCTGGGCAGGAACAACCCCAGGTTCCAGTATAGGTTGGGGAACGACCTGTTAGAGAGCAGTGTAAGGGAGAGGGACCTAGGGGTCCTAGTGGACGATAGGATGACCATGAGCCAACACTGTGCCCTTGCGGCTAAGAAGGCCAATGGCATCCTGGGGTGTATTAGAAGGGCGATGGTTAGTAGGTCGAGAGAGGTCCTCCTTCCCCTCTACTCTGCCCTGGTGAGACCGCATCTGGAATATTGTGTCCAGTTCTGGTCCCCTCAGTTCAAGAAGGACAGGGAGCTGCTGGAGAGAGTCCAGCGAAGGGCAACGAAGATGATTAAGGGAGTGGAGCATCTCCCTTATGAGGAAAGACTGAGGGAGCTGGGTCTCTATAGTTTGGAGAAGAGGAGACTGAGAGGTGACCTTATAAGTGTCTATAAATATATAAAGGGGGAGTGTCACGATGATGGAGCCAGGCTCTACTCAGTGGCAAACAATGATAGGACAAGGGGTAATGGGTACAAACTGGAACACAAGAGGTTCCACTTAAACTTGAGAAGAAACTTCTTCTCAGTGAGGGTGATGGAACACTGGAACAGGCTGCCCAGGGAGGTTGTGGAGTCTCCTTCCCTGGAGACATTCAAAACCCGCCTGGACACATTCCTGTGTAACATTATCTAGGTGTTCCTGCTCTGGCAGGGGGATTGGACTATATGATCTTTCGAGGTCCCTTCCAATCTCTAGCATACTGTGATACTGTGATACTGTGATACTGTGATAAGAGTTACTCCTTGCCTACAGTGCTTTTCTTTTTTTGCTGCTTTTTTTTTTTTTTTGTCTGTGTACTCAGGCCTTTCCTACTGAGGTGAAAAGAGACCAGTACCACATCCCTCCTCTTTTCCCTGTGTCCCCTTGCTCCATGTGTCTGATGGGAAAATGTACTCATAACCATTTTCTGCAACCTACAAGCGAACATTATGCAACAGTTTCTGGTTTAAAATTATCCCAAAGGAGCACAGATAAGTCAGCTCAGTCATTGATGTCATGTTCAATTATTGTTCTCAAGCAGTAATTGAGAGGTTGAGAGGAAATTCTCAATAGGCTTCAAACACTAAAAACACTCCCCCAAAACTGTTAAAAAACAGATGGGTAAAACCCCCAAATCCTGCAGTAAGGAACAAAAAGAAGTTGATAATATTAAACATTCCAGATAGTCTATATTTATGAAAAACATGGAAGTGGATAATGAGGGCAATGGTTGAACACCATTAAGATTCTTGTTGATTTAGACACCGTGAACTAATGAATGCTTATGTTTATGCAGTGTTAACTAGTTCTCAGCCGTTCAAAAGGCATCACAGTTATCTTTGTTCTGTATGACAGAACTGTGAATTTTTTTTTATACGTCATTTATTTGTACTTAAAATTATATATGCTGTTGTTTCTGGTATGTAGTACTCTGATTGTGAACTGAACAGCAGCTGCCCATGGTTCTGGGCAGCTAACTACATTTGCTTATTGCCTAAAACTTTGGCTGTGCAATGATGCATCTGCTGGGTTTTGAGTTGTGTATATTATAATAGGCATTTGAAACCTAAACTATGTGACAAAATGGAGCAATTTGTTAAATCCATCTAATTATACCACATCTTTAAGCTCCAAGAAAGGAAAGCAGTTGTTGAGCATAGGGCTTCTCTTGATCTGAACCGGGGTAGCTAATGAAGTTTATTTAAATATAAATATTCTGATTTTTGTGAAGAGTGTCAGTACCTTGACTGAGCTTCCCTGGTTGTAATTTCTTCTGTGCGATGAAATAAGGTTGTTACAGAATGGAAGCCTGTGACCTTCTCCTGGGCCTTTTGCCAGTTTATCAGTGGTAATTGTGAGAGACGAAAACAGACCAGCATTTTTTCCTAGAATTGCTTTTCTTAAAAAATAAACACATCTATATTTGTTATAAAAATAAAAAAATTAAAATTAATGTGTACCTAAACGTATGTCAGCAGCAATAAACATAGCTAATGTTTCCCATATAATCAGCACAGAAGTTTAAATATGCTCTGCAATGAAGCCTTAGTTTAATTCTGGTAAGGGAATTCCTAGGATGTAAAAAAAGCACCAGCTAGCAATAAGATTTCTATTTAATTGTGGTTATAGAAATACAGACAATAGCTATAAAACATTTCAGTCTGTAGTAAGCATTGCAGTTTATAATTTTCAAGTACCATTTAAAATTCCTACTAAATGAATGAAAACATCAACACAGATGGAGAAGGTGTAAGTACCCTCAATAGTATTACTTATCAACAAACATTTTACTGTGATGACTGTCATCATAAATGTGTTTCTTGATCAGGCAGACTGATAGAACACATACAAAACTTCAAGGCGGTAATGCTGAAGAGAACAATAAAATTCCCAGCAGTATGAGAAGACCTCTAGATGTCTCCATGCAAGCTTCTCTGCAAGACCAGATCATGCTGCAAGTGAGGTTAACTTTCTCAGTACTGACTGCTTCTGAAAGACACGAAATGTTAGATGATCAAATTATTTGCAGCTATAAGAACACAGATGATACCCATGATATATTCTATTCTGCTACAATTATATTTAACAAAAAAATTCAAAAAGCATTCTAAGTTCTGGTGTCTGCTACGAATACCCTTCTAAGTACCATTCAATTTTATAGTTAGGTTCTGGATTCATCTTATATGGAGTCCAGAAGCCCATGCAATTGTAGTACAGATGAGTTTGTATTTCACTGCTTTGATCCAGACCCAAATATTGACATCAGATTTTTCAGATTTTTGGAGATCAAAAGAAGTCTGTAGCTCTTTATTAAACACATATATAGATTTCATTATTACCCATCCTATGGACCTAAAGCAAATAAACTGAAATAAGTTCATAGTTAGATTACCAGAGAAGTTTGAAATGTGTGTGATCCATACTAATATGCAACATTCTCAGGAGACAATACATTTCAGTCATGGCTATGGGAAAATTCCAGCCTTTGACAGAGGTGGCATAAGACCTTTTTCCATTTCAGCTCTTTAAAAGATAAAGCTAAATAAATAACTGAATTTTAATTTTAACTCTGCCTGTTGAGAAGAATAATCCAGACACTACAATGTTCTTTTCCAAAACCTTCTTAAAAATGATGATAATTAGAAGAATTTAATTTTGGAAATTCATATAAACTTCTTAAATACTATTGTTCACTGCAAAATTAATTTTCCAAAACCCCAACATACTATTAATCCTTGAAAGAAAAAAAAACAAACAAACCAAAAACCACAGCAAACAAAAAACACAGCCCCCCTCCCCACCCCCCCCACCACCCCGCCCCGCACAAAGTTACCTGCATACTGCAAACATTTCACTGAATAATGTGCCTGCTACAAGACAACTGATTGTGGACCAATTTAATAGTATTTTCAAAGTTTCTCCCCTTTTTAAATCTCAGTGAAACATTCTAGCTTCCAGCATTTAACAGTAAATAATTTAGTTATTTTTTAAATTAAATAAACCAGATTCCCTATTTGGTGATCAAAAGCAAATACAAAATGTTAGGTGGAAATAAACACTTACTGCTGTACTTTAAGGAGTAATATAAGTTGCTACTTAAGAAGTAGTCCAAATTTTAAGCATCATCTCCTTTTTTCTTTGTTGTGTAACATTAAGACTTCAATATAAGTTCTTATTTAGTGCATGTGTGTGAGAAAAGACATTGCTTTCTTAAAAACAGTTGAGGAAGAATACAAAGATCAAGGTCTAAGACAGATAAAAACATATTTTAAATCATAAGTTGCCAAAAAATTGCATCATGAAGAGCTAGATAAAGCTGAATATATGTTGGAAAACACCACTTCAGTCATGCTTTTCCTAACTTTACAAGCAGGAACCCCACCCTGTTTGGGGTTTATTTTGGTATGGGTTTTGTTGGGTTTTTGTTTTGTTTTGTTTTTTTCTATTAGATTTGCATGCTGGAAGTTTGAAGTTTAACCACTTAAGATTGTTAATTCAGGGACTGTGCTTTGAATTGGCAAAGGAAGGAGATCATTAAAAAAGTGCTATATCACCTTTCTGTGTGTGCAGTGGAAAAGAGAGATTTAGGGATGTTTCAATTTCTGTCTCTCTGTGTCTCCTCTAATCAAAAACCTCTTCTTCATTTCCTGTCACATTTAAAGATCTTGATTGGCTGTTGACATTTGTGGGGAAACTAATGTCCTGTGACAATAATTGTCCAAACTGTAGCTTTTCAAGACAGAAAAAAAAATACCATTTTCAAATTCTTTTTTTCAGACTGTATCTTTTTAACATAAACTTGAACCTCATAATTTTTTCCTCTCAAGATTGAACAATTTCTTCAAGCTTATTAAACTGGCAAAGTACCAGGTAAACATTTTCTTCAACTTCTAAATCATGTACAAGAGTATTTGGAAACTCAAGGAAACTACAGTTCAATAAGACTTTAAGACAGGTGAATGATGATTGAGTTTAACCATTAAACACATTACACAGTTTGGAACTCTGAAAAATGCCTCTTAAAACATAAAAAAGTAATGCAGACAAGAATTAATAATTAATAACATGTATGTGGCAATATTAAAATTTCATATCTGATTGTGTTTTCCTATAACATCTAATAATCAGGTACTGACTCTGTATGATGTTACCATGCCACTGGAAAGGATAATCACAGTTAATTGCTGCTGAAGGGAGGTGGCTTTAGACTAAGGAACTTTGAAAATCAGTTTGAAGTGCAAATTTTCATTATACAACCTTATTAAAAATGTTAGTTAGTGCTGTCCAAGACAGTGTGATTCCACAGTAGGAAATCTCATACTTCTCTGCAGTAGCGCAAAATTACCCACCTCAGCTCCCTGAGGTACTACCCTGGTAATAACTGTACAAATTGTAACCTCATAATGTGACACATCTAATCCTTGCTCAGTCCTAACTGAGGTGCTTAGGTCATTTTCTGTCTGGGATAATGGCAATAATTAATGTCAGAGGTACAGCCTGAAACCTGGCAATTTGCCACACAGAATTAGCTATTCTGTGATGTTTCATTTCTGTGAAACACCAGGAGCCCTGAGCTCAGTGCAACTGACTGAACTTTACAACATGAGTCAGAATACCATGACAATCGCTAGAATCTGTCATTTTGATGATCTCCACCATTGTGCGTATTTTCTTACAACATATTCATCTTTGGCTATTAATGTTGTACCTTGAAAATGTCAAAATTTAATTAATTTATTTATTACACTACATCCAGTAATGTGAGGTACTGATGCAGTATGGTATAATACCGCCCTTGTCCTCATAATCACGACTTTATATTTTCATAAAGGTATTGACAATTTTGAAATTTGTGCTACTTTTCATTGCTAGTCAAAAGTCATAACAAGAGGATGTATCAGACAAAAAGTATTTTCTTAAGTAAATATTACCAATTTTCAACATCTATAGCTCTAAAAATTATATCCCTATAATGTCATGATTCAATATTTTTGATTTTAACAACCCACAGAAGCAGTAAATGAATGCTGCTTTTAATGAAAGGGTTGGAAATAAATATGTGAAGCTCCCTTTTTGTCTTTTCCTAGTAGTTAAATTTATGTTAACTGAAACATTATTTAACACTAATGTTGCTCACCGTGCTTCCTTAAGCATGACTTCTATTAGCTTGATTAACTACACTATATTACTGAGAAACCATTACTACCAGTTTTGGTTTGGCAGTCTTATAGTCTGTTGCTATAGAATCATAGAATAGTTAGGGTTGGAAAGGACCTTAAGATCATCTAGTTCCAACACCCCTTCCATGGGCAGGGACACCTCACACTAAACCATCTCACCCAAGGCTTCGTCCAACCTGGCCTTGAACACCGCCAGGGATGGAGCATTCACAACTTCTTTGGACAGCCCATTCCAGTGCTTCACCACCTTTACAGTAAGAACTTCCTTATACCCAACCTAAACTTCCCCTGTTTAAGTTTGAACCTGTTACCCCTTGTCTACCATGATAACCAGCCATAACATCTAGAATATTCTTTCTTCCTAAAACAAATGTCATACATACAAATATGGGATAGAATTATTCATGTTTAAAATTTTCATGTAACACTACCCATACGTACAGCCGTGATATAAAAGAATGAAAACCAATAATCTAATTTATCAACTTTCTTATAAATTTTGAGAGAAATACTCAAAATTCAATTGACAATTTCAATTTGCATTTAGATAAACCATAGGCAAAAATAGGCCCACAGCCACTTACAGATGTCGTGGTTTAAACCCAGTCAGGCAACTTGTTCACTCACTCCCAGTGTGTGGTGCCAGGCTGACAGCAGTCGAGCCCCCCCCCCCCCCCCCGGGATTCTCCCCTTCCCCACTCCCGGAGGAATGGGAAGGAGGATCGAATGATAAGAGAAAATAACAAGGGAAGAGAACACAACACCACTGGCCAAGAAACGAGTCCCACCCGGAAGCCCATGTCCTTCCGGGTAACTCATAAGGACTAGTCAAGTGCAGTAGTGGGAAGGGGGGAAAGAGAGAAAGAGGAGATCAATCTGTAACTAACTGTGAACAATCAATTGAGATAACCCACTACATTCGGACCAGCCGAAGGACACGGGCTTCCGGAGAGCTACCTCTTTTTTCATTTCCATCACTGGAAAAATTGACACTTTTTTCATATGGTTTGCCTCCCAAGTGCAAACAATAGATTTGTACCAGCTACACAAAATGAGAGATCACATTACGAGAAAATGGATTGCTGTTTTTACTCAACAACATACTGATCTTTGAGGACAACCATCTTTCCTCTTAAAATTAGGAGTTCTCACCCTACCTAGGGAGTTTCTTTTGGGGGGTTGTGAAATTTTGTCTGCCACCTCATGTGACTATCACAGATGTAATTTAGGTGAGGAGAAAGTCTGGAACCCCATAATCCACTTTGCTTTAACATATGATATATGTTAAAGCATACGAGTATAGAAGATGCCTAGTTTCCATTACAAAAAGAAGGTATCCCCTGTGGAGAACTGACGAGTTTGAGACTGTCTTCGAAGAGGGAAGCTATTCCTGCTAGGGTAAATACAAGGGGAAGTTGATATAGTGACTCACTATCTTACGCAAGTTAAACTGTTTTTAAAAGGACCAGAAGATGGCAAATGGGATTTCTTACAGCATAATTCACCGGCAAAATCCTTTCACCTATCAAATTTATCAGCGCAGAGTCAGTACAGGGAGAAATACCTCACACAACACTTAGCATTTTTTTTTTCCAAATCATCTATATTAGCCTAAATCTCAGCATAATATTGCTAGGCAGAAATAGAAGGTATAGAACAAGAAACACAAAACTAAAAGGACTGCCAGCGTCTCCATTGTACTTGAAATAAGTACATTTGATATCTGTACATTTGACAAGTGCAATTGATATCTGCCTCCATATATCAATTTCAAAACAAGCTTTAAGAATTAAAGTTCTCTAACCATATTTAAGAATTTTTGAACTACTGTTCATAAACCAGGTCTTCACCTCAGATACTTTGTAAAACAGATAGGGCTGGAAAGAAATCTTGCATCAATATTGTTAATAATGCTTTTCCTCAAGGGTTTTTACAACAGTAATTAGACCAATAATTCATTCCCTACAGTGTCTAAGAATAAAAAAGACTCATTTACTTAGACAGTGTCTGGACCGTAATAGTCAAAAAGCTTATGTTAAGTACTCTTCAGTGTAAAAAAATCTTTTTTATCCCTTTCTTCTTCTCAGGGTTTTCTGAGATTCAAAGAACCTAAAATCCCTCATTTTTAGCAAGAACAAACCATATCCTTCTTTGCCTTCCCTCATGCAAATTGATATAATATTTATGTTTTCTGGTATGAAATGCACCATGTCAAGCCTCAGTTACATGATGTCCATTCATCCCTTAGATCACATTCGGAGTAGTGATAGCTGCTTACATCAAAGCCTTTCATTAGAACTTCTATAAAAACTATTTAATAAGATCATGAAATTTTGCAAATTCCATTTGCCTTACCAGAGAATAGAAGATTTCATATAACTATAGACTTTTGTCAACTGGTCTTAGATGGGACCACTTTTTTCTAATATTGACTCTTCCCTGGAACCTAAATTTCATGGAAATATCTATTTGATCAGATAATTTTATGGTCAGATCCACTGTTTGTACAGCTACTTAATGGACCAGGGTTCATTCCTAAGCTGTCTTTCCTCCTTTCCTACACACAGTGATCAGTGCCGGCAATTACATTACAGATTTGATCCCATCTTGTATGTATACTTTTCTAGTTAAGTTTCTTTCGTTAGTTCCCCTTTCAACTTTTATTTTTATGTGACTTTCCTGTGTCTTAGTGCCTGATACATTAATCTCTAGTCAGAGTCTCATTTTAGAATGTGACATTTTTTTCTGCGCTATATCAGACAATCTGTAGTTTTTTCCATTATTGTTCTGCCTCTTAGATTTTCCACTCTCAAAATTGATGTCACCTTTTATTTCTCTAAATGGCAACTGTATTAAGGTACAAATACAGAATTTTAAAAACAAACCAAAAAACTCAATGCTTCAAACCTTTACTATTACATAAAGTGAATTACATTTTAGTAGTACAAAATGTGGAGAATGTGGAAGTAAAAAAAAAGTGAGAAAAAGACATTTCTGAATGAGGACTTAACTCCTCAGAAGCTGCTTCATGTTGTTTGCATAAAGCTGTGCTCATGATACTCAGTGATTCCTAAATCTTACTGTGTTCCTGTTTCTTGCCAAGAACCTTATCCATCTTTTGGCAATTTCAGCTAATTACCTACAGCCAGATTCCTCTAGCTCAGTGAATTATTTCCCTGTCTGTTCCTGAATACTCCCACATCTAACAGGTAATAAGTCAGACCTCCCAGACCCACCATGAAACAAACAGAAAGAATAAAAAAAAAAAAAAAAAGAAAAATCAAAAAAAAATAAAATCCTTCCCTGCATTCTATTAGGACAGGGATTTAAAAAATCCCTGGAAGCAGCTGTATTTTTTTTTTTTTTTTTCTTTCTTACATAAGGCTTTCTTCCTCTCATAAAGAAATGCTGGCAACCAACTTAGGATTCTGGCTATTTTCCCTAATTTAGCATGCCCTGGCAAGTTCTTTAATTCATTTTCTTCCTTCTTCTTACAGTTGACTACCCTGCCTGTAAGTAAATAGTAAACAAGGAAACTACACGTTGACTGTCCTCAGCCGAGGTGAGATGACTATGTGCTTAGCTACATGACATGCCCTAGGTGGTGAAAACAACACATTGTAATGTGAATGAGTAGGTTATTGCTTCCTCCTTCATCCAATAACATTTTTAAATTAATGATTCTATTTGACTTCTTAGTTTCTCCTACTGAAGTCTTCTAAAGACAAAATGTTAAATTTGTGTAATTTATGCATTACAATAAACACTCATTTTACAATGCCCTCATTAAATTCCTAATATTTACTAACTGGGAACTTCATATAAACACCAAATGTTCCACATCAGATACTAGCACTTGGAATAAAAGGAACTGAGCAGTGCTTCCACTAAATATGCACTGATTTGTTTTAGGGGATTTTTTCCTGATATCGCGTTACAGAATTTAGCACATTAGTTTGGGTGCAACACTTTGCATTTGGAGATAAATGCAACCAGAAGAACTGGAATATACATAGATATCTGTGTAAAAAAGGTCACAAGCAAACAAATATTTATGTGCACAGAGATTTTACATATGTATTTTAAACTTGTGCAATTAAATGTCAAATCCAGGGTGTGAACTCAGGGTGGAAAGTGAATTTCATTTGAACAAATGTATTTTGTTACATCATATTTTTAAAAGAGAATGGAAAGTCTCTCTTGTATTGCCTGATTTTTATTCAGGTTAACTCCTTCTCTGTTTTACTTTTGCTTTATCCTCCCTGGATGTCGTTACGTATCGCTGTTGCATTCTACACCTGGTAAATTAGATATATTTTAAAACTAAGAACAACTTTGAAAAAAAATCTTCTAGCCCAAAAAATAAACCTCCTAATAAACAAAAGCAAGAATGCTTTCTATAATATAGAAATAGTTTCCCTGATGATAACAGTACTTTACATGCCAACTGCCAACCTTATGAAGTTCAACCAAACCAACTACAAGGTCCTATACTGGGGTCAGGACAATCCCAAGCATAGCTACAGGTTGGGCAGAGAAGAGATTCAGAACAGCCCTGAGAAGAAGGACTTGGAGGTGTTGGTCAATGAGAAACGTAACACGAGCCGGCTTCAGTGTGCGCTTGCAGCCCAGAAACCGGCTGTATCCTGGGCTGCATCAAAAGGAGCGTGACCAGCAGGTCGAAGGAGGTGATCCTGCCTCTCTACTCTGCTCTCATGAGACCTCACTTGGAGTATTGTGTGCAGTTCTGGTGTCCTCAACATAAAAAGGACATGGAACTGTTGGAACAAGTCCAGAGGAGGGCCACAAGGGTGATCAGGGGACTGGAGCACCTCTTGTATGAAGACAGGCTGAGGAAGTTGGGGCTGTTCAGCCTGGAGAAGAGAAGGCTGCATGGAGACCTCATAGCAGCCTTCCAGTACGTGAAGAGGGCCTATAGGGGTGCTGGGGAGGGCCTATTCTTTAGGGACTGTAGTGATAGGACAAGGGGTAACAGGTTCAAACTTAAACAAGAGAAGTTTGGATTAGATACAAGGAAATTGTTTACCATGAGGGTGGTGAGGCACCCTCAGAGGAATGGGTTGTCCAAAGAAGTTGTGAATGCTCCATCCCTGGCAGTGTTCAAGGCCAGGTTGGACAGAGCCTTGGGTGACATGGTTTAGTGTGAGGTGTTCCTGCCCATGGCAGGGGATTGAAACTAGATGATCTTAAGGTTCTTTCCAACCCTAACTATTCTATGAATCTATGATTCTCTATTAGCTGCTCCTTCAATTTCCTTGCTTAAGCAAAGCACATTATTAGTAAAACAATATAAGGCTAGAATGAACTCTTAATTCTTCATTTAATATTTATGATAAGAACTATAAGTGATGTTTCTGATTTTACACATCCTAATAAAATGTAATTTAGTGTCTTGGGTTTAGCACTGCAGTCATTTTTTCCCCTTCTTAGTAGCTGGTGTAGTGCTGTGGTTTTGACGTTCGGCCTGGGAACAGGGCTGATAACACCAATGTTTTTAGATACTGCTCAGATGTTTAGACTGGCCATAGGACTTTCTGAGTCTCATGCTCTGCCAGGGAGGAAGTGAAGCCGGGAGGAAGCAGAGACAGGACACCTGACCCAAACTGACCAAAGACGTATTCCATACCACAGCACGTCATGCCTGGGGGGGTAAGTGGGAGTTGCCCAGAAGGGCACTCTCTCTTTTCAGTAGGGCTCATTTCAGCGGGTGGTATCGTATTCTCTTGCTCTGTTATTTCCCCTATCTTTATTATTATTGGTGGTAGCAGTAGTGATTTGTGTTATACCTTAGTTACTGGACTGTTCTTATCTCAACCTGTGGGAGTTACATCCTTTCAATTCTCCTCCCCGTCCCTCCGGGAGCAGGGTGGGGGGGGTTGGGGCATGGTGGGGGAAGGAAAGAAAGAGGGGGAGGGAAGGAAAGTAAAAGGGGGGAGGGGAGTAGAAACTGTGTGGCTGACTGGGCTCAAACCAGGACACTTCTTTTTGGTACCCAACTTGGGGCTTGAAGGTTTGAGATAACAACAGATCTGACCAGAGTGTTTGTAATCGTATTTGGGATAAGCATTCATTGTTTTGGATAAATGGTCACTCGTCACAGTGCTGATATATTGGCCCGCAAGGTTGTTTCTCTTGATGTCAGAGTTTCAACATATTGTACCTTCCTTAGAGCTTGCATTTGCTGAGTTAGTGTTTATCAGCTGGGGACCTTGGGCTAAGGTTCTTGTCTCATTCTACTTTATGGTAATGACTTGCAATACAATAGAATCATTGATCATGAAACTGATCTGGCTTATGCTCCCAGTGTGGTCACCACCTTTATATTTTGGGAGGTATATAATAAAAATGCTTAGCAATTACACATCTTTTTTCTCATTCTCAGGTGGTCAACCCCGGAAGGAGACATTCCTTTACCCTCCCAGTTCCAACCCCCCCCCCCCCCCCCCCCCTACCGTTTACAGCATCATTTGAGAGTTTTGAAGTTTTTGAGTGGCCTTTTAATACTGTTGAGACCTGTTTGCTGCTTGTGATGGGGATCGCCATGTTGGCACGCATACAGAGTGTGTTTTGCCCACGACCATTTAATCTGATTTCAAGAGTTAAGCCGAGTCAGGTTTGGGCCTTGTCTGGGGTATACGACGATATAGGAGGACCAAGAGATTTTCCCTGAGGCTGGACAGCCATGAGTGACAGGGTGTGTGGGATAGTATGGGCAAGTATCTAGGTCAGTGGGCCCCTGCAGTACTTTGGAATTTCACCACCGAACAAGTGCAAAATCTGGAAAAATTAGTAAAACACTTAAATGAGGTGTGTGGTCATTCTGGCCATACCAGAGATGGACAAATCATGGCAACGTGCTGGGGCTCAGCCTATGTTACAGGGCCTTGTTCAACACTATCCAGCACCTTCAAAAGGAAAAGAATGTCCCTGGATCTGAGGGCAAAGCAACAGACAGCACAGCTACACCACCCCCAGCGACAAGTACAGCAGTTACTCAAACTTCGACTGCAACAGACAGCGTGGTTACCCCAGCTCCAAGCACAGCATCTACACCACCCCCAGCAACAAGTACAGTTGCTACTCAAACCACAGTGATAATCACTGCAGCCAAACCAGAGGACCAATTCGTATCAATATCGGTTGCCCCTGTACGCAAGAGAAAAAGCAAAAAAGAGGCAAGAAGGGTGAAGCAAGATGAAGAAACAATGAATTCACCACCCGGTCTAGCATCTGATCAGGAGTCATCATCACATGATGAAGAAGAATAAAAAGAGGTGACTTCTCAAACTCGAGCTTCAACTAAGCTACGGAATATGCGAAAAATATTTACCCGTCAACCAGGGGAGCACATCATCACCTGGTTACTCCGATGCTGGGACAATGGGGCCGATGGTCACGAACTAGAAGGTACAGAAGCCAAGCAGCTGGGATCACTTGCTAGAGAAGGGGGAACTGACAAAGCAATTGCAAGAGAGAAAAAGTCCCTCAGTCTTTGGAGGCGGCTCTTGGCAGCTGTGAAAGAAAGGTTTCCATACAAGGACGATGTTATGAGTCCTTAGGCCAAGTGGGCTACTTTAGACAAAGGCATCCAGTCTCTGAAGGAATTGGCTGTCATAGAGATGATCTATCACATCAAGCTGAATAATGGGGATATACCCATAGACCCAGATGAAGTCGAAAGTACACGACCCATGTGGTGAAAACTTACACAGAATGCATTGTCATCATATGCTCATTCATTGGCAACAGTAACCTGGAATGGCATAGTACCACTAACAGTGGATGAAATGGTCATGCCCGGGGGGGTAACTGGGAGTTACCCAGAAGGACACTCTCTCTTTTCAGTCGGTCTTGTTTCAGTGGGTGGTATCGTGTTCTCTTCCTTTGTTATTTCCCTTATCGTTATTATTATTGGTGGTAGCAGTAGTGATTTGTCTTATACCTTAGTTACTGGACTGTTCTTATCTCAACCCGTGGGAGTTACATTCTCTCAATTCTCCTCCCTATCCCTCGGGGGGGGGGAGGGGGAGGGTAGGAAAGAAAAAGGGTGGGGGAGTCGAAACTGTGTGGCTGAGTTTAATCCGCAACATTTAGTGGCAGAAGAGATTTAAAAAAAAAAATTGACCTCACTAAAACCCTCATGAATATTCTCTTCCCTTCCCTTTCCTTCTCTTCCCTTCCCATCCCCTGCACCAGGCCGAAGCTTCCACAATGACTTTTACCACTGTTTTGCTTGTCCACAGTCTTCATTTGCCAAAGCAGTGACATTCTAAGCTCTTGTTTACATATTTTTAGTAGGTACCTCTGGGGATCGAGTATGTAAAGCCCCATGATATCCTGCTCTCATATTTTGTGAAAGCCATCTGTTAGACAATACAATACGCTTCCTTATCTTTGCTGTAAATTGTATGTTCTCATTAGTGTGATCATTGAGCATCAGCATGCACATCTGTTAGAAACATTCTAAGTGGTTTACTTCTTGTAGCTCTAATGAGAACTTCAAAAGCTCGACACAAGTTAAATATCAACATTAAGAGCACTAGTATGCCAGGTTCTAAACACTATGAAACCATCAGGGAATACTGAAGTTGCAATACATTCCTGCTGTTTGATTTTTATTTTTGAAAAGTTCTAAACTGAAAGTATTTGGGATAGCTATAGGTCTTTCCTCAATGTAATGAGACTCTTACTGGGATCTTTTGATTCATTAATCCATTATACCTTAAAAAAAAACAAATAAGGAAAAAAAAATCAAACTGGAGAAGAAGGAACTTCTAAAATGGCAGAAATTATTTGTAAATGAAAGAGAAAAAGAAAAGTCTTTGTCTCAGGATATTCCCATTTCATTTCAGGAAATTAAAAAAATATTGAAATACAGTCTTTCAGAAAAGAAAAAAGATGGTGTCACCAAAGGAGTAGTTAGTGTTTTTAATCTCCCAATCTTATTTAAAAATGAAAGTATACTGTAGTAGGATCGAAAAGCATAAAAGAAGAGAAAATGGAAATGAAAAGTAGGTAGCAGGAGCTAATGCTCAAATTCATTCATGTTGGCTATGCATAAGTGCTGATAAGATCATTTTTTTTTTACTGAATTCTAAAACACAGTAGTTGCAAAGTGAGGATTTTTGTTAGGTTATATTTTATTATATATCTTTAATGGTTCTTTAGAACTGTTATTGGTTCCATAGATTACAGGACAGAAGTGTTTCACAAAAAGTGATGTGGCACAAAAAAATCCCTCTAAAATAGTACCACAATCTAACTAGAATATTTTCATCATCAGAATCAGATGATTCTGCATCTCATATCTTCTGATTAAAAGAGCGGTTGATTATTTTATACTCAGCCTTAAATCAAAAGCAGACCAGCACAATCCATCCTTGTGGTGTCAGCAGTAGAGATTTTAAAGAAGGGAGAGAACATGATACATTCTATTGACAACAGGGACATGATTTGTGTGTAGTGATAACAGAATTGTCCATTTATACTGCAGACCATTCAGAAAGACTACAAGATTCTTGAATGTAACATGAAAATCCCCAAATGAAATTTCTCAAAATTGGTAAAACCAAAACCTGTGATATTTGAAAGACTAAAGCTAACTTTTGTGATCAACAATTTATAGATTATGAATGGATACAAGCATGGCAGTAATATTAAAAAGAATAAATCTCAATTAAATGAAGAGTGCACGATAAATAGCACATAATCAGTTATCTGTGTGGTCCTGGAAAGTTATTCTGTTGATTCAGCAGTTACTCTTTTTGACGTCAAATTAGCTTTTCTCCTGGCAAATTCCTCATTCACTTATACATCAGAGAATTACAAATTACAAAAAGCAACACTAGCAATGAGTTGTCTGTGAATTTCCTGTAAAGTGAACTTGGATTTATGGCATGTCACTGTTGTTTTGTGTCTCAATGTAATTGGTTGGTAGCATGTATCACCATGATACTATGGGCTGTCCATATAATCCCAAAACCATCATTCTATATTTGTATAGCCATATATTGGTGTAAGGCTTATTCTTGTTTAAGCAGTTTCCAAGAAGCAGCTGGGAGTCTTGACAAAAGAATTACTGCAGCAGTTGGGAGCTGCTAGTGTGCATTCACTGAAAAGACTCTCTTAATGGTACTAGATGTTTGAAAATTGCCTTTGTCACATAAAGAAGGGTGCTGCTCTCATCTTTTTTTCTGATCTACATTGTTTGTGTCATGTTTTTTGCAATTGTTTCTTAGGGCTCTCTGTGCTCATCAGAGGCGCACCTTTAATGAGGTGGAAATTGTAAGCATACACTTACTGGAAGTAATCATCCACTCAGAATCAACACAAACATTGGTTTAAATAAGTATTTCTTGAATGAGACTGTGTGTCAGGGACAATAGGTAATGGTCTGTGGTGAAACATACAAAGATAGAAAAGTACTGTTTGTCTGATTTGGCTCCTCCCTGGAGGGTCCTGATTTGGCTGCTC
Source organism: Pezoporus occidentalis (assembly GCF_034315485.1). Classification (NCBI taxonomy): domain Eukaryota; kingdom Metazoa; phylum Chordata; class Aves; order Psittaciformes; family Psittacidae; genus Pezoporus; species Pezoporus occidentalis. The sequence goes on from NW_026915724.1 coordinate 10,997,637, forward strand.
CCCAGAAAGTCCAGCTCTGGCTCCTACCTGGAAAGTTCCACTTTAGAACTCCCTGGAAATGTCTTGACCCTTGGAGACCTTTCTAGATATTGCTGGTGACTTCTGATGTAGGCTGGCTCCCTACATCAGAATGAGTGTGGATTTTTGTTAGTATAAAAGCCTAAACCTCACACAATGTGGGGAGACAGAACCTCATACCGCCCAAGTCAATGTTGCCTCTGCAGGGACGCCCACTAAGGCTGAGCCTGCCACCTCGCACTGCGATTATGATTCTTGGAGCTGGTATCCTGATCATCTTCACAGGGTCCTTGGGGTTGGTAAGATAACCAAACATCAGTACTATCCTTTACTGTATCTCTTAGTATCTTTATATTTTCCAATATTAATAAACTAGTGGAAAGTTCTCTGTTTGTCTCTTTCTCTCAACCAGAATCCTCGAACTCTGGAACAGACTGACAGGCATCTATATAATTGCCTCTTGAAAAATACCCTTTATTTTGACTAACATATTCTGTAGATACTAGTTCTTAATGGGCTTTTAAGCCAAAAATACTGAAATTCTATGTTTGTGGTCTTAAAAATATATGGGGGAAGAAAAAAAAAAGGGAAAGGGAAGGAAGAAGAATAATAATCATAGAATCATAGAATAGTTAGGGTTGGAAAGGATCGAGTTCCAACACCCCTTCCATGGGCAGGGACACCTCACTAAATCATATCACCCAAGGCTCTGTCCAACCTGGCCTTGAACACCGCCAGCATTCACAACTTCTTTGGACAGCCCATTCCAGTGCTTCATCACCTTTACAGTAAGAACTTCCTTATACCCAACCTAAACTTCCCCTGTTTAAGTTTGAACCCGTTACCCCTTGTCCTATCACTACAGTCCCTAAAGAATAGGCCCTCCCCAGCATCCCTATAGGCCCCCTTCACGTACTGGAAGGATGCCATGAGGTCTCCATGCAGCCTTCTCTTCTCCAGCCTGAACAGCCCCAACTTCCTCAGCCTATCTTCATACAGGAGGTGCTCCAGTCCCCTGATCATCCTCGTGGCCCTCCTCTGGACTTGTTCCAACAGTTCCATGTCCTTTTTATGTTGAGGACACCAGAACTGCACACAATACTCCAAGTGAGGTCCCATGAGAGCAGAGTAGAGGGGCAGGATCACCTCCTTCAACCTGCTGGTCATGCTCCTCTTGATGAAACCCAGGGTACAGACAAGAAGAAGGACAAGAAGAAGGACATTTGACTCATTTTCTATTCTCAAAACACAGTGAAAAAATGGTCATATTGTCCTAAGCATTGCAGGAGATGGGGAAATGTGCTCATAAAAAAAAAGGCTGATGTCTGTTCATGGGATATAGTTTTATCACTGAAATAAGTTATAGTAATAAAAAAGTAGATGGGCGCCACTATCCTTACCTGCTCCTTTCTACCATCAGTTCTGATTTCAGTGTTTCCTGAAACATTGAATATTATGCTATGTTATGTTCCTTGTTTCTTTTCATCTTTGCACTCATCACATGCAATTCCTAAAACCAATGAAAATATTTGATAAAAGGATTATCAAAATTAGCTGTCCCATATATTCACAGTAAAAGTAATTTTAATGGTGTGATTTAGCAGTACTGGCTGATTGATTGTGTTTCTCACTGTTATCACTATCAATGGCCATTCCCTTTTTGATCAATAATTGCTGAGATTAATCCATCTTTCTATAGAATAATAAGTGCTTCTCAGAAAAAGAGAGCTTGACTTGAATGTCATCTCCTATGTGCTTGCTGTAAAAAAGTGCCTGTGTCACTGTCACTGTAAAAAAGTCACTGTGTCACAAAACTCAAATGATAGGTTTCTCTGCTTTTGAACCATCAGGACAGTCTTTTCCAGGGGAAATCAGTTTCCCTCAAAACCAGGTGTGTCTCGCCACTGCTGAACACTTCCTGCCTGCCCAGGCCTTGATCCTGCAAAGTGATGGGTCCTACCACTTCTCATATCCTGTGTAAGGCTTCTTACAAGCATTACTTTCTGAATTTTTTGCTTTGCCCAGCCCCACGCATTGTGATGAGATCATGGTCCTGAGATCCTAATCCTGTATATTTTGGTTTCCAGTGCAGAGCTATATGACCCAGTTACAGTGCATTTTATGTGACTTTTTGAAGAACCAAGACAGATTTTTTGGACCTTAGGTAATGATCTTAGTGCTTCAGATGTTCTTCCGGTTGATAGAAAAATAGGTGCTCCCATTGATGACGCTGAAGACATTTTGCCCCACAACACAGAGGCCACTACTACACACATTTTTGATAATTACAGTAGTGTCAGCAGTTTGTTAATATATTTTTTCTGCATATTACCAATTAAAAGAAAATACACTGGACTTTACAAGCTGTTTAAAGAATCTGTTCTCTAGTTATTGTCAGGAACTATAGTTTTCAGACTAAAAGCAAAATAATCAGGTTAATTGAACTCCTCCACTTAATCCTTAATTACAGAGGAAGTAAAAATAAACAAAACAATATTCTGTTTTGGAGAAGCCTTTTAAAGATGTAGAAAAGAGTTAGAAAACTACTATATGTTGCTACTATATAAAGCTGACACAATGAGACATGGTACTGTAAGGCTTTTAGATGAAACATTTAGCCGGTTTTGTCTGTGTTGTTTGATTTTTCTCATGCAACTATTCAAGTGCTTTTGGTAGTAAATAATTTTTTTTTCTGTTACATGGTAGTAACATATGTTAACACAACCATCTCTAGGACATAATCTCTTAAAATCATAGTCTCAAAAATTAATTTAGATTGGTAGGGATCTCTGGAGGTCCTCTGGTGCAATCCACTTGTCAAACCAAGACCAGCTTTACAGTTAGATCTTGCTTTAAAGTTAGATCAGGTTCCTCAAAGAGCCTAAATCCTGAATCCCATTTTGAATACCTCCAAAAATGGAGGTTCCACAATCACTTTGAGTATCCTTATGGTTAGAAAAAAAAAAAGAAAAAAAAGAAAATATTTAACAAATACTTCCCTTGCTTCCTCCTTACTGATAATGCAGGTTTAGGATGCCTCAGTCAAGGAACTACATTTATTTTGTCCCTCCTACATACCTCTGGAACATGGTAAACTCCAGTGCATTCATTCCATGGAGCTCAACATCACAATTGTGTCTTGCTCTGAGAATAGTTGTTGTCTTGCTTTCTGCTCTTTTTACTATATAGTGGAAGAATGAGAAAGAGAAACAGCATATAATCAAGCCCTACGAAGCCTGGTATGCTAAGAAGCTATGATAATATATTATACTGACAAGTTTCTCATCGATCCACTTAAAGGGACACTGACCTTTAATATTAATGTGCTTAGCTACAAATGTCATTGGAAGAGACTATAATACTTAATCTTCAATGACATAAAATGTGCATGTCTACTGTGAAAAAAAAACCCCACAGACTGCACTGAAGAAATGTAGCCTTAATTGCATCATCTACTTGTCAGGAGGCTCTCACCATTTGCTATTATGAAAAATGGAGATTAAGAGTATTGGAAGGCCAAAAGGCTACTATTATTCATGTAAAGACATTACTGTGAAATAAAAAATAATCAGATTTTTGTTGCAGACAGGAAAGGTGGTTAAATTATACATGTTTATTTCAAGAGATTAATAGCAGGATGGTCTTGATATAAAATGTAAAGTACAAGCACAATACTTTACAAGAGTAAAGAAAAGGTTTTATTGATTATTTTACCTGCCTAAAAAGGAATTTATTTTCTTGTAGTGTATAAAATATAGCTTTTAAGACATAACTTTTGTTCAGAGAAGATGCTGAACATGGTTATCTGTGCACGAACACACCACAAAACCACTTTTTTCAAGGGTCACGGGTTCTGAAGTATCAGTGGTGTACGGCTGTGCTGGAGCCCAGGTGCTGGTAGCAGGGTGCTGCAGGGGTGGTCTCCAGGAGGAGAAGTAGGGGCTGCCCTGTGCCAGACACAGGTGGTTCCAACAGACCCACCTCAGGGCACAGCGGAGCCCAGCAGCCAGCATGGCAGTGTCTCTGGGAAAACATATTCAAGAAAGGGCAGAAAATGTTGGGGGGATGGAGAGGAAAAACAAACAAACAAACAAACAAACAAAAAGAGTGAGAAACAACCCTGTGAGGAAAAGTAAGAGAAGGAGGGGAAGGAAAAACACACAGTGAAGAAGGTAGAAAGTGTGAGGAGTCAGGAGCAGGAGACAAGTTGCTGTGTGTGGACCACAACCCACCCTGACCCTACACCACTCAGTGATGGGGCAGTAGATGAGTTTTGAATGAAGTTGATCTTGGGAAAGCGGGAAGAAAAGGTGTTGTTTTGATGTTTTCATAGGAAATAAATTTGTTTTACTCGAGTCTTATTTTTCCAATACAATAATTGGAAGCAATTGGTCTTACTCAGAAGTGGGACTGAGAGAAGAGTTTGGCACTTATTCAAGATTAACCCACCATACTGATCAATGCCTAGTTTGGGTAATTAATTTCCTGTACCTAAAATTACTTGCCTATTTTACATCAAGATACAACTATTAAAGCCTATGCATGAAACACTGTGCATCCAAGTTGCTGCTCCTAAACCAAAAGCAAAACCCAAGAGAGGCAAAACCTAAGAAATGTGAGAGGTGGATGAGTTGTACTGTTATTCAAAGGATGCATGAATTTACTGAATCAACTAAGACTAAAAAGCTATTTGGATTACCAGTATCGGTTGCCTCTTTGTTTTGTTTTGGGTTTTTTAACTTAAATGTAATTTTATTCTTCTTATTTGGACCTCAACATAAAAAGGACATGGAGCTGTTGGAACAAGTCCAGAGAAGGGCCACAAGGATGATCAGGGGACTGGAGCACCTCCCGTATGAAGACAGGCTGAGGAAGTTGGGGCTGTTCAGCCTGGAGAAGAGAAGGCTGCGTGGAGACCTCATAGCAGCCTTCCAGTATCTGAAGGGGGCCTATAGGGATGCTGGGGAGGGACTCTTCATTAGGGACTGTAGTGATAGGACAAGGGGTAATGGGTTCAAACTTAAACAGGGGAAGTTTAGGTTGGATATAAGAAGGAAATTCTTTCCTGTTAGGGTGGTGAGGCACTGGAATGGGTTGCCCAGGGAGGCTGTGAATGCTCCACCCCTGGCAGCGTTCAAGGCCAGGCTGGACAGAGCCTTGGGTGACATGGTTTAGTGTGAGGTGTCCCTGCCCATGGCAGGGGGGTTGGAACTAGATGATCTTAAGGTGCTTTCCAACCCTAACAATTCTATGATTCTATGAATATATGTGTATATATGCTAATATTGTCTGTGGAGCCAGTAGGAAGTTAAAGATATATCAATGATCAACATCTTGTTTCTTATCTCTGAAAGACTTAAAAAGTACTCAACTAACACTATAATGCAGTCATTCCGATCAAATGAGAAGATAAAAACTGCTCAGCACTGCTAGGTCAAGATAATGAAGCAGGTGAAATAATAATGATAGTTGAAACGATACACAGATTATGATGAGGTGTAACTTTACGACATTGAAAGTTACCTCCTAGACAGTTAAGTAGACTCTTTTAAAGCTGACATGTAAAACTTGTTGCAGGGTATGAAAAAAAGAGTTGGCTGCAAGACTGTTTCCATCTGACATGTCGAATAATGCAATCAACTCAAGTTCACTGGTGTGTAAATGTGAGATTCATAGTCTGTATGTATTTCCTATGACAGCATCGATCATGTGTTTCATTTTTTTGAATTACATTCAATGTATCTTATTCCAAGAAATTACCAGAAGAAATGTTTATGCACTTACTCTTCAGTCACTGTTCTGAACCAATATGTTGTTATGACAGGGTAGGTCTTAGAATGGATTACATAGAGACATCAATTTTAAAGTAGCAAATATCATTTTCTCAAAGTAGTACTATAAGTCATAGTCAGTTATAAGATATAACACAGAACAGAACTGAACCTAGCGCAGGGAAAGCTACACAATCTAATTAACGTCATTTCAAATGTTTTTGTCAGTCCTAATAAACTAAACCATAGTCTTACGTAAAAAATCATGTAATGATTTAATGATCCCAGAAACTCACAGCATGAGCTAATATAAATTGTTGTAGTGCTTTCATTCAACTTTTTAAAAAACCTTGAATCTCTGATAAACATAATTTATCAAATAATGTGGTCAGAATGAAAGACATATTCATAAATATGTACAAGAACACGGTTATATTTATTATACTGCTAATGTTAGGTATGCAAGAATTAGAATTACTTCAGCCTGTAACAGACAAATGAGATTGTTAGTAAGATCTATTAGACTATAAGAGAATTGTTAGAGACTATTATCCACTTACTAAACATACTGTGGAAGTCTGAAGTATTCTCAAGAACAGTTTCTTGTTTTCCCTAAAAGGAAGTTTTCTCCTCTGTTTTTGTAGTCACAAAAGCAAGTAATTTCCATGCTAGGAATGGAAACACTAGTTACATCCTAAAGGCAGCACTGTACTTAAGATATGCAATCAGTAACATTATCTGTAGAGGAGCAGATGCTTGGTTTTCCCACTGAGTGCAGTGAGTCTCATCACTCAATATTCTGAAAATCCATTCTTTTTGTTGCATGGTAGATACAGTAGGCACTGAGCTCCAGAATAGCTTTGAAAATTTTGGGCTAAAGTGTAACTCTCTCCTTTGTCATAAACTGTAATCTTTCATATTGTATCATATTCATTCCCCCTGGACCAAACTGTATTTGTGCTGACTGAACTCAGTATAAGTGACATACTGTTTTTCTGTCATGATAGGGGATTCAGCTGCAGGGGAATAAATCTGTGAGTTACGGGAGTAGGTGAAGCTGATTCACTTATGTTCACTCCATTGCTTACCTGTCAGTCAGGGTTATGACTAACTCTACCCATGACAACAGGACCAAAACCAAAACAAACCCACAATAGACATGAGTTGACATCCACATTATTCATACTCTTTCATACTCTACACCTTTCATGCCTTCATTCAATCCGCTCAGACTTCAGAATCTGGTACAGAAAAATAAATTGACATATTATGATTACTGCTACTTTAGAACCAGAGAAACGATACTGGGAATGAGACATAGCATTGCTCTTCTTTGATATACCTAATAGCACAGTCTGTGGTGTGGCCTGTTTCAGTGGCAAAAATTATGTAATGACTTGTCCATGTAAGCAAGGAGTAAATTCCTACTTCCTTTTCAAAACAAGGAGGAAACAGAGGAGCTACACTTCAAATTATAACCTCTCTGAAGTTTAATGAATCCTGTTCTTTTTGGTTGAAAGTTTTCTTCTCCATCTTTCACACTTCATTTCATCAATCTCTTTTCACTCCAAGCAACTTTTAACATAGCTAATTCCAGCTGTTCTTTTTCACAGCAACCAGGAAAGACTCATACAGTCTCAGAGAGCTCACTGTGATAACATATATGAACCACCTGGTAGGAGACTTGGAAAGGTTAAAGAAAACTCTAATCTCTCCTTGATATGACTAAGACAATTAGAAACAAATGCTGTAACAGATTACCTCAGGAGCAGTCTCAGAAGGAGCTGTTGAGATTTTAAGCTATGGTGAAAAGGTGCAATAGGAGGAAAATTGTCTGCTACGTAACAAAGTAGGAAGAAAACCCAGAGAATCCATGCAAGATAATAGGTAGAAATAGTCTTTTGCCACTTAAGCTGACCTGTACAAGATACCTGAAGAAGAATAAAGGCTTTTTTTTTTCCTCCAGTCTTTGTAGAAAGGATCTGGGCCTAAAAACTGACAGATGTCTATGTTTCATTTCTGAAAATCCTTACTAGTTCTGTTATCTGAAAATGCTCTTTCTTTCACAGATGGAAAGATCACATATGATGGGAAGACTCTTATACCTGACAGGAGATGGTTATAGCTAACTGCCATATGAAAGATGAGAACAGATCACAAACTAAAGCTCCTACTGGATTTTTTGTTAAATGTGCATTTAAATTCAAAGAAGACTAAGGTCCTGTAAAAGATTTACTAGCCTGTAGTTAGATACTTGGTCCAAAAATGCTATTCAGTGGAAAACAGTGAGCATTTAGTGTTGACTGATGTGATACCATTTTTGCATGTGGTCATTAAAAATATTTGAGGTGGCTAAAAGCAATGAAAACTGCTGCCTTTAGATATCATTTGATGGTCATAGGCAAGCATTTAAAACATTTACTTTAAAGTCAGGAGTAGAACTTAGTGCCTAATGCTAACTTTTATTTAGATGAAAGACCTTGTTAAGTGCCACTTTGGCATCTGGTCTGCATTTGTAATGTACACAAACTTTTGTGCTAACAGGAAAAACATTTTACAGAACTCTGATTTGAAGCAATTTGTAAATATTTAACAAGAATTTATAGCTACCATGCAGGAATCTTAAATACAGTCTGCAGAGTTCTTAAACTGTTTTCTCTAAGTTACTGCAAATTTTCCAGAAGAGTTGCATGAATTACCTGACACTTATGCAAAGTATTTTAAAGTAAATTAAGATCCAAAGAAAATGTTTGAAGATACACGATCTTGAAACTGCAGACAATGTTTTTCAGCATGAAACACTGAACTGGGTTCTAAATGAATCTTTAGTAGCAGGGTGCATGAAAATATACTTCCATTTAATACAATTTTATGCGCAGACACAATTGTCCAGAAGCTAGATATTCACTAGTTATTGTGTCCCTCTGGAAGTATCCCAGTAAGAAACTTTATTTACATTCCTATTCTGTGACTCAGTGTGCTTACAACTTCTCTTTTCCTGATTCCATCCTGAAAATTAGCAATACATACAGCACTGATTAATATCAGAACCCAACAATTCAAAATGCAGCAAGGAATTTTGTCCTTTTGTTTAAATCAAGCATCTTTTGTAAATCCTAAAGTGAAAGACAAGGGTATTTTCTGTGTCTCCTGCAGAAGACTACAAGGGATCTGACATTCCACTTTGATAACTGATTATTGGTAATTACTCCCTGAATTTGCCATTTCCTATCAGTTGGGCAAACCACTTTGTTGCAACGCCACATATTCGTAACCAAAAAAAAATGTCATCAGAGATAGATAAAATATACTAAAGTGTATATTATGTAATTTTTTCTAATTTAATGAGACTTATGAATAATTTTTGGCTGCTTTTTTATGGTAGATTCTTAACAATACTTCTGAATACTTTAAGAACAGAAGTTAATCTAAGTAGCCTATGATCCCTGAGCAATTTTTTAATAAGTAGTATTAAGTTTACTCAGTCTTTTTGCCCTTCTGCAACCTCACCTGTCCTGTAGGGGCTCCAAGGGAACCCCTGACATTTCTACAGGTTAATCCAGTTCGCAGAGCAACTGAAGGTACATTCCATTAAGCTAGACTATTTTTTAAACTTTTATTCTAACCTTAGGTTTGTATTCACTTACTGATGGATTTATTGTCTGGTATTCCAACACTGAGTGACTCAAAGAGATCTTACAGACGTTGGTGTTTCATTGTCAGTTTTCTGTCCTTAAGAAGAAGTCAGAGGACTTAGCTTTTCCTGCTTCTTCTTTTAAGCTATTTATAAAATATTTTTGCTATATTTTCTCTCTTTCACCTGTTGTACTTCAAACTGAGTCTCAGCTCTTCATATCAATGAACCTAAATGCTCTGTAAGTTTGTATACTCTCCTGATTGGTTTGATCTTCCCTTATTTTCTGTACAATCATTTGCGCCTGGCATGGTAGAGCTTGTAGTAAATATGAATTAGTCTTGGTGCCCTTTTCATTAGTATACCACTAGGGCAATCTGTACTTACAGCCTTGTCCATTCTTCAAGGAAAAAACCTTTATCACTTCCCTCCCTCAGCACCCCACCTGTTTATCCCTTGTCTTATCTTAAACTCAGAATTGTGGCTATCACAGGATCTGCTTTCATGATGTCAATTGCAATTATTTTAGTAGTCTTTTTTCTACTGTTCCAGAGAATGCCTTTCTAGGAACGTCAGTGGCAAGGACATGTATTCCTCTTTTCCAATACTGCTACAGGCAAGAGCATCCAGCACTGGAATGAGCACACAGTGTAAAGCAGCATCTCAAATTGTTACAGCTAGACAATCAATAGCTCCCTCAGAACATACGCTCTTCTGTCAAGCTCTTTAGCCTTTCAGGACTGGCATTTCATTGCAGCCTTGCAAACATTTGTAGAACCGTATTCTAAAGATCAGATATTTACTGCTCTTATTTTTCCTAGCTTTTTTAATCTGTTCCTTAAACATTTTATAACCAGCATGAAACATGCTAGTTTTAGAATCTATTTGTTGCTGAAAAACATTAGTGATCTTCGCTACTTTTGTATATACCTTATTTCAGGTATAACAATTAATTATATGAAATAATTAAAACTAGCAGTCTGGAAAAAACTTCACGTACTGCCAAATCACACTTGTAAAAGTAATAAATATTGAAATCAATTAAGATCCAGTGAATAAATTTTTATTCTACTTTAGTCAGGCTATTTGAAACATTTACAAGTTTACTTTTGAAGCAATTACCTGATATTTCACATAGCACATTTCTATCTTTTGAAACATCTTTAATTAAAGCAAGTTAGCCACTGGGATCTTTATCTTAAATCACTTCTACTTATCTTATGTTTTCAGGGATGTCACACAATTCAAGATTGGACTCAATAAATACAGCCTTGTGGCAATATGCAGCTGTGCTTCTTTTTCACCAGTGCTTTTGTAAAAGTATTTGATTGTCTCTTTAATGTACCAAAAGCTTAGTGAATTTAGTTAAACCCCAAAAGCCTTTCAAGCATCAAGCTGCTTGCTGAATTTTACAATTGGTTGACTCAGTACGAATACAGAGCTATTAAAATGGAGAGAAGTGCATTTGTGACCATGTGTTGCTTCAGATGATGCTAACATGAAAGCTAAAATTCTTTCATGTGCTCCTTCTCTCCTTCCTCTCCTGTACACAACCTTTACATAAACATAAGTTTTAATGCAACTAACCACTTCAAGTGTACTTGTTTTATATTACAGTTCTAAGAGATTCAGAAGACAGAACAGCAGAGTTCAAATGCTGCAGCATCTGATTTTTTTTTCAATTTATCAAACACCATAAATATGTATTTTTCTGATGTTGGCATTCCCAAATACCAGTTGGTAAAAATAATTAATTGCATTAGCCCTGGTTCATCACGAAGCTCTTGACAAGGCATATTAATAAACCCTAAACTAAAAGTTATTACCCTTAAAAGCCAAACAAAAGAAGAACTCAATGTATTCCACTTAGGTTAGAAAGATGAAAACACTCACTATGCAAAACAAATAAGGCCTTTGATGCTGAAGGCTGATTTCTGTAATTTTATGCCTTATAAGAAGTATCTATTTCTGTCATGGTATCTGCTCCTTTCCTAAATATGTGTGTGTATATAAATGCATGCGTATATACACGTGATGCATCATAAAACAGTTCAAGCTGGCTTTTCGGTGTGCTGCAGAAGATAAATTTCTTACCAGCTACATTTTAACCTATGTATAATAAAATATTTTCTAGCCAAACACATCTACTATTTCACTCAGCAAGTCATTGTCTTTTATTCACATTTTAATTTCTCCTTCATAATAAAGAAACAATTTTTAGAATAGTGTAGGATAACAGTTAAAGAAAAGGCATTAAATTTGGGATGGAGCATTTTAAAATTATATGAAACTTGTTTCTTCAAAGAGAAAAAAATAATTCTAGCATAAAAATATATCCTTAACAGAAGGACAAATGCTAAAGTAGATGCAAAACTTGACTGTCTGCCAAAGACAGTTAAAACAATCTTTCTAAATGCCTATTTCATAAAGGTTTTAAACTTGCCAAGATTCTTCATAGTGCAAGAGGTGAAAATAATGTGAAATTTCATGATGTAATAATTCAAAATATATTTCAATTTTATTTTCAAATCCATCTCCCCATTCACTAATTTTCAATTTAAGAACCAAGACTTATTAAATGGTAATATGCCAGAATTAAACATTAATACCTCTATTTTTTTTTAATTCCAAATATGGTGTGGATTTTTTTCCAGGTGCTCTCAGCAATTAAGCAGAACAAAACAAAATAAATCACAGTACCAAAATACATAAGAGACCAATGAATAAATGGATACAACACTGATTATAATATTTCCCAAAGTCAAAATTATTTATTATTAACAAACCAAAAGAAAATGAAATAAAAAAAAAAATCAGACAGATCTGATTCTATTTTTGCACTCATACATTAAGGATTTATATCTAAAAAGATGCCATAATAGACACACGCACAAACACATGCATATTTATGTAAATTTTCATATATATGTAAAGTAACATTACATATCTCTTTATCACTTTTAATCTCTACAAGCAAACACTAATGAAATCCTTTTTTTCAGGAATTTTAATAGGAAGCTGAAACTGTTTTTCATACAGAGAAAAGTCTTGAAGACCTATTACTCCTGCCTCCTATGTGTGCACAGTTCCCAGTTACTTCAGCAGATGTGTTGCATATACCCAACATGATGTCCATGCCCCAAGAGTATGGCTAAATAACATGCAGTACATAAAACTTTTTTGCATGAACATTCTAGTTTTGAATCCTGAAACAGAGTTCTCAGCTGTGTGATGGTTATGCTAGTGACTTTAATGTGATGCTAGTAGCACCTAGTGACACTACTTGCACATCCATAATAAACTGGTACTGAATAGATTCAAAATTAAGTCCATCAGGTGGAAAGTCACAAGTAGCAATCAGACATGTTCAGGTATTAAGACTGATAGAAGAGAAATTGTCATCTTCCTCAGAAGAAGTGATATGGTGGATAAGAACCCTTGGAAAATACACAGACCTTTTCACCCCACATTTCATGTCACTCTCACAGTCAATACCACTCTTTGTAAGCTCTTCAGATGCACAAATCCATTCTCAAGGATAGGCGTCGTTTATTACAAACTTTTTTTCCCTTCTTTATTATTACACTATTTAACTGTTCTTGAGGGACCAACATGCAGGCAGTTCAAACAAAGAGAATGGATTTGGTACTGGCTGTAAGATTCTCAGGGTGGACAGGTAAGGATAATCTAAGCTGAACTTGTCTAGAGTGATTAAACCAAAATCAGTGGGAATTAATGTGTGGTTAACATTAATAAAACATGGGCTTGGAGTGGCACTTCTCTGATGCTCTGATTTCTAAAGATACTTTTCAAATCAGAGAGTGAGGAAGAAATAACAAAATTCTTATCATTGGACAGTAATTTAAGAACAATTTCTCTGCTACCCTAGAAAGTGGATTTTAGAATGTTACAAAGCAAACATTAAGAGCAATTGCCAAGAATACCTGGAGCAGGCAGTTTTGTGTGCCTCTTTTTTCTTTCAAATAATCAAAGGATGAAGGCAGATAAAATGACTGATAGGTATTATCAAGACATACTATTAAAATGAGTCTTAATAATTCTTAATAACTGTTTAGGTTGTGATATAAGATGATTGATGTGGTAATGATAATTTGATTGATCAGTTGACACTAAAAGTATACTAAACATGAGGGCTTCAAAGTTAGCTTTATTGTTGTAGTAACTTTACAGTTTTACCATTTTTCTTACTGACCTTTCTGATGTATTTCTTATTAGAAATTGAATCTTATTTCAGACATATTTTTCTAGGAAAGGATTTTTATCCTTCTGTGTTTACGAAAAGATAAAAAAGGTCATAGTTTCATAAAAACCTGAAGAGAATCAGTTTCATGCCTGTTTAAAAAGAACAAAACTCATCTTCAATGCAGGCAGAACTCCAAAGTGTAGATACAGAATAAAAACTAAAAGAGGTTTACAAACTCAAACTGAGCTTTTCAGTAAGTTATGCTATTTGCTTAAATCTCATTGATGTCTACTTATAGATTACTTAGATAAACTATTTTTTGGCACTATTCAAAATTAACATTGTCTAACATCAAGATGTTTGCCATTAAATCCAAATGCAAAATCAAGGATGAAATAGGTGTCATGTCTCTGAGACAGACATCAAAGAAGAAAGCTCTGAAGGAAAAAAAAATAAACCAAACCCAAACAACAACAAAACAAACAAACAAACAAAGAACAAAAAAAAAAAAAACAAAACAAAACAAACAGAGGGGAGGTATTAAATGCTACCAGAAGAGACTTTGTGCTTTGTACTGCCTTTGGGAAGCTAGGGTAGACCTTCTTAGATCTTTGATAACCTTGAACCTGTAGAGCTTCCTGTGTTGGCATATCTGTGATGCTATTTTCCATGCATAGTGCAAGTCACTAAGTACAAGTGCAGGTTGGGGAGGTCCTTGAAGTCGTGAGGTCTTCCATACGTCTTGTTGTGCAGATGTGTAGACTAGCAGGAAGCAGAGGGAGCTGGAGCTCAGCACCTGTGAAATTACAAAACAGCCAGGAGAGCTGGCCTTTTCCAATCCATGTTTCATTTTTATACTGGAGAAAGCGTATAAGGAACTACATGGAAAATCTGTCTTTCTAAATCTTTTTTCCAAGGCCTTTGCATGGGACTGTATGGTTACTTGTCTATGATACCTTACCTAGTTCTTTATTATTGAAAATAGACAATAACCATTTTCACCCAGAATAGATGATGAGCAGAATTATATTACACATAGAAACTGCAAGACCTCAAAAGTAGACATTAAATTTCTTTTAAGAAATGCTTACTACCTGCTGTGCTAGCGAACATTATAGAAAGCTATACTAATAAACTGAACAGATGAGTCCTAAGGACTTTATTCCATTTTACTTAACAGATTAGCACTTGTTTCAGGACAGTCTTGCTGAAGTCTGGAAAATAAAATATACAAGAACGTTTTGGGCAGAAATGACACAGAATGAGAAGGCAAAGAAATGAAAAAGTCAACTTACTATCTTGCTTTTATCTGGAACACTGCTGATCCAAAAAGAACTTCTATTAAGGGCAGCCTTTAAGGACAAATTCTGAGTATATAACCCGAATACAAAACACTTAGGATCATGCATATTTATCTCTGTTAATAAGAGAGTAAGTGTTCTATTAAATGGTACTCATTTTAAATGGCTGTGTCTCATAAATTGTATATCTTAAAGTCATAATTAGATCTGTGCTTAGTTGAGACATCTCAGAAGAAGTAGTTGAGGGATCAGTAAAATAGAAAAGATATGTATCTAAATTTGATGAATAAAACACCTTGTTTCCACTACAACTTTTAAATATATATTGGGAAGGATGGAATAGAAATATTAATACTGAGGTGAATTTATAGCATGATTCCAAGCATCTACAACACTGGAGATTTAAACCAGTAGCTCTCAGTCTCTTTTTATGGTAATTTCATATTTCAAACATAAAAGAATATATCATATTCTGAGAAAGTGAGAATGGCCTGTGAGACCTTACAGCATTCTCATGATATTTTAATGCAGCATATATCTCCACATGAAGGTCCATGCTTTAAAGTGCAATTACTGTACTGGGAATTATTAAAAAGAAAACAATTTGCTCATATGGAAGTATATCAGGATAAGTACATTCTAACCTGAATTAAAGAAAGTCAAACTGAACTGTGTTGAACAGGAGCCAGGAATTAAACATAGCATAAGTCTTTTTAGGATATACACAGAGTGAGAATATATACATTTTTAGCAACAAATTAAGCTCTTGAAAACAAGTGGTTTACTTGTAATACCAAGTTCCCTGATATTTTTAAATTACTTTTATTATTTAATACACCAAAATACCAACTTTTGCATATACAGTACTACTAAAATATGAAAGTATTATTTCCTTCATGTCAGCATCCAACTAACCAAATTTGTATCCTTGATTCTGAATACAATGATCAGAATATGGATAAATATTAACATCAGAATAATCTAGCACAAATTTTGCTGTGCTTTTGTATCACAGTATCACAGTATGCTAGAGATTGGAAGGGACCTCAAAAGATCATCTAGTCCAATCCCCCTGCAGGAGCAGGAACACCTAGATAAGGTTACACAGGAATGTGTCCAGGCAGGTTTTGAATGTCTCCAGAGAAGAAGACTCCACAACCTCCCTGGGCAGCCTGTTCCAGCGTTCTGTCACCCTCACTGAGAAGAAGTTCCTTCTCAAGTTTAAGTGGAACCTCTTGTGTCCCAGTTTGTACCCATTACCCCTTGTTTTTTCTTCTTCATGTGGGGAGTTTTACCTTTCAAGAAATTAGGAATCTACTCATCCATTTAATTATACTTATTTAGTTAAAGTAACTTTTATCGTGACTGTTCTGTGAAATCAGGATTTTTAGCAGATAATTGAGAGAAAACTTCTAAGCAGAGTAATAATTTGTGATCATTTCTATGTTATTTCATTCAGTCTAACTGTGAAACAACAAAAGAGAATTTGGAGAACAGGAAAAAATTATTTTTTATTGCTGAACTACACAATATAATCCCCTAATTCACTGTTATTTAATCAATGTTGATAGAAACATTGATAGATATAGTAGGGATATGTGCTTCTGAGTTATCACAAAGCAATCTATTTAATTGCTGGTGGTGTATTAATAATGAAACGTATTACATTTTTTGCTTGTTAAATTTGAGAATCTCTGACATGCTAACATGGAGGGATTTAATATAGAAAAACTTCACCTTCTTTGAAACTGGCAACATGCATAGGATAAGATCTATTGAAGACTTTATTAAAAACGCCATTTTAAGCAAAATTGATTAAAGAAAATCCTGAAGTTTTCAAACAACTTTTATACTGGGGAGCAGACTTGCCAGTTATAGAGAGTGTTACATTAATGTTTCTAGAAAGGCAAATGTTTGGCAGAAACCTAGCAAATGACTACAAGAATTATGATAAAAATCTCTAATATTCTAAGCTTAAAAGGGAAGAAACCATCTTTATCCACTTATGACAAAATTTACTGTATCAGAAATCCTTCTATAAACCATATAGACACCAGAGATTAGCTGCTGTCCTTGATCTAATAGGTTTACAACCAAGATATATAAAGACGACACAGACTCTGCTGGCGTTATTTTAAAATATCCAAATAAGTTTCAATATCCTAAGAAGTTTCACAACACACAAGGTAACTCTGTACACCACTAGCCCCATTCCTATTGAAGACCACAGAAGAAATCCTACTGGTTTCACCCAGAACTAAATGCAAAAGGAGATATCTTCTGTTGTATAAAGGGTCTGTGGTAAAGAGGAAGCGGGTCAAGGCAGTTTGCGCAGCAGCTCGCTTAGGCATGCAAGCGGGAGGGTGAGCACTCATCGTATGATCAGGGCCCAGTCCGGGAGCTCTGCTCTGGCTGCCCCGGTGGTGGCCAGCGTAGGCACCCAGACAGAGCCGATGAGAGGGGAGGCTGCAGTGCAGAGCTCGGGGTGTAGAGAGTGCCTGCACTGGTCTGGTGAGGGATCTTTGTCTCTGAATTGGAGAGACATCAATTTGACAGATGGACCACTCGGTGGATAAAGAACTGGCTGGCTGGTCGCACACAAAGAGTTGTGGTCAATGGCTCAATGTCCGGCTGGAGACCAGTAACGAGTGGTGTCCCTCAGGGATGGTGTCGTGGTTTAAACCCAGTCAGGTAGCTTGTTCACTCACTCCCAGTGAGTGGTGCCGAGCTGACAACAATCGAGGTCCGTGTCCGTGCCTCCCCGCACCGGGGCTCTCCCCTTCCCCGACGAGAGAGTGCAACTCCTACGGGTTGAGACAAAAACAGTCCAGCAACAAATCACCACCGCTACTATCAGCTACAACAATGATAAGGGAAAATAACAAGGGAAGAGAATACGATACCACCGGCCAAGAGAAACGAGCTCCACCCGGAAACCCCTGGGGCCTACCCCTCACCCCGGGCATGACGTGCTGGGATGCTGGAGAGCCCCGGCTTCCTCACAGCTTCCCCTCCTCCCTCATGAGCCTCACAGAGTCCTTGGTCAGGGTGAACATCGGCTTCACCAACACTGTTCTCAAACTGGAAGTCAAAACACAGCACTGTACCAGTTAACACAAAGCGGAACCCAGGACAGATGGGTGTTGGGACCGGTCTTGTTTAACATCTTCGTCGCCTATAGGGGGCCTATAGGGATGCTGGAGAGGGATTCTTCATTAGAGACTGTAGTGACAGGACAAGAGGTAATGGGTTCAAACTTAAACAGGGGAAGTTTAGATTGGGTATAAGAAGGAAATTCTTTCCTGTTAGGGTGGTGAGGCACTGGAATAGGTTGCCCAGGGAGGTTGTGAATGCTCCACCCCTGGCAGTGTTCAAGACCAGGTTGGATGAGGCCTTGGGTGATATGATTTAGCATAAGGTGTCCCTTCCCACGGCAGGGGGGTTGGAACTAGATGATCTTAAGGTCCTTTCCGACCCTAACTATTCTATGATTCTATGATTCTATTTCTGCTTTTGAAGGAGGAGGTTGGGATATGGAAAACACTGTAAGTGATCCAGCTCTGACTTCCAAACTAAAATTTTCCTTTTATTTCCATGTTATTCCTTTTTATTTTTATTGATAAATGTCTGCTGTGAGCATACATTTTGCTTTCCAAATTGTTCTGGCATCACCACTAGAGAGATATAGAGAGAATTATCCTGGAGAGGCTCAAAGTTTACTTTGTATCTCAGGAATTCTCTGCACCAGCTTTCTGTAAGCAAAGTTGCTTTTATTCTGCCTCTCTTGGAAACAGTTTTTCCACTCTCTTAATCTTATTTTCTTTGTTCTGAATGGAATAAAGATAGCTTCACGGTAGTTCAGGAAAACAGATGGGACATGAAACTCAGGATAGTACAGGCATGTTTGGAGAAAGAAAGCACTGGAGTTTGGTTTACTGGAGTTAACATAAATTAAAACCAAAAAGATTAAAAGACTTAATTTTAAATGATGATTTCAAATATTAAATATCATTCTGGAATAAGCAGAGAGATCTTACATTAAGCAGGTTCTTCCTTGCTTGGCTTCATACAGAATCCCCTTTGTGGGATTTTCAGCTGTGCGAAAGACAGCAGAGGTCAGAGAAGGAAGAAACGAAAAAGTACCATATGTGTGTCTTTAGGACTGACTGTCATTCTTCCAGACTAAAATAGAAATCTCAATAGATAGCTCCAAATGTGTGGTTATGCAACACAACTTGGCTAACAGCAGCTGATTGAATTAAGACCATAGAATTTGCCTTGTCCTCTGAAATGAATAATGAACTTAAGATAAAATATGAGTTCAAAACTGAAGCATTGAGGAGTACAGTGAACTTCACAGAGGATATGAAAACTCAGATTCCAGCTGATTAAACTCTGCTTCCCTTCTGAAGTAAAAATGGTAAAACGTGAATGATCCCAAAGCACCAATTGCTATAACTAGTGTTTCAAGTCTCAGCCTATTACACAAAATTAGGGGGAATAAGTGTCCTAGGACTGTATCTGAGCATTTCAAGAATACGAGAAGGAAATTCATTTCAGTATTACGTAATGTTTGAGTGACAATTAATACTGAAGACATCTATTCAGCCAACTGATTGTAAACAAGTGTCCACTCATCCAAAATAGGTGGTGCAAGAGCTCTGCATACTTCTGATTGCATATTTGCAAGTACAGGGTATGTAGCTGAATTTCTCTGTTTCTGTAGGAAGTTGTTGCTCGTTTAGACTGTAGAAAAGTGAGTTCATGGAAGGTCTATGTATATGTATTTACATATATACACAGACCTTTGTATTTTACTATAATGATGGAGCATGCTAAGGTTTAAATGTCATTTGAAAAAAATGTGCATTTATTTTGTCCACTTTGATGCATTCCTAGGATACTGAACTTATCCCAGGTTATAAACATCAGTATTTTTTTTTTGTAAAGGTAAACAAGTTAAGACCTTTTAATTATTTCTAATTCATAAGAGCAAAACAGCTGTGGTATCTACACTACAGAAAAAATCATGTAGTAACAGAAATGGTTTGTGCAGTCAGTGAGATCTATATTGCACTTCTGTGGAATATAACTCTACAGCAAACAGAATAGAGAATTTCTTATGTCATTTGTTCACCTTTTTTGTACATCACACTGTCTTCTTATTGATGAGATAGTCCTTTCCTATTTCTAGGAGGCAGGAAGGATGGGACAGGATTTGTGTTAGTATAAGTACGTTTGATTCTAAAGATTCTTTCTAACTATTTAACTGACAGCATAACTAAAAGTAAAACATGCAAAGAAAGAATACTATAGTAGTTGGTCTGTTGGGAAAATACTTTGTTTTAAATGCAATTTTTTTAAAAAAGCCTGTGTACCTATCAGCTTGTGCTTCAGTTACAGGGAATAAACAACTCTTGAAGAAATATTATTAAGATGTGCAACCTCTAGGTACCCAATTTTAACTATCACATGGTTTGTCCTAGAGGAGTCTTCCCAGAGGGGCCCTTAGCACTGTGTCATAGGTCAGAGGTCTTGTTCCAGTGGTAGGAAATTCTGGCTGTGAGATACTTTTCTGTCTTTTACAGTATTACTTGTGGGGAATCTGGAAATATTGGTAATCAAATGAGAACACAGAATTATTCTTTGGTGCATGCAAAAATCTGATCTAATTGCAAGCTGTAATAGATAGCTCCCTTTTCTCAACATGTAGAAAGACTAAACATGACTAGTTGAAGAGAAAGAGAAAAAAAAGAGAAATTAGCTAGCACTTATTCATCACAGGTCCAGTGGGATAACCCTGTAACCTTGTAAGGGTTCTTTTTGAAGAGGTTCACTTGACTGGTATGGAAATGGTTCTGCTCCCATATGTAAATCTCTTATTTCAGGAATATTCAACATTAGCAATGCTGTGTACTTATTGTCTTATAATGTGTTGTTATTAATTTTTTTTTGTAATGGTTAAAATCTTGTCAACTGATTAGTTCATTCTGTGCACTTGCACTTAATCATCCGTGTTACCAAATCAGCATGGTTTTTGATTTAAAGAAAACCAATTATAAACTGTAATTTTAGATTCTATCTTTCTGAATGCTTTGTTTAAGTTATTTCAGTGGAATTACAGTTTTCCTTATTCTCTCTAGACAAAAAGAAGAGAAGCAGCTTTATGAGAGTATTTCTTTCAGGGTGTCATCTTGATATTTTAAACTATTTGACACTAAGTATTTGCCACTTCTGAAAGAGAGAAAAAATACACATTCTGTTAGACCACACAGCTAGACTTGAAATGACAGCGCTGAGGATACATTTTATGGGTAAAATTTGAGTCTAAACTTTCCTTTTGAAAAGTGTTGGAAGAATACATTAAGATAAGATCAGTCAGTCATCATGCTCAAAACCCCAACAAATTTAGCAGTGAGATTATTTTTCTGTAATTAAGACTAACTCATCTCTTACACATATAGCAGATAATAAAAAGCTATCACATACTGATGCATATAATTCCTGGGATTGAATCTATATTAGAACTTGTGTTTCAAACTGTTTTCTAAAGGAAGACCTAGCGAAAGATGAAAATAAAATTCTTTATCTCAGGATATTCCCATTTCATTTCAGGAGATGAAAACAATATTGAAATTGTTCTGTCTTTCAGAAAAGAAAAAAGAAGCTGCCACCAAAGAAGTGGTTAGTGAAGGACTACAGCTCTGCAGTTAGTGAAGAGAAAGATACCAAATGATTTTCACCCTAAAAGCATAGATTTTAGTGCTTTAATTAAAAAAAAAAAAATAAATTCGTTGTCTGGAATTACTCTAACTCCAGATTTACAAAGTATACAAAGAAAAGTAAACATATATTTGTGCATTTTTCTGACTTAGAGCAACAATGCTTAATTTTTAAATGAAAAATTAGAAGTGAAAAGTAGACATAAGCAAATATAGCATGATCTCTATGATAGCAGAGCTCTCTACATGGTGAAATTAGTGTTAGCATTGTCAATAGGTATTCAGGAGCTGAATGGGGATAACAGTGATATTGGATGGGTGCACTGCTGTAGCTCTGCAGAGTGGCAGGAAATATCTATGAGCCTGTTCGTTTACTTTTCATGGGAACAAAACGGAATTATCAGTAAAACAGATTAGCAGCAAATCCAATTCATTTTCTGTTATCAGTCTCCTCAACTGTGCCTCTACCCAGGAGGATAACACCTCATTCTTTCCACTGTTATGTTAAGTCATTCTTGCATTGTGAAGTGCTGTGGTTCCTCTGCCCTGTGATTCCACATTAGCAGCCTGAGCTCTGCAAACCAGCACTACCTCAGTGCATGGTATGAAAGAAAGAAAGTGAACCTGTACCATTACTTCCAGGCTAGCTCAACTGAGGCTCTAAGCCTATTATTTGAGACTTTCTTGGTGCAGACTCATTTGACCTTATGCTTTGTCACCTTGTGTGTAGAAAGAGAAGATAACATTGGTGCAGTGTCTTTTCTTAGGAATTTAGTCCCATCTTTGGGGGAAGTACTTTGCTTCAAACCTTTTTACTGGAGATCAAGGAGAGATCACGTTCCTCTATTCTGGACAGAGTTTATTTGAAAAGAACCTCACTTTCATCAGCCATCTCATTTACTATATTTGTCTGCATGTTTTCCTAGTTTTTTTTTGTTTCATTGAAATAGTCTGAAAATAATAGTAAATAATAATGTCACCCAGTGACACTTTCGTAACAGTAATGTATTTTTTTCAGCTTCACTGTGAGCTAGATTCATATTTTAAAGTACTTGCTGACTGCTATTATGGTAATCTGAGTTTGAACTTAAAAAAAAAGATCAGCTTCTTCTCCTGTATTATTGAAAATGTTGTGGGATTAATTGCAAATTGTGTGTTTCAGTGAATCTCATTTGAAAAACCTGACAGTGTTCCACAGACTTCACTGGTGCTGGTTCTCACTTTACTTGCCCTCCCTGAAAACTGCTACTTTGCCTCTCCTATAGAAGTTCAATGTTTGCTATCATAAATTTCAAGAGAAGGTTGGAGCTTAATTTTGTAATGTACTGTCCTGGCTTCAGCAGTAGCAGGCTTTTTTCTCCTTCTTGGCAGCTGGTGCAGTGCTGTGTTTTGACTTTCAGCTTGCGAACAGAGCTGATAGCAATGTTTTGGTTTGGCCAAGGACTTTGTGAGCCTCATGCTCTGCTAGGGAGGAGGGGAAGCCAGGAGGAAGCAGAGACAGGACACCTGACACGAACTGACCAAAGAAGTATTCCATATCACAGCACGTCATGCCCAGGAGGTAACTGAGAGTTACCCAGAAGGGCTGGGACTGCAGGGCTGGAGGAGGTATTGGTCAGTGCTTGGTCGGCTGGGGGCGGGGGGGCGAGTTATCGGTCAGCTGGTGCTGAGGTGTTGTATTCTCTTCCCTTGTTATTTCCTTTATCATTATTATTATTGGTGGTAGCAGTAGTGATTTGTGTTATACCTTAGTTACTAAACTGTTCTTAACTCAACCTGTGGGAGTTGCATTCATTTCGATTCTCTTCTCCATCCCTCCAGGAGCAAGGGGAGAGCAAGAAGAGGGGGAGTGAGTGAACAAGCTGTCTGGCTAGGGTTTAAACCACGACGTGTACCAATGCCTCACCAGTAAGACTAGCCCCTTTAATGGTGAATGAATGACTGATTTAAGCGCTTTAAGACCCATTACAAGCCTTCACTATATAATTATTTGCTTATTTGTTATTCTAGAAATTTCTGGAGGTCTTAAACGTAATTTGTTTCTGTACCTGACTGCATTTGGGTAGGATTATTTATTATCCCCTTAAGACAAAACCATCCTAATGTTTTTTTCTTGATAAATATTAATCTGGAGGAAGGTACTTCTAAACAATGCAACACCTAAAGTTTAGCTGCTGCGTAGTTGTGCCTATGCGTATAATATACTTGCAGATACTTCACTAAAAGAAAATCATTGTGATTGGAAACACCTGTTGTGAAACCTGAACTCAGAACACATCAAGCTGCAACTGCAAAACACGGCCAAAATTCTTCCTTTATTAGCAGTCAATGATTTGAATCAGCCTGTTGGGTAATGTGCTTGGAGTTCTTAATACCTATTTTTGTCCACTCACATAATTACTTTTTTATCTACAGTTGAGTGGAACATTTCAATATTTAATTAAAACTGTGTAAAATGATTACTATTTTGATCAAACCTGGGTTTGGATCCAACCAATTTGCTGACATGAACTCAGCATGTCTCACCTTCTACTAAAAACCATCATTAAGGTCACATCTGCTTCCCATGACTCCATCAAAACCGGCCTTGCTTTATGACCACATCCTTCAATAAAAAGGCTCTTCAAAATTGTTTAAAATTGCATCCTCTGTCTATGGAATATTTCCAGACTGGGGATATGCAGATCACTTTAAGTCAATACAGTATCACAGTATCACAGTATGCTAGAGATTAGAAGGGACCTCGAAAGATCATCTAGCCCAATCCCCCTGCCGGAGCAGGAACACCTAGATAATGTTACACAGGAATGTGTCCAGGCGGGTTTTGAATGTCTCCAGGGAAGGAGACTCCACAACCTCCCTGGGCAGCCTGTTCCAGTGTTCCGTCACCCTCACTGAGAAGAAGTTTCTTCTCAAGTTTAAGTGGAACCTCTTGTGTTACAGTTTGTACCCATTACCCCTTGTCCTATCATTGTTTGCCACTGAGTAGAGCCTGGCTCCATCCTCGTGACACTCCCCCTTTATATATTTATAGACACTTATAAGGTCACCCCTCAGTCTCCTCTTCTCCAAACAAGAGAGACCCAGCTCCCTCAGTCTTTCCTCACAAGGGAGATGCTCCACTCCCTTAATCGTCTTCGTTGCCCTGCGCTGGACTCTCTCCAGCAGCTCCCTGTCCTTCTTGAACTGAGGGGACCAGAACTGGACACAATATTCCAGATGCGGTCTCACCAGGGCAGAGTAGAGGAGAAGGAGGACCTCTCTCGACCTACTAACCACCCCCCTTCTAATACACCCCAGGATGCCATTGGCCTTCTTAGCCACAAGGGCACAGTGTTGGCTCATGGTCATCCTGTCGTCCACTAGGACCCCCAGGTCCCTCTCCCCTACACTGCTCTCTAGCAGGTCGTTCCCCAACCTATACTGGAACCTGGGGTTGTTCCTGCCCAGATGCAGGACTCTACACTTTCCCTTGTTATATTTCATCAAGTTATTCCCTGCCCAACTCTCCAGCCTGTCCAGGTCTCGCTGGATGGCAGCACAGCCTTCTGGCATGTCAGCCACTCCTCCCAGCTTAGCGTCATCAGCAAACTTGCTGATAGTACACTCAATTCCCTCATCTAAATCGTTGATGAATATATTAAATAATACCGGTCCCAGTACTGACCTTTGAGGCACTCCACTAGTTACAGGCCTCCAACTAGACTCCACCCCATAGACTACAACTCTCTGGCTTCTCTCCTTCAGTCAGTTCGCAGTCCACCTCACTACCTGATCATCCAGTCCACACTTCCTCAATTTAGCTGTGAGGATGCTGTGGGAGACTGTGTCAAATGCTTTGCTGAAGTCAAGGTAGACCACATCCACCGCTCTGCCATCATCCATCCACCGGGTTATTTCCTCATAAAAGGCTAAGAGATTGGTCAAACATGATTTCCCCCTGGTGAAGCCATGTTGACTGCCCCTCATAACCCTCTTATCCTTGATATGCCTTAAGATGGCACCAAGGATAAGGTGTTCCATCACTTTCCCAGGGATGGAGGTGAGGCTGACCGGTCTATAGTTACCCGGGTCCTCCTTCTTGCCCTTTTTGAAGACCGGAGTGACATTTGCTTTCCTCCAGTCCTCAGGCACCTCTCCCGTTTCCCAAGACTTGGTAAAGATGATGGAGAGTGGTCTAGCAATGACTTCCGCCAGTTCCCTCAACACCCGCGGGTGCATCCCATCTGGACCCATGGATTTATGGATGTCCAGATTGCTCAACTGATCTCTAACCCATTCCTCATCGACTAAGGCAAACCGCTCCATTGACCTGACTTCATCTAAGGTCTCAGGGGTACAGGGCTCTTCAGGACATATACAGTTCACTGCACAACCAAAAGACACTCTAGCTATTGAAGTTACCTACTACTCTTGATTCTTGTGTTAGACAAAAGGAAATTTTAGAGGACTAACAGTGAACTTTAAACTCTACCCTACTTTTTTTGAGAGCATCAGGACATAACTATGGGACTATAAGATTCTGCTGTTATCCCATATAAATCTCTTCTGTTAGCCTTTAAAGGTTAGAAATTGCATAAAATGTAATATAGGCATCACTGGTGTGCTAATATACCCTAGAATGTGCATGAAGGGAAAAATTTGCACTCATTCAACTCAGATTTTATCTACACATGACTTAAGCTCTTCAGAAAAATAGCTGGAAAAATCGCACAAACCAGCCTTAAAGCAGCTGCATAGTTCTACTCCAGGTCCTATATAGTTCTGATTCTCATTATGACCTTCTGGTACAAAAGTTAGAAACAAATCACCTTTTCTTCCCCCCCCCTTTAAACTCTGCCAGCCCTGCTTTCACCATTCATTTACAAGCTATTACTTATACTGGAGCATGTAGATAATCACTATCATGCTATTCTTTTTTACAGGTTCAAGGAGAAGTAAAATGATTCCCATCCTAAGATATTCATGTCTCTATTTATTCTAGCAATCTGAAAAGTTAAGGGTGGGTTGACTTTTGACAGTTCTCCTCTGTCCCAAGATTTATATTTACAAATGTAAATGGATACTGCATTAATTGGTGATTACTCAGAACTGAACAAAAAGGGAATTTTATATGAAATAAGACTTTATGACTGCCACCTTACTTATTACACCATTCTGTGTCTACAAACCTTTCTTGGACATCCCAGGATATCAGTCTCAGGTTGGCTGAAATCACTTTTTTTTTTTTAAATGTCCTTAAAACTACAACTGAATCACATGCAAGTGCCAAATAGACTAAAGTTCAGAAAACTAGAGAGAACTGTGTATGAAGTTGAGTGTTGCTGTTGCCAGTTTCTGATATTCCTAGTCAACGCTGGTGAAGAACAACCAGATCTGGCTGTTAGTGTGTGTTCTGTGTCTCAATATACAAACTATCAACCTTGTCTAAAACAAGGGAAAAAAAAGGAAAAAAAGGTAAAAAAATCAAACCAAAACCATTTGAACAGGATTGCAGACTTGGCCTGAGGATGCAAAGATCCTGGCAATGTTTTTGCACAGAAAATTTTGCCATAGATTCAAATTATACAAGAGGAGAAACTTGTGTTGGCAGGCACAAAGCTGAAGAACCGCAGGTGACAAGCACCATAAGCTCTTGTCCTGGGCCCAACATTAAGTATTTTAAGTATTCATGTGTTTTATGATGAATGATTATCAAGAACAGACAGAATTGTGAAGGTGTTAAGTCAGTGCTTGGTCTTACATTCAGACCATTGATGCTTGACAGTGTGTGTGATCATATATGAGCTAATGATGAAATAATATCTGTGAAAGTCACTTAGGCTTGCATGATATGCCTGTTGAAATTTGTACACTGTGCTTGCACCAGTTTTTATCATATTTAGGATTAAGGTTACTCTTGCAGGAATTTAAACATTAAATGATTACCAGTATACACAAGGGCAAAAAAGATATATCACAACAGGAATCTCTTCTCTGATTTTGAAAGATGAGATTTTCTGGTGTTGTCCCCAACCAAATATGTTTCATTAGGGATTTTTTTTTTTTTTAATAAATGTCTGTAGTCACCCAATTGACTCTTCAAGATTCTTGATTAAAAATATTAAATATTGAGCCTTGTCAAAGCAAGAAAGGTCTATGAGCTTTTCAGTAGACTGAAATGCTTGCTTGCATTCAGCTTTGGACTAACAAACATTAAAGTTATGAATCAGCCCCTGGCGGACAGCTCATTACTTCTTCTAAATGTAGTCATAGAACTTGAGTTCTGCTTGTTCATACACTAATTCACCTTGAAAAAATTTGAATAATTCTAACAGCAAAGTTTATGAGGTAACTCCTAGAAGACTAGAATTTGCCTTGTTTGGTTTAGGGGAAAAAAAAAAAAGATAGCATCTAACTAACTTTCTATCAAATAAAAAAAAATTAAAACCTTTTTGGGCTTATCATGCTTTTCAGAAATGTGAAAACTTGCATGAAAATTGTATTAATAAGCTGGAAGTATTCCAGTGAATATCACAACTAAATCTATTCTGTCAGGCATGATGACAGATGATGAGTAAAAAGTCATGTAGCATCTGGAATGCTTGTCCATGAAGGCTCATTCAGAATAGTGGAGGATTTTGGTTGAGCAGTACACTGATGACAAACACATTATATCAAAAGGGACTGTGTAAGACTAAATGCAGTTGTTTAAGAAAACATTTCAAAGGCATATAGTAACAGGACAAGGGGCAATGGCTTTAAATGGAAAGAGGGTGGATTTAAATTAGATATTAGGAAAAGATTCTTTAAGGGTGGTGAGACACTGGAACAGGTTGCCCTGACAACTTGCGTATGCCCCATCCTTAGCAGTGTTTGAGGCCAGGTTGGATAAGGCTTTGAGCAACCTGGTTTAATGCAAGGTGTCCCTGCTATTGGATGGGAAAAAAGGTCTTTTCCAACCCGAACCATTCTATGATTTTATAATGCTGATTCTATGACATCTTAAAAGCATGCTTACTTTGAATACACGTTAACACCCAGCTTCTGGGAGTTTTTACTCAAAAGCAGACCTTAAGCAGCAATGAAACCTAGGATGGCAGAAAGCATACATTTCTTCAGAGACCATACATACGGGCAGTATGACCATGGAAAAATACCCTGCTCATACCCTGGGTAGTGCTGTAAATTCAACCATAAAAATATACAGATATTTGTTCACTTTTGAGCAGGTATCAGTCATGTCTTCCTTATGACACTGTGATTCTCAACAATAAATCGAGGTATATTTTGCCAAATAATGTTCTACAATCTGACAGATAAGCACTGCCAAACTCTAGCAGAACAGCACTGTGTATTCAGCTAGGGCAGTGTAAATATTTCATATATTAGAGTAACTATCATAGTTGATAAACTCGTGGGAATTCTTACTTATAAATTACTATACTAGATAGCAATCATAAGTAATTTACCACGGATATCATAGACTAATAATTTCAATTGCTACTCTACTTTTAAAAAGTGGACTTGTGGAAAATGCAAAGTAAAGGCATTTCTACTATTTCAGGGTAGTTTTTGTGGTAACACTGTCTTTGTCCTTGGGCAGAACATATTTCAAATTAAAATTTGCAAGTAGACACAGGAATTATTTTGGTGATGAAATTTCCAGTAATTCTCAAAAAACAAGGGTTTTTAAAACAGAAATATTTTCATGAAAATGTGTAGGGTGCTAGTAAAAATATTATCTGGAGATATTTTTCTGTCCTTTTTGAAAACGGTGGAAGGCACCTATCCAATCTTTTCAATTCACTAGGACATCCAGATCTTCATTAATTCAGGTAAGTATCTGTACTGTCAAACTAATTGGGATCAGATACTTTCTGCGAGCTGCCCTCAAAGTCGCCCATGCATAATATGCTTATCTGATGCCAGGCTAACATCCCTGACACAGCACTTGGATTTTCTGAGCTGATCATGAAGTTAATTCTCTGGTAACATGGATGTAAATAAAACCTTGTGATCATACATTATTTAATAGAAATTGCTTTGATCAGTTGTGACTTTCCAGTTTATCTGCTTTGTTAGGAGGTAGTAGTGTCTTGTCAAGATGTCTGGCAGCAGTTTGCATAAAATACCTCTGTAATCCATGTATTGTTGCATGAATGAGGTATTTATGCAACTTCTGTATTTAATTTGAGATTTTTTTTATTACTTAACTTGAAGGAAATTGAAGACATGTTAGGTCTGGAAGCAAGGTTTACCAAGTCATATAAGGAGAGGTCATATGCTCTTTTATGTTGGATTCATTACTTTGGCTACACTGAATGGAGTATTTTCAAAAATTCTCTAATGGTTTTTTGAACAAAATTCATTAAGAAAAAATATATAAAAATTATATTTTAAATGGGAAAATGAAATAATAATAGAATCCTAAAATGTCAGATTAACATCTTCAAACTGAAGACTTGTATATATTCTACATGAGACTTCGTAATGCATGGTGTTTAAATGGGGTTTCGCTACAGCTGCAAACGGCTGTTTACCCCTGAAAGGAACTTATCTTGCAAAGAAATAAGTATTATCCAGAGATCATGGCAGAAAAAAAATAGTACAATTCCTCTTTTAAGCTCACATTTTTACTAAGCAGATATATCTTACATGAAAATCGAAGTTATTGTGGCCATTATTAAGAATGTCTTGCTTAATGATCTAAATCTTATCGCTGCTGCTACTTCTTTTCCAACAGAGTAAGAAACAAAGAAAGCAACAACAGCTTTAGCAAGGGCAGAGTACAAGAGATGTTGCCAAGGAGACAGAGTAGGAAGTGTTGAGGATGTTTACTTGGGAGTGTTGTGGACTGTTGTATACATGTGGACTAGATAGCTTAAGCCCTGTATCAGAAACTATCTAGTGAAAGTGAACCTGCTGTTTTGTAATTTTTTTTTTATAATTGCATGATTCCATTGAAGTCATGTGGAGCCCAATGGGAGCAGTTTTTCATCAAACAAAATTCAGTAGGGCAGAAAAATTTTGTACATTATTAATCATTATTCATGTAGCCACAGACTATCAATAAATCAATTCTATGCGCCATGTAAAAGCATTATGCAGTTATAAAATAGAAAAGGATGGGATATGAACTATTGTAAAGAAATATTTTTTTACTGTACAATATTGAAACCTAAATGACTCTGAAGAGTTTACTAGGTTTTTATTTACTTGCTTCATGAAGCAAACTTTGGAGATAAATAACATAAGCTAGCTGTCATGTAATGAAGCTTGCTCCTGATCTTCAACCAAAGAAACCTTTACAAGAGTATAACTAGACATATATTAAAGGAACACACCCCTCTATCTTTTTAAGTGCCACAAGACAAAGAATGATGAAATGTTTCTGATGCTACATGACTTGTAAATCTCATTTCACTCATAAAACTCGGTTAACTATGCAGACACATCATTGTAATGATTTTCAACTAAATAATACTTTTGAGAAAATAAATCTATTTCTTATTTTATTGAAATAAATTTTGTAAGTTGCATTTCAACTGAACAGGTGATGAACACTAAAAAATAATGTGGTACAAAATGGCAGGGTCATTTAGCCTTGGCAATTAAAATTGAGTAGGCACACGCCTTTTAATTTTGATATGCTGACCAAGAACAAACATTTGAAAACTGTCAACACTGAGATGAAATTCATAGGAAACTGTAGGTCTGGTCCTTTTCTCAGTTGTGCTGCATTTTAAATAGGAATAACATTTTTTATATTTAATCTGTATTTAAATGTATTTGGTTTTGGCACTTGCTGTTTTGGACATAACTCAGTTTGCTTGTCAGATCAAATGAAAATTTCATGGCTGTTTCCCCTACCAGCTGTAACAAATCTCCACATTTTGTTGTCTGGTATTGCCTCTCTTCTCTTGGAGAACCCTCTGCTAGGTTCTTAGTTGGACAGAATCACCCTGTTTGGCAGATGTTTCATTTTCTATCTGTCAATTCCACCTTTTGCTCTGCATCCTAAAGTAAAAGATAAATGTACCTTCTGAGCTCAATAAACAAAAATATTAACATGGATTTCTCAGCATTTCACAGAATCACAGACTCACTGAAGCTGAATGGGACATTAGAAGGCTTCTAGTCCAACATCCCTGCTCAAAGCAGGGTCTATGTTGAATTCACACTGGGCTATTTACAGCATTATCCCTCTGGTTCTTGAAAATCCCCAGGGATGGACATTTCCCAGACTCTCTGGGCAACCTACTTCATAGAATCATAGAATCAATCATAGAATCATAGAATCATAGTCAACGCTTAATTATCCTTTTGGTGCCCTTTTTTTTTCATTATATCCAGTCAGAAATTTCCCCTGTATCAATGTATGACAAATGCTTCTAATTCTTCTCTTTTACATGTCAGTAAAGAGCCTAGTGCTATCATCTCATAATGCTGTGATTTCAATGGAACATAAAAGCAATGTCTTGGAATGAGAACAAAAATCTGTTTAATAGCTTGTATCCTTTCTGGGATTGTACTTTAATCATATGACTAGGAAAGAGGGCAGCCTATAGTGGTATTTCCTCAGAATATTTCCCACTCCTCCAATAATTTATGGCCCAGGAATTCCCTAAACCAACAGTGATATTTTTGCATCAAATAACCTGCATGAATTTGGTTTATTCACATTCTCTTGCTGCAAGGATCTTCACAGATCAGCTTTGGTGTGTGCAAAGAATTGATCTAATTTATTTTCAACCTGTCATCTAATATTTCTTTTTTATGACCTATTAAGAGCTAGGAACTCAAGAGGCACTGAATGATTGTTTCCCATTTCCACTCTTTACAGTTTTACTGGACTTTATTCTATACACCTTCAGTTTTCTCTCTTCCAGTCTAGACTTCTCAGTCATCGACCATTTTGAGGTTGTTTTTAATTTTCCTGTCCTTCCCTGAGACTTTCCTAGCCAAACTAGAAATCCCAAAAGTACCTTGAGACAAGAGGGTCAAAACTGCACAAACCAGCTACATATTCATACTGCAGCATAACATTATCTCTTTTGTTCATCGTTCCTGTCTGTGTAAAGTAACACTGTCTGTTCTGTTTTCCACTCTTGTCTGTATAAGACCTTTTGGGACTGCTACTGGTCTGGTGTCTCCATGAAAATCTTTGGGACAATCCGAGATATCAACCTGTATGACAATCATCTGACAAAAGCCCAGCATTTTGTATGTAAAGTCAGGACTGTGTTTTCTCTATGAGCATCCTTTCACATTTACCATCTTTGAAAGTCTTAGCTGCAAAAGCCCCTGTATTGTCTGGCTTTGCCTATGTTTAAGCTTTCTAAAAAATCAACTTTACTGATAATAGTATAAGGTTATGAGCATGTTTGCTATCCTAAAAGAATTAACGCCTTTTTATTTGCAAATAGAATTCAGCCACTCTTTAAATAGCTCAGAATTTGTTCTCATTAACTGACATCAGCAAATAAAGATGAAAGAATAATATACTAAACAAAGCATATTTTTTCCTATTTGACACGTGTGGTTTTAATCATTAATGATAACACTGTAGATCACCATTCTGATGAAGGATTGAAAAAAATGTATTCAATTTATAAAATTAAGGAGGTTTGAGTAATTTGAGGCCTCTTTTCTCTATATTAAATATTGGAGCAACATAAAAGTCTCTTTCATTTAGCTACTGCACTAAACAGTAAGATTGTAATATATGTTCAAATTCATATTCTCAAGTAACGTCTCGGCGCTTTAAGTCTCTTACTTTTAAAAGTTTGCTAAGCAGTCAATATTTAGTCAAACTATAAGTGAAATCCTTGAGATAACTAAGGTAGGCAAGATTTACACAATTTCCCAAACTGGTCACTGCTTTTCTCTCTAAAGTGAATTCTTGGGTTAAGACTTCTTTGTTCAAAAGTGCTAAGGGCTTTTCCTCTGCTGCAGATCCACACAAGGTGCATGTAGGTACATAATTTGAGGGATAAGTTTGCTGAGCATCTCCCTTGGGGCTGAGGGTTAGTAGGGCTATACAGTACCATGTCACTGTCTTTGAGTCCAGTAAGAACACCATGTTAATTTGACATGATTACAGAAATAGTATTAGACAGCTTGTCTGAGTTCATCTTTTTTCATTATTTTGATGTCATAAAAGTCATTCTTTCATCCATCTTCAATTTCCAGTAGAAGTGGATGAGGAAAAAGAATCATCTTTCAGGTCTGTCACCATCCTAGTTTCTCTGACCAGATGGCAGCATATTGGTCTCTAAAGGTTTTAAATATTGCTATAGTTATCTAATCATATAATGGGTTTGAATTGTAAGGGAATATCATCTAGTTTTAACTGCTCTGTCAGGTAGCAGGAACACCTTCCACTAGACGAGGTTGCTCAAAGCCCCGCTCAGTCTGGCCTTGAAGACTGCCAGGGACGGGGCAACCACAACTTCTCTGGGCAACCAGCACCAGAGCCTCACCAGCCTCATAGTGAAGAATTTCTTCCTAATCTCTAATTTCTATTTCTTCCTAATATCTAGTGTAGCTTTCCAGCCACTATTCTCCAAGCCTGTAACATTGCATTGGGTTGTTGTGGCCCAAATGTAGGATCTGGCACTTTGCCTTGTTGAACCTCATCCCATTGGTCATAGCCTATAGATCCAGCCTGTCCAGATCCCTCTGCAGAGCCTTCATTTCTTATCATCCTTCAGATGACCAACACTCCCAGCTATTACCTCTCATCCTATCACAACGTGGTGCAGTTTCTTACTTTGAGGCATCTGGATGATACAATACAGATGTACTGTACCATGAAATACATTTCTTCACTGAAACTAGCATGGAAAATGTTAAGAAATCCCCATGAATAAGATTTTGATTACCTGGATATGACAGGGTTTTCAACTCTTGTGGTTTTACTGAGTATTTGATTTTGCTGGAATTTATATTTCTCTATCTACCCCAGCTGCTTAAATTGAGAAGCTAAGCTTTCTTTTTTGAAATATAACTGCTTGATTTGGGAAACAGCTTGACTAAAGCTAAATACCCAGTACCTATGGGAAAACAAAGAGAATACAGACTACTTATTCCCTATATCTCAAAACCATAAATAAATACACACTTTGTGAAAACCAATTTATTATAAGGAGACAAATGATGTTCCAAACTCAAATTTGACAACTGAATATTTTTCTAAACCAGCTGTAACTTAACTTGACTAATTTGGAAGTGAAGGCGCAACAAATTAAGGAGATATACTGTTCACACCAGTGAACTTTACATGGATTGCTAACCTGGAGACACATGTGTCTGAGTCTTGTGCTAGACCTCAGTGTTGGAAAATGCAAACAATTCTATTAAGTATACTTAAACCTCTAAAATCTTAGTAAATTTCAGGCAATTGCTTAAAACATGTTGAGATTATATGCTGCACTGATAGGAGTATTAAACTTTAAAAAGAAGATTGGGGTGTGAGAAGGTGGAGGAACCCAAATAAATCCTAGAAACATGGAATGGTTTGGGTTGGAAGGGACCTTAAAGCTGATCTAGGTCTAACCCCCCTGCCATGGGTAGGGATACATTCCACTAGACCAGGTTGCTCAAAGCCCCATCCAACCTGGCCTGACCCAGCTGCTCCCAGGGCTATCACAAGAGAGTTGTCAGCTCTCCCCATGTCCTCACCACCAGGGCTACGATATTTATCATGGGGTGCAGAGGAAAGGCACTTGTGAATTGCACAGGTCTTGTTATGGAATGTTTATGGGAAGAATGAAAGATTAGGAAAGGGAGGGATAAAAATGGCTTGGGGAGGAACAAGTATGGGAAAACAGAGGGCTATGGTGGCAAGAGGGACAGGCCATGTGTGAACAGGTCTGTATGCATGTCTAAATGTGATCTGCCTGAATCACTGCTGTCTGTCCCGTCTGTCTATTAATCCCCTTTTGTAATTTTTCCTATTCGCTGTGAATGTGTGTCTTGAGTGACAAATGGAGTCAGACAACAGACTTCAGGGACCCATAGGTCTGTGTTACCTGTAAATGAAGTGGTGAGCATCTGCAGGTCAGGTTGTGATCACAGAGAGTACTAAGATGGACTAGCTAGCAAATAAATGAAGTGGTTTGGGGCCCACGACTATTTTTGCATGGGTCTCTGGTAATAAGGAAACTGAAGGACCAGCTGCTGGAGAGACCAGGTCATGCAGGACATCTGCGAGTGAGACCTTGGGGTCTGGGTATCAACTGAGAGGCTCATGTGTGTGTATTTGAGAGTTGGCCTGTCCAGAAGCTCCATCCAGAAGATGAAGCTGGCTGTGGGCTCAGGGGCTCAGATGCTCAGATGCCAGCAACTGGGAAGACTGGCATTCAGGGGCAGGTCTTGAGCAGCATACCGCAGTGTCTGACCCCAGCTGCTGGAGGCATCCACACTGGACGTGTGTATGTGTATTTCTCACCTATGAACCTTCAGCCTGATAAGACATATATGTTTGTATGTGCCTGTTGTGTGTACTGGGTATACATGCTCAGCCTCACTATTTGTTGGACCTGCAGCAGCCTCACCTCCACTAGACCACCAGACAGGAAATCCCTAAGAATATCCAGCTCACTTTTTGCCCTTGAAAAATCACTTCATTTTGCTGCTTGATTTGACCAGAAATAAACAGAATTGAAAAGGTAGGAACAATTCCAATTTAGCAAAAATTTTGGCAACTGGTAGTGTCTGTATTATACAAAGACTCCAGAAATCTTCAAGCTGGTTATCTCTGATGTAGTCACTTCAGACAAACTGCCACAATTCAGTCAGTAGTTTTTTTCTATGTGAAAGTAGTACTTGATACTTTTTCTGACTTTAGGAAAACTGAAAGGGGGGAGATAGAGAATGGTAATAAGAGGTAGTTGATATTTCATTCGCTTTGCAAGCTGAGTTTTGTAATCATCTAATCCGATATGTAGATCATCATATGCTCTCATATTTTTGGTCTGTGTGACTCCTTGAAATTAATTCAGAATATTGTAAGAAAAAGCCTCAAATGAGGCATTTTACATTAAAATAATTTTCATAGTAGACTCAAAATCTGACTCAGCCATAGAGTGAGACATCAATTAAGCTGATTAACCTGGACTGATCTGCCCCTACATAGCACTGGAATGCTCCTGTGCTTCTGGAAATTTTGGACCATTCAAACTAAGCAAATGCAAGTAATACACATCTGTTGAAGTAATTCTGCTGGTAGGAATCATCTTTTAAAATATGCATTAGTTACTAGTGAGACAAGTGAATGAAAAAATACTAGGTGGTAACAGAGTACAGAAGCAACTCATACTTTATAGAAACTGGGATCTGGAAAAAATTCTGTGAAGCAATACAATCCTCACTTGCAGTCCTGGTGATGATTTGGGTTGAATTTTCACACAGTTATATTGTCTGATTCTCCTGGCAAATTCCATGTGTAGCTACAAAAGAACTAAGAAGTCATTTGTATGGTGCTTGGGAAAGATGGTGCTGCTTAGAAATAAACCCCTTTTATGATGTTGCTATTCATAGGTGGAATTCATCTGACATGCATTTAAATAGTCAGTAACTACCTTAATAGACAGTGAAAACAGTTGTAATACATTTAAACTGCTGCATAACTATTAGCATTAGTCAGCACTAGGAGGAAATATGGACGCAAAAACTCATACTGTCCCATAAAAACTAGCAATCTAGGAATCTATTATTATAAACAGTTACTTGAGTGTAAGTAAATCTCTTTATTCTTTATAGTAGAATTTGTAGTTGCATTAATTTAGAAATACATACCACCAAAGATTACCTTTCATCTCCCTAACCTCCCCATTCAACTAGTGTTGCACCTAGGAATAACGTTTTGCTCCTCTATTTTCTGTTAGTGGTCCAGATGCAGCTAACAGATTACACAGTCCTTTCACTTCCTTCTCCTCAAGCTAGTGTTTCTATATTATTTAAAACTCAGAAAACAGACCTTGCACTGAATTGCACAGTTCAGTCATATATCAAGGAAGCAAAAATTATGCTACTGTCTCTCAGCTCATTATATGTTAAATTACAGACACTCGTGGCTGTGGACTTCATGCTGGCATTTGACAACAAAAGAGACTCTGGTTGAAGAAATTTGGTCCATTAATCAAGCAAACAATTTCAGCTCAACAGAACACTAGCCTCAGATGGTCCAAATTAGCTTACTCATTGGAGCTGTGCTTCCTTACTCTGAGGCCATGGCCCACATTTTTTATCTGATTTGTTAGCTGAGATGGCCAATTGGTTAAGTTACACAGGGAGAATATTTTAGTGCCAGATACCTGTAGTGATGACTTCAACAGGTGATGCAATTTTTATTTTGTTCTCAAATGGCAGTATTCCCATGCTGGGAAAGACTAATTTGTCTTGGAATATTACATTATCTGTTTCTGGAATGGGAATAAAATGGTTTTGGCCAATAAGTGTTCAGATGGTAGAGACCTGAAGGAACAATGGTGTGACCTCATTCTTTTCTACTACTATTGATATCTTCATTCAGTTATTTGCAAGTTTGCAAAATCTGGGGAATCTGTAGTCCAATCTTCTATACCTATGAATCAGTAAATGCTCACCCTATTTTCTAGTAATAATTCTGTCTGAAGCCAGTACCTTTAAATTTGAAAATATATTGACAGGGAACAGAGAGATCTGTGACAACATAGAGAAAACCAGACCCATTCTGCATGAACCACTACATGTCTACATCCAGCCACCTACCAACACTCTGTCAGATGGGTGATTAGGTCAAGCACCTACCTTGGCATGGATTGCTACGTTTCTTACTGGGCAAAGTGGCCATGTGTGAAAGTGTTTAGGCCACAGGATGAGGTGGTAACATAAATAGAGAAGGATTTGGAAGACTGAAAATCTCCTACAAAGCAAGCAAAGTGGCAAATAGAGATGTTCCAAGCAGCTGCAATGTTGGAACATTTGTTTCCTGCTGAAGATGGAGAAGGATCTGCTGCCAAACCAGATTTTGGCCCTCGATTTCCCTGTGTGAGAACCCTTCCCCTGAACTTCCCCTCAGGCACTCTCCAAGAGTTTGGAAACAGCATTAAAGATCTGTGTTATTGTTCATTCTATAAAGAAATATCAATATTAATTTATTCTACATTTAATGTGTGTGAAGATAGATATAATTCTCCCAGTGATAGGCAAGTCTGGTAGTCATGTTAGACTGAGGTTTTTTGCATCAATTATGAAGGCTGATTTTTGCTTTTAAAATGAAAGTGAAAGTTCCAGGTATCACTTTGGGGAAGCAAACTATGGCTTTTCCACTTACAGTCACAAAATGACATGGAAAAGGTCATGTGATAAAGTAAAGCAAGCCTCTCCATTAGTTTAGCTTCCAAACATTATTCTTTAATGGAAATTAGACTAATGTAAGTTCTATCGCTATGATTGAGATCCAACGGTATTAATGCAACAAATGTAATTACCTTGAGGGTTTCTAGATAAAAGTGTTTCTCACACTCACTCTAATTGAGGATTTAATGATCAAAGACTGGGGAGGCACTATGGTATAACTGGAAACAAGCAAGCTTTAATTTCATGGAGCAAGGAATTATGCTTAGTAAATGACAAAAAAATAATCCTCAGATATATATTTTAGCCTAAAAGGAAATATGTCATTGATACAGTTTTTGTGGGCTGATAGATTCTTTTTATTTTTCTTTTTCTTTTTTTTTATATAGGCTGTTTTCCAATGATCTATTATTTCCCAAATATGACTAAACCATTGCAAATATTTCCAGAGACCTGAAAGGCTGATTGGCTTCAGAAGAACTGCATCTTTTTTCTCATTAGCTAACTCTGGTTTTAGGAGATTTTGGTGTATCCTGTAGTGATGATCTGATCACGTAACAGCAGGGTCAGCTGTATACTTATGTGATTTATCTTCTTTTTTTTAATATGAGTATGTCCAAATTCTGAAATTTTCTTGATGTACAAATTGATTCAATTTCTGTGCTTTCCTATGAAGTTAATGAGAAGTTAGTTAAGCTGAGATGTGAAAAATACTACTGAAAGTACCTGGAGAGTCAGCAAAAGGCATATGCACATTCATCTCCTACTGCAGTTTGATTTGCTATGTATTCATGAACACAAAATGTTGGACCAATCAGCAAAATTACCTGAATATGGAGGTGCTTCACATATATCAATGATTTGACATATTGCTGCTGACAATTAAATTCAATGTCATAGATGAGTGTTTTTACAGACAAGAACACTGAATTGGGAAGATACCCATTTAATGTTGTTCAGTAATTAAATCGTATTGAACTATGAGGCGCCTGTCCACCTGCATTATTGGTCCTATTCATAATGTACTCAGAATAAAAAATCATAATTATCATTGATTAAATATGCATGTGTCTGAGTTTAACAATCATTATATTTTTCTTGACTCTTTATGTGACAGAATATACATCTGATGATGTATAATTTTGATCATAGACGTCCAAAGCATATTGAGAAAAAACATAAATGTTACTTATTTTTACTCACTTGGTGGCATAGTTTTAAATAATAATTTTAACTGACCTTTTCTGATCAGTGTCTTAACATCTTTCCTCATAAAAAACAGTCACTCTTCAAGAGCAAAACTCAAAAAACGCCTTGACTTTCATTGCAATCAATAGGAGTCTCAGACAGAAGGTTTTGGTCTATTGGTTTTAAAGATACAGGGAAGGTTAATATCTGTGTGCAGTGGTTACTACATCGCAGTGTCACAGATATCCTTGAGAGGACATAGCAGAAATACCATCGTTGCCAGAGGCAGTTTGTCAGAGGGACTGTCATAAGCCAGTTGTTTGGTTTATGATTGAAAGAGAAAAGAATCTTCACTGTCTCAGTTTTTACATCCTTGCTATGTCAAATTTCTTGATAATTGAGGAATTTTCAGTGCCTTCAGGTAAGCCCTTAAATCTGTTTGGAATAACAGAAAGCAGAAGTAGCTTTGCGAATATATCTGGAAACTCTGGTTGTCAAGTGCCATATTCTGATAGACTGATGGCCTGCATCAGCTCCCAGTGATGTACAGCTGTCACTTTATTTAAGTGCATGGATGATTGATTGTCTTCCTGTCACTCATACTAGATGGGCCTAGAGAAAGTGCTACCAGAAATACTCTCATTAAGTATCCTAAAGCCTGAGTGAAAATAAGCCATTTTTTTTAACAGAAGAAAGGAACAGAAATGCTAGGAAGAAATCAGTAGTTGCTATTTTTGCATTTTTTTATATAAAATAATCTGATATTAAAAATAAGCCAATAATCAAAAAAAGATGACACACAGAAAGCAACAGAACTGAGGCAATATAGAAGAATAGAATAGTTAGGGTTGGAAAGGACCTTAAGATCACCTAGATCCAATTCCCCTGTCATGGGCAGCAACACCTCACACTAGACCACCTTACCCAAGGCTCTGTCCAGCCTGGTCTTGAACAATGCTAGGGATGGAGCATTTACCACCTCTTTGAGCAACCTGTTCCAGTACCTCATGACCCTCACAGTAAAGAATTTCTTCATATCTGATGTAAATCTCCTCTGTTTCAGTTTAAACCCATTACCCCTTGTTCTATCACTACAGTCCCTAATGAAGAGCTCCTCTTCAGTATTCTTGTAGGCCCTATTCAGCTATTATGAGTTAAAGCCTACAATGGCCTTGATTTTATAAACACATTCCCCCAAAATATATGTTTTTGGTCCAGCAGCCTAAACCATTTGTATTTAACATATAACCCTTTCACTCTTTCAAGACCATACTTCTTCTTTCTGTGGAATTTGAGTTTGTGCTTGGATGAGGTTCACTTAATATTAGTGCAACACACATATTCCTCAAGTCATGTGGAGCATATGTAGTCCTTCTTTGGCTGACTATCATAGAATTA
This sequence comes from Pezoporus occidentalis, assembly GCF_034315485.1. Classification (NCBI taxonomy): domain Eukaryota; kingdom Metazoa; phylum Chordata; class Aves; order Psittaciformes; family Psittacidae; genus Pezoporus; species Pezoporus occidentalis. The sequence continues at coordinate 11,039,198 of NW_026915724.1, forward strand.
TAAAATCAAAGAAGGGTTTGGGTTGGAAAGCATCATTTGTCTGCATTGTAATAACTTCCTTGTAAAGTTTATTAAATACTGGTAACTTCTGTTGCAAACAGCAGACATGAAAATTTTAAGCTATGTTGTGGTTTAAGCCCAGGCCTTAAGTCAGCCATGCAGCCCTCTCGCTCACTCCCCCCTTTTCTTCCGCCCACCCCATCCTGCTCCCAGAGGGATGGGGAGGAGAATTGAAAGAATGTAATTCCCATGGTTTGAGATAAGAACAGTCCAGTAACTAAGGTGTAACAAACCACTGCTGCTGCCACCAATAATGGTAAGGGATATAACAAGGGAAGAGAATACAATACCACCCATTGATACACAGACTGATTGAGCAGTGACCTAGCCCTTCCAGGTAACTGCCCCCAGTTCTACATCCTGGGCATGACGTGCTGTAGTATGGAACACCTCTTTGGCTAGCTTGGATCAGGTGTACTGTCTCTGCTTCCTCCCGGCTTCCCCTCCTCCCTGGTAGAGCATGAGGCTCACAAAGTCCTTGGTCAGACTAAACATTTGAGCAGTAACTAAAAACATCGGTGTTATCAGTGTTGTTCTCAGGCTGAAAGTCAAAAACACAACGCTGCACCAGCTACTAAGAAGGAGAAAAAATGACTGCTACTGCTGAACCCAGGACAAGCTACTATATGCCAGAGAACACACGAAAATCTTCCAGTTTGATAGAGCTAAACCAATCAAGTAAAGCTGAATTCAAAAAGAAAAAACGGGTGGTCTGTAGGCGACTTTTGTTGCACATTAAAGCTCATCATTTTCTCCCAAAGCACTGAAGGTATCTTTAAACACTTCTGTACCTAGTGGTCCTATGAAAGATGAAACTTGAAAAAAGGCAGTGAGTAAGAGAACCTGCTGAAATTGTGCCCTAAGGTTTTGAAATTTTTTAATCTATACTGAAGATAAAAATGAGGCTTGCTTTATTTTTTTTTTTTTTTGTCTTCCCAATGGCTTTTATAATGCCTTGATTTAAAATCTTGTGCAAATCTTATCAGAATTGGAACCCCCCTTTCAATGAACTTTGAATGAGGGGAAATAATTCTATTCTGAAGGTAACTAGCCCAGAAAGTTGATTGTCTCCTCTCAGGGAGCTCCTGAGAGTATCTACTCCATACAGTTTTTGCTGTGTGGAGAAATTTTCTGTCTTTTTGGTCTCTACTTAAAACTGTGATGGCAAAATCTAGAAGAGAATATGTCAAACCCATTATGTGTGTAGTTACAAGCAGTGATGTAGCCATAATCAAAGTGTAAGGAAGGTTATCAAACAGCTTTTTAAAAGCAATATCTATAGAACTAAGTTATCATGAAAAAGAGTTATAAGACTCCTTATTGCAAAACAGCAGCTAATTGAGTTTTATTGGTCGTTCTTGTTCAAATAATTAGTGAATATCATAAATAATAGAAATATCCTAATTATTGAGGGATAATTTGGAATTCTGGCACTATCCTGTATTTAACATTTAATATGTATTCCATAAAAAAAAAAAAAAGTGTCTTAAGAATCTAACCAGTCACTGAAATGATTTTAACTTGTTCAGGCTTGCAAAGGGGATTAATGTATAATGGAAAAAGAGATTATAGTTCAGCACTTGGGGAAAGTCAAATGCAGTGGGAGAGGTTTTGGTCCCACTCTGATCAACTCTGGTTTATTCTTCTGCCACAAAACTTGTGCCCTGCAGCTCAAGCACAGGGAGAGGTCAACTCCCTCTATGTTCATAGAAATCATTTTTCACAGTTTTCCTATGAAAGGATCCCAACAGAGACACAGATTAAAGCACAAAGCAATTCCTTCCTTTGTTAGAAGGTCATAAAAGAGAACTATAAGTGTCTAATCTGACCTGCTATAAAACACAGATCAATGAAGTTCAAGCAGGGTTTTCACAAAGGGTGACTGAGGCACTGTTTATTTCCAAAAGCCTAAATGCTATGATTTAAAGACAAAAAATAAGTGAACTTTCTATTAGCTATACTATTGGCTTAGAATTTTTTTAAATTTATGGAAGTTTTCAAATAAACAGCAGTTTATTTGAGGACATACATATACACATGTATTTATATGATTTATCAGAATGAAAAATTAAAGAAAATGTGTGCATTTGAGGAAGATATCCTTTTTGTTTAATTGTTCTTATTTTGTTAAGAGTGTGATAAATTTTCTGGTGAGAGCAAGAAGCAGAACTCAACAACTTGGACCATTGGAGACAGGGTGAATGAGAGAGGGATGACATGGGACAATTGTTTTTTGGCTGAAAGTCCTCTGGATTGTGGAAGAATGGCAGAGGAAGCCAACCCTTCCATGTCCCCATCCACAAGGCTACTTGGAGTATTGTGTGATAATAATGATTTGAATGTGCATTTCATTTACAGTTCTAGATGACTGAAGACAGCTTGTAACTCTTTTCTTACTCTGGACTCTATGATGTATGACCAATGTAGCAAGAGAGAATTTGTTATGTATTCCTGTGGTAGTTATCAGAGAACTCAGGATTTTTGTTTGTCATAAAACTCAAGTTTGAGATCCATATGATTACAAAAAAGCTAAATTTTACTATTAAAGCAGCAATTTTTTAGCTGTTACAGCTTTGAATAGAATCTTGACTTCGTGAATCCAAAAAGGTTTGCGAAAAATTCATTTACCTAAGGATTTTGAGGTCAGTCATGTTTTCTGGCCAGAAGTACATTTATGATGCATCATATCTTTTCAAAAGCTGTCACAGATAATGCAAAAACATTAAGCAGAGGGTTAGCTGAAAATGGTGCTGGTTCTTAGGGTATTGAAAAGCAGCTTAAGACTCATTGCAATGCTCCAAGTGTTGTGATAGTCACTTTGTGTGCTGATATATTTAAGGTGAGTATGCTACCTTAAAGTTTTAAAATGAAGGCCACAAACCTATTTACATTCATGACTGTCTCACAGTTGTCCTTTTAAATGTATATAAAATTGAAATATTTCTTGAAAGGCTTCAATCTTCTCTCATTCTTGCCAGCTTAACAGTTATGCTAGTTTCCTGACTAATCAACTACTATGATTTATAATGTTTTGATTTATTTCAGAATCTGGCCTTTTGTAATATATCAAGCACGGTATGTAGTTTGGTTTATTTTTTGCTTGGTTGGTTTTGCTTTACTTTTTAGGGCTGAATTAAGAGTGATCACTGTAAATTCAATATAGCCTCATAGGTTAAAATAATATAACAAGAATATAACGGAACAAGTCCATATACATTGATACTGTTATCAGTGGTATACTCTAGAAAATCTACTTTTGAAAAAAGTGAGAAGTCACATATTTGATATAAGGACACAGCTAATAAACTGTTTGGCATTTTCATTTGCAGTCTTGTTCATGTCAATTATGATCATAAAAATCTGTCAAGAAATTCTAAAAAGGATGCTGCAGTTAGGAAGCACCAACAGTACAGTTTCAGATTTTAAAGCACTGAAGTGATAATTTTGCAGATTTCAATATACATCACCAAAGCAGTAATTGCAATGGTGTGTATGAGCACCTTTCAAAATTGTCAGATAACTTTCGTAGTCAGAACTGGCTGATGTAGTGAATCATTTAAACTAAAAATCTCAGGGGTAGTGTCCAAAGCTGTGACATCTGCATATTCCTAAGGAACTGGGTGGATGTGTGCACTAACCAGAGTAGTGAGGATTGCTTCCCAACTTTCTCCAAAGGCAAGAACGCTAAGTATAGCCACCTCAAGTGTATGTACACCAAAACATGTTGTCTGGGCATCAAACAGGAAGAACTGGAGCTCCACCCCCAGTCTGTTATGATGTCATAGGAATAACAGAAATTTGGTGGGACAACTCACATGACAATGGTTGGCTACAAACTTGGAAAGATAGAAAGAGAAGAAGAGGAGGTGTTATGTAAAAGAGAGTGTATGTAGTGATCTATGGATATCACAAATACTCTACGGAATGCCTTTTGATCAAGATTAAAAGGATTGTTAGCAAAAATGATCTTTTGTTAGGTATCTCTTACTGACCACCCAAACAGGATTGCAAGGCCAGTGAAACCTTACTTCTTCCTTATGAGTGACCTCAGTTACCTGGAGGTTTGTTGCACCCAGCACAGTGGTACACAAGTTTTGCCTATGACGATCTCTCCCTGTCCTTTCATGATATTTTCTCTTCGATGCCCTGCTGCAGAAGGGGAGCGATAGGGTGGCTTTGGTGGGCACCTGTCAGCCAGGATCAGCCTATTAGAGACTGATGTAGTGAGGTTAGCATGTCAGAAAAGTGAGCTATCTTACAGAGACTGGGACAGGCTGGAAGAGTGAATTACAGGATGAAGTTGAAGAAAGACAAATGCAATGTACTGCACCTGGGTCAGAATAACCAAAAAACCCAGTGCAGAGCAGGGTATGTGTGAGTGGGGAGCAGAATTGGTGATAAAAACATCAGGATCTTGGTGGACAATAAGCTGAACATGAATCACAGAATCATAGAGTGGTTACTGTTGGAAAGGACCTTAAGATCATCTAGTTCCACCCCCCCTGCAGCAATCCACTGTTGCAGCAACAAAGGCAAGTTGTAACCTGCCTGCGTCTGCAGGGCATTACTAGTAGAGATAGACGTGATCATTCTACTCCACTCATCACTTGTCAAGCTGCACCTGGAATACTGTGCCCAGTTCGGGTTCCCACAATTCCAGACAGATTTAGACAGACTTGAGAGGGCCCAAAGGAAGTTCAAAGTGATGACCAAAGGATGAAGAACCCGCCGTACGAGGAAAGACTGAAGGACGTGGTCTCTTGTCCCTGAACAAGAGAAGGTTCAGAGTGGATCTCATTGTAATATTCCAGTACTTAAAGTACAGGTACAAAGAGGAAGGAGGCTTTCTCTTCATAAGAAGGTGCATGGAGAATACAAGGGGCAATGGATACAAGTTGCAAGGGGAGAGGCTTCATCTCGACATAAGAAAGAAGTTTTTTTACAGTAAGAACAATCATTAACTGGAACAACCTCCCCAGGGATGTGGTAGAGTTTGCAAGATGTGACTGCACAGGGTGCTAGATTATTTTATCTAGGTTCCTTTCCCATGACAGGTTGGACTAGATGATTTATGAGGTCACTTCCAAACTGGGCTGTTCTATGATTCTATGATTCTATGAACTGAAAAACTTCAGAAACTAGCACTAGTCACTCCGAGGTCTATGTCGGAATTTTCTGCAATCAAGTCCTGGGTTTTTAGTTATGTATTTTAGTTATACAGATTTTCAGTCTTGTAGAGCATATTTTCTATTCTATGACTGAAAGTTCTGGGGTTTGTTTTCTAGTCTTTGTTTATAATAGCACCTATCTGAACGAAAGATGGGCTAGCATGATTCTACCTTTTATTGAAACTGCATCCATGTTTTTAAAAACCGTACTTAAGTTTTTGCAGACAATGTTACATGAGACATTAGGGAATAATGCCTATGGATATTGAAGGACCTTAAATATTTCCTTATCCTTATTTAAATGATTTTCTGAAGCCATTGATTTCTACTGGTAGTGTTTAATACTTGACCAAAAAAAAAAAATATTGCTTGTGCACAGATGATAACTTTTTGCCTGACTTAAGCTTAAATTGACCTATTCTGCCGTTGAACCTTACTGTAGCATTAGAATTTGAAATCCTGTGACCTTCACTCCAATGCATGATGTCTATACAAACAGGCACTTGTATGAGTACCTTTCTTTTTCCAGATTTCTCTGAGTAAATGTACTATTTAAACATAGAATAAAACAAATCCAAAGGAACAAGTGATAATACTTAAAATTCTTAATGTTATACATACTCTCAAATACTGCTCTTGATTGTGAGATGTTCAATCTTAATAAACAGGAACGGGCAGATGTCCTTATAATGTTGGGTTGCCAGAATCTGAGAGTTTGCTCATTTAATCAGCTTTTACATGAGAAAATGAGGTTAGAATGCGCAGAAAATTGCATAGTTGCCACAACTTTATGAGTATTTTTGAAATGTTGATTGTGTAATGTTACAAATCTTTCACAAACAGATCAATCTCTGCCTTATCCAGTAATACAATCTCTTGAACTTAAACAGTTCACTATGAAGCATAAGTATGAAATATGACTGCAGATGGGCCTTTAAGGTTTTTAAAAGATTGCTTCATTCCCTACCTTATAACAGCAAAGAAGAGAAATAAAATCAAGTGGAAAACTAAGTCAAAGTAATTTATTTATGTATAAAAATGTCTATACCTTTGGCAGTTAGTGACTCAGTAGGACAAGCTGAACATTGAGCAGGGAACTGAGTAATGGTGTGAGACAAAACAGAATGTCTGCAGGAAACTATTAGTTCAGCATATTGGCTTTTAGTGTTATAAAAAAAGCAATTGCAAATTGCTAGTGAATTGGAATAGTGAATTACTGTAAGATTTTGATATCTCTGTATTTAATTATGTAAAAATCTCAAAATCTTCATTTTCTTTCTGGTTATTAGCTCCCTAGATCACTTCCTTTACTAGTGGTGACCCAGGACAGGAAGCCTTTCAACCATTTCTCCAGCGATATTCACTGCTCACTATGTAGAAACACTGTCTTTGATCAAAATAGCTTCAATAAGATTAACTTTAAAAATCTTTTCTTAATTTTTCTCTTGGCTCCTTTAAAGTTAATGAACTTTGTCTATTTCAAGTTGCTTTCACATTGAATATTTATTGAATTCTGAACACTTATTTTGTCCAGTGGCTAAAGTATGAGAAGAACAATTCAAAAACAAGCATTTAAGACCTTTTTGCTAAAGTGGAAAAAATGAGATCTGGAAAGCAAGAATTGTAGACTTCAACTGAAAACTCTAATATTGTGTAAGAAATTGCAGTAAAAGAGGAATGTCAGGTTAAAAATCACATAAAATCCCGATTCCTTCATTGTCTTTTTCTGTAAAGCGATCTGTACAAGGCTTCTTTCTCTACTAGCTTTTTTGTTTTTTTCTTTGAAGACCTAACTCCATAGAAGGCCCAGTAGCTTAATGCATAGTGTTACTGTCTTGTTTCAGATATTTGTAGAGGCTTTTCTTAGCAGTGATCTCCATATAATCTCCACCACATTCATTATGAAAAACATGAAACATATGTAATGATTGTTTCCCATCTTCATTCATTTCTAAACTTTCCAGTGTGTTCCAGTGTATACAATTCAATCAGGAAAACAGCAATCCATACAAAATAACTGTAGATGCAAAGCTCCAAACACAAACTAATGAGGAAACTGCATCCAGCATGCTGGAGCTGTCACACGATGGTCAAGCTCCACTAGCTGCACACAGACAAAAGGTATAATTTCCATTCCTTGGACATTTAAACTTCTCCTGACTAGCAGGAGCTTTGCACGTGTAAAGAACACAAGATGAGCAGCAGGAAGCCCAAATTAAACTACAGTGCAAATTTCTTTATTCCTGCTCTTGCAAGATTACTGAGAAATATCACCATATTGCGTTAGAATGGAGAATGGACCATAACAGCAGATGGAAATAATGTAAGTGGATGAATACATGCAAGGAGATGAGATTAGAAGTCATCTTGATTATCATTTTTAAAAAAGAACAATTGACTCCCGTGACATTATGAAATGTCATATAAGCAGCTGTGTAGGAAAAGGGTTATAAATGAGATACTGCTTGGTTCATATAAACTTATTCCCCAGCAGTACTGAAATCAGCTAAAAATGCTTATATATTCTTAACGAAAAAGAGGAAGGCTTACAGCCTCTCCAGATAGACAGGTTCATATAAATAAATATATTCATAGAAATTCCTAATAAAATCCCAGTGACCAATGTAGGTTCAGAGAAATTCTATTGTACTCCTGTGTATCTGATTTCATGTCCTAGTTTGAAAAAGTCTTTTAGGACAAGCAGTTGCATATTTTCACTAGAGTTCAGGCTTTCAAGGCACAGTATGTAATTGAAAACTCTAATAATTATTTATAAAAAAATCCTTTTAACTGAAGTCACCCTTTGCTGGGATCAGCAAAGCCCTTTGTACAGCAGCCTTAAAATAATAAATTATTAAAATAAATTTAGTCAGAGGTACTAATGAAATCATTAATGGGGAATGATCAATCTAGCATCATCTGAAGTACTAGGTCGTATCTAGACAAATTAACAGATTTTCCTTGTCAGGAAAATGAGCTATGAACCCTAGCATGATTCCTTTCCTATTTAAAAAGGTCAAATTAGTTGTACATGTGTGTTTTATTTCTTATAACTAAACCAAATGTGTGAATGCATTTCACAATAAACTCCCTTGGCAAATGGGGGGAAAAAATCTAATTTGCATAAATAGAGATTTTAATTATTTTAAATAATCAAATACAGAAAGGACCTTACTGTTTTATTCTCTCAGAGTAATTCAGAGAGTTACACTGTAGAACCAGGATGTAACCCTGCTACGGTCTGCAATACCCATCATAGACATCCTGTCCCTGGAGTTTAGGAAGCATGTCTTTACTAAGAGGGGGGTCAAAGAGTGGAAGAGGCTTCCTGGAGAGATGGCTGATGCGCCAAATGTTTAAGAGGCATTGGCCCTCAGTAGCATGCTTTTAGTCAGCCATGAGTGGTCAGGCAGCTGGACTAGATGATTGTTGTAAGTCTCTTCCAACTAAACTATTCTTCCCTTTTCCTTTTTTTTTTTTTTTATATTTTCCTTTCCCTTTTCCGTTACCTTTTCCCTTCTTTTCTCTTCTCTTCTACTCCCTTCCATTTTCTTCGCTTCCCTTCCCTTCTTTTCCCTTCCATGCCCTTCTTCAACTTATCCAAACCTAACAGCACTGACCAGACTTTCATTTGTGTTTATACCTTATATGCGCATCTGTAACTGTGCAAATGAATAAAAAATACTGCAAAAATTTGAGCTTATGGGTAGCCAGATAATGTGAAATATTTGAATCAAATGAGTTGAAATTATAGAATCATAGAAAAATTAGGGTTGGAAAGGACCTTAAGATCATCTAGTTCCAACCCCCTCTGTATTATACACACACATAAACATAACACGTATTTTGTACATATAAGTATATATTTTATATAGTCTATTTGTAATTATTAACCTACCTCATTTCAATATTTGTTTCTATTTATCTTGGAACTGATTTGTGTCTAATATGGGACAGAAAGACCTATTTATTGTTGAGCATTGCATGTGTAATTGTAATAGTTAACACTTTCAGCTTTGCATGTTAAACTGATCAGTTATCAAGATAAATGAAAATGGTTTCTAGAGTTGTGGGAACTAGAATATTATAAACACGAGATACTTTCTTTTGAAACTATTTCATGCGCATGGCAAATATTACATGTAGAACGTGATACATGAAGTAGACGAACGCTGCTGTGACTCTTCTCACCACTGATGTGTAGGACACATGCAGCCTGGGTTTTGCAGCCATACATCTGGGACATGCAAACCCGCCTTTGCAGGGGAGAATGGAGAAGAGCTGAAAATGACATTGACAAACACTTGCCCACCATAAGATTTTATGAAACTGCTCTAAAAGAAGCCTGTATCCCACTTCTAGTGTCAAGTAAATTCTGATTTTTTTATGTGCTTCTCAGCAACTATGTGACTGAAAGAAAATTATTTTCTTTATAAAATGAAGATTTAAAATGTAATTCATTAAAAATACCTATATATTTTATGTTTTAGTTTTTGCATATTAATAAAAATTAAATTCATTGCAAATAGAGGTCAAAAGTAAGGGACTTTGGCTATATCATCTATCATAAGATTTTAAAATTCAAGGATTTACAGAGAGGTGGAAGTTTAATTTTAGGCATTTTTTTTTTCTTTAAAATCTGATTTCTTTTCATGACAAATTCAAAGGAAGATTTTGGTTTCCTCTAATTTCAAGATGTACAATCAGTGTTCGCTATTTTACCTACACACAGACATGTTGTTTCTTTAGACAACTGACTTCGGTTCTGAAGGATTGGGAAGAACCCCAAAGTCTAGTTCAGTAACACCACTATACCCCAAACTTACCTATTTCCTAAAGGAGTACTCACAACACAACTTTTTCAGTGTAATACTTGCTCTGCAAAATACTTTCTAGAGCTCAGTATAATTCTAAAACTATAGGTAATTGCACAATAATTTTAAGAATAAAAAATTGATCTTTATACAGTAAAAGAGATTTCCCCCGAAATAATTATAACATTGATTGAATACAAATTAAGAAGCTATTTATGGTGAGTGTACTAATAATACATTTAAAGTATCCAGTACAATTCCTGTTTGGTCTTACAATTTCTTCTGTGTACAAAAATTAATTATATTCTTTCTTACTCCCTCCTTTTTTTTTTTTTTCGGTGGGTTGTATGAGGTGGGGAAGAGTTAAGTTGTTGTTTGGAAAAAAAACATGAACTTTGAATATCAAAGTACTCAGTTTTCTAAAATGCAAAAAACAACTATAAAAAAGAATTCCATCCAAGTTATTTTACATTTTCTGATGATTCAGAAAAGGCAGTCAGTGGGAAATAATTTTCTTTTGGTTTTTGATCCTGAGTCCTATTCAGATTAGTTTTTCAAAATGAAAATTCTTTGTACAAAGATTATTTCCAAATATTCATCCAAGATTAATGAATTTTCTACTTCTGAGTAAATGTAAATATGAATATCATTTTGGTCTTTGTTTTCATATATATATTTTTTTTTTTATGTCAGTGTTACCAACGTCATACTTTTACACTGCGTGATTAGTGAGAAAACTAGCATATTGCATTACTTCTTTTGCCTTTTGGTAAAATCAAATTCAGTTTTGAATTTGAAAGGAACATCATTCTGAAAAAGAGCATCTCTTATTAACTGAAGTAATGTTTTCTCATCATTTACAAGATACCCCAGAAGTTCAAAGTGAAAAATAAGTTACCTTGTTCCTTGGCAGAAATAAGTGTATATAATTTTGGTATGTGTGCACATGTGCGTATATATATATATATATATACACATATACGTATGCCTCTGTGTCTGTATATCTCTATAGATATGGTGGTCAACCTGTATCTGTACATATAGCCTGTATCTACTTATAAAGCCATACGTGTACATTTTCCCTAGAGCAGATATATTGCTCTCTGTTCAACTGACTTAATTTTCTTCTTTCAGTAGAGGTGAGCCTCTTTACAGTTAGCACTAAGGAAAAGGTTATTCAGAGTATGAACATACAAAGCAGCCATCTAACTTTTTCTTTCATGAAAAAATTAGTAGGGTAAATTATTTCTGCACTGAACTCCATCTGGGTTGATTTCCAGCATTACTTTCAATAATTCTTGATGAGTCCGGAACACATCCTACTTTTTACTGCTTACCTAGGGTAATAGTATTTCCAGAAAAATGGGAGAGTGCTTATGCACAGGACGAATTTTACTCTGACATAAATTGGCACAAATCCATCATCCTTCAATATTTGTGATTCCCATCTCAGTATGGTCAACTGCTGTTAGCAGATGGGAGAAATTAATTATTAAGTTGAGCAATAAATAAAAACTGTAACTTCTTATTAGTAGTCAAATTAACAGGAAGGATTAATCCTGCCATATGAACGCTTGGATACCTGAGAGGAAAGAAGAATTTTCAATTAATATCACATCCCCTTGACTTCATAATTTGGGAGAAGAAAGGGAGGAGAGTTCTTCTAATTCATCAAATACCCCAAAAGAGAATTATAAAGAAGCAGATTATTGTCCTGCTAATTTCTGCCTTGCTATCTACAACCTGGAGTCTCCTTTCACACACATTTCTCTGATGTTTCATTCTGAAGAGTTCTAGTCAATAAAACCACTTTTGTTTCTTGCAGGTGGAAAAAATCTGTTCTTTGTTATGACTGAGCAACTTAATACTCTTTTAGAACAGAAAACCTTTTCATTTTCAGTCACAGAAGACACCTTCTACTTTCTTCAACACACATTTTTGGCTCTGAGGTAGAAGAAGCTCAGCTGCAGAAGAAAGGTGCAAGAAAGAAAAGAAAACATGTAATCCCTGACACACACTTCTACCCCAGCTGTGAAAACTGTATTTACAGTGTTAAGAATGCCATCCTGACACATTTATTGGTTTTGATCTGTCTGCAACCATATTTAATTGAATAATTTAAATTAATTTAAATATTGGCATATGTGTATACTGATGGCTTGGCTTCGCGAATGAAGATTTTGGAAGGGCTTTACCACGCTTTCTACAATCTCGAGCGATCAATGTTCCCTCCTCTCCTGTTAGATTGATGTTGGATAACATGGATGCATGAACTAATTCCTCTGAAAGGCAAAACAGAACACTTTTATTTAACGTTTGATAGGAAAAGTGTAATATATAATTAAAAATACAAAAATAGTAAAAATTAGAATGATATTTATCAATGACCTTTCACCCTTATCTAGATATATATATATATATAGCCAAAATTTACACATGTAGGCATACGAAGTTCTGAAAATGTAACTTTGAAGATGAAAAGGTGATGACTCCATAAAGATACATCAAGGACCTTCCATCCATGTGTCCAATCTGTTATGATATAATTATTTAGTGAAAATAGTCTTATAAAAGCAGAAACTGGGGGGGGAGAGTATCGTTAAAAAAAAAAAGTAAATCCTTTCTCTTTCCTCACTAAATTTCAAAATTGTTTGGGGTTTTTTGTTTGGTTTTTTTTTTCACATTTTGGGTTCTTTTTTCTCTGAGATTAAATACAGATTTTCACTATTTAAATACCTTTTTTACTTTGTAAAATGAAACACATTCCTCACAGCATGGAACAAAGGAAAAGATCAAACTCTAAATTCCTCTTGCTGTGAGACATTCTTGCAGGCTGAATTTCAACTTTCTGATCAGCTTCATGCAGGCATATGAAAGAAGGATTGAAAAGAGACGTGTTTGCATGACAGTCTCTGAAACAAACACTTGAAAAAATGTGGGATGGAGAAGTTAATTCTCATTTTTGTGCACTGTCCTGGGTTCAGCAGTAGCAGTCATTTTTCTCCTTCTTGGTAGCTGGTGCAGTGCAGTGTTTTGACTTTCGACTTGGGAACAGAGCTGATAACAATGATGTTTTGGTTTGGCCAAGGACTTTGTGAGGCTTATGCTCTGCCAGGGAGGAGGGGAAGCTGGGAGGAAGCAGAGACAGGACACCTGACCCAAACCAGCCAAAGAGGTATTTCATACCACAGCACGTCATGCCCAGGATGTAACTGGGAGTTAGCTGAAAGGACTGGGGGTCTGCAGGGTTGGAGGAGGTATTGGTCAGTGCTTGGTCAGGCTGGGGAGGCGAGTTATCGGTCGGCTGGTGATGAGGTGTTGTATTCTCTTCCCTTGTTATTTCCTTTATCATTATTATTATTGGTGGTAGCAGTAGTGATTTGTGTTATACCTTAGTTACTGGTGGTAGCAGTAGTGATTTGTGTTATACCTTAGTTACTGGACTGCTCTTATCTCAACCCGTGGGAGTTGCATTCTTTTCGATTCTCCTCTCTGCCCCTCCGGGAGTAGGGGGAGGGCAAGAAGGGGGGGAAGTGAGTGAACAATTTGCCTGACTGGGTTTAAACCATGACATGCACCAAGTATGCTTGTTTTTTTTATTGACTTTTAGTGTAAACACAAACAATAAATGTTTTATGAGCACTCTAGAAGATTGTCTAACCATAGGTAAGGTTTAATTTTACTTTATTTGAGGAGCTGAAAGATTAAACCAGTTTTCATTGCAAGGCCTCTCAAGAAAATATCTTTATAGTAGAGCAGCTGATAGTAGAAGTAGAATTTAGCAAAACACATTACCTAAATTACTTTCAGCAGTTATTCGCACTGCAGTGTTTACTACAGTGCTTAGTGACTGCAATTGATTGAGACTTAATTATGTTGATAAAATAATTACACTGATGACCTCAGTCACAGGTGTCATGCATAGTGCTCACTCTCATTTTCAGCACAGGCTGAAAATCAACTCCAGCACAGTTTAACACTTCTTTAGAAAGGCCTGTAAGAAGATTTAAGAAGATCTCAATGGGAAAATACCTAAAGACTACTAGTGAGATAAGATTTTAAAGTAACATCTTTTAATAATGAATAACTGATCTCAAACAAATTCTGTCTTTAATGAATGCTTATGAAACAAATGATGAAAGAAAGCCTTCATAAGTATAAAAAAAATGGTAAACAGACATAAATTTAACATTGATTAGACATGTTCAAAGGCACTTGTCTTCCATTTTTAATTTTCATTCACACTTCCTAGCTATAAGCCTAAAAAACAATCAGAAGAGCAGTAATTTAACTTTAACTGCAGAAATTTGACAAGAAACAGAAAGTTTTTATTTTCGTGGGGTTTTTTTTGCCTTCTTCAGTCTGAATAAGATCTGAAAAAATAGACTTTATAGCATGTTTCGGTCCTGAAAAGAAGTAAATAGAGTCCTTGATCATAACTGTAACTTTTTTCTTTATTTAATGAAAGCAAAAACAAAAAGGAAGATGCTGGAATTGTTTTATGTCTTTGTAACAGCAATTTGTTTTTATTGTTGGTTATATATGAGGCCATGATCTATCTGAAATGATCAGCAGCTGAATACAAGAAGCTGACTTTCTGAATTATTTGTAGATCTTTTGTTTTCTCAATGAGGATATAATAAATAAAAACATAGAGTGTGTCTGCATATACCCGGAAGTCATGCTGACCACTACAAAGAAATAGGCCATTTGATTTCTTATCAATTTTAGAAAAATATCACCGCTGCAATATGCATTAAATGAATCTCAGATTCTGGCATCAAATGTTACACAGTCTCTTTTAAACCGCATTGCCCATAATAATCCATAATCAACTGCCATTGAAGACAGTGGGAGGTGTGGGGCTCATGAGAAGATGAAGGAAGAACAGATGGACCAAGGCTGAAGGCAGCCAACAGCCAGTCACATAATGAACAGCTCTCTTGCCAGGCCATGTCCCAGTTTTTCAGCTGCTGGGCTGTAATATTCATTTCTTCTATCCTCATGAGCTACACAACTGTTCTGTCCTTTATTTAGTGTAAGCCACCTGGGCAAGCTGCCTTAGTACCTGCAGAAGTAAAGCATTAATGAGGAAAAGCTTCTGTTAATGCTGTGTTCCCAGCCTAAAGTTGGACTCAAGATATAAAATCTTAAAAAGTCCTTTTCTTATATTTACACCCATTCCTTCTATAGCAGAGTGTGGGATATGGACAGTGGTGACAGGTTCTCTAATCCCTGACAACCTGTTACACTGCAACTAACACTAGAAACCACACTGCACAAGCATTGGTGAACCACTGCCAGTGGTGATGTTTGGTACTTAGATACACATTTTTCCATGAGGTTCAATGTCTTGGAAAATCAAAGTGGTGGCTTACACAAGTTACATTAGGGCACACTAGGGCAACTTCTACTCAAAGAGAATCAGAGAAAGAGCTATATGGGGAGTTGACAAGAGAATGTGAATAAAGCAATACTTTCTTCTTCAATAGCAAAGAAAATGTTATTTGGTTTCAGTGGTACATTAAGATCTCAACAGCTAACCATTAATGATTAACTATTCGTTAATCAACTGCCTTAGTGCACCAAATCACAATCTCGGATATGAAATATCAATCTGCATGTTTCAAAGACATAGTCACTGACCTCCTACAGATTATTTCTTTTCATACTAGGACTCTTGACATGATTAATAGAAAAAAAAGAAACAACACTACTTCAAATAAACAAGTTTTTCCTGGGACAAAAAAAAAAAAAAAAGTGCTCTCTGTCATTTTTTTTTAAATTCTATTTATATTTGTTTCACTGAATTTATGAGCGTAGGAGGTACAGTGAAGGGAAGGAGATAGATACTGAGCCTTATGGAAAGAGAGAGTCAACAGAAGTCATAAAAGCAAGTGAAAATTGAAGAGAAAGCTTTATGGTAGGCAATGATGTCAGAATATGCCTTCATTTGCACTATAGATATTAGTTCAGAGTAAATTGAAAATACAAACTTAAGCTCTGATATTTTGAAATCAAGGAAATTGTTCCGAAAGTTTAATTTATGCGATACCATTCACAGGGGTATTTCTGGTTCCATTGGTGTTAACTGTACAGAAGTTGCTGCTGACATAGTTACCCCTTCATTAGTGTTATACTCAGTTTAGTACCTGATCGGAAACTTTTCTGCGAGTGGAAAAGGAAACAGTGTTCAATGTTTCATGCATAAAATGATAATATTAAAAAAAAAAGAAGCAAAAAACCCCAAAACAAAACCAACCAACCAAAAAAAAAACAAAACACACCCTCCCCCAACAAACACAAATGACACTAAAGCTTTATAGGCCTTCACAATTTGTTTATGTTCATAGGTAATGGTATTTAAATCTTTTAAAAGCAACAGGGAAAGTATGTTATTTTGCATGCTGTTGGAAATTTTTTTCAGTAGCTATAGATTTAATTTATTGACAATTGTTTTGCAACCAGTCAGCTGAAACTGCAATTTGTACAGACTGCCGTTCTGTGTCAACATGAAATATATTAGAAAGACATTTGAGGTTGGTACTAATGTAAACAAAAATGCATAGTAGTCAAAACAAGATAACAAGGTAGAATGAAAGCTTTGTGCATTGATTTGCCCCAGCATCACACAGAAAATCAACTTCTGCTGTAATTAGCAATGAAATGTGGTTGGCAGCTGGATGCATGCTGATGTTCATAGCTTTATAAGGGTATAGAAAGAAAGAGTTGGGAAGTAATGTTTTTTTAAAATCTCAGACTCGAACAACATACTGTAATAATAGTCTACCTTGTTAAAGTCTGCTTTCATAAATGATGCAACAGTAGTGGTAGGGTGTTTCACTTTTGAATGAAACTACCCTAGTAGACTTGAAGAGTGCTGTTTCTGAACTTGCAGCAAAATTAGCAATTGGTGTCAATTTCACAGTAACATTCAATGTATTAGAGCTTTGTCTTGTGTGAGCAAACTGCTAGAGCAGTATGCACTTGTAAAATGTAAATGTAAAATTAATCTTCACATGTTTTCAAAGGAAAGTTTCACATTAAACCAGTAATTTCTTTTCCACCTTTAGTCAGGATAAAGCAAATATAGCCTGATTTATAGAATGTTCTTTTCAGTTTATAGCATATTAATTCTGCTCACACTTAAATCAAGGTCTGTGTAAGTATCTATTGGAATAATGAGGTCTTATGAAAATCAGACTGATAGAGTGCAAAAGCTATCGATTTTCTATTTCAGCTACAAAGAATGATTTTTCAGTTGAAGAGAGTTAAATATTTTAAAGCTATGTTTTTTTAATTAGCAAAACTGTACAGCTAACTTAGTAAGAATATCACTGGAGTAATAAATATTTACAACCTGAGTGAAATATTCCTTTTTTGATCATACTGTTCATGTTCTGTTATCCTGGGCTCCATAACAGGTGCAGAACCATTTTATAGAAGCGTAACTGCAAACCAGGTTGATATATCACCACAATATAAACTGTACTGTACTCTGACATTACAGACGCACACTGTACTTGATTACAACCTTTTTATTGGTTTATGTCCCTATTCTCATTTTATGTTTCTATAGGTTAATTTATATATTGTTTTATATGTGATTTGCTTAATCCTCATTATCCTCACTTTGCTCATTATTCCAGGTAACTTAAAATTGATTAGTAGCAACCAATTCAGTTATCAGGATAAAATTTTAAGTTTATTCTTCATCATTTTCCTTCAGCCTTCACTTTCAATTGTGTATTCATAAAATTAGAGAAATGATACCATAGCATACCCTCTTACGCAGATGCCAAAATGAACCGTCAGGAAATCAGTCAACTGTTGCTTGCAAAAGCATCCACTCGCTAGCCACTAATGCTTGAATTCCTTGCTTGAAACAGTTTGCAAATAGGTGCCCAATAAGGGATGTTTGCTTTTGAATAAGCCACTCTGATTCTTAATGAAGTTTAATCCAAGGCAGCTGCATTAAATAGGAGCCACCAGATGGCAGCACGATTGTCAGCTCTTAGGAAGAAAGGGGATAGACCAGAGAAAAGTACCTGGCTAGTACAATGCTCTTTATGTACCAGTAAAAACATATCAGTTACTTGAAGCTCTTTGCTTGTTGCTACATGGCAGAGCCCTTGCTCACAGCAGAAGGACATCTTAATGCTTCTGATTTTTATTCCAAAACATGTACTATGAGTTTGCTCTTTCCAAAAACACCAGTCCCTTGAGGTTGTTTTTTTTTACTGTATTTCTCCTTCTCTGAGGAAGAAGGATCACAGTCCTCTCTATAACATCTTGTGTTGAATTTGGGGATTGTTTTTTTCATCATTTTCAATTAATAATAAAAAGAGACAGAATCAGTCCCATGCCATTTGTCCCCCCAGAATATAATCTCATTGTGAAAAAAAACCCACAGAGCATCCTCTTCCCCAGCCACCCTCCCCTTTAAAAAAAGGCATGCTGAATTTTTGTCGTAAATAAGGCTCAAAGAACCATCACGTCTTCAACTTGGTTGTCAATAGTTAAAAGGATGTAAAGCATTATGAAGTGCTAAAGGAAGGTCTTCATAACTCTTGTCAGACCTAGTTCTGTATGTGTGTCTGTGCATTTAGCCAGTCCTCCTGGTGTTGCCAAATTCCTTTATAGAACCACAGAATCACTGTCTATCTGATTAGGATTATACACTACCTCTGTGAACAGCCTTCAGAAATTATCTGGATTGTGTTACTTTGCAGGCTGTGGGCAGACAATGACAATCCATGGACTACTCCTGCTTTAATGACTTACTGCTCATGACTGCAGCCATGTTCAGTGACTACGTGGCTTTCACTAGTCTGTTGCCTTTGCCAAATGCAAATGTAAATTCAAACTCTGACATTTATGTGCTATAGATCACAGAATTAAATTTACTCCTCTGGAAGTAAAGATGATCTTTAGAGGTAGCCTGAAGTTTCAGTTTTTTTCTTCTGCTGGACATATTTAGATACCTTCATTTTCAGTCTTATTTGTTTACCTAAGCTTTGGTAGAAGTCTTTCTTACCTAGTGTTTAAAAGAAGACAATCATTGCCACTGCACAGAAGGTGGAAAGCTAGATTTTTTCCTCTTTTCTCTGTGACAGTGTGATCCTTTGGTGTTATGATTTCCTGTGATAGTGTCACTCCCTCCACATAAAAATTATGTCCTAAATACAGTAACTTCACTTGTAATGGTCCCCATTGACATCTTAAGCTAAACTTCTGAAATAATTCATACACTGGACAAGCTGTAAAAAGTATCAGTATCTCCAAAAATACCGTGTACTGCTTCAGAAGTGACAAACTCAGGGATTTGCATTCCAGTTCTCACCACTTGGCTCCCTTTGCCTCTTCAATTATTTATTTTCACTTACATGACATAGCCTGCAGTGATTGATTTGAGAACAACCAATTGTCCCAAGACCCTGTGAATGATCTCTGTCAAATCAGAGAGACATCTACCAAAATGTACTCTCACCCAAAGTGGACAGTACCTGGCCAGTGGCACTTTCTGACTCAGTTCAGATGGAAGCCTATTGAACGCTGTAACAGCACTACTCACTACCACTGTGGGTATTCAGTTTATTAAATCTACAGGTTTATTAAAAATACCTTATCTCTATCCATCTGGCCTCTACGGTAAGCTTTATGGCCCTTTGCGGAACAATTTCTGTTGTTGCCTCACCACTTACCCTGGCATTTAGAAAGTCTTGAATATCAGGAAGTGTTTCTTGGGCTACAATTAAGGAAAAATGCTGAGCTTGGTTTGTTGGAAACAAAGGTAGAGATTCTGGCCAAAAGAGGAAAGGACTGAAGTGGCACACTATCTTTCAGGTAAAGAAAGAGAAGTCTAAGTGGTGAACAAATGTAATTGTGACCTCTGGGGCAGATCAGGAAGGATCTCTTCATCCATTAACTAAAACCACCCAGATGGACTTTGGGACATCTGCTTCAGATATCTTGTGCTAGAAGTTGGTGGAATACTATCTTCTAAGTGAGTACATTTAATTTGTAACTCAGTCTCCCTCTGCAAAGTATGAAGTGTTCTTTTTATATATATATGAAAAGACATCTACTGACAGCTTCCCCCCCCCCCCCCCCCCCCCCCCCGCCCCCTTCACTCAATAGTGCTTACTTACTTTATTAAATCCTGCAGGGGAAAAGTTGTCCACTTACTCTGGATGTCTTTGGATGTCTTTTTTTTTTTTTTGCATTTAATAAGAATGGCTGCTAGATGTCATGGTTTCTTATTTGATATGATGACACTTACTGGTAGGTTTCAACTGAAGTGCATATCCTACTGAATAGAAGAACCCAGTTTACAACACACTATTTGCCTGTCATGGTTCAGTGTTGCCATTTAAATGAAACTGACCCTTGTGTTAATGGAGCCATAGCCTCTCCTTTAGAGTAAACTGTGTCTCAATCAAAAATAAGAGATGGAAAAGGAAAGTATACTATGCTGCACAAAAGGTGAAGTATTACTGTGGAAGGTAATGCTTCAGCAGAGTGTTTAGAGCTTGGCAGCACATCAAAGTACTAGCAGGAATTAAGATTTCAAATTGAGCTGGGTTTTTTCAGAACAGTGTAAGTAAACATATATAGGTGCCTTAGGTCAGATTAAAGATCCATCTTTCTCAGAATCCTGCCTATGAATGGAGTCAGCAATGCTTAGGGAAACCTCCTTTTAACAGCAGAGGAATGAAAAATTCTGGCAATTTGCAGCTTAGGGACTGTCTCAGCCACAAAATTTGTTTTTAATAGCACTTTCTAGGGGTATTTAATGTATTTATCTAATCTTTCAAGAACTTTTTTATGCTTTTGGATTATAAACATCTCAGCAAGGACTTCAGCTGTTGGCTGCTTGCTGCTTGAAAAACTGTTTCCAACATTCTGCCTGATCATTTTATTTGGTGTGCTCTTGTACAGTTAGAAAATAAATGTTCATTCCCTAATCGCTTTCATCCCACCACATAAAACCTCCATAATGCCTTCTCCTGGTCATTTCTCTTCTGAGATGAAGTGTCATAGTCTATTCAAGGTCTACTAGTACAGATGCCACCTCACTCCCTCAATCAGCCTTTATAAACTCTATATACCTTTTCATCTTTTGAGGTCAAGGGACAGAACACATATATTGAAGGCGGGATATAATTTAAGTGTATATAACAGTGTTATGGTATTTTCCTTCTTTTTCCATATGAAGCAATTCCTACCAATCACATTCTTTTGAGTTAAGCTGATTATTGAGCCAACTCTTTCCATCACACTATTCACAAGACATGCAAGATGTTCTTGAAGTAACACTAACTTATTTATAGCTCATAATATTCAGCGTATCTAATATACAAAAGGCTTTTTTCCAATCTACATGGATTACTTTAAAAATTCACCTTTTACTTCTCTGTCATGCAGTCAGTCTGCTGGAAATTTCAGAAATATTTAGAAATGTCTCAGTCTTCCAAATTTTCCAGGCTTTATGCATCACTATTAGCAAGTCGTCTGGAGTTGTAAAAGATACACTGTTAATAAAGCTTAACTATAGCATGAATCAAATGATTATTAAAATTAAAGCATGCTGCAACTGTATTAGCAAATGCAGTAGCCCTCAGTAGGGCAGAAAAATAGAATTCCCCTTAAAAATATTGCTTGTGACAGATGGGAGTTAATCCTGTTTAATCTTAATTAACCATCATTTTATAAGGTTTGCTTGCATTCAAATCTATAACAAAATATGTCCTTCACAAAGTTTTTGTTATGTTTTGAGTACAAATTTCTGAATATCAGAGATGATTAATCATAAGCATTAAAATTCTAATAAAATTTCAGTTAAATGACCAGAAGCCATCACCTCATAGTTTCAAAATTTCTGCCTTCATTTTAATGCAGAGACTCCATTTATGTGGCTTTTCCTTATCCTCTGACAGAAAACAGAAACCAGAATTTTTGATCTCTTGCAAAGTTTTTCTTCATGATGAAGCAAACCCCACAAATTTCCTTTTTCTACATTTTCAAGTATTAACTAAATGCTTTATTTTGTAAAAAGGTATTTTGATCTGTGGTCCACACAAATATTTAAGTAAATTGATTCTGTGCTTGGATATAATAAAAATAAAACCAGGGTAAGGTTTGTATTATATATTAATATAATATATATTACATATATTTAATATATATATATTAAAAATACAAACCAGGGTAAGGTTTGTACTAAGAAATAGTTTCTTTAAGTGAACAATTGATATGGTTGGATAAATGGACAAATACTTATGATGACCGATTTCATTTCCTGGTTCTGATAGGAAGAGAAAAAATCAACACAAAACCATGTTGAGAAACATAACCTATGTATTATGTTGACATATTATACACTTTGAGTTAGCGATAGCATAGTATAATGGGATACTAACAAGCAAAGAAATGACAAAGTCAGTAGGGGGTTATACAAGCACTTTGCATTTGTGATAGAATGCACTTTTAGCAGCAGGTGAGAAGCAGGAAGAGTGTTGTGGTCTTTTGAGATCCCTAGTCTCATCATCACCTAACTTATGTCCACAGTTTTTTAGCAGTTAATAGAATTTTACTCTGTCTCATCTGTAGAAGCTGCTCTGCAGATCTCCCACAGAGTCAAATTTTGAAGATTCATACAGCATAGCTGTTACATGAAAAACATACTCTGATTGCTCTTTGTGTGCTTCAGTTCTTTGTAAGTTGATTGCATGAGTTCATCTGTGGCAGCGGTTGGGGGAATGTGTGTATGACAGGATGCCCTGACTAATTTTCATGGATCCTGCATAACCATATTCTTTCAGGAATTCAAATTAACACACATAGATTGTAGCAGTGAAATTGCTGTGCACCACAATAAATCCTTACAGACAATCTGTAGAAGTTAGACAACACAGTTACTAGTGGAAGAAAAATTTTCACAAAAATACTTCTCCACCTCTGATAACTCACTCCTGGTTGTCAAGGAGATGCCAGCCCCTGTCTCTGTCTTTGTTGTATAGAGGCTGAATAATTTCCTTTCCCAAAGTTAAGGTTATTGTCCTTAACTTATACGTAGCTACTGATTTGGTCTGTCTCTGCCAGACCTGTTGAATTTTGTTAGTGTGCTGGAAAGTTGTCTGCTTTTACAACTGTATCACCTTTTTTTTTTTTAATACTTCTTTTAATAATACTTTTAACAATACTTCTTACCAGCTTGGCCTTTCTAACTGTGGCAATACCATTAAATGTTTCATTTGCCATTTCTTTACTTGTTTTTAAATCTCAGCATAAAAAAGCAACAAAACCATCAATTTAAAAGGAAATCCTTAGGGAAAAAAAAAAAGAAAAAAAGCCTCAAACAGGTAGTCCTGATAGCCAAAGCCAACATTTTAAGGATGTTGCATGTTGAAATTGAGTGAAATTGAGTCCAAATACCAGGAAATGTTAAGTGTATATTCCTTGCCTGGAGGAAAAAAAAACAAAACACACACACACAAAAAAAAACACAAAACAAAAACGAAAACAAAACAAACAAACAAACAAAAAAAAACAAAACAAAAAACAAAACAGAAAAGTCAGACAAAATTTAGTGTTTACCTGGTGAAATACAATAGCTATATCAATAATGTAGAACATAGCAGAAAGAGATCTGGGGGTGACCAAAGAATGGTATCAGGCACATAAGAATAAATAGCCATTCACTGCTTAATTTTCTTCCATTTGTTCATTGTATAGCTGACATTTGGATACGTGGCACGATGTTACAGATCCCGAAGAGGTCCCTCTCTTGGCAACAAAAATGCAAGGAAGGGATTATGATTCAAAGATGTACCCACTAGTCACAGCCTCCTGGAGCTTTTTGCTGAAGATTATGCTTCAGGACAAGATTTCCTTTTAAAATTAAGATGCACAGCAAGAGGTTATTCCATACAAGTCAGAGAAAGTTTGGTAATAAATAGAGCCTTCCTGAAAATAAAATACTCTTTATTGTATATCTATTTTATATTACTTCCACACACACTGTTACAAATCCTTACTGTTAGGTTTGAGCTAAACCATATTTTGAAGAAGGAACTTGAATGAATGCTTCTTTTTGCCTCTTTGCCCTAAAGATGATTGCAATTATTGAAGGGTGTATTTGAAAATAAACAGAAAATATTCATACAGTGATATAAATTTAAGAAGATATTTGGATTTTCTTTTTTTTTTTTTTTTAATATATATAGCTATTGGGAAACTCTAGTGGCCTCTTTCTCCTGCGTCATCTCTTCACCCCTATCAATAGAGGAAATATCTATTAAAAAATGGATTCAATTACAATTACAAACGCCTAGGCGTAACTGAAATTGGCAGTGGGACTGCTCAACTTGTTTAAAAGTTAATATGTATGCAACTCTTTGCAGAAACAGGATCAATAGCTGCACCTTTGCACAAAAAATTCACAGTTACCACCCAGTCTTAAGATTGTCTGTTAAGTATTGGGAGAGCTTAAACAATCTAAGCAAACGAAATACAACTTGTCTGCAGGGGAAGCAAAGCATCTTTATTCCAAATAATGGGCGAAAGAAAACTGGTAAAAAATGTATCTGTAAAGCTCCAGCTTTCAGCTGTTGCTGACAAAAAAAACCAAAACTTTAAGTTATTTCTGATGAGTTGAAAGTAGTCAGTCAAATTCTTGCTACAATGTCACTAAGTGACTTCTATTAACCGTCACACAATGATTCTGGTAAAATGAGTCAGTCGTTAACATAATAAACACAATGGTCATTTGATATACAGTGAGTGCAAGATAATTGCAAACAGTTTGCAATAATTGATCAGTTTTCAAGATCAATGAGTAACTCTGCAGATGTGAAAGCTAACAAATAAATAGCAAATGTCAAAGCATCTGATTTGCACAAGCTGCTAAGAAAACTTGATAATCTTTACTTGAAAAGCTAGGAAAAAGATTTCAAGGATGTTACTAGTTTCTATCTGTGAGCTGGGAAATAAAATCAGTCATCATATGATAATCATCAGGGCATTCCTTTATTGAAAATAAGTTATTCTGATCTGTTTGACCGATGAAGTTGCAGAGATTTGAACAGAAAATTAATCAGCCTTCCTTTCTGGATACAGTACAAGTGAGACAAAATTTGTTGAATAGTAAAACTGGGAAAAACGTCATGAGCAGAATCAAAACTTGATAGAAACTTTGAGGCTTATGGGAGCTTTGACTTCATGGGTGGAGATAGTCTGCATGTGATCATGATCTTATGTGAATTTGATGATCTTATGTAAATTTTTATGATCTTATGTAAATTTAGCTGCCTGAAAAGTCATTGACATCTTCAAATCCAAAACACTCAATGATACTCGCAAAATAAGCTTGCTGTTGCGCATACACTTAAATAGGTCAATCTGTTAGCTGGACACTTTAACATCACATATGTTCCACTGCTGATCTATGCCTTCAAAAACATAAATTGTGACACCTATTTACTATAAGATGTGGTGAATCTGCATCAATCACATTAAAAGAAAAATATAATTAGAACAACTGTGATGACCAGAACTTCACAGAGATGATGTGGTAGTATAATCCAGATGATGAAATTACTTTATGGATGGAGGATTACTTTATGGATGGGTCTCATAATACAGTCAGACGAAATATCATGTAATCTATCACTGTATTAATCTTGAATCATATAATGTATCATAACTATATACTAAGGATCCAAGACCCATTCCAAAGGCCATAGTTCAATGTTGATGTTGATGTTGATAATCGATTCAATCGATGTTGATAAATTCTGAGGGTGTACTTGAGATCAGAAGTAATTGGAATTCTTTGCAGTGCAGAGCAAAATAGGAAATCAGAACATTAAAAAGCAAGTGTTCAGTAATGCGTAGTTTTACCCATGGGTTTTTCTGCATATTTTGAAATAGATGAGTCCTCTAAGTAAAATAGCCAAAGGAAACAGGCAAGAGTTTGCTTGTTAATTCTGATGGAATATGCTTCCACATGGTGAACAAGTTTATGTGTTACAGCAAGTTGCTTCTAATTTCAGTTGAATGCAGTTTAAATCTCTATGCCAATTGTAGAATGGATTAAAATCTGTGTTAGGGATGAGTCATTCCTCTCCTCAAGGAAAGTGTCAACTTCTAAAAGTGACGCATATCCTCTCTTCCTTTTTTAGCTCCATTATTCCTCCTAAAAATCTCATCATGGATGGCTGTTCCCTCAGTGTAATGCATTTGGGATTCTAGGACAATCTCATAATTAAAATTTTCACATGGGACTGCTTTCATTCACTATCTCTGTTTTCATTTCCTTCCGTGACTGTCACATTCCAAATGCTCTCTACAACCTACCTACATCATTGCTTTGCTCTTCTTTATTCATGTCTCCTTCTGAATTTTGAGGAGGAGTCTGTTCATATGCTATCTGCCAAGCACCCCTCCTCTAAGCTTGCATTTAAAAACTTTTCTTTTGTAGAAGCTATTTTCATCTCTGGTAATTTCACTGTAAGCATCAGTGTATTATAAATTCAGTTAAGTGTCAGGATGTCCAGATTCTTTGTGTAGATGTCACGCCATTGTTTCTTTTAAATTTAATGAAAGAAATAAAATAACTTTTAATTACCTGCCACTAGTTGATTGTCTTCTTTCGGACTTTTATTTCTTTACCAAGACTGAGTTTATTAATGGTAGAGCTTCAATTTCCCTTATAACATGCTAAATTATATTGTTATTACAATGAATAGACCGATGAATAAGTCTGATGAATACTAATCATCTTGTTCAGCATTTTATATTGCTTTAAAGCAATATAAACCTTATCTTTTGAACCTGCAGATCAAATCTAGACCATCTGCCAGGTTTTAGTTTTCAGAAAGGCTACTCATCTAATGGAGCAAAGGCACTCTGCCCAAGTGCTTTTGGAGGCATATTCCTTATAAATTTATTCATTCTTTCTTTGTTGTTTCATTTGATATAAAATAGCAGTAATCTGGCCTGTAAGTACATGTCTGCCTACTTTGAATGGAAAACACAGCAGCCACTACTGGCTATTTTAAGGAAAAACTAGCATATTGTAGCTATTTTCAGGAGATTGATCATCTTTCCCCTTTGATTAATCAGGAAAGTCAGCTTCTGTTCTGTGTGAAATAGTAAATAAACTACTTGGGTTAGCTTAGTAATAAATGCAAAGAACCACTTGTGTTTTTCTATTTAATGACTCTCTATATTTAAGAAATCTTATTTTTTTAAGAACTGTGCACTGAGGGTAATGCTAATCAGTAAAGTCTAATGGAAGGAGAGGATATAAAGGCAATGTTTGATAATATAGATGGGAGAAATAGGACTCTAGAAAAATTCCTAGTACAAAAATAACAGCAGTCTTCAATTATCAAAAACTGAAATAATCAGTGTACTTTTTTCATATGTACATTTTTCTTATAACTTTTTATATACCCTGCATGAGCTCTGAAGACTGAAACTACACTATAATAAAATAAGAACAGCATCCTCAAAAACTATGCCGAGTTAGACTCATAGCAAAACAACAGCCAAAATATCTATAAATATAATTAATTTCTGTGATGGCTACTGACATTAAATTAGTCAATAGCAATTTGATGAACATGCAACAATGTCTGACAGGTCAGTAAAGTTCAACTGTAGTTATGCATTTAGCTACAACTATTACACAGTTTACAATCTCACCCAATGCATGTTCACAGATCTACTCACTTTTTAATAAGAACCCATTTAAGGACAAGTTATTACTTATTGCCCTCCTCATTTGAAAAACAGTTTTCTGAAAATAAGTAGGAGCTTGTGGAAAGTCTTCTATAGTGTCAGTAATATTGGTAATGTTGAACTCAATGATTTGCATCGTCAGAAAAGCAGTATGCTATCAAAGACAATACAGTCTTGAAAATCAAGGCAATGCTTACATGACACAGTATTCTGTCAAGACTCAAAGATTTTCTAACAAATACATAAGTCAGGACTTCGAAAACTTATCACCACTCTAGAAGCAAGTGTGCAGTACTTACCCTCATACGCACAGAGGTACTAAAGACCATTTTCCTTAAATGGTGCACGGAAAAAAATAGAACCTGGAAATCATCTGTTCCAAGGGCGGGAACAAATATGAATGGGGGTCTGTGCATGTGGCCATTTGTGAAAATTCTGAACAAGCAGGACACATTTTTGCGGCATGCTTTTCGAAAAAACAGGCTTCTTTGCACATGATATGTCTGAAAAGCAAGGTTTTCAACATATCTTGTTTGTATCATTTGTTTTATCTTTGCTTTGAGTGAAGTGAGTGGTTGAATTGATTGGGATATTATCAGCTTATGTCTGGAATTTAATACGAATGCTTTATTCAGTTGTGATTTCCTGAAAGCATGTACACATCTCAAAAAGGTGGTACATTTTCATGAAAAATATATGTTGCTTAGTAGCATTTGATAATTTCTGTCTGAAATCCAGCATCTGAGAAAACAAAAGTCTAAGTGTACGTAAACCTTTTCCCTTCTGTAGTCTTCCACTAGTACAACGAGAATAATATAAATCTTAAAACTGAATGTTTTTCAAGTCTAATCTTAGAGTTGAATCATTATGCATTCCAATGAAGCATATTTTGATGACATCAATGTCACTCTCAAAAAAAAAGTGCCTCTTATGGGAAAAGGTAATCTATAAACCTAGAAAATGAGTAAAACATAGACTTTGTTAAATGTAATAGCATTGTTAAGAAATTAGACAGTTGATACTATGTTGTGAACTGCTGAACAGGCTGAAACTATTTTTTTTCACAGACTATTAAATACTGGATACCATGTTAATATGAGACCATATTAAATACTGAGTACACTATAGTACTTAAGCAAAGATGGAAAAATGATCCCTTTTTTAAAGATTCACTGTGCTTAACTTTGATAATCAACAAGAATCCCTATACTCTCTCCACTACATTTTTAAAATTACAGATGAAACAGCAAGATAAAACTTTTGAAATTCATTTAAGTGTTATTTGCAGTTCAGATGTTGTCCTTTGACTCAGTTTCCATTAATTTACAATGATACAGATAACCAAGTGCTCAAATAATGTCTGAAAATGGTTCTAAGAAGCATTTTGCAAATAAAAGCTTTTAGAAACTTGACCTGCACACCTTAATCCTGAATTCTTCCAGTCTCTAAGAAAATGTGGTCTCTCCTTTTTTAATAAAATTGCATCTTCTATCAGAGAAAGTGCATTTCGCCCCAAGAGATCATGCTGCACGTATTCTGAATACAATTGTAGTAACATTATATGTGAATTGGAGTAGATTTGAAATTGGTTCTGGAATGGGTGGGACACAT
The DNA here is from genome assembly GCF_034315485.1 of Pezoporus occidentalis. NCBI lineage: Eukaryota > Metazoa > Chordata > Aves > Psittaciformes > Psittacidae > Pezoporus > Pezoporus occidentalis. Next base: position 11,068,599 of record NW_026915724.1, read on the forward strand.
GGAACAAAGGTGGTGAAATAAAAAAGCCACTTTTCAGTGCTTGTGATTGTACCACAAAAATGAATCACTTACATGGCTGGACTTCACTAGTGCTTTATAAGAATGGTCCAAAGAAGTTTGTTTTGTAATTCTGAGTAAAAAGAATTTGTTTTGGATAGTCTGAACACATTCTAATTTTATAGAATAAAAGGAAGATGGTAGGAAATGTCTGCAAATATATGATGGGGTTCTACACAGTGGAATGGTAAATCTCAAAAAATACTTTTGAATACACATTGGGTAAGAGGAGAATTAAGTGCTGCCTCAAGTGCATGCAGACTTAATTTTTACAGGCAATGGAATAGTACAGATATTGAACTGATACGGACAGGAAAGTTTCCATCAACTACTGTTCTGCCTGTTTCTTTCTTCTTTCCTTTGCCTTAACTGAGATTTGTTTCACAGTGATTGTCACAGGATCTCGGAACTTGGTTGTATATTACTCCATGTGGAGATGAAATCTGAGAAACTAGGGCAAAAGCCTTGTAATAACATAAAAACATGCAGAGTTTGTAGCTATACCTTTTATATATTCATCTGAATAATAATTAAAACCATTCAGCCATTTAAATTTACCTAACAGCACATCATTGAAATAAAAAAAAAACCTTGAAGAAATGAACTAATCCTTGACACCCTGAAGACTATCATTAGGATTTCACACCCTGCATACAATATATAGTTTTCCCTTCTGCACAGAGAATTTCAAGCTTTAACACCAATTCTGAAAGACCACTGACCCAAACCCAAAGATTTCCCATATACCAAAATAGGACACAACATTGCTAGACATGCCCTAGTGTGCTTTAGAGGACCCAGTTCTCTGGTTCCCATGTTAGCCCATGGGCTCTTGAAATTATACTAGCGTTTTAGAGAAAACTTACCTGGGGACAGGTAAGTAGACGAAAAGCTGTTAAAATTGTGAACAAAAATGACAGGAAGCAGAAATAAAGGCAATATGCAATCTCTACTCCACATTCACAGGGTTCTTGAAGGCATCTTTGGTTTTCACATCGTCTTGACAGCTCAGAAGGCTCAAGCGGAGGTTGTTGTGTTTATAGATGTGATGGGAAAGAATGAAGAGGGAATCAGACTCTTCTCAGTAGCATTGACAGGACAAGAAGGAATGAGTACAAATCAAAAGACATGAAACTCTGTCTGAATGAAAGAAGAAACTTTTTTACTGTGAGGGAGATCAGTTACTGGAGGTTTCCTAGTGAGGTTGTTGTGGCTGTGTGCTCCCCACCATCCCCCCAAGCTACAACCATGAGTGGAACAGTAATCCAGATGTCTTGCTGGTATGCAAATATGCCAAGTCAATTATCTTACCTTATAAATAGTGGACAATCCCAGGGCTCATTGAGGTCTCCTGCATGGCAGCAGGCTGCAAGCCAGGTTCTTTCCTTACGTAAGGATACCTCACAAGGTTACTCCTCGAGGCTGAGAAATTCCTTGAAGTAACAGATTCTCAGTAAGTGATTAATAGCATGCTAAACTTTGAGAGATATAAAGGATTTATTGTGCACATATATAATCCTTTAGACACTAACTTCTGATAAAGTCTGGGTCTTGGAGTGGATCTAGCTGCACCTAGACTCACCTTTGAGAAGGAGTTTTGAAAGCAAGGGAGTCCTTTGTGAATATCATGACACAACAGGAGGGCCTGTCTGACTGTCCTTTATGCAGTAAATAATGTAGTGCACCTTGCCATCAAAGCCAGTTAAATCACTGTCATGTTTACCATTGAACTTTGTTAATTCACTGGCTTATATCAATAAAGTATATAGTTGCCTCTCTCTTATGAATGAGGTGAGTAACACCACCTATGGGAGCTCATAGTCACAATCTCTGTAGATACTCAAAATTTAATTAAACATGGTCCTGGGCAATCTGTTCTTTTTGATCCTGCTTCAGCATGGAGCGAGGGTGGCAGGGGAGGGGCAGGAGGAAAAGACTAGATCACCTCAAGAAGTCACTTCCAACCTCAGTCTGTAATTTTGTGATTCTCTTAGAACAGTTTTCCAATGTTTTTTTCTATAGACCAAATGGCTTGCTTATGATGATGTCATGAAACGTTGTTAAGAGCTCTACTAAATTCAAGGTACATGACGTCTACTGGCTATTCCCTGCTCATGAGTTCTGCCGCCCTGTCACAGGAAGAAATTAAATCTGTTTGACACATGTTGTTCTTGACAAATATATTTTGGCTGTTAGTCATTTCCTTGCTCCCTTCCAGGGACATAGAAATAGGGCTTTTTTCTTATTGTTTGTAGTAGTACTGAATGTTGGCTGGCTCATATATACTCCTTTTCCTCTTCTCAAATAAAGAAAGAACTGCTCTTCCATTCTCTTGGTGCCTGATTTGTATGAGATCTCAAAATAACCCTTAAGAATTCAGAACCTATTTTCTACATATGCTGTGATGAAATTCTTCTAGCCTACCTGGTTTAAAAGCATCTTATCTACACAGAGTATGCCATGCAGTCTCTACTGAAGGCTGAGCTCTTACCCTTATTGTGAGAATTTAGAAGTCAGGTGATCAAACTGATGATTTTATTAAATATTAATGTAAAAAAGTTCACTAAATATCAGGTATCACCTGTAGGTATCACCTGTAGGTAGCATACCATTCCCACTAACTATTCCCATTAACTTATCATCATGAACACCCGAGTACTTTATTTTTTTTTTCAGTATTATCATGCTGTATATTCATATTTGATTGTAACAACCAACTTTCTGATCCCTTCATCTTACTTCTTGAAGATCTTCTTTCTCTGAAGTCAAAGAAGAAATCATGATTTAGTCCAGTTCATCTCCTATCCACTTTTCTATTTTTCTTCTATATTGGAATTGTGTGAACTTATGACCTTACTATAATTTCAGTAAGAACCTGCCAGTTGTCTTTTTTCCCTTTGAATAAATTTTCAACTGAGACACTGCCAGTTTTCAAAGTTTATTATTTCTGCCTTCCTGAAATCTATTGTTTTTTCATTTTCCTGATATTACATTTTTCTTTCTTAAAGATTATGACCTCTATTATTTCATAATCAGTTTCACTCAAGATTCCTTACCTCAGGTTTGTGCCCTGAACTAGCTGAATGCTCTTTGCAGCAAGTCATTTTTAGACACTTCATTGGTGTAATAGAAAAAGTTATTCTATACAACTATAAAGGGATGTTATATCACATGCACTTCTGATTCAAATGAACAATTAGTTATTTGAAGTGCTTCTTATCTGGCTTTTGTTTATCTTTGATTAGGGACACTGATAAGGAAAATTCTATTTAGATGTCTGCATGCTATTTGCATAAAAATCTTCTTGGTGTATTTTTGAGTATTTTCATTTTGTCTACTACAGATTCTGAACACGCAATCTCACAACTCTAGGACGACTGTCCAGATTGAACGACTTCACAACATAGTTTTGTGATAGGCCAGATCTATAATTCTGAACTAGTTGAACTGAAAACAGAAATGAAGAAAATACATTGTTTGTATAATATTCTGCTGGCCAAGAACATTTGCTGGTCCAGTAAACTGGATGTTCTAAATTAAAGTTCTGTGTCTGCCCAGGGAAATCTGAACTTTTAGCTCTGATTTCTTTAGGGAATGCCTTTAAAGCTACTCTTAGATGAAAAAATGGACATTTTTTTCTATTGAGGCTGTCACTGTGCTAAGTAAACGAATGATGGAAACAGAGAGAGGAAAAAAAAAAAAAACAACACCAAAAACTCCAAGGAAAGAAAATGGCTACAGCTTCATTGTTAGAGTTTTTACTCAAAATAAGATACAGAAATTCCAGCTCTGCTTCCAGGATTTTTTTTTTGTTGTTGTTTGTTTGCTGCCTGCTGTAAAATTGTATGACTTAAGATCCAGAGAAAGGAACCTGGCATTGCCTTCTCCTATCACGCAGTGACTTTAGTTTTCCTTTCTACAGTCCCATGACTCTACACCTAACTATGCTTCAATAGCTGGGGAACTCAAAAGGGTGTGTATGTCCAGAATAGCTAAAAGCCTAGTGTAGATACCTTGACAGTTATTGCATTTAATTCTTAAATGCACATTATTTCTGATTCTATTATTCCTTTGTTTAAGCTGGCAATTGGGGCAAACAGGGTATATAATTTTTTACCAATGTTCTCAACTCTGCTATGCAAAGGAAGAATTTTTGCCAAATAGATATATGGAATGGCATTTTCATCAGCTAATTCAATTAAAATTTTGACCTAGAAGGGCTAATGCCAGAAACTATTGTTTATCATTTTTTAGCATATTTGACAATGAAAAATGATTTGAGAATAAGTAATGTAATTACTACTAAATGCATTCCTGGGTTGTAGAAAGTACATGTCAAGGAGAACAAATTGTACAGATATAAGAAGTTATTCTGATAACTTCACTTTCATTGTTGAAGAATGCAACACTGAAATAAACTGTTGCAAAATACAGTTTTCCAGGGTTTTTATTTTCAGTTTCAGCTCCACTGACTGAGAATTGTATTTCATTTTCAAAGAATGGGCAATTTCTTGCATATTACAAAATATTTGCCCTTGTAAACTGTCAGTTGCAATATCCAGGAAGAAAACCTATTTTTAGTACCTAAAGTACGTTTTTATATACTGAGTAAGATGAAGATGCCACCTGGGCAGCAATAAAAAAAAAACTAAAAAAAAAAAATAAAATTCTAAGCCACAATATAATTTTTGGCTGAGAAAAGTTGAGCAGAAAATACTATTTATTCTACTACAAAAGTCTGTAATTTCTTAAAAAAAAAAAAAAAAAGAGAGAAAATAAAGAACTTTGTGGCACATTTTAATTTAAAATGCAGCTTTCTACTCATTAATGAAATGAACTAATTAAAGATAGATGATCACTTACTTGCTAGAGTTCTTGACTTGAGAAGCATCTGAAGGGCACTTATCATTGTTCAAGACTACAACAGTTTGCCTGTAACAATTTGTTAATATTAAGTTTCTGTAAAGGAAAAGATTAACTCTTTTCAGAAGCCTAACCCGTGTATGCCATGTGCATGGAATTTCCACGTGCTCTGCTTGTCCAAGTGCAAAAGCCATTTAACATAGCCATGTACACTAGGAAAGCAACTTGACAGATCAGCTAGGCTTTACCAAGAGCATAAATTTACACTAATTCTAGGAATAAATATCTGCCTCAGGGGAAAGTTGTCAAGAGCTTCTTTATGAAGTATGGTCAGAGTCCCATTTTAGCCCTCATGATGCTTATTGAGATACATTTGCTATATCACTACTAGCTATCTCAAGGGGATCTACCAGATTGAACACTGCTCTTTGTCATCTTTTAAAACATCTATGTACTGGGATACCATGAGCTACAGGAGAATGTCAGTGAGAGCTGCCACTGCTGAATCAAACACTTGAATCCTCCAATGTTTTAATATGTGTTATTATTTCCACATATTCACTTCATTTGCTTCATCTCCTGTAGTAACAATGGGAGAGAGTGGCATCTGTGAGACCTAATGACTGACTGAAGGACTGAAAAATAATATGCGGATGTAGGAGTGTGCATAGATAAGTTCATGGTGATGAGAAACTTGAAATAACAAAACAGACTCAAAACTAAGAGGGAGCTGATTCCTGTTCAGCAATTCACTGACTAAATTAGAATTCAGAGCTCCTGTATAGTGAGACCTGACTACTGGGTCAGGAATGCAATGGGCATGGTAGGAATTATATGATATATTACAGTAATACTTCTAAATAAGTAATGCAGCTCCTAAGCTATGACTGTGCAAGTAGTTTCCTCGACAATAAACACAACTGTGGAGAAAGAGGTGATACTTCAGTTTCCAGAATTATGCAATTAATTTCAGCTAAATCTGGACTGAATACTCACAATCCCATACAGATTATACTGTTATTGTCACAATGACTTTTTCTTGCTCTCACTGGGCAGGATTGTCTTCTGGGTACCATTTCAGGGTCATCACTGCCTGTCATTATAGAGTTAATTAATTTCTTTCTTGCTTGCTTGCTTGATGCTTCCCTTCTACTGAAGTTACATAGCTACTACACAGTGTTCTTCCCATCTATCAAACTTACCTCCTGCTTCTGCTTTCTTTTGGTTTCCATGGAAACAAAGATGATGTTTAAGGACATAGAAAGAAATGCAGGTAATCACAAAGCCATTCCTCAAGAACAGACACCTTGAGAAATTTTAGTTTTGTCCAAGAATTCCCCCTTGCTGCCTCTTAAGATTTTACCCACAATGTCCTGGGAGGTTTTGTTTTTGTGTCTTTCTATTCACACAGAAATTGATATGGTAATGATATACTATATTTAAGTCTGAATAAAGAATAACATGAAAATCTTCACAGTTCAACCTTATTTACATGCTCCTAATAAGAGAAGAGCCTGGGGGACTACAGCTAGGTGCCAGGGCAACTGAGAGAGTTGAGAACCCAATTGCTCATTGCTGCAACTGCACAGGTTCAGTTTGGCCAAAGTGCTCCGATGCCAAGTGGAATGCTAAATGTGAAGTTATCAACCTAATTTCTCCACTCAAATGTACTTAATGCTGTTGTTTAAGTGGGATGTTCAGTTCCTGTTCTCTTATTACCTTGGCCAGGAACCTTCTAGAGCATCATTCTTTTCCTGACATATTTTGATTTACTTCCAGTGTAAGCTAGTATATCAGGCTAGGAGAAGGTGGGAACAGATGGAGAGCTCTGATACATCTTGGCCAGTCACATTATACAGTCTGGATATAATTAAGCTACACCTGAATTCTGGTATCCTCTCCTGGGAGCTGAAAAGCCTTGGTGAATCCCACAGCTTGAATATGTGCTAAAAATTCAAGGATCCTGAGCATATCCTGGACAATAGGGATATATTTGCACTCCAAATGCCCAAACCAAAGTGTTTCCCAAAATGTCTGGGTTAGACAATTTAGCGATACTGAGATTCGTACCCTGGAAGTAATGGTGCTTTACTGTTTTCAGTATTTCAAGGAAGATTAGTATTCAAGGCTTTGAATGTCATGAAGATACTCAAATCTATATGTCCCTGTTGTACACTCTATTGATAATAATGAATGTTAGAAATTGCATCTCCTTCAGTTGCTCTCCTCAGTGCCCCCTCAGAGGTTTCCATTTCCGCACCAGCTGCTCATGAAGTGGCTGCTGACAGTTTAAATGTTAAAATACTGTCACTAATTTTAGGATTTCTTTATATAACAGCAAGTAATTTTCAGTGATTCCAGAGATGTTAAAACAGAAAAAAAAAAAAAAGCAGAAAGGAAAGCAGAAAAAGCCAAATGAGACCTCACTAATATATTGCTCAGGATGAGAATTATTTCAGTTCTTTCCAGGTAAATGGATACTGATTCAAAATTTTTGCCAGCCAGTAAAAGATAAAAGCTTTGGGACAAAGCAGGAGAATGATCGAGACATGGGAATTCATGTTCTTATGATATACAGCTATAAGGGAGACCAAGGGGATCTGGGGTTTCATAGTCAGAGCCCTTGCATCTATTAGCAAAGATGAAAGAAATGCCTTTTGGGCAGTCAACTTGCCAACAAAGGATTTCAGAGCAGAGAAAAGATGATATTCTGTTTGGGAGGGTGTTCCAAAAATAATTTTTAAGGACTAATCTTAGATATTGCAATAGACAGCTACATGAGAAATGTAGGATACAGTTTAAATAAAAAATTAAAACAAAGAAAAAAAATAGCAAAATTAATAGGTCAGAGAATAATACAGACGAAGCTTTAATGCAGCTACATCAAGCTATCGTAAGAACTCTTAACTACTTGTATCAGATCAGATAGTATTGCTGTGGAAGACGAGATTCAGAGGAGGATATCTTTTTCAGAGCTGTACTCTGAATAATTAATGTCAGGAAGAAAAGTGCTTTTTATTACAATATTTTTTCGTCTTGTCACCCCAGGCCAAGCTCTTTGATTTTCTTTGCACCTAAAGCCAATGAACTGCTGTTACCTGGCTCACTGTCGCTTCACATCTTGCCCTAAAGGTGTTAGATGGATACAAAGTCACTGAGAGTTCATCTGTGATTCTTTGTTTCTTTTCTGTGAAAACCTAAACCCTTAAAGCAGAGCAGATATAACCCAGCTTTTCACGGGAACTCTCTCCCATGACCATTACCTCTGCAAACTTTGTTTTCCCAGCATGTATCAGAATTATCTAATAAGTTAGATTTGAACAGATGCAGTCAAGATCTTACTTTTATTGAGCTTTCTCCTATGCTTCACCCTATGACAATAGAACAGTGCTGTTAAGAAAATTTAACTGTCTGCAAAGTTGATGCCTCTTTTGCTATAGACCTGGAAAGAAATGGCACAAATGAGATAACCCTGCTAGTAAAGAAATGATGGTCTTATATTTGAAGCAAATGAGTTATGACTAAAGAACTGGGTTTTTTTCTGTCCTTGATACCACTCCTTTGAGGCTACTAAAACTAATGCAACCCATTTTTGTATGATGTGCAACTTGTGTCCAGGTTTACTAGGTTTGAGTGGCTTGTTTTCAAGTGTGCATACTTGTGACTGTTGCATGAGAGTTGTGACCTCAGCACTTGTAGATTTGGAAACTATTAAACTGTCCTGAAAGATTGACACTGAATGTGAGTGGTCAATTTTTGCTTCTGATCATTCTGTCTTCCATTCACTGACTGCAAACAAACAAAATACCTAATGGTCTTTCAGTAGCTTGTGAAAACAAATCTGTTGCTATTTCAGCAGAGTTCAGATATAGTGATGAGTACCATAGGAAGACCCAGGAGATTTAAAAAGTCTCTCTTCAGAATGGATTTTAAGAGCATGCAGTAAATAAGGCATGGACCAAATCCCAAATGATGAGTAAAAAACTAAATATTGAATAGTTATTCATTGAGTACTGTTTATTTTGTGTTCTGAATAAGACAGGAGACCTCTGTAAAAAAATTTGGATGATAATGTAATTAAAGAGGTCAAAATTTTAGTGTACTTAATAATACAATATCAGTATCGCTCTCTTAACAGGTGGTTTTTGTTGGGTTTTCAAAGGTTATTTTACTTAGTTTTGAGGTATGGAAACTCGTGGTTGCCATCTATAAAGGTAATGAAGAAAAATGAAAAAAGTTGAAAATACATAAAGCAGTATGTAGTAGAGAAGATTATTCAGGAATTTTCCCTCTGTCTTACAATGTAAACAAATAGGAGCAATCAATGAGATTGAAATGCACCAAGTTATGCTTTTTTTAAAAGAGTCTGAACTATGAATAATTGTACAACATGATGAGCTGGAACATGCAACAAGGAGGCCAAGGATGTAACAAGTTTCAAAAATAGGTTAGACATGGACATAGTTTAAGGAATATATGAAGTTCCATGTTTCAGTGTTAGAGTCTGTCTCAAAAGGGATTTAAAGATATACTTGTCTGGTAGTTCATTTATAAACTAGCACTTAAACAGATGTCAAGCTTTTTGTGTTTGTCTCCTGTGTCAAACTATGATCATTGACAGAAACTGAATTTTTTTTGTAACAATTCCAGTGTGAACTGATTTTATTTTTTCTTTTCACATAAATTATCTTCAGATATTTGTAAAATACATTTTCTATCTTCTTTTTTTCCTGCTCTATTATTTCTTTTATACTAGAAACGTACAGCAAAGTTCTGTGACGGTTTCTTACAGGAGGTTCACCTTTTCCATTAATAGTACCATTAAACACCTTAAAATTATCAGTAAAATCCTCACTAATTGAACTGTTATAGTACTTTTTACATACAGTCTGCAGACAAGGTGTTCAGGGCAAAACCAGATAAAGGCTATTGTATCCTTAAGGCAGATAAGACAATAGGAAAGTACAACTATTGTTTAACTCAAAGCACAAATTACACTACATTGCAGAAATGGAAATTCAGGCAAATTTACTTACTTGTGCTTAGCCTCTTTTATTTCACAGCTCAAACACTCAGGATTTGCTATCCTAGCTGCTCCAAATCCAGTGCCATAATTGAAGACGGTGAGGTTTAGTTGCCAAGCAAACTGGCTTAGGAAAAGAAAGGAGAAATAAAAAAAAAACAAAAACAACAAAAACAACCAACTTATTAATGAAGAATACTAATGAATAAATGATCTCCTACAGTTATGGCAGGCAATCTGACTTTCCAGATGTCAAGTCACTAAGTGAGCATGGACTGTATACTAACCATCACTCACTGTTTTTCAATCTGCCATAAAAAGGTAGGGAAAAGGAATAGTGACACAGGACATGTTGGGTCCACATTACTTGGTATTTATTAGCTAGTCGTAGGTAGCATCAAAAGAGGCTTTGGATTGGAGAGTGTCAGAAAATTATTTTGTCTGCTTCAACTTGTTGGCATGAATGACACTATGTCTCTGCCATGGAAAGGAAAAGTCTCAGTAGGCTGCTACTGCCAAAAGCCATTCTCCTTTAATGCTTCCACTCTTGCTGCCACTGGGGACTAGTTACAGGAACACCCTAGAAGAGCTGCTGAGAGCTCATGCCCATTGTGGGAACCATAAACATTTAAAAACCATCTACTGTGTAAAAGTCTAATTTCCTTAGCCCATTGGTTTTAATTTTATTTTTTTAAGTTTATGTTTTTCCACAAAGTACTGTGTACCTCTTCCCCAGAAAGCAAGTAGAAATTAAAAGTCAAAATAGTGCTTGAAAGTAGCTGAGTTCATGAACTCTGAATCAAACTTTCAAAGTTAAGTCAGAATTACTCGTGCACTCTCTACTCATAACACATGCTGGTTTATTTTTCAGTCGTGCTCATTTAAGATTTCAATCGTGAATAGACTGCTATTCATTTGAGTAATCGTTCCCCTTCAGGTATGCTTCCAACACCAAAAAATAGCCATTAGTTAAAAATGATAGCTTGGAGCTTATAACTTGCTGCTCAGATTTCAAGAAACTTGACATATTAATTTAACCACATGCCTGCTGTGATGTTAAAGCTGTTCTCAGGCGCTCTCAAATGGAAACGGTCTGTGACACATCACAAGACAGTGGCATGAGTACGAGATCTAGGAACTAGCTCTCCTTCCACATTAAGCTTCCAGAAGGCTGCAATATGTACTCTAAATAGAAACAAAAGATGGTGGTAAATGCTAATATATTAAAATTTGTTAGAGATGAGAGAACTCTTAATTACCAGCTGCTTTCAAGTTTTTGATAACTCTATTAAAGATTTTCAAACCAGTTTATGTACAGAATTTCCTAAGATGTATTTGCTCATCTTGTGTGACCATGACCATAGCTGACATGGTTTTGCCTATGATATCTTCAGCATTTATTTCAGGTGAATACATGTTAAATATATGGATATATATTTATCCATATAAATAGATTTATAAATATATGGATCTCAACACTATATTGCAGTAGTTTACCTGAGAAAGCTTAATAGCTTCCTCATTAGGAAGAAATAGTTTATCATCTGCTGGAAACACATGCCTGCATTTGACCACCATTTGCTTTTCTTTCCTAGTTGTACTCATTAGCTGTCTTTCAGAAAGCTGTTCAATTATTGCATATTTTTAACAAATTCATTGAGAGAAGATTTACAGTATAGTTGATGACAACAGTTCTGATTCTATTACAAGTGCCATAAGGTCATTTTATATTCTGAAGAAATCTATTGTGATTGAGTTTTGCTTTATATTTCCAGTAAATGTGCTTATCTCCTTAGATGAGTAATTAAAATACTTGGATAATAATCCAGTGGGACCAGGAAACAATTCTGTATATAAATTACACCATGATTGCATTATTTTTCTATCATATCCCAAGTCTGGTAAGGTAGCAGTTATCAGAGCCATCTGCAGTGCTATTTATCTTCTGTTCCACTGGGACAGCAGGCTTTATCTGTTCCCAAGCAGACTATATTGGCAGCTCCATCTTCCAGAAGGGTGAAACAGACCCTTCTAAGTCCTGGGTCCCTTCCTTCTCTTCATACTCTTTGTTTTCAAGCATATTTGATGTACCTGAATTGCTATAGTATTTCAGTGCCGCTTAAGCAGCAGGAGAGAGAAAACTCAAAACTTGTATGATTCCCCACAAGAAATATATGACCCAATTTTTTCATAATAGCAGACATGTTGTAAGCCCTGACAGTAACAGTCATATTATAAATGCAAACCAATGACCAGGCAGCTACTGGTTTACTATGTAAACACATTAAAATATCAGTAGACAAGGATAAATTAAACTAATGCCTTGGTTCTAATTAAGCCTTTGATTTCTGAAGTGATTTTCTTTTAATACACAGGAAAAGGCCCCCAAGGCTACATCTATCCTACTAAATTAAACATGCCCAATACAGTTTTCTGGCACTGAAATAAGCTGGCATGGAATAGCCCTCACACATAGTGCTGCACTCTCCAACCCTGAAGAAGAGGACAACATTCCATCCCCTTATGGCAAATAGTTCTGTTCAGTGCTTACCCTGTGATCCTACCTCAAATTGCTGTGGAGACTGCCTGGGCTACATACGTGCCAGGGTTTGTTTTAATAATTGAACAACATAAGTAGGAGTATAAGACCATAATGATAGAATAGTGAAAACAGTTCAGATCTAGTGCCCACAATATTCCCTAGCATCGCTTCACTTACATCACCAGCATCAATTCTGCTGAGAAACTTTCTATTTGTTGTCTGACTACCCTGAGTGTTTTCTCTATCACTTCATAATAAAGGTCTCAAAAAGCAGACACACTTACCCTGAAAATATACTGAAAACTTGAAGGGAATTGTATTCCACTGAAGTCATAAGATTTGTCATGTTCCCCTTTTACAAGGGGGACATGACAGTATGTGAAATCACATTAAATTTCTGGCTTGCTTGCAAAGATTGGTATGATGTGAATATGTCAAACTATTACCATTACATTCGATGGTATAGATATGACGCTATTTATTAAAATTAAACTTTAAAAAAAAAAAAAAGTGAATAAGAAACAAGTACTTTTGCAGCACTATCTTACCAAATTGGCAAAATCACTTTTACTGAGAAAAATGTGGTCCCCTAGCATTTTCTGTTAATGAATCCACTTACAGATTAATACATAATTTTTATTCCTATGTGATCACTATATGATCCCATGACATACTTAGCTAATTAAATTGATTTTCTCCCAAACTGAAATCCAATTGATTCGTGGCTTACAGTCCCACACACTTTTCTCTAGCAGAAGCTCAAATCCTGAGTTCAGGATCCTGTCTTCTGGGTCAACTTTTATAACCTTGGTGAAGACTACAAAAATTTTCTTGCTCATTTACGTTATTTTCCACTGATACACACTTAAAGACAATATGAAACTTCAACATTTACTATCATTCCACATTGTTGTTATTATATATGATGTTGTATATGTCCTGAAAATCATGACAATATAAGATGCTATTGTACAATACAATATCATTTAGCATAATAGTGCAGTGTATACTCACTTGCAGCATTATAGAGGTTTACTTGGCAATATGCATACTGAAAAGAACAGTAGGCAGAAGTAAATAACTGCTTTTTACAACATGGGAGTTTTTCTTCCACACCCCAGGAAGCCCTTTGTCTGAGAAGCTGCGTATTCTTGAAATTTGTTGGTTTCAAAATCTACAGTTAAACATTCTGAGGAGAAAAAAGGCATCCAAACTCTTCTTTCAAACACTCCTTAAATGGTCCCTTGCATAGAAATCCATCTTGTTTGTAGAGGGAGATACTGCTGCACGCTAAACTATCTTTTAAAACCTTGCACTGCAGCAGCTATCCTTGGTTGACTCTTACTGACCTCTAAAAGATTGATGAACTATTACACTTTAAAGATCAAATGTAAGATTAAAGTAATTCTTCACATATAACTTTTAATTTTGCCCCCAGTTCTAGAGTGTACAATGTCAATTTATACAGATTGCTGAGCAGATGCAGAGAGCTATTGATTTCTGCAGGACTCATCATTGCATTGTTGTTGCTGTGACTCACCTAGAGCTACTCTGAAATAATCTGATAATGCTGTAGGCTGACCTAGTGGATTTTATACAAATATTTTTACTTAAGTGCTTTTTACTTGGAAATGGCTGCAATGGGTTGAGCAGAAAATAGGAGATGACTCACAATGGCCCACAAAAGGGTCATTAAGAGATAATGCCAGAACTATTAGATTTGATGCCTCTGCCCTCTGTCAACTTATGGAATTGGTTTGGCCTGAGGGGGGATAAAAGCCTGCCAACACAAATGAAACAGTGAAGACACCTTTGTGTCTTTGTGTCTTATTCAAAGGGACATTGTCTAGGGCTATGGCTTGATATCCAGACTGGAAAGAATCTGCCCAGATACATATAGAAAAGTAACAGTGTGTGTGGATTAGTTAGGACTTCTTATGACCAACAGTGACATTGTCATAGAATCATAGAATCAACAGTTTGGGTTGGAAGGAACCATTAAAGGTCATCTAGTCCACCCGCCTTGCAACAATCAGGGACATCTTCAACTAGATCAGGTTGCTCAGCATCCTATCCAGCCTGACCTTGACGGTTTCCAGGGACCACCTCTCTGGGCAACCTGTTCCGGTGTTTCACCACCTTTATTATGAAAATAAATTCTTCCTTATATATAGTCTAAACCTACATTCTTTTAGTTCAAAACCCCTTGTCTATTGCAACAGGATCTACCAAAAAGTTTGTCCCCACGTTTCTTACAGGTACCCTTTGAGTACTGAAAGGCTACAGTAAGGTCTTTTTGGAGCTTTCTCTTGTCCAGGCTAAACAACCCCAACTCTCTAAGTCTGTCTTCACAGGAGAGGTGCTCCATCCCTCTGATCATTTTTGGGGCCCTCCTCTGGACCTGTTCCAACAGGTTCATGTCTTTCCTGTGCTGAGGGCTCCAGAGCTGGACACACTACTCCAGGTGGAGTCTTATGAGAGCGAAGTAGAGGGAGAGAATCACCTCCATCAAACTGCTGATCATGTTTCTAGTGATGCAGCCCAGGATACAGTTGGCTTTCTGGGCTGCAAGCACACATTGCTGGCTCACACCCCATTTTTATCTACCAGTAACCCCAAGTACTTCTCCACTATCCATTCATCCCAGAGTCTGTACTAATGGAGGGGATTGACCGAACCTATGTGCAGGACCTTGCATTTGGCCTTATTGAACCTCATGAGATTCACATGGGTCCACTTCTTCATCTTGTCCAGGTCCCTCAGTCCATCCATTAAAGCCATATCTGATTGTCATTTGGAAAGGAGGGAAATAAGAAAACAGGCATATAAATTGTATGACAATTTATAACCCCTACTTTTTATAAAGCATTTTGGTAATATCAGAATAAATGCACTCTGGTTTAAGAATTATGTTGGGCTACCTCAAGCAAGCACAGGATCATAGGAGAAGAAATGTAAATGTTAGAAAACACAGTGGGATATGGTCTTGCAAAAAAAAAAAAAAAAGAAAATCTTCCAGTCCAAGAAAGTGACTCTGAGACTAGTGCATTTCATGTTAGGAAAAAAACCACAGCCACAAAATTAAAACATAGTTAAGAAAATTGTTTTAGGTTATCCACAGAAAGAACAGAATCTGTATTTGTAGTACAACTGTTATTTCTTTTCCTAATATGCTCATTGAAGCATGAGAGAATATTATTCATTATTAATGTTTTCTCTGACAACTTTAAAGGCTGAAACACCATAAAATTTAAAGACATGGTCCTGCAATCCCCTTTTTACATCCCTCTTAAATGTAATTGCCAGTTACCTCCAGTTTACATGCAAGTCAACAGAATATTTCACCATTTCTATTCACTGCTTTTGGTTTGCAAAAACAAAGCAGTGAACAGAAAACTTATTTGACTTTAGTTTTGCTACTATCTAGGAAACTGTCATCATCCCACAGAGGGAGTAAACAGTTCCTCAATTAATGCTATCCCTTCATGCTCCCTGATTGTTTCTTTTTCCTGTGTGCCTTCTAAGCATTTTCCTGCTTAATTTAGCTTCTACTCCAATTTAAGCTACAACAGCAAAGAGAGAGCTGATCTACCCAAAGAGGAAAAAAGGCATGCAGAAAAGTTATACAGGGCCATAAGGGAAAAACTAAGGCAATATTTCTTGCATAACTTGCACTAAGCCTTTTACTGTCATTATCTGGCCATACCTCTAGAACCACATTTACAAAAATACTGTGAACATCAGCAAATATTTTGCTGCTTGGGGTGCTCATAAAAAGGGTGACTTGATAAGGAAAACACATAAAAGCCTTCTTTTCAGACATTTTAAAAAAAATGTGCTATCAATTCGTTGAGCTTCATCTGCTCATATTTAAAAAGAAAACAAAACAGAACAAAAAATAGAGCAACCCACCCACTGAAACTTTTAAAATTCTTTGTTGTGTATTTGTGTTCCAAAAAAACCACTGCTCACCTAAAGTGAGAATTGGCTTTGAAAAACGTAATTTGTCTGGCCCAAACAGAAATAAATATATGGAATATAGTGCTGATTTTGGCATTGGAGTTCTGTCCCAACCAAAAACATTAGTCACTCAGAAATTGTCTGATTGCAAAGATGGAACAGGACTTGATAAATACTGGAGATATTTTACCTCTGGAAGACCATAAAGGAAAGGTTTCCTATAAGCCTTTCATTCTTTTTCCTTTGGCCTTTACAAGGCTTTTTTTTTTTTTTTTCTATTTAGTCATGTCTGGAAGCCAGAAGATGTGGAAAGGGGAGGACTGGCATATAAATTCTCTAACCTGTCTCCTAGAAAAAAATATTTGCATTCAAATCTGCATTTTTACCCTCACAACCCTTGGAGCTGTCTCACTGAAAGCTAACTCTTAAAATAATGGCTCATCCTCTTCCCCATAATGGGGGGAAAGGGTGGCAGATAAAGACTCCTAGTTTATCTTCTGAGTGATAAACTGGCTTGTTCCTATACCCCATCCTCATTACTGATGAGCTGAGAGCTGATCACATGATTGGAAGAATACGTAGGTCCATGATATACTAGCTTTTCACAAAATGCCTGTGAGTCACTGCTGGGATGTGGCCATGGAAATAACTCACACAGTCAACAAATATGGCCACAGGGGAGGACATAAGGGAGAGCATATCTGGAGAGAGGTATAAGGTTCAGAAGTGTCACAGTCAGGGAGAAAAGTTAAATTGGCGCAGATTTAGAGTAAGACTGCATCCCATTACGATGGTATGGAAACAAGCCAGGAAACCGGATTAGCAAATGTCTGCACTGAGCAATGAAGAACACTGCACAAAGCCCTGAGCTGCCATGGACTTGATCTGCTCCAGAAGCAGTGTATCACAGTGTGGTGCTGATGGGCTGTATTTATTATCTTAAACTGCATTAAAGTGGATGAGCTGCTTCTGGCCCTGAGCTGGTATTGCTGCAGCACAACAGGTAGACATATCATAGAGTCAGCAGTAGCTCAGGAATGTCTGCACCATATTTCACTGCACTGCATAGGCTTCTATATGAGCTCGGTTTGTGCATTCGGGCAAAATGAAAGCTGACAGGGCATATGATTACTTGCTCTAAATATATCTAGGAGAAGAGAGGAAAGGGGGGACTGACACTAGGGCTGAGAAAAAATATTTAAATTAGGGGATAATGCTGGCATAAAATCAGATAGATATAAACTAGTTACAGATAGGTTTAGGTTGGAAATTAGGAGACAGTTTCAAACCATCAGAGCTGTGAGATTCCAGAAGGCTTTCCAATAAAAGGAAGAGGGCCAAAAAGTCTAATTACTTTCAAAATTAAGTTTAAACATTTGTGAAAGGGCTTTATATGGTGATAGGGGTTATATGATTTGACTGCCTGAGGAAGCTGGATAAGCTTCAGTGACTCATTCTGTTCTTGCTAAATTTATATTCTTAACATTTTCCTACCATTTGACAAGCCACTTGGTCCTTCACAGTAGGTCACTAGTTTCCCCTCATCCTCTTGGACAGCTCAGATCATTGTTATACAACACTAGGACTGGGGCCTTTGACCTCCCCATCAGGAGGGAGTCCCATGTGAAACTGCTCCCAGTCACATGAGCCACATGAGTTCTCTTTGCCTTTGAGTTTCCATGTTAACCATACTCCGAGCTCCTGTTTCTAGTGAAATGATGGAAGACCTTAAGTTCATGCTTCTTTCAAATGTTTGTCTTCTGATGTGAGCAGAACATAAGTTGTTTGTAATGTTGCCCTGATTTGAGCTTTTTCTGCACTCAGTGGTATTGCAGTGCAAAGACCACAGCCAACCACACCACTGCCTCTCTTCCTTGCTTTAGTGAAGGGGTTTGATGTTTGAGACCTCTGTCTTCCCTCACTAGCCACTTGAAGAAAAACTGGAAAAAGAAAAAAAAAAAAACAATGAAAACAAAACAAACAAAAAAGACATCTAGCTTAAAGGATTTTATATCTGTTCAAAAGAAAAAGGTGAGAGTTCGGATCTGGCTGCATAAGAAGTTTCTCTCTTGATTTTTTCACTGAAGATCATGGTACTCAATGGAGTCTTTCTTTGCTTCTTTTAAACACCCAGTTTCAAGAGATATCTTCACATGACAATCTAAGCATCTTTCTAGCCCTCTACTTCACATCAAAAATGTCTGAAAAAGGTTCAGGTTGCACCTTAAGTAGTCCAGAAAAATAGAAATCAGGTAAAACACTATTATATCACAATTCTGCAAGGCCAAATCAGCGGGTATGGAGTGGCAGTGCTGACACTTACTTTCTTCCAGATGCTACTGCTTCTAAGCTGTGTGCTTTAGGAAAAATAATAAATCTCTGCTTACGGCCTCTTGAGTTCTAAATCCTCTCCAGACTGTACATAACTATAACCATAATCACTTGGGCCAAGCAGTATTTCCTTTTCACCATACCAGTGATGCAAGTGTAAATGTTCTGAAGTTCATTGTCTCTTTCTGAAATCAGATTCCCCCCCCCCCATATTTCTTCTAGTAACAAATTAAATTTATCTTTTGATTTACAGCATATCTTCTAGCATCTCTTCCCTCAGTCAGACAAAAAGATAAAATATGTTGGTTTTGTTCTAATAGTTGTAGTACCATTTGATTCTTATTTGATTGCAAAGATGTACCCCTAAATACCATCAAACACTGTAATATCAGGACCAAGTTCACTCTGAGCAACAGCAAGCAATTAAATGTCAGTGAGAAATTAACCTGGTACTCGTGTGGTAAAATAATCTGTTTGTAGGCGAGTTTCCTAGCCAGCGAAGAGGTGGATATTTCCAATATCCTAGTCAAGATATTCAGTGGATGACATGCCTTGTGGAAATGATCATACAAGTAAGGAATCATCATAATTTCTATTAAATAACAGTTGAACATAGTGTTGGGAAATAACTTTACCATCCCAGGTTCTTCAATTATTTTCTCAATCTCTCAGACTTGGCTTTCAATGGACTTGGCTGTCAATGATATAAAACTCATACACTGTATGACTGAATGCAAAAGATTACTTAAAAAATATTTATTTTCTATTTTTTTCTGTTATGTTCCATTACAAAAAGAAGCATAACAAAACCAAAACAGAAGATAGCATTTTATTAGTGGTACATTAATGAGCTTAAACAACTAGGTGACTTATGCTTGTCACAAATACATATTACAAACAGCCACAAAACCATAACTAAAAATGAAATAAATAATTTGAATATTTTTCTTAAATTTTAATAATTATAAAATATATAGCACTTTCTATTACATTTTTTCAGTTATTTTTATCCATAACAAATTAAAACTTATGACACATTTTGCAAATATGCTAAAGGGATAAGAATAATTTAAAAATCAAAGATCCTGGAGGTACGAAATAGTAAATTGATTAATGTTTATTGGTTTATTATGGTATATCCAGATTGTGCATATCCTGCAAAAATAGCCATTTCTTTAACTAATATACATATTTTTCTTTATAGTATTATAAGATTCAGTTTTTAAATGTAAAGCTTCATGGATTTATGCTTCTGTTTTATACTTGTGTCTAATATGTAGCTTTCCTTAATATATACTGAATATCTTCCATTAGTATATACTAATATATACATACACACACACATACACACATACACACTATGTATTATATATTAGTATATACTGAATAATAAAAGAGTTTCTGTAATATATAGTTGGGATCCTTGTGGAGAAAGTTGTTGAAAGTGGAAGTCATGTATACCATGGTGAAAACTGACTAGGTTTTACATTTTTCAATGTATTTTAACACATTATGTAATGTACTGTAATAATATACAGAATCCAAACAAAAATTTATTTTAACTCCAGTATTCTTATACTTTTCTCTATGATTCTAACAGAATATGAACTGCTGTTTCTGCTAAACTTCCTGAAAATGGAGCCAAGCAAGTAGAAATATTCCAGGAAAGCACTAAAATTGCACTTAAGAACTCCCCAGGTGAGGAAAGCACTTAAGCTCAGATATGACTTTATTTGCTTTAACCTGAATGTTAGTCACATATTGAAGCACTCTTACCAGTACACGGATGCCCTTAATCCTTAGTACTATCCTCTGGCTGTTAAGAGGTTTAGAGAGCCTGTCACATAGCCTAGAGCACAGTTTTGCTGTCTATCTGAGCAAAGGGGGTGAGGGGACAGGGAAGTATGCTTGGGACCTCAGAGCAAATATTCAGGAGCCTATTTGTGGTAGACAGGGGGAAATAGGCAGCAGGGAGAGGGCTAACTAGCATGGGGTGGCCTGCTGGCAGTCATTACTGTAATGGTGTAGTGACGGAAAGAAAGTGATGGAGAATAACCTGTCCTGGACATCTACCAGCCTTTGTCAGCTTCACTTTGCTCTTGCTGCAGCATCCCCCTTCAGGCACTAAGCTCTGGCAGGCTACACAGTGGTGCTCAGGTTTCTAGGGTCTTTCAAGAACCCACAGTGCACCAGCAGCAGCCACCGAGGAAACGGCTGGCACTAGAAGCTGGCACCTTCACTGCTTGCATCTCAGAGGGTTTTTTCCTCTGGACTCAAACAGTTGGGCTACATGGTCTGAAAATCCATCAGGACATGGAACTTCTACAGGTGTGATGGCTGTCTAGTTTCATCCTAAAAACCCAGTTCACATGCTTATAGACTACTCTGCGATACGAAGAATAGCACAGTGAGTGGCAGCAGGCAGGAACCTGGCTTCAAAAGCACATTCCTGATAAGATGAAAATGCTAACGTAAAAGCACCATTAGCTCCTTAGAGAGAGACACATGCATGCACCCTCAGAGATCCTAAGCTACATTTTTGCCTTGCACTTCCCTTTTGAGAGCCTCAAGTCCTGCCTTAGGCATCTAAGACAGGTACTCAAATTTCAGGAGCTTCTGTGAGTCTCTTATGCTCCCCATCACGCAGAACCGGTGAGTCCAAGGTATGGACTCATAATTGCCTGAGGTTGAACACTTTAAAATCAGCTTAAACTTTTTTCAGACACTACACTTTTTCAGAGACCAGAGACTGTAAGAAAATGGAAAGTGCAATGAAAGGATTACTGTTTAATATTAATAAAATTACATTTTCCAAAAGGGTCCCTGGTATTTATTTACCAAGTAGAATAAAAACTGGTCTTTCTTTTTGGCATAGGGAATATTTGAGGGTACTGGAACCATATGTAGCAAAGCTGCTGAATTTCTAAGGGCAGAAACTGTACATTCACAAGATCTTTAGCCTTTTTAACATTTTGTTTGGTGTAAGAAACATCTTAAGGCAGTGAATAAACAAAATCACATTTAACGTAACAGGCTGCAGTATTGACAATTACCAACTTGTGTTTAACTGTCCACTTTGAACTATTCTGATAAAGTCTATAAGCACAAAGTAAATAAATATATTTTTGTGGAATCAAGGACTCATTTGGAAAATAACATTTCTCATCATTGTCATCTCAAAACACATTGGTACTATATACTATTGGTTTACATTCTTATGAATTCTACTTTGAATAGACAAAACTTCAAATTATTGGTTTTAAAAAATAACCCACTTCTTACAACTAGTTTGTCTCCACAGACTTCTTGTTGCACTTAACAAAATAAAATTGCCAACATCTAAAAATATGCTAATTTTTATTTCAAAGGTGCCTTCATGCTACTGGTATGCAAATCTCTTTTAGAAATTGAGAACTGTATTTTTAAACAGACAAAAGAAATGAAAAGTATTCATTCACTGATGCAATCCAGAATAACATATTCAAATCGGTAACACTTTCATAACAAAATGATGCTAACACCATAATTTAGCATATGGTGAGCTCTGTGAAGGTCAGATCATCTAAAATTTCCATGATAAAACAAGTTATCTTAAGTTATACTGAAGAGTACACATTTTTTGGTATACCATATTACATCACTTCAATAGGCACAGTATTATAAAGATTTGTTTTTATTAAACTTATTTAAGAATATCATGACATAAAGAGAACAAATTACCTTTTACAATATGGGTAGGTTGGGTTTCTGAGTTTCTTAAATAATTTTCTCTTAATTGCTTACAGATTTTTAACAAAAGCTAATAGCTCATTGTAATTGTGGGGTTTCTTTGTCACTGAGCTATTGACTTACAGAATACCTCTATTCATTATGCATTATGTGTGAAATGAGAGACTGTAACATAAAGCCTGGGTTTTGACATATACATATTAAATTCATTATTGTTTAAATGGGAATCTCCTGTAGGTCTTTAAATGAAAAATACGCTCATTTAATATGTTTGTAAATTACATTTTGCTATTTCAGGATTAGTCATAATGCAGAGTTTAAAATTTTTCCTTTTTGGACTGAATTTATGACCAACTTCCTCTAAAAGGGACAGCCTGGATGCAGACTCACCTCTGAATATTCTGTGAAGTCAGCGCACGAACCCTCCTGCATTTACAAACCAATGCTGACCTGCAGACAAGCCTACCGTGTTTTGCACTCTCACAACATTACTTTTATTTTCTTGAAAACAAAAATATTGATTAACCCCCATCAGTTTAGCTCCTTGAAATACAGGGATTTAGGAAATCAAAATCAATTTATGGGCTAATATTTGTATTTTACATGTGGTGTATTTAATGCCCAGTTACAAAAGTCTCACTGATGTGACAGCAGTTCTACAAACAGAATACTTGACAGAGATCTTTAGGATACTCTGGTGAAGTCCCAAAAGCTCATGTCATTAGCTCAGTTTTGCAGAAGGAGCATTTTTTTTAGAAAGGAGAGGGAGAGGCTTTCATATCACAGAATCCCTTAATGTGCAGCAATCTGGAATGACATAAATACTGGTATGGGTAAATGTTATGTTAATTTAAGCACGTTAAAAAATGTCCATTAATAACTCTCACTTTCAGTGGTACAACTGTGCACGGAACATCAACAGTTGAAAGAGAAACATTCAACTGACAGCTGATTAGTTCTAGATTCTGTTTTTACAAACACAGCATTTATTGAAGTGTTAGCACATGCCAACGCTCTGATGGCTAAATGCCACAGCAATGCAAGAAAAGGAAGGAGATGATTAGGGAGTGCAGAGGAGAACTATCATTAACAGGTATTGGGCTTCTGTTTTCAGTGTTGTCAGTGCTCTGTCAAAATTTCTGTTTCCAGTACATACGTTCTTGAAAAGGTCAGTGCCTGAGTTACCATTGTTTAACCCCTCAGACTGCCGTAGCTTTGGATTCAAAATATCTGGGGTTTGTACTTCCTCAGGAGCAAACTCAAGATCTGATGGACAGCCATGGTAGTTTCATGTGTCATTCAGAGACCAGGATGTGACGCCCTCAATTAGGGACAATTCATATAAACAAAGACACAATGATGACTATGAAAATGTTGGATTTTGGTGACACTTAAAGCATTTGATAGCTGGATTACGACATCCTTCCACTGTATTTAGCATGGAAAATAAGCGTATAACCCTTAGAGGTGTACTAATAAGAAGCAAGCATACGGTGAAGGCCATGTGAAAGTGATAAAAAGAGTCTCTAGAAAATATATTTTCAGATTATTTGGAACTAGTAGCTATACTTCAAGGCAAGGACACTCTCACACACATAAATCCAAGTATTTCTAATGCAAAGCAAAGCAAAGGAAATACTATTTTCCCCCACAGTTCATTCATCTTTTGTCCCTGCCTTATATTTTTAATTGTTCTCATTTTGAAAAGGCTTTACTCTGGCTTCACTTTTGAAGTTTTAATTACCTTATTACATAGAAAGAGATGTGACAGAATTAGCCTTTCTGTTAAGCAAGGCAGATGGTGCTCATAACCCTTTCCTTCTATGTGCTTTTATAACAAGTCTAAGTGTGTGTGTGTGGGGGGGGTAGGAAAAAAAAGTTTTTATTTCAACATAATAAAGAGAAACCCCACAAATTATTATTTAAAATGTTATGTGTATTTATGCACATACTATAGCTGCACTAATGGTTCCTCTTACAGTTTTTTAGGTTCTCATATCATGTCTGGCAAGATACCTCACCTTTTCTGTTGCTTCAGCTATATCCCATACATTCTCCCACCACTTTCCCATCTTCACTTATGTGTGTAATAGCCCAAAATTAAATTATTTTGCAAAATTATATTTAAATAAAATTACTAATTTTAAATTTATCAGCTCTGTCAGATTTCATCATTAAATGATATTCTAGAACTAGTAAATGGTCTGGTCCAGAGTGATGTAATAATCTTAACATTATGCACTGTGATCTATTCAAGTTATTTATTTTATTCCTGTCTTTTACTAACAATATATAAAAAAATAAAACATTCAAAGGGTGGACTCATTTTTCAAGCATAATGTAGAGTATCTCTTTTGTTGACAGCCTGAGTGGAACAGAGGTTCTACTTATGATGTGAAAACAAGGTTAAACATGGAAACAAGGTATCAGATGGATTGTCTCTGAAACAAATTCAATAGTTAATTATTGTGAACAAAGACTATGAGATTTACAGAATTTAGTTCTTGACAAAAAAAAAGGAGGAAGTAAGTAGCAGACATGATACTTTATGCACTTGCACTTAATTTGTTATTCAAATTGAATTCGTATCACATTATTTTTACTTGAAGAAGAGGGACTTACTTATGGAAAGGTATTTTGCTTTTTGTGGCTTGGCTTACTTGTTTTTTAACCTATCACTCCAATATGGCTGCATCTTTCTTGCTGTTACTGTTAAGACTAAAAGTACAAAACAGAGAAAAGTAGCATGACTCCATGTATGGACACAAATATGGATTTATAACAGTGCTTAAAGTGCTTTCTTGTTTGAGGAGATACTTACATAAATGCCTTTTCATGCTTATCTCCTTGTCACCATGTACTATATGCTTGTTGCTTGCTCTTATGTCATTTATAATGATAGGGTATTAAGTTCATACTCAGAGTTTAGTATATTGTCATAAAAAATATCTGAAACCAGGAAAATGACAATTCTATTTGTGTATTATTACAGCAATTTGAAAATTTTATTAAATACCGAAGTGCTTCATTTTGTCATTTATTCCTTTGTTTCCAGTGTTGCTTAAAGCACTATGTAAGTAGAAATAGATCATACTAAAAGCATTTCCGTCCTATTCTGGGGTTTCAACTAGGGTTATATACTGATGTCTTGCAGAACAGAGATGGATCTATGATCCCACATGACCATTTATCTGTTGATGCTGCAAGATGTCTTGCCTCCAGGACTGGTTTCCATGTACATGGTTCACCAAAGGTCTACATCTTATGAATATACATTGTTATATCTTGTTGTTAAGTGGCAGTGCTGTCATGTGAGAAGTCAAGTAGTATACTTTAATTTGCCAGTACCAGAAGTTGTGGGAGCAGCAGAAGCTGTGGCTTGACTGCCTACATACAAAGGGTCCAAACAAGCCACTTTGGCTGCAAAGAATGAGTGGATACAGTGAAGAACTGCAAACAGGTTGGAAAATTCCAGCTCCTGGAAGTGAAAACAAAAAGATTAAACATGAAAAAAAAAAAAGAAAGAACACCTCACAAACATATACCAAGGAACGAACCAGTATTCAAATAGCAATGATTTTAATAGTTTAATGTAATTGCCTTAACATGCCTGGCAATTCTCCATTACAGGGACTTGGACACTGAGCAATCCTCATTCAGTAAGTAATTGTTTGGAGGTTAACATGGTCAAATTTCTAAGTTAAGGAGTTCTTCCATAGAGATATGAGATCCTACCAGCTAAAGGGGAAGGAAAGTGATGCTACGTATTGGTTTTCCCTCGGGTTAATGCAAATCTGGCACTTTTGCAGGTTAATTTAGATAAAAATTGGACTGTATCATAAATCTAGACATCTCTGAATTGCTACTGTATATACAACGCACCCACAAAGATCAATAATGTCAAGTTCCACATCACGTCATCACGTCACTTCACACTGGTAGGTATTATCTTACCTGTGATCCCTCCCCCTCAAAAAAAGACAAGTTTTCAAAAAGTGCTGTGATCACACAGTGTTATTCCTCTATAGTGATCTGTTTTCACTGAGAAGTAACCCTCTCAACAGTAACATGTAACTGGACTGAAAAAAGGAACAGACTCCATGTTTTAAATTTATTAGCAATACTAGACAATTGCTTCTTTTTCTACTTTTACACCTCTAAAGCACCAAAGCATGTGATTAGGCTAGGTGGGACCCTTTTAGACACCACATTTAGAGGACATAAATAAACCCCATATATATATTTTTCTTTTTAACATATATGAATTTGTTCCTTTGTGTTTGACTTTACATGATCAGTCTTTTTTAGGTTATCTGTTTTCACCATGATTTTTTTTGGAGTTGGCATTTAACCAATAAATATCTGGTTTATTTGAAAGCAAATACTGAGGTAATTGAATACATTTAAGTATGAGGTTGGTAGTGCAGAGTTGCCACCTTTCTGCTTTCATTCACTGCCTATACTGATTCCTTCATTGTAATACAAAGACAGTAATAGATATCTGTGGTATATTCTGTTTGTCTTTCTGTCCAGCACTGCTATTTCCAGGCTGTGAAGAGCTGAGGGTTTTACTTTTTTTATTTAAAGAATATTGATAATGTTGTAAATTCAACAAAAAATAGCTATATGTCTCAAAATGACATTAACCTGCAATTTTCTGCCTCGAGATTTCCAGGGAAATATTGCTTCATGTAATTCACAGAGATGTCCACAAATCACTCTTATGCAAGGGAGAACAACTGCCTGAAAGCAGACAGCTGCAGGTACAGAGTGTCCAGCGATGTACTGAATGGGTAGAGTTTTGCTCAGCTCTTTTGCAACACAAGCAGATGTCCTTCAGACGTGCTCAAAAATGAAGTTTCCATGAGCTTCTTTAAAAACGTCTTCTTTAAACATCCCGTGAGATTCTTTAAAATGCCTTAACTACCAGTTCTCAATAAAGAAGATAAAGTTTGTGCCAAGTTTCACAAACCTGCCATCTGTGTTTAAAAAAAAAATCTGTCTAGAGACATTCTGATTTTCAAACTCTGAGAAGGGCAATTTTATCACTATGCCAAAGTTTTTTTTTAGTTCCTTAAATTTCAGAATAAGAAAATTTATCATAAATAGGAATATAATGGAAATTCAAAATGAAGAAACAAAGAATTATAGAAGCTATTTCAGAATAAGAACTATCAGTCATTAAAATTAAATTACTTTTAACAACTTTTTATTAATATAATATTACCCTTCTTTGTAAAAATAAAAATGAAGCTGAAGATGAGAGAATAAATATTTAGTGGAAAAGTGAAATATTCATAGTATCAATTCCATCTGTTACATGTAGAAAGACTACATTTCCCCCTAGGTCTCAACAGGATAAGCCTATTAAATATTACAGTTTGAGAATTGTTTGAGTCAATTAGGTAACCTTATTAGCTGAAAGTTCTTACTGTAATAATTATACCTATTGGACACTGAATTTTCACAGTGCATTAGACCGGTAATTGCCAACAGTTATCACAGGTGTTTCTGCAGCAGCAGCACATTGGGAAGACGCATTGCTCAATGGACCTTCAAGAAAAACAAGTGAAGCAACAGAACAGCCTCTGAAGGTCCCGCTGGATTACTGTTAGTAACACAGTGAAGAAATTAGTTTGACTGCAAAGATGAACTCTGAGAAATCATCAAATAATGGATTACTATTTGCCCTGAAACATTATTCCCATTTCAATGTAGGCATGCATATTTAACTGGAAATTCAAACAATGTGAAGCACAGTAGGCTGACTGGCACATGGTGAGCTCATACAGGACTGATTAATGGCTGCAGCTCAATTCACAGGAGCCTGATCGATGGGAAAAGATCTATCAGGAACAAGACTTTTCTGGCAGATTAGCCTAATCACAAGAAAGCTTAATGTACAGATAAGACTTCATGTAGAGCTGCTGACAGATGAAACATTCCCTCACTTCTCCTGGAACTTGCACTTTTAGCTGCCCATGGATCTACTCTACAGATGGAGGGGAACCCACAAGCTTTTGTGCATGCTTAACCACCCCTGGTTGCTTCTGTATATACTTTGTCATCTGTTTATCCTCTTGTCTGAATACACTTTCTTCTAGGCAGGATTCTGTCTATTGCACACCAGCTTCAGATGAGGTTTCCAATTGACACCAAGATGTGTGATGCGGTCAACACACTGGGGGGGAAGAGATGCCATCAAGAGGGACCTTGACAGGCTTGGGCCAGTGCAAACCTCATGAAGTTCAACAAGGCCAAGCACCAGGTCAAGCACAGGCTGGGTGGAGAATGTATTGAGAGCAGCCCTGAGGAGAAGGACTTGGGGGTATTGGCAGATGAAAATCTTGACTTGAGTCAGCAGTGTGCATTTGCAGCCCAGAAAGCCAACTGTATGCTGGGCTGCATCAAAAGGAGCAAGGCCAGCAGGTTGAAGGAGGTGATTCTCCCGCTCTACTCCGCTTTCTTGAGACTTCACCTGGAGTACTGTGAGCAACACAAGAAGGACGTGAACACGGAAAAACTAAAAATTGAATCACACAAACCTACACAGGTCAGAAATCTGAGCTCAGAATGCAGTCACTGCAACTGAGAAATCCCTCTGTAAAAATCCTAAGGAGGTGCACTTAAAACCCATTTAAAGATGATAATGTAAACTTGAAGTATGTTTAAAATAAGCTACTGAATACCATTTGATTAAGTAGTTCTACAGATTGGATCACTTTCAGAAAAGCAGATGAACTGTGCACATCTTGTTACGGTTTCTAATCTGTCAGTCTCCTTAATTCTTAATGTGGCTGCATTGGCTGCAAGACTTTACTTATAAATGCTTATCATAATACCTTTTTATGTCCATACCCAACATAAATTGTCCACAAAAGGGTGATATTTCTCATTAAGACATTGATGTCTATATTCTAGCTAATGCTAGAAAATGCAGGAACTGATGTGCTGTAATTGTGCAGGACTTGGAGAAAAATGTTTTCACCAGAAGACACTTGATACATGAAAGTAATCATCTAGGGTAATGACTTCTAACAGATGCAACAAAACTTTCAATTAAATTAAAATTTTATTTTAGAGAATATACTTGAAATAAGCAGAAATGTCAGTCTGGAAAATGGTGCAAGCATCAATTAAGACACCTGGTAACAGCTGAAAGTGGGCATTTCCTTCACAACAGCAGTGATTTAGGCTATTTTTCTTATTTTAGATTAGACTTCTATACAAGATAATTTCAAGTATGAATTAACTGACATTAATTACAATTAAGTTAGCATTAATTAATAAGTATTAATGATAAATCCTTGAAGTTACACTTCTTCCTTTGCTAATACTTTTTTTCTGCCCTCTTCAATTCTCCATATTCATATAGGCAAAGAAAATTGACTGGATCTTCATCTTGATGTGCTGATTTTTTAATTAATTTCAGTTTTGTAACATTCAGCTTAGGAGTTGAGCTAATTTGTGAACAAAAGCTAACCTGATGCAGGACAACTGTGTGACCTTGCCTGAGTTTTCCTGTCAAAACTGTTGAGCTGTGTAAAAGTCCTGCAAGTTCAGGTGAAAGGCGAAAACAGAGACCAAAGTGTAGCTTTTGAGTTATACGTATGTTTTACAGGGGACAGCAACTCCTAGTTCACAGAAATACTCACCGGTGTGTTTACTTACTTAGAAAATTCAAATGGAAATTGTATGTAATAAGAAACACAGCACTGATAATTTTTATATACATGACATATTCCTATGTTTGGAAGCATATATATATATATATATATATATATATATAAAGAAACAGGATCTCTCATAGATTTAAAATACTGTTCATATTTGTCAGAAAAATATAAACCACCTTCCATTGCAGTGATCCGATACTTAGCCAGGTGAAACAGAACAGCAAAGGACTCTTGAGTTTCTTACAGTTTTGAGATTATGTTATTAGCATCTGGAAGCTGCTGTGATACTGGAAAGATATTATTGCATCATTAAACTGTAGCTAAACAAATAGAGAAATAGGTAACTAGGCAGGAAGGTGCCTAAGTGAATCCCTTTGTGTGTTACAGATAAGGAGAAAGCTTTGCCCTTTGCCCTTCTGTGCTTGTTTTTTTTCAACCCAACCCCAACAGCTCAGTAAGAACAAAGGAGACATGTAGGTTCCACATTCTGCCAAACCAACAGCTCTATTTTGTAGCTCTTAATCAGAAAAATTCTGTCTGACTGTGCAAACTTGTGCAATATTTCCTGCTGAGTGACAGCTGGGAAATAACCTACAGATTGGATTGTCTAAGGGGTATCGGTGATTAATGTTGCCCCTAAGTGATTTTCTTCTCAGAAACCACATAGACTTTGCCTTAGAGACCTTAAAGTTAGGTCTTTGCACCCAGACACCGTGCCATGGACCTACTGATGTGACCTATAGTAATTACTGTTCAGATTTTTTCAGACTGGAATTGTTTAAATCTACAAGGAGACACTTCTTTTACACTGCATTATATATCTTTATAGTAACGTGCTATTATTTACAGAGAAGCCAGATAAAAGCATCAATACAAAGTCTCTAGTAAAAAGCAGTATTTTTAACAGTAACTGACAGAATAATGCAAATGTTTAAATATCTTAAATTATTTCCAAGGGGAAAAGAAGTGTGTGTGGTTAAACTGTAACTAAATCCATAGCACATGCTGTGTGTCTCAGAGCATGCCATTTTGAATCTTGTTAAGTCAGGCATGAAACATGCTGTAAAAATGTTGACAGCATTACATAAATATTAGCTAAACTCTCGTGGCAAGTGTGTTTCTCGAAAACAAAATAGAAGCTGACTGATTAACGGACATGGTTCTGCATTTGTTCTTATATTCTTCTAAAATTAACAGTGATATCTTTGTATATTCCACCAGAACATGGAGTAGTTGCTAAAATATAAAATGCTGTTCCATAATTTTTTGTTTGTTTTTTTGTTTGCTTGTTTTTTCAAGCAATGCCCATATACAAATCTGAATGGTTTTCCAGAATAATAACTTTTGGATGAAAATTCAATATCTAAGCACTCTGATACTCTTAATTCTCTAGATAATAAATAAGTGTTTCAAAGCTAAAAGATATTATCACATGGATACAACATGCCATATCAACATTACTGGGATGGCATGAGATGCACAGCATTGTAAATGAAAGAAGACAGGAAGCATTTGGATTTCGATAACTCATATTTGTACAGGAAAGAATTATGTAGAATCAGAATTATTTAGTTTGGAAAAGACCTTTAAGATCATCAAGTCCAATTGTTAACCTAGCACTGCCAAGTCTAAGTGCCACATCTATATGTCCCCATCACAGCCAAGGATGGGGACACCACCACTTCACTAGACAGCCTGTCCAATGCTTGACAACTCTTTTGGTGAAGATGTTTTTCCTAATATCCAGTCTAAACCTCCCCTGATGTAAGTTGAAGTAATTTCCTCTTGTTACTTGGGAAAAGAGAGGGACACCTACCTCACTACAACCTCCTTTCAGGCAGTTGGTAGAGAGCAATAAGGTCTCCCCTGAGCCTCCTTTTCTCCAGACTAAATAACCCCAGTTCCCTTGGCTGCTTCTCATGAGACTTGTGCTCCAGGCCCTTCACCAGCTTTGCTGCTCTTCTTTGGACACTGGACATGCTCCAGCACCTCAGAGTCTGTCTTGTAGTGAGGGGCCCAGAACTGAAAACAGGATTCAAGCTGCAGCCTCATCAGTGCCAAATGCAGGCAAATGATCACAAGTCCTGCTGGCTATAGTATTTCCGATACAAGTCAGGGTGTTACTGGTCTTGGCCACCTGGGAACACTGCTCATATTCAGCCAACTGCAGACCATGACCAAAGCAAAATTGTTTAAAAATACCCCAAAACAACAAAACAGGCCAGACCACCTCACATTTGCAAGGGGTAACTGAATTATAACACATTATATACATTAACACATTCTGTCAGTACTATAGCTGAAATTTGGAGCTGGAGGAAAACACATCTTGGAGGCAAGACAAGAAGGAGTCTCAGATCAGGTATGCATGCACTGTAACAGGTTCTGCATAGAGTGGGTTAGTGTTAACTGTGAAGAGTTAACCCTTCTGTTCCAGTTACTTTGTTAAACTGTATCAGCGTTCCCTGCTTCCACATTACTGTTTGGGAATGCAGAATTGAAGAGCCCTTAACATGCTGGGGCAATGACTTCAGCGTTTTGGCTTCATTCTCAGCTGTGAGCTCTCATCTCACTATATGCTGATATTCCCTGTGTAACAGAACTGGCAAAATTTATTTTTATGTAAAGAAAATGCGACACTGTATTTCCCCTTACAACAGTCGGTCCCCAGGCCATTTGAAGCACAGAGATGCATTTAACAGGTGATGGTAACTGTGTCCATGAATATTCATCACAACCTTTAACAGATGTTTTAGAGAATTCCCATCATCTGATTCCAAATGTAGCCTGCATACAGTATGCATGAAATCTGGCATTACAAGCATTTCTACAAATCTGATTAACATTTCCTAATGACTCAAGAGTTCTGCAAATAGTTATAGCTCTAACTCTGTAATGCTACTAGAGTCCAAAAAATAGAGGCTAGATTGTTCCACCTCTTCTGATGCTGAATAGTGCTTTAAATCCAAGAAAGGCCTAAAGGATACTGAAGGGGACAATCCACAGAATTTTAAATTAACCAAAGTTGAAAAAATATGACCCAAGAATGACATTCATTTTATAGCCAAATTTATTTATATTTCTTAGACTAAGCAACATAGTTCATATATGAACAAATTGGAATGGAAAAAGTGCTCACTGTAAATGCTGTGGCACCTTCCAAAGACAACATTACCTGACTTTTTTGATCATGATATAACTGGTATTGTTCGATCACCAAGAAAATGAATGAAAAGTAAAAAGTTTTATTTCTAAATTGATCAATGTGAAAGATTGTGTTTATAATAAAGAGCTTAATGCAGCTATTTGCATTCAAACTCACGACTGCCTCTGACACAATGCCTTTTTTCTTTACATACTTTATCATGCTGTACATATTTAGCCCTTTTTGCCAGCAATTTATTTACTAATTTCCCTTTGGCTCGTGAAACCATATAGTTACCACATCCATTCTGCACCTTTCTCTCTGACATGACCAGGAAAAATAGTACAGCACATGCTTCAAAAGCAAGGCTTAAAGATGGCCAAGAAACTACTCTTTAGGTTAACATAAAGATTGGGATCCTAGTCTAAAAGACCTTTGATCCAAACTCTAAGGCACTTCTAGTTTTCAAAGAACTTGGGAGATCATTTTTCCTCACACAAACTGGGAAAGTAAATGCCCTATTCTCAAAAGACAGAAATCAAACTAAATAGAATAAATAAATAGAATTAAACTTGGCTAGGGATGTTAAGGATAACAGGAAGGGATTCTACAGGTACGTAGCAAATAAAAAACAGGAAGCTTCCCTCAGGAAGCTCTCGTGAGAACTGGCTACACAGGATTTGGAGAAGGCTGAGGTTCTGAATGACTTCTTTGCCTCGGTCTTCACTGCCAAAGGCTCTGACCAAACCAACCAAGTCTTGGAAGGCAGATGCAGGGATTGTGAGAATGAAGACCTTGGGCCCACTGTAGGAGAGGATCTGGTTCAAGACCACCTCTAAAAATCTGAATGTGCACATGTCCGTGGGTCCTGATGAAATCCATCTGTGGGTCCTGAAGAAACTGGCAAATGAAGTTGCTAAGCCACTGGCCAACATATTTGAAAAATCACAGCAGTCAGGTGAAGTTCCCAGTGACTGGAAAAAGGGAAATATAACCCCCATTTTCAAGAAGGGGAAAATGGATGACCCAGGGACTTACAGACCAGTCAGTCTCACCTCTGTGCCTGGCAAAATCTTGGAGCAGATTCTCCTGGATGGCATGCTAAGGAACATGAAAATCAAGGTGCTTGGTGACAGCCAGCATGACTTCACTAAGGGGAAATCCTGCCTGACCAGTTTGGTGGCCTTCTATGGTGGGGCTACAGAACTGATGGACAGGGGCAAAGCAGTTGATGTCATCTACGTGGACTTGTGCAAAGTGTTTGACACTGTCCCACATGATGTCCTTGTCTCTAAATTGGAGCGACATCAATTTGATGGATGGACCACTCGGTGGATAAAGAGCTGGCTGGATGGCCACATGCAAAGAGTTGTGGTCAATGGCTCAGTGTCCAGCTGGAGACCAGTAACAAGCTGTGTCCCTCAGGGATCGGTGCTGGGATCAGTCTTGTCTAACATCTTCGTTGTTGACATGGACAGAGGGGTTGGAACTAGATGATCTTAAGGTCCTTTTCAACCCTAACTATTCTATGATTCTATTATTCTATGAACTAAGCCTCTCAGGGTTACTGTTTTCATGTATTAGCTCTTGCAACAAAAGCACAACGGAAAATACAACTTTACTGACTTTCAATTAGACACGGACATAAAGCTTCCGTCTTGTAAGGGAGTATGTATTTAATCCACACTTTTTTTTTTTTCTCCTGTGAAATAAAAACAGATTTTAGATCTTTACTGGATTTTGTCCTAAGTTGACTTGTGGATATATTTTGCACCATTTCTTCATGATAAAAATATAGGGTGAAAAACAGTGTCAAACTCTCAGCCAGCTTTGTCAAAATGATAAACAGGAGAGTCGGTAATTGTGCCTAAATGCATACATAGCAAGTTCTGGGGTTTATCATTTTTAATGTAATTACACCTTTCAAAAGACTTTCAAATAGCAAAAATCCAAGCAATTGATTCAGCTTTCTTTTCTTGGAATTTCTTTGTTCTTTTCATTCACCAGGTTTGCTTTGATTTATTAATTAGTAAACTAAATAATTAAGTTTTATTTATTACTGCATTCCCCTAGATGCTTTGATAACTGCTTTTAATGTACAAAAATCACAATACATTATTTTTACCTTTGCTTCAATTTGTTTAGTATCTTGGTTTTGGAATAAAAATTTGATTTTGCTCTTCCCATCATCTGAAGAACCCTTGAGCTGGGAAAACTTGTACCTCCAAAGTACAGCCTAGGGGAAAAAAAAAAAGAAACATAAAAAAACCATACAAGCAACTTAGTGTAGCTGTCATTGAAAATTGTATTAGAAATAGCCAATCTCCTTCCAAGGGAACTTTAACTCTTCCATGGTACATAATTAAATCAGTTCAGAGTTATGTGGTCTGATGTTCATATGTACTATATGTACACATATGGATGTACAGTCAGTGTGTGATTCAGATCTGTCAAGACTACATTTTTGAAATTTACTCTGAAATTGCTTTATCTATATTTAACCCTGATTAAACAAAAAAGAGAGGATTAGTAACTTCATTGTCATGCCATACTCCAAAGATTTTTTTCCACTGATGATCTGTGGATTCCCCATTCCATCTGAAGTGATAAACTTCCATAGAAGTCCTCTCTTTTTCTTTCCATATTAAAAAATCTAGTTGTTTTAACATATAGGGAATTTCACATAAAAAACAAATATCCATTTTTAAATTATAAAATGTCAAAAGGAAACTCTGTAATGAGAACTTGTTTTGAGTTTACTTGTGACAGCTCTAATCAGGAATTCAGGAATGACCAATTCATTAATTCTAAGCGTATCAGTGGCATTTCATGTAGCTATATTATGAATTACATTGTGTCTTGCTGAAAAGAAAAACAGATTGCACTACAGAATAAACATACAATTAATAAAATTTACAGCTGGGTAGAAATGCATCTTTCTTTTTTATATCTAATATGGGTTTATGTAAGAAAAAAAAACATTTCAAACTACTTTGCTTAGAAGTGGAAAAGAGCTATTTTTTACTGTCTTTTCAGGCTCATTTAAAGATATCCCCACCCTCCAGATATTTTGAAGCCCTAACATTTTTCATTGTGATTTCAGCAGTATTTCACATAAAGTCATCTGCACTCACGTGCTGATACTTTGAGGAAAAATTAATTTCACATGGATTGGACAACACAGAAACTTAAGGCAGGAGGTGCTGTTCCATTTTCTTTTGCCTGAGTGTTTGTAAACTAATTCCTCTCCATGGTATAGGATGACACTTCCCATCTGTGCCCTTTGTCCATATTAATAAATGATTTACTATGTACTTAAACAATAAGAGGGGTAAAATTTTTCAAGTATCCTAAATCTATGCAGGTCCCTTTACTTCAGAATGTGTTAATCTTTTTAAATTAATGACTGGCAAAAACCCCTAACCTGCACAAAGCTAAATAAAGTTACCTGTGTTTGTCTTAGTAACTTGAAAAAAAAAACCCCAAAGGACAGTAACTTAACTGTGCACAGTACACAAAGCAAGTCTTAGAATTAGTTTTTCCAAAATTCTCTCCATATATTTGCCTCTTGCAGATTAAAAAGCCATAATCTCAGCCCCACTTTCATTTTCTTTGTGTATATGACAGGTGAGCTCCCATCTACCATAAACAGTTAAGGACACTCTGTTCCAGATAAACCAGAGGAATTTGCCAATTTATGTGAAACTGTATCATATTTGTTTCAAAAGCTGTCCTCCTCAGCCCACCAAGCTGTGCTACAGAACATAGAATAGCTTCCCTCATCCCCTAGTGTGTGCAATTCCTGTCATCTTTTTTGATCAGTGATGTTTACTTACGTCCTGTAGATAGTGAGGTAAAAAAAATAAAACCAACCAAACCAGTATACCATTCAGGTGGCCATCTTCCTACATACATCATAAA
This sequence comes from Pezoporus occidentalis, assembly GCF_034315485.1. Lineage (NCBI taxonomy): Eukaryota > Metazoa > Chordata > Aves > Psittaciformes > Psittacidae > Pezoporus > Pezoporus occidentalis. Next base: position 11,105,846 of record NW_026915724.1, read on the forward strand.
CTCCTTTTTGCCCAGACCTATGTAGCTCAACAAATCTAGTTGAAAGATCAAGATCATTGCTTTTTGAATGAAAACCAAATCTATTTAAGCATGTAATTTCCTACATGATAAATGTAAAGGCCACTGATGGTATCTTTATCGCAGGAGAACAATCAAAGAAACAAGCTTTCATCTTTGTCTGATGATGGATAGGGAGGCCAGGAGAGAGCCACAGTAGTAACAAGAACCTTTAGGTGAGCAGGCAAAATAACAGGGTACCTGTCATTCCCAATCAGATTAAGTTCAAGTGAAGATCAGGGTTGTACAGAACTGCAGTACTTTGGCATTTACCATGAAGTTTTGTCACTTGCTTCATTCCCACTCAGAGGAAAGAGAATGACAGTCACACCAAATGACAGGCACGACTCAAGAAAACACTTCAGTTTATGCATAACATCAGTTTGGATAGCCCTACTTAGCAATGGCTCTTACTTGAGCACACTGCAAAATCAGGTCTGTAGTGTGCAGGGGACAAAATCATTTTTGAGACTAATCCCAACAAGACAGCACTTCTTCTACCAGGATATCAAAACAAGTTCCGAGAACTGACAGTTCAACAGCATACTTCACACAGACTATTAAACACTCTTTATCTATAGCATAAGGAATTAAAATGCCATTGACAATGCATGAAATGACTCTCAAATGAAAGAAAAATTAAATATTTCTCTTGAGTGATCTTCAACAAGTCGCACATTTTTTTTTCCCCTAGATATACGCATGGAGGAGGGCTCTTTTTGCAAAAATAAAAGTGGGGAAATTTTGTGAGTTATAAGTTCTTAAGTCAGGAATACAAAGTATTCCTGGTTACTTCTTTCTGGCTGCTTCTTTTGTTTTAGACAATTTCTTAATAACAATTCCTTCATCCTTGTTTGAACTGGGATGAATGCTGGTTCAATCTGATATATGGGATATGTGTCTACACCTTGATGTACCACACAACATGAAAAGTCTAGCAACTAGGTTAAACTAGATGTCCAACCGCAGTTAGCTAAAATTGGGTGAATTAGTTAGGTATATGCCCAGTAAGATACATTTAATTCCTTGTCTCCAACCAAAGGAGCTCAAGAGCTCCCCTATGTAGCCAGAACTGCAGATGTACAAGATTATAAAGATACTACCAGTCAGATCATTCTCTTAAAATACACTATCTTGAGGATCCTTGGGTTACTGCAATGAATACACTAAAGCCCCATAACCAAATCAGCAGTATTTTGGTACAGGCTCCAAAGGAGATAAATGCCTAAGCCATAGCCGGTTCAGGAAAGAACTCCTCCAGGAAACTAAATGTTAGAAAAAGAGTGAAATTTCACGTTAAAATGATTATATAGAGCAAGAGAAATGACTATATTTGTCAATAGTAGACTTCTGTATATTAAAAGAATGCTGTAACTTTGCTGTGGTAGCCTCAGCAGTAGAAACCAACATAACAACGAGAAGGATACAGGATGCCTGGCCTAAGACCTTGTAGTTTAGAACAGGGAAGCCTTGTCTAACTGTGCATCTTGATAATACAGACATTCATAATTTTTGTATTACTTACAAGAAAGCTTTGTCTAGAAATGGAAACCATGTATCTTAAGCAGCAGAAAGTTTCATCTCTGCAATATTGGTAGCCTTGTGAAATCATTGCAATATAAAAGGACAAGCCAAGCAAGAAAGTGAGAATGATGACATTCACATAATGGTTGGGGCCTGTCCAAAGAGCAGAAAGGTGAAAAGAATGAGGGGAGGAAGACTCCTTACTTCATCGGGACGACCACCAGAGGGGGCGGCGCAAGCGTAGAAGAGGCTGATGTCGTAATGGACTAATGAAGTAATCCTTAATGCATATGTATTAGTTACAAAATTTTAGTGTATAAATTGCAAACGCGATGTGACGGGGTCAAAGCCAGATTTGGGTGCATGACCCTGGTTTCCCAGCGCTGCAATAAAGCACCTCATATAACCATTCCGGTGGTTATGTGTCAGTAAGAACGCTAACACCACAAAAGAGCAGAGTGACAGTGAGCATCAATACATATGACCTTGGCACACCAACCATGTGATTAACACATGGATAGAAGGTGTTTTTTTTCAAGGCTCATTTATCAAGAAACAAAGTTGTGGGTACAGAGAGCCTCATGCATACCTTTTGCATTACATGCAATCTGACATGAGCCAACCACTTTATCCCATGACAACCAAAGTAAGCCTTCGAGCTCGCCCTGCTAGGCAGCATGGCTGCATGGTGGTGATCTCCCCTTGAGCTGGGATGCCTCTCAAGCTTTGAGATTCCTTATCTGAGACTGAGAAATTCTTCCTTTCCCAAGGGAAAGACCCCTTATTTGCAACAGAACCCCACCAAGTTGCAGATAGCATGCTAAATCAATACTAATGAAGACCATGTAGTTAGTTCCTGTAGACATAAACTATTGGCCAAATCTGAGACTAGGACTGGACCTAGCTGCACCCTAAGCACCATCGGGAGTTTAGAAATCAAGGGGTTCTACTCTGAATCTTGTGACTCAATGTGAGGGTCTCTGTGTAAATCTTCTCGCTCAATCCTAACTCAATTTTCTTTTGTATGTTTCATCCGCATAGTAAGTAATGGAATGAACCTTGCCATTTAACTTTGTCAAGTCACACGTTTCACAAATTCATATGAAAACCACTTTTGCTAATACCTCTGATGTTGATTCTTTGAGTGACCCTAAACCACTCATTTGCAACACTTTTTTTTTTGTTATTTCATGTGTTCTGTGTGGCTTTTTTTCTTTTCATTTTCACTACTGCAAAATGCATAAGCAATGAACAGAAACCAGACTTATTCTTTTTCAAAAACTATTTTATTCAAGGACTATCTCAAGTAGAAAAGAGAAGCAAGACCTACTCATCAAAGTACCCAGTTTCACAGAGATGTGTAGCTACAGCACTGACGTAAATGCATGACAGTATCGCAGTGCTTGCTGTGGTGACTATTCTGAATTCTAATTTTAAAGGCTAATTCTCCTGAATTGGGAATAGGCACCCTTGGGGATACTGATCTATACCACTGTCAAAGCCAAGTGAATGAGTTTCTTATGTTTTTGAACATCACAGTTCCTCAGAACCATTTGTTTAATGCTTGACTCAGAGAGTTAATATAGGCTGATAAAATTTTGTACAAATATATACATGTATAGATTGACTTCTAAACAACGTGCATTTGTAAAACATGCTGGCTCTCTCACAAATTGCCAAAACAACCTAAATGTGTGCACCATATAAGTTATTCCTAAATCAGTTCTTATGAATTATAAAATATAAGCAGACGTTCTTACTGTCTTGAAGGTGCAGCTCAACACTCTGTAATACATTAACATGGTGCTTCTTTTAGTTAATAAAAGCAGCCTGTTCTCTTCAAGTGCTTTCCTTATTAACCACCAGTAAGTGTGCATAACCTACATCATAGAATCATAGAATCATAGAATAGTTAGGGTTGGAAAGGACCTTAAGATCATGTAGTTCCATGCCCCCTGCCATGGGCAGGGATACCTCACACTAAACCATGCCACCCAAGGCTCTTTCCAACCTGGTCTTGAACACTGCCAGGGACGGAGCATTCACAACTTCCCTGGGCAACCCATTCCAGTGCCTCATCACCCTAACAGGAAAGAATTTCCTCCTTATATCCAAACCAAACTTCCCCTGTTTAAGTTTTAACCCGTTACCCCTTGTCCTGTCACTACAGTCTCTAATGAAGAGTCCCTCCCCAGCATCCCTATAGGCCCCCTTCAGACACTGGAAGGCTGCCATGAGGTCTCCACGCAGCCTTCTCTTCAGGCTGAACAGCCCCAACTTCCTCACCCTATCTTCCTACGGGAGGTGCTCCAGTCCCCTGATCATCTTCATGGCCCTCCTCTGGACTTGTTCCAACAGTTCCATGTCCTTTTTATGTTAAGGACACCAGAACTGCACACAGTACTCCAGGTGAGGTCTCACAAGAGCAGAGTAGAGGACTATATATAGCATATTTAGGAAACACTAAATTTTTGTTGACCCTAAAGTAGAATTGACACATGGACTAGGGACCAGGTGGTAATTCCTTTTAAAGCAAAAATTGCAACGAAATGCAAAAACTCTGTGGCTGATGCTGGCATCAACTACTTATGAGAATCCTGAGACACTTTTCAAGTTGAGGCACACAACTTTATGATGCCTTGATGGAAGACCAAGACAAAAAATCAGTATGCATTACTTACTGCCTTTAAAAGGGAACTCTCAATCCACGAGTAGAGACAAAACTTGTGAATAACTTGATGCAGACCTATTTAGAAATTGGGGACCAAGGTAAAATAGCATATGCTGAAAATATCAACAGCTTCCATTTGGATACATCTAGTGTGATCATGGAAAATCTGACATAGTTAATTCAGGTTTTAAGAAATGCACTGTAAGAATGCAGTCTCACTGAGCAAATACTGTATGTATCATGCATAATATTAAAACAACCAATAAAATACAATTTTTCCTCCCAATTATTATTTTTAGATTGCTTAAATTGCTTTTTACATTTTATATCATTTAGTAACATTAATTTCAAAGAATACGAGAATGCAATGCAAACAAATAAACAGTGCAGACAATCTGACAAGTTAAAGACTTCTCTTGAAATGCTATTAAATTTCTGCAATCAGAAATCATAAAGAATTGAAATTCTGTCTTCACTGAAATTAAATGGATTTTTTTTTTCCTTTGACATATTTGGGACCAAGATATTCCACCCATACTTCTTAATGAGAAATATTTTATTTATAACTAATCATCTAGGACTCATTTGTTCTATTCTTTGTAACCAAATTACTGTTTATTGTCTTCTGCTAGTGTTATTTTCCTATAATTACCCAAGGATGCTCTCTGCCTGCATATTTTTATTTTATAGATGGGACATAAATGCAATACATAAATGGCACATGAAAGAAAAGCTATTCACTTCAGCACCTGTAATAATTTGATGATGTTCCCTGTAGTCACACAAATGAAGAAAACTATATTGCTCTTATTCTTAGCACAAGTGGTAAATCTAGAACACATTCTGCAAGGGACCTTAGAAAATATTTTCACATTCATATCATAAGTCAGTTTGCTACTCACTCCCATCATTTCAGAATCCTGGACTAAACTACATACAATTTTGATGAGATGGTATCAAACAAAATTACTTCCTATCTAGAAAATGGTATCAGAAAAGTGGGAATGCATCATAATTATCTTAATGTAGGGTATGATCAGGAGTATTGGTTAGGGTTTTTCTTTCATTTTCAGTCATGGGGCTTGATTTACCCTTAACAGAGACTGGATTACCAAACAAACACAGAATAAATCATGGTGTCTGTATTTTTGCTTACCATAAGCTAATGAATATGCATAGAAATATGAATGTCTGACTAGTCCATGGCTCGGTGATAGCTATAAAATTTAGCAAAGATGTACAAGGAATTTTGCATTATCACCAGGAATAAAAAAGCTGCATTTTTTCAACATATGAGTCTCCTGCCAGAACAGAATTAATTTGTGTCCTATGGCTTCATTGATGATCTACACTCAATTTATTATTAAACAGTCTTCCATCCTCTATTTTGGATTATGTGTTCTGGACCTATTCTGTTCATGCAAAAAGGACATTTACACTTCATGAACTTGTGAAAGTTTTTGCACCACACAATGCAACAGCATTTCATCTGCCAGTGCACATCACCAAATGCAGGTATTCTCTACACTAACCGTTGACATGAATCATACAGATTTTATCACATAATAGCAAAAGAAGTTTGGCCTTCAGTAGGATGCCTGGAAAAAAACTGAAAGCGACTGTCAGTGTTTTATAATGATTAGACAGTTACATCTCAGACCGGCTGTAAATGGTGGAGTAAATAAAGAAACAATTTTTATTAAAGAAAAGGATGTCAGAAGTCACTTTTCAAATATTAGTTTTAGCAAATCCCTTTGTTGTCTTTTCCACTGCATCTTCAAAAAGCTGTAGCTGTACTTTTCCAGCACTGGTGGTTTTTTGCTTGTTTATTTTTTTGTTTTTATGATACTTTGACTGACTATATTATTGTTCTGTTTAGCTTTTAAGGAAGTTTTTTATACTAGGGACTTGTAGGTCCTTATTTTAGAATCATAGAATCATAGAATAGTTAGGGTTGGAAAGGACCTTAAGATCATCTAGTTCCAACCCCTTGCCATGGGCAGGGACACCTCACACTAAACCATGACACCCAAGGCTCTGTCCAACCTGGCCTTGAACACCACCAGGGATGGAGCATTCACAAGAATTATTTTCAAGAATAAAAATAACTGGGTCATTGGGCACCTGGGATATGCCTTAATTTCATTGTTCATCTCATGCCTAATTGAGAAAGATTACATTCTTGCAAAGTGATATTTTATCCATACTGGTAGCAGCGGCAGGAAACCGAGTAGGATTAAGATCTTGTCCATGCTCAGTTCTACTGTGTTACCAATCTCTGAAGAGTGCCTTACTAGAAAAGAATTATGGCCCAAGGTAATTTCCTTTGTCAACTGCTGTGGCTTTATACTTGTAAAAAGGTATAAAGATGGGGAGGACACAGAGAATAAAAAACCAAACATGAGACAAAGGAAAAAAAGCAAGAAAATCAGCCCTAATAAAATAACTGTTCTTGTGTGTTACTAAAGTTATGCCAAATGTTAAAAGTTTACAGTTTGTTTAGTACTGAAGGAGGACCTACCAGCATTTTTTTGTTTCTAACCACAGTATGTACAGCCTCTATTACAGTTACAGTAGCTATTTGGTCAGTGTTTCAATTTCTAAGCATAGAATAAATACTTGTTCATAAGAGTTGCATTAATAAATCTTGACCTTGAAGTGAACTTGGTTTCTTTTGGCTTTCTCTCTTACGGAACTTTGGATATCAAGGGTTTTTTACATACTGTTTTATTTCAATATGCTGTATGTATATTATCTGCATGAAGAGACAGACATTAAGGTAAGCATCCCTAGAAAACATGGAGTGTGCTCCTAAAGAGATTAAGATATATACTATGTTTTGTGTTATTTAGTAGCCTTTTGGTATGAAAACCTAATTAAAGATATTTGCAATACTATTTATTGTTCACAGTGCATTCTCTAGGTCTGATTGCTTTTTATGTTGCAGTTCTCTTTCAAACTATACTTCATTACTTAAAAAAAAGGGATAATATCTTGGAGCTTTGGCTTTAGAGAGTGGTACAGAAGAATATGAGCACAAGTATATGTTACTATTTTTAATGTGAAGGGAGAGAAATTCTTTTGTGTCTGTAATTACATTTGGCAGTTTACAGACTGTTTAGCTGAATTAAGAAACTATTTACTGAAATGTGAGAATTTGATATAACTAGACAATCTTAAAAAGTATTAATTCTCCTTTTAGGAAATCACAACAGTTTATTATAAAGCAACATACCAAATGCTCTAAATGATAAAAAACCTGCTAGCTCTACAAGCTATCCGTCAAAAATTGAGTAAGAGATAGAAGCCGATACGCAGCAGAAAATGCTATGATTTATGCCAGTGTTGTTATAAATACGTCACAGCAGAGATTTGTTCTGAAGAGCTCTAATACCTTGTGTACTTATATTTATCACAGGTTTGTGCAGACACAGAAACAATGTTTTTATCGAACTATAATGTGTTTGACTTGGAATACATTTAGCACAAATGACAGATTTTAACCACTAATTTTGACTTAACATCGTCATCTATTATATGAAAATTAAATGACAGTAAACAAGGAAACAAGCCACACAGGGTTGCATGTTTTTTTTTAAACTGAAAACCATTACTTTCATTACCCTCTATAATCTCATTAATGAGCATTGGTAGTGAGTTTAGGTTTCAGAACATTTGTAAAAATTTGACTGCAATTTGTCATGCACTCTGGAAAAAAAAAATCTATTAACTTGCAATGTAAGAGGGGAAAAACAATTTAAATATCGATTCATTGCTTAAATACTGGAATAGCTGAACAGCTGGTAAAATCATTAGTTGCAGAACTTGGCTTCACTCCATTTTACTGGTGAATATTCACCATTAAAAATAGTTCAGTCAATTCAGTAGTATTAAGAAAGAAAACTTAAAATACCATGAGCACATTGTTATATATAAAATAGAAACTGCCTGAAGATTTACTGAAGATCTCACTGCATCAAAACATAAGACATGACTTCACAGGTGTCCTCAGAAACTACTACTTGTGCTTTGTGTTCTGGGAAACATGAGAATGTTGTAATTAAATAATTAATAAAAATATCCAATTATATTAATTAGATCGGTCCTCCAAGTACTTGTCCAAGGCCACCTTTGAATTCATTAGAAGATTTCGCATCTGCAGTGTTATTCTGTGAGAACTGAGAGACGGACTGAATGAATTATCTGACATTGAACTATGAAGTCTATAAAAAATGGCTTTCAGTTAAGCTTTACCCAAAAAAGAGTGGTTGAATTTGGTATGAGTAACGTCAAAATAATAGAACTGAATGTATGCAAGAAAGACATGGACCTGCTCTAGCAGGAGGGCCATGAAGATGATCAGAGGGTTGAGCACTTCTCTTGGGAAGACAGGCTGTGAGGGTTGGGCTTGCTCAGCCTGGAGAAGACAAGACTCCAGGAATACTTTACTGCATACTTTCAACACTTAAAGAGGGCTTATAAGAAAGATGGAGAGAGACTTTTTACCAAGGCCTACATTGACAGGGTAAGGGGTAATGTTTTTTAAACTAAAAGAGGATAGGTTTAAATTGGACATAAGGAAGAATATTTTTATGATGAGTGTGGTAAGTTGCTGGAACAGGTTTCCCCAAGAAGTTGTGGATAGCCCATCACTGGAAGTGGAAATATAATAGTTTGCACTGAATTTTCAAATACTGATTGTAAAAATTCATATGAAATAAAAAATTAGAAGTGGATTTTTTACATGAACAATGTGATATTTTAAATAGAAGGTTTGTTTTTACACAGAGTTTGTTAATTTGTGTGACTTTTGTACACTCTTAATGAACAAATATATATATAAATATTAATAGGATATAGGTAATTTAATTTAAATTTTATTCATATTTTCCTTGTCCTGCAAACTTTTTTCCATTATTTTTTGTTTTCTCAGATATTTCTTGGAAAAGAGATTTTAAACTTCTGCTTCATATGAACTACTTCATTAAGTGGAGAAATAATATTAGCTTATGTAACCAAACATGTCTAGTTTATGCTTCAGTTCATGTGCATATAGCAATATTGTTGAAGAACACAACTAGCATAGACATAACCTAAACTGGTCACCACCTTAATGAAGATACCTGAATAAATTTTTGGCTAGGAGAATCACAACCTTTACCTTTCTGTAAAATGATGGAGAGTAGGTAATGGTTTTCATATTTAGGTACTCATAAAAAAGTAGGAGACACACAGAAGAATCTGTTTTATAAGTAATATCATTCCCCAAGATGTTGTTTTCATATTTTTTTCTACAAATAGAAAGGCACAATGACTTACTTGAATTTCAAATTTACTACACCTTGTGCAAACAAGCAGTAAAATGGAGAAGGAAATATTAAAGGGTTCTGATTAATGTGGTGGGAAAGGTTGACTTAAGGGAAAGGATAGGAGCATATTGTGTAAAGAAAAGGGCATTTTTAGCAATTAATGGTTGAAGAGAAGTGGAACTTAGAAAAAAAATATTTCACCTTCACAGAAACACAGAATCACAGAATTGCAGACTGGTTGAGGCTAGAAGGATCCACCAGGGGTGGTCTAGACCAACCTCCTCCTTCTCAAGCAGAGTCACCTAGAACACATTACTCCAGATTGTGCTCAGATGGTTCCCAAATATCCCCAGGGAAAGAGACTCCACAACCTCTCCAATGCTCAGTCAATGCTCTCCCATAACAGCAGTGTCAAGCAATAGGAATAAAGCTTGCTTATGTCTTGGTACTTATTAGCAATTAGTGTAAATGCAAACATACATAGGCTCCCAATGATTTTCCTGAGATTTGGACTTGCATTAATATAATCTGGAAATTGATGCTCTATTACTCACTTGGTACAGCAAACTATTTCATCAGTTGTACTGAGTTTTTTTAAGACTGATGATAAAAGTGTAAGTCATAGACACCATGGCTGATTTCTCTTTTTACAGACACCTGAACAGAAATATGTAAAACATAAACTGAGAACTGCTGTAATATACCACACACACTCCCACCCATGAAACAGGAGAAGAGAAAGAAAAATTCTTGTTAAAGCTCACAGATCAGCTTGAAACCAGGATTATTTTCTCTCAAAACAAAGGATGCATCAGTGAAAGAAACCTAAAAATTAATCAGTCTGGGTTTCAAGAGAAATGAAATAATAAAGACTTGATGCCTGCTTGCAATTGACAGTGGTATTGATTTTTAAACAAGAAGCACATAACAAAATACAACTTCTCGCATAATTTTAAAATCACACCCATGTTTAAACTAAAGCAAAGAGATTTGACAAGATATAAACCAAGTGCAATTTAAGGAAGTACTACTTATCCCACAATATAAAAAAAATAGCAAGGAATAATAATGTGATGGAAAAAAGACTGAGAACTTTACCTTTGTGGCAGCATCAAAACAGACAAAGCCCATGCTAAAGTCAATGGTAAGTCCCATAAGATGACTTTCCAAAACACAGGCATATGTCTTGCACTGTAAAAGAAAAGTCAGAGAAGGTATTTACCACAGAATATACATCTTAAAATTCTTTCCAGGACCAGTTTTTCTGTTTTTTTTTTTTTATTCTAATGTTTATAAAGATCAAAATTATTGCCAGAAATAAATTATTTGTGTATAAATACATTTATTGCTAATTTATTTAAAATCAAAGGATTTGATGTCAGTGATTAAGTTTTCTAAGTATTGTAAAATGAGGCTTTGCTTCCATTAGGGGAAAAAAATAAATAAATGAGAAACAGAATAGCCTCTGTGGCTTATCAATGACAATAGGTAAAAGGGAAGTTTCATTATTTTTGAACTCTCTTATTTGTTTTGGTACCCAGTAACTTCCTCTGACATTAATATAAGCCTTTCAGCTTTTTAAGAAGAAATAAATGCATTTGTAAAATATCTCTTTGGTATGCTCTTTATTTTGCTTTTGTGTTCTGCTAAATATCACTGGAAAAGGCAGTATTTCATACAATGTAGCAACTGATGTAATAATATGAAATACCTATTCTACTTCAGCTAGTGGACCAAAATATGTCAAAGGTTCCTATGATAAACTCTGAAATCCTGAAAGAATTTATCACTGTCTGCTATGCATCTGTTTTATTCCATAACATCCGTAACACTTCAATACATGCTGTGAGACATCTACTAGTGTAATTTCCAGGATGACTATTACTGTGCTGACTTCAGGTATAAAATGACAAACTTTTATTTTTTCACCACAAATTATGTAAACAATAAAAAACATTTTTAAACCTGATGCAAATTCTTCAAAGAAGATGTTCTTGTTTTATGGAAATTTTACCCTCCAGATTAAATGAAATGTAGTTACATTCTTCAAATGCTGCTGCGGACACTAAACACACTTCCATGATCTATAATGTGTTAAAGAACCAAAATATAAATTGTAGACATGGGGACAATGTAAGTTATTAAAATATCAGTGTTACAAAAGTATGTATTGCTATTTTTGGCATTTTGATTAGTAAGGGTAAACCACATGCCTTTACTTATATATTCTTTAGGTGGGCTCTTTGAATTCTAAATAGTCTGTCCCAGAACAGAAGAAGCTGAAAGGCTCATTAATAGCTTCTAAGAATTGAAATAGACATTGTAATAAAGGGAAATGTAGCAGTTCATAGCTATATAGATTCTCTGGTTATTTTGAATTTGATGTTCTGACACTTCAATATATATTTATTTTCTGGAACTGAAATATTTGTGCGAATTGCTTTCACTGATCAAAACAGGCCTCAACTACACTGATCAAAACAGGTCTCAACCATGCAAACAGCTGTTGGTTAATCTTCGTGCACACACCTTGGAGCTCTAGAATCTAGGTTTCAAACACAGTGGTATCCACCACTGAAGCTGAAGGACACTTTCTGTTGGTTAGCACTTGGGCAGAAGTGCAGCATTATAATCCAGTCTATTGGCAAAGCATGTCCATTTATAATTCTGAAGTGAAACCAATCCATGACATGTGCCTTACAAGATGATTTTGCATTATTGCTGAGTAACCACAAATCCTATGTTACTGTGTGATCCACCAAAGGTGTTCAAAAGCTATAACTGTTCATCAGTAAATGAAAGGTTTCCTGCTGCTGTTGTTGAGGTCAAATGCAGTGAGTGGTCTGTTCCTGTAGCTTCCAAAACTTAAAGAACTTCATGTACTTCACTACATGTGTAAAATCTTAATTCATAAAGAAGCACTTAGTCATTGTAACTATTAATAGATAAATGCTGCAAATTTTTATTTATTAAATTAATGATTCAGCTCTATGGTATTGCAGTCATATAGTATTTGTGTTTATATTAGCAGCAGCTGTACAATAAAACTACTATGCATATGTAAAGTGATAGTAAATCAGTGATGTTAGAAAAGGAGAGGATATTGCCTTTGGCAACACCTCATTATTGAAAAAATAAGAGTGTAAGAAATATATTTTCACAGTGACTTATTACTTAATGATTTCATACATGCAAAAATCTTCAGGCTTTGCATGCAAAGCAAAAAAATATAGTTTTGTAGAATTATCGTACTAACTTCCTACAAGACGCAAACTATGTTTTTATTTATAGATCTCGAAAATGCCTAAACCAGATAGAAAGCCTTTACTGAGAATTAAAATTTGGCAAGGAGATAGTATATCAGGTTTAAAATATATATTCCCATCTTAACTCATCTAACCTCTCACCTCTACACTGCAGGTCAGCCTACAATATGCACTGCAGCACCATGCTGAGCTTCCACAGCTACCTCTACCTAAGTACAGCACCATGCCTGTGCTAACTTGCCTCACTGAGAAGTAAAGATTTATGAGAAACAGGATGTATCAGTCTTGGTTCAATGCTGCACTTAAAAACAACCTGCTTCCCAGACTGGAGGGTCTTTCTCCAAAAGGCAGTGCACAGTCTGTGGAGAAATATCATCTATTTTAGCTCAATGTGGTTACCAGTAGGAAGAAACCACTGTAATGTGCAGGCCACCGGTAATAGCTGATTCTTTATTCTTTACTTACATGTAAGACCAGTCTATACCCTTTGACCATGCACTCCATGATGTTCAAAATAATGCAGAGAAGCAAAATTGTGACAATAACAAAAGGATTTCTGGACAGCAAGATTGTAGTTTATTTGGGGAAGAATGTCCCTTGCTTTATGTATGTGTTGTGTGCACTTGCACAATTCTGGTGACAGGTCAGAGCAGGAATGTGAACTTTCAGACACCCCTTAACTGTTGAGATTTTTTTCATCTTTGTTTTCTTTAACTTGTCTTTCAATTCAGACATTTGAAGAAAGCAAAAATACAGAAATTCTTCCCAGGAGACTTTAAAATTTCATATACATTTAACAAACACTTTAAATTATTAAAGGTGACAGTTAATAATATATACTATGGATGTTTGGCTTCGGTTGCTGATTTCTCACACAGGCCATGAAAACCTTATCAGAACTGAAGCATTCCCATCCCAAAAGAAGCAGAAGATCTTTCAGCACTGATTTCTTGTTCTTGCACAGAATACAGAATCTTAAATCGGGTTTATGAATAATTCAGTGGGTCAGGCGGGAGTCTGAAGGAAGCAACCTAAAGTTGTTCCTTAGATTCTACTCTCTCAATACACACAGTTTAAATTATGGAAAGAATCCTGTGTTTTAAACCTTGTGTGAAACTATCTTTGAAGATAAGGGAAACCATACTATGGGTCCAAGATTTAATTCAGAGTTTCAAACTCAGATTCAACTTCAGCGGAGATGAACGCTGAAGTACTGTAGTACAAAGCAGCTTACACAATAACCCCTATATTATGGAGCAAACAACCACAATGCAAAAAAGCAGGAAAATTCATGATGGAAGAGGTGAAAATTTCCGCATAAAGTAGCAGGAACACAAAGTAAACCTGACAATCATACATAATTGTACATCATTATGCAAGCTAGAATAATCTCAGTACTTCATACAACAGTGTTGTGAGACAGTAAGGAAAAAGGAACTCCATTCCAAATCCTTTTATTTTTCTTTTAATAAGTAATTCTGACAAAGGGTTAGCATCTCTTACTACTTTAAACTAAAGAGTGACTGTGAAACATCATAATGGCAGCAGTACAATATCATACCACGTATTACTGCTGAGTATCTTCAGCTTGACTATCTCTCCTTTAACATATTTCTTTCTTAAAAAACAAAACAAACCCCAACCAAACAAACACCTGCCTATTTTTTGTTTTACATATAACTCTGGCAGAAACTATGAATTAGGCTTAAACAGAATTTATTACATATTTATAGTACTTTAAAAATACTTTAATTTGTGATGTATTCTTTAGAATTACATCAGAATAGGATTCTGATTAACCTCTTGTGGAAGTTAATGCCAATTTATACTCGTTGACTATCTCTGTTATTATTTCTATGATTATGGAATAGTACGCAACACATTTAAATAATTTTAAATGCCAGTTTTAAACTGCAATTACATTTTCAAAATTATATGATTTCATAGTAACAAAAACCTGCACGCAGCTGGATCATCATTCACGTGAAATATGAATAATCATATGAGTGCATATAACACAATTTTAGTAAAAATGTACAGTTGATACTTTAATTTTGAACCTGCCACCTTTTTTTTTTTCTCAAAAAGCAATGAAAGAACTTGTTGGAGATGAATTATACCACTCCTTAGTAAAACCAGATTTTACCTGAATCTGAAAATTGGTGGATGAAAGCAGTTTCAGACTGCTGAAAGAAAAATTAAAAGGCCAAGACCAGTTATATTGAAATTTAATATTCTATTTTTCTTCAAAACTGAGATACAGAGAGGCAATAAAATATAGAAAAAAGCTGAAATAGTATATGTGAGTTACACAAAAATAGCCTATCATGAGAAGCCTGTTTGACCACCTTCACAAATTTGCTATGATCAATCAGTCTCAGGAAATCATTACTTTGAGTTCATAATTGCTACCTGGACATCGGTTGAGTGAAAAGAAAGGTGGAAAGGTTAAGATTAATCTCAGGTTAAGATTATTAAGGAAATTCTTTTTGCAGACATAGGAGCAATTTTGAATAAATGCAATTCTAAAACCCAAGAGAAAAATGTAAACTAGGAATGCTAAACTATGAATCAATATTAGAGTAGAACAAATATGAAGTGGCTTCTAGGCTGAAAGTTATTAAAGAAAATTGTCATATGTTCTTTTACTGATGGCACAGTAGTGCTTCGACAAACTGTATAACAGCCAGTTATACAAGAAAGACAAAGCGCCTCAAATATTTAATAGCAGAGGACATATAGTTTTTATGCAGAAAAGCTACACTTATATTTTCAGCACAACAGAGTTGAAAAGGAATGAACAGCACCTGTAAAAGGCAGCAGAGTGCATAAATTTAAAGATAAAAGTTGAACCTGTTTCAATGTTCCTCCAGCAAAAGTATTATGCATTAAAACTGACAGCAACTTAATTTTGCAAAATGCATAATCACTACTATATACTAATTCAATCCATCTGCATGTGTTGGTTCATAGGTTAGAAAAAGGCCAACAATATAAGTATTTGTCTAAATAAAAAACTGTCAGTGCTTGCATTCCCAGGAGATATAGAAAATGCATGCAGGGGAACTGAGCATTAGCCAGTACTTGCACAGCTAATAAGCAAATACAACTTCTGTAGGTGTGTTGTCAACTAAAGCTATTCCAAGAACACGTATTTTTTATGATTAGAACATCAATATAACAACTATGATGAGCTGAATTTTAATTCTGGTAGGTATTTTTTCCTTCTATTTTAAATTTAAAAAAAAAAACAACCACAAACCAAACATGACTTTTTGGTTATGTGAAAAAAACAGTGTTATCTTTAAACACTCCCATATGTAATTTCGCTATAAAAAATAACTAATAATCTGTACATGAATGTCATCTATCTCCACTCTGTCATCTGGCAATTGAGTAAACACACAAGAAACTTAAGCTGTGTGAAAAAAGAATAATGTACCTAAGGTACAATTTTGCTCTTGCTTGTATCCAGTAAGTACTCTTATCCAGTGTACTCTCATTCGTGATTATTACAAGGACAATTTAATTCCTGCAAGGTTCTCTTGCATTATTCTCCTGCATCAAAAGGAGTGTGACCAGCAGGTCGAAGGAGGTGATCCTGCCCCTCTACTCTGCTCTTGTGAGACCTCACTTGGAGTATTGTGTGCAGTTCTGCTGTCCTCAACATAAAAAGGATGTGGAACTGTTGGAACAAGTCCAGAGAAGGGCCACGAGGATGATCAGGGGACTGGAGCACCTCCATATGAAGACAGGCTGAGGAAGCTGGGGCTGTTCAGCCTGGAGAAGAGAAGGCTGCATGGAGACCTCATAGCAGCCTTCCAATATCTGAAGGGGGCCTATAGGGATGCTGGGGAAGGACTCTTCATTAGGGACTGTAGCGATAGGACAAGGGGTAACGGGTTAAAACTTAAACAGGGGAAGTTTAGATTGGATACAGGGAGGAAATTCTTTCCTGTTAGGGTGGTGAGGCACTGGAATAGGTTGCCCAGGGAAGTTGTGAATGCTCCGTCCCTGGCAGTGTTCAAGACCAGGCTGGACAAGGACTTGGGTGATATGATTTAGCGTAAGGTGTCCCTGCCCACGGCAGGGGGGTTGGAACTAGATGATCTTAAGGTCCTTTCCAACCCTAGCGATTCTATGATTCTATTCTATTCTATGATTATCCAATAACTAATAAAAATAGCATGTTTGTATATAATATCTAAACTGCTGTTTATGTCCCTGATCGATAGATTATTTTTCTTCTTTTGTGAACTTTAGTTGATAAATACATATCACCTAGTCATAATAACTCAATAATTGTATTTGGGGTGATCTGTTCTGAATGCTACATTGCAAGCTTTCTAGGAACACAAAAAGGGGTTTTATGTAATTATGTACATAGAACAGTTTGAGAGCTGCAGGAGGTCAGAGAATTTCTTAAACTGCACCGCCATTTCATATAGACCTATATGTTAATGAACCAAAAGTTAATTATCAAGACAGTTTGCTCTCACCTGTATACGTTCAACTTCTAAAAAAGTTGCTGTTTGGAAGGCTTTTTCCCATAGTGTAAGGTCAGACTCTAGTTCCACAGAAAAGTAAAGATCTTCTCCAGATTCAGACTGGACACTGAAGCAATGTTTCCGCCGGTCCAGTAAATCACTGTCCTGATGAAAACCTGAAGTTATATAATCTGGCATACATCAATTAATATTTTTAATTGCAAACATCTATGCCTGAAACCTAGCATTTAAAAATGTCATTTTTTATTATATAGCACTGTAAAAAACTGCTAAGAACTGAGGAACTGAAAATTAGGGGTTTGGTGTAAACATTGACATTTCAATAAACAGGACACCTATATTCAGAAAGGTAAAGAACATTGTTGTTCAAGGGAGCTCTCTGGTGCAGAGAACCAGGAAGTTAAAGTGACCAAGAATGGAAATATTTAAGTAAGCAATAGTAGAGTAAGCCATTTTTCTCTTTCTTTTCATTCAGTAGACATGTGACAGACCTGCTCAATAAAGCCAGTACAGAACGCACTCGTAAAAGTTCCTGTTTCAAAACAGCTTTACAGTTTCTAGAAGAATCATCTATGGAGGCAACCATGATGATGAAAAACAGTTGCTCGGATTTTAAGATGACCAGTCACTACAAAACAGTAGCTTTCATTACTTCCATCAAGGCCTAAGCCTACTAGCTCTATAGAATTAAGTTATGGATCAAAAAAATCAGAATGCACATAGGCTGTTAGATCTTAAAAAAGGCATTTCCAAAAAATTAATATTCTCGCAGATTTTTTTTTTTTCCAAGTGTACAGAGGGCTCTGTAGTTTAAGTGGCCAGATGTAGCTAAAAAATAGCCTGTGTCCTATGATAAATACTTTTGTCCTTTTTTTCCTCTCCATGTCTGCCTTTCCTCTAAAAGTAAAATGTCAATTCTGCTCATGGTATTGACAGCATTCAAATAAAGAGGTCATAATGTCTCTGTTGTTGTTAAAGGCACCTAAGCTCTAACGCATACTCAGCCTCAAAGCGCATAGAGCAGTACCACTATGACAAATGTTTAATCTTGTGGTTTAATCTTGTGTAGCAACATAAAAAGTATAATCTAGTGCCTGACTGTACAAACCCCATCAGCAGGAACTGGATGAGTAAAAGTACTGACTGACCCTCACTCCTTCAGGGAAGAAAAGCTACTTTGTGTAGTGTAACAGCACTTCTTGTCTAACAGGCCTTAAGCAGGGTCTTAAATTTCATCTCCAGAGCTACACCTGAGTGAATGGGCCTGTTGGTTCATAACTGAATGGATTATTCAGTGTGGAGTCTGCGTGTAAGGTACATAACTTTCCTAAGGAAAGTTTTACTTCTTCATGGCTACAACCTCAGAAAAAATTAAAAATATTTTTAACTCATCTTCATCTATTCTTGACAACAGTCAGTAGAGAGCAATTAATTATTACTAATGCAAACTCTTAAACCTTATTTGAAACAAGACTACAGGACTATGTGGCATCACAGGAATCACTGCCATTAAAGCAACTGAAGTAATATCCCATTTTTAAGTGGGAGGAAGTTTAGTGCAGTGCTTGATTCCAGAATCCGTATCTCTTTAGCTGGGGGCAGTTAAGGTTTGATGTTCTTAAATTACATTGTTAGACTTTCCCATTCTTACAGTCTTTTTTCCTATTGAGAAGAATATGCTGGGTACGAAAAAGGAATGAGTTTTTGTGTAGACTCTGAAAAATTAAAAGTTTTAGTGAGATTGAGCTCTGTTAGAATATACTTGAAAAATACAACAATCTCAGAAAAGTCTTTTAAGCGATTAAATAAAAGCTTGTGCATTTTATCAACATAGCTAGCAATAATTGTATTAGA
Source organism: Pezoporus occidentalis (assembly GCF_034315485.1). Taxonomy (NCBI): domain Eukaryota; kingdom Metazoa; phylum Chordata; class Aves; order Psittaciformes; family Psittacidae; genus Pezoporus; species Pezoporus occidentalis. Next base: position 11,125,035 of record NW_026915724.1, read on the forward strand.
TTTACTACGCATTACATCAAACCTAGAGGATGAAAAGAGAGAGAAGTGATAAATGGGATCCACAATATTAATCCTTGGTTTTGCTATTTATGATAAATGAGAACATTGTTTTAGAAAAGATCTAATCAATACTAGGTAGCATTTCACTTCAGTGGTTTACATATAAAATTTTTTATAATATTTCACCTACTGCATCATACTGTGACACACACATAATGTACTCATTTATTATTGGAATTTACATTTTGTGAAGTTCTTATTTGGAATGAAAAACAATTCATCAATTCTGCAGAAATAATAATTTTCCACAGAAAAATGATTTCCTTTTTTTTTTTTTACTAGTTCCAGTGCATGTTCTAGTGATTTTGATATCAATAACTATGGTTAAATCCACTGTAAGAAAGGTTCAGTCAAATATATTTAAATGTTGTAATTAAAAAAAAAAAAGAAAAAAAGACATACACATAAGGTATTCCTTTCTTTCTTAGTGGTAGTTCTTTCTACTTACAAAAATAAATAGGTGCAAGGTTCCGTTTAGTACTGCTTCTGCTCCTTTTAAATTTCTTTAGTTTTTCATTTGTTCTCAGGGTTTTAAAAAGTGAAATCTGTATTCCAAATTTATAGACCTAACCATGTTTCTATTTGTATAGAAACTGCAGGAAGCAATGCATAGGCAAAATTAAAGATAGCTTTCCAAATGTTTTTGTGAAGGCAGGAATTTAAAACAAACTTTTTTCTTAGGAATCCAGCTGAGAATTGTCCAAAAGCCTCTGTAAATTTAAGACAAACTTGTCATGAGTCTCAAAACCAGGTATGGATTAAGCAGAAATCTTCATTAACTTTTAACAAATGATTATTTCATCTGAAATATAAAATGTTAGACTAACCTTTTAAGAATCTGCTAAGACCCTCTATTTTTTATAATCACCTACTAGCCAATGATGAATATGAGCCAATTTCATGTTGATTTTTTAAGAACTCTTCCATACTTTAATGACTAGGTATACCATTTACCCCTGATATTCTCACTGTGAATTATTAAAGATTCTCTGAAGAGGAACAGTTACAAAACTTGTAGCATTATGTTCATTCCCTACTGGAAGTAGTCCTGCAGAAGGATGGGCTGTGAGGAAAGTCCTCGGTTTACACCCAGCTTCAGGGTAATCCAGCATCTCTGCTGACAGGATGGTATGACTCCTGCTTGCCTAATTAATAATGATGTCCATGTTAAGTGAGAGCAATAAATTTGTCTAAGGGACCAAAGCATGGCTCATTAGGCAGGTCCTTTCAAATTAAGGCAGAATGCTTCTTTATCACTAAGTAGTGACATCGCCTTCTCTTCTGCAGAAGTAATCTTTTCCCTTTTGAAAGACTGCCCTCTCCAGAAGCACTACTGCTCCTTTTTGATTACTTGTGTCTTTTCATTTTATGCACAATGAATGCACTCATATTTTGGCTATTATTTAAGAGCACTAAGATGCAACTCTTACTATAGCTAGTGAGAGTCGAGTTGTGCTACAAAGGTCTGTGCAATAGGAAACAAAGCTAAATCTACCAGTTTCATGATCATGGCATGACTTTTACCCAGGATGTGCTCAAGAACTGTCAGGAAAATAGCTTACCTGTAAAGTTCTATGTAATATAAAGACTAATTTGGTGATGGAACTGTAAATACTAGTGACACTGGAGAGCAGTTTTTGACATGAACAACAATTCATGTAAGATGTTCAATCCTAATCAGAATTGCAATCCTAAATGGACAAAATAGATCTTGACTTTTGAGATAATTTTATTTCAGCTGTTAAAATGAGGTAAATATTAATGATTGTGATGTAAATTATAGCAATTTTTAATAATATACAGATAAGAAAACAAACAAAACCTGTTTTCTTTTTCTGACTAGACAGTCCTGCAAAAAGAAATCCATCCAATCATAACTGAAGTTCAAACCTAACACTTAAATTATCTGAAGATAAAAAGCATTCTCCCATTAGTTCAAGACTCCAATAACTCCAAGGCAGCTGTGGAAACTAACCACATCATGCCTTTACACTTGCTGGCATCAGTGCTGTTATTATTTTACTGTTTGTGTATACTTTCATTCACCAGCTCCATCTACATAAACATCCTTCTCCATAAGCATCCTTTTTTCTAAAGAATTCTAATGATCTACTTCTTTATCTGAAACTTTGGTTAACACTTTTCTTTAGCATTGCCATTAGTTGCTATGGAGATGGTTCTAATAGCATTTACAGGCAGCAGGGAACAGATTCACTCCAAAGTGAAAAAAAGACACTGCTTCTCCAACACATCCTCATTAATCAAGTAATGAATTAAAAATGATCCATGCAGGCATGCACGTGTTTGTAAATATCTCATCTTATGCAGATACTTCTCAATTTTGATGTTAAAGAAACACACCAAAAAAAAAGTTGAAATTGCATGCGTGTATATATATATATCTATATATCCATCTGTGCATTCAAATAAAAACAGAACAGCAACTAAGCTAAAACTGGACAGAATATTTTTCAATGTGCAAATTTTATGAAAATATGTTTTCTCAAGGGGAAAAAAATAATTGTAATTACAGGATAAAAGGATGAATTTCAGTTTCAATTACATTTACATTAGAAAGAGCTGTCTGCTTGAGAGAAATAGAAACGTTCATTCCCTGTAATCTATGAGGTACAGGAGTAAGCTTGAATTACTTTCCTATTCTGTCTGAATAGGAAAATTAATTTGTTATTCTGCCTGACTAAAAGTTGATGCAGTATCAAAGAACTTAATCTGAATCAGAACAAGAGTCTGAATGCAAGTTTCTCCTGACCTAGTGCCATAGTCGTACCTATTTCTTAATGACCCCACACAGAAATGTGTTTATTTTAATTCCAGAAGAGGAAAATTTTCATTATTTTCATAAAATAGACTAATCTTTTGGGAAAAGAAATTACTCTAATACCTTCCAGAGAAGTACTGTTGGTTATTTTCTGCTAAAGGAAAAATATGAGACTAATATAATTACAGAGATAAAGAAGTGTGTTCCTCATCTGTCTGGACAGTGATTAAGGTTTTTGTACCTTTCCAGACTTTGAGGCATCATTTGGTGGAAATTAAGTTTACTCAGAAGAATAAACATAACGCTAACAGATAGTAATGGTAAAGAGTGATTCTACCTTTTCATTCTGAGCTGTTGCTTACAACTTTCTCAGATTTAAATACTGGTAGGCAGGCATTTTTCTACATTATTTTCCTGCCTGAGAATATTTTTTTTTTATTTTCACTATTTTTTTAAATTTTGACTATAAAGTTAAAACAGCTGAATCAGTTATGTGAAATAAATTAGGAAAATTAATGAAATCATTCTGTCCACAACAAGCGGAACTGCTCCTGAAACTGCTTTTTGGATGGGAGCAAACTTTTGTTGCCATTGAAAAAAAAAAACACAACAAGTTAAGCCCTACTGAGAAATTTAGATGTTCTTGGCAAAATTTGGCTGATAGCATTTTGAAATTTTCATGCTGAACATGCTCCATTCCCATTCTGTAAGAGAAGAACCTTACCTAACTACTTTTCCCAGCTGTTAGGGTATGTTATGCTACTAGCCATGGGAAATGAGAACGGGATACGCTAGAGACTAGCTGCCTCTTCAAGAAGGAAAAAAGAGGATCTGACTCAAACCCATAAGTTAGCAGACAAATTATGTGGAAAAAAAGTTCTTGTAATTCTCATATGGTGAAATTTTTGTGGGGTTTCCTTTCCATTTTTAGATGGATTAGCTTTAAAGGTAGGAAAAGGGCTTTTAAAGGTCAGCTTCATGAAGGACACATATTGGAAGGATAAGAATTAATTCTGATAAAATAAAGTCTGTAAAATTACTCACCAAATTGATTATTCATAATAACAAAAGCATTACTTACATGACTGCTTACTTTTTGGTTTGGCTTTTTTCTTTTTGTTTCAACAGAATTCCTTATTCAAAGAGCTTTTCAATACATTATGGCAGGCTGAGAACCCATTAGGGTAGCAAAGTGAAAGTATTTGTGTTGGATTACCAATATGTCAGCAAATTTGTATCAGCAAATGTGTAAAAAATTATACTTTACATGTACTTAGTGATAGTGCTCTGAAAAAAAATTCAAAAGTGCCTATAGAAAAGAAGTTCCTATCGTGAAAAAACAAGATAAAAAATTATTAGGAAATTAATATTTCTGTATTCAGTGTTGGTCTGACTGTTAAGAGTAAGTAATATGTAGACCTCTGCCATAAAGAGAATACACCAATGTGAATTTTGAACAGCTGCTCCTGAGTTTATTTCATCTAAGGAATGGGACACAGATCCAGTGTAAAAAAAAAAAATGTGATCACTGTTACATGAAAGCTTATAGTCCTAAATTATTTATGCAATGAAACTGCAACATCTTATGCTAAATTTAATTATTGCAATAGTCAGAAAGAAAGACGGGAAAAAAACCTCAAATAATTAGTGAATGTGACCAAAAAATAAGAGCAAGTTGATAAATTAGAGAAAAATACTACACAAAAATCTACCCAAATTGATGGATCAATACATACTAGTGGGTAAAATACAGAAATATGCCATCCCTCCAATCTTAAGAAATGCTCTGATTAAACTAAGTCAATGAATGAAAACCTCAAACTTTGGATAAATATTTAACATGGGGAATGCAAGAAATATATTTGTCCTTCCCAAGTACCCTTATTCAGTATTTATACTTCACACTTTATTTCTGTTCCTTTTCATCATGCCTTATATTAAAAGTTGAATTTGGCTTTGCCTTTCAATGATGTTGCAACACCACTGTCAGTTTCAGAACTAAACAAGCAAGCAATTTCTTAGAAGAAGGAAAATCTGATGCCTTTAACCAACTGAGACTGCAGGAATCATTTAAACATATATTTTCTGTATCTGTTGTTCTTTTTATTTTCCTCTTTGTGTTTTTCTTCTTATTACTTCTAGGAAGCAGGATCAGACTCTTAGATTGGCAGCCCCCAGTCCAGACTTGTTTTTACCCGAAAGGTGACAGTATTATAACCTAATTGCATTAAGAAAAAAAAAGTCCAAAAAGTGAGGGGTTTTGTTTGCTTGTTTTGAAATAAAAAAGAAAAACCTCTAAAGTTAAAGGGAAACAGGAAAAGCCTTGCTTAATAACTTTACATTTCAAATATTGTTTTTCCTTCCTTTTCTGAATCAAATTAAAAGTTAACAATCCTTTATACAGTTGCAGTTGGCATGTATCTAGTAACACTGCCTTTTTGTCTTCAAAAAGGACACTTGCATGCTGCTATAGAGTTGCAGGAACATAACACCTTTAACATACAGAATGCACTACATTTATCCAAATTAACACACCACAGATTAGGGATTGTATTACTGCATACATGCTGAAGAGAAATGAAATGACATTACATACAGAATCACAGATAATGTGAATGATCAGGCTGGAGGTGTGGTCATCTATTGCTTATCTCTATGCAAGGCACCTACACACCATCTTATGCTTATAAAGATCCAGAGATGGAAATTCAATGGCCTCATCGGGAGCTCTATTTTAGTACTGAATAACACAGCATCCGAAAAGTTTTTCTTTATTGTTTAACTGAAGCCAACTTAATGATGGTCTTAATGCCAGTGGACACGGAGATAATTTAGGACTTTTACTATTTTTTTATAAAACAAATGTAAATTTACTTAGACTGGGAGCAGATCCTCTTTGCTTTGGAAACAAAAGTTCTTAAATTTAGAACAGGAGATAAATCAAACTTCAGCTGCTTAGAACTGAACATAGAACATAGCACTTTTCCCAAGAACTGGCACATAGCTAAATACTGATTGAAAAATCTAATTTTACCTGGATGCAGCATTAACCTATTCAAAAAAGGGATTCGTTACTTATGCCTCCTAAGCAGTTTTAAGCACGTGTGGAATCACATCAAGATGCAAGTCTCATCCATTGAGTAACCTATATTACTAACAGACCTCAAAATAAGTTCTATACCTTCACTTTATATGCTTATGTCTCTGTTGGCATTGATTTTAAAATTTATCTGAATATATAAACATTTTCAGAAGTTTCCCATGCTTTATACACCATTCTTTTCCCACACTTTGACTTATTGGTAATGGACAACCAAATTACAGGAAACCAAACAGGAAAATTAACATTAATGTGTTTGGGGATTTTACACACACTAATAGCTAAATAAGGAAGGAAACACAAGTCTCCTAAGACACCAAGTTGGTCCTGATTAATGTAGTAAGAAAATTGTAGCTGACTGATGCAAATGATACCAGCTATAAACACCAATGATTCACCATCCTGACATATTGCTGGCATAGACTTCCTTTTCACAGTTACCTTCACATTTAATTTCAGAACTGATCTAATACATGAATATGTTTTCTGGTTTATGCTGAATGAAGTGACCTCTTTATCGTAAATCTCCAAATATTTTGCATGACACACGAAAGATAGAGGACAGGTGACTGAACAACAGAAAGCATTTTCTCACAATTAAAAGGAGATGCTTGGATGAAGCTGAAAAAACTTCATAACTCAAGCAAACAAAGCAAACTTGCTTGCAGATAAGTGTAATCTTTTACATTGCTCTTCATAACTTACCTGAAAAATCTAATAAATATTTTTCTACCCCACACACAGAAAAATTGCTTAAATATTTATTTACCAATTTATTAAATATACTTACATCTTGTTAAATTATACACTTATGCATGCATGCAGATGTACACACACTCAAAATACACATATTAAAACTGCATATCAAAAATATAAGAGGAACCAAAAAGACATATGCAGGACAAGGCCGTCTGCTCATTTCTGAAGCTGGTGATTTAAGTAACTGCTTTTTTTTGGAGTGTTGAATATTTGAACAATCTTAACACTGGAATTAGTTGGCTTTTAATGAGGCTTTTCCCCTCGAAATAGAGGATAGGTTGAAAAAAGCTTCTTTGAGAATAAATTAAAAAATATTTATTCATAGTAAATTCTACCACCAATTCTGTTGAAAATGACTCATAGATGCATGTTAATGTCAGAAGTGGTATTGTTACAGTATCTTGCCCGAAAAATTGCTTAACATGGATCACAAATTTTCATCCACATGCTAGTGTCACTGTCCCACTATCATCAATTTGAATAAAACTGGTGGTAAAAAAAGAAAATGGTTTAAAAGCTATCAACGTCTCTTACCAGTACCTTCCACTAATTAATCAGCAGAGCTTGTACAATTCCTAACTTCTTCCCAATTTGAACTTGCCTGACGGATTTCTACTTCCTCTTTCTACCAGTTTCTTTTTTAAGTTAAAGAATTCTTCAGTATCTCTGTTAAGGTACTTCCACCCCATAATCAACAGACCTATTGGATTTTTAATTAATTACTTTGTATGCTTATCAATTTATGCATTTATCCCCTCCAGGCCTTATGTTATTTGCATCTCCATAAATGTCCTTTTACATCAAACATAGTCCACTGCTGTTTGCCATTACTTCACAATGAATAATTTAATCCTATATAATTAAAATGTGATTTTTGTACTCAGCCTGCTTTACCTACTTTGCATGTCAAAAATATTATTCCAACAAAAAAATCTTCACAATGAAGTGCTTTATACTTACAGATATATATTTATATATATAGTATATAAATTTTTATAATATATATATTATATACACTATATATATAGTATATATATTTTTGTAATATATATACTTACAAATATATATTTTTACACTGTGCTACTTTAAAACCTTTTCTACAGAACCTTTCTTTATAAGCCACTTTTGTTTTGGTAATGTATGAATGTGGGTGTCAGGGTTTGGGTGTTTTTTATTTGTTTTTACTATCTAAAATAGTAAATATTGAATTCGTGGTAGCTAATACCTGTAAACAGGAATTTCTCTCTTTCTGGATTTATCTGTTCAATGACATGTGATTTTTGCTTTTGGAGCAGAAACATGAAATAACTTTATCTTCTCAATTTTCCTGACAACAATGACATGAACTCTGTCTCTGCCACGGAAGAACAGGAAGTGCAGGAGAGGGAACACTGTGGTAGAAGAGCCAAGGTTTCTTTTCTTCATTTTTTTCATAAGGTTTCCTGAACTATCATGCTATCTATCAATCTCTGAGAATATAACGCTTCAAACCCTGTTAGCCTGCCCTTTTGCAATTCGACTCTTTCTCTAAGGAAAACAGATTTACAGTGAAAGTACCATCTGAGGTACTATAGAAGGAAAGAAGTTTGAAGATGATCACAAGGCACAGTGTAACTTTTTCTAAGTTAAGTTACCTCTGCTGCAGTAGTATCCATAGGGCTTGTGTCTGGAAACACACTGTTAAAATTGAGACATTTATGATGCTGGAATAAAAGCTGAACAAAACCTTGAGTTTCTACAGGAGTTCAGTGTAGTAGTAGAATGAGAAGCTGTTTTTCTTGGGTTTACTTGCCTTTATACTTATTGAAACCAAGGTTAAGTCCTATAGTACCTGCTGTACAAAACTAGAATATGGTGAAGATTAATACTCCAGTATCAGAAGCTGTAACCTGATTGTAATGGTTTTTCTACTTCCGTTTTTTATTATTTACAGGTTTTAGTCATCTATAGAACTTGTCTGAAACATTTCAACACTTTATAAGCTTGACCATGTTTACAGAAATAAAGGAATAATAGAATATGAATAATGCAACAAAGAAACTCAGAAATTATACTCCTTTACCACTTAAACAGGAATTGCCTCTCTGCTGGGACATCCTCTTTTAACACAGACTGAGAATGAAGGGTCTACACCTCTTTCCAGACACGTTGGGAGAGACGGATGATAAGAAAAAAAAATCTTTGTACCCCTTTCTGTGCTTCCACACAACAGTGCTAGGAAGGGATTTGTTGAAGTTTTACTGCTTTTTGGACTTATTCCTTGGCTGCAACTTTTGCTACACAGCTGAAGAGAGAAAAACATCCCTGCATTGCTATACAAGAACAGGGGATAAAGGAGGGGGCAAAGAGAAAAGTGAGTGAAAATGAGTGAATGAGAAGAGTATCAATGAAGGACGATGGCAGAAGAAATTAAAAGAAGCACATTTAAATTAGAGAAAACTATATGGCAATGAGTCACAAAGAACAATTGTCCTGGCTCCAACAGGACTACTTCTCAGAGAAGAGGTAGCTTGGTGCTTCCAGAGGTTACCAGACAAAAAAAAAAAAAAAAAAAGCATGTCACAAGTGAGATTTTTTCTCTCTCTCCAAGTCTGACCATGCTCTAAGAGTGTTCATATTACACCATCAGTGAAATGTCTTCAGTGTTTTCCTGTTTATTCTCTCCCTAGATGACCACTACTAAAGAGTCAATGTTTGCACACATTTGGGAGTTAAAGGACGTAACACAGCACTGGGACGTGTTGCATTTAGGATGTTCTCCTTGACAAAGATTTCAGACCTCACAGCCAACACAGCAGTAAAAGAAATCCTTTCACTTATCTGTTCCAGATTGCTAGCAGAGAGGTTTTTTTTTTTCAGACTATAAATTTCATTTCTTATTTTTGATGTCTCTCATGTAAAAAGTTTCTGAATGTTATTGAGATGTTCCATCTGTAATCTGCCTCCCTAAGGAAAGTACAGTACATCTGTGTGACCTACAAAAACTAAGAATGTACAATATATGTCAGGATAAGTCCTTCCCAATGGGAAATACTTCTTTAAAATATGATTTTTCATACTTTCTTTTTTCTCTGCCTAGATGAAACTCCCCAAAAGACTGAATTACCTTTTACATAATTTTGACCTCCAAAACCCAGACCTGGCATACACAAGAAAGCACTTCAGATGAATAGAAAGAGACATTGTTTTCATTTCTTTTTCATTTCCTTTTCTTCTCCTCGAGTTTTAGATTAAGAAATGTTTAGCATCTGGAAAATTGGTTTTCATTTAAGACAGAGAAAAAGCTATATATATTAATTCTGAATGTTCTCAGAATTAAAAATTAAATATAATGTGCAATAATGACCCTATTCAATTTGCTACTCATAGTTTTAACTTTCTAAACATATCTTATTATCTCTTCCCATTTATTAAAGTTAAGGCTGAAGAAAATGGAAAAATAAAAGAAAGGCTGAAGAAAATGCAAAAAATATAAAAACTTTTGTAACGGTACTGCACACTCTAAAAACTGCTCTCACTCTTAGTGAAATTTAAAAGCAATGAAATTGATCCCTACTTCTTTAGCTTCTCACCTAGAAAATGAAACTGGCAAATGATACTGGTTAAATGTGACATTAAACTAAAGCTATAAAACACATACAGCATTGTGGAGAAATAAAATAGTTTCCTAGCCAAAATCAGTTTATTTCAAATTTTGCCATGCCTTCGCATTTGTCTCTGTATGTACTGACACCAGACTTCTGATACTGACTTCAAAGGGAAAAAAATGGATCTCTTTCTGTAAGGTGGTCAGATGCAGTTTCCAATTGCAATGTTACACTTTGGATTTTCAACTGGTGTGACAAAGTGATAATCTATTTTATACTTTTACAACATACCTTGAGAATTTTGCACATTATCTCATAAACTGAAAACGTTTTCTCAGCTCGTGTCCAATCCCAGGTTGTGACCTTGGAAAAAACACAACAAACAAAACAAACAAAAAAAGGAAGTGAAGTATTTTTCCTTACTTTAAGAACTAATTTTATTAAAAAAAAAAAAAATCTATCCCTAAACCATTTACATCCAGTATAATGTACACAGAAAGATCAAGCATTGCCTCAGGGCAATAACTACTGGGGACCAGATTTTTCCATCCAGGCAGCACTTACAAGTCATCCTATCTGTCTCCTTGTGCTCCTGTCTCTCCAGTGCCCTTTCATGCAGGCTGCTCTATGCTGAATGATGAAGCTCCCCTGGGAACTGGTGTGGGTTGCATTGAGAACCTGAGAAGATGCAGAGCTTGAATTCCGCTCATAGAGACTTGACTATAAGAAGGCATATTTTCACCAATTCCCTCCTCATAACTGCATGCAACAATTTGCATTGGCACCTATATTTTTTTGCAAATCCATAAACTAAAGTTTCCAACCTCGAAATGTCCAGGACACTTACCCCACATGCTCTGAAATCCAGGGAGAAAAATGAATAAGAAACAAGAGCAAATATATTTTTCCCTTTTTTAAACTGAGACCTAAAATTTAACAAACTAAGATTTGAGGAATAGTCAATTTCTCCTTTGTCTTATGATTTGACAATTGGTTTTATCAGTATCAATTTTAAGCAACTATTTTACACACAAAAAAAAATTGCATAATGAGTTCAATACAAGCAAGAGTAAAGGCTAAGATTTAAATAAGACAGAAAGGGATGGATGAATATATTCAGTAAGGGAAGAGTCAAGATGATATCACAGCAATCTATAAATTACTTTCCAAGGAAACTTTGAGAATGAAAGGGTAGAATTATTCACAATCTCAAAAGACACAAGAACACACAACAGAATGCAAATTGAGGCTACATATGAAAGAAATAAAATCTTAATAGAAGTTTTGAATAGTGGCCCAGCTCCAAAAGAAGACAGTTATAACAACTGTTAATAACAACTGTTAAGCAGGATGAAGAGGCCATTGAAGTCTGAAGTTTATTTGGTTTTCAAGATCCAAAACTATAAAGTTCTTTGAAAAAGATGTATGAGACCAACTTATCTTTTATTTAAATAGAAAACAATAGACTAAGAGTTTAAGAAGCAGTTGGGAGATGTGATGAAGAACATATAAAATGCTTTTGTCAAGGAAAGGGAGGAAGGGAAGGAGGAAGGAAGGAAGGGAGGAAGGGAGGAAGGAAGGGTCTGCTCTTTATGCTGTGGACAAAAAAGGTCGAATTTCTCACCATGGACAGAGAAATGAGGAGAGGAGTCTTGCTACAGCTCCACTGAGCCCAAAACACCAGCCACACAAGCTGAAGTCATATTACCCCATTGGGAAAAGTTGTTACTACTGCTTCTGAAGCACAAAGTCATTCAGAGCTATGTACAAAAGCTTACTGTAGGTTCCAGACTTTGGGGAAAAACATCAGAGTTCTCCCTTCTCTGCATGTTTTCTACTTCTGTTTTTACTTATAAAGGGACTTCTTTTCAGGTAAAAAAAAAAAAAAATCCTTTTTCTATATAAAGACATGTGCAGAGCAAAAGCAACTGCAGAATTAAGAAACCCACAGAAATTGCTTGCCCTGCTCATTTTTAATATTTTAACTTAAAAGCTTGAGTAGCAAAAGGTGTTGGCAGCTCTTTGTCAATTAAAGTTCATTCTCTGTGAGATTTCCAACTATGAAGTGTAAGAAAGTGAAACCCACCAGACTTGGAAAGTAGAAGTACTAACGATCAAACAGATAAAAAAACAGGGCAGAAGAAGGCTGATGATACACACTGTTCAAAATGTGCTTCCCTAATGTGTTAGACTTTGGCAGAAACTAGGGAAACATTTTATTTTCTGGTTCAAAAGTTGGTAGCACTTCTGTGTTCAGAAAACAACTAAATCCAAGGAATTTACACTGCAAATATACTTAAAACTGTTTTTATAACTACACTTTATGCATCCCACAGAAAAAAGCTCTGAAACTGTGGCATTGTGTGTTCTTAATCTTTTGTAATCCCTGGAAGAGATGAATATATATACCTGTAGAATAATGAACATAACTGCATGTGTTCAAATGTCCATACAAAAAACAGGATTTTATAAGTCCTTTTAAAAGGCTTACTGCAGTCCGATAAAACCATAATCTTGCTGGGCATGTAAGTATGCAATTAGTGTATATACATTAGATGTTTTTAAGGTAGGTCAACAGGAACTCTTCCTCTTTTTGTCCTTTAAGAAGTATGTTTGTCATTTTGCTTCCCTCCTACTCTGTGCAGAGAATATATTTTTCTCTATGCTTGAACTGCCTATTTTGAAATACGAACCAGAATCTGGAAAAACAAAATCATGTCCAGCTTGCAGCTCAACTGAAACAAGACCTATAAAGACTTCAAGGATCAGTGGCTTGTCTCATACAACAGCAGCTTGCCAAAATTGTCCTAACTCACATCACCATGGTTCATAGCTCTAATATGAACATGTTCCTCCAACATCCTTTAATCGTGACCTATTATCCGTTTACCCAACAGCAGTATATTATTCCTAGAAATTTATGATTGAATCCTCAGTAAAGGGGCTTGTAGTTCCTTACGTAGTGCCTACAAATGAATCTTCCTCTTCAATATTGAACCAGAGGTCTCAGCATTGTTTCTGCTTCTATCCAGTGTCTAGAATGGAGGTGGCTTTATTTGAAATAGGAAGCAAATGTTCAGGTAGGTCTGCCAAAGCCAGGAAAGTTGCTTTTGAATTAAGGTGCTTGGCATCCTAATCTGACATTTTAATCCAATCCTGAATAATATCCACCAACAAAAGCCAACCCCCCATTACTAGCCATGTGAGAGCCAAACTCCAGTGAACCACTAGTGAACTAGTGTACCAACACTGAACACATGAAGTTTTCAGTTCATACTTCCGTCTCTCTTGTCTTTCATATGTTTTTAAACACTGTGCTAAACAAACATGAACAGTGACTGATGAACGATGCACAGACTTGCAAACTGGCTTTGAACTATCTCAGGAACAGGTTGCCTAGAAAGGTAGTAGGTGCCCCATCCCTGGAGACAGTCAGCGTCAGGTTCAATAGGGCTCTGGGCAACCTGCTCTACTTGAAGATGCCCCTTCTCATTGCAATAGAGGTTGGACTAGATGACCTTTAAAGGTCCCTTCCAAGCTAAACTATGCTATGTTTCTGATTCAGGCAGGAAGGGGTACAGCCTGGATCCTGCAACACAGGGTTTAGCAGCAGTCAGAAAGGTCACCCAACAAAATGAATCCACATGACTGTTGCGGGTATGGTACTGCTACCGGCTCCTTCCCTACTTGCTTACAAGTTAGCTAGAGGGTTCCTCTGTTTACTGTGGTTATGTACCATAAACAGTGAAAGTAAATGCTCAGTATAAGACAAAATATAAGCTAAAATTTTGCCCAGTGTTGCCAGTCAGATTCCAATTAATATATTTAATCTAAACAATTTCATTTGATTCCCTACCTTCTTTTTGATGCTTCCAAGCAGCATAAAAGTAACATTCCAGATGAAATCTGAATACAGAGATATTGTCATTTCCACAGATGAAAAAAGCTTTGATATTTCCCCAAATCTCAGAAGTTTGACTAGAATGATAGTTCAATTTAAATCTAACCATCTTACTTCAGGACTGCTCTGCCTGCTGAAGGAAAATGAAAAGCCCCTTTTTAGCACAAGTAGATATCTGTTGTATTTTTCTAAGTTCTTAGGTAACTGGGGGAAAAGAAATTCTTGCTAGATGCCCAATCATCTGATAAACAGATGTTTTCTGTCACTTCTATACCACATACCCTGGAACTTTTCAGTGCTGTAAGTTGCAATCTTGTTAGCTCAATGAGTGGTTTTCATTGTGAAAGCCTTGCATATATTACATGAAATTATTTTACTTAATAAAACTTATTCCCACTAAGCACGCGAAATATACTTACTGGAGGTGCTATAAATTTATACAGGGAAGATCCCCGCAGTGCTAGGAACTTTGGTGTGTACATTCGATCCTGAAGGGAGTCTTGTTCCCGTTCTTCCGTCCAGCCCATGTAGACTATCTGACAGAAAAATCAATAGTGTTGACAAATGTCTCAGACATTTTCTTCAAATGAATTGCAAACATTCCACAAAAGTAAGCTGATGTCCGTCGAATTTTACATAGCTACTAATCTAGAACTACTGACAAAATTTGGTGTACTGGCAGTTTGCTTACAATCACATACTTGTATAAAGGATTCCTGTTATGACAATCCAAAAACATCAGAACAAATATTTATTGTACTAGCAACAATAAAAATGCCAAACCACATACTCAAGGGATGTTAAAGGTCTATTACATTATTAAAATCTCCCCGAAATAATTCTGCATATTTGCTGCCAGATTATGTCAGAGGAATTCTGTGCAAGTGAAGTGTAAGGAACCACTAGGCAGGAATACAAAATTAAGTAGCTGTTGTTACACTGCTATGTAGACACAGTCTCCACATACAAATTCACAATTATGTATTAAACAATGTTACCTGACAAATTTTATTTCCAAAAAACGACAAGCTTTATTTTTTCCCTTCCGAAAAACCCCTGTATAGGCATTTTCAACCTCCTTCCTTAGGAATAGCAAATTAAGACTGTTTCCAGACACTATTTTGAACAGGCTTCATCTACAGCTAAGAAATAACCAGACTGCTGTTGACTTTTCCCACTATTTGAAGGTTATCTGACAGAGATGCATGAACTAGAACTTACTCAAACCCATTTAAGGATTTAATTCCCTACCTATCCATCTATTAAGTTGGAGTAATTTAAAATCAAATCCTTAAAGAGAAACGGTATGAGTCACCACTAAGCCAAATTCTCGAGAACATCTGAACAGGGAGTAGACGCATCATGCAACTTCTGATTTATACTCATGTCATTAGTAATAAAGTAAAATTTCCAGTGTGCAATGGTACACTACTTATGGAAAATAAATCAACCCCTATTTCATGCAGTGCTGTTAATGGAATAAATTTATTTTTAAATCTCTTTGTGAAACTGATGTCTAAATCAACTAGGCATAGGGTGTTCTCTGTCTCTAAAAGTCAGTAATGAATATATAAGGAAAGAAGTTTTGGAAATAATAACTATAACCATATTAACAGTCAATGAGTTAGTAAGTTGGTATAAATGGTATAAGGGTACCTAAATGGTATAAATGTACCTAAAATGAATTTTTGTACTGCATGTTTTAGCCTTTGAGATTTTGTATGCTACATACTTTTTAAAAAGTGCTTTACACAAGTTTATTTTATTACTGTTAGGGAAACAATTTTCATCAACAGGTTTTCATGGAAAAATGTTTTTATTTTGTTTGTGGTTTTTTTTTTGTTTTTAATTTTTGGTTTTGTTTTTTCTGTTAGATCTATTGCGACACACATTGTAACAATTCTAACAACTAATGGCTTTTTCAAATCCCCACGTATGAACTACTACACTCCATTACAGTTTATGAGATATTTTATGGTCTATAAACAGAGACAGGGAGAAGGTTCATTCGTCTAACACTTATACAGAAACCTCAACCTTTAATTATTTTGCCAAAAGGAAACACTAACACTTTAATATAGTCTCAGGTCCAATCAATAACAAGTGTTTAAATATCTGCTTGTTTGGTGACTAAACAAGTGT
The DNA here is from genome assembly GCF_034315485.1 of Pezoporus occidentalis. Classification (NCBI taxonomy): domain Eukaryota; kingdom Metazoa; phylum Chordata; class Aves; order Psittaciformes; family Psittacidae; genus Pezoporus; species Pezoporus occidentalis. The sequence continues at coordinate 11,141,363 of NW_026915724.1, forward strand.
ATAAAACTCAGAAAGAAGACAGATCTGTACAATACTCAAGAATCAAGCAGAGTACTCAACAGTATATTGTCATGCAACAACTAAAAAGCCACTTTCTTTGAACCTCATTCATTCCTGAAGAGAGAGTCATCAAAAAAAAAAACCCACCAAAACAACAAAAAACAAACAAACAAACAAACAAAAAAAACAAAACAAGCCCAACAACAAAAAACCTAAACCAACTGACTGGTACAGTAAGAGAAGTTTTAAATTATTTCAATTTAACATTTATTCGGGTTCTCTTTTTCTGTGGTTTCGTATGTTATTCAGTATAGGACAAGCATGGATCCTCATCACTCTGACTTGGTAGGAATCTGTAGAACTTCATGACTGAAAGGGGCTATGCAGAAGAGTAAAATGAGTATAAAAGAAATGTACAAAAGTTTGGCACATTTCTCTTTCTGTAACTGAAAGAGAATGAATGATCTCTACTTTCTAGGAATTGAGACATTTATGCTTTTAAGTTAATTAAACTGAATAGATTTGGTTCAATCTCGATCTGTTTCATTAAAATCAGATACACAGTAACATATCATCTTGCCTAATATTGTTTAATATCACTGTAGCACTGTATGCAATCTGTTTTCAGTTAGCATTTTTCTTTTTCACATTTCTCATTTCTGCATCTCCTATGACTCCTACAAGTCAGTCATGCCCTGCAGATGCATTGATATTTCAAATTTGATTGCTTTAATATTAAAGCAGCCACAAAATTTAAGGCAATTGCTCCTTTAGGTATTTTTCCCTTGTCTCTGTAGATCATGAGAAGAAATTAGATTGATTTTTCAGACAACCTGCTATACCAAGACTTTATTAACAAAAAAGCACTTCTTCAGGCTAAATACCTACTATTAAACATACAGGTGAACTGTTAAGCAAAAGCTGTATGATTTAATTAGGAACACCTACAAAGTTGTTTGAGTACATGTGCATATTTGCATGTGTGGATTAAAACAGATTCTGGAAAACAGTGTAAAACTGAACAAATACTTGATAAGTGTTTTACTTACTGGTTCCTAAAGTGGTCTCAGTTTATCTGAACACACTGAACACATGAAATTAAAAAAAAAAAAAAAAAAAATTGTGACTTTTACATAATGAAGCTTTGAAACTCCTCAAAAGCATTTAATTAAGAGTTAAAATAGAGGCCACATTCTTGAGACATTTAAGTTACTGGAAAATATTTTGACTTCCAAAAAAGCTTTGGCTATGAACAACATAATGAAAATTATTTCTTTGGAAAGAGATCTTAACTTTCCAAACTTCATGTGTCATTATGCATTGAAATAGTGGGTGAAGATGAAATTTCACAAGTTTCCAAAACTTGTGAGTTTTGGAACATATTTTAATGTCGTACATGTGGCCCAAAATATGATGTGTCATGAGATTCTATCTGAAATGTTTAAAACCACATATGTATGATGAATTAAAAGTAATGTGAATCACAACTATTCATAACATGCCCCTTTGTAAGTTTCAAAAACAGTTTAGGTTTTTAATCGTAAAAATGTTTATACGAGTCCCTATAAGCTGCTGACCATTACCCACAAAGGTGGCGGTGGTGGGGAAAAGAGATTTTACTTGTGACAGCATTCCACTTAAAAGATACTTTTTGCAGTCCTGGTTTCTAACTTACCTGAAGCAGCAAACTCGAATGGTGACACAAATTAGTTAACTTAGTGGCTGCTGATTCAGTAACAAAGATTCAGTAAGTTACAGTTTATGAGTTTAATCTTGTACATTTAAAAAAATTCTATATCTAAATGATAAATGAACAGGACACTTTCTTCAGTCAAAAATTTATAATCTCCTAATTTAGTAGGTAGAGAGACATAGCAATCAAGCAAGATAAATTGGCATAAATTCCCATATTTAATATCTGTCCCACAGATTGCAAAAATGATTTTAATAGCCTTGACTTTCAGAGATGCTTCTCCAAAGTTTTTATACAAATTTTATTATATTTTAGGAAGAACAGTAAGATAAAAACAAGAAAATTTACCCAAAATGAAACGCAAGATGTATGTGACATTAAATGACTGTCCTGGGTTCAGTAGTAACAATCATTTTTCTCCTTCTTGGTAGCTGGTGCAGCGCTGGCCTGGGAACAGAGCTGATAACAATGATGTTTTGGTTTGGCCAAGGACTTTGTGAGCCTCATGCTCTGCCAGGAAAGAGGGGAAACTGGGAGGAAGCAGAGGCAGGACACCTGACCCAAGCTAGCCAAAGAGGTATTCCATACCACAGCACGTCATGCCCAGGAGGTAACTGGGAGTTAGCTGGAGGGGCTGGGAGTCTGCAGGGTTGGAGGAGGTATGGGTGGGTGCTTGGTTTGCTGGCGTGGGGCGAGTTATCAGTCAGCTGGTGCTGAGGTGTTGTATTCTCTTCCCTTGTTATTTCCCTTATCATTATTATTATTTGTGGTAGCAGTAATGATCGGTGTTATACCTCAGTTACTAAACTGTTCTTAACCCATGGGAGTTGCATTCTTTTCGATTCTCCTCTCCATCCCTCTGGGAGCAGGGGGAGGGCAAGAAGGAGGGGAAGTGGGTGAACGAGTTGCCTGACTGGGTTTAAACCACGACAATGACTGAGGTGAATCAAAGATCAAAACGGATGCACTGACAGCTTTTTATCTTGGAAATCGCATATTCATACTCATGAGAAACAGAGCTGTAGGGCAACAGGATAAACATGGAGCCTGAAGGCAACTGAGTATGTCAGACAACACAAAGGAAAAATTATGAGGGATGAGAAACTAAGATAATGCTCTCTACCCTGGTTTTAATATTGTTTTCTCTGTATTACAGTCTCAAAATTCATTAGTCAATTGTTAGCAGAGAAATAATAAAACCACACTAAAACCATCTGAAAGTGTGACTGTAATGTAATCACTGGCAGAGCCAGTTCTGTTTATAAAAGGCTTAGCATTTTTATTCTGAAAAAGAGTTTTTTTCAAAGTCGACACCAGAACTAATCATACACACTTTTGAGTGAATGCTGGAAAAATGTTTCTGTATTGTATCGATAATCAAAATGCCTGTTATCCCTTCTCTCAGGTTGGTGAAGAGCCTGGTAATCTTTCCATATTGTTTTTTTAATTCCTGTGAATTGTTTTTTATCTTCACATGTTCCGCTAAAATAAGGCAGTATATGATAATCTCAGAGAAACAGAAGACAAATGGCTATGAAAGGTTATTTTACATATATTTCAGATTAGATTTAAAATAATTTAAAGCCTCACTTGTTTCATTATGTTTTCTGAAAAATAAACATCAGTAATGCTCAGTATTTTCTAGAAAACAATGCTATGAAATTATTAATAGCAGAAGAACAGCTTTGGGACATACCCCCTTCCACTTTTATGTCTAAACTGCAAAATTTACAAATTCGATATTTTTGTTTGAGTTATGGATGGACATTATCCTGCGCAACCCTCTCTAGGTGATCTTGCCTGACCAGAGGGGTTGGGCAAGATGACCTCCAGAGGTTTCTTATTGCCTCAACCATTCTGTGATTCTGTGAAATAAGAAAAATTTAAAAAAAGAATGTATAAAACCAGCTTGCAAAACAGTTTTCTCTCTGTTTTCCTCTGGTTTATTTTCTCTTTCTATCCTATGTGTTTTAGGGCTTTCACTGACAAAGATGATTTTCGTATTTTTGACCCACCTACCTGTAATAGTTTATTCAATATCTAAGCATTTCACTTATTAGTGGAGATTATAAAATTATTATAGGAGATATAAGATTACAAATTTATTGTATCACATGTAGATTAATTTCCCTCTGGAAAACAACTCATGTTGCCATCTTGTTGCCAGACTAAGGCTAAGTATAGGTTTTCCATTCGTTTTTGTCCTGTTCTGTTTTTTAAACGGGCACGCAAAAATAAGGAAAATATTTCTGGGTCTTAAAGTAAACAGTACCAGAGAAAACAGAAAATACTTCTTAGTATTATTGAAGATGAGCTTTTCCTTATGCTTCAGATAACTGAAAACTGATATCAAAGACTAAATACAGGGTACACTTGCTTTCTTAGCATACAATATCATAATCAGAGTGAAAACAGTTGTTTAGTGTAACAAAACTTGCCTGCACCTCTGCAGATAACTCTCCAACATTAATGACACTGTTTGAAAAACCTGCCTTACAGTTTACATCACATCCAACATCATCCTATGAGAAATCTTAACACCTTCTTAGCCTGCCTTTGTATGGGAGGTGCTCTATCCCCCTTATCATCCTAGTGGACCTCCACGTCCTTATGTTGGGGACACCAGAACTGTATGCAGTACTCTAAGTAGTGAAACAGTACAAACATGTCTCATGCTAGTCTTGGCTTGCAGAATATTGACTAGGTAGTTAAAAAAAAATAAAACATCAACTAGAGTAGCGAGGCAGTGGTAAACCCCCTGAATAGCACAAGAGATGAGTTCATTTTACATGGGACTGAGTTGACATTTCCTGGTTAATAGGTATGGTAGCAAGATAATGAAAAAATACATCTTGTATTATCTGGAGCAATCTGCATTCCTCACTTCAATAAGCCTCCTTTCTCCTTGTAGAGACTTCTATTGTCTACTTGCCACATAACTTACCTTCAGAGCAATTTAGCACATCCTTAGGATGCACTAAATTCATTTGGCTACCAGGTTTATCACTGAGGACACTCAGTCCTGCTGCCATCACAGGCATTTTATAGCCTACCTGAGAAACTTCAGACCTTCTTTAGCATTCAACAGAGCAACTTTCAGCAAACTCTTTGATAATGGGCAGGTATCACACACATCCTGACTAAAATAACTATATATCACAGTCATTACTCCTTTTGCTGTTGTGTAACTACAACCAGTAGGATTCTGGTTTATTGGGTTTGGTTTGGTTTGGTTTTTACTGGGAAAAAAAAAATAAAATCTTTGCTATATGGCCATATTTGAATTCCTGCCTGTCCATTTTTTACCTACTGAATTTACAAGCAGGCACAAGGAGGGCTGTAAATTTTAATCCAGGATAAAAATTCTGAGGTTTTTCACGGTTTAAACTGATAAAAGTGCAATACAGAAAGCTCAACACTCAGGTGGCAAGAAAGTAAACATCATCTATTCTAAAGCCTAGTAGCTTGACTGTGTTTAGGATTTATCTTTTGATTAATGACTTTTTCCCGCTTTTATAAATGTACACAGTAAAAATGTAATATATTTCTTAGGCTCTAAAATATAAATGGGTCAAATAAAAAATATTTCAGATAATCGAGCTGGAGGGCATGGTTTCTCCTTTCTGATAAACAGTGTGACACATTCATCTTTGTAATCTCAGGTTAGACTACTGAAACATGCTGAATGAAGGAAAAAAATCAGAGTATTATAAGTCACTAGACAGTGTCTTTCAGACTTTTGATGGTGCCACTAAGCAAACAACTGACATAATTATCCTCCTCAGGTACCAGTGTGAGTGAAGCACTTACAGAAACTTGTATTATCATTCTTAACTCACCCCAGGAGTAGTTTTCAATTAGATTTCAATGACTGATTCCAGATGTTGCTTTGATTTCCATTTCTGTTTCTCAGGAAAGGACTGGTAAGCATCTTGGATAGGACTACTGCAGTTTAGGCTATCTGTCTGTCTCTGTGGCTTTGCTCATATCACGTAGTGGCTTTGCTCATATCCTGAAAGCCCACTAAATATCTGCTTACTGAGCTCTATCCAAAGGGGAAGGAAACAGTAAAAGAGGGAAAACCCCAAATGACTAAGTATACAGAAAATACAGATGATGGGTAATAGGTTAGACGTGTTTGAAATTAATTTTAGCAACACACGCTTTGAGTTTGCATAACATTAGCATTACATTTCTATAGAATTAGATGTTTACACTTCAAAGCGTTCACAAAGCCAGAATAAAACTGCAAATAGTGCATGCTTAAAGCTAGCTTTTAAATCTCTGGTGTTGCTGCTTGCACAGCAAAGTAAACATATCTGTCAGAAATCCCTTTTTTCATAAAAATGAATTCACAAGATCTGACTTCAAAATCTTTTTACACCTTTGTGAGATTTCAGTTTGAAATATTCAAAAAATTAGCAGTGCAGATATATATGTAAGCATACAAAAGCCTGTTTAGACTTAAAATATTATATTTAAATACTGAAAACAATATCAGAATTCTAGGGAATAATTCTGGGTGACAATTATTAGGGGGCCAAATTTTTAGATTCCATTCTTAGTCATTTAAAGGGCAACACTTATAAATGGATGAAAATAGCTATTATTTGAAATAGCTACTCCAAATATAGTACTATATATATTTGGAAAACATCTTTTGCTATTTATACTGAGAAACAATTATTTTCTGTCCAATCTGATTATCAAGCTTAAAGTGTTCTTTAGGTTTTCTCAGGGCTCTCAGAAAACACAATTACCACTTACATACTTAGTGGTTCTACAGAGGGACAGGCAGGCTCCTTCACCCACATATAAGACAACATAAAAAATCTGCTGTGGGTGCCATCTGTATGGCTGAGGGAGAGATCCTGATGGAATAGTTCAAGGCCCTGTGAAGAACGGATAACGGCCTACAGGAGCATTATTAAACAACTGATCAATGTAAACTCATAATTAATACCTAGCTGGAAGTCTCTCCTTTCAAAGAGAGATCTTTTTCTTCAAGGCCTTTTTGCATAGTCTCAGAGGTCTGGATCCTATTTGTATACTCTTCTTTCCCACTGTCTGGGGTTGATTTTGAATGGCAGTCTGCTTCAACAGGAGGGGAAGGAGAGGACGCCATATTATCTCACCTACCACCATGAAGGCAGGCTCGTGGGAGCAATATGTTGGAGTGACTAATGACTATTGCTTCTATTAAGCAAGTACCATAAAGAGTATGTTTTTAAACAAATCATGGGGAGTATATTTAAAGAAAGTAGCTAGAAGCTGCGTACTGTTGCATCTTAATCCTGATGAACTTCAGGGTACTCTCAGAATGCCAGTTGGATTGAATGACTCTGGACACTCAGCACTTACACACCACCAGATCTATCAGGCAGAGAGACCTGTTTTAGTGAAAGAAGCTGGATGTCTGTCTAGACCTTAGTCAGAAGTTCCTGGCCACAGCATTGCCTATATACTGCTTCAGGCCTTTTGACCTCTCCAGACCTGTAACATTTTCCAGAATCATTCTTTGTAAGTAAATATGGACGTTTTTTCTAGTTCTAAACCTAGCATTACTGAGAGATACTCCAACAAGCAAAACATTTATTATTTAATAAATAAATACTGTTAAAGTTCTCAGCTCCTGAGAATAGTTTATCTATTTGCTGCTGTCAAATTTCTATCTGCTGTGTCATAAATGATGATGGACATAATAACTTGTTTCCCAAAACAGTAAGACTGAATGCAAAAGTTCTCTAATGCACCCAAGATATAACAGATACTGAGCACAAACAGTGCCTCCTTCCAGGAAATGTAACTGTTTAAAAGGACAAAAAAAAAGTGTCCTCATACTATGATTTTCTAGCAGATGTTTCTGAATTTGCAGTTAACTCATTTTTTTAAATATTTTTTTCCATTAATTTTATTGTCTGATTTTCTTCAGAAATTTTCAGTGATTAAAACCCAGTGATTCTTGGGTTTTGTTTTTCCTTCTTCACAACTATTTTCTGAAATTAAGGTAGCAACTGTATCATTGGTACCATGGACTATTACTGTGATGAAAGGGAAAAGATCCTTATCTGTGGTCCACAGAATTATGTTTAGTCACTGTTACTAGAATTTTGAGAAATTACATATTTTTCCTTTTCACAGGGTATAATACGAAGCACCAATCACCTGCACAGATGTAAAACAATTGAATGAGAAAACAATGAAATACCTATTCAGTGCTCCTCTTCAAGTAAACTGTAATTAAAAATACTTTCTTTCAGCCTTTTGAGTCCCATATGCCTCTTCAATGGAAGATCTACAGTTAAAGTACATGGTTCATTGATTCCAATTAATTTATTTAGACGACACAATTCCCCAAGGAATGCTGTGTGTATAGGCTTATTGAACACCTCCATTCTAATCTACTTAATTAATGTTATTCTTGGGAACTTTTACATTCACTTGATACAATAAAAGAGACATTATAATAAAGAACTGCATGATGCAGTATATATATTTCTAGCCTCAGCCTTCAATAAAAATTCCAAAATAGCCAGACAGAACAAATGCTTATCTGGTAAGTCATGGATATTAATGATTCTGGATTTAAGGTGAGGTTAGAGGAAAGAACAAAGTCTTCCGCATAGCTAATCTTTCTAAGTATAACTGCAAAGAAAAAAAAACAAACCAAACCAAACCAAACCAAGCAAACCAAAAACATGACCTATAGATTTTGCGGACATGGTGATTCAATTTTTCTCTTTTTCTTGTTTCTTCTCTTTATTACCACTTTTCAGGAACTTGTCAGAGCAGAGTCATATAGAGCATATGTATCATTCAAGGCACCTATTGTTAAACAAGGATGATGGAATTTATTTCCTGTCCTCCTGCTTTGTTGGTCTGTTTGAATAGTAGCTAAAAATCCTGTCCAACAATAACATACATTAAAAGAATGCAAGAATTTATTCTATTGGAATAAAAAAATAAAAACATTTGCTATTTATGCTTCCAGTCTCAGACACCATAAATATACAACTCCACCCCAAAGTCTGTCTTTCAAATCTCAGGCATCCCTTTAAGTGTCCTATTCAGGACATGTCTTGAGTGTTTTGGTAAATGGCAAAATATCAGATCCAAATTTAATTATGTCATGCATATGAACAGAACACAGGGATAAAATGATGTAACAAAAGCAATACCTTCAACTGCAGTTTAAACTGAGTGATTTCTCATGGTCTAACCTCATCACAGATACAGAATTATGCTTCTGGGAAGATCTGTGTTTGTTAAATTTTGTCCATATTAAAGCTTTATGACAAATCAGGAAACAATGATTCCTCTGTCTAAATCTGTTGGGGTGCGGGGGGAAGGCGTTTAATTTGGAACAATCCTGCGCGCCGACAGGCAGGGTCAGGTTTATGACAAAATGTTAAGATCACATTGTTGCAAAAAGCAGCACGTGAAGGGAAAGCCCTTATTATGGCGACCTACCAATTACAGCACTTGCAAATTGTGTGTCAAACTTGCATCTTTCCTCTTCTAATCTAACTATCAAGATAAAATCCAAGGCATACAACTCCTGTTGGAAGATACACAAGACCTGCGGGATCAGAAAGAGCCTGATTTAAAACCTGAGAGAAGCCTACAGCTAGACAAAAGGTTTGGTAAGAGCACCTTAATCTGGAAAGCAGTAGATCAAGCTGTCCACATGCTGGTTGAATATATTTAAACTATGACTGTCACTCAAAAATAGGCATAAACATATTCTTTCATAAAGTATGTGTATTTATCTACTTATCTTGTCTAAATATCTATCCTACTAGCTAGCTATTTAGTGCAAAAAATTCTATCAATTTATTACAGTCTTTGTGGAAGCATTATGAGCTTTGAACTCAGACCCCTAAACCACAAAGAGGGAAGAGCTATCAGATTTGTCCATGTGAGATGTACAAGGTAGAACTACACACTGGCTGTTTTGGATCTTAACATGATGTTTCTACATTCTTCATGAACCAGATGGGTAACAGCTAGGCATCGCACCACTTTCCCACAGATTCCTAAATCCTGCTTGTAATCTACCCTTGAGAGGTCACTAAAATATGTACAATACCTAGTAACACTTCTATCAGAAGGAGAAAATAAGTAACATTTGTTTACCTGTTTATCAATTTAGTATTCCACTTAGTAAAATTTAGTTATAGAATCATAGAATCATAGAATAATTAGGGTTGGAAAGGACCTTAAGATCATCTAGTTCCAACCCCCTGCCGTGGGCAGGGACACCTTACGCTAAATCATATCACCCAAGGCCTCATTCAACCTGGTCTTGGACACTGCCAGGGATGGAGCATTCACAACCTCCCTGGGCAACCTATTCCAGTGCCTCACCACCCTAACAGGAAAGAATTTCCTCCTTATATCCAATCTAAACTCCCCCTAGGTTTTAACCCGTTACCCCTTGTCCTATCACTACAGTCTCTAATGAAGAGTCCCTCCCCAGCATCCCTATAGTCCCCCTTCAGATACTGGAAGGCTGCTATAAGGTCCCCACACAGCCTTCTCTTCTCCAGGCTGAACAGCCCCAACTTCCTCAGCCTGTCTTCAGACAGGAGGTGCTCCAGTCCCCTCATCATCCTCGTGGCCCTCCTCTGGACTTGTTCCAACAGTTCCATGTCCTTTTTATGTTGAGCACACCAGAACTGCACACAATACTCCAGGTGAGGTCTCCCAAGAGCAGAGTAGAGGGGCACGATCACCTCCTTCGACCTGCTGCTCATGCTCCTTTTGATGTAGCCCAGGATATGGTTGGCATTCTGGGCTGCAAGCGCACACTGCCTGCCCATGTTCATTTTCTCATCAACCAACACCCCCAAGTCCTTCTCCACAGGGCTGCTCTGAATCTCTTCTTTGCCCAACCTGTAGCTGTGCCTGGGATTGCTCCGACCCAGGTGTAGGACCTTGCACTTGGCATGGTTAAACTTCATGAGGTTGGCATCAGCCCACCTCACAAGCGTGTAGAGGTCCCTCTGGATGTCATTCCTTCCCTCCAGGGTATCAACCAAACCACACAGATTGGTGCCATCAGCAAACTTGCTGAGGGCACGCTCAATCCCACTGTCCATGTCAGTGATGAAGATGTTAAACAAGACCGGTCCCAACACCGATCCCTGAGGGACGCAGCTCGTTACTGCTCTCCAGCTGGACGTTGAGCCATTGACCACAACTCTTTGCACGTGGCCATCTAGCCAGTTCTTTATCCACGGAGTGGTCCATCCATCAAATTGATGTCTCTCCAATTTAGAGACAAGGATGTCATATGGGACAGTGTCGATCGCTCTACACAAGTCCAGGTAGATGACATCAACTGCTCTACCCCTGTCCGTCAGTTCTGTAGCCCCATCATAGAAGGCCACCAAATTGGTCAGGCAGGATTTCCCCTTAGTGAAGCCATGCTGGCTGTCATCAAACACCTTGTTGATTTTCATGTGCCTTAGCATGCCTTCCAGGAGAATCTGCTCCAAGATTTTGCCAGGCACAGAGCTGACACTGACTGGTCTGTAATTCCCCGGGTCATCCATTTTCCCCTTCTTGAAAATGGGGGTTATATTTCCCTTTTTCCAGTCATTGGGAACTTCACCTGACTGCCATGATTTCTCAAATATGATGGCCAGCGGCTTAGCAACTTCATTCACCAGCTCCTTCAGGACCCGCGGATGCATCTCATCAGGACCCATGGACCTGTGCACGTTCAGATTTTTAAGATGGTCTCGAACCAGTTCCTCTCCTACAGTGGGCCCAAGGTCTTCATTCTCACAGTCCCTGCATCTGCCCTCCAAGACTTGGTTGGTTTGGTCAGAGCCTTTGGCAGTGAAGACCGAGGCAAAGAAGTCATTCAGAACCTCAGCCTTCTCCAAATCTTGTGTAGCCAGTTCTCCTGAGAGCTTCCTGAGGGGGCCTATATTCTCCCTAGTCTGTTTTTTACTTGTAGAATCCCTTCCTGTTATCTTTAATACCTCTAGCTAAGTTTAATTCTAACTGGGCCTTAGCTTTCCTAACCTGGTTCCTAGCTTCCTGGACAACATCCCTGTATTCTTCCCATGCCACCTGTCCTTGCTTCCACTTATTATAAGTCTCTTTTTTCATTTGAATTTTCCTCAGGAGCTCCTTGTCCATCCAAGGAGGTCTCCTGGCCCTCCTGCTGCACTTTCTTCTAGATGGGGTGCAACACTCCTGAGCTTGTAGCAGGTGATCCTTGAATATCAACCAACAGTCTTGGGCCCCTCTGCCCTCTAGGGCTGTATCCCATGGAACCTTCCTAAGCAGGTTCCTGAAGAGGCCAAAGTCTGCTCTTTTGAAGTCCAGGGCAGTGAGCTTGCTGCACGCTCTTCTCACTGTCAAATTCGAGAATCTCATGATCGCTGCATCCAAGGCTGCCCTGGGGCGTCACATTTCCAACGAGCCCTTCCCTGACCCGTGAGCACGAGGTCAAGCATGGCACCTCTCCTTGTCGGCTCCTCTATTACTTGCACAAGGAAGTTGTCTTCCACACAATCGAGGAACCTCCTGGATTGCTTGTGCTGGACCGTACCGTCCTTCCAACAGATGTCAGGGTGGTTGAAGTCCCCCATGAGAACAAGGGCCTGCGAGCGTGAGGCTTTTCCTATCTGTCTATGGAGTGCTTCATCTGCAGGTTCTCCTTGATCAGGCGGTCTGTAACAGATCCCCACAGTAATGTCTCCCATAGCTATATTCCCTTTAATCCTGACCCACAAACTCTCTGTGGACTGCTCACCTGTCCCCAGACAGAGTTCCATACTCTCCAGCTCATCCCTAACATAAAGGGCATTTCCCCCTCTCCGCCTGCTGGGCCTGTCTTTTCTAAAGACCCTGTAACCTTCCATTCCAACACTCCAGTCGTAGGAGCCGTCCCACCATGTTCGTGTGATGCCTATTATATCATACCCCCGTAGAGGTGCACACATCTCTAATTCCTCTTGTTTGCTCCCCATGCTACGGGCATTTGTATAGCGGCATCTGAGCCAAGCTCCAAATGAAGCTGGCTCATTGGCTGGAGCAGCTGGTATATCTTTACATTGCTCTGAGAATTTATTATAGGTGCTGGTAACTGACTGGGTGTGTTGGAATGGAAGGATGCCCCCCTCCCCCAACACATCTAGTTTAAAGCTTTCTTGACCAGTCTGGCAAGCCTCCTACCAAAACTGCTCTTTCCCTTCTTTACCAGACCAGCTCCACCAGCCCCCACTAGACCTGGCCTACAAACTTGGGTCCCATGTTCAAGACACCCAAACCCCTGACTATGACAGCACCCTTTTAACCATTTATTAACCTGACCAACCCTCCTAGCTTTTTTTAGGTCCTCCCCTGTATCCTGGAGAATTGATGAAAAGACAACCTGAGCTCCAGAGCCCCTAACCACCTCCCCCAGGGCTCTGCTAGTCCTCATGTTCCCCAGGCTACTACTATCTATAGCCCTAGCACCCACATGTATCACCAGGAGTGGGTAATAGCCCGTGGGACTTACTAGAGCAGGCAGCCTCTCTGCCACATCCCTGATCCATGCCCCTGGTAGGCAACACACCTCCCTTGAGACGGGGTCTGGCTGGCAGACGAGTGCTTCTGTCCCTTTCAGTGTAGAGTCCCCTACTACTACAACCCGCCCCTTTTCCCTAGCAGCACCAGTAGAGATCTCCTTTACCAGGGCATCAGCCGGCTGTTTCTGGCTCGAGTGCGTTTCCTCATTAGCCCCCTGCAGGACAGCAAAGCGGTTCTGGGTGGGGACAGGGGATTTAGGGGGAAGCCCCTTGCTTTTTGTTGTCCTTTTCCTTCTTTGTTGTTTTTTTTTTGTCACTAGTTCCCATCTTCCCAGGTTAACGGCCTCTTTCTTTCCTTCACAAGGTAGAGGTGAAGCTCGAGGCCCCTGCACAGTTTGGGCTGGGAGCAAGCATTCCTGCTTCCTCTCAGCTTCCCTGACAACTCGCAGCCTATTAACAGCGTCCCGCAGTTCAGCCACCTGCTGAAGGAGCACCTCAACCAGGGAGCACCGAGTGCAGCCCTGCCCACCGTGCACCATTCCCTCACCAGACCAGGGCAGGCACTCTCCTCTCTACACCCCGAGCTCTGCACTGCAGCCTCCCCTCTCATCGGCTCTGTCTGGGTGCCTCCGCTGGCCACCGCCGGGGCAGCCAGAGCAGAGCTGCCGGGCCAGGCCCTGATCATACGATGAGTGCTCACCATCCCACTCGCCTGCCTGCGTGAACTGCTGTGCAAACTGCCTCGACCCACTCTGTTTGCCCGCTCTCAACCTGCTCTGTTTGCCCGCTCTGCTCGTCGCACTCCTGGTCGCTCACGCTCCCTGGGGAAGGTTTTTAACTAGTCAGGGCTGGTGCTGCTGCGTCAGGCTCCGCCCCGTGTGAGTCACCTGCTCGCGGGAAATGTCTGTTCATTTCACTGAATTTTACATGTCTACAGTAGAAGCAAAGCATTCAGACCCCCCCCTAATTCATCTGCCCTATTCAAACCTTTAGTGAAGAATACAGAACATTCATCCCTGTATTGACTAAAATTTGGCCACAGATCTACATGGATGTGGTCTCTAAATTTGGTCAGGCAAAACATACCTTGACAGAAAACAATTTTCAGGTAGTGACATTAATATCACAGAGACAAAAAATAGATAACTAATACTTCCTATACTAATGAGTTAGTATGAGAAAAAAATACCAGAAGACATATGAGAATAATATGTAAATGAGGATGAACTCCATACTTGAGCCAAACTGAATTTGCTGGACATGTAGAAATTATGTGATACACAGCTTGAGACTTATAATTTGAGATTTAAATAAGAACTTGATCTAATCACTTTTTTCTATCATCTGAATTTCCAGTGGCTGTCCAAATTACTTCCATCCTTTCATGAACTACAGGGAATGCAGCTCTAGGACATAATCATGGCTATCTAATAACTGCATCCAGTGACTCACAACATGAATGTCATCTAGCTCCTCAGGTAATCCACTGTCTTCAGGAAGCACTCTGACCTTCCTCTCAAAAGTCAACATGGTTTCCTCAGTCTAAAATCTCTAGCAACCGTTGGTGTGTATTGCCCTTCCAAGATTTTTATGTCCTAAGTTCAAAAGCTACTCTGGTCTACAGTGTAAAGAGAAGAAAAATACTTTTTTTTTGGCTATAGGAAGCATAGTTTTTTATAATAGAGAGAGCCTCAGAAGCATCTAAAATAATTAAGAAACTGTTTAGTGAACACGCCAACTAAAGAAACATATATTTATATATAGATATATATATTCCTTTTATTTTACAGAAAGCTCAATAAAATATTAATAAGCTACATAAGCCTTTTAAGGGTTTACACTATGGAGTAATAATCCATGCCGACTGCTATAGATGGCTGACAACACAGCGTGGGGAATTAGCACAGCACAATTTACACCCTATTGTGCAATTCTGCTTAATTTAACAGCAAGAACTCAGCCCCCCCTGTGTTTCTATAAACATCTAACAATAGAAGCTTAATTCTAGAGAATTTCCTTCAAAATAAACCTGATCAAATCCTTACTATGACAACAGATGGTGATAGAGCAGATGTAACATAGGACCTGAAAGTTCAATAATTATCAGTCAAGAGCTGCAGAATGGGTACTCTGAAGATCTATAGTAAAGGCATGTTAAAAAAAAAAATAAAAATCAACAGTCATGCAAATTTCAGGAGAGAAAAATAATACCCCCCCCCGCAACCCAGAAAAAAAAACAAAACAAAAACCACAGAAGAAAATAGACCTCATAGCAGCCTTCCAATATCTGAAGGCGGCCTATATGGATGCTGGGGAGGGACTCTTCATTAGAGACTGTAGTGATAGGACAAGGGGTAACGGGTTAAAACTTAAACAGGGGAAGTTTAGATTGGATATAAGGAGGAAGTTCTTTGCTGTAAGGGTGGTGAGGCACTGGAATAGGTTGCCCAGGGAAGCTGTGAATGCTCCATCCCTGGTGGTGTTCAAGACCAGGTTGGAAGAGGCCTTGGGTGATATGGTTTAGTGTGAGGTGCCCCTGCCCATGGCAGGGGGGTTGGAACTAGATGATCTTAAGGTCCTTTCCAACCCTAACTATTCTATGATTCTATAAAATACATGTCAGGAGAAGGAACAAAATCCTGTCCTTAATGTATGTGCAGAATGACTTGATTTATTTTGATTACACTCTATTTAATCATTCCAATCATTCCAATTTAAAAATATTAATACAATAGGAATGTCATCTTGAAACTTATTATACTGCAATTAAAAAAAAAGTGGGGGTGTTTCATACAGATGTTTAGAACAGGCATGGTTCTATCAGTCCATCTGAGCAACGCAATTCACTTTTTTTAAGCATTTAGAGATGCAGCAAAAGATAGTGGCTTGAGTGACAGGTAAGCCAGCCACTCTGTCATTTGCATGTATTCACCTTTATGCATTGTTTACAAGTTAGGTTTTATTAAGTAAACTCACAAAGCAGAAGTTTTAGAAGTGATTTTAAATTAGATTGTTCTAACTGCATAAGTTTAATCAAGCTGAACTGAGCCTAGGAAGCCAAAATATGAGGTGATAGTACATTGCTGATCTAGTACAGCTGCATGTAGCTGTTCTTATTAAACTGTATTGAAAGCAAGAGAAAATGGGCATATCCATGTGTATTTGTGAATGTCATCAAGATGTAAATATGCCTGAAAAACACTGGGATTCGCAACAATCAAGTGCTGTGGAGTTTCACACGCACAATTATGTCCCACTTGCCTTAGTGTGGCACAAGTCCATTACACCATAATACTGTTTTAAAACTGAGTTAAACAAAGTTGTGGAGAGGAAATCAGACCCTGTCTCATTCTCATATAATTCTCACTATAAACTGTTAACTTTGAACAGGACAGCTACCAATTCTTTTTCCATAAATGCAGGGAAATTCTAGAGGGAAAGTTTCCTCCTAAAAAATGAAAATTAAAATTATTTAACAAGAACATCTTATCTTCTGCAGAGACATGGCAAATCTTTCAAAAATGCTCATGTTGCAGCAGATAGAAGAGAAACAGTGTTCAATTTAAAGGATTATAGCATTCTTCCCCATTATCCTTTTTCTTATGAATTCAACATTGATTAAAGGTGAAGGGCCTTTGAATTCATCTTAATAGAGATAAAACATTCAGTGTGAGAAAATAAAGTTTTAAATACACTGCTCTGCCCAGATATTCTAATCTCTGTTTCATGTGAAACCTTGACACTCAGCATTTGTTTGTGTAGTAGAGAAACGAAAGGCTATTATTTGCTGCATTTGTGAACATATATGTGAACACAGCCATAATCCAATAAAATGGAAAATCAGCTCCTTGGGTTTGACAAGTACTGAATCTGCTTTGCACTGCTAGCTTTTCGAGTAAAGGAAGTTTAAAGTGTAATCAGAAAGGTACTACTTTCCCAACAGCAATTTAGAAACATTTTTACTTGCACATGTAGGGACAGGAGGTGAATTGAAGGCAAGAATGAGATTTAGATCTAAACTTTCAATTCCACTGCGCACCTAAACCAGATGTAACCAATTCATCCTCCTAGTGTGGCAATCAGTAAATGTCAAATCTCAATATAATCCAAATAGCAAATGACGGTCATAGTGCGTAGTAAAATCTCCCGTAACTGGAGGCAATATATTTGGTTTCCCACCCTGAGAAGGATCAGAAGATTTTGTAAGAAAGACTATATAATACTGATTTCCTTAGATGCTATCAAGTCAATTTTCAGCTGAGATCAGCACATTCACAAACTCACGATGGCTAATGTGAAGACTGGGAATTGAAAAGGAATGGGCAGTGCTTGTCCTCAATACACTACCAGAGTTTATTAAGGTAGGGTGTATTTTCTTGTCATTTGGAAAGGGTTAGTCGGGAAGCTGATGCCACCTTTCAGAACTCAACTCTTAAGGATGGCTCTTGTGGGAGATGAGATTAGCTGTAATCAGCATAACAGCTGAACAGCAGTGATGAGTTCCAAGAAAAGGAAACATGAGTTTCCTCTCCCTTCACTGATCAAAGAGAGAAGCCTCTAGCTGAAACCTTGAAATATTCTATTCTTTGTGCCTCTCTGCTATGAGGTCTTTATTATTTTTCATCTGGAATTATGGAAATTTTGTATATAATATAGTACCCTTTTTAGTGCATATTTAAAATGCACATTATGTTTTCAGTACCAAGTGATTTTTTTTTTTTTCTCAACATGATGATATTCTCTTAGATGGCACTATGTGTAGCCTGTACATAAGTACCAGTATGGAAAACACAACCAATTTCCTAAATTTTTTGCCACCGTCTAGTGGCTTTCTTTATTACTGTCAGTTCAGAAAGGGGAAACTTTATTTCCCTGTCCTCTCACAATCTTCCTCAACAGTATGTTGTACCAGTATGTTGTCTTTGTGATCCTCTTCCAGTATTTTTTGCATCATCTTTCCACTGCTATTTAATGTATTAACACCATTCTCAGAAATTATTGCTTCATGCTGCCCATATCACTTTCTTAGCCATACTCATGACCTTTGAACATTTAAATTTCAGTAAATGTATCTTATTTTTCTAATAATTTTCCAGACAGACCTACATTCATAATTAGTCTTAAAGACAAGACGCTATATTACATGCAGTCAGAAAGTTTCCTAAACACTTTCTCTCTTCTCTTTTTAACCTATTGCAACATTGAGACATTTGGATAACACTGCCAGTGCTACAGTAGCTTCCACACCTATGCAGGTTCATTTGTTCCCTTATTGTAATGCTAATATGTATGTCTGTGCTAATATTTGCTTCTCCAAATCAAGAATATATTCATAAAGGAATTCTAACTAACTGGATTGGTTTGTTGACTCTAGTTTGACATTTGCCTTCACCCTGTTATATTTAACAGCTAATTAAGATCCACATACATAGAGAGATAAATATATATACATATCAATTTTATTTGGCTATATATATGTACATGAACACACACACATACATATATGTAAATTCTAAGTGAAAATAACCTTCAATTGCCCTACTAGTGCTCATAAAGGAACCTATGGGTATTTGTTAAGTGAATTTAAGTATGTCTCTTGTTTTTAGCATAGTAGGATGAAGACAGCAGTTGAAAGATTAACTTGAAATATCACTGATGATGGAAAATTCTATGGAAAATTTTGTTTACATAGACAAAGGTGTAAAATCAAAGGGTTCACATGCATTTTTGATAATAATTTTGATAGGTATTTGATACTATATATACACTATATATATGAGATTTGATATACTATATATACCATATATATTAGATTTTGATACTAATACCTAAGTGTGAGAAAGACATTAACCAAGCAATTAATATGAGACTGCCAATGAATGAACTTCAAGACTGTCAGTTGACTCAGCTTGCCCCAAATTCTGCTGCTAGCCTGCTCCATAACCCTGTGCAAATACTTTTTTATGCCTTCATTTGGACAAGAGAGTTCATGAATTTTTAGAACGTTAATGGATAATTCCATAAAGCATAACAATCCCATTCCCCCTTTTATAGTAAAAAGAGTAAAATGCAATCTGAAGAAAAATTATATATACATATATGTAAGTACATACATGCATTGAACAAGTTAATTTTAAAAGATTAGGCATGATATTTTTAGTAAACACTCCAGTTCCCTTTGACTTCAGAAAAAGTTACCTATTTTTAGGCAGCAAGGTATTCCCTAAAGAAAATCTACTGAGAATTCTTGAGCTAGAACAATGCACAGCTACCACACAATTAAATACAATTGAAATGAGAATTATAAACAAGACAAACACCAATTTTCTTTTTCTTACCTGCTGGTTTACTGGAAAATTCCTGTTGATTTTTTTTATCTATAAAAATGAATAAAGAAATAGGTTAATACTCAGTCAATAGATAAAAAACAACTGAACAAAAATAAACACCATTTGATTTTAGAGACAAATACCAGATACTTCCTTCCTAATTACGTATAAAAAAAGAAGGAAGTTTTCATTGAAGAGGTTGAAAAGTTTGACAAGCTCATGTGAATAATAGGACATTTGGGTCACTATGTAGTTCATTCCACTGTTCAGAATACTGGAAAGGAGAATACATACAAAATTATTTATGAGTTCTATAATACCAGATCTTTTGCTTTTATCTGATAAGAATCAGAGAATTGTTCGTGTTGGAAGGGTGCTGGAAGCCGTAACTTAAATTGGAGTATTTAATTATATAAGTAACTCAGAACAACTTCCTGCCATCTACCAAAGTCATCAAGCTTTAAGCAAATTCCTTTCCTGAAAAAGTAGGGAAAATTGGGCTGGAATACCTTTTGAAACAGCCCTTACTCTAGCCTTCTTATCCTAGGTGAAAATCAAGTGGGCAAAATCAGTTTTGGTAATTATTCAAGTAATATTTTTTCTTTAAACATTCAACAATACCCCTTGGTAAAAACAAAAAAAAACAAACAGCATGAGGCACCTGATTGATTAGGAGTTTGGGGCACAGCGTATGTTTCCAGTCACCTGGTGGTTGCTTCCACCATGGTAAGCACATGGCGCTTGCCTTGGCGGGTTGTCGGCAGTGTGATATAGTCAATCTGCCAGGCTTCCCCATATTTATACTTCAACCGTCGTCCTCCATACCAAAGAGGCTTTAACCATTTGGCTTGCTTAATTGCAGCACAGGTTTCACACTCATCAATAACCTGGGCAAGAGTGTCCATTGTTAAGTCCACCCCTCGATCACGGGCCCATCTATATGTTGCATCTCTGCCCTGATGGCCTGAAGTGTCATGGGCCCACCGGGCCAAAAATAATTCACCTTTATGTTGCCAATCTAAGTCCATCCGAGCCACTTCAATCTTAGCCGCTTTATCCACTTGTTGGTTGTTCTGGTGTTCCTCAGTGGCCCGACTCTTGGGTACATGGGCATCTACATAACGTACCTTCACCACCACGTTCTGCACCCTGGCAGCAATATCTTTCCACAGTGCAGCAGCCCAGATGGGTTTACCTCTGCGTTGCCAGTTGCTCTGCTTCCATTGCTTCAACCACCCCCGCAGGGCATTTGCCACCATCCATGAGTCAGTATAGAGATAAAGTACTGGCCACTTTTCTCATTCAGCAATGTCCAGGGCCAGCTGGATGGCTTTCACCTCGGCAAAGTGACTTGATTCACCCTCTCCATCAGCAGTTTCTGCAACTTGTCGTCCAGGACTCCATACAGCTGCCTTCCATCTCCGATGCTTTCCCACAATACGGCAAGAGCCATCAGTAAGCAAGGCATACTGCTTTTCACTTTCTGACAGTTTATTATATGGTGGGGCCTCTTCAGCATGCACCACCTCCTCCTCTGGTGACATTCCGAAATCTTTGCCCTCTGGCCAGTCCATGATGACTTCTAGAATGCCTGGATGACTGAGATTTCCTATTCGAGTTTGTTGTGTAATTAGTGCAGCCCATTTACTCCATGTAGCATCAGTTGATGATGTGCAGAGGAGACCCTGCCTTTGAACATCCAGCCCAGCACGGCCAACCGGGGTGCCAGGAGGAGCTGTGCTTCAGTGCCAATCACTTCCGAAGCAGCTCGAACCCCTTCATAGGCTGCCAGTATCTCTTTCTCAGTTGGGGTATAGCTGGCCTCAGATCCTTTATATCCCCGACTCCAAAAGCCGAGGGGTCGACCTCGAGTCTCCCCTGGAGCTTTCTGCCAGAGGCTCCAGGTAGGACCGTTCTCCCCAGCTGCAGTGTACAGTACATTTTTTACATCTGGCCCGGTCCGGACAGGTCCAAGGGCTACTGCATGAACTATCTCGCGTTTAATTTGCTCAAAGGCTTGTTGTTGCTCAGGGCCCCATTTAAAATCATTCTTCTTCCGGGTCACATGATAGAGAGGGCTTACAATCAAACTGTAATTTGCGATGTGCATTCTCCAGAACTCCACAGCACCCAAGAAAGCTTGTGTTTCTTTCTTATTAGTTGGTGGAGACATTGCTGTTATCTTGTTGATCACATCTGTGGGGATCTGTCTACATCCATCTTGCCATTTTATTCCCAAAAATTGAATCTCCTGTGCAGGTCCCTTGACCTTACTCCATTTTATGGCAAAACCGGCTTTCAGCAGGATTTGGATTATTTTCCTCCCTTTCTCAAAGACTTCTTCCGCTGTATCACCCCACACAATAATGTCATCAATGTATTGCAGGTGTTCTGGAGCTTGCCCCTGTTCCAGTGCAGTCTGGATCAGTCCATGGCAAACGGCAGGGCTGTGTTTCCACCCCTGGGGCAGTCTACCCCTGAGGTAGTCTATGCCGAGGATGCATGGAGCCTCTGGACCAGTCACAATAGGGTGCTTTTGCCATTCCCTCCCAGTCAGGCTGATTTCAGCCTCCAGCACAGTCAATTCTTGGGATCCTCCTGTCACTGCAGAGATATAAATGGGTTCCACCCCTTGACAGCTTGATGGCATCAGGGTACACTGTGCACCGGTATCTACTACAGCCTTATACTTCTGTGGGACTGATGTGCCAGGCCATCTGATCCACACAGTCCAGTAAATCCGATTGTCCCCTATCTCCACCTGGCTGGAGGCAGGGCCCCTCTAATGGTCATCACAGTGTTGGACACTTAAGTCGTGGTGAAAGGATTATTCTTCGTTATCACAGGAGCTGGAGTAAAATCAGCTCTTCCACTCCATATGGGAAATTGCTCACCAGAGACTGAAGCTGTGGCTCTCATGGGACGATCAGTCTTGGCCCTTGCTCCCCTCTTTAATTCACTCACCCGTTCCTCCAAAGCTGAAGTAGGTTTTCCATCCCACTTTGTCATGTCTTCTCCTTGATCCCGCAGGTAAAACCATAGGGTACCCCGTGGCGTATACCTCCTGTATCTCCTCTCTCAAACAATAGGACGCCTTTTGTTAATAGCTGAGACGTGTGTTGGTACACGTGAGGAGCTGGATAAATCAGATAGATCGTCCCTCAATTTTTTGAGGTCCTGGGACAGTTTTTCCACAGCTGAGATGATGGAAGGGGTGAGATTGTCTTTGAACTCTCAGAGTTTATGAACCATTTCATCCACTGTTAGTGGTACTGTCATTCCAGGTTACTGTTGCCAATGAATGGGCATACGATGACGGTGCATTCGTGTAAGTTCTCGCGACATGGGTCGTGTCCATTCAGCTTCATCTGGATCTATGGGTATATCCCCGTTATTCAGCTTGATGTGATAGATATCTCTACTATGGCTGATTCCCTCAGAGACTGGATGCCTTTGTCTATAGTAGTCCACTTGGCCGAACGACTCGTAACATCGTCCTTGTACGGAAACCTTTCTTTCACAGCTGCCAAGAGCCGCCTCCAAAGACTGAGGGACTTTTTCTCTCTTGCAATTGCTTTGTCAATTCCCCCTTCTCTAGCAAGTGATCCCAGCTGCTTGGCTTCTGTACCTTCTAGTTCGTGACCATTGGCCCCATTGTCCCAGCATCAGAGTAACCACGTGATGATGTGCTCCCCTGGTTGACGGGTAAAATCTTTTTGCATATTCCGTAGCTCAGTTGAGGTCCGAGGTCGAGAAGTCACCTCTTTTTATTCTTCTTCATCATGTGATGATGACTCCTGATCAGATTCTGGACCGGGTGGTGAATTCATTGTTTCTTCATCTTGCTTCACCCTTCTTGCCTCTTTTTTGCTTGTTCTCTTGCGTATAGGGGCAACCGATATTGGCACGAATTGGTCCTCTGGTTTGGCTGCAGTGATTATCACTGTGGTTTGAGTAGCAACTGTACTTGTTGCTGGGGGTGGTGTAGCTGCTGTGCTTGGAGCTGGGGTAATCGCGCTGTCTGTCGCAGTCGAAGTTTGAGCAGCTGCTGTACTTGCCACTGGGGTAGCTGCGCTGTTCATTGCAGCCAAAGTTTGAGTAGCGACTGTACTTGTCACTGGGGCTGGTGAAGCTGCTGTGCTTGGAGCTGGAGTAGCTGCGCTGACTGTTGCTTTGCCCTCAGATCCAGGGACATTCTTTTCCTTTTGAAGGTGCTGGATAGTGTTGAAGAAGGCCCTGTAAGCGTAGGCCAAGCCCCAGCACGTTGCCATGATTTGTCCATCTCTGGTATGGCCAGAATGACCACACACCTCATGTAAGCGTTTTACTCATTTTTCCAGATTTTGCAGTTGTTTGGCAGTGAAATTCCAAAGTACTGGAGGGGCCCACTGACCTAGATACTTGCCCATACTATCCCACACACCCTGCCACTCATGACTGTCCAGCCTCAGGGAAAATCTCTTGGTCCTCCTACATCCTTGTTTGACCCCAGACAAGACCCAAACCTGACTCTGCTTAACTCTTGAAATCAGTCGTGGGCAAAACACACTCTGTATGCGTGCTAGCATGGTGATTCCCATCACGATCAGCAAACAAGTCTCAACAGCATTAAAAGGCCATTCAAAAACTTCAGAACTCTCAAATGTAAATGGTCTGGGGGGAGGACTTGGAGGGTAGAAGGATGTCTCCTTCACAGGTTGAGCACCTGAGCAGGAGAAAAAAGATGTGTAACTGCTAAGCACTTCTATTATATACCTCTCAAAGTATAAAGGTGGTGACCACACTGGGAACATAAGCCATATCAGTTTCATGATCAATGATTCTATTGTATTAAAAGTCATTACCATAAAGTACAAGGAGACAAAAACCTTAGCCCAAGCCCCACACTTGAAAAACACTAATACAGCAAATACTGGATGGAAGTAAGATATGATATACTGAAACTGTGAGATCAAGAGGAACAACCTTGACAGCCAATAAACCAGCACTGTGATGAGCGACTATTAATCCGGTCAGGTCTGTCGTTATCTCAACCCCTCGTGCCCCATGTTGGGTGCCAAAAAGGGGTTTAAACCCTAGCCAGACAGCTTGTTCACTCACTCCCAGTGAGTGGTGCCGGGCTGACAACAATCGAAGGCCTCCCCCCCCCGGGCTCTCCCCTTCCCTGCTCCGGGAGGAATGGGGAGGAGGATTGAAAGAGTGCATCTCCCACGGGCTGAGACAAGAATAGTCCAGCAACCAATGTACAACACAAATCACCACTTCTACCACCAACAACAACAATGATAAGAGAAAATAACAAGGGAAGAGAATACGATACCACCAGCCAAGAAATGAGTCCCACCCGGAAGCCTGTGTCCTTCCGGGTAACTCCCAGTTACCCCCCACCCCGGGCATGACGTGCTGTGGTATGGAATACCTCCCCGGCTAGCCCGGGTCAGGCGCCCCGTCTCTGCTTCCTCATGGCTTCCCCTCCTCCCTGGCAGAGCATGAGCCTCACAAAGTCCTTGGTCAGGGTAAACATCACTTAGCAACAACCGAAAACATCGGTATAACCAGCACTGTTCCCAGGCTGGAAGTCAAAACACTGCACTGCACCAGCTACCACAAAGGAAAAACATGCTACTGCTGAACCCAGGACAATATTTTATTTTTTTGCAAATATTCGAGGAAAAACTTGTTGAAATTAAATCCTATTTTTCAATAATTCTTTACTTAGCTGTTGCTATTTTCTTCTTCGATGCAATAGTGATTAGGACTTGTGTTGAAAAATAAATAAAAGAAATTCTAAACTTTCAAAACTTTCACTGCCAAAAGACGTAACAGGAAACAAGTTTAACAGTTGGAAGATCATGCTTGGCATTAGAAATCTATAATTCATTTCCACAGGCTATCACTGATTTATTGTGGGATCCTAAACTTCCAAACTTCACTACATGAGTTAGTTTTAAATAGTATGCTTGAGTTATTATACTTCAGTTTAGTTTGACTGAGAACGCAGCAAAATAACATTTAAAGTTCAGAATATGGTATGAGAAGCAGGTCATAATGGCTGCTTTAGTAGATGAGAAAATGCAAACGAAGCATTTATATCCTCAGCGCATTACTAGATGAAAACACCAACACCCCAGCGCTTCAAGATATACGCACTTGTAAAAAAACCTGAGGTTAAGGCAAAGAAAATAACTAGATTTTGAAGTACAAGCAGAGTGAAGAAAACCCTGGGTCACTCTCCTTCACAAAATCATGTCAATGGCACACATCTGTCTCTATAAACAGCCATAAGAAATGCCAGAATATACAACTGTTGAAAAGAAAATAATCTTATACAAGTGTGCTAAATACAGTTAAGAAATATCACTGGTCTAGTCAGAATTTGATTTTTTTTTTTGAGGTGTATTAATCTTTTTCAAAGCTGATATAATCAGTACACAAGACTGACATATACTTAAAATATTTGTGCTTGTTATGAAACTTGGACAATGAGAAACACGACAATACACATATAGACAAAAACAAGGCTGGGTGTTTTCAGCATTTGGAAAGTATTCATGCAAAGATTTTGGTAATTTATAGCAACTAATAAAGGAGTTAAAGTCAGGAAGGAAAAATAAAATCTAAAAATAAATATGTACTGGATGTACCAAGTGTTAGTGTGACACTGCATGTGAGGTGGTGAGATTAGTATTTAACAAGGATGGGTTTCAATGGGAATACTTAT
Organism: Pezoporus occidentalis; assembly: GCF_034315485.1. Lineage (NCBI taxonomy): Eukaryota > Metazoa > Chordata > Aves > Psittaciformes > Psittacidae > Pezoporus > Pezoporus occidentalis. The sequence goes on from NW_026915724.1 coordinate 11,167,637, forward strand.
CTAAACACATATAATCAATCAGATGGTTAATTATCTGCATTAGATGGTTTACTAACAGGTCTGCAGCTCTTAACCCCTCTGTCCACCAATTATTACTGCAGAATAAGCAACCCCATATCATTCTTCCAGCAGGAACCAGATTATTAAATTCTTAAAAATTAATCTAGATGTCTCTCCTGGTTTAAAACATCAGATTTTATACTTTTTTATTTCTGAAAGAAATGAAATAATGTAAATAAGTCCAATTTCAATTTTTCTTTTCACTTACAATTTAATTACTACATAACATTTAGACAATATAATACCTAGGACATAGTGTTTATTTTTGGAAGTTTTAAAAAATAAAAAAATACACAGCTTAAGTGTAATGGTAACCACAGTCTGGCTTATCTGGCTATTTCTGAATGCAGTTTCAAGCACTGATATGGACATGTTCATACTGTGATAATGCGAAAGAATAGAAACATATGGCTAAAAAGGAACTTGAAAGATAAAGCTGTCTGCTCAACCCATTTGCAGTCCTGCCACAATGGCCCTCTCAGTGCCCTGTGAGTCAGTTTATTATCAAGTACAGCCCCACTTTGCACTGGAAATTTTCCTTGTATCAAAACAGACTCTTTCTGGTTGCATTTTAAGCCAATTACTTCTCATGTAATCCATTACAGAAACAAAGAGGGGACGTCATGGTTTTTGTGCAGCTTTTCTAAAGTTGAAAGATTATTCTTTTCTTCAGGCTAAGCAGTCCTGTTTCACCTTGTATTTCCTTGCAAGTTCATGCTATTGTCAAAGAAGCCAAAGCCCTCTTTGCTGACACTGCTTCTACATACAAGCATTTTTCCTGCATGATGAGGAGGATTGACTAGCACATTACAACAACTCTGACCCCTCAGCCTTCCTCCATGAGTCTCACTGTCACTTTTGATCTGCTTACAGCCACACTGAGATTGGTCATGGCTGCACGAATGAGCAGTCCTAGATAATTGTAATTTGTCTAGATGGCTTTAGCAACATCCCTCAGATTTAAACTCCTGGAAGACAGAAGCGTCCCACAATATTACATCCATTCAGCAGACTGAATTTTTCATTGCAGGAGTAAGTCACTCATGGACAATACATCTCTTCCTCGTGGCAAGGGTGATCATTAATCTCACAGCTTTTCCAGCCTGCCAGGTATTAATTTTATTTTCGATCACTCTCATTAGGCTTGAAACTTTTATTACTGAGGGCAGCACTGTAATGCATCACTGTTTGAGTAGGGACCATTTCCCTATGAAGACCTGTAAGCAGAAAACTCTTCACAATCAGGCTTCTCTGTTCTCACTAGGTGCAATTGTGGATCTTCCTGGCTTGTTGCCTATCATCCTATCCACACCCTCCAATCACACATTAGTCATATGGATCTTTATCTTTTAGGTGAACCTCCTGCCAACCTGGTCTTTTCACTCTGACTTGGCTGAAACAGAATGAGAGGCAGGTAGCTGAAGACTGCAGCTAAACCAGTTCTGTTCCTGTGCTTTCAGTCTATCAGCAGGCTTCTGACCTCTCCCATGAAGAGTTTACAGTTTGCCAAGTTTGCATTATTTCAGGACTCCTCATTTTGGTAGAGAGAAAATTTGCAGTTCATACTCTGGTATTTAATATGACAACGGGGGGAGTAAAATGGCAGATGACATGATACACTTTACACAATTGTATATAACACATGAAACAATTAACACTCTTGACAGAACCTAATGCCCCACAGAAATGTAGCTAGTGATTTTAAAAATGCATTTAATATTTATACCATAGTATATCTGTCTAAATGAATTCCTGATGGCAAAGTTCAATAAATTGGCTGGGCGCCAGTGGCATAGATGAAATAGCTGTAGAGACATTAGGTTCATATAATAATGAACTAGATATTAACACAATTTCCAAATTTTGTGATAAAAAGAAATAAATATTTTCATGTCACTATGAGGCATAAAAACCTTAAGTTTTTTCATTACTTGTTTCTTCTCCAGGCTCACAATTCATCTGTACAACTAATATTTTTTATTTCACTTGAAACACTTAAAATTACTTCACAGTACTTTTATATTTAGAGGTCATGTACTCATATTTTGTAAAATATGTCTAGTCCCTCCTCCTTATACACAGTAAGGCTCACTATACTCTGCATTCAGGTCAATCACAGACTCACGCTAACACTGTATTTTAGTTAGGCTCTGAGCTGTTTTTCAATGAGAAACTCTTCTGCAATAAACCTTCTGCTTTGCCATAAGCAGGAAAAACCTGACACTTCTTAACCTTCTTTCTCTTAAGAAGCTGCTGAGCCATTAACTTGAAAAGTCTTGAATTTAGTTCCCTTCTAAAGAATGTAGTTCCTTCTACTTATCTCAAATTTCACCTCATAACTAAGAATTTATTATTAAAATACTAAGCAAAAAATCCTCATAAATATGGGTTTTCTCAAGTATTTTCTGGTATTTCTGAAAAGGAATGCTCAAATACTGAGCAATAAGGTCATACACAAGTGCAAAGACCTGTGTATCTGTGGGACCATGGCTAAAAAGAAGGCCAAGGGGTAGAGCATATCAAAGTACCAAAAAGGGTATGGTACAGTTTTTTGAAGAAACCTTTTTTTTTTTTTTCTTAAGATGGTAAATACTGAACTACATTTGAAAACTATTTAAATTTTGACCATAATAATGTTCATTTTACATTGTAGTAATCGATTATATATTTTTCTTGCCTTGGATATGACCTTATAAACCTGCAAGAGTTTTAAATAATTCAGCATCAAGAGAATTTCCCCCTCATGAATTACCAATTTCTTGGCAATAAGAATGACTAAGACGAGCACTGAGGTTACTACAAGTAAATTTAAAGATGAGTTTTGTTTTAATGTGCATTTCAGACTTGCCTGTAAGGAAACTATGAACTTTTATTGAATTTCACTGGATTACACTGGGCTAGATATAATCTTTGAAAATAATTTTTCAACAGAAAACAAAAAAAGGCAAAACAAATTTCAAATTCCTTTCAACATGACATATTGCTACATGAGTGAGAGTTCTCACATGGAATAAAAGTTCAAGAAGCATTTTTAAGATTTTTCATTGAAAATGCATCTGTGTCAATAAATTTCAGAACGGCAAATCACTGTCTAACTGCATTTCAGCAGTAAAAGAGATTGTTTAGTCAGAAGTATAGATTTTTGCTATATCAATAGTTCTTGCAGTCCAAAGGAAAACATGACATTATAAGCTAATAAATGCAAATAATAACATTTCATCTTTTCAAGGTATCAACATGTGTCATATTCTCTAAGTTTCAGCACTAAAAAATCAGTATCAAAGGAAGAACCATCCATATAACACTCAAATTATTTGAAGAAATTAAATCATTAATTTTCCCACAATGCCTTCTCTCATCACTCTCCTAAGGTTTTAGTTATCAGTCATAGAGATTATCTTTCCTGAAAGAAAAAGGAATGGCACACCTATGCTCAGAAAATTACCACAGCAGTATAGTTAAAAGAAATATAAGGAAACACATTATTCAGCAAAGGTATAATGAACAATGAAGACAGTGTAATGGGTATAAGAACATAAAAGCTATAATTTACAAGTGAAATGCAAACGTCAAGTTGCAACAAAAATAGATGATGTATAATGAGTAAAATTGTATGTAGTTACATTGTTATATATTGTCATGATGTAGAAATTAGCTATATAAACTTGACATTATTACAATAACACTTAAAATAGTAATATATATCAGGATGGTGTGTTATTTGGAGAATTTAAAACTGAACAAAGCAATTAAGGAGGTGAATAATATCATGTCTATTCATAAAACAATAGGCTGCTGTGAGAGCATAAGTTCAAAGCAAAAGAAAATATCCCAAAGATAAATGAAGGCAGCAATTCTTATATCAAATACAGAATTATTTTTTCACTATGAATACTAACTGTTCTTAGCAGTAATTAGGTGGGTATTAACACATACAATACGATTTGCAAAAGATTTAATTTTTAGCTGGACTGAATAAAATAGTAATGAAATAAAGTCATAGCTATGCAAAGACAGTTTTTAACCCTGAAACCGTACTTATTGGGTGTTCTATGCCGCAGAGAATTTACTATTTCTACTTAATATTTATTTAATCTAGAATATTCCTGTAGTTGGGAAATGGATGTGTCTATTTAAAACTCTTCTCATTAATGTAATGTAGCCCCTTGTCTAGTCTCTTAAGATGTTCCAACATTACTCAAGATTGTCACATAAAAGGTGACAATCATCTGTTTACAACTCACCTTTTAAATATATTCTGATAGGAAGAGCACTCAATACTTTCACCTTCTTGTCACTGTCTACCGATAATTTTCTTTTCAATATGCAGTGAACCAACTCTTTTCTTGGCCTCCCTATTATCACTGGTGTATGTCAAAACCATTTCTTTTCATCATTACTGAGGAAATCTCTAGTCCTGCCATCTTTCTGGTTCTACATGCTCATGTGATACTTCCTGAGTCAAACCTTAATATTGAATTCTACTCTACTATTTCTTTCTTCTGATTTAGGTTGATTAAGAGTTCATCATTTAGCCAAGGCCTTTCTTGCACTTTTTTTTTCCAGTAGACTAGTAAACAGAACAAAGACAAACAAATACAGAGAACTGCTAAGAAGCTGATGACACTGATAAAAAGAGTTGAAAATAGTCCAATGATTAGTAATAACTTTTCTTGTCTTCTAATGCTTAGGACAGAACATACCAACAGGCAAACGATGTAAGATTTTATTTTTCTTTTTTTAAGATGAAAGGCTAATGTTTTTGGAGCTAAAGGTTTCTTCAAATCCATGTCTATTCAAATCCAACATAACTCCACCCCCAGCCCAACATGCCTCACAGTTGTAGTCCTGATCAGATAAAAACCTGAAAATTGAAGCTACATAGGCTATTAATGCAGTTAGTTTATTTATTATTTGCTGATGACTTGGTCAAGATGAAAACTGCCTTCTAAATCACACCACTGTAAAGACTAAATGGTGTTATAACCAGGAGCAAGGGGAAGTTTCTATGAGTCTGTCTTCAGGGTTTAAAAACACCCTTAGCTACAAATGCAAAACCAAATGCATAAGCTGTGATTTGTTCTACAAACTTACAAAGGTAATGGGAAGATGGGTTTGCTTCAGAAAGCTAAATAGAGGTCAGGCAGCTATAATCACGGTCAACTAGATTTGGCCTGCAACTTATCCAGCTATATAAATGGCAACTTAATTTACTGGTAGAACCATCTGCAAGCCCCACACAGTTCTAGTTGCCATCCAAACCTAAGAAACTACTTTGTTTTTATTCATAATGCATACTATGTTTTCTTGACCTGCTCATTACATTCTGAGATGAAAATGCTATTTATGGTTACTGCTTGGGAAATGATTGTGCTAATCTCCATATCGCTGCTGCAGGAGCAGCTAGCTTAATTAAGGTGCATGAATACTTTGCTAAATAGTCAGGAGAGGTATACTGGCTATCTCATTAGGCAAATAACTTTAAAAATAATCTGTTTGAAACAGCTTGTCAAGAGCCTTTCAGAATTTTGTTTGCTATAGTATTTAAAATTTACAGATTACATTTATCCAGCAATATCAAGATCCATTTATGCTAAACTAGTGGAAAAGAAAAGAATTCTGATGTTAAACATGCATACAGACTATGATTTCTCAATTATTTAAAGAGGAGCTGAAAAAAGAATGTTTGGCTCCACAACTCCATGGATTGTGTCAGCCTGAGGACATGTTTATTCTTGTGAAACACCTTATTCATGATGTAAAATTAAAAAAAAAAACAACAACAAAACCCTCTTAAAAATTAATATTTCTACCATTATGAAATGAGGCAAATATTTAAATAGAATGCATTATTAAATTATTTAAATAGAATACATTATTAAAATATAAGTTTATGAGTGGCCAGTATTTTTCTGCCTGGCAAAAAACAAAACAAGTGGTAAAAATAATATACCCACTTCCTCTAAAAAGTAGATCATATAAATCATGTAGAGTTAAATTACACTGTTCACTGCTGAAAGCCCAAACATCTATATAGTAATAGCTTACTTGTATAATACTTAATAATTATAAAGCTTGTTTCCTTCAAGATTTGCTTAATATTAACATTTGTATTTCCATGACTCTTTTTAAAATAACAAACTTCAAGTGTTATTTTGCAAACATCTGGAGTATCTCAGGAAAACATAAGGAGAAAAATGTTTGTGAAAACTCAGAATACTTCATGGAAGTGACTAATAACATTAGTATGGCAAGTACTACTGGCAAGGTACATCTGCACCTAGGAAGGTACAGCAGCAGCCGCAATGAATGGGAAGGCGAATAGGAAAAGGAAAGCAAAAAATTTATGTTCATTTACACACATTTACAAAGACCAGGTCCACCGCTCATCAAGAAAAAACAGAACATTTTGCATCAACCTGGCTTTCCCAAAGCAATGTGGGATAGTTTTGCAGTAATAATAATAGCACAAATTAAGAAGCTGCAGCACTCCAAAGTGGTGGGGAACACCCTCTGTGATGTGAGAACACCTCAAAAGCATAGATCTTAATTTGATCTCAAAATCTGAGAGACATTCCTGTTAGCTTTTAAAGCTTTTGTGGATTGCAAAGGAAGATCTTAGACAAAAGAAGGGGAAAGGGTAAAGAAGACTTACCTGACTACAACATTTATAAGTATAGAAAATCCCTAGTTGCTCAGTTGAAGACACGTCTATGGTGCTTGTTTATTGCTGATCTTTCTCTATCATGGCAAATGACTGCAGAAGATGTGCTGACTTGTCTATATATACACCCTATGTTCCCAACCTTTCAGTTGTGCTAAAAAAAAACTGTCTGGGGGATTGTACTTTATGGGATTAGTGAAATGAGTTGGGTAAAAAAATCTGCAAAAGTAAGAACATGTAGTATAAGGAGTGAAGCGTTTGTGTCCAGTTTGGTCATGATAGCTAACACCAGAGTACCCATTGATGTTACGGGACATAGGAGATAAGCATATATCTGCTGCACTTAACCAGTACTCCAAATAGATGAATCCTACTGGATAGCCTGGATGAGAGCCAGTTAAACAGTACTGGTGTGAATTCTACATGTGGCTCAAGGAATAGCAAAGAGAACAGTCTCTGGAGGAGGGAGCAGAGCCTCAGCTGTCCTGTCTCTGGACATCCTTTGGCTAGGGGTCAGACAGATGGTACCATGCCCAGGGTAAGTAGCATGGAAAGCTCCTGTTTCTCATGTCAGAGTAACTCTTTCAACCTGTAGGCTATTATGCTAAAGTACCCTCTTGCCATTTCCTATTGGTAGTGGGAGAGGTAGGTACTTAATTCAAGGAGACTGAATTACCCTCTGGAGATATCTGCATTCTTTATATAGTTAATGGGATAGAAGTAAGTGCCTAAGATAGGAAGACTGGTTCACTTTTTTCAAGTCTTAAAGACATTTTCTTCTATGCCTTGACTTTGTAAGGGAGTTTGGGTGACAGGATCTTGCCTTCTCAGGGACAAATAACTAACATTTCTACGAGATTACTTATCTAAATTAGATTAAATTCCTACATTTTTACAAAAAATGTAGTTACAAAAAGAGATGTTTAGTTCCTTGGCAATCAGATACCAGTGAAGAACTGCTAGAACTCGTTTGACAATGTTAAATTGGATGAATTATGTGAGAAGCTGCAACATGTTGAGATTTGATAGGAAGTTTTTTATCCTTTTTATTACCTTATAAAATTACCTTAGGAAACAAACACAATGAAAACAGTATTTTCTACAAGGCAGGTAACATATTCTTCCCTGGAGAAAACTGCAGGAATTGTGTCTGATCATTAACCAACAGACTTATAAATAGTTTTGGACACTGGACATTTTTATCCTGATTTTTTATTAAGACCCTTTGTCTGTATAAACTGGAAACCTATGAAACCTGCAAATAAATCACCTCCATATAGATTAGTTGTACATATTCAAATCTCCTTCTGCATAATTTGTTCTAAAGAAAAAAAAAAACACTTTATCCTGTTATTCAAACAGTCAGTGTATTACTGACACAGTGGGGTACAAAAATACTTTTTACTGATTTTTTTATGTATCACACTTGAAGAACAATGGAGTAATTTTCAAATCAGTAATTTGAAATGGAAGTAAGGGGTTTTTTTAATGATATCTGAAAAGTAGCCTCATGAATAAAACTGGAATTTATCATGTTAAAAGAGCTAAATTGTGCATCTGCATTGATCTTACATCATCTTTCTTCTACTATAGCTAAAAGTCAGTTTAAGGATTAACCAACATCAACTCCTTCCTTAGTTGCATTTTATATTGTATTTATGGTAGTGAAATATTAAGTAGTTACAGACGAGACGAACAGGCTTTCTGTAACTACCTGGTTGCCTCCTCCCCAATATTGTTTTTTATTTCTTCATTCTCCATATCTAAAAATTAGTGACTTCTTTTCCTATCACAGGAGATCTCATATCAAAGTAGAATTTAGGAACCCAGTGTGTACACCTTAGTCATAAAGCACTCTCTTGACAGACTACCCAGGCATAAGTGATAATTGTCTCATAAAAAAAAGCAAAATTGGAGAATAAAGAATTGATTACCTGCATCAAATATAAAAATGTGTAGTAATTTTAATATCAATCAAATATATGTGATTAATACCTTCTGAGACATTATTATATAGAGCATAAGATTGCAGGTTTGATTTCAGACAGAAATGAAGCAACAAAACAAATTGTTTTATACATTTTTATAGATTTAATATACTTCTTAACATTTAATACCTACTAAATCTTATTCTGTGTGTGCATATTTGTATGTATATGTACACACATACAGACACACGTAACTTTAAAGCAGTTTACTTTTTTTTTTCCCCTTAGACTTAATGATTGGGTTTAATTCTATGATTTCACACTGTTCTTTCTCCAAGGTGAAAGAACCCTGATTAAATTCAAAATTCTATGAAGAACACTGCATCTTTGAACCAGCAAAGTTTAAAGTTATCCATACTAAAGAATCAGGAGAAATACAGAGAAGCAAAAAGCCCCTTATATTTAAGACAGCTACATACACAATCGGAAAGGGTGGAAAAATCAGGTAATTGCAAATAAGTCATGACAGCTGTGCTTTAAGTTACTTTCTAAGTAAGTTAGGGTTATTTAAGGCCAAAGTTGTCTCAAGTGATTTTACAAATGCAGTAAAAAAAAAAAAAAATCTTTTCATTTTACTGTACTGCAATTCCTGTGGAATTGCTCAAAAAATTTTGAAACAATAAAAAAAAAACAATAACCAACCCAGTCCCCCCCCCCTCCCCCAACCCTCCCCCCCAACAACCCCTAAAACCCCAAACAGACATCTGTCATAGCATAATGGTAAATAGCTCAAAAAAGTAAAAATAAACAAAGGAAATGAATAATTCTTCAGAGTGTCGAGTCATAAATACCATGCATTGAGAAATGAGAATGAGACAAGGTGCTTCATTCTCAGTTTTTAAGTTTGACATCATGACCTCAAGGACAGCCTTTGAAATAAGTTTTGTATGTAATTATCTCATTTTCTGGAATAAACATTGTGTTGAAAACAAACCAATGCTGCAATCATGTTGATGCCCACACAGGTGGGAACATCTGTAATTTCAGACTTTTCAGAATTTTCACTTAACATGAGGCATTATTAGGAGATAGGAAACTTGTCACTGTTTCATAAGACCTTTTCTTATCATAGAAATAGCAAGTTCAGAGCATCTGGGGCTCTTTTATTCTGCAGCACATTCTGCCTAGTGGTCATTTGTTGTTTTGCCTATTTTCCCATAAACTGGGCTTGTTTGCCCCAACCTCTTAAAATTGTCCTGGAATGCCTGAAATTCCTGTCTTCTCCACCACCCATCTGTCTCCACTCTGAATCCATTCTCTTCCTCAGGTGAATATAAACTCTGCATTATCTGAATGTGCTGGATATCTACAGCACTTTATGAAGCAAGACAATAAGAAAGTACTTTCAACACATTAGCCTATTAATAATGTATACCCTGAGGTGTTTTATTGCTTTTTGAGTGCATTTCAATTTCTTTTATTCCTTTTTTTTTTTTTTTCTAATTGGTTGTGGAAAAAAGGCAGAACTTTTGATGTAACCACCTTTTCAAAATATATTGTAAAAGTGTGTAAGAGGAAAGGGACGTGAAAACAAGACACCCTTGCTTTAAAATACAAATAATGATATTCCTGTTTGGTTTTGTTTTTTTTTTTAAGACAGCAAAGAGGAGGAAGACAAAAAGAAAGGTTATTGTCTAGCCTCCCAGTTCCCAGTTGCTATTTTATCAACAACAGTGTATTATTCAACAGCCACTTTCAACTTGCTCTCACTTAAAGTAAACTTACTGTGGAATATTGAACAGTTTACTGCACAAAAAAAAACCCTAGATTAAAGTAGCTGGAAATCTCCAACTGCTACTGAAAGGGCAGCTTGGCATTTTGGCAGGAAAGGGCAATTTATAAGTACTTTCTTTTTCCATGTGTTACCTCTCTGCAAAAACCAGAGTGGCTTACCTGTGTTCCCAGTCAGACTGCTCTTACTTCCTTTATTCTTGTCATCGCTTCTTTGCCACTTTAAATCAATGAAGAGATTTTTATTTTTATTTTTTGCCTTAATTACAGACTCCTTGCTACCTTTTACAGGGGTGGGATGTTGAGAGCAAGCATGGCATCCCTGCAAAGTGTCTAGTAACTAAACAGATTATAGTCTTTATTATAGTGTGTCAACTTAAACCTTCAATAATAAGGGAATGAAGGAAGAAAGACTTAGAGCTTAATATAAATCCTCCACAGATTAAAGTGCATATTGAATATTCTGATGTTTCCCTTTAAATGCCACTACAAGGCTACGATTTCATTTGACTCCGTACAATGAATCAGATAAAGTTCAGGTATTCTTTACTGTATGACAACATCATATATAAAACTGCAAAAATACTTTCTCTGCAATAACATGGCTTTCATTTTTTAAGGCTTACATTTAACAGGCAAATTGTGATTCTTCTGTTTGAAGAATATTACAAAGGGCTTTTGATTTTATTCTCTCTTAAGGACATTTTTCTCTTAAATTGTATTTTAGAGCTATACAGTGGTAATTTATCATAATACAGATGGTAATAATTTTGTTGGATATTACTGACCACTGCAAGACTTGTGATACTATGTACAGCAAACCTGGAAAGATATTATTACAGACAGCATTGAAAGATTTAACACTGGGGAGAAGTTTGCTACAGAAAGGCAATTTTGTTTCATTTGAAAAGCTATCATGACTAATTGAAGTTTACAACATATATTCCCAATCAAGACTGCAAGGCTGCATGTCTTGCTGAGTACTATCATCATAATGTGTCATAACAACAGCTCCAACTAGGAAGACAGAAGTTTCTTGCTACAAGTTTCCCAGATAATGTAGCTATTCTGGAAGCAATATTTCTCAAATAAATACTCTTTTCTTGTGCTATTTTCCTGACCTGTCACATGATAGACATTATCCTTTAAACTCAGATACATTACAATAGCACAGATGAAACATACTGGAGCAACAACTATACAGTTTGGCAAGACCTAACTTTTGCTTTACAGCTAAATCAATATACCCAAGAGGATATAAAATACCTGACAATTCTTCAGTCACAAACATACAGGCAACTAATAAAATAATACGTGCATCAAACTGCCCAAAATGTAAGTAAATATGTGACAAGGCCACATGTAATACTTGATAACAGTGACATAGAAACAGATGTGCTCAAAAATGTCAGGCTGGCAACATCCCATGTTAAAAAGGGGAGGAAAAATAGAAATTTATTTTTTGAATTTTGATGCTGCATTCACTACATTTATTCATTTAGATCTATGTGCCTTAAGAGAATTATGGAATAAAAAAAAAAAAGGGAGCAGGATGTTACAAGTGCATTGAGTTCTGAGTTTTAAATGTTCCTTCAGAAACCTAAATATCAGCACTGGAATGACTACCTCTGTAGACTTCCCTTTACAAGGTTGAGAATGGGATGCAGAACAAAAACCTGAAATGTCAGGACTCTGTAAACACCTGAATGCCTAACACTGCCTAAAACCCACTTGAACATAAATTTATTTGACAACACCCAATTTATCTGATTAGCTCTGTCTTGGAAAAAAAACAAAAGGTATATGTAAAAACTATTCTATTAAGTAATATTTTGAAGACTTCCTATAATCCTCTGTTGTTTTGGCCTTCATTTTACAAGGCTTTCAACTTCTGAATTACAGCCATTATTTGTCCTTTGCACTACTACAGAATATACCACTGCATGAGGTTTGATAATAATGCTGACCTTTTTGGATTTGCTCCAAACATGCTTAGTAACCAACAAAAATTTAAATATTATTGTAATACACATTTTGCAGGGCATCTAAGAACATAAAATCCCCCAAAACTCCAAAATAACTAACATCAGAGCACCCTGGTGGTTTGCCATGGTATTTCAGCTAAAAAATTAAAATGTGAAATCCGTTCGCTTCATGTAAGTGACATTGATTTATTCATGTAATATAACATTTCACAGTATGTTCCTACTGGTGGAAGCATCTACCAGAAAAAATGAGACATGTACTACTAATTTATTTCAGTAACTTACTAAACACTGCAGTAGTCCTGTGATATTTTATTCTTCCCACAAGTGGAACAGATCATATTATTATACTTGTAGGTTTTTTTTCTCCTGTTTTGTACTTTTTTCTGTTCCTCTACTACTGACTTACAGAATCCCTTTACAATTACCGAAACTTCAGCACATGATGGATTCATCACATCATGAATTAAAGTGTGATATTAAGTCACTTCCAACAATGCATTTCTACAGTATACATCTTGGCACATATCAAGTCAATTCATGTTTTGTGATTTTAAAGGGATGTATTTCATCTCATATATAAGTTCTTCATGGTTTCTGGGGTGCTAAAGAAATGAAAATTAGCAGTATCACTCTCAGCATTCTAGAAATGCTAGAGGACACTAGTTCAAATTTACTGAATATGAAGAAAAACAGTGCATACCTGGAGTCTGTCTTTGATGAAAATTTGAAGTGACTAATTCAGTTAGCATATTGATAATTTTAATTAATCTCTTATTTTGTAGTCATGATGCAATTTCATATATCTTTGCATTAAAATTGTAAATATTTTGTTGCATAATAATACAAGTTTCTCACACTGTGCAATGATTGATAGTCTAACCACTGCAAGCAAAATGTGTTTGCTTGCAGGCACCATATTCCAGCTTCCATCAAGTACATTCAGTTAGCAACATTGCCTATGAAAGAAAGATAATGATATCAAGATTTTGGTTTTGCTTCTACTCCTGCATTTTTATTATCTCCTTGCTCTCTGGTAGATACTGGCTATGCCGATGATTCTGAGAGTGAGTCACATAACCTTTTGAGACATATTAGATCATGACAGAAGAGATTTTGGTATTATAAAAATTTAATTGAACTGTAGACTCAAACATGAAATTTTGGAGCCAGGGACTCAGAACTGTAAGATAGATAGATACAGGACCACAGGGACAGAAAGCTATGTTATTTCCACACACATTTGTGGGTGTTGAACCATCAGATCATTTTTTTTCAGCCAGCTTGTGTGTGAAAAAGTAAAATAAATCAGATTTTCTGGTTGAAACTAGTATGCTTTTTTTTCAAATTACCCAGACATTTATGTGGCAGATTTATTTGGAGAAACTCTCTCTGGCCCCTCTAAGGCAGGTGTGACAGACATGTGATATACACATTTCTAGGTGCTGAGTCTGAACTCACCACCCTAGGGTCCCTTACCAGTCAAAGGAAAGAAAGCAATGTCCTCAGGGAATTAATCTCATCATAATAGAGATATTGAAAATAAATCATATGGATCACTCTTTGGACATTCTGCTTTAAGACATTTAAAGTTAGGTAAGATAAATTCCACCCAAATCTACACAGCCCAAACTTGATACACAGGTAAACGAAATGCATTCAGAAACAATTTAGTTTTTTATAGTCTTGTTTTCATCTGCTTCCTTGTTTATCAAAAGAAGGATGTGAGAAAGAGCACGAAAGTTAACCTTTCCATCAGCTAAATGGTGTTTAAATTAAACAAATTGTTTTTCATAACTTCTAGACAGAAATAAGAAGTTAATCGAAACTAATAATCAGCCAAATTGCTCAAAAGTTCAAATAAAGTCCTATGCTCTCTTTGTTTCTTTGGTACTGGATGCCACAGTAAGGGAGACTGTGAGTAAATGCCTCTCTTAAGGGAAAAACACTAACATCAACAGTATGTATATGTCAATAACCATCTTGTAAAGAAAGAAAATACGGGGACCTCTAATCACATCTAATCATTGTTCTGAGCAGCAGTTGGGTTTTTTCCACTCTGTGTGCCTAATGTTTCTTACATTCACTTATCACATATGCTGTCAAATAACTAATTCTTTCTGGCAACTGACAATTTAAAATAAAGTATGTTACCGGAAAGAGAGTCTCATTGGTCTCCATAAATTCATATGGGCTATGAACAATTAGAGCAGTTTGAAAAATAGATTAATGGATAACTGCCATAAGCCTTAACTCTCACAGAGTACTTTACATGTCTTTGGGATAAAGCAAATATGAAGATTGGCATAATAGTTGTATCATCATGTACTGCCATGAGTAAACAAATACACTGCTTTAGGTAGCAAAAAACGTTAATAGTCTGAAATAAAGATGAAAAGAGAGAAAAACAGCACCCTCAATTGCCAGGAAGCTTACTGAGACAAGAAAGGTTCTCTACAACAACAGAACTGTAAGGATGAATAAATAGCCATAAAGTTGGCTTGTACTGCATGGAAGCTTGCAGATGGTGGATGAATTCATGTCTGTCACGTTTTTATAATACAATGACTTTTACATATTGTTGCCAGATGGAACATAGTTTTGCATCTTGAATATAAATCTCCAAGAAATATAACTTACTTCAATGCTTTCCCTGTATTTGAAACGAAAGCAAATTCAGAGGCAGGTTTGGGAGTCTAAAGCAGATTTAAGGAAATCTGAGAGAATGTAAATTAAATTCTCTAGGGCTTCCTTGTTATAACTCATTTCAAAATAATGGAATTACCCATGTGTTCCATACTTTTTGAGGAAAATCAGGAAAGATATCATACAGGCTTCTACGGGAAAAACTACACGTCATTTATCAAATATAAAACACATCCCAGGCAGTTCCAAAAGACCTTTCAATTGAACTTACTAGTAGTTTGGTAAAACTTTTGTGTAGCATTTATTTTTGCTTCAATAAAAAGAGACACCTATCCAACAAGATCAGATCATAAAAGCACAGTGCATGAATCACAGATGCATTAAACCTTTTCTGGTAATGAACATCTGTGTCTATAACACAGAAGCACCTTGCCATTCTCCTTGTGTTAAACAATACCTAAACAGACCTAATATCTAATTCAGATCTGATTATACCAGTCTTTATATAGATGTGTTTTCTCAAACTATCAAGAAAGTAGAGATTTTTTTTTTTTTTCATATGTGTTTACCCATTACACCTGGCTTTCTCCTGTGTGTCTGGTCTTTGTTTCTAATCCTAGCTGGTATTGCTAAGAAGCAAATAACTGATAGTGATAAAGTGAAATACATGACTTTAGGGAAGAATATTTTCCCATTCAATGGCTTCTCACAAAGTCTGATTAGATGACAAACTTGAGTTGACTTCTCTCAGACAGCCTCAAGCACTGTTTATATGCAGATAATTCTGTGTGTGAACCCATTAGGCTTTTATGACAGTTATGATCAAGTATGATTGGGAAACCTTCTGGCTTACTTGGATCCATACTTACATTGTGCTTTGTGAGGCTGGAAATGTTACTTGCTATTGCTTGTAGCCAGTCAATGCAGTCTTCAGCAGAAAGACACTGAATTATTCCACTGCAAACCCCATCCACAGCAATTACTTGGAATGCATTTTGCCTATAGACATATCATAATAGATTAGGTCAGAATAAAATTTCATCTGTTCTAGCATATCATCTTAACAATGCTGGTAGAAATGCTTTTCTTACAACGGTCAGCCACTGAACACTGATAAATTGCTGTTTTTTCTGTTTATAAATACCTGACATATTAAAATGATCATGTTAAAAGGTCAACTCAGCCTATATTAAGGTTCCATGAAGCTATAAAAAAATTCTATGGACTTGCTCCACAGAACCTTGACGAACAATGCATGACTTCAGAGGACAAACAAGTGAAATAGCCGATATGTACCAAAAAGTCAATACTATAATACTGCTGACCACAGAGAGGGAAAGTACGCATTGCACACTCTAGGCAACCATTTGCAAAATTCAGGAAGTACCAGTACCTTTTTCTCAATAACTTTTGTTTCATTTTTCTAATACGTTGTTTAAATACAGTAAGGTTATATACCGTTGTTGGCTGCTCTTGGTTATAGAGTTTTGTTCCTTTTCTACACTACTGATAGAAGAGCTGTAGAATAAAAAATTAATCAGGTTGCATTAGTGACTTCTACAATCGCATTTCTGAATATAGGATCATTACCAAAATACACTGAAATGCCAAGAGACATTAAATGACAAAAGCAGTTGACACCTGGGTGCTTCTACCCCAGCACCAATCTGGGCATGTATGCAATAATCTGTCATGCCTTATAGACTGACTTTCCACAGCTGAGTGCTGAGCAATTACAGAATGAGAGAAAACTTTCAGACACTAAAGGAGTAGCAGACCTAATTTCTTCAGTAAGTAGCCTTCTTGGCTAACAGCCTTTGGAAGGCTCACAGGTATCTGGCTTCAGAACCAAAAAACTTCCAATATTAATCCATATCCCAGAGTAAGAGATACTAAACATACAGAAAATACTAAATTCTACCTCTGGCACACTGCTACAAACCTACCTGTTAATGATCAATTAATGGTTTAAAATTAAGTACGTAGTTCTGATTCTTTAAGAATGGCTCAAGCAAAGTGAGCATTATCTTCAGGGTAAAATTGAGTGTCACTTATGACAGTTTCTGAAATCTCAAGACAGATACTCATCAGCAAAGCTTGTTGGGTTTTTTCTGCCTTTTGAAATTATATTCTAGTTGTATAAAATGTACAGCTAATAGCTATCTCTACCATAAAGGTCTTTGCTGCATCCATGTCAAGTACAGGCTTACCTTTTGGTCAGGAGAAACATTAAAAATGAACCAGACCCACCCCATTGCTTTAAGATTTTCATCATGAGAACTAGCTCTTACAGGAGGATTAGACTTACATACCCTAACACAACCATGCAGAGACCAGTGGTTTATCTAAATCCGTCAGCTAACTTTTCAGTTTAGTTGCCTTTTTGCATGAGTAGTGACTTCTCATTAAATTCCCAAAGGTACAAACTGAGAGCTACTTCTTTCAATGTCTCATGTGCAAATGAGTCATTGAAAGAAGTAGCTGTCAGTGGTCACGTAATTGACATGGACATGTACTTATGTCAGATAAAGTTTTTGAGAAAGGTTTAATTAAAGTATCTTCAGATAACATAGCTAGCATTTCTTTGCTATGTCCTTATTTTAAATGGCTATAAATATAAATGGTAAATTCTTCAAGAATAAAATTCTAAGTCCTTACATGAAGAACATAGCATGATGTTCAAATTTGTTGACTAACTTACAACATTAATTTCAGAACTCCCCTTCTTTCTACTCAGTCTATTGTAAACCAAAGTAGGAATCCAAGTAATCTATTAATGTGTGATGCTAACTTGCACAAGCAAAGAAACCCTGTTCCAGATTCAGTCCTGATGAACAAATTTCCTTCACACTACACACATTGAATCTGATGCATTCAGGCCATCAGACTGTTCCTACTGTTCCCTAAGTATTTGATGTATGCACATAAAAAAAACCAACATTCATCCAGAGTGTTCTTGCCCAAGTATCAATAAGCACAGACAAACTCTGAAATATAAAAAGTTATTAGGCTTTTTATAGTGAGAACAGCTTTGTAAATAGTAAGTACAGAAAATTTAATGAATTAGCTTCCATTTCATGTTGCTTTCTAATTTTCAATATCCTGTCATTAATGTTGTTCTATATAGCAGTCTCTTTTAAAAATTATCTACCTTTCTCTCATAACACATTTTGAGACAGATTAACAATTTAAAATATTCCAGTAATTTAAAACACTCTTATTAACTTCTTGATAGCAACCTAAAATGTTTGGTTTATGCTTTTTTTAAGGAAACCCCACTCCCTCTCCTATATTCATACTATTTTTTTTTCTTTAAGTACTCTTAACTTCCTCCTGTTAGACAGCATAGGAGGACACAAGGAGAAAAATTATCAGAGTAGTTATTCAAGGTTTAAGTGTCATTTAGGTATTTTGTTTTGTATGAATATACTTTCAAATTTATTTTCTGGAAATCCAAATCTCAGGAATATCATTATTACCTAAAATCTGTCTCTGTAAAATACAAATTTTATAATGTGCACTTTAAGCTCATATTTTATTGATGCAGAAGTCTGAATTTTAGAACCCTAGCACTATGACAGTTGAGTATGCTCTATTTCTATGTCAGTAGCTCTATTCAATTCAGTATCTTATCTGAAGTGTACAGCAGAACGGATCTGATTTGACTGTCACAATTTTGAGCCACTTATGCTTCATGCGCTTAATTATTTCTATTTCAACCACTGTTAAACATTGAGCTAAAGGTTTTCACAGAATTTAATAAAAAACCTCCTGCATCCATGGTGAATACAACCTGTTCCCTTTCAGTTCAACAAACACACTGTTGTAGCCTTTGGTTTACACCTCCCCGAGCTCGCCACTGTTATTAATGAGAAAAAGGATCATGGCGCCAAGTACATACGATTTTGCTATTACTACTCAAAAGCTGCAGGCTGTTTTAAGCTTCAGAATTATCTACTGGTAAAACAACTGTTCCCTAACCTACTTTAATTTCAGCTCTGTGAATAGGAAAATGCTGTCAGACCTAGGCAGATCTAAGCAACAACAGCCCTTAGAATCAACTGAGGCTATGGGAAGGTTTTGTCCAACTTTCAAATGTTTGTGAGAATGAATAAGAAGGAAGCACGCTGTGATAAGAAAAGGTAAAATTAAAGCTATGCAAACCCCAGACTGAGGTTGAAGAACACTCCTCTTCCACCAGTTTCAGGGGTGGGGTTCATTAACCAACCCCCTGGGGTAGATGGTAACTGTAGGACCCACAGGAACACATGGAAGGGTGAGCATAGAAACAGAGAAAAGATATCAGGAAGGCTCTTCCATGAAACAGTCTTTCCAGAAATAGTAACAAAGTTTTTCTGTATTAATTTGATAATTTTTCATGTGCTATCCTGGAAGAACAGGAAATTTTAAACTGCTAGTCCCTGATGTGCCACTAGGGTATAGCATAACACACTATTCTTCACAGATTCACACATCGAAGCTGGAAGACATGAAGGCTACATGGGAAAGCCAGAGTTTATTTCAATTAGCAAGGGTTCACAACGTTACAAGTAAGTCCTTTGTGCTCATTTTAGGAGTTAATGTTTCTGATTAGTTAGAAGTAGTAGTAATAGAGACACATGCTCTATAACTGTATACAGCTGTCCTCCAGTTAATGACTTACATGCTGTAACTCATAGAATTTGTTTGTATTACAACTTCATTCTTATATATACATAAAATACCTAGGTATTTAAAACTTCTAACCAGTTTAACCACTATGTGCACTGAAACACTACTTCCTGGAAGTGGCGGGACATTGCCTGCTGATGGGAAGTAAATGATAAATCTTTTGTTTGCTTCTGTGTGCAGCTTTTGCTTTATTAAACTGTCTTTATCTTGACCCAAGGTTTTTTTCAGTCACCCTTCTTCCCCTGTGTCCTGCTGAGTTGGGGAGTGATAAAGCAGCTTGTAGGGCACCTGGCATCCATCAGAGCGATGCCGTATTTGTGAACCTGACTATATGCTTTGCACAGCTTTCCCAGTGATTGGGAGACAAAATGGCAATGAAATTAGATGTTAACAAATTTCAAGTAAGACATATGGGAAAAAATAACCTCAACTATATGTAAGTAACAAAGGACTCTACTGTAGCTGTAAACATTGATGAAAGAAATGCAACGGTTACAACAAACATTTCTCTGAAAAACACCACCTTAGTGCTCAGTTACAGTCAAAAGGTAATAGACTATTACAAGTATTAGATAAGAACAGAGAAAAATTATGCAAAACAGCATTATGTCTTAATATAAACCAGGACAGACCCTCCTTGCAGTCCTGATCACTTTGTCAGATAGAAAATATATTAGAATTATGAAAGAAACACAGAGAATAAGAAGGATATTCAGAGCTATAAAAGGGTTTCCCTAGAAGTAAATAATAACAGCGATCCTTCAGATTTTAGAAACAGAAGACAATAATCTGAATTTATGAGAACATAAATCAAGAATGATTATTTAGCATTTCCATTGATACAAGAGTCAGGGCCCAGAGTCCACCCTCCTCTCCCTCCTGGGGGAGCAGGAGCTTGTGCTTGAGGCTAATTCTGCTATGATGTGGCTGTGAGATGTGGCATCAGGCTGCTGTGGACCAGCTTGAGTAGGGGGCCCTACTCACCTGGGAGCTGCTTATCAGCTCAGGTTTTTGCCTTTGGTCCTTGCCTGAGTTCGGTTTCATCTATGCCTGTGCCTGGTCATATATCCCACTGATTCAGATCTGACGTGTAGGCTGAATTTCCAGCCTGACCTGGGCCCTACTTTGCCGTGATGGACTCATCTGAAGACCACCCCTAGGCTTGCTCTGCTCCTCCACTCAGGGAAGTGGGACAGGGTCCTTGTCTGTATGGACACTTCCTTGTCCAGCCTTGTCAGCTCTTGGCTCACCTTCCCCATGGGGCAGCCAGCCCCTGCTGCTCCCAAACAACAGGATTATTTCACCCAATGAAGTTATCAGGCAAAATACTTAAACAGAAGGAAGTAAATTTTAAAAATACATTGCAGAGCTCAGTGAGAAAAAAATGAGCCTGAAAAAACTGAGCTCAGTGCATTGCAAAACTAAAGGTATTAAAAAACAACAGGTAGGAAAGAAGCTTTCCAGAACAGGAGCATTAGCAGTTATTAAATATGACGGTCTATGTGTGCAATCTCAAACTGAGAAATGGCCTGACAACTAGGTGCAAGTGGGAAGATCACATCTCCTCCCCTCCTTCTGGTTGATGTCAAAGCAGAATATGGGTGAAAGTGTACCTAAACAGACCTTTATGAAAGAAAGCTCCAATATTTCATGTCTCTGACAGCTGTGATAGAATTAATAATGCCATTCCTCTAACAAGGCAACTCCCTATAGCTTTTATATGTCAACCAAGAAGTCAAGTCGTTTCAACTTTCTGGACTTCTTTACCTGCACAAATCTGATCCTGGAAGGTACTGGGAAAATCGTGAATGAAGAAGTGGAATTAATCGGAGATCACACCACCTTTTTTCCCACCTAAGTCCTGGGGATGCTGGCCATGAAGAACATGATAATGTATCCTGAAAAAAATTAAAAGGTCCTTATCAGTTTTGGGCTTCAATGTAAGTACTCAGCAGATTTGGAAAGAGAGGGATAGACTTCAGAGACTTTATATATCATTTGGCAGTGTTCCGCTTTCCCCAGACCATTTGGCATCAGTTTTAGCTAGTACTGGAGACATTCTGAACTTCCCACAAATAAAATAAATCTGTATAAACCTCAACATCAATATGCTTAGAGGAAGTATGAGGAACAGTATTCTAAAACCCTAGAGAAAACAGACTGTGTCCTCTTTTTTAAACGGCTAGTTATGAATAAAAGTGAATATTTACTATGTATCTCATCATCAGCTACTAGCCTTATATCTGTGCCCTGAATAAAGGTGATCTCTAAATTATTTACTACACAACCATAACTCAGGTGTTCCCCGTGGCCCTGTAGACATTTACATACCTGTCTATTTTAACAAATCACCTCAAAACCTGGTAATTGTGCGTGGGATTTAACATGTAATGAAAAATGTTTAGTCAAAACTACATGCTTTACCTATTTACACAAGATATTACATATATTTTCACCTATCATAAAGACAAATGCACAGCAAAATCCCCTTAAGAACTATATAAAATGATGGAAATGATGGAAAAAGAAAATTGTTTAAAGCCCCTCATTGCACTCCAAAGGCATCTTTTAATAAAAATCTGATCAGACATCTGTAGCATTTCATCCTAGAGAGACTTTCCTCTATAATGCCATCATTCTTTGGCAAGATTTTAAGTGTAAATTACTAGAAACAAAATACTCTGAACTTAAAAATCAGCAAAACCATGCACCTCATATAGAAAACTATCCTGAAAAAAACTTTCTGCCTTTCTTTAAATAGATATATTTTCATTTTTATAATTTTAATTCCTATGCCATGGAAATAATCTAGAAGAGAAAAACTTCTGCAAAATCCCTACTGCCCAGATAAAAGTAGTAATCATATCTATCAAGGCACAATCTCAGCTGATATGATTTGTCATAGTTTAATTCTCAGCCATAACGTCTGGCAACTTCTTTCACCCTCTGTGGAACTGTCTATCTCGAATGTTAACTAGAGCTTGTCTCATGTTGCTGTCCTTTATTAGGTACTTCCACTTAGGTATTATAGTATAATTAATTTCCTATTTAATTCCACAAAAAAAAATAACAATGCTCTTACCGTGTTGGTGGGGTGGTAGTTGAGATGCAAACCACTGTCACATAGGGGAGAGGATGTGCCACTGCTTTGGTCGCTGGGGGCACCTAATCCAAATATGAAATGACAAAAAATTCTTAATTAATTTATAATGCTAAAATTCAAATTTGTGTATGTCAGTATGTGTGTATATACGCTCCCCCCATTAGATTTGTCATATCTAACATTCATGTACTTTCTCCATTCAGCCAGTATCAGCCCTCTGTTTTGCATGGGTAGCTTTCATCAGCTAAGTAGAGAAGCTCAAGAAAACCTCTCCTGGTGCATTGCTTAATAGAGTTCATAGTCTGTTTAGCAAGAAAAAAAAGCCCAGCGGTTTTTGCAAATTTGATAATAAAAGGGAAGTGTGTACCCCCTTGCTCAGTTTTCACTTGAAGGAACTAGTCATGACAATGCTTTTGCTAGTCTTGATGATGTTTACACTTCTAACTCTCTTTGTAACGTTTTAGGAAACTATATGCTAAAGCCCCAAAATAACATGATAGGATTGATGTAAATGCATGTTCCTGTGCATTACTCCGGGTACTCTGTGGTATCACTACCTTTCATAAAAGGAACAAATGTACTGCTATGTAAGATTATGGTGTTCTAAATTTTTTCTTGTCCCACTAAATTTTAATACACAGGCAAAAAATAAAGACAGTATTTCAACAAATGATTGTATAAAATATTATTTCATAATTGACTATTTAATTACTACTAAAAAGGTTGAAATTATTGAAACAAAATATTTGTTGTTTTACTACTTAAAAATCAAGCAATTCATTTTACTCTCTTTGGAGCAAGAAGCAGAAGGAAAACAGTGACAAAAGGCACAGGTTGACATATAAATATGCTTGGATATGCTGCAATTGTCTATAATTATGCACCCACACTTACAATTTAATATAATTAAAGGAAGACAGCTGTCTCCATATGTCTCTCATGGGGCTAGTTGACTAAAACTAAGTTGGACTTAAACAAAATACTTATCATCCCGGAGTAATTTATTCTTAGGTAGACAGACACCTCTACCAAAGCCTCTGAATTTTAAATGGGAAAGTCAAGCCATCTAAACATACACACACAATCTCACTGTCACATTTACAAGACATAATTCCTTTAGACTAAAATGTCTCTGTATCATACTGTAAACTAATGTAATTTCACTGTTTTACCTGCAACTTTGCTGATTCACACCAGTCAAATGCCTTGTGATTTGTTTTTCAAACAAAGATAGCAATTTTTTGCTTGAGGTGAATGTTACTACAAGACCTGGCAATACGAGCAGCTCATACTCAGGCAGTAGTGATGACCAAAAAAGCTTCTGTAAATCACCCTCAATGCACTTGCACTTGCAAGCTGCAAGCATTCATGAACACTGAATTGAGTTGTCATTTGGCTAATTAATAAAGGCTTACATGCACAATCTTCATTCAGTGGCAGTTTGAGAAAAGCAGGTGCTCTTTTCAGAAAGGACACAGTTAAGGTCACTTCCTCTCCTGCATTGCGAAGGACCTGAACCTGGAAGAGAAATACAAATAGGGCACCATGGAATATGTATGACCAAAATGCATCAGCAAATGCAAGCAATGCCACATAGCTTTCACATACCAGAACATAACTGCTTAGCCATTTATTGCAATGAGTTCTTTTTAAAAAGAGCAAGATATAAAGTTTGCTATATACTTGTCAATTGAGCTTCTAGACACGCATGCAGGTAGTGGAGCAGTGGGGGGCCACTTGCCTCCTACAGTAGCACTGGCTTTTGCACTATTGCTCAACTTGCTCCCTGAAACTGTTCAGCTGCCCACCTCCTTCTTCTTTCAGATCTAGCATCAGCCACAATAGCTTGTATGTATAAAAAAAAAAAAAATTAAAACCACACCACCCCTCCCCCCAGATTGTCTCATAAGTCCCCAACCAAAACAATAGCAGTAGTTTCCACAGTTGTGCCATAATCTTCTGATTAAGTCTTTCCAACAGCCAGAGTTAAATTTAGTTGAAGTGCTCTAGCATAGATCAGAAACCTAATCTTCCTTACAGCCACAGAGGAAAAGTACCTCTTTTAAGCCTTAAGTCTTAGATAAGCACAAGCTTGGGTTTTGCCAAAGGGCAGCTTGCATTCTGGACACAGGAATGCATAAATCACCTATGCACCTGTGTCTGCTTTTAGCCTTCCTGTACTCTCCCCAATTGCTCCTGCAGCTCTTGTTCATGCCTTTAGCTTTCGTGTGCTACAGCTGATAGATCACTCAAGACATATGGCAGAGAAAGGGAAGACCAAGTGCTTCTCCAGAGTGGCACAAAGGAGGCACAACAGCAACTAAGCAAAAATGCTATACTTACAGTGAAGGAATAGTATTTGAATCAGTTTATAACATGTGAGCCAAGAAGCATCACGTCACACAACTGATTCACAGAACAACAATTTCCTGTTCTGGCTCTAAAACTTCAAAACTCTTCAAGGGCTGATTTAACTTGGGCTTACAAAGACAGAACCATATCTCTATCTGTGTGACTGTGCTCATACTGTGCACAGAGTCAGCTACACAGTGACAGATTAATGTTTTAAAGTAGCATAGATCTGCTCCCTTTCTACAGTGTTTTCATAGTAGCTGGGTAACACAGGTAACCATTCTGTGATGATGCTGCTTGTGAGAAAGCTTTGCAAATAATTTATGGAGGATTGCTATTCTTTAATCTATTCCTAGAAACAACCTATCCTACAGATTTAGTTATAAATGTATATAACTATACATTAGGTATACATTTATGCATATAGCTAAATGGTTTGATGCTTACACATGGAATTACTGCATTACATTAAGTTAACTTAAATAAATTCTTCAAGAAGAAATGTCAACTTTGCCTTTAAACATGCAAGCACAATACCTCCTCCTCCACACTGGTTGCTACAGAGGAGTAACAATATGATGACAGAATGTTGGATCCAGTATCCGAAATACACTCTAAGATTTTAGGCTTTCTATTGTTTAAAAAAGCATAGTGGTTGTCATGGCACAATTTGCAATGTAGTGTGTATTTATACGTATGTGTGCAAATAAACAAACATACAGGAAAAAAAAAAATCATTAACTTAAACTATATGCCAAAAACTTAATCTCTAACAAGAGCCTCTTTGATGAGCACTTCCCCGTTCTGATGCGTTTTATACTTTAGAATTCCTAAGTGTACATATTTCATAGAAAAAAGATGACTTGAAATCTGCAGAACAGTAGATCAAGACTGCAAAGTCCTGAATTCCATCAGAGAAACCCTATTGTATTCTCAGCCTTCATCCTTCTCCTCTCTATGTAGCAGTCACACAGCTCAGAGCAGTCTTAGCCAAAGCAAGCAAGAAACTTACAGGCATGTGTTCTCTATTGAAAGGACAAATGTGGATAGACAAACTGCAGGAACACTATAACTACCCCTAACTTTTAAAAATTATTTCTTTTCACTCAGGAATGGGGAAGAAATAAGTGGAAACATTACAGCATCTACAACTTTAATTTGTGAAGTCACCTTTTAAGATACCTCAGAAGTGGATATCATCTGTGAAAGAAGCTGAGACAGTAAACTCTGCCCCTGAATCTTTCATCTTCCAAGAGTAAAATAAGCCACAAACATGTATGATTTCATTTGACAACATATTGTTCTGTAAAGGCTAGAAGTTGCCATAAGTAGTCTAATGTGACCTTTTTTCTCACATACCTCTCTCTCACACCTTTTTATTTTATAGGATGAAGAATTTAATTTGGTACACATTTTAGTTGTTATTAGCAATACTTATTTCACTGAAGTGCATTTTCAAATGTATGAACTATATAGACCACTTTGACATGCAGAATAAAGACTAAAGAGATATAAAAGATTAAAAAAGAAAACTACTAGGTAATAATTACAACAAAGAGGAGGTGAGCTATCAATTCCATTTCACTTACTTCCTAGTCATTGACAAAGACATTCTGTGAAATAAGGCTAGCTGAAGAAAATGGGATTGTTAATGAAATTTATTGTCTTTTTGTAGCTTTCAGTTAAAAGCTTTACTCTTATTTTCTATTTCTTGTTTTTATTTTATGTAAGAAATTAATAATTACTGAACTGCTTTAAATCAAATATCCCTTTTAGGAATCATGTACTTTGTGTACTTATGTGTACACCATGCCATACCGCCATTCCTCCATGCAGAAAGAGAACAAGATACCATAGGAAATCTACTTTTAGTGAGGGATATTTTTAGTGGTATGCCAGAACAGCTCTTGTTCATAAATGGAATACTGCTATCTTTTACAAAAAAATATAACAGCCCAAGGTAATGTGACAAATTGTTATGGAGGGCTATGTCTATGAGAAAAAAAAACAAAAACAACCCCAAACCACTTGAAAACATAGAGTCAAACAATTTGTATGGAATACAGTATGAATTTCTAGAGTTTTACAAACATGAGTGGAATTCTACCAATATTCAGATTACTGGCACATGAATTATTTTTTCTCTTTTCCTTATTGCCTAACATCAGTTTAACTCAACTTTATAAAGCAATTTTAGTAAAAAGACAACTGTGTGAAAGTAAATGTTTCCTCAGGCTTGGAAAATGTACATTCATGAAAAACTAGTTCATCTGCACAAGTATATCCATGCAGTCCTGAAAATCAGTAGCATATTCCACTAACAAAGTAGTAATGAGCTTTTACAACTGAAGGTAACCCATGAAGATACTGAAGAAACCCAAGGTAAATCATTATATAGTATTTTAGATAAAGAAATGGATAGGTATCTACTCAGCCATCCTGCTCTCTTACTTGGAAAAGAGCTCCCTCATTTATTGTATATGCATTGCCAATGCCTTGTCAATCAAGCACTATCATTGACAACATATGTGTTTGTTATTCCTGGCAGTGATAATTCTAGAAATATTTCAAAGACAAGATGGAAATAGAGTACCTAAATCCTTTATACATATTTTTCAGAGTTACAGCATGTTTTCTGACTTATAAGAAAAACTCAGAGCTAGGCCAAACAGCGTAACTAACTCCAGATCTTTTCTTTTTTTTTTTTTTGCCAGCACCATCATATATTGTATGCATGATAAAAATGACGTAAGACTAAAAAGCTAGGGACTATTTTCTACTTCCTGTAAAAATGAGGCTCTCTTAAAAATCGTAATTTAGAAAACTCTCAAGTTTCTTCTCATTTTGTAATGTCTACTTCCATCTTTTAATATAATTATGTTGAATTCCTAATATGTTAGTCCACAAATTAGAAAAAAACATGGGTTTTAGTTTAGGGTTTTTTTCTCCCCATTCAGGGATAAGGTGCATTTTAAAGAGCAAAATAGAGTACTGTGGAGATCTTGATTCACTGAAGGTTGAACAGTAGTATTAAAGTGGCACTGCATTTTTTTCAGTAGTTAAAAGCAACAACAGGTCACTGGAAAAAGGGGACTAATATTATTTCAACCCCAGTTTTTTATTCTAAAGAACCGTATGGACCTTCCAAAAAGGAATTTTACTGGGGATTCTGCATACAATTGCTGATTGACCAATGATTTCCATAAAGATCCTATCCCTTGCAGAAAATATTCCAGCATTGGGTAGAATACAAATAACATTTTTCATAATTAAAGTTAGCTATATTTGATGAGTGACTAATCCACAATTAATTGCTTTTTTTAAAAATACATTCCCCACTGTGTATTAAATGGTAAAAAAGTTCAGTACAAATGAAATGTAGCTAAATAAGTAAGAGATCTTACATTCATTACTGGTAATAGAGAAGGCAGTTCTAAATTTACATCAAATAAAAATATTTAAAAGATCTCCCATCATATATGAAGAATTTGGTGAAGATGAGATAGTGCTGAATCCACGGAATATCTGCCTGGAAAAAAATTAACTCAATGGTGGACCTAACACTTCCAAAGTCTAACAAGATTATATCTCCCCACCATAAGCCATGGAAAAACTCCCTTTGGAAGAGATCTGTATGTCTATGCACTTGACCTGAAAATTTCTAAAGCACTGCATCCCAGATTGAAGAAAATGCATGACCACGCAACATTAAGAAGATTTGTTTTTTTTCTGTACCACTGAAAAGTAATAATCCATTTTATTCCCAGAGGCTGCACTGACCATTCATGATGCATGGGGTTTATTTCCTATGAAGCCCTAGATTTTTAATGTTTTCAAGATCTTTTACAAAACATTAGGTTTCAGGCAATGAATTCAACTTCCTATATCAGGGTTTTATTTTAGTAGTTAGTAATAAATAGTAGTTAACTTTAGTAGCTGTAGTTAGCAATGTGTTGATGCAGATGTTGTATGCACTAAATAATAAAAAGCTATTCAGTATTGCTGTTACTACTTGATTTAGATTTATTTTTTAATTTCATTTAGTGAGCAATACTAGCTATTGATTTGTTGGTGCTCAGTGTCTACTGAAGTCATCCCTGAAGCAGAAAGAAGCTGTGACACTGAAGTCTTAACATCCCATCAACATTATTGCTCTATATTAAATCCCTGCTGCTGTTTTAGAAATCAGGTTTATGTATTTAATGTAGAATGAGTTGATGTCAAAAGAACTACACAAACAGAAACACTAAATACTGCCAATAAATTTCCTTATGCAAAGCATAAGCTTACTACCAGTGGGATCAAGAAATAATTTACATCTACCACAAACAGTCCTGCATAAAGTTAGGATACTCGTGAGTGAAGTGAGACAGGCGAAAATAACGGCTGTGCTTGTCCCAGTCAGTAGCTATGTGAAACAATTAAATTAGAAAAGCCAGTGTTTCTGAAGCAACACTGTCTATATTTCCATGAAATTACTGTAATGACTGCAAGGGGGCCATTTGAAGAAGCTAATTTTATTGGTGATATGCAATACTGCTGAATAAAACCTCTACATAATAATAACACTAGTCTGAATTTTTTAATAATGTCTACAATTATATTGCCTTTTAATTTTATAAAACCTTTTAAAGTCCCACTTCAAGAAAACACTTGAGCATATGTTGAAGTCTCTCTCAATATATTCAGGAAAGCACTGAGGCATGAAGTCCCTTTGACTTCAGTAAGCATTCTTTCCTGAATAAGACTGTAAATCCCTTATTAAATTACCAATGAAATTTACCCACCAATGAAGTGGTAAAGATTTAAACCAGATTATATAGTCCCCAAGACCTGTGTTCTGTACTGAAGCAAATTGCACTCTTTAGCTTTAAAGGAAAATTCATTTATTTGATGACTACATTAAATTGTAAACATCTGGGAGGGGGGAGGAAAGAGGGAAGAAAAAAAAAAAAAAAAAGGTAGACAATACCTTCAATACCTTCCTAGCCACTGTGCAGTTATACAGTGCACTACTAGCAAATTCATTGGTAGATTTTGGTACAACCACATAAAAGCCCAAAGCTAGCAGGTTCAGTGCATGCACACAACTGTCTTGAATTATTTTTATTTTAAAAATTAACTGGTTTATTCAGTAAAAGCCATGTAGTTAATACAGAATATTTGCATTAAAAACACATCACTGTATGGGGAGTTTTTAATACCTATGATCTGATATTCATCACAGTATTTACAAACAATGAAAGTTAATTAACAAATAAAACAGTAAAACCTATCAAAGCATATTTCCTTCAGAAAGTTTCTCTTTCTGATATACAGAGCAAACTAGAAATGTCATTTTATGACAGCAGTTCCTACTCAGGCTGCACAACTCAAAGTATACTTCAGACCATTGTTTGACACTACCATAGTTGTAGGCTTTGAATTTTTGCTGCCTGGTTCCAGAACGAGTCTTATATATTTAGATACAAATGGACTGCACACTAGAAGTGGGACCTTCCTCAAAAAGGCAAAAGGAAATGTGGGGCAGAATGGGGCACAAGACATGCCTTTCTATTCAGAACCCTCTTCTGCATGTATCATATTACTGGCACTGTTTTAAAAAAGTGCAAGGGGACGCAGTAAGATAAGCAGTTGCAGCAAAGATTCCCTACTGAGCCTACAACTGAGCAATCATTCAGAAAAGTGGCAGATAGAAATTTACAGTTTCTTAAGATGACACAGGAATTGAATCAAGGTAACATTTACTCAGTGAATACCCCAGCTACTAAGGCACTACAGAAAAGATCATTCCAGAGCAACATACACAGATATACAGGGTTTGATATTTTTGACAAGTCCCATAAGACTGATCACTTAGAGACAAAATTATTCCTGATTCCAAGTGACAGCACTTGTTTTAAGTTAGACTATCAGGTGATTTCTCAGACTAATTACAACATAAGTTACCTTATAGCTATATTCAGGTTTCATTCGCTGATTCTTGCCCTACCTGTTTTCACAAGCTCATGAGCTTTGGACACAGAAGTACCAGAACACATAACCTCATGACCCCTGTATAAAGCATAAGTATGAAAACTAAGTATCCACATTTAAAAATAGACAGAATTTATCATGTTTCAAGCCTACAGGCAAAGCAGGACATTTATATTAGATGACACTAAGAGACATCTGCACAGTTTCATTTATAGAAAATGAATAAATTAATCAGATGTAAGCAACAAAGAATAAGTGTAAGAAGGTAGTAGAAAGAAATTAATTTCACAAATAATATATTGGAAATATAGTTCATTTGTACAAAAAAGAAAAATAAAATCCATTCAGGCAACAGAGGACCAAATATAGGTCACACAGAGGACACAGACTCCTCAGTTCTTTCTTCAATGCAGTTCCAATGTTAAAAGATGATATTGTCAGTTCAGTGATATATTTACAGTCAAGCTGGAAAAAAAGAAACTCTTTTTAAACTTTTAAATATAGCAGTTGTGGAGCAGAGGACTTACAAGTGACTTTGTCTAAAAGATCTGATAACACCTTTCTGGAAACCTTTAAATTTTTTTATGCTCCATAATCAACTGTTTAATCAACTCCATAATCAACTAAAATGTTTAATAATCTTTCAATCAGAATAGCAGTAGAGTGCAATTATTGTGTGGTTGCATGTTTATCTTTTCAAAAGTAATATATTAAGTGACGCAGCAAAAGGTATCAAAGCAAACACCTGAGGGAAAAAATATGAAAGGAATAGTCTGCAGCATTTTCCTGTTTTTCTTTCATGAATCTTAACATCATTACTAATATCACCCATAAAAAAACCCCAAACCACTACTGTAAGTGCTTAATTTGCATTCTTAGGTCATGTACCCTAATTCTGGATACTGTTTCACTGCAGACTTCACTTAATGGTCATCATAGTTCATATTAAATCATTACAAGGCCATTGCTCCAATACAGAGACTATGAAAAGCAAGGGACTAGGACTTGTTAAGCCTATTAGGACTGGGAACACCTTACTTTAGAGTCCTTCACCATAGGTCAGAGGGGACACCATAGGTCCCTGAACTGAAACATTTCATACCATACTCTGAAAAATTAAAAATGCTAATTCCTTCTATAGATTCCAACTCTAATACATTTTTTACCATGATCTATCACTATATTACACAGTATGCTAGAGACTGGAAGGGACATCAAAAGATCATCTAGTCCAATCCCCCTGCCGGAGCAGGAACACCTAGATAAGGTTACACAGGAATGTGTCCAGGCGAGTTTTGAATGTCTCCAGGGAAAGAGACTTCACAACCTACCTGGGCAGCCTGTTCCAGTGTTCTGTCACCCTCACTGAGAAGAAGTTTCTTCTCAAGTTTAAGTGGAACCTCGTGTTCCAGTTTGTACCCATTACCCCTTGTCCTATCATTGTTTACCACTGAGTAGAGCCTGGCTCCATCCTCGTGACACTCCCCCTTTATATATTTATAGACACTTATAAGGTCACCCCTCAGTCTCCTCTTCTCCAAACTAGAGAGACCCAGCTCCCTCAGTCTTTCCTCATAAGGGAGATGCTCCACTCCCTTAATCACCTTCGTTGCCCTGAGCTGGACTCTCTCCAGCAGCTCCCTGTCCTTCTTGAACTGAGGGGCCCAGAACTGGACACAATATTCCAGATGGGGTCTCACCAGGGCAGAGTAGAGGGGAAGGAGGACCTCTCTCGACCTACTAACCACCCCCCTTCTAATACACCCCAGGATGCCATTGGCCTTCTTAGCCACAAGGGCACAGTGTTGGCTCATGGTCATCCTGTCGTCCACTAGGACCCCCAGGTCCCTCTCCCCTACACTGCTCTCTAACAGGTCGTTCCCCAACCTATACTGGAACCTGGGGTTGTTCCTGCCCAGATGCAGGACTCTACACTTTCCCTTGTTATATTTCATCAAGTTATTCCCTGCCCAACTCTCCAGCCTGTCCAGGTCTCGCTGGATGGCAGCACAGCCTTCTGGCGTGTCAGCCACTCCTCCCAGCTTAGCGTCATCAGCAAACTTGCTGATAGTACACTCAATTCCCTCATCTAAATCGTTGATGAATATATTAAATAATACTGGTCCCAGTACTGACCCTTGAGGCACTCCACTAGTTACAGGCCTCCAACTAGACTCCGCCCCATAGACTACAACTCTCTGGCTTCTCTCCTTCAGCCAGTTCACAGTCCACCTCACTACCTGATCATCCAGACCACACTTCCTCAATTTAGCTGTGAAGATGCTGTGGGGGACTGTGTCAAATGCTTTGCTGAAGTCAAGATAGACCACATCCACCGCTCTGCCATCATCCATCCACCGTGTTATTTCCTCATAAAAGGCTAAGAGATTGGTCAAACATGATTTCCCCCTGGTGAAGCCATGTTGACTGCCCCTAATAACCCTCTTATCCTTGATATGCCTTAAGATGGCACCAAGGACAAGGTGTTCTATCACTTTCCCAGGGATGGAGGTGAGGCTGACCGGTCTATAGTTACCTGGGTCCTCCTTCTTGCCCTTTTTGAAGACCGGAGTGACATTTGCTTTCCTCCAGTCCTCAGGCACCTCTCCCGTTTCCCAAGATTTGGTAAAGATGATGGAGAGTGGTCTAGCAATGACTTCCGCCAGTTCCCTCAGCACCCGCGGGTGCATCCCATCTGGACCCATGGATTTATGGATGTCCAGATTGCTCAACTGGTCTCTAACCCATTCCTCATCGACTAAGGCAAACCGCTCCGTTGACCTGACTTCATCTGAGGTCTCAGGGGTACAGGGCTCTTCAGGACTGCCTCCGGCAGAGTAGACAGAGACAAAGAAGGCATTCAGTAACTCTGCCATCTCTGCATCTTCTGTCACCAGGGCACCCATCCCATTCATCAGTGGGCCTACATTGCCTCTGGTGTTAGTTTTATCTGCCATGTATTTGAAAAAGCTCTTTTTGCTGTCCTTGACCCCTCTCGCCAGGTTTAATTCTAAGGATGCCTTAGTCCTCCTAGCTGACTTCCTACATCCTCTAGCAGCAGCCTTATATTCCTCCCAAGTGGCCAGCCCCTCCTTCCATGACCTGTAAACTCTCCTCTTCCACTTGAGCACACCCAGCAATTCCCTATTTAGCCACGCAGGTCTCCTGGCCCTCTTCCTTGACTTCCTACATGTCGGGATGCTCTGATCTTGAGCTCGGAAAAAGCAATCCTTGAATGCCAACCAACTGTCTTGGGCCCCTTTACCTTCAAGCAGCCTTGCCCATGGGATTTCCCCTAGCAATTGCTTGAAAAGGCCAAAGTTTGCCCTGCTAAAGTCCAGGGTTGCAATTCTACTTGCTATTCTACTGGTCCTACCACACAAGATCCTGAACTCCACCATCTCGTGGTCGCTGCAACCAAGGCAGCCCTCAACCCTTACTGCTTTGACCAGATCCTCCTTGTTAGTGAGGATGAGATCCAGCAGCGCTCCTCTCCTGGTCGGCTCATCCGCCATTTGCAGGAGGAAGTTATCATCCATACACTGGAGGAACCTCCTGGACTGTGGCTGGGTTGCTGAGTGGTCCCTCCAGCAAACATCAGGGAAGTTAAAATCCGCCACGACGACCACGGCCTGTGACTGTGAGGCCGCTCTCAGCTGCCTGTAGAAGGCCTCGTCAACTTCCTCACCCTGATCTGGTGGCCTGTAACAGACACCCACAGCAGTATCCCCCCTGCCAGCCTGCCCCTTAATTCTCACCCACAGACTCTCAACTCGCTCGTCATCTGTCCCTGGACAGAACTCGGTGCATTGTAGCTGCTCCCGCACATGAAGAGCAACCCCACCACCCCGCCTGGCTGGCCTGTCTTTCCTGAAAAGGACATAGCCCTCCATGACTATATTCCAGTCACGTGAGCTGTCCCACCACATGTCTGTAATTGCCACCAGATCATAGTCTCCTGACTTAACACAGGTTTCCAACTCCTCCTGCTTATTTCCCATGCTGCGCGCATTGGTGTACAGACATTCCAGGGAGCGAGCTGAGCACACCGATTTCACCCTAGGTTTATAGGAGGCCTCCCAGTCTTCATCAGTTCTGGAGTGCTGCCCCACTGGGGCAAGCCCAGCTACAACCCCATCCCCCTTCAAATCTAGTTTAAAGCTCTCCAAAATTGTCTGACTCATCCAAGCTGAGCTTCAGACTGATGATTCTAAGGCAAACATTGATTCTAATTCCAGACAATGGGTCTTGTTACTGTTTCAAACCTATATTCCATGTACTACTACTGGTCTGGGACCGTGGTCCATAGAAGGAAATAAATACACAAATATCCGTTTATTAGCCATTCAGCTCTATATGACATGCAGTTCATGACAACAAGAAAATACATATGTAAACACAAAAAAATCAAAGAAGCAGATGACTCCAACCCAAACTCATCTCAAGTTTCATGAGCTTTTTCAGTATATCTGTATGTAGTGAGTACATGCCAGAGTTCAGAACTGCCTATCTTTGTTTTCACTTTACCTACTCCATGCATGGCTCTACTTTTCTAGAATTACTCAGCTACACTAAATGATCTGTGTAGTTATACAGTCTTAAAGTCCTCTAAACTCTCACAGTTGTTCCACTTTTTGAACATTATTATGTGTCTAGCTGCTGGGCACCTACTCTCTTCCAGAGCTAATTCATGAACATATATTTTGTAATTATATACTTAATGATGTACATGTACATGTACTTAATGATATACAATGATGTTGCCTACTTA
This sequence comes from Pezoporus occidentalis, assembly GCF_034315485.1. Taxonomy (NCBI): domain Eukaryota; kingdom Metazoa; phylum Chordata; class Aves; order Psittaciformes; family Psittacidae; genus Pezoporus; species Pezoporus occidentalis. The sequence goes on from NW_026915724.1 coordinate 11,203,584, forward strand.
TCTATTAAATGTGTAAGAATCCACCGTTACTTAAAACTGCTTCCACACTTCAAATTTATGAGAGCAAGTGCTCTTACAGTTATATTCTATATGAAATTTCTGACACATTTACTAAAGAGGTACAGTTTTTTTCTGCATGCAATTTCTGAAAAGATCATTAATAATTTTCAAAATGAGTATACATTACTAAACTACATGTCAGCTACTGTGTTCCTGTTCCTTGTGCTTGCAGAGTGAAAGTCATCCAGTTGATACAGCATTTTGAAGTACATTCTTAATTTTTAAAATCTTTTATAAAGAGAGGTATGTCTAAGATAGTTGAAAACATGGCTTTAATATTTTGTCTAGGCAGAGCCCTGGTTGTGGGAGAAAAAGAAAGATCAGTCCAGAATAAGAGTTTGCTTACACTAATCCCAGTGCAAGGCTGGGGTCATACACACAGCTAGTGGCAAATTTCACATTTACATATTCAATATAAAATTTGCTGCTGGCAAATATGACCTTAACATTTACTTTTCATGAATAGTCACACTAATCAACCACCAGCATATAAATGCTCATGAAAAATGAATACAAAATAGTCTTAAAGAATTTGAAATCAAATTTTAATTCTAAATTTGAATAAATATTAATATACAAGCCTATTCCTATTTGTTCAGTTCTAAATGTTATCAACTTCATAATGACATGAAGAATAATTCTTGGACAAATCTGTATTTGAAGTAATGTTTTAGATCAATATATGCAGTTGACCTGCTAAGGTTCTTGGCAGATAAGGACCTAATCTCTGGGAAAGGTATTTTAGCAGTACAGGGAGGGTGCTCTGTGGTAAAAGTTTTCAGCTGAGAAATGTGTAAGAACGTACTTTCAATGGCAGACTTTCTACTGCAGTATAATTGTACTGCATCTAGCTGAAGTTGAGAAAATTAGCTTGCTCTCCATAAGTATTTGTAAAAAAGAAGGCCCTCAATTTAATAAACTCCTTAAATTCATACTTTTAGGCAAATACATATATAGTTTGTTGGACTGAAATCCAACATAGTTATCCTGCAACATGAAATTTTCACAAATAATATTACCTCAACATTTTTAGAATCATTTTCATCAGCATCTAAATTTTAAGGGTCTTGGCAAAACTGAGTTTAGAGGTACACACAGTGGATATTAATTAACTGGAGGACATTTACAGATATTTTGGAAAGAAAAGAGATTAACATATAATTCCACGGAACTAAAATAAAAAAAAAAACAACAAACAAAAAAATAGTTTGTATTTCAGCATAATGATGAAAACGTGTTGAATTACAGATTTAATAAGTTTATAGCATGAAGTCTTCATGACTTTCGAAGTTAAGCATAAATCTGATATGTTCATCCAAAATGACCAGGCTACATATCCCATTTCAACCCTACATATTCCATTGCAAGCCCTTTCTTATTTTCCTAATTAGGCAATAACCCCATGGAAATCCACTCTTGCCAGCAGTTAATTACCATTTGAGACTATAAAATCTTATAAACCCCACAATTTATAAACTATTATATATAGTGATGTGTTTTTTGAAGCAAAAATCGCAATATCAACAATTAAAAGAAAACCAAAATGCTTTGTAAAATTCTGTTACATTGCTGCTAGGTGAACATGTCAGAGCATCACGAATTCACAAACTACAGGCTTCACTTTTAGGAAGTCTAGGTCCCTCAAACCTTAATAGTTCTGGTTTTACAATATTCTGTGTGCTGCCAATTTCTACAAAAATTCAGAAAATAAGCAAAACAGAAACTATGTATCTCAAAGCTACCTAAAAAAATTTTATACAGAAAGATGTTTCAAAACACGCACTCCCATTTAGAAAACAGTTTTTTGTTGAGATATAGATATTTTGTGTTTGATACCTTCTGGGATATTAAAAGCTGTAGTCATAGAATTAAAAGTAAAAATTTAACTGTTATGGTATTGCCAAATTCCAAAGCTCCCAGTGTTTCAATTGGAAAAAGAAAATAATACTTTGTCTCACAGATTTGTTGTTGACACTGTTGTGCAGGGGATTCATTTTACTCTAAAGCTTCACTTATCAATTGATGGAAAGATGCTTTATACAGTCTGTAAAACCTTGTAATCTTTCAGGATGAAAGATGTTTAAATTAAATGTTTTATCTGTTAGCATTCATTATGGCAAATGCTATCGCTCACCAACATATCTCACTGGAATCTGTGATTCAGAAATTGTACATTATGACCTGAAGAGCACAGGGGATTTTGAATGTGTTTTTTATTAGATTTTTCATGTAAACATGACTGAACAAAAGATGTCAAAAAATCTTAAGATGACTGAGATGTGGTGAAGTTTTTGTGAAACATGCCTGTTATTCCATTTTTGTAAATAAATTATTCTCAGAATAGTATAAGAAGCAGAATATCCTCAAAATAGTATAAGAATCCAGAAATATCCTCAGTACTTTCTACAGCACACCAACATATTAAAATGTTTTTTTCATGTAGAGCATTTCCTTTTAATGGGTTAGCATAATTAGAACCTTTGAAATACTCTGAATCAGTACTGGCTTGACATGGGCATGTGAAGTGAAAGAGAGCCATGTACATTTGCTAGACCTCATTTAAAGATAGATGTAATTATCTTGGTAATGCCATGTCAGCCTTAGCAGTGACTATTTCCCATTTTGATCAGAAAAGTTTTAACAGCACACGGAGGCAACAACTCCTGCCGGTCTCTGCGCTGAAATCTAAAGAACGGGTAACCTTTGTAATGAAGACTTTCTTCCCTCTGTGATCACACATGCACCAGAATTTTTCTTGATATCTGTGAATCTGTTACTACTGCAAGCTGTTATACTGTCCACAGTCTTGCAAAATAGCTGATGGGAAACATGTAGTACCAAACTGAACTTGTAGAAAGACATTGGTACTATCAGGGCAAAAGGAAAAAAGTATACGGCTAGAAATAGGCCCAGTGCTGACAAACAGATACCGAAACACCAGTACCATACTGTACCATACTAGTGGTTGAGAAGTATGGGGTGGGCCATCTGGAAACCTCCATGTATCTGGCTGGAACAGTCCAACACTGGATACTATTGAAAAATATATAAAGTCCATTCTCCTTTCCTCTTCCTCCTCCACCGAACAAACTGTCAAAAGACAAAGACCCATTGTAGAAAAGAGACCTAAAAATATGTACGGGCTTTAGATAACCCCTGGGTGAAAGGTTTCTTCCTGGCACCCATCTGATTTTACTATAGCCAAAACAATGACAATTCTGAAGAGTTAAATCAGGTACTGTTAACTGCTGGAAAAATGTCAGAAGACTGTGTGTGCACATTTGCACTTCTTTGAGCACACCTCCTTGTTCTGACTCCTTCTGGCTAGCTAAATCAGTACGCATGCTCTATTTTGTCCAATATGCTCCCTTGGGCCCACGTCAAACCATAAGAAATAGAGAGGTTGCTTTTCATAAGTATTTGCTTTCAGTCTATATGACATGGTTGTTATCTGTTGAAAGAAAATACATTTGTTGCCAGTCTTTAAAGGTAAATGAATTTTTGCTTAATAGTGGTTAGGAAAGATAATTTTCATGCCTGTAGAAAGTTTCAGTTTTCCTACATTAAAGTGGAGTCTTTTTTTGTATGTTTATTACCGCTGCTTTTTGGAGGCTTTTGACGCTTTTTATGCCATTCTTGTCTACTCTTACTAGATTACTATGGGCTATTTAGTGCAACTAAAAAAAACCCTCAAACCCCTAGCTGAAGTGGCCTGTGTTTTTTCTGATATAAACCAGAAAAAAAAAAACAGAATAAAAATCACTGGGACTCTGCTGCTCTACTAGAAAGCCAGCCCCATGTTCTTATTTGTAATTATTGTGAAGTGTTGCATCTATGCACAGCAAAGAAAAAACTGAGTCCCTGTACCAAAGTCAAACTGAGATATAGCTCCAAAAGTGGAAGATGCTATGAAGAATATTAAAAAAAAAAAACAAACTTTCAAAAAGTCCTGGAGGGTGAAACACACAGATGTACAAGCAAATATGAAAATATTTCTGTTTGCTTCCCAAAGAAGCAATGAAACCTGAGTTGTTTTTGTAAAATAACAATGTAAACAAGGTCACAAACAATGCATGTCTGATGGTACGTGCTTTAAATACACTATTGCATGACAAAGGAGGAACCACTGGCAGTTATCTGAAGGATGCTGCATCATAACTGGTGTTTCGAGGACCATAACTATGTAATAAGCAAATAGTCATAAACTTAGTCAAAAATTAGTCATATAGGCATGGTATTAGTCATGCTGGCATGTTCGACTATTAAAACTTGGTAGCAGTGATAAGTAGTTTTAAAATTACTACTATAGCTACAGGCATCTTGAGAAAAAGAAATGAAAATATAAATTAAGAAGCCAAGCAACACATGAAGGTATTTTAAAAGTTTAACATCACAGGGCTTGAATAAATTCAAGACTTTACAGCGTTTGATTAAAAAAAAAAAAAATTTCTAAATTAAAAAAAAAAAACATAGCTAAAACCAGATTAGAAAAGCATCTGAATACATGTTAAAAACACCACACTAGGATGTAACCTAATCCAAGGAATTTCCACCACACAGGAAAAAACAGTAAACTATTTACACTTGGTGAGTTCTTTTCTAGTCGATGGGCTCTTCTTTCAAATTAATGCTGAAATATTTGACAGATTATTATTAGATCCTTATTTAATGAACAAAAAAGATGTCCAATAACAGATATTTTCACTAATTGCATCAGGACAGTTAATGTGACATTAGCACTTTTTTTTTTTTACCTAAGTCTCAAATAGCAAAGAGGAGCTGTATGGAAAAAATAATAACTTGGCCTCTTCTTATGAAGGAAATATGGGATTTTAAAAAAAAAAAAAATTACTTATCACTTTTAAATTCAAAAGTTGCAAACTTCAGATTGATTATAGTCTTCTTTTAGAAATGCTGTCTAAACAGCTCCAGGATTTAAGGTCGTCATTCAGTCTAGAGGGGAAAGGATTAGATGGCTGTGGTATGAGTTATACAGTACAGAATCTCTGCCACATAATAGAAGAAGGTGATAATCTGTATTTGCAGGTTGCTGTTACCACTGTCACCAAACAGCACAATTTTAGTGTAGAAATCCTTATCTGTAGAGATCCTCAAGTACTTCATATAATTCAGGGAGCTAAATCTGTTAATAGCCTCAGTCTCTATTTCACAATCGAGAAAAAAAAAAGAGAATATAAAAACATAATTTACCAAAAGACACATCCACAAAGTCAAGATGGACTGAGATTTCAGATCATATTGTTTCCAGTCCTAACTTACAAATACATCATGCTTGTTCTTCTGCTTAAAACCGTTTACAAAAAAGATTACTTAAGCTATTCATAATGGGGTTTAAACATCAGTTTGAATGAAACCAGTTTTAAAACAAAACGAAAAAACAACCAAGAGTGAGTGTCATCAGCTGCATATTTAAGCAACAATAAGCCATACACTGTCTGTTTCATAGAACATGTATGACTCATGGAGAGCTGGCACAGTTATGGCCCTGCTATAAATGCAGAGAAAATGGGGAGGCAAAAGATACAATGCAGTGCATATGGACATCACATCAGGTCATTCTGCTAGAAAAAGACGTCTTGTGCAAAATGCAGCTGATGGCTGAATTGAAACACAGTGCTGCATATTGTAGCTAGTGCTACATAAAAATCCTCCAAAGTCTAAATATCTATGCTGTCTTGATACCTACCTACATACCTCTGCATGAGCTTTTCCTGTTGGTTTTCAAAGAATGCATGAATGCCATATTAACTGGTACATAGGAACTATTTTTCATTAGAAAATATTCCCTGAATTTTTCCCAAATAATAAATAACAAATTATTTCATATCCATAGTAATTTAATTCTATTTCATTTCCTAAGAGAAGAACAGATATGAAGATCCAAAGAAACACCAGTGATACCTAATCATAGCTGTTGGTACTACCCGAGATGCTTTATTCACCACTTTAAGAACAGAGGCATAATCTTAAACATATCAGAATTAATTTGACTAAAATTTTTCCTTCTCCATGAGCCCCAGATGCTTTGGTGCACTGTAACCCTGGAAACAGTAAAAACAGTAGATACAACACAAGATTTTTGGTAGCATGCAACTGAGCTGACATGTACTCTCCACTCCAAGCCACTCAGTACTAGCTCAAAGGAAGTAGCTCACAGAAGGGCCTCTCACATTCTCCCACAAGTTTGTCTTTTGTCAGGTGGTTCTGGACTAGACCCTTAACCACCAAAAATGTCCATGTGTGCTACAAGAACTGCATTATGTTGGTGATTGCCTACCTATCTTTGTTTTATGCTTTGACAATAAATAGAGGTAAGTGCTACAGTATATTAGTTTCAAGACTACAAAGTATTAGTTTCTAGCCTTATGAATAATCATGTCCAATGTGAGCCCTTCATAGACTAGGTGTGTGGATTTACAAATTATGCATTGTTGGACCATTTCAATTAGCCTATGAGAAGCCTAAACTCAAGGTTTGTTTATGCATAATCCTAATTTTAGCCTTTAAAAAGTCTTGCTGTAAAATGTGAAGGAGAGTCTACTGGGAAAAGAACAACTAAGAAATACAGAGTAGAAAGAGCACAGACTCATGTAAATTAACAGATATAATGGATTCTTCTTACCTCTACATTCAAGTTCATGCTGCATTTTTGGAGTCAAATTGCCAGTATGATTTTGAGAGATATTTTTTAAGAGAACTGCTATATTATTTTTTTTTCTCAAGCTCCTTCCATGACGATATGTTAACACAGAGAGCATGTATTTATTTTACCATAGGAGAGAACTAAGACTGAAGCAGTGTTATACTGTACTCCAATGGGAGTCTTTACAAGCCATGACAACAAACTGACATTCAGCCTCTGATAAAAACTCATAATGTGCTTTCACAATATGAATAACATCTCACCTCTAGAACCAGAAACCTAAGTTCAAAATTAAAGGATACAACTAAAGCTAAAAAAAAGAAAGAAAAAGAAAAATCAGAAGGAATGGTGTAGAGGAACAATAAGAATTGACTAAAACCTACCTATCCAGTCTTAAAACAGTGTATCTGATCTGCCTACCTATATCTACCTATCTCCTTGTGAGATTCAGGCGATTATAGGTATTTCTTTAGTAACAGGATCTATTCATCACTGCAGATTTACACACTGGAAAAAAAAAAAAAAAACATGCTGGTTTACAATGACCAAGACATTAAGACAACCCAGATCACTAATATATGTTACCCACTAAGTCTTAATCAGTTACAGAAAAAATCAGAAAGAAACAAACCTCTGAGCTCATGTACCTTACATTGCCATTTGAAAAATACCTAGATGCAATAAGGATTGAAAATCAAGTTTCAACTACTGTTCATCTCCTGGCTGTGAGCAACTATGTTCCACAAGAATCCTATTTTCTCTATTACCTTCAGATTAGAGTTACAGATCCTGTATTTGACAAAGACCCTACAAGAGAGAAGTTCTAGAACAACTGAAACTGCAAAGGGCATGCTGTCAACAAAATCCCACCTAACTCCTGCAGGCAGACCAGTTCATGTACTTGCCCTTTACTCAGTGCTATGACTAAACCCACTGATTAATGCACAAGGAATAACCACATCTATCATTACTTTACCTGGCTTTGCAACAAATGTACTGAACTGTTGTGGTTTAAACCCAGTCAGGTAACTTGTTCACTCACTCCCAGTGAGTGGTGCAGAGCTGACAACAACCAAGGTCTGTCCCCCCCCACCCCGCACCGGGGCTCTCCCCTTCCCCGATCCCGGAGGAACGGGGAGGAGGATCGAAAGAGTGCAACTCCTACGGGTTGAGACAAGAACAGTCCAGCAACCAATGTACAACACAAATCACCACCGCTACTATCAACTACAACAATGATAAGGGAAAATAACAAGGGAAGAGAATACGATACCACCGGCCAAGAAACGAGTTCCACCCGGAAGCCCGTGTCCTTCCGGGTAACTCCCAGTTACCCCCCACCCCGGGCATGACGTGCTGTGGTATGGAATACCTCCCTGGCTAGCCCGGGTCAGGCGCCCCATCTCTGCTTCCTCATGGCTTCCCCTCCTCCCTGGCAGAGCATGAGCCTCACAAAGTCCTTGGTCAGGGTAAACATCACTTAGCAACAACCGAAAACATCGGCTTCACCAACACTGTTCTCAGGCTGGAATTCAAAACACTGCACTGCACCAGCTACCACGAAGGAGAAACATGTCTGCTACTGCTGAACCCAGGACACCCACAAATATGTAATTTATGATAGTGAATGTTTCTAAAAATCCTCCAGATTATCAGAGTTTTGCTTTTTGTATTTCTTTTATATTTTATATTTCTAACTCTTCTGTGTATTTCAGTTTATAAAACGTCATATGGACATTTTATCTTATTTAAATATTGCTCAATATTTACTATTATTTCTTAAAAATTATTCTTAGAATAAAGATTTATCTGCTTTTTAAACTCCTAAAATACTTGCACATAAGCAAATGCACATTCAAAACTGATAAAATACACTTTTTTTTTCTGTTATTCAGAGAAAATTATCTATATGAGAGCAGATTATGTTGGACAAACATGGTATAAAACAAAATTTAACATGATGGCACTTGCTACTCTGTCAATATGCACCGTTTGGCTTTTCCAAAATCTCTTCAATCTGATCATAAATAGCCAATAGATTTATGTATAATTGTAATGATTCAGAGATTGTCTCAGAAAAAAAAAGAAAAAAAAAATCCTGGTGTTCTTACCAGTTTTCAATACGTCTTTGAGTGAGCAAGTCTACACTTCTTTTTTTCCCTCATGTCTTGAAATTTCAACAGCCTATTGAAATCCCATTGAGAGATTAACCAAGTAACTGTGGTAAGCTTATAAAAGATTAAAAGCTGATCACTGTTGCACAGCCAAAACTTAAAAGTATTATAAATATTACTATTAGCCAGTGTATATGGAAAGTGGTACGATGAAGGCTCTGAAGAATGAAGCATGATTTGCAGCACAAATTTCCAACATGAAACCAGTTCACAGAAGCACTCTGAGGAATAGTGCAGTGATCTACTCTTTCAGCCAGCACTAACTTGCTCATAAGTACTTCATCTTTATTAATATTTATACCCAAATGCATATGTTCAATGATCTGATGTATAGCAGAATGCTGTATGAAATCCAGAATAATTTATTGGCAAAGTCTACTATATTTTATTCTAAAATATGTCATTACTACATCATTTTAAAAATATAGGTACAAATTCCATGGAACTAGACAATTTAAAGATAATTTCTTTTGTAATATTCTCATTTCTGGCACTCTTTTCTGAAATACAGGTCTTCCTACTTCTGAAAGCACTAAAAAAGAGTCAAATATAACAAATGTACATGATACTTTTAGCAAAGCTGACTTACCAAGGGAATCATTCTACCATAGCTCTCAAATACACATGGCTCCTCTCGAAGGAACCTCCTTAATACACTGTTATTTTAAACCCATATTGATATCTGCTTAACTGAAGGACAAGAGCACCCTCATAAGTAACAGCCAGAGAATTAAAGGCAGATGAATTGTTTTGTTTCAATTTTTAACTGGGATTAAAACCAACCAATCTGCGAATCTCCAACATAGTGTAAATTACAGTGTTTGAAATCAACAATCAGAAAGCTGCAGCACAGCTGAAATTTGATAGCTATTAGCCAAAAGAAGAAATGTTGGAATATGTACAGCTAAAATCTGCATAATAAAATAATCACCTTTAATGTAGAAAAGCCTATCTGAGAACAGCAATTACATCAAACTTAGGAAGAAAAGACTGCATTGAGATATGAAGCTTCTTGCCATGCAGAAGGTACAGACATATTTGTTTAGAAATAACAATAATACAACTGATACCATCAGACTGCAATCAGTGTGCACTACCATCTCAATCACTACAAAAGAAAAAAAAGTAGACAAAAACCCCCGAAATGCTCACCACTTCTTCATGTCTGCATTTTCTCACATTAATTCCATTAATCTGTTATTAAAAAGATAAAGAGAAGACTTACTCTACATTTCATAAGTATACATTTCATTTCACTTTTCTAGAAAAATATAAAAAGGACTTGCAATTTTACTCACCTGTAGAATTGCATCTCCTATAAAAAGCAAACCTGAAAGTTCAGCTGAAAACAGAAAGCATATTTTTTACTCATTTTGTAGAAAATATCCTACATTTTGCATACATCTATTCCTATTTAATGTTTTACATAATCTTTTAAAAATTTAAACAAAACCCTAATAAAATACCCAACAATCAACTTCCAAATAAATTATTTGGATGTTTGTTTGTTTGGTTTTTTTTAAATCCCCAAATACTGGCATGTCAGCATTACCCAGTCCAATATAAGACTATGAAACATCTTCCATCAGTCATTAACACATTTCAGGCCATTAAGGTGAGGTATGGCATACTTTTCCTAATAGAAAATGACTGCACAACTAGGTCCTATTTGTCTGTGAAAGACTGTTTCTTATAGACTCCAAAGAAAAAGCAACAGGGAGACTCCAGAGCTACATATGAATGACAAATTTAACTTGTAAGCTTTTATCAAAGACACCTTAGAGCCTGCATCTTTGTTAAATCCTGTGGAGATTTATGCTGGATAACACTTTAAATGCTGAAAAGCTAGACAATCAGTGTATTGTACAAAATCACCAGCCATACTGAGTTTTATTTTTAAAACCTATCTATACCTTATAAATCACAAGGGAATTTCTAAAATCCAATTTTAAAGTTGCAATTTTTAAATATTGTGCTGCGTTACAGAGCTATCAAATGCAAATTTACTGTATAAATACACAAGAAATATAACAAGATTATTTAATTGTCTATAAAGAAATAAATAACACCTGAGAACTAAGGAATGTGAAGAGATTATATGGGACTATTTATCTATACTATCCCAAAACATCACAGAAGACACTTTCTAGAAAAGACTTTACTTGTATTTACTTGAGTTGTAAAACTGTAATCAATATTGACATAAATTATAATACTCCAATATGTGTTTGAAGGACTGTTCTTATTATATATATGTAATGAAGGATGCTTAAATTATTGGAGAATTGACATTTTAATTTATTTATTTTTCTTAAATAAATGCATATCTCAGTATCCGTCAGATACTGTGCTTACATGTACTAACACTTCACATACAACCTAATCTGCCAGCCTAAGCTCCTTACGTGCATCACTAGTTTTAATAATTGGATCAAATATCACATTCTTTTTTAAAGGTCCAAAGAAAGAGCTGGAGTCAATAGGGAGGAGAGCAGAAACAAGCTTGCAGAATTTTGAGGTACAGCCTCTGGGTTAAACAGAATTTTCTGCATCCCTAGTACAGATGCATGGTATGATATCACAAGACAGTTGTACAAGAGATGTCCCTCAAAACTAGCTCTAAAAATCAGCAGTATTTTTATGAAAAGCAGTAATGAAGATTATATCTAGATAGGTATTGAGGTTAGACAAAATGTATCAGTGACTGCAGCAGAAAAATGATAAAAAAAGTGTGCGCTTTTGTGTGCTCAATTAAATTTTTTATTTTTTTGCAGTCCTTAATAGCATTTTAATAGCTAGTGTAGGTAATACATGTCACGCTATTACGTATTACATTCTGATATGTATACTGAAAAGAACAGAGTCACAAGTCTAACTCCTTAAAGTTAACCTTATTGCCTTCCTTAGGGGCTCATTCCATGCTGCTCTATAGCATCCCTACATACAACTTTCATGTCTGCCTTTCAGGGTTGGCTTTCAGTTCTCAGTATCCTGATCCCTCTTTCTCTGTTTGGGTAAATATGAAATTTTTTTTATGCTGGCATGTTTTAACTGTGCAGAATCAGGATTCTAAAATTACTGCATAACAGATGGAAGGAAATGCTTCCAAGTTTGCGCTTCTGACCTTACAGAAATGTACACCAATATACACAAACTTTAAATACAGACATTAAATACCCAATGCTAGTACTCTTTCACAATCTTCAGCCCTTATCACTGCACACATCATGAGTTGTTTAACCATTATCGGTCTTTCTAGTACATATTACATCAGTCCAGTAATTTCAAAACATTTCCAGTCAAAAACAATACTTCAAAACCAATTCAGCACCAGCTCTGCTTGTATTAAAAATGAATCCTTATGCAGCACCAGTTTTTCTAGGTATGAGTTGCTGCAAATGCTTAACACAGAACAGCATCTAATAACAACACAGGGGTATTAGCAAGGTTCTGTCATTACCCACTCCTGTTCAAGTACTACCCTACTAACCAGTATAAAAAGACAGGCATTCTCTTCTTGTGCTACCATGCTCTAATGGGCAAACATTTGATCTGCTACAGCTTCCTGGCAATAATAATTTGGAAATAAAAGCCACAAAAGTTAAATCTGTTAAGCATTTTTATTCTCTAAATACCTTATTATTTCTCTCCTTAAAAATAATGCCTACAAGAACTGTTTAAAAAAAAAAAAAAATCATGTAGAACACTGTTTACAAAATATTCCAAATATAAATTACTTTTTCAGAGAACAGTTCTGAGGATAGAGATCATAATAACATGGAGAGATACAGCATTTGTTTAACACTTCCTGGAGAATCTCAAGACTTAATGCACTGGGTTATAAGGAGCACATCAAAACACAGTGTACTAATCTGACACCCACCTCTTTGTTCTTTGGAAATCTTAGAAATGACCACTGGAATATTATGTTCTGCTCCACCCTGAAAACAGAATAAGTGGCAATTTTACCCAAAACTAAACAACCAAAAACAAACAAAAAAAAATCCAAAACTTTATTGGGATTAATTCCTTATTGCCTCTCATAAAGAAGTTCTCAGTTGCTATCATCAGCTCAAGAAGTGATTTGAATGTTGTTCAAACCTCTACAAGACTTGCAGAAAAAGAACATTAGTTCCTGTGAATTCTGGAGAGATTAATGTATGAAACTGTGTCCTGCAAAAAGCAAAATGGACATTGCACTACAATGGCAGCCATGCTGTGATCAGTTTTCATGCTGGCAAGAAACAGGTAAACAAAAGCCCAAGAAAAAAGCAAGTTTGGACTTTTCATCTCAAAGGTATTTGTTTCTGTCCCTCCTACACAAGCACAAAGAGTGAGCAAAGCAGTGGAATAAGTAACAAGGAAACAAAAAGGAGACCTTATGAAATGGAACAGTAGGTATTCAATAAATGGGGGAAATAAAGGAAAGCTAGACAGTAATTCAACAGTTCAGCAGCAATTCAGTGCTGTTGCTTCATTCAATTTATCCTGTGGGGACTGGAAACATTTATGGTGCTTAAGAATAAAGTATTAAAAAGAAACCTTAAATAAAAAGGAAAGTCAAAGGAAGAGAAAGGCATACACACACTAAGACACAAATATTTCTTTCCTCTGTAAAGAATATCAACATGTAAGCCTGAATGTAATCTGTACAAATTCAGATCCTCAGAAATTACAGTCTGCTACACTGTCATTTTTCCTAGGAATACTGGTTAAGCATTTGCTTACTCTTCTCTTTCAGAGAAAATAGTTGACCACCTACCTAGACAATGGATCTTTTCCAATGTTTTAGATTTTCCATCCCTCTAAATGTGGAAATGTAGTTATATGATCTCAGTTCAGGAGTCAAGTAATGTTGAGTAATGGTGCTGAAGTTTTAAGGGCTCAGAGCTCTAACAGACTCTTAACACCCATCTTTGTAATGCAAATTTTCTTTGTCAGTTCACCCTAAGCAGGCATGGCTGAGCTTGGAATAAAGGTAGCTACACGCCTGTGAAGGTGGTCTTGATAGAAAAGGCAGAGGAAGCTCTAATCACTAACAGCTGTTTGAAGGTCACTGTCCTGGATGTTGGCCATTACTGATGGAAGGTCACCCACATTTCCTTTCAAAGTGTTACAAGATACAGTTCTAAGGATTTTTTCTTAAACCAGTTTTTTATGTATGAGGGTTTTTTTTTCTGAAATTTTAGTAATGAAAAAGACGGAACTAAAGCTAGCAACTTCTACTGACAAATGCTGGTTTTGTGTTTGGCTCCAAGTATAATAAGAAAATTACTATTTTGTTTTTCTAAGCAGAGGGAGTCTGTAAAACCTTGCAGCAATTGTTGGACTTCAGCATTCGCAGACAATATAGGTGACATTTTTATTTCATACTAAAAGGCAACATTTATTGAACTAACAAAAATAGCTTTAAGGTCTATTGGCACAATATGGCTAATGTCTATGAGGACAATCTTCCCAACTGAAAAATGGCGACATTATACATGTTGCCTATTGGAAGCAGTCCATGTAAAGCTGTGAACTGTGTTCAAAGACTGTCTTAAAGACTACCAGTTGGTATAAGCCAAAACTGTGCCAGGAATCACGTACACAAGCCTTTAAAGATGAAAAGATAAATTTTTAAACTAAAAGCTAGATGATTCATCTATTTAATTCAAGCTTTCTAGCCTTTTTATTTTTTCTTGTTTCAATTTGAAACACAAAGAAAACGTGTTAATGAAAAAATATCACAGAATGAAGAGAAAAAATCATCTAAGTATGCACATAAGTGTGAGCAGGACGAGTGCATATGCTTGCTTTAGAGATTTTTTTGATTGAGTCAAATTTTGAAAGTCATACTGAATCTCAGCAGATGTGCAATGCTATTCATCATTTAAAAAGAACAAACAACACAGTCAGGAAAATGGCAGTGTACAGTGTCCTAGTAGCCAGAAGTCAGACTGCAACTGCAAACCTTAATTTATTTAATGAACTATCAATTTTATTGTCCATTTCCACAAGAACTCTACACTCCAATTACTGAGAAACATGATGTTCTTTCAGAAGTCATATACTTAGCAGCTTCTTGTATCAAATCACAAATGTGTCAGAGATGTGATAAATGACTGAAATACTACACTACACGATTTCCACATCTAACTCCATGGCTATTCCTTCACACAGAGAGGTTTATTACTGAGAGTTCTAAAGGGGCTTCAGAAATTAGAAAATAAGAGTGTAAACCAGATCAGTTCTGCTTCAAATTCAACCGCACTTTTACAATTAATTTCAGTAAAATAAAGTACAGCAAAATACAAAAACTGGTTTTCTTTTGTTCTTTCACACCTTCAAAGGGTGGATTATAAACACTGTTTTAAAGGGCTTAAGTTCAGATCTTGTGTAAATCAATCTCAGAAGCAGATTTTTTTTAAAATAGCTGAATGCCAATACTAGACAAAATCATATTGAAACAAATATTTTAAAGTGGCACTAATCACTGTACTGCTATAACTCACACATCAGATAAACTGCATCCCCTGATACACATCACTTTATTAAAATAAGTCCTTAGACAACCCCCATCTTCAAGTAACCATAGAGTAGCAAGACAACAAGAATATGTGGTTTTGTGGGAAATTGAGTTACTGAAACAAGGAGGAAAAGCCTCCTCACTTCTACAAAAATAGTTACTTTTCTATTTAAAACTAATAATAAATATAAGTCCATTATTAAAGCTTAGGTATCTTCAAAAAACCCCAAAGTAACAAACCGTTTCTCATCTGCAAGAGGAAGCATACCATGATTGGTACCTTTTAAGAAAGAAAACTAGCATTCTTCCGAATATTTGGAATCTAGATTGACATTTCATGACATACCTAAAAAGTCCATTTCAGTAAGTCTTCATAAAGTTTGCTTACCAAGCTACAAAGAGTATTACTTTAAATTCCAGTTCTAAGTTGCTTCTTACTACTATCTTAAAATTATAGTAGCAGATTATATTAATTATTGTGTTTAGATTGACTATCCAATTGCTTGTCAATCTTTCTTTTTGAGAGTATGGGGTTACTAAAAATGGGATCTAGCAAAAGAAGTTCCATGTTTATTGATTTTCCAAAAATAAACAAATAATACTGTTTAATACACATAGAATTCTACTTGCCATTTTCACTATCTATTCTACACCATCTGAGTAAGTTTGTTTCCTTTGCTGAAAGAGATATTTTTAATATGTTCATTGAAGGGATTCCATAACCTTATTGTTAGTTCTTCCAAAAATTTAAAAGAAATAATCTATTCAACTCTGAATTTAGGTAGCTTAACCTTTCCACTACTTAAGATTAATACTGATCAAAATATCTCTGCAATAAGTAACTTTAATTTAGAGCCTTTATTTGTAATTTCTATTGCAGCTGCTTCTAGTACACTTGACATAGATATTTTGTTTTGTTTTGTTTCCCTACGGAAACAAGATTTATTTTATTGTCTAGGCTGAATTAACAATCTGTTTTGGCACTTTTAAATACTTCTGCAACTTCCAAGGATTTTCTGCAGAACAATGGACATCTTGCTCTAAAAATTTAAGAATATCTCACTCCACTAATTTAAGAAAGACCACTGCACATTCATTATTTAATTTGTATTTCTCAATGATATTTTATTTTATACAACGTACCTGATACTTAAATAATATAGAATTTCTTAGCAATTTTAATTCTAAAAGATAACCCACTGTAATGTATACCTAAGAAATCAATTTTAGTGACTCTTAATGAGATTTGCTCTCCAAACCTCAAAAGTCCTTACTGTAATCAGTTATTTCTTGGCACCAGCTAAATAAAACCTCATTCAGACATATACCTAATTTTACACTGAAATCCATTATTTCATCACTATTCAGTGAAATGTAAGTTATATTAGAGGAAAATAACTTGTGAGATGTTGACTAAACTTGCGAGAAACTTTGGCCACAAAATAGCAATTAGTTTTCCTTGATTAGAGGTCTTCAGTGGGCCAAGAAGATAATGGCAAGTGTACCGAGACATATTTTAATAACTAGTATTGCTATTCAGCAATATTGTTATCAAGGACAACACAATGCACATTAATCCCTCGAGTCCCTTTTTACAAGGTCAGCACTAGCAGATGTTCACAGGAAAGTCCATACTTTCACTTTGTATATGTAATTTAGGCCTCTTTGTATTCATGTGAATACATTTGCTACCTTGAGACTGAGGACTGCTGTGTCTAGCAGATAGAATTAATGTTGTGTTGTCTACACTGAGATTCAAAACTAAGGAAAGGGCTTAAACTATGACAGATTTTCAAAAGCATAGAGCTTAATGACAAAAATTATTAACCCTTCCCCTCTCCCTCAAAAAAGGATCACCTACACTTATATACGCTCCTAAGACTTGCTGAAGAAAGCAAAAATATGTAGCCTGATAAATTGCTACCTTTGGTTGATCTACAGCAAAATAAATATGAAAAAGTGGTAATACTCTGTCCTACTAATGAATTGCAGTGAATTAATGTGATATCCTTTGCAGGAGAATTGATGATGAACTTATTGGCTGTTCCATGTGTCTGCTAGTGTAACTTAGCATTCATTAAGAACCATTTGAATTAGAGTGCTGTTGAACAAAAGTACAGTCTGTGTAGTTGCAAACAGCTTTCACCTCTCTTATCAAATTTTATTAGAGTTGCTTACCTTAAATTTTAAGGGAATCATCTTTACATTGCCTTCCATTCCATAGGGCAGTATAGCTGCTGGCTTACCTACTGGACAGTAGCTTACATCCTATAATAAGATCACTCTCTTGTTTCTAGTCCTCTAAAATATAGTTTGTCCTCATTAAAAGTAACATTAACTATATACAAGGACACTTTTTGTGTAACAGGGAGTAATTGAGAAAAAGAACCCCAAATCCCCATCCTACCTTTATACTTAATCCAAATCCTCCTATAGTCTGTCTCCTAATTGTTACTGTTCTTTCCTGAAAAAAAAAAAGAAGTTAGATTTAATGTTTTCTGCCATAACATCTATATTCACACTTTGATAAGTTGTTGCTGTGCTTTCTCCCTACTTTGATTTTTCTTGTTTTAATAAACTTGTGAATTTCACAATGCAAAAAAATCCCATGAAACCTATGCGGCAGAGAAAAAAGACAAAGTCTGGAAAAAAAGCTGAGGCTCTGTCTCAGACTAAAATTCATTTGTTCAATTTATACCATACTAGCAATTACTGCAATGCAATAAGAACAGAATTGTAAAGTTTTAAGTTAGTGCACAACACATGCATTTCAGAGGTCTTAACCTTGCCTAGTCCAAAACTGGTCCCATATGCAGACTGAAAAATACACACTGAAGTACATAAACTGCACTCCTGTAGGACATTCTCCAATTTAGTCTAATCCAAAAGGAATACAGTTTGTGTAATCCAAGACCACTCAGTGATGTGAACCAGCACATAAATGCAAATCATCTAGAAAATCATTTCAAAGCACAGTCCCTACCCAAATTAAAAAACCTAATACAATCACAGCCACTGTTGATGTCATAGCTATGGTTTAAAAATCATAAGCAATGATTCAAAGGATGTTGTTACAGATAGAATTATTTAAAACAGCCCATTTTTTTACTTTTATTGCTCATTCTAAATGCTCTTCTGTAAAAACTGTAGGCTAGTGTATCACTTAGATATGAACATTTACAAAAAAGACTTCTTAATTTCTAGTTTGTCTTGTTGACTTTATTTCCAAAGATCATTTAGAATTAGTCAATTAGCAGTAAAAAGCCTTAGTAGCAGATATTCCAAATGCATGGAATATATGGAGCTTTTAATGTCCTCTGTATGTGGTCTAGATCTTATAAATTATGTATTGCATAGTGTAAGTCTGAATATATATTTTATGTCTATATAGTCGTCTATTTCAGCATAATCAGCCAGTGTCAGTCAGATCTGAATGTCTCTCATCAGAAACATACCAGTAACAGAAAGGATGGAATATCTACACAGGTATTTTGTCCTTCATACACAGAAAGGAAAAGAAAGCATGTCAGGCTACCGCAAAAGAGTTTTGGAAACCTAAATTAGAGGGGAAATCAGTTGCTTTCTTTCTCAAATTTGTTGATGAATTGAGTAACTGCAGACAGAGCAAGCATAAACTAGGTCAGTGTTTTGAATGGCAAGACAAAATTGGTTGCCTAAAATGAGACTTTCCATTTATTTATTTAGTCTAAAGCTTGCAAATGTTTACTCTAAGAAAGAGGTATATAATTTTATTGTTAAATAGCCCAATGTTTCAATATTTTTATTTATATTTGAAATGCATGAAAAAATACACTTTTATATTTGTTACCCACTAATGAATGCATAGCATAGCAATAGAGGAATATATGACTATCCTGTTTCATCTATGTGCTTCTGCACTGTGCAGAAGGACCAGAAGAGTCTCGACAGCTCTCAACTCACACCATCTAGGAAGGATTTTTTATAATGAAGTTCCCAGAAACTGGGTTCAGTCCACAAAGTTATTTCACTTCAGGCCACTAACTGTACTTATAAAACCTTTAGTCTGTCAGGAGGTTTCAGCCAGAGGTAATGCTACAGGCAGTACATTCAGGATAAGACAATATAAACCACAGCTCGATGTGTGGTCTAAGCTGAGTTTACACAGATGAACATGAAACACTCAGCTGTGGCTTCAGTGGTAGCTGTATTTTTCCTGTTAAATCCACCTCATTTTCAGCTCCAGCTTGTGTTGAACAAGTTAAGAACAGAAGCTTGACTTAAGAACAAGTTAAGGAAGTTAAGAACAGAAGCTTGACTTGCACATTCTAGTAAATGCATTCTAGTATTTTTGTTATACATCTTAAATCAAATAGAAAATATTTGCATTACCTAAGAAGACGCTGAATAATAAACTGGCTTGATGTACTAGAATAACCATGAGTGAAATAAAGAATATCACCCTTTACAATTAAATTTCAAATTAAGTGGTATGCTTAGTGAAAAACATAAATCTTCAGTAAAATTTGTAGCCCATATGAGAGTACTCACTGTAAAGTTTAAATAGCGACATATGAACATATTCTGAACTGGAGCTATGCTTTAAAAAACCTAATAAAAACTTGTCCTGTAGAATTTCTGTTCTTGTTGGTTTTTTCTTTTCAAAAACCAGTGTAAAAGCATCAATAAAATGTTATTTCTGGTTTTCACTTAAGTGAAGGCAGAGTCAAAACCAGCCCTGAAAATTCTTGATTTGCAGACTGATGTGAGGTTACCAATGCTGTCTAACAGGACTAGAAACATTTTCCACTGGAGTTGAGAATTACTTTTTAAGAGGAAGAAATGCATGCTTCAGAAATACTTCACTAGCATAGCCGACTCCTAAATAAACAAAACAGTAAAAGTAAGCAAAGGGAACAGAAAAAATTCAAGCAACTGTAATTTTCACACACAACATGATTTATCAGCAGAGTTTCATCTAGTAATTTTTTCTAGGATCTTTTCTAGTAGATATTAAATATTTCATGTCTGTTACTGAACTGAACTGAACTTTGAAAACATACTGCAAACCTGAATCACTTCAGTGATTATGTGCAATGAAGGCATCGCACTGCATTTAACCTAGGTTAATTCAACACACTTCTCATTCTTATGATAAAGAATGGCTTTGGTGCATCTTTAATGTAAAGACTTACATATGCTTCATAGCATAATAGCTAGCAATTACACACATGCAAAAAAATTAATGATCTTCAAAAATACACATCAAAAGTACATGAGCTCTATATTTCATCAGTAAACTAGCAATAATAGCCTACTCTGCAATTGCCAATCTTGCGTCATCAATATAGTGAAAAAGTTTTTCCGTAACTGTCAGAAGCATCACACTTTTCATAAACATGTAAAAACTGTAATCCATAAAGAAAAATATTCAGTGCAGGTCAGTCAAAGCAGGAGCCCAAGATAGGTGATAATCTTCATCATCTATGTCCTCCATTCAGTAGAGAGACAGAACGTCAACAAATCCTACCCCTTAGAGTAGCAAAGTAACCTGAATAAGTATTTTGATGGCAGATACCAGCTTTGCAATGGGTTGCCAGAAAACTCTTTATCCAACTAAGATTTTCTTTGTGACTTGCATGACTTGCATGTGACTTTTTGCATGTGACTTGCAAAAAAAAATCCCAAACCAAGTTTCATATTCAATGCCATCTTCAAAGTAACATGAATAAACCTTGCATTATATTTTAATGTAAAATAGTATCTTTAATAGAATGATTACTAGAATAAAGAAGTTTGACCAGAAATCTGGAGCAAATTATTTTGTTCTGATTTCTTTATTTAGTATTTCAAACAAGCAGTGACAATAATAAAATGCTTTTCACAGGCCTAATGGCCATAAGTTCTTAAAAGGCTTTACAACTATTAATTTAGCCTTCCTGGGTAACTGCCCCCAGTTTATATACTGGCCATGACATGCCTTGGTATGGAATACTTCTTTGGTTAGTTTGGGTCAGGTGTCCTCTCTCTGCTTCCTCCTGGCTTCCCCTCCTCCCTGGCAGAGCATGAGACTCAGAAAGTCCTTGGTTGGAGTAAGTATTACTCAGCAACAACTAAAAACATTGGTAATATCAGTGCTATTCCCAGGCTGAAAGTCAAAAACACAGCACCGCACCAGGTACTAAGAAGGAGAAAAATGACTGCTACTGCTGAACCCAGGACATAATGAAATATGGCAACAACTCTTGAAGGCAGCACATTTTGTAGCAGTAAAGAAGTGCTCTAAATATCCTGATTGATCATTTATGGCTATTTCAGATTTATGATAGTGATGCTCCACTGATTCCAACTTTCCACTTAAAATATAATCTGTCAGCTGTAGATTGTCTATTAACATTTTACCTAGTTTCACTTTCCCTTTTATTGACAAAGGATAATACTCTATGCTTGAGTTTGCAATGGTTTTGCAAATTCCAAGAGTAACTTCACCTTCAAGTTTACAAATTAAAACTTAATTAAAAGCTACTTAGTTCAATGCTAAAACTACACAAAATATCCTGCGAGCTTGCTATTCCATTATCACATTTATTATCTACATTACACCAAACAGAGGGAAAGTTAGAGCTCCTAGGATCCTTAAGTGCAAGATTCAGAGCAGTGTTTTAGAAGCAGCTTCCTGGGACAGAACAAAAGTAGTTATCATTTTATTGAAAAATTCCAAGCTGCTGCCAAGCTGTCAGCATTTTCCATGCCTCTAACTCAGAAAATTCCTCATCCACACATACATTCATTGACTGGAAAGGAGAGCTAAGACTTTTGCCCAAAAAATTCTTCCTTAGAGCTTTGCAATGAAATAGAAGCAGTGTTTTTATTAGGCTTTAATTAAAAAGGTATTAAAATTTCTCCTTAAAATCCATAGAATCTTCTAGGAATCATGCACATAATTTTAAATGAGATTACAAGTGAAGAAAGACTGTGACTCTGTGACCACAACAGTAAACAGGAAACAAAAACACAGAATCCTACATACTCATTAATTATTTACATTTAGTCAAGAGTTAATGTTATTTTTAACAATTAAATCTTAGGGCACACAAAGATTGAAATATTTTATTCTGACTTGTATGTGATGTAAAAAGATTATAACTGCTTAACTGACTAGCAATAATCAATAATCAGTAATACTATGAAATTATTTTGCATAACATAAAACAGTAATCTAATGTGATCTAATAATCTGTCTCCGTGAAAGCAGTCAAATAACAGTTGAACAGAAGGATGCAGAAACTTCAAATCTCTTCATAAAACTGAGTTAACAGTGTGTGAAACTTCAATATTTGATTACTCAACCTTTTTACTATGATATAAATATTACATTCAATTGGGACACTGGTGAGTCTGGTTATTCATCTTGCAAGAGTAAAGGTATGAAGAATTAATTTGTCTAGGTCGAGACAGAAAAGAAGACCTCTCTTTGTCACAGCAGATAGACCAGACACAAGGTACTATACATATGGAAGAACATGGAAAAAAGCTGCATGGGTGTGGAACAAATCAGCAGGTGGGAAAAGAGGAATAGATACGGAGAGGTATCTACAATAGCACAGTGACATGGAAAAATGCAGGGGAAAAAAATCAGAGTTTTATAGCTTTTAAAATGTAATAACAAAATATAAATATATAATCAATACATTGGCAGCAACTTCATAGATCAACCTGTTTATATTTGATACCATAGTATCTTCAAGGCCATCACCTCGTGTAGTTTATCAGCTATTAGTAATCACCTACATCCTGAAATAAGAAAATGTCATGAGAATTTATTTTTCATTAATTGGTTTTTATACATTTTCAAGAAGGGAGATTTAATATCCTTATTTTGATAATGCTATGCTTTTTCTTACTGGCATTTCTGGCATTAACTGACATGAGGAGTCAAACTTTGTGCTCATTCTGAGTGTAAAGGACACAGGACACAGGTCAGTCACATTTCCAATTTGAATTAATAGTGGTAAGAAGGTTTGCCAGGACACTTGCTCATCTGCTAACAACTTCTGTTGTATGACCATTCGAAGCTTGTCTCATTATTTCAGTTCCTCATGCAACTGGAGAATGTTGGCAGTAAGGGACGGTGGTGAAATGCTGGTCAATTGGAAACCCCCATCCTCTGCAGCTATGCTGGAGACTGAAGATGGTCTCATTAATTCTTAATTCAAAATGTTCCCAGCATATGTCTAAAATCAGAAACATTTACCTGAATATCTACTTATAAAAATTCTACTCTGTCGTGATTTAAAGCCAGTCAGGCAGCTTGTTCACTCACTCCCCCCCTTCTTGCCCTCCCCCTACACCCAGAGGGATGGAGAGGAGAATCAAAAAGAATGCAGCTCCCACGGGTTGAGATAAGAACAGTTTAGTAACTAAGGTATAACACAAATCACTACTGCTACCACCAATAATAATAATGATAAAGGAAATAACAAGGGAAGAGAATACAACACCTCACCACCAGCCGACCGATAACTCGCCCCCCACAGCCCGACCAAGCACTGACCAATACGTCCTCTCACCCCGCAGTCCACTAGCCCCTTCAGGTAACTCCCAGTTACATCCTGGGCATGACGTGCTGTGGTATGGAATACCTCTTTGGTCAGTTTGGGTCAGGTGTCCTGTCTCTGCTTCCTCCCGGCTTCCCCTCCTCCCTGGCAGAGCATGAGGCTCACAAAGTCCTTGGCCAGACTAAAACATCAGTGTTATCAGCTTTGTTCCTAGGCCGAAAGTCAAAACACAGCACTGCACCAGCTACTAAGAAGGAGAAAAATGACTGCTACTGCTGAACCCAGGACATACTCCTAATATTAATTTATTTCAAAAGTACTGTATTTCTTATTATAGAAATAAAAGAGTAAAAACAAAACAAAACAAGAAAAAAACACAGAAACCTAGAGTCAGTATGGATCTGAATTCCCACTAGGCTTGGTAGGAATATCACAGAACTACATTAAATAGTTCTGTGATAA
This sequence comes from Pezoporus occidentalis, assembly GCF_034315485.1. Taxonomy (NCBI): domain Eukaryota; kingdom Metazoa; phylum Chordata; class Aves; order Psittaciformes; family Psittacidae; genus Pezoporus; species Pezoporus occidentalis. The sequence continues at coordinate 11,227,989 of NW_026915724.1, forward strand.
GTGTAGTTTCCAGCTACTGCCTCATATCATACACTGCCATTGACCAGTGATTTGGGGTTTCTGAGTGTTTTCTGGTATGCACTTTCTTTTTTCTTTTTCTTTTTTTTTTTTTTTTTTGGGGGGGGGGGAGGAAGCCTTCTTCCAATGAGAAAAAGCTATTCTGCTCTTTCACATTTGGCTTTACAAATGGCAGTCCTGTGTTTGCGCCTCAGTAGATGGCTATGCTTTTTATTTTTAAGTAGCTGCAGAAAAATAAGCTGGCTTAAGTTGTCCTTAAATAAGCACATTTACATCTGTCAGGCTGTCACTTTTAAAAGCTGTCCAGATTGGCAGGGGAAAAAAAAGTTACCACCATCTGATAGATATTTGAGGACTTCTGTAAAAAAATGGATTCACTCCACTGAATAGCTGACAGATACCAACACAATAAAAAAAAATCACCATCCTTACTGGTAGCTTTGTAAAGGTAACAAGAATGGAAAGCGCTTGGTGACCTATGTGTTCACGTATTTGCAATTCTCTCCAGGACAGGGAGTTTCACTATGGCATCATTCATGCTATTCAATCACATAACAGAATCAAAATATTAAATAAATACAGAAATAAACACAATACAGAAAATAAACTCATATGTTTACTATTTTGAGCTTTTAGCTTTTCAGACATTTTTTCTAGTCATTAACATTGATAATGTTATTTGAACTTCTTTTATGTACACCAAAATACATGAAAAGAAAATTTTAAGCTTTCAAAAGAGGTTGATCCAATGTAACAGCTTTAAAACTCACTCTCAGGAAGTCTCCAAAACTAAAATGTGCAAGCATGGGAAATATAATAACTTCATCTGACTGCTCAAGCAAGTGACAGTAAAGTAATGTGCTCTGAATTTAAACTGATACTTAAAAAATAATAATACTTCTATAATTTAAATTTTAAAAATCAAGAAAAACGTTATTGTGCAAAGTTTATGAGCTGAAAAACTATCTCTAATGGAATGTATTTTTTTGTAATACCATAATGGGCTTTGCATAGAGTTATATTTCAACACAGTTGATCTCACAATAGCAAAAGGACAACTTTAAAAGTAAGATATAACATGTTCTTATCTTTACAAGAAAAGAAGAATGATTATGCGATTAATAATGCCAGGTATCAGGTCTGGCTAAAGTTCAACAATTCAGGTCAGTGTTACTTTCTGACATTGGAAAAGGTGCTCTTTTCTTTATCAAAACCCCAGCTACAGTCCATAGGTTACATTCAGATATATTTGTATTAATCTCAGTTAAATCCCTGGACAAATGCCATACTACTCTGAGAGCTGTTGCTCTATAAATTATAAGATAAATATACATTCACTTTTTATTATCATTGGAATTATGAACGATCTTCACATCATTCTCCCCAAAAGATCCTTAATTTTAAGAAATATAAAAGAAATTATTCATGTTTAATTAAATAATGCATTACTACACAGCAGCATGCAACTACATTACTCAAAAGCATCGCTTTCATGTTACCATCAGGTGTGTTAGTAGCTTTCCGGAAAATCCATGGCTCTTTAACAGAGCCCTTAAGAAAACTTTTAAAAGGTGTAAATTCTCCTGGTAGCCTAAATTGACTATTTGCCAGCTGCTCACATTTTATTTTTAGTCTTTTAGCAAACCAGTAGCTGATTTCAATAAACCATCCTGTCAGATGGTACACTGTCATATCCTTAGTTTACGGATGTCACATATACTCTTGTTAGAAAAAAAAATCTGAGCACAATTAGCAAAGAACTAAAACCTATTAAAGAAAATAAGAAAAAAACAGACTAACTACTTGATAAAACACAACAATCCTCTTAATTGAATTTCAGAAGTTCATGAAAGGTGATAGGAATTGTGAGGATTAACTCTAAAACAGTAACACTGATTCTGGAATTGTAAAGATTAACATTTTCCTAGGGGTAAAACTGTTGAAGATTCATATTTCAGATCAGACATGTCATGTCTTAGATTATGACCCCTCCCATCATAATTTTCAGCAAGGTCAGTATTAGGCTATCCTTTTTAGTCCAGGCTATTGGCCCACACATCTAAAAAATGCTGGGAGTTGCTTTATTGCACATTGTCATCTGGAATAGCTTATAAAGCAAACTTTTGTGAATATAATGTCATGTAAATCAAGAAATATTTTTAAAAGGAAATATAAAATAAAGATCTTCTATATCTCTGCCATCAATACTGATGAAGTTGCCACATGGTTTAATTCAGTTGTTTTCAGGGCATTTCTTTTTGATTAAAAAAGTGGAAAAACCTTACTGTTTTATCCCATAAAATAACAGACTGTCACAGAGATTTATGATCACAGACTCATAGAATGGTTTGGGTTGGAATAGACCTTAAAGCTTAAAGGGACACCTTCCTCTAGACCAGGTTGCTCAAAGCCCTGTCTAACTTGGCCTTGAACACTTCCAGGGATGGGGCAGCCACAGCTTCTCTGGGCAACCTGTGCCAGTGTCTCACCACCCTCATCATAAAGAAATTCTTCCTAATATCTAATCTAAATGTCCCCTCAGTCAATTCAAAACCATTCCCCCTTGCCCTATCATATTACATTCCCTTGTAAAAAGTCCCTCTCCAGATTTCCTGTAATGCCCCCTTGTAGGCATTTGAATACTGTTACAAGGTCTGTCCCAAGATTTCTCTTCTCTAGGTTGAACAAGCCCAACTCTCTCAGCCTATCTTCCTAGGAGAGGTGCTCCAGCCCTCTGAATATCGTTGTGGCCCTCCTCTGAACTTGCCTGAGCAGGTCCACATCCTCGGGGCTGCTTTAAAGACAATTTACACTCAGCCTGTATTGGTGCTTGGGATTGCCCCAACCCAGGTGTAGGACCTTGAACTTTGCCTTGTTGAACTTCATGAGGTTTGTACTGGCCCAACTCTAGAGCCTGTCCAGGTCCTTCTGGATGACATGCCTCCCCTCTAGCATGTCAACAGCACCACACAGCTTGGTGTTGCTGGCAAAGTTGCTGAGGGTGCACTCGATCCCACTGTCCATGTCGCCAACAAAGATGTTGAACAGGACCAGTCCCAACACTGACCCCTGAGGAACACCACTTTTCACTGGTCTCCACTTGGACATCAAAACATTGACCAAAACTCTGAGTGTATCCATCCAGCCAATTCCTTATCCACCAAGCGGTCCGTCTGTCAGATCAATGCCTCTCTTATTTAGAGACAAGGATGCCAAATCCTTAGCAGTCAAAAAAAAAAAAAATTTCTGTAATACTTACTGATGCAACTGATGCTCAAATTTATATCTAGTTCATGGTAATTTGAACAATCTTTGATGCTTTATGGAATTGCCAGAGATACACTTGCTGCACTATCATTTTGTTTAGCCTACTATAAAAACAGATTTTTTATTTTTTTTTAGTGTTTAACACTGTTTATGTTTCTTGTAATGTTTTAGATTTTTTATTTTCTTACTCCAAACTGTATACAGTGAAAGAAGACACAAGGTTCTTTTGCATCTGTTTAGTTTTGGAAAACAAGAACTGTTTTCCACCAAAAGGGAAGTGTTCTAAATTAAGAACTAGGTCCCATGTACTCACATTAAGCAGCACCTCATTCCTAAGGAGCTATTGATTTCATTTAGATGGCTCCTAAAGATGCAGATCAGGATACTGCTGGAACGTTAAGTATCTGTTTAAAGTCTGTCCTACACAGAGGAGCATGCAAATTAACTCAGACCCAACAAACAGAAGAGACACTGTTTTGAACTAGAAACACAGTAATAGCTTTCTGTTCCTTACCAGTGCAGAACTGATTTAGTAAATCCTTATAATCAAATTATTTGAAGATTATTTACTAGAATAGATGAAAAAACTTTTCCTGTAGCTATTCTCTGTAAAATGTAACAATTATACTGGCCTTTAGTTACAAATTTTACTTTTTATTCTTCAGAGTTTATTCTATGAAGCAATCAATGCCTTTGTTGCTAATGAAAGCACTTGCTCTTGCTGTGTAGCATGCATGTAAAAGAAAAATAGATGTGGTCAGTGGTCTAGAATGATGGAAAGAACAAAATCAGTGAAGCAAAGTAAAACATAAGAAAGCAAGCAAATAAGAAACCTAATACATCAGGAATAAAAATGAGGAAAAAAAAAAAGGAAGCCTGTGGGACCTGTTTGATCAAGCTGTAGAATCAAACACATGATTCCAGAAGATTTTAATGACCTGTGACAAAAGGACAGTTAACTGTTTCTGAAATGCCAGTCATCCATAGCTTCAATGAACCTACTGAGTCAAGACCAGAGGAAATCAGGGTGAAGTGCTCAGAAGTCAAAAAGACACTTCCAGGAAAAAAGAAATTCCTCCCCATCACACTAATATCAATCAGTTATTGTGGTATGCATTGAATATGCAAATAAGATAAGGAGAGTGTAACTGATGAAGCAAATCAACCACTGTTTCTCATAGTGCCACTGAAAAACTAAAGAGGGCAAAACTGCAAGAGAAATCCTTTCCGTGAAATGGAAAAATAATAAATATGCATTTCATGAAGACATTTCAATAACAGCTTCAGTAGAAGTAATAGATATTACAGTACAATAATGAAAATAATATTTTTGAGCGATAAAATGTTTTAAGAAATAATGTCAGAATGGGGTTGGTGGAGTAATGGTGCTACAGTGTGCTGCTAATTGAACAACCATAGCCTGAGCTCAAACTCATAATTTCTTTTTATCTGAGCTGCTAGATGTCCTCTGTGTTGAGGAACCGATTGATAAAAGGAACATCTATATTTCATATAAAGCACACAGACCTGTCTTAGAAAACTGCATTTATACAGCATGAAACTATCAAAAGCTAATGTCAGATTTGACATGCAAATAAACCCAGCCTTTATGGAGACAGCGTAGACAGTGTGGTACTCTTGTTTCAGAGAAAAACTCAGAATTGTTCACCTCAAGATGTTCATAACAGTGAGATGGATTCTCCTATAAATTTTCCACCCTGCTAGCACAACTAATATTCTACCAATTTATTTCTGGTTTCTGCTTTGTACCTTTCTGTTACACTTGTATTTAGAAATACAGGGATGTTGCGACAGCAATTAATTAATAAAACAGAGAGACACAGTAACAGTCATATAATATTTACATAAACAGATACCAGACTACTATGCATCACAAGATTTAACACGAAATCCTGTGATAATTGAATTTCGCTCAAAGGGAGAGCAGAATGTTTATGATAGTTTCCCACAAATCTTAAGAACATCTCTATAAGATACAATTACAGTACCTATAAAAATGTCTATAGAAATGAATAGTAAATGGCTGCTATCATACTTAGTGATCTTCTAGAATTTAATAAATATTATAATAGTTCCAAATCCTGCAATATTATTCTATATTGCATTTTACACATCTTCCAAATAATTGTCTACAAAGCTCAGTTTCTTACCCACAAAATTCAATATGGTGCTTAAATAAGAAAGCTGACATATCACACAAAACCAGTAATACATAAATCACAATATTACACTGTTCCAGCTGAAGTCCATCTTTATTAAGATAACATGCCAGAATTAATGAAGACTGGGAGGCCTCCTATAATCCTAGGGTGAAATCGGTGTGCTCAGCTCGCTCCCTGGAATGTCTGTACACCAATGCATGCAGCATGGGAATAAGCAGGAGGAGTTGGAAACCTGTGTTAAGTCAGGAGACTATGATCTGGTGGCAATTACAGAGATGTGGTGGGACAGCTCACATGACTGGAATATAGTCATGGAGGGCTATGTCCTTTTCAGGAAAGACAGGCCAGCCAGGAGGGGTGGTGGGGTTGCTCTTTATGTGCGGGAGGAACTACAATGCACCGAGTTCTGTCCAGGGACAGATGACGAGCGAGTTGAGAGTCTGTGGGTGAGAATTAAGGGGCAGGCTGGCAGGGGCAATACTGTTGTAGGTGTCTGTTACAGACCACCAGATCAGGGTGAGGAAGTTGACGAGGCCTTCTACAGGCAGCTGAGAGAGGCCTCACAGTCACAGGCTGTGGTTGTCGTGGGGGATTTTAACTTCCCTGATGTTTGCTGGAGGGACCACTCGGCAACCCAGCCACAGTCCAGGAGGTTCCTCCAGTGTATGGATGATAACTTCCTCCTGCAAATGGTGGATGAGCCGACCAGGAGAGGAGCGCTGCTGGATCTCATCCTCACTAACAAGGAGGGTCTGGTCAAAGCAGTAAGGGTTGAGGGCTGCCTTGGTAGCGGCGACCACGAGATGGTGGAGTTCAGGATCTTGTGTGGTAGGACCAGTAGAATAGCAAGTAGAATTGCAACCCTGGACTTTAGCAGGGCAAACTTTGGCCTTTTCAAGCAATTGCTAGGGGAAATCCCATGGGCAAGGCTGCTTGAAGGTAAAGGGACCCAAGACAGTTGGTTGGCATTCAAGGATTGCTTTTTCCGAGCTCAAGATCAGAGCATCCCGACACGTAGGAAGTCAAGGAAGAGGGCCAGGAGACCTGCGTGGCTAAATAGGGAATTGCTGGGTGTGCTCAAGTGGAAGAGGAGAGTTTACAGGTCATGGAAGGAGGGGCTGGCCACTTGGGAGGAATATAAGGCTGCTGCTAGAGGATGTAGGAAGGCAGCTAGGAGGACTAAGGCCTCCTTAGAATTAAATCTGGCGAGAGGGGTCAAGGACAGCAAAAAGAGCTTTTTCAAATACATGGCAGATAAAACTAACACCAGAGGCAATGTAGGCCCACTGATGAACGGGATGGGTGCCCTGGTGACAGAAGATACAGAGATGGCAGAGTTACTGAATGCCTTCTTTGTCTCTGTCTACTCTGCTGCAGGCAGTCCTGAAGAGCCCTGTACCCCTGAGACCTCAGATGAAGTCAGGTCGACGGAGCGGTTTGCCTTAGTCGATGAGGAATGGGTTAGAGACCAGTTGAGCAATCTGGACATCCATAAATCCATGGGTCCAGATGGGATGCACCTGCGGGTGCTGAGGGAACTGGCGGAAGTCATTGCTAGACCACTCTCCATCATCTTTACCAAATCTTGGGAAACGGGAGAGGTGCCTGAGGACTGGAGGAAAGCAAATGTCACTCCGGTCTTCAAAAAGGGCAAGAAGGAGGACCCAGGTAACTATAGACCGGTCAGCCTCACCTCCATCCCTGGGAAAGTGATGGAACACCTTATCCTTGGTGCCATCTTAAGGCATATCAAGGATAAGAGGGTTATGAGGGGCAGTCAACATGGCTTCACCAGGGGGAAATCATGTTTGACCAATCTCTTAGCCTTTTATGAGGAAATAACACAGTGGATGGATGATGGCAGAGCGGTGGATGTGGTCTATCTTGACTTCAGCAAAGCATTTGACACAGTCCCCCACAGCATCTTCACAGCTAAATTGAGGAAGTGTGGTCTGGATGATCAGGTAGTGAGGTGGACTGTGAACTGGCTGAAGGAGAGAAGCCAGAGAGTTGTAGTCTATGGGGCTGAGTCTAGTTGGAGGCCTGTAACTAGTGGAGTGCCTCAAGGGTCAGTACTGGGACCAGTATTATTTAATATATTCATCAACGATTTAGATGAGGGAATTGAGTGTACTATCAGCAAGTTTGCTGATGACACTAAGCTGGGAGGAGTGGCTGACACGCCAGAAGGCTGTGCTGCAATCCAGCGAGACCTGGACAGGCTGGAGAGTTGGGCAGGGAATAACTTGATGAAATATAACAAGGGAAAGTGTAGAGTCCTGCATCTGGGCAGGAACAACCCCAGGTTCCAGTATAGGTTGGGGAACGACCTGTTAGAGAGCAGTGTAGGGGAGAGGGACCTGGGGGTCCTAGTGGACGACAGGATGACCATGAGCCAACACTGTGCCCTTGTGGCTAAGAAGGCCAATGGCATCCTGGGGTGTATTAGAAGGGGGGTGGTTAGTAGGTCGAGAGAGGTCCTCCTTCCCCTCTACTCTGCCCTGGTGAGACCCCATCTGGAATATTGTGTCCAGTTCTGGGCCCCTCAGTTCAAGAAGGAGAGGGACCTGCTGGAGAGAGTCCAGCTCAGGGCAACAAAGATGATTAAGGGAGTGGAGCATCTCCCTTAGGAGGAAAGACTGAGGGAGCTGGGTCTCTATAGTTTGGAGAAGAGGAGACTGAAGGGTGACCTTATAAGTGTCTGTGAATATATAAAGGGGGAGTGTCACGAGGATGGAGCCAGGCTCTACTCAGTGGCAAACAATGATAGGACAAGGGGTAATGGGTACAAACTGGAACACAAGAGGTTCCACTTAAACTTGAGAAGAAACTTCTTCTCAGTGAGGGTGACAGAACACTGGAACAGGCTGCCCAGGGAGGTTGTGGAGTCTCCTTCCCTGGAGACATTCAAAACCCGCCTGGACACATTCCTGTGGAACCTTATCTAGGTGTTCCTGCTCCGGCAGAGGGATTGGACTAGATGATCTTTCGAGGTCCCTTCCAATCTCTAGCATACTGTGATACTGTGATGCTGGTAAAACTAGTGACCCTCGCAGCATGAATTAGCAGCATGCATGAAGTCAGGTGTTGCACTACCGTATGAAGCAACCACAGCAAACGAGGACAGCACATAATTCCTCTACCAGCAAAGGCTTGCCATAAAAGTTATACATCAACTGTCTTATCAAGTCCACTGGCAGTACGTGGATATGCAAGTACATTGAGGTCTCTGTACTCACTGTAAAATTCTCTGCTTGTGCAATTGCTATTGCATTCAGTGGCTCCAATATTCAAGGGTGAGTGCAGAAAAACAATACTCTCATCACGCATATGACTTATTCATTACCTTATTGCTGCTTCTTAGATGAGTATGGCTAAAATTTACTCTCAAAAGATGATGTATTAAAACACACTGTTAACAGTATAAAATGAAATATCAAACTGTGGGAGTAAACGCATACGTTTGTGTGTGGGCATACACACGCACACATACATACAGAGTATTTCTGCTTTGCATAAAGTACATCTTACAGAAAAAATAAAAACTACTTACACCAGAATAGAAAGGCTCACCAGACACACAGATCACATCCTGCTCCTGGATCATCAAAATATCTTTGGCTAAGTGCAGTCGCACTTTGAAAGGCTCCTGGTTACCATCCTGCAGCAAACAAATCCCTGTCTTTGTCTTCAAAGGAAGGAATAAAGAAAAAAAGTTTTATGTTAGAGTTTGCATTGCCAGAAGTGGTATTTTGAAACAGAATAGCTTAGAGATAGGTACAGTTATAAAATGGCAGCAAATATGCAAAATCGCAACCAGTAATCACTGTATTTATTTACTGTACTCAGACTACAAGAGAACGACGGTCACAGGAGCAATATCAAAGGCAGATTTTACAAAAATAAGGTGCTACTCTGATGAGGATGAATTTGTGAAATTCCTTTCAAATCGCTTCAGAGCAGCTGTGTTCTTACTTTCCATCTTTGTATTAAATGATGACACCTCACTTGGACATGAAATCAAGGGTGATGCTCCACATATTACACCAATTTTGACACAGACATATGAACAATAACACCTCCAAACTAGCCAGATGTGAGCACTGACAGCCTACATGAACCTGTGTGGGCTTTTCATGATCTGGGAGCATACTAACTTGTGCTTTAACGTTCGTCTTCAAATGAAGATGCTGAAGTTAAGAATAAAAGAGATCAAAGAATGCAACTGCCTGTAGTAACTTACTTCTTACTCAAATTTTGAACTCTATTGTTAGATCAAGAATTCTGTAGGATCTCCAATATAGAACAAGTGACTTTCCAACAATTTTGCAGTTTCTTTGTGGTAGTAACTATTTGTACTACTTTTGGGGGCAGTAGTTTGAGCAGTGAAAAAGCCTGCACGAGTAAGTACTTCCAATATGTAATAATTTTTCCCTGAAGGCTGTGTTGAAATGGCATTCTTTATAACATTTCATAACTGACAAGAGTCATGTTGGTAGAGTGGTTTTGGTATGAGAAAATTGCTTACAAGCAATTTAAAAATTCAGCCTTTCAACTGGTAATCTAACAGTATTAGATACCTATACTTATTTGCATAGATACAGAGATATGCACGTATGCATGTATGTATCTCAGCAGAAAATTCCAATACAAAAGCATTTAAAATCTTCAACTCATGTCAATAAAACTTTGCCTTCATTCAGGTCACATTTCAATTCACTGTCTGTAAAAAGCTGTTTTGAGAGGAGATCAAGGAAACAAAAGTCTTGCTGTGAACTTTAACTACCAAGGCTGACCTGGCTGAATCTGAGGGCTTTTTCTCAGACAAGAGTTTAAAAGAGGATTTGGAAGATCTCCCCATAATGTGCTCTGATACCTTACATCCATAGCATGGACAGAAGAAACACAAATACAGAACTGACAGGAGGCAATTGTCAGAATAAAGGTTTAAGTTAGTTTCAAAAGGCTTTGAAAGAGGTGGAAAGGTCGAGGACAACCTTTAAATAGCTCTATACAATGTTCTGTCACTTCTGCTCAATGCTCAACACTCAAACTTAGGAAGTTGTTTCCCCTTGGACACCAATAGGACATGTGTATAACTCAGTCATAACTTTGAAAGTTGGTCTGACATTTTTATTCTATTAACTAAGTGAAAAAAAAAGAAAAAACTAAGGGCTCCATACACTGAACTCACACTTTGGTCAACAGAAGCCCTGGACAGAGAAAATCATACAGCCTTGTTTGAATATTTAGGTGTCTTTTTCAAATAGGACAAGATAGAAACTGACATGAAGAGACAAATCAAATCTGTTAGGTTTTCAGCACCACTGAAAAATTCCCTCTCACACAATACATAGAATATTACAACATTTAAAAAAGAGAATAAAAAGAGAATGTAAAATAGTTAAATTCCCAGGGTCCTCTCCTTGCAACTTCTGCTTTACAAACTAAGACAACTTTTTCCGTGGAGTTGTGAAGTAAGCACTAAGTGACAACAGAAGCTGAACAAAGCAAGCTGCAAATAACTAAGTTCAAAAAAAGAGGAGTAGCCTACAAACATCTACCACTTATAAAATGCCTTTCTCCTGCAGAAAAGTTTGCAGACATGCCTTTCCTCCTTCCTGGATAAGAAACTAAATAAATTCTACCTCTAGTACACTGATAATAGTAACTCTGCTGTACTTGACTGCATGCTCCTGATTTGGTCAATAACCCTATAAAATCTCCACAGAGTCTTTCTGCAAAAGCTGAGGGGGTTCATTGTGGGAATTAGAACACAACCATAGCAGACACACTTAGCCATTAGAATAAAATTAAAATTCCAGTCAGTTTCTAAATGCATGTGGGCTGAGCTTACTCAGTCTGAACAAGGAAACCAAGCTTGGGAACAGCAAAATATTTTGGCCATTGGAAGACTGATTGCACACACTCAGGGATCTTATTTACATCAGACACTCTAAAATGTAATGAACCACTTTACTGTTGTTGGCCTTTATGAAAGCTGGTTTATGATACAGTTCAAAATTACATCTTCAACTATACTACCTTCTTCTCTCTTCTACCTGAGAGCAGCATTAACAACCATGTAAAGGAGAATGTACTTCAGTTTCATTAGCTAAGCTCAAGAGAAGTCCTTGAGAAGGATGACTAGAATTTAATTGTTTCATTCTGTTTTATTTTTGTCTTCTGAAATTTCCTTTCTGTTCTTTCCCCCACTCCATTCAAAGCACCCAGGAAATTGAACAAAATAAAGATAAGAGCTCCTGAATCCTTATCCAGAGCTGGAACTTAGGGAAGGCATCCTGTTTATACGCTTTCATGTAAATTACTGTGCATATCAACATTTTTCATCCATGCAGCCCCAGCAAAATTATTCTGGTTGAAGAGAGATCACCTGTCCAGCCTACACCCTTGCCATTTCTTGTATCTGAAAAGCTTAGATGGTGTGCCTGTGTGTGTGTGGATGAGGTAGGGGATTGTGGGTTGTAGTTGATGTTCACTTTTGTTCCCATTACTAATTTTTAAGAGATTACATGACAGTGCATGCTAAAATTTTCCTTCCAAGCCTTTTATATCTCACTGGCAGAGGGCTCTGCCCTACCCCTGACCTACAGCAATAAACCAGCATACAGTACGTCAGCCAAGCTACTGTACCTGTCAGTGTGAGATCATGCAAAGCATCTTCGTGTGTTTAAATGTATGATAAACTGCATCACCTTATAGCAGATACAGATAGAGAAGCATAGTTCAGCTGACAACAGCTTGTTCAGCCAATGCACCTTGACTGACTGAGACAAAATCACCAGCAACATTGCCCTACTTAAATTTATATTATTTTACTTTCTTCTTCCTATCTATAGAGTTTGGCACCTGTTGTAGTGAGGGCAAGAAAACTGGGTGTTTAAGTTCCACATCTTTATGAAGTTAATGAGATAGTCTAGGGAATGAATATGGAAGCAATACACAGTGGTGAAAGAACAGGTTTCCAGGTGGGAGAGGAGTCAGCGACTTCATGCAAAAGTAGTGATGAAGGAGGTAGCAGTACCTAAGCGACAGATGTAGTGAATGTTGCAGCTGCACAGTGTTGCTTCTGACATCTCAGTCCACACCTTTTTAAGCTGTGCTAGACAAGAACACTGATATAGCAAGAGCTGATGTCCTTGGCAGGAGTTTAGAAACTGCTTACTGTTCCTGAACTAATATAAGAGGGGCTGAAAACTGATCCCTCGTTGCTTTGCCACACCAGTCTGTGCTGAACTTTCTGCTTCAGATCACTATCAGAGAACAGTACAGGTTGCCAGAGCCTTCAAGGCAGACTGCTTCTATAAAGTATATGGTCACACTCATTATTAGCAATAAGGCAGTGAAAAAAAGGCCATTTAAAAACCTTTTCCTATTATACCCTGACTTACAGCACAGTCCATATTGGCTGTGTATAAGATCTGGCCCTAATAACTTTCCTAAAAGGAATTTAGAAACACACACCATAAACAGCATGGTACAATATATATGGCCTTTCCAAATATTTAATAAATAACTTCACAGGAAAACTATGATTTATACATTTATGCTAGCAGCAGTCTCTACCAAGCATACACAAAACTTAATCCTGCATGAGAAACATCTTTAAAATTACACGTTGAGTTCAAGGCAAATTTTCTGTAGGACTTCCAACATAAATAGTTTTTCATTTATCTGGCCTAAATAAGGCTACTGGCAGGTTTTCTGTTGAAAATGGTTTTGTTTACTTTTTTTCCCTATTTGTGGTTTTCCTTGTCATGTATGCAATTTCTAAAACTTTTCCTATGTTTTGTTCTGGAGGAGACTTATTCAGTATTTCAGGCAATTTTAAATAGTCTCCATTAGTTTTCAATACAAGACTATTTTTGTTTATGATATTTTTTCTATTTCTTCTGCCTTGCGGTAATAAAATAATTTGATTAGCTTTGCTTATTCTAGCTTCACATTAGTAGGAAGACTTCAACAGATACCCCAGAATAGGCTAGTCCATAAACCAGTGGAAGAAAGGAAGACAAAAGTAATACATTTTCTGTGAAAGGTGGCCTCAAGTTTTTAGTGCCTGCTTTGGCCAGTATATCCTAAAATGAATGAAACCTCTGCAATTTAGTTTTAAGCCCTGAAATTTATTTCTACTATCAAGAATATGATATCAGTAAGGAGAATGGGCTGCATAAAGTGCCTTAAATATGTATGTAGTTCACTCCACATGAATAGCAACACTTTTGGATACCTATCTGAACTGAGGCTAACCCCTGAGCAGTTGGAGGATATACTTCTCACTGCTTTATAATTGTAAGTATAATAATAAAACGGGAAATTGATCAGAAGTAGAAGATGACAATGGTAATGAATACATGAGGTAGGAATATGTGTCAGAACTACACAAAGGATCTTTTTTAAATGGTCCAGCTACTCACTCTGTGGAGGTGCTGCTGGCGCAATTTAAAAGCACTTTTATTGTAAAATACTGGAATGTAGCCCAGATACACAGGGATGTGTTCAGCTTGTCATTCAGAGCCTATTCTATCAGATACTAACATTTTCCAATTCAGAGGATAGCAAGTCCAGTCCTGAACATCGATTCCTGAACAGCAGGAAAATCTTGATTTTGGACTTTATCTGCATTTTCTTTGATTTGCCAGGTATTTGCCTGGTAAGTATTTGGCTACAGCATTCTTTTTAAGTGCTTTTCTTTCAGAGAATTTCCTTGTTTCATACAGTCTGATTAATTCAATATGCAAATTAGACATTTGGAGAATATATTTTTATATAAATATGTATATATATGAGCTTCTTACTGAACTAAGGTACTTTCTTAGAGCAAAACTTCTTATTTTCTGATGCTATCAGGAAAGAAGTTTGGATGTTTGAATTGCCAATGAGCATACTATACTGGGACTAGATTATATCATTACAGTTGAGACCAAGAGATTAGATAAGATAAAACTGAACGTTGTAAGAACATGTGTGGTTCTTAAAATTTAATTCATCTATTACATTACATTTTCACAGGCACTGTAAATTGCCATTAATTTTCCATCTTGTGATTTTGGCATTAAATTATGAGTGGAAGCTTGATTTAAGAAAAATTCCACAAACCCAAGGGATTAGAAATCCCAGAACTGCCATTTGACAGCATTTAAAAACAAAGGAAATCATCAGCCTAGGGTGAGATGTATAAATCAGAAAACAGCATAAAGGTAAGTAGAAACAGTCCAAAAGAGTAAATAACAAGATCTATGAAAGAAAGTCACAAGGAAGTAAAAATACTGCTTAAAAATATAACATTCTATGGCAGGCAAAAAAAACCAAAACAACAATACAGTATGGATGTTCAAATAGAGGCAACTAGACCTCTGAAAAACAGAATGTATCAAATTTTAAAGTGTGTGAAGTCTACAAGATCATTCACAGGATACATAAAGCAGAGGACAAACTGTTTACCAATAAAGAAATAATGGACAGTACTATAGAGACAGATTCATAGATAATAAGCACTAAAATGAATGGGGTACTTATTAATTTAAGCAAGTTTGAAGTTATATTAGGTAAAAAAAAAAAGCCAAGCTAATAGAAGTAAAGGATGAGATTTCAAAAGTTAGGAAGTAAGAAAAGTTAGAAAGCTGCACATGCAGCGTATTCATAAAGTATATAGAAAATATCAGCTTAAAAAAAAAAAAGAAAAGAAAGAAAAAAAAAGAAAAAGAAGAGTGTCTAAAGGGAGAATGTTCTCATGCATCATAACAATCCCAAGTTCTCACTATCAGAAGGGTACTTTCATAGCAGAGGACAGTATTATGTCAGAGACTGAGGTTATCTTTCAAGAGAGTTTTCAGAATACAGAAGGTCAGGTGAGTACGGGAGAGCGTTTAAAGAACCCAGTGACTCTATGATTCATGCTCTTGTAAAGTTCAGAAAACTCAAGACAAAGGCTAAAAGAGGAGCCAGATAGTCTTACGGTTTAGAAATTGTTGAGTAAGTACAAGAACCAGCACAATGGATTCATTTGCTCATCAGTGAGGGAAGAGCATGGAATCCAGAATAATTAATTATAAAATAATGCAAATTTTCCCACAGCTAGCAAGCAGATAAGCCACAAGAAAAAAATAACTATAACTTTCCTATCATCAGATACCAGGTATTTTCCCTGTTGGTGCTGTGTCTCTGCGAGCGTTCTGTGTGTTGGTATGTGATATGCGATAGTCATGTACATAAGCACATATGTATATAAGCACATATACATGTAGTGTATATGTGTGCTCTGTATGCGTGTGTCTACTGGGGATATTTATTCACTCCCACTACTGGTTGAACCTGGGCCATGGAGCTGCAGCTGCTTCTTGGGCTTTCAGATTCAGCTCAGTATGTTCTTCCCTGAACGAAAACCAAAGTAGATGATGCTTTTCAATGATAGTGTTGAAGTTTTAGTTAAAAATTACACTATATGTAAGCATAAGGCTGCTGATGATTTATTTAGACACAGGCATTTGATGAAAGTAGGTTGAAAGTCTATATTTTATTAAGCTTGATTAGACTGGGAGGAAAGATGTAGATCACAGCTTCCAGAATTTCTTGGAAGTGACAGCACCGGTTCTGTGGCAGAAGACTTATTTTATGCAAAGCAAATAAACTAGGGTTGACTCCACTGCATTTAAGTTTATTAATCTAAAAGCAAAAGAAGCTTCTTTTGGATCTCCAGGACACAGAACTTTCTTAGGATGGGTGGAATCATCCTCTCCTTTCCTTCTCTTATCATGGAAAGTCCAACAAAGCAGTTGCTTTTAAAGAGCTAAATTTGAAAACAATGCCCCCATTAGAAACCTGATACAGAATAACTAATTAACTTATTGTACTGTACTGTAAAGGCTAAGATAGAACTCATATGCTAGGTCATTTTTCTGTGGCTGTTCTTGTCATCACTGCTGCTTGGCACAGAAGTAAGTTAATTGCCGCTAAATAATTAATACTAGTGTACAGTTCAAATAATGACATAAAAATACAATGAAAATAGTATGTATCTGCCTCTTTGTCAATAAATGCATTAATAAATAAATGATAATATATCATAAAAAAGAAAATCAACGTGCCCTTAAAAATATGTTTTAACTTTTGGTCAGGCCATTGAACTAGATGATCATTGAAAGTCCCTTCCAACTGAAAATGTTCTCTTCTAAAACCCAAACCAAACCTCAAAACTAGCAAAAATGCTTTTTACCAGGCAAATAATCTGGGATATACTTAGACTGGGCACGAATCTTCTTAAGGTCTTAAAGTCTGATACATAGCATCCTGGACAACCATCGTTGCATTCTTTCCCAAAGGTAAACTTAACTGTCATATTACGTTTTGACCGTACTACTCCTCTCAGAATGTTGTCACGATTTAATGTTCTTTAGCCTGTTTATTTTCTGTTCCCCCCTAATTTATACCAATTGATTCTCAGGTCCAAATTGGCTTTAAGCTGCAGTTAGTTCTTGGTTCTAGTGCTGTTCCCATCCCTCCACTTCATTTTTTTTCATGGGATCATGGTAAGGCTTACAGATATGGCCATTTTTCTTGCTTTCAGTCATAACTTCCAAAATGTTGTTTGCAATTTTCAGTGTACAGGCCTGACTTTTTAATCACAATACTGCACTGACATCATTGCGCAATTTGGTGTAAACAGTACTCACTGTGTCTCAATTGCTGATGTGAAACTGCATTACAAACATTGTTCATAGACAATCATTGAGTAAATAAGATGCTCTTTTTAATGTCTACAAATACATCTCATTTAATTTAAGGAAAAGTTAGTGGAAGGGGGAAAGAAGTACTTTGCACAGACATTATGAAACTATACTCACTTTAAGCAAAAATAACCCTCTTAGCTCATCAAATCAGAATGGATTTGCTTTTCATATTGGTCATCTTCACCTCTTTCCCTACTCAACCTTTTCCCCCACCTTTACAGTGCCAGACAGATTTCTGACTTGACTGATGTTTTCAGATATAAACACTGCACGAAGAGCAAAGACCACACAAAACATAGCTACCTGCGCGTACATTGTGCCTACAGAGGCAAATTGGAATGGGCAGAGGTGATGGCTAGGGGTGAATACACACCTGGGCAAATTCTTTCATCTTCTACTACAAAGTCTGTCTGCCACCATAAAGTGATCAGCTGAATAACTGTATCTGATTATATAACTCCTCTCATTTCAGAAAAAAAGGAAGGAAAAAAGGATTTTGCATATAAAAAGGATTAAAAGTTCATGGAATTTGATTCTACTATTGTTCAAAAAGAAAAACATCTGATCCTACCTCTTCACAGGCGGTCCTGAAATCCATGTGCTATGACACAGCAAGTGATATTTGTCTAAAATGGAGAGAAAGATTTCATTAGAATGAAAAAGATATTGCAAAAATAAAAGTTACCTGTCTGAGCTGAGCGACTGCACTTCTCTTTGTTAGGTCCAGTTATAGTCATTGCTTAAAAAGAGAAATGATTAAAGTTGCAGCAGGATTAGGAAGCGTGAGGTATTAGAAGCTGCTCCTGTTTCTTACAAAGTACACAACCTGATTATATAGAATATAATAAAAGGAATGCTTATGTCCCCACAACCTTCTCCTCTCCACAGGGCATTCAAACTTACTTTTCTTATTTCAACTATAATTTTTTTTTTTGGTTGCTTTTATTTTTTGCCCCCCCCCAATATTAAGAGTATACTGGAAAGTAACAGAAATTGAGACAATTAAATGTTGCTCTTCAGAATACACTTTCTCTTCTAAAAGACTGTTGTTTTTTTTTCTCTCCCCTAATTAAAAACCATCACGCATCAATAACTTTTGTCTCACATTTTTAATGTCTCCAAGTAAGTCAGTGTCATTTAAGTGTGCCTACTTTGCAGAAATATTTATGAGCTGAAAAAACAAATGTTAGAAAGTCAAGAATATGTGTGAATGCTGGCAAAATGTCACACCAAATCCTGTGATTATTACTTTGCCTGGCCTTTACCGAAAGTCTGTTCATCCCAGCGCACACTTATGCATGCATTTATTAATGGTATAAAGCCACTGGAACAGGCTGTTATCAGAGGATAATAACAGTGTCCTGCTGTTGGTTCTGCAATAGAAACACTCATGTATCACCCAATGACATTTCCAGTAAACACTTCTGGGCAAAAGAGTAATTGCATTCAATGGCTAGCGAATTGAAACCTATACCAAAATCCTCCCCATCAAGCATTTTACTGCTGTTCTGTGTTAATTATGTGCTTATAATTATTTGCATAAATATAGTATTAAAAGCTCCCACACAAAAATTGCCCCATTAGCCTAAGCTTAAAACAAAATGTAAAAACTATACCTACAAAAATGCAGGTCTTAATACTAAAACATCTTCATTTGTTTTGCTGCCATGGATGCAGTTTCATTAAACCCAAGCACACATACACATACACATAATGTTCTGTATTTACTGAGCTTTGCTTGGTTCACAGCCTGTGCTCTATGCTAGCAGAGCTAGCCTAGGTTTGATAGGTTACAAAGCAGGAATTTAAAATGGACCCATCATCATTCCTTCGTTTATCAGCTTCGCAAGTGCACCAAGATTCAATAAAAAACTATACCTGTAACTCTGCTCTCAAGGTGCTCATAAAAAACAAGGTTGCTACTACAGTCTTGAAGATTTTCCCTCTGGTGCGATAGTCTTTGTGCAATGAAGTATGTTTCCTTGTAATTTTTATGAACTCTCTTTCCAGATGCTGACTAAACTCTAGTGGGAAAGAAGCTTTAGTCACCTTAACAAAACGTCCTCTGAGGACTTTTTAGCCTTGTGGGACTATAAAAGCATGTACCTTTAAAATGCAAACTGAAGTACTGCACAGAGTCCTCCTTTCTCAGGCCCTGGTTATGTCAGGTCAGAATTCCTAGTGCCATTAAAAGTGCTTTCACTTATGTTCTGCCTTTTATTAATAAAGTTCTAAAAAGCTTCGGTTTGGGCAACTATGGTTCCACAGTCAACGACAATTCCTCTTTGATTCTTTTATAGCTACTCTTTGATCTAAATCATATCTAATCCAGGTAATTTCTACAACTCAGTATTACTCCATTTTCTTGATTTTCTTCTTTTTGTTGGTTTTATTTATTACAAATTTATTTACTTATTTTGGAAATATTTGTATTACCACATAGAAGAACAGTAAGGAACAACTAGGCTTCACAGGATTATAGACAATTGTACACACAACTCATAATCTAAAATAGCTTCTAATTCTGCTAACAATTTAGCAATCTTGGAAGTATGAAGTTTCATGTGAATACAAAATTCTTTCTTAAAAACCCCTTTAAACCTTCTTTTTTAATCCTTTAAAGAAACCAAAAAATAGGTGAAATAAAATATACAACAAATACTCTCCTGACAGCCATCTCCTACCTAAATAACTTCTCTGGTTCTCACAGAAAAGGTTTTTCACAGTTTTCTCTGGGAAAGCTGGTAATAGGCAGTTTTTCATTGTCTGTAACAACAACTTTATTTAAAATATTGTCTAAAATGTAAAGCTTGCACTACATAATTCTCAACAAAAAATCACACTCAGGCATTCAGCAACTCAGTTACCAATCTTTGCAGTATAGCTGGCTCTGCTTCTGTATTCCTCTATTTCCTATCGATATTGTCTATAGCTGCACACAGAGAACTTAAGCCCATTATCAATGTTCTTTTTCTGACTATCAGCAGTTTTATAACACTTGATATTTTAGACACAGCATATAGATGGTTTGCTTTCAAAGTGCATTACCTCATAAATCAGCTCAGAAACATCACTGTTTCCAGCATTTACATACCAAATAAACACTCTAGATGATTAAGTTACAGGAATACGTATCATGAATCATACAGAAATTCTGTGATCTTATGCTGGTAAAATGCACCAAGGATTAGTAACTGTCTCCTCCTGTAATACATTAAAAAAAGGGTAGAAAATCTAAAACTAAGTAATTCTGAAAATAAAACATTTGTGAAATGATAAACTGTGAAAGACACTGCTGACAGATATCCCTAATCAGCCTCTGGCTAACCTATGCAAGCTCCTTATCTCCAAACCACCACCACTTTCACTTGAGGACCTTTCCAGCTCTCCTAGGAGCTTCCTTCAGTAGACAGTCCACTGGTTACCAGCTTAAAGCCCCCTTCAGATGCAGCAATCTTTTGTCATATACTTTTTTTTTTTCTTCCTTTACCCTTAGGTGTCTTTGGGACCAGAAAGTGAGAAGGGAGCTGCCTGTGGCTTTGAAGGGAGGAGGTGCAGAGTAAACAGCAACGTCAGGACAGACAAGGTGTGCAAGCACACGGAGGGGAAGGCCTGAGCAGCATGCAAAGAGAAAGAATGGCTTCAGTGAGGCTTCCTCTGAAAGTGCTGGGAATCACTGCAATCAAGATATGTAAACAAGCAAGCTCAGGAAAGTTGCTTTCCTTCCTTTTGACTTGATTTGCAATCTGCACATCCTCCAAAACTGAGTTACCAAACTTACTTAGTTCATCTCTGCTGATAGATGCAAAGGATGTAACAAAGGTTGGTAACAGAATTTGACACTTCTTTGGCAGAACAAGCAGCTATTCAATACTGCAAAAAAATTTACTGAGCAATATTATTATGGCATTTGTGTTCTGAAGGGAAATCAATGGCTAAAATAAAACAGTAAAGTTTAAGCATGTGGCAGCCCTCAGAGACAGCGCTTCATTCAGGATAATGCACTGAGTACTTGAGCTATGCTCTGGTCTTCTTATAACAAATCAGGTCATATTCAAGTGGTAATTTCACAAACTACTTCCATGACTGAATACTCCAGTATACTTAATAAGATTGCAAACAAAAAAAACAAAACCAAAAACAAACAAACAGAAAAATTAAAAAATTCATGTGCACAAAACAGTAATAAGAGGCACTTTGCAAAGTGTTGGGAATACCACAAGCCAAATAAAATACTATTGAAGCAACAGCAGAAATGCAGCAGGAATAGTAGGAAACACTACATTCTCAAGGTAACTGATACAAAGTAAGAACACAATACTGTATGCAAGTTCATGGAAAAATTAGGTATTATCTAATGCAGTTCAATTCAGCATATGGTATTACTGCAGCTTCTATACTTCTTACTTGCCAGAGATAGATCACAATAAATTCTTATTGCCTGAGAACTGTCTCAATTGGTAACTGGGTAATGGACTAAAACCATGTTTCAGAGGCACAAATATCAGATCTGCAAGTAATTGTAATCAAGTTAACTACTAAACTTCATGTTTGCTTTTTCAAGTCATTCTTTTGCCTCTGTTTTTACGAAGATCTTTAATGCTCTACATTTTGGAGAAGTCTGAAGGGAGTAATATCTGTCATTTCTGTGTGTGCTAGGAAATGTAACATACACATTTTTAACTCTGCAAGGGCTGGGGTTTTATTTGGGTATTTTAGCAATAATTAAGAAACAAACCAAACCCAAAAAACAAAAAAAAAAACAACGAAACCCCAAAACATTTATATTGTAAATAGGAAAAGTAGGCTTAGAAATTATCCTTAGGTGTACCATAGCTGGTCCTTTGTGCTTTAAGGAAAAGAAAAATATGCTGTGGAAAAAAGAGTCATTGCTGTAAATGCAAATTCCATGAAGGCATATTCATTCCATCTGGCTTATCACAGAGCGTTTAGTACTGGAAGAGTAGTCAGAGGAATGCAGACAGCACAGTAAATCAAAGGAACAGTTTAGATTAATAAAACTCTATTCAGTTACTGGTTTCAGAACAGCTGAATTATATTTCATTTGAACACTGAGTTACTTATGTTCAGTTAACATAATGATTTTTAATAATTTATGATAGTAACATACTGGACTCATCTGGTGAAAAATTTCTGAGTGAACTGGGAACAGTGTCTAAGTCCAAACACAGCCTCATACTTCTCATACAGTTCAATACATGAAGAGGCATCTATATATACATTTCACAGAATTACAGGTTTAATAAATTAAAGTTGAAAGATGCTTATAGAGCTGGTGGCCCCTAAGATGCACGTACTTCAATCTACCTGGTAATTCAAGGACTGAGATGAACTTTGAACTCAGCAAAGCTGTGCACTTCAGCAGCAGTGAGGAAAATACCTGACAAACCTATTTAACAAAATGTCCAGCTCTTGGCAAAGCTAACGCTTCAAAAGAAATGAAGCTGCAATTAGTAGCTGACAAGGCTTTTAATGTTTCTTTCATTTTACCTTGGTTAAAACAAGAATGATATTTACCTACCAATCGTTATTTATTCTGTTAGCTGCAAGCATTTCTGATCAGCATGCCCAATTAAGAATTCACTGTATAAATTTTATTTTTTTTTTACAAGAATCAGTGAGCCACAAGGCAGTATTAACTGAATAAACGTATCTTGGGCTTCTGTTTGTTTATCTGGTACTCTTTGGGCTAACAACTATCTAGCGCCCCCCAGAACAAACATCCGCAAATTGAGCTAATGAATAACCCAGTCTTTTCTGGCTTGGCAAAAGCACACTGATGTAAATAGCAAAAAAAAAAAAAAAGAACAATGCAACACGCAGTCTTTCAAGGGGGGAAATGCAGTGTTACAGGTGAATTGTCTGAATAAGGAGAGGTTAAATGCCAATGGTCTGCCAGTGCATGTCTTTATGTGAAATGCTCTATGGCAAAATGGAACAAAAAAGTTTGGCTTTGGGTCAAAGCCTGGAATGTTGTTAGAAAAAAACAAACCTTGTGTCTCGCTTTTCCAGTGATACCTTTTAGTGATTCACTAGACATGTCTAAATATAATTATGTACTTAATTCCAATGAGGTAGTGCAGATGTCAGAGCCCAAGCAGGGATTAAATGTCTCTTCATTCTTAACTGCTCTGGAGGCTGCATGAACTGTGTCATGATTTAGACTATGTTTCAGGTTTGTCTAAAAGTGCCTTGTAGCAAAGATGAACAGAAGTTCTTTTCTGATTATCTGGCACTGCAGTACAGTTTTTCTCTCCATTATCTCTCAACACAGAATTTCCTTATAAAAGAGATACTGACACTCCTCTGCCAAGGCAATTGTTTCCCAGTCAAATATAAATTTCATGCCTCTGGCACTATGCCAAATGCTAGTAGTTTGGAAATAGACCTTCCACATCATGTTGCATCTTTTGATTACACTTAAGTTTTAAAAATAACCCAAACAATATTGCACCAATCTCCTACAGGAGGTTACAAAATAAATTAATAGTTATAAACACTCAGGACACTTTAATTTGGGAATTGCTCACATACTAAAGTAAGCTAAAGACAGGAATGCTTCCACTTCTTCAAATGCTGAGCATGCTTTTCCAAATTAACATGCAGGTAAGATAATACTTAGTGGCAAGGTCAGTTTAATGTAAGTTTTGTCTTTGTCTTACCTCCAACTTTGAACGTTGACCCAAGGGATCAATATTGGGATTGTTCAACATCTTTGGACATGGACAGTGGGACTGAGTGCACCCTCAGCAGGTTTGCTGCTGACATAGTGTGTGATGCAGTTAACATGCTGAAGGGAAGAGATGCCATGCTGAAGGGAAGAGATGCCATCCAGAAGGACCTGGACAGGCTCTAGAGTTGGGCCAGTGCAAACATCATGAAGTTCAACAAAGCCAAGTGTATCTGGGTCAGGGCAATTGCAAGCACAAATACAGGCTGGGTGGAGACTGTCTTTAAAGCAGTCCTGAGAAGAAGGACTTGGGGGCAGGCACCGGTTGAGGAGAAACTCAACAGGACCCAGCAATGTGTGCTTGCAGCCCAGAAAGCCAATCATTTCCTGGGCTGCACCAAAAGAAGCATGGCCAGCAGATCGAGGGAGGAGATTTTCCCCTTCTATTCTGCTCTTCCACCTGGAGTAATGTTATCAGCTGTAGGGCCCCCAACACAAGAGGCATGTGGACCTGCTCGAGCAGTCCAGAGGAGGGCCACAAAGATGGTCAGAGGGCTGGAGCACCTCTCTAGTGAAGACAAGCTGGGAGAGCTGGGCTTGTTCAGCCTGGAGGAGAAAAATTTCAAGACGGGCCTTATAACAGTCTTCCAGTACCTAAAGGAAGACTACAGGAAATCTGGAGAGGGACTTTTTACAAGGGCATGTAGTGTGACAGGGTAAGGGGGAATGGTTTTGAACTGACCAAGGGGACATTTAGATTAGACATAAGGAACAACTTCTTTATGATAAGGGTGGTGATACACTGGCATAGGTTGCCCAGAGAAGCTGTGGCTGCTTCATCAGTAGCAATATTCAAGGCCAAGTTGGACAGGGCTTTGAGCAACTTGATCTACTGGAAGGTGTCCCTCCTGCCCATGGCAGGAAGGTTGGAACCGGATGATCTATAAGGTCCTTTCCAACCCAAACCTTTTTATGACTCTATGATTTATTCAACAGACAACATAATAAAACACACATTTAGCCATGTAAAGTCCAGAGAAACTAGACTTCAGAATCATGTGGTAATAACTAAATTTATATATATTTAAATAGTCATAAAAGTTTCTAACATTTTCCTATGTGACCAGAACAGTATGGATTAATGCAAACTAAGATAAATTGATTCACAAATAGGGAAGTGCAAAAAATCAGTATGACCACTAAATGAAATAAGCATACAAAATATTTTTGAGTTTTATATATGCACAGACTAAGAAAATGTATGTGGCATATATAATAAAGGAGTGTTAAAACACACTTAGTGAAATTGTTTGGCTAAATGTATTTCTTTAGGAAATGGATTCCATTATCAGAAAACTCAGTCACACAATCCCCACTAATCCTAGCTCTTTCATTCCAGATTCAGACTAAGAAACCATGACTGCAATACCAGCACATAATTTACATTTCCCCACTGCTAACAGGACTTTCCCTCAATTTCTGTAGGCAAGTGTATCCCTACTGACTTTAAAAAAAAGTTTTAAATTAATTGCTGTTGATACTTGTGCATGCCATGTTCACTGGGCAGTGTTTGTTTTTATGCTTAAAATAATCAAAACAATAATGCAAAGTTAACAACAAAAATTAAACCAAGATTAAATAGAGACATGACATCAGACTTAATACAGAAGATGTTCATTGGATTAAATGAATGTTTTTCTTCCAATTTACAAGTATATATAGTAGCACATATTTCCATTTCGTTATTTGACTGAAATGTTTCCCGTATACCAGGGAAAACACAAACTAGGATTTTTCAATTGATACGACACCATTTCTGCTCATATGCTGGTTTGAATCAGAAACTTGATAGAGTTTGAACTAACAAGATAAGCATAACTGAAAGAAATGTCAAAGTCTAATCTCAGAGAAATTCAGAAGTTTCATTAACTTCAATGAAAACAAAATGACAAGTCATTTTAAATTGCCCCAAGACATAAATAAAATCCTAGTTTCATTTGAAAATTCATAACCAAACCAATATTTGAATTTGACCTTCCTTTACTATTTATTTCCTTACTATTTTATCATATTCCTAGTCTACACTCAGAAAATCAAAACACTGTTATATTTAATATTAACAAGTTATATATCACAATGAAATACATTTGTAATTGGTTTGAAATAGAGCAGTGGAAGTATTTTAAATGCTTTCCTATTATGTCCATAGGTGTGAACATTTAAAGTGGACTAAGGCATCTCTGTGCTGAAGATGAGCTGTTTGTTGTGTCAGGTCATTGATCCTTTAATGTCACTGATTTTCTTCATGGCTTTTTTTTTTCCTTCCTTTTCTAAAATATGAATTTACAGATTTTTCATAAAGAATCAAGTGAATAAAAAATGAATAAATTGAAAAATTAATTTATAAAAGTATTTAAATTAATGTGATCGAGTAACCATTTAATAGCTTTAGACTAAAGTCTAAACTGCAAGTTAGTTCCTACTACCAGGTCCTGTGATCAACAGCAACCTTCCTGCTAAGAAGCATGCACACACTTTCAGTGGTCACCATTAAAAACCGTGCATTTGTTTGTGATCGCTGGGACATCCTAACTATGGCAGAGAGCACCTTTATTGCAGTTGCTGCTACAGTGTTGCCTTATCTGCAAAACTGCTTCTAAAGTTTACCATTAAGCACCAATTTTCCTCAGGTAAAGTTAAAAATAAAAAAATAAAAAAATAATCCATTTCAAATAGTTGCCAGTGAAGGAAGAAGGAATAATCCTGTGCCTTAACTAGGAAATTCTAGCCATCAGAGATATATCATGATCATGGTTTGCATGGCCTTTACCACATTTATCTTTTTTCAAAGCAAATACTTCTATACAGAAGAATTCAGTACTTACAGAAAACAAACACCAACAAGTTGGCTCAAAATTAATCAACGTAATTAGATCTTCCACTTGAGTTTTTATATGATTGCAGCAAAAGCCTCTTTAACTTCTCTGGAATCCAGAAAATGGGAATTTGTAGCAGTACTGCTGTAACATCATCAAGTCAGGTTTATTTATTGTCAAACTGTTCCTCCAGTAGTACATTGTCAAAATGCATAAAAAGAGAACTTGAGATATGCAAAATATGCCACACAGGAAAACAGCACTTAAAGAACTGTAAAATTAAAATAAACAAAGTTAAGTAGCCAGTGAGAAACAATGCTAAGCAGAAAATATCCCTATAAGAGCAGCACCCCTCACTGAAAATCTGGATGGAACTGAACTGGACTGCATTGGTGAAATGGTCATCTTAGCTGTCCACACAGCCTTTCTTGCAGGTTGTTAATCCTGCCATAGAGGTGTAGTAATAAATTGCTAAGAAACACCAACTACAGCCTCCTCCACTTTTAAAAACTGAGGTAGATTCAGGCTAGTGGTAAAATATGCCGGTCCAGGAACACTGAGACACCACATAATGACACCCAGGCAGGGCAGACGTAGGTGGGCAGCTCACTGAGAACCAGGATGTCAAAACCTGAAACTCATGAGAAATTTTTCTTTGTCTGTAAAAGTCTTGGACATGCTCATAATGCAATATAATATGGGTGGGACTAATATCAGTAACTCCTTCTATGATTATCTTTCACACTCTACTAAATGCAGGTGTGAGTCAATAAATGTAGATGAGAGAAGATGAGAAAATTAATGTGTAAGTCAAGCAGACTGGAAGATGCTGAATGTCATGTTGAAAAAGTGCTACCAGTAATAGAATGAGAAGAATGTGAAACAGAATCTGAAACTTGATAGATCAGCAGAAAGGAGATAGGGTAGGCCAAACTGAGGAAGGGTTTGGGTGACGGGCAAGTTGAGGAATGACGAAGAAAGACACAGCCTGAGGAGAGTGAAAATGAAGGTCTGTAACTACCACAGAGCACTGGCCCCCAGGGAAATGTACCCCAAAATCACACCAAAATTCCACAGGGATAGTAGCATACACCCATTTTACTGTAAAGAATACTAAATTAAGCAGTGTCAGCAAATTTAATGTATATACCATTAAGCTATTAAATACGGATTTAGCCTGTACCAACCAGTACTCTCCAAAACAACAGACTACATGATTTAGTAGTTAGTGTAAGGATTATTCTCAATATACAATTATCTTACAGCCACCTGACTTCAGAGGACAGGGTAGTTGAATACCAGCGATGTAGGCTGTCTTACGCAGCTACCCTCAAAGCCAGAAGCCATTTTTATTAATAATGATAAATGTAAACTAGGAGCTTCATCTTTTGGAAACTCACAAGAAGTGCCAGAACATTGCAGCTAGAGCTCAAATGACAGCTCTAAAGCTTCCAAGCCTACCTGTGAGAGTATCAGAAGATAGCTCATTATGGGTTACTTTTTTGGTTTTATTTTTCAAGTAGGTTCCAGTGGGAAATTTAGATTGTGATTGTGCAGCTGAAACCAAGTCATAATGTCTACACAAAAGGATGATGGCTTCAGTTTGCATAGCTATGCTTAATTAAAGTATTTTCCAACTTTTTAACTTACCTGAAAGATTTTAAACATAAGTCTTCAAATCAAGTGGGACACAAGTTTAAATAATTCTACTGATGTCTCCAAAAGCCACAGATATAGTGGTGTACATCTATATTGGTACACTAAACAGTACCAAAGACATCTGCACTTCAAACACAGTCACTGAAGTAAAGCAGGACTTTTGCTCGTCTTTTTTACTTTCCATGACTCTCAGTCAAGAGAGTAGGGGAGAATAGAGAGTTCAGGTCACAATTCCTATACTCACTTTAAAATCTATTTTGAGGAACAGAAAGATTAGTTTAAAGACTCCATCCTATTCCTGTGGGGATATGGAACCAGGGGGATGTATGCGGTTCTTTTTCAGCACACTTTTTCCCCAGGGTAATGGAAGTAGGAAACAAAATTCTCAAACTATCCACAAAGTTTGTGTGTTAATAAATGTAACACAGTGCCAGTCCGAGAAGACTGATGTAAAAAGCATAAAAAGCATAAAAAGGGGAGAGAAAAACATTACAGAAGAGGGAAGAGATTGTTTATAAGGGGACTGAAAGAAAAGTGGAACACATTTTTAAAAAATCATTTGCAATTCCCCAGTACATACTATTTTTTAAAACTGTATACAAAAGTCAGCTTGATCAAATCCATATATAGTAAGAGAAATTGTATTTTTTTTTTTCACCAGCAGTATTCCATATTCTAACTATGGCTGGTAAGCTGAAGGGAAAGTATTTTAGGTATATGAAAAACCTAACTTCAAATTTTGTTGTTTTTTTTTTACCTCCTCTACCCTCAGCAGATCTGAGGAAAACAAGGTTAAACTTGGAGAAAGAGAAGTCATGTAAACCTTAGGAATAAGGTGACTATAAGCAGTACTGTTGAGAAGAGAGGGTCAGAGATGCATTAAGAGATACTTTCCTTTTCTGAATGATTATGATAACCATGTTGTACTTTAAAAAGTCTTTTCATGAGATTATCAGAATTATCAAAGTTCATTGCTTGTGACATGCCTATTGAAAACAAATTACTGAAGTGCAGCTTTGCGTACTGAGTCACAAATGCTTAAAAACATCCTTTATCATTTTAGAAATATTCAAGTGAAAGAGAGATATGTAAAGAAAACAACCTCTGTACAGAAGTCCAGTGACAAGCTGAATTAAAGCAGTTTAAGTAAATGTTAGCACAAGACACTGATGCAGGAAATTAATATGGGTGTTGTGGGGCTGTGCAAAATGCTTGAGGATCTGGGATTTGGCAAACCTGTCACAAAGGAATGATTAAGGCAGGAAGCTCAGCTAAATTAAGACCAAGCAGCAGAACAAAATACATGACTATTTTTAGAAACTGTTGACGTCCACATAGCCCAGGGAAAAAACTGGTCTCCTAGTTTCAGTGTAAGTGACAGCAATGCCATCAGGGCAAGCTACAAGGACACAGTGAGAGTAAACGGCAGACAAGTTAAATATGAAGCATATACAGGACAATGAGAAATGATAGCATAGCAGAAGCTCTGGAAAACTCATGTCAAGAACTCTGCTGCTCAGAATCCCCTTTTGCCAGTTAATGAACATGGCAAAGTGCAAGTTAGACTAGGAAATCTTGGTATCAAGTAGCTTTATATGAGCTTGAAACTATGCAAGAGAAAACCAATGTCAGTATAAATACTGATATTGAGTGGGAATTCTTTATGATGGTTCTAGCTTCAGAAGTGTTGTTCTATGCTTGTCTGATACTTGATCATAGTTTAAAATAATTATTGATAAAGCATAACTGACTGAGTCTGATTCAAAAATTCAGTGAAAACTAGAATGCTAAAGAAGTTATTAGAGAGTGTTTCACTCTTTGGAAAAGGCTTCTCCTTTGAAAATTGCAATTTCTTTAGTTAACTGATGATACTACCTCTCAGAGCAACAAGCACAGTTTCCACATTCTTTCATTTCTTCATGGTTTTAACAGCCATAAGTGTCTGTTTAAAACAATGGTTCACTCAATGAGAAATATTTTGGTTTAAAACAGCTTTTTTTTTTTTTTTTAATTTTCCCTCCCTAAAAATAGCAGCAGTTTTAACAATCATTAACAGTCAAGCTATAAAATATCATGAAAGTTCAGAAGTATTGCCATGAGAATTTTAAGCTACCACTTGAACATAAGCATAGAATCATAGAATAGATTCAACAGATTTTCTGGAATCATAGCATGATTCCGGAAAGATCATAAGAACTGACAAGTAGTAAATATACACTGAGTCCACAGTTTCTTTGGAGTCTTACAATCATGTTGTGGAAGAAACTGAAGAAAGAGGACACATCCACATCTGTTAAGAACACAGGAGTAAAAACCTTCATCACTTAATTTTATTTCCTTTGAGATTACATGTTAATATATCAAAAGATTAAAAAAAAAAAAAAAAGCCTGTCCTTATTATATGCAGTCTCATGGTCTTCTGCTACCTCCTCTGACTTTTAAAAGAGACTGTCTTAGAGAAAATCAATATTACTCAATCAATCTGCTGCCATTAACTTGCAGCATAATGTAGGAGAAAACAGTAGGCAACACCTTCTCGATATTAGTAGTGTTATGTATAAGATTTTTAAGAGGACCTTAGAACAGCAGTGAACCCCTCAAAAATGGTTTAAGATTTGTCAATCAAATGAACTTTTTTGTTCTCCTTCATGGAAACAGAGCAGGAAGACAAAGCTTATATTTTAAGACATCCCCCAACAGACTGCTGGCGTGTACGTGCTCTCTTAGGCTGGCAAATTACGCTAGAGTGTACTGATCGTCTTTAGAAGGGACAAAGACAATGTCTGTGGTCTGCTTTTATGGAAACTTTTTATATGGGTGCAAATAATAATGTAACAAATATTACTCCAATAAAAATAATAGCAGTAGTGCACACAATACAGTGCCATGCATGGTCAAAGAACTATCCCATCATTACAAATTCTAAGTAACCGGCTAAAAATAAGTCTTTCGCTGAACAGAGTTCTAGCATCATGGGATTTTTCAGACTTTTTCAGTCTTTTTGACAAAACTCAGCTCCCTTAGTAATTCCTCCTTCCCTGGACTACTTTGCTGTAAACCTTCAAGATACCAACCTTGCAACAGACAATACAAAACCACATTTTCTTACAAAATTATCAGATCACCTTCACTGCATATGCGTATCTCCTACCACTCCTTCCAAGAAGCCTGCTCTGATATGGCTTCTGATCAAGTTTATACGTTTCCTGGGGAAGCAGCTGTGGCATCCCCCAGATATGTCAACCCAACACCAGCTCTGCACAGCATTAGGCAAGGAAGGTCATAGTTAGGAAAAAACACAGGAAGGAAAGATACAACTTCTGTTCTGAGATCTCCTTCCATGTGTAATAGTTTCTCAAGCTTTTAATGGAGGCTTAGGATCAGGTTGTAGAGAATAAGAACATGGGGTGATTATTCACCACCTGGACTTTCAAATGGTTTACATGGTAAAACTCTTTTACTTTTTCCTCAAAGCTTGTAACCGACTTTTTCATTTGCCTCACAAATTTCAAGTTCAGAAACCTACAAAAACTGAGGGAGGTTGTGCATGCTCCATCCCTGGCAGTGTTCAAGGCCAGGCTGGACAAAGCCTTGGGTGGCATGGTTTAGTGTGAGGTGAGGTGTCCCTGCCCATGGCAGGGGGGTTGGAACTAGATGATCTTAAGGTCCTTTCCAACCCTAACTATTCTATGATTCTATGATTCTATGAAGTAATAAGAGTATAATATATCTGTTCATTTAGATACTTTCCCAGAAACTCTATGGTATAGGCCCATTCCTCATTCTGTATTCTGGAGATAATGAGATCTCAGAGTTGGAAGACTTACCAGCCCATGCCTGTGGCTTTTGTTCCCATCTTCTAATATTCATCACTGCAGACCTATAATTCTTTAACTACGTAACGCTGCCATTAGCGGAAATTTGGGTAATAGTTTGTTCAGTGCCTGTTGTAAGCAAGCAGAATTGAACTGGATATATGGATTTTCCTTATATCTTTCCAAAGTTTGATATTCCACTTCAAAATCTTCTTTGCACTGTAACTGACAACACAGGATTCGTGACTCTGCCCCTTTCACTTCTAACCTTTTTGCTTGTGACATCTTACCGCCTCCACAACCTGCCAATATTATCCTTATTATTCTTTTGAAAATTTTATGTCTCACTGCTTCTCTTTTTACAAGCTATATTAGGTCTTGGTTTCAATTTCTGCTGGACTTCCTCCTAAGCTCAAATTCTGACTATTTATGACTGAAAGCTATGTAAAACTGATTGCAGTGTACTTGTTAAGGTTTAAGAGCATCCAATCTAAGATTGCAGTATGAGAAATACCTTACAGTACACAAATATTCAAAAGCTTCAGCTGAAAGAGTTTGTTGCAATATCCTAGCTTCAAGTCCTACAGTTTTCTCATTTCTAAGTTTTTAAGATGAAGTATCACATTTCTAAACTTTTGGGTAATTACAGGTCATTTAATCTTGTGTACACAAAGAGCTTCTTAAACATGCAATTTTTTTCTTCTCCCTTTTAATATTCCAGATAAAAGAATCATCTATCAAAATCAGAAGGGAATTCAAAACCAGAAAACAGTGACAATGGAATCGGAGTGTCTTTCCCAAATCTTAATTAAAAAAAAATACATATATATAAATTTATATACTTGCAGAGCAATGCAACCTAACTTTGAAAAAGTCTAGGTGGAAAGAATTTAGAGAACTGTCCTGTAAAATGCTGAAAAGTCCTGTTTCAGAGAAGAAGGGAAAACTGCAGGATGTGATACATTACAGTCTGCTGTGTAAATTCATTAAAAAAAAAAAATATTTCTCAATATGCAACTCATTTGATGGATGAGCTGTGTCCAGGATGAGACCTACTGCTCGTGGATTATTTTTTTATTATTATGACATCATTACTTAAATGTGCAATCAGCTTATATTACCTCTATTAGAATTCAGGCACTTCTCCAAATTCTTCATTTTTACAACCTTTCTTTGAAAAGGATGAACAATAAACCTGGTAAAGTTTTGTAGGTATTTGTAGCTATCTGTCCTTCAGCTATGATACTGACAAATGACTGTGGTTTATACAATGCAACAGATTTGAAAAACTGCTCTTGTTTTTGTTAAGTCAGTTATAAAGCCAGACTTTACCCCTCTCTATACACTGTGCTTTGTAATCTCCCAGGTAGAAACCTTCAAAGATACTGTTCTAAAATATGGAACAAAGCACCTCAGAAATGTGCTATTTGAGATGAAAAATTAGGGGCCCATTAAACCAGAGCACTGACTAATATTCTCTCTTTTTTTCCTTTACTACTTCTTTCACATTTCACTTATCTAGGCAGGACTAGTCTGCTGAAGCAAAATTAGAATTCCAGAGAGAAGATCTGAACTGCTGAAATGTTAAACATGTCAGCACGTTAGAGATCCACACTTCTGCTCTACAGCAATAAATAGTACAAGGTCTAACTGTCTCTTCCTGATCCTCAGGTGAAAAGAACAATTGATATCAGTCACATTCAGCAGGCACTTATACTGTGTCTTACCCTGGCAATCCAGGCTGAAATTAAATACTGCAAAACCAGTCAGAGACTCTGAAACTGCCTTCTAATGGTAGGTATGGCATATGAATTGAACAAAATGTATATAGCTACCAGATATTAAAAGCATTTTGCAAAAGTCAGTAAGAAACATCACATATTTTCTTATAGATTCTCTTGATAATTGAGCCTATTATGGAAAGAAAATTAAGAAGAAATGCAAATATATATAGTTTAACATGGAAATTATTGTTCAAAACATTTTTGCAGTGTCTGCTCTGGGGTTCAGTGAGTGAAGTGGTCTAATCTCAGTTAATATGCTATAGAAGAACATCTTTCTTTTTCTGTCCATTATTCCTTCACTAAATGAATTCCAAATAAATAAACAGAAACTCCTATCTGCATGTAACATTTACATCCAAAATCCCCATTCAAAAAGGCATGAAAAGCAGGTGCAGATGTATCTCAGGACACAATTGCATTGAATAACATCAGAATGAGCAACACATTTTGATGCAAGTCAGAAATAGGTAATGCAGGTAATATACTGTTGTTTTCAGTGTCCTAACGTTAACTCAGAGTCACCTAACCAAAAGCAAAAGGCCTCCAGCTCTCCAACTATCACTCAAATAGCTCATTTAAGATTAACAATAATCTTTTCATTTTTATCTCTTGTAGATAAAAGGGAATCAGTAAAGGAAATTAATCACAGCAGGATTTGATTCAGGTTCAGCCAACCTTTTTATTAATGAAAATATATTAATTCAGTTGGGTTTTAATAGTAAAGTTGGGGTGAGAATATGGCTATAAACCACAGGCAGAATGACCCTCATCTATCTTTCACTGTCCTCTAACCTTCCAACCCAACCCACCCTAACTCCTCAGCACATGGACAATGCAGGAAACTTGACAACCCAGAGCTTAGCATAAAGTTGTGTGCCACTTCAACAATCACCTCTTTTCCACACTTTCAAATTAATACAGAGGATGGTCAAAGTAAGAGGGTGGAAGAAGGTACTTAAAGAGGGATGACCAAGGACTATACGAAGGCACAGGATGACCGCTCATTTGTCGCACCGAGGCCATAGTTTTCCTTCTGTCTGTGAAGGATGCATTAACGCTACCTAATTTTGTGCAGAGGGACAACCGTGACCTGATAAGACTCAACAGACAGATCCATTTTGTTCTGGGCAGTAGGACTTAACCAGACCACTTAAAGATATATGATTGTACACAGTTTTCTTACTGAATGAATTTTTCTTTATGCTGCCTGTCAGAAACAGTAAAAAAGCTACTCCTTCCTTACTCAATAAAGAAATAAATAGCATTTAAATTGTATTTAGTAATTACAAACTTTATTTATTTTTTTTTTTTACTATCCTATACATCATGCAGCTTGCTGCAAAAACATATTTTTAATTGTTCTTTTCACTGAGGGTATCCTATATGCCATAAAAATTAAAATATTACTGCAGATGGAATTATGGCTACAATTATGGAGGAAGGCTCAGTGCCTTCAGCAATAGAGTAATATAAATGCTACATAATAATTTCATTTCCTCTCCAAATGTTCAGTCAGATTAATTTACACAAGCACATTGCCCTTTCCCTCACACACCACAGAAACAGTTGCCCTGGAGTGAAAGATAATCACTCTTTATACACGATGTCGTACAACTGAATGGGGTGAGACTTTCTCATTGAAAGGCAACAATTGTACGGCCAATTGTTGCACAGATGACTGGATGAAATGGTATTTCTTACATGACTTTGCATCAGCAACATGAAGAAAAATGTTTTTACAAATGAAAACCTACATGTGAAGCAGCTAAAATAACACTGACCAATTTCACTGGGAAAGGGAAAACAATGACCAAACACAGTAAACTAAAACACAGTGCTAATACTGTTTTTTAAATATATGGTGTATATTAAAGTTTAGCATAAAACACAGCATTCAGCATGAAGAATAAAGTCACTCTGTCTTTAATAGTAATGTAGCTGAAAGCATTTGCTGTTTTAAAATGTTATATTGCAATGTCTAACACTAATATTCAGAAGACTGGGCAGGCATTTATTTTCATGTATTCAAATGTTCATAAGTAATAAGATTTACTCTGAATATGGAATGAATTAGATACATCTTACACATCACAGGCTATTTAATGTTTTAAAAGAATATGATTTTGGTAATGACCATATTGCATAATTTTCTGTCCATTTTACTAAATCAGATGAAGTTAAACAATGATGAGAAAATATATAGCCATATATCTGATATCTGAGAGAAACCCCGGGTAACTTACAAGTGGCAACACTTAATTAACTTCTCCTGTATTTTATTTGTTCTCAAATTTGTTCTTTATGAATTCTGCACAAATCTACCAGACACCAAGAATATTTTACAATTCCTAGTTATGCTTTATTTTTTCAGAGTTTCACAGATGAAATTTTGTTTCTGATGACCTCAGTGGAAATGTTGCCATTATCTTGAAAGACACTAAGAGCTTCACATTTCTTAGCAAGCTATTCCTGTTTAACAGGAATGTGTTGACCCTCGCTGTATTTTCACATACCCATTAAGATCTTTAAAGCTATAATAACTGACAGAACTAAGGAATCACCCCCTAACCCCTGATTCTGTAACATGGCATTTTACACAATGGTGCAGTCATGATACTAAAGCCCCCCTCAGTTTCACTTACACCACACTTGTGAGAACATGTTGTGAGAACAGGGACTGCTGTTGGGAGAAGAGTCTTCTGTATTTGTCCTTCACTGGGAGACCAACATTCCACTAGCCTGACAATCTACCTTCTACAAGCCTGACAATCTACCTTCTACAAAGTATATCACAGTAAATATAACTAATGTTTTCACTTGCATAATTGACAGTAATGACACTTCGTTTCATAGTAATTGAACAGGCATCTGTTACAACCCATCAAAAGAGCCTCGCCCACCAAAATGCTTAAGCAGAAATAACACATACTGAGTCTTAAAAGAAACTATCATTCATTATGACTAATATAATGGTAATATGTAGCAATATTAAACCAACATGCTTTAAAATTATCAATTTTATTTCAGATTAAATAGGCACAAATTAAGATTATGAATTTAAGAAATAGCAAAAATGAACACATTATCTCAAGTGAAAAAAGTCAATATTTTCATTTTTGTGGCCATTAATGGTGATTCAACTGCACTACGATGCTGTTTTATAGGGTTCTATTTCAATTTATAATCCTGTATGTGCTTATTTTTGAGACTGAATAATTTTTATTTATTTTTGAAATTTATGGCACCTAGTCAGTTGCAAATTTACTACTAAACTAACCTCATTAAAAGGAGATCATGCCCATTTTTTTAAAGAAATGTGAATTGAAAAAAATGTTCAAAGACCTTTATCAGTTATGTTTTATCATCTGTACTACAAAGTTCATTCTGGGGCCAAAACAAGGGCAAGCTCTCTGACACGTATGAAGCTATATGTTAATGGCAAACCCAAATTCTTTCTACCTGTCTTTCTATTTCAGTTTTGGAGACCAAATCGTTATGGTAGATTAAGCAAGATTTGGATCAGCAAACAATGCTTTAGAACTAACTCTCTTAATCTTTTGTGATATTTGCATCTTAGTCACTCCGTTTACAGTAATAAGTAAGCAATAAACGCACTAGCAGAGATGTGTCATAGAAGGTGACAGCAAAGAAATTACTGTGGAAGTTGATAGTAAACATGACAAAAGTCTGAAAGAGAAAAGAATAATTTTCTCAAATTTGATCAGTCATATCATTGTTATCCTAAATTAGATTCAGTCTATGATTATCAATCCATAGGCACCAAAGCAGTATCTTTTAATTTCACTTCTGTGCCATAATTTGTTTTTTCGAGTTGCATGAGGGTCTCTCCTGTTCATTATGTTTTCAAAGACTTCTTAAAGTCAGTATAGGCACTTCTATGACAGCAGCAGAGCAATGATTTGATGGATAAAGGGCATATATTTTGGCCCTAAAATAGTCACCTAAACAATATCATGGTCTCACTCTTATTTATAGGTTCTTATAACATGTGACAACATTCTTTCCGAATCTACTAAAAGGTTTCCACATTTTTTTTATTTTTTTTATTTTTTCTGAGCTTTTTTGAATGCTCCCTAAGGCTTTGCCTCTTATTTCATTTTTCAGTAAGGAAAAGATCCCACTCCAGGTGTGTTTTCGTTTTCTTTTTAAGGAAATCATTAGTGAATTATCATCAGCCACATTTCCCACTTACACATAAAATGCTTATTAACTTCCTGGTGATCTTTCCCGTGGGCACCTCTTTCTCCAGGTAATAAGGACAAGCTCATGGTTGAACCTCTAGTCTTTTCTAAAACCTTATGGGAGCAATATCTGACATCTGTTCACGTTGCAGTGCTGCAGTCACTATTGATCGAAAAAGCTTTAACAAGGGCAAAGATCTAAAATATTGTAAATATAAAAATTTATCAACACTATTTTATTGTATTTATCTTTTAGCAGGTATAAAAAAATAGTTAAACAAGATATGCAATCCCAAAATGTAGGTGTTACCATTCACTGCATTCAATTTTTAGCAATACCAGCAGAATTCATTGAGGTTTTCCTCAACAAATAGAGAAACCAACACAGTAGACTCAATAGTTATTTCTTAATCAGAATTTAATTTCTGTCAGCCTTTTGTTTTTGCAAAGTGCTTCAAACCTCATTTACACTATATAAAAGCAATTAATTAACTGGGCTGCAGGTTTTGATAGGACTTTTGAAATACTAGCATT
Organism: Pezoporus occidentalis; assembly: GCF_034315485.1. NCBI lineage: Eukaryota > Metazoa > Chordata > Aves > Psittaciformes > Psittacidae > Pezoporus > Pezoporus occidentalis. Next base: position 11,266,768 of record NW_026915724.1, read on the forward strand.
AACCTAGTAGTGATTTGTACTTTCATACAACTGCCTGTCATTTTTAAAGCTCTGAATTAAAAATGAAATTAAAGTGTCCTCTTTTTTTGTTTTATTGTAGCTTTCCTACATGTTTCAGTTTTTTAACACAGCTGTCTGCCACTGCATATAATATGCATTAGTGCCATCACTACTAAGCCATATGTTCAAATTATATGTTCCTATTTTGGAATATATTTGACATATAAAAGCAACCTAGATTTTTCAATAAGCGTGAAATGTGAAACAGAGTGGACTTTTGCAGCTTAAATTAGTGCTCTGGGTTTCCAAATTCAACAAAAATCAAAGCAACAAAACCAGACTCCAAATCAAAATTTTAATGCTGGACTTTAAGTTAACCTTACTGAAAATCTCATTAAGGTTGTATATTCCTCAATGATATAATTTGTCTTTGAGAAATATAAGATAAAAAAAAACACAAATGTTTGCCTTATAGCAGAGTATATTTATCCGTATGAAGAAGCCCACCAAAGAAATGAAAATGTAAGGTAAAGCCAAAGGGATATGCATTTTATGTGCCAAAGTTACTAAGGTGTATTCCCAGTTACACGATGATATATGCATGATTAAGCCATCCATTCACTGAAAGGTGAATAAACACTTCTTACTGTTGTATGTATCAATATCTCAATAAATTGACAGTATCAACCACAACAGTGAACTGATCTAAAGATACAGCAGGAGAAGTCAAAAGCTGATGACATATTTCCATTACCTTGCCTCTTACCTTCAAAAGCACCTCACTGTATTTTCCACTTGCTAACTTGTAATAACGTATGAAGAGTTGGATTGGCCAGATTAGTAAACTAGTTTTGAGAACAATGTACTTTACAGAAAAAGAGCTGGTCCCACTGTGCTGTACCAAAATGTTGTGTTGTTTTGATTTTTATTTCTTTGACACTGCAGCCTTCAGATCTATGCAATATCTGAAGTATTGTTGACACTACTGTTAGTTACTCTGTACGGATCTTCTTTACTCCAGAGACTGTAGTGTGATTCTAATGTTCTTCAGCACAAGTTACTAGTAAAGACTTCATTTTAATTTCAGAAACAGAAGGTCCTGTCAAGCAGTTGAAGGAAGTTTTCCCTAACTTACATTGCCAATGGAGGATGGCTTGAGATAATACAATAAAAGAGCATTTGCTCCATCCAATCTGCTCAAGCACTACAAGAACCACCTGTAGCCTACTGTTTATAGTTTTGGGTACAATATATCAAAAAGCCAAACACGAAACAGATGGAGACAGTTCAGGGGACAGAAGTAAGAACAATCACACATCCAAAAAATATGGCCTATAGACTGTGAGAATTTAAGTTATTCTAGCCCAGGATAGAGAAAAAACAACACATGCAGCCATATACTTATATATATATATATACACACAAATACATATATGTATATATGTACCTATAAAAAGAACAGAGAATAGAAACAAACTGCTGTCCATGTTTGTTGTGCATAGGCCAAGAAGTAACAGGATTCAATCACAGTGAGGAAGACAGGTTACAGACTAAGAAGAATTTCCCAGTAGTAGAAACCCTTAAGCAGTTCATGGAAACTAACTGCCAAAGGAAGCTTCTGTAACAAGAGGTGTTTTGTTATTTTTTATTATTTTTTTTTTCCTAAGAACTAAGTAAATATAGGTATCCTAGGATTGGCTTAAGTACAGCTCATCTCACACTGTACAGAAGGATTGACACAAAGTTCGTTCCAGCACTTTTTTCTAGAATATTCCCATTTTTAAGAGCTAAATTTCAGGTAAATTAGATTTCATCTTCCTTAAATATCATTTTATCTGCAGCAACAGAAACCAAATCCACCATTATATTCCCCCCAAATATAACTGTGATACATTAATAACATGAAAAATTTTAATGTACTCTGTATACAATTGTGCATACAGGTTTAACCTCATTTCATGTAAACCAGAACTGCATTTTTAATTACTTTTGCAGTGATAAAACATTTCATGAACCCTTTTCCTCTTGTCGTTCACTTAAATAACATTATAAAATGTACATTTAGAAAAATCCTTAGTCTTCATAAAATTGGTATGTTTCCATGAAAACCTTAGTGCCATGATTCAAATGCACAAGAAGACTTGAGTACAAACAGTTTGCTAGCTGCAAGATGTAAATGCTATCCAGAAGAGTAAAATTCACCCTTGAAACAGGATTTTCATGGGGCATAAACCTTTCGTGTGAATATATCAGGGCTGAGCTCCAGCAGAAGTAATTCTTACTGTGATTCAGAAAAAATTCCATTGCTGGAGCTGCAGAAGTTTTGCTAGAGAGCTGGCAATCATTCACTGATAAAAAAAAGCACTGAAGGGAAAATGTGTAAAAACACTGCTTCGTGAGACATTCCAAATGTACAAATTATTTGTTTCATCACCAGTGTTTCATTAGTGATGATGACACAGCAGATTTTTGTTTTGACATATAGGAATCTCAATTCACATTCACCATCATAAATTTCTCTGATTTAGATAGAATGTTCCCATAACCTGAAAAAGACAGAACTGCTTGAAGGGAAAATAAATAAAAATCATAAAACTGTGAATCTGGTATCTCTTAATTATGATCTCCCCTGAAAAACACGTAACCTCCAAAACCAGCCTGCCTGGATTATTTCCAGTCATGATCTTTCATTGGAAAACTGCGCCTATAGAAAAAGATCATGAAAAACAATGCATTTACCTTTTTCTTTTTTTTAAAAAAGAAGAAAGGCAGAAAACCACTAAAGGGGAAGTGTATAATCATTGACCAAGAATAGAAACCTCACTACCAATCAGTTTTGGGAAGTCTAGACATAAAACTAAATTCTGTATCTTTTACAATTCACTACCAAACTTTTTAATAACATAAATACCCAAGGTTAGCCAGTCATGTATTTTTACTTCAAAGTAAGAAAACACTTATTTCCTCCTTCTGTACAAAGATAAAATAAAACACTGGAAAATGTACATCCCTAACACTGTCATATTTTTACTTTTCTGCTTAAGACCTGGCTGTCCTATTGGGGCATGAAATAATAAGAGTGTTTATCCCTCCCTTGAGCATGGAAATTCTTTAACATCAGCTGCACACCTCTGACTGTGAATGATGAAAACTGCTAGAGCACAATGGAAATAATAATGAGTTCTCTGAAGTTGAGCGTGTCATGGTCACAGATGCAGGCTCTACAAGCTAACAAAAAAAAAAATAAATTAATCTAGACAGTAGGTTCCTGTTGAATTTCTCCACTGTCATCAGCTGTTTATTGTCATGCTGCATTATGAATAAATGAAAGATTTAGACAGCTTTGGCATTTATTAAATTCCTAATTGGAATCACAGATATTGAGATCTGAGACTATTTCAAGTCATTTTCACTGATAAGCAAGCTCATGATAACAGCCTCAAAGAAGCTGTTCAATAAATATGTATAAGCAGTTGCTGAGGCAGAGAGCTGTTCCTCTCTACTCCATAAGAGTAAAAAGTTTTGGGTAGTTTTTTTACCCATAAATGTATCTAAATCATGAGTCAGAAGTAAGCTGTCTGATCTGAGACTGTACTGGTGTGCAGAGACAGACATAAACCAAGAAATAGGAACTAGGAAAGTGCTTTGAAGTGGTCGTGTTTCTCCAACTCAAGAAAATAGACAGTTTAGAACTATTTTCAACATTGCGTGTATAAAACCCCATAGCATGTCCCTATCCAGCATATACAATAATTCATACACAAACTGCACAGAAATTCTCAACAAAGAAGGAAACAGAGAGCTTACAAAATACAGCAAAGCAATGCAGATATGCAGACTCCACTGGATTTTTACTGTGACTGTGACTCTGACCAACAGTTTCCAAAAGATCTTTCAAACAAACAGTGACAAATCTATACTAATATCCAGTATTATCAGACTATCTTGGTCAAGATTTGGGAATTCACATATATGAATACCATTAGCTTGTGGTGTAACCCCAGAGGGCAACTAAGCCCCAATCAGCCACTTGCTCATTTCCCCTGTGATCAGGATAGGGGAGAAAATCAGAAGAGTGAAAGTGAGAAAACTCCTAGGTTAAGATAAAGACAGTTGAACAGGTAAAGCAAAATCTGTGCATGCAAGCAAAGCAAAACAAGGAATTCATTCACCACTTCCCACCGGCAGGCAGGTGTTCAGCTATCTCCAGGAAAGGAGGGCTTCATCACATGTAAGGGTGACTTGGGAAGAAAAATACCATCACCTCAAATATCCTCCCCCTTTTTCTTTCTTCCTCCAGCTTTATATGCTGAGCATGATGCCATACAGTATGGAATATCCCTTTGTTCAGTCACAGTCAGCTGTCCTGGCTGTGTCCCTTCCCAGCTTCTTGTGCACCCCCAGCCCACTTGCTAGGGGGGTGTTGTGAGGAGCAGAAAAGGCCTTGACTCTGTGGAAGCACTGCCAAGCAGTAAGGAAAACATCCCCTGAATTATAAACACTGTTTCCAGCACGAATCCAAAATATATCCCATACCAGCTACTATGAAGAAAATTAACTCTATCCCAGCCAAAACCAGCACACTTTACAGTAAAAAAAAAAATCCAGTGACATTTAAAGCTATATTTTGCTTACCATTAATGAGTCATTATTTTGTTGTCAAGTAGCACTCTTAAGATCTTGGAAGGCGAATCAGCTAAGTGTCACTGGGATGACAGCCAACTTATTCTGCTATTCTATCACTTATACAGAAATTTCATTTTTTAACTCACCCATCTCTCCCTACTACTTCCCTTTTTTAAGTACAGCATAAAGAATCAAAAGCAGGATTGAGAAAAGGAAACAGAGAAGAAAAGGGATCTGGCACTGTTTCACAGTCACCCTTCTGAGAACCTGCCTCATCTGACATACCATGTTCAGAAGTTGGAGAGTGAACAGAATTTTTTCAGGCAAGGCACACCAAACAGTGAGCTCTGTCAGGGGACGAGGCAAATTCAGTGAGTTAAAGAACAAAATGCTGCAGGTAAAAGAAATGGCAGATGTTGGGTTTCTAGATCTAGATAGCAACCTACAGGCATACTGATATGATTTGTTAGTTGAAAAAACAGACTACTCTACAAGGAATCATCTTCTATGTAATTTCCAAGCTGTCAAATCTAAGCTTATGATTTTATTGCCCTTAAAGTTGAAAATATCCTCAGGGAAAACATTAGTCTGAAAGCAAATTGAATTGCAGGCATTTTAATATTAATCTCTTTTACTCAACATAGCTCCTCCATTCAAAAGACTCTTGGTTGTTTCAAAGCAATTCTGCTGTTAACTCTCAGGAAAAATGACAGGGAGCTTAATACAGATCAGTCTGAATCCCACTGCCTGTCTGACCATAAAAACCTTGGGGACACAACACCATCTACCTAAATCCTGCCACTCTTCAGTTCATATATACTTAATAGAGTTTAATTCTTGAATAATAAGTCCAACTAAAGTAGACTAGATAATTTTCTGTACATCTTCAGGGATATCTGCTTTTTTTTTTTTCATGCTGCATCGTGATGAAATGCATGAGTGTGATTTCGTAGAAACAGCTAAAACAAATCCTAGGCCAAACCTTTAACTGTTCATGAGTGTAAAAGTCTGAGGAGTTGTATCTGCAATTTGGCTGGACAGGACAGCAGCATACCTGTAATCCGAGGCAGCCAGACATGGCCCAGCTTCAGACAGGAGGGCCTGTAGTTGTGCTTTGCAGAATGACATTGTGAGCAAAGCTGCACAATTCTCAGTCTAAAGATGGCTCATGTCAATAAACTTGCCAATGTTACACTGGGTCTTCTTGTAAAAGATAACATGGATATGCTCTTGCCCACGAATTACACTTATCTGTTCATTTCTTCTTATTCCACTAATAAGGAAACAAAAGATAGACCACTGTTTTTTGAACAGCATATAGGCTCAGAAACACCATTTTCAGTGTCTTATTCACTAAAAACTTATATTATGCCTTAAATGAAAACATTTAGATCTAACTTTTCAACAAGATACGCAAAATACTTCTTCAGTTAACTCCAGACTCTGCCAGCAGAAGCAGATAGGATTTGCTCAACCTTTTGTCCAGGCAGCTATTTCAGTGCCTGAATGTTTGCCCAAGTTCTGCAGTCAGAACCCTATTTAAGCAGGATTAGCAAACAGTCTCTGAGCTTATATACACAACTCTCTTGAATCCAGCAAGCAAGGTTGCTTGCAAGATCCAGACAGACAGTAGCTGTCAGATGACAGCTACCTGTGTGGACTCCGTAAGTCACAGGACAGGTTTTTATGATTCGGCTGTAAAATCTACCCCATATTGTGAGAAGCTTTTTTATTCATAAAAAGCAGACATTACTATAGAAAGCTACTGTCATTTCCAAACTGCAACCTATTTCCTTGGAAGAAAAAATTATTTTATTTATTCCAAATTTGAATGATTTCAAGTTAAAGCTAGTGAGAAGCATTTAAACTTGGTTTCTATGGAAAGAACAAGGGTTTAAAATAGATAAAGTGGATTGCAGCTAAGCCTTAATAGTTTTGTCTGTACTACAGAGAGCTCATAGGAAGACTTTACTGTGGACATTTAAAAATGATAAAAGAAAGATATATTTATTAGGTGTCGAGAACAAGAGGAATAAAACAAACAGCTAGCCTAAGAAAATATTTTCTGATATAATCAACTGAAGGACAATGGACATTCTTGAGAACAAGAGTCATTTTTAAGATAAAAAAAACAGTACGTAAAAATAAAGGCAGTTTTTAAGTATCATGACATTTGCATGCCAACAAGAGAGATGAGATCTGAATACTACAGGACATGTAAAAAGACAAGAAAGAGCAAAGAATGAAAATAATGCTTTATTATTATATTGAGAAAGAAATTTTGATAGAGAATGTGAAGGAATACAAAAAATGGAGACTTACAACAGCTCGATGATCAAGAAGAAAGATAATAGGAAACTATTCTGGAAGATACAAATAATTTGTAAATCATTAACATAATACAGATTATGAAATGATTTATTTGAAATTGGAATATATTTATATGCATTAAATACAAACCAAAACAAAATATAAAGTAATATAAAAATGCAGTACAAGAAATTCTTAGTAATGTAACATGCTAATAAAAAGCAAAAAAAACCCCAGTAGATCTTGAGTAACTTTGCAGCAAAAAAGAAAGTTACAGATCTTAGCTCCTGATAATTGTTAAAAAAATTGCATTTATGTCTAGCTGAGGAGATCTTACTAACATGAATATAGTTAAGAAAAGATTGAAGCTAGAAAACTGTCTTATTTGTAACAAATACATGCTCAGATGTTCAGAAGTCCAGACTGATAGGAAAATGTAATAAAGTGGAGGAGGAATTCTGTTAACGTGTAGTATGAGAGGAGGAATAGAGGCAGCCAATCTTACAAAAATAACTTTTGACTCAGCTGCTTCATTCACCTAAACATGCACCTAAAGCATGCCATTTCTTTGATATATTCTCTGTCAAAAGTAATAAATACTTTAAAATATTTCTGCCTCAGAATACAAAGATAGACTCGTATTATTCACAGGTACTTTTTAGGAAATTATTGTCACAGTCCTCCAGCAACAGCATAATCAAAATTGAAGATGACAGAGCACTTAAAAAAAAAAAACAAAAACAAAGCAGAATAAAGCCTTAGCCTGAATTATCTGGTGTAAAAGGTTTCATGCTTTTATTCAGAGGAGATAAATGTTTGCTTAAGTTAACCAGACCAAGAAAGATTTTTTGTCTTCAGCCACAAAAAAATCCTCTCATAATGGAATATTAATATAGCCTACCTGGTTGCAGAGATACATTTTAAAATGTTTGACACTCTAAACATACATGATGTACATGCCAATTTCATTAAAATCAATGAAGAGCGACAACTCAGAATCATACAAAACATGGATTCTGATCACTCAGCCTATTCTTCACCTCTGTTATGAGACCACAGGCTGGCAAGAATCTCTCCTGCTTGAGATTTCACAATCACTAAGTACTGCTTGAGGCAATGGGCGATCCCAGACATGCATCTTGACCACCTCCGGGGTCCTCAATAGAGGTAGATGTTCCTCTCTCTCCATCCCTTTCAGCCTGAAACTATGTTTACATGCAAAAGGCAATTGGCTGTATGGAACTCTAAGGAGGTGCTTCTATCCAGGGAACTGAGGAGCAAAGTACATGTCAGCACAGCACACATCAGAAGGTAATTTGAAAAGGAGCCTCAGGTACTGACAGAACTGAAATTCCCTGGTTTTGAAATCCTTTATATTTTAAATGGGATTGTTAAGTGCTGTATTTTTTTTTTTTGGTATACTGAAAACCAAACCAGAACAAAACAGTAGGAGCTTATTACTGGGACATACCAAAACCTATGATACAGAAAGCCAAGACCTTAAGACTCTAGATACTGAATGTGGCAAATACTTTCTGAATTATGAAGTCCACAGCTAGACTATAGTATCAGCAGTGCTTACATATGGAGAACATCAGTAACAGACGTGATACAAATATACTTTTCATGAAAGAAAAAAAAATAATCGAAATCTTGTTACTCCTGAAAATACAGAGAAGATTTCTACAATACCCAGCTGTGGGTTTAATCATCTGGAAAGAACCCAAGGCACCCCACAAAGAATACAATTAGTCTGCAAATGGGGTAGGCCTAACCACTTTCACCTGGCTGCTCCTCTTCATTTCCTAAGTATCCTGCTCTACAGGGTGTTCACATCATGTAGGCAGCTACGAGATGGAAGCTGTGTCTACTCTTCAGTATTGGCCCAGTGACTATTTGGAATAAATTAGACTGATAAAAATCGAAATGGTTTTCACAGTGACCTAGTGTTTCTTTATTTTGACCTGTTAATTCAATAGAGGATGTCAAATCACTATGGAGAGGAAGTTTGGAAAGATTTTCAAATAAACCTTGCCAGTCCAGTCATTATGCTCTGCTGATAATAAGTTAATGCAAATACGCATTATTAAGCACAGATACAGTACAGAAGAACAGAACATATGGAATGCTTTCTTTTACCAGCATTACATTGTTTCTTTCTCCTATAGCAGAACTGCCTGGTTGCATGTTTTAGAATTCCAGCAATATTGTGCAATTGTGATAAACTTCTCTGGAAGAGTATTCTCTAGCTGTTTTGTTAAACACAGAAAGCTCTGCTGTCAGCTGACAATCATACACTACCCAGAAAAATTCAATCCTACACTTCACTCATATGCAATCAATATGAGTATCTAGAAGGCTAATACACACATACAGCCAGCCAGAAGAAAAGCATCAGCTTTATTCCAGCATTTTCAGAGATTTTTATTAGCAGATTTGCATAAAATCTTCAACTAACAAGCATAGGCAACGTCAGATGACCCTTTACTACACTGTTATCCTCCTTCACAAAGAAAATAATTAGGATCCATGGAAGGCAGTCAATGTAGCAGGAAAATGAGACATTTAAATTAAACAGAATAAATTAAACCAAATGGGTAATAATGAACATTAAAAATATGTACTGACATTTCTCATCCTTTTCCTAGACCTTTTCAATGTCCAGACTAATTACAAATAAATTTTATTTTCCTACAGATATGATTGAAATTTTAAAGTTATACCTATAATTGGTGACAGTGATACTCCATTTATAATTTTATCTGACAGGCATGTCATTGGATAAATGTTGATTCTTATTTTCCACATTAATGGTGCTATTGCCCTTTAAATATAGTATCTGTGCAAACATATGTCCACCTTTAAGCAGCTCTACACTTGTAATGATAATTGACAAAACAATGAATCAAGCCATATATCTACCCTAGGTTATATATGTATACACACACAAATACCTATATCTAGACACACACACACACACCTGCTCCCTGCCCGAAGCATAGTGTATACCTAGATACATAGCCATCAAAAGAGCATAGCCAGTAAACTGTTAACAAGCTGGGCCTATCTGTCTTGAACCCAGTTTACAGAACTTTTTAACACAGTCAGACTCCTATAGCAAAGCCAGATGAGCACACAGATAAATATTAAGATGTCCAAGAAAACAAACCAAACCAAAACAAAAACACCCAAGCACAGTCCTGATACAACTTGAAGTCTATTTTGCTTCAGGAAACCTGTATTTGGTCTAATGGATCTCTTTCTTTATGACTATGAGTCTTGCTAAAAACTATAAATTAAGAAAATAAAAAGTGAATGTCTTTTTCATATCTTGAAGAATAGCAGGCAATAGCCATTTTTTCACAGCAACCTTAGCTTTAATTTAGACGAAGCACAAAACAGTCCCTAGTCCCTTCAGAATTAATCTTAAAAATTACAAAATATTTTAGGGCACAAGACAGGGAAAAAAGACTTCTCAACACACTCAGCGGTCCAGAAATTCCATTCATCACCTCATCCTTTGGATTTATCTTTACATATGATATATTCCATTCCTTCCGGAGCTGACATCTACACAAAGGTTACCTTTAACTTGAGTACTCCTGGAAAGTCTCTGTTCTCTAAGGTACCTTTGCTCTCAGAGGACAGAAACAAGCTCTTATGGTCAGTTCAGATAATATAGTTAATTTTGGTGAATTATTCTCTGTAAGGGATGGTATCTGTTAATTAGCCTTTATTCAGTATCTTTCTTAAAACATATTTTAGTTTACAAAGGATGGACAAGTCAGAAAACAAAAGCCAGGTGATCAGGCTAGATTCAAGAAGACAATACTAGAATCTCTTTGGAGGTATTGGCTGATCTTGATTATCAAGGCTGTTCATTAACTGCAAATACTCTCTTTAATTTAAAACTTTAATGTGAAGGATGTGTAAATATTTTCAAGGCTTACTATGTGCCTCTCTACTACCTTATTCTAATGTAAATTACAAATAATTACAACAGAAACATTGTGTATGCACAAGGATTCATTATCTTCCCATCCAAGCAGATAAGTAGCAAAATAAACATACATAGCAGCATATAAAATAGGCCATTATTTCTTCTAGTATATTATGCCTAAACATATATACATTCTTTATCAGTGTGACAAAATATGGGTTCCCAAAATTATAAGCATTTTCCTTGTTATTTAAAAAAAAAAAAGCATTTTACAATTTACCCCAATGTCTAAGAATGATCAGACTTAAAAGTAAGTGTCCAATCAAACCTTTGAAATAGCTGACAACAGAAGTAAAATAAATATCTCTATTTGTAACTTGAGATTTTTTTTCTTTTTCCCCTTATTAACTTATATCCATTTCTTAAAAAAAAAAAGAGATTAAATCTATGCACAGGAACCTCTCAGTATTAGTCCTTCCATAACAAAAGTGTCTACTTAAATGTCCAGTCCTTCACCTTACAGATGATACAGTCTTTAAAATGTAAGTCACTTATTAGAAACCCATTTCTATGTAGGTTTTAAAAGACCCCAAAGACCTCCTCATCATTCTTTATCACGCAGCTTCAGACTTATTTTTGTCATTCCTAGCTACTTGCTATTGTCCTCACACCTACCTTGTAGCTGAGGTTACCTCCCCGCTGCTCTCCTTCCCTCCACAGCTGCGCACTTGGGTATGCAGGAGGACAGACCACAGCCACAGGCATGCAGATGGCTCATGTGTGCAGGCTATCCAGCTGAAGAGCTCTTCAAGGACAAACTGTTCACTCTGCCTAGGGTACCCTGATAAGCTGCAGCTCTGCCCTCCTTTTGCCATGAGGAATCAGCTCTGGGGGCTCAGCAGACATAGGCAGCAGTCCCAAGAAGGAAGGGTGGTGCGGCCTGAAAGCACTACAACTGGAATTTCAGCAACTCATTAGGTGGAGATTTCCTTTTACACAGTAAGATGGCCTTTTTTTTTCTGGAGGATTTCTCTCCCAGTGCTGCATTTCCCCATCTCTTATTCTGCTGGGAGGAGATGTGATCTTCAGCACCCTGAAGATGAATTGTTAGCAGGATCAATGGGACTAACAGAACATAAGAAGACAGGAGCAAAGGGGCAGAGTCTTCAGAGAAAGGTAAATCCCAAAGAAAGGACAACTGGCAGGAGCTGATTGTTTCTCTTCAAGACACTTTACTAGCAACTATACAAAATAAATTTGCTCCCATCTTTAAGATGTATCATATGTGCATGCATACATGTATCTGTGAACTGGTATTCAATGCTGTTGCTGTCTTATCTCAAACTAAGACTTCTACCCTCTATTATTGGAGTGTATTTATCTTATCACATCATTTCAATCAATAAAAACTCCAGTTTGTGGCACAGAGATGGTGTGTGTGGTCAGGCCCACTATTTAATCTTACTGCAGAGCATTATTTTTGACTGTGGGATTTATTACTCTTATACTAAATCATCACTCTTTTTGTTAGAAAGAATTGAGGACTGTTAAAAATTGTGTTGTAGAAACAGAAGAAAACTGGGACTTTGGAATATGTGTAAACACATCTCTCAGTGGGAACTTGCCACCAGGATCACAGCAGTATGCAGTAAAAAGCTTCTCTTTAGCTGAGTTGTACAGGCTTTAGAATGACATTATTAGTATTAAATGGAACCTTTGGAAACTAGCAATTTATGTTACAAATTCTCTGTTGTTTTGTTAAGGTTTTAAATGGGAAAGCACAACTTGCTGTAGACTTCCTGTAAATAGGAAAAGTTTCATTGAAACTTTCAAATTACAGTCTTCAAAAGTCAGACAGAAGTGCTTGTGCCAGGCACAGTTTGAAATCTGAAACTGCTAATAGCAAGATACACTTTTACCTCCACTCGGTAGGTAAGATTTCAGAAGTATTTAGAAAGGCTGTGCGAGGTAAAAGTTCAGTGTGTGTGCACGGCTGATGAAGAATCATTTGGAGACATGCACACACCTGGGGCTGGCAGAAAAATTTGTATGCTAGAGATGGAATATTAGGTCAGAGGTAGCTAAAAGTGAATTTCAGATTCTTCAGGGACATTCTCGTTTTAGTGAATAAAGGGCAGATGGCCATCCTCTTGTTCCATTTTTCTCTGCAGGCTTCAGCGAAGTTGACCATAAGGTAAGGCTGCACTGTGTGACGGATGCAGACAGGTTCCAGGGGAACTGCTTAAAAGGCCTCTTATTTGTGATCTCCCTCATATGCAACTATTTTTTTTCAACCTTTTAAAAAATTAAAGGCCACTTCCAGAAGAAGTATGGCAACAGCACAGTCTCAAGTGCTAATAACATGGAAACACTGTCCTACCTACTCAATAAAACTACTATGGTGCCGCCAAACCTGTTCAAGTGCTTTGAAGAATTACACATTGTTGTGGTTTAAGCCCAGCCACTAATTCAGAACCACATAGCCACTTGTTCACTTCCCCACCTTCCTCCACACCCCCCCCCCCACCCCCCCCCTCCAGGTCCCGGAGGGATGGGGAGGAGAATCAAAAGAATGTAACTCCCACAGGTTGAGATAAGAACAGCCCAGTAACTAAGGTATAACACAAATCACTACTGCTACCACCAATAATAATAAGGGAAATAATAAGGGAAGAGAATACAACCACTCGCCACCCGCCGACTGATACCCAGCCTGACCCAAGCAGTGATCTAGCCCTTCTGGGTAACTGCCCCCAGTTTATATACTGGGCATGACGTGCTGTGGTATGGAATACCTCTTTGGCTAGTTTGGGTCAGGTGCCCTATCTCTGCTTCCTCCTGGCTTCCCCTCCTCCCTGGCAGAGCATGAGACTCAGAAAGTCCTTGGTCAGAGTAAGCATTACTCAGCCACAACTTAAAACATCGGTGTTATCAGTGCTGTTCCCAGGCCGAAAGTCAAAAACACAGCACTGCACCAGCTACTAAGAAGGAGAAAAATGACTGCTACTGCTGAACCCAGGACACACGTGTAGTTTGACTACGCTACTTTATCAGACATAAGTTCTATATGCTGATTTCCCAGTGTACAGCATCAAACTCAAGTTCTTTTCTCTCATCTTTCTGTTGGGACCTCCACACTTGGATTCAGATCAACTGAAGCTTCCTAAAGTACCAGATAAAGACTGAAACTGATTACTTCACCTTCTAAAACAAAATAATCTCTCTGGAGAACTGTAATCTTTGCCACAATGACAATCCAAAGCTTTTGAGAGCATCAGCATGCCCCAGTATATCGAGGAATTAAGGGCAGTGGTGTTTAGTCTTTTACTGCCATAAATGTATAGAAATACAGATATACTATAAAGAGAAAACTTCAAGCACAAAAATCCTACTTCACCGTATGTACTTCTCCTCCCAGGTAGAAGACAAGATAACAAGCAATATACAATTTGAGACAAACCAAAAAGGTATTCTGATGCTACCATGATGCAATAAAAAGGTTTTAGACCACTTCCACCTCACCCCAGACATGCACTTCATGGTTGCAAATGATCAGAATTTTCCCTGCATCCCCTGCCCCCTCTATATTTGTATTTTTTCAGCTTAAAATGAAAAGGGGATTGTATACCTAAGAATTCATCCAGTTACTTTTACTATGGATATTACTTACCACCCTTGTCCTATTTATGTCCTTAGACACTCAGTGAAGATGAGCACTTGAACTGCAATCATATTGTGCTTACTACAACATAACATGGAAAGGGAAGGAAGCGACTGAACTGACATTCACAACTTCACAGGAAGTTGAAGAAGAGCCAAAAGGTGAACCAAACAAAATATTTGGAGATACAGATACAAGGTAAACCAACATAATAGGAAGGTTTCACTGCCATCTCATGCCATGACAAATTCCACTGTTTCTAATAGGTCTGTTTTACTTATACACTGCTTAGATGAACTACTACTACTACTCTGTGACCATACATTAGCAAGCAGAGGAGCATTTCTGCCTATGTTGAAAAACAGTCTCTAGCCTGGAACAGAGGTCAAGGGAACTGAAGAAGCAAGTACCAGAAAAGGTCATTACTGGGACAGAGAGGCAGGTAGGGATTAAAGCATAAACAAACAAAAGTTATAAAAGAGAATAGACTTTTCTGCCCAAATAACTTCTGTAGAGATAAGCTCTAGCTAGTCTGAGGGGGATTTGTGAAGCTAGGCTGAAGTAAGAACACCACAGCTGTCAGTTACTGTACTGATGAAGTACAAAATTGTTGAACAACGAAGAGTGATTTGCTGCATTCGGCACTTAGGTATCTTGCTGACATATAAAATCTCCACTGGCTGTCATGTATGCCAGCCCATCACAGAAACAGACATACAGATCTGGGCAGTGTATAGGGCTGTTTGTACATTACTCTACCCATTTCAGACCCTAATGTCCCTATAATTAAAACATTCAAAACATCAAGGGAAGGACAGGAAAATAAAGTTTTAGGGGCTAAGAGTTCACACAGTCTCTTGCCTGTCTTTCCTTTAGGCACAGTAATGAAAAATAATTACAGAGGATCTAGTCAAAGAAGTTATGAAAAACTAAACAGGAACTTCAAAGTAAGGAATTACATCCTTGGCGTGTAGGAGAAAAGGATTAAGAGTTTAGGCCATAGTGTCCTAATCTGTGGATGGTTTAGCCTGTCTGGATGCAAAGCAGAAGGTCATAATCCATGAGAGCTGGATTTAGCTCCAAGGGATGAATGCAGAATGAACTGGCTGTTTAATAAGCACCTCTGATTGAGACAATAATTCAGACCTCTATCGTATGGAAAAGCCAGCCACAAACTGATAAATGACACTTAACCATTCTTCTTTTCACATCCACCTCTTCTGGCTCCATTTTGAAAAAAAGGGTCAACAGAGGACATTGTTAGAAAGCCTGCTTTTACTCTGGGTTTTTTTTAGACATTTAGAAGGGCTGTCAGCAGGCCTGGTGTCATGATAAAAAAAACGTAATTTCTGCCAGTGGCACCAGGCTCAGAGTCAGGTATTGATCTGCTAACTATTCCTGTTTCTTCCCTCATCATCCCCTGTAACTGGAAGGACAAAGAAGAACACTACTTGTGTTGCTGATACCTTAACCAGTTGTCCTAAGGCCTTGAAGTCTCTTGATTGTCCTTGGACTTCTTGTTGTGACTTCACCGCTGCCTACCTGAAAAATCAGTAATGGATAATCTGAGGCCCAACCAGGGTAGGAACCATTCTTTCCACATCCTTGGACCCCAGGGAGGCAGCAGACTTCCCTAAGAAGTGAGTCCAGTCTGCATACTGAGCTTTCTGTTCTCTTCAGAAGGGAGTCTCCTATGACAATGACCCATCTTTTTTTAATTTTTGCAAGCAGTTTTGAAGCAGAGCATAGACCGACTTAACCTCAGTGATACCTCAAAGTTAGATGAACCACCATACTTGTTATGGTTCAGTTCCACTTGCAGAGCCTCCTACCCTTTATGTGAGGGCACCTGAGGAGGTGGGGCAGTCACTGAAGAGATATGCTTGTGGAGTTAGACAGGAACTTGTTACCGATGTCACACCCTGTTCCTTCAGTTAGTGTGTTCAGCCCAGGTCATCAGCCCCCGTAGCACAAGCCACAGGCTCCTGACAGCTCTCTCAGCTCCTTCTGAAGTTCCCTTGGTTTGGGAAACACCTCTGCACTGCACCAGAGCACTCTGTGCTGCTCACCTTGGCAACAGAGTGCTCAATACTCTGCCCTGGTTTCTGTGACCAACTGCCAGAATCCTACTTACCAAGCATAGAAAAATATCACCTGCTGTTTCTGAAAATGTTTCAGTTAGACACATGAAAAGGTTCTCTTTCAAACAGCAATGTAATTCCTTCAGAATACTGAGAGAAGTTCTTCTGGTCTCTCCATTTTTCCTACAGCAGTTAGTAAATTCATCCCATTTTCAACATCTTAGAGGCAAAGAACATTTTTGGGATCCTGACCCTCAAAGATCCAGACGCTTCCAGATTTTTGTTCACTGATCTCAAGAGCTTTCCTTTCTTTTAAAGGATGGTGTTTTTACATGCCATTATGTGTTCATGCTTAGTCCTTCCGATGACTACTTCCCTTTATCAGGGGAACATATATAGCACAGTTGAAGTGATTTCATTTAATCAAACAATGGATAGTCTCCCCCTGTATAACACATGGCACCTTTCTGTTGCACGGCGGGAACGGAGAGCTAGCCAGCTCACTGGGTGTTGACAGACAAAGATGTCTAGTTTATCGGAATAGTCAGCATGAACGACAGTGCCCGTGTAAGCCCTGCCTTCACCTAACTGCTGAAGTTACTGACTTTTTTGACACTGATACCACTGTTGTTGGCACCACATTGTTTTATACACTTCTTTCAGAAGCAGAACTAACAAAGCTTCTGAGTTTCTTGTAAGCACTCATTTGTCTCCTGCAAAATTGTTCATTCCTTCTGATTCTAATTCTCCTGAACTATTCCTCCTGCTTGCCCATGCTGTGCACATTCTGCTAGCAGTTATGAGCTCTTGGGAAGTCACATAAGCCGCTAGGGCTCCTGCTGCTGCTTCCAAATGCTTTGGCTTTCAAACACTTACCTTGGCTTGCACTCACCACAGCATGTGCAGTTACACAGAGTGTATTCTTTTGTTTATTATTGTACTTTTCTAGACCCTGATTTTGAGCTCAACATTTCTTTCCAAAGCAAATCACCATTTTAATATTGCATTGTGCCCTGGGTTTTGCCAGAGAGACTGGCACCAGAGATAGTTACTGGAACCCACCTGGATTCAAAGTGCACTGACCCAAGGAGCGGCCTTAAAAAATTTCCAAATAAGAAGGGCAAGTTAAACTGTGGCCATGAGAATCTAATAACACAAGAACTGAAAAAAAAACATTTTCCTTAGGGATTTGAAGCAGGAAGAGAAAGACCAGAAGAATGTTGCACACGCAAGTAGAAACGGTGAATAACAGTCTTAAGGTATATGTCCAGAGATTATGAATAGAGTGGCACAGCACATGGCAAACAGCCTAGGGAATCCTGGGAGAATTCAGAGCTAAACACTTAAAGGGAAGGCAACCTATTCATGAAAGTCTTTGATTTCCTCTTTGTATCCGAGCAATGTCTTCTGTTGTCCAGCATGAGTATTACAAAATTACACAGCCCTATTTTATTACAGTCACTATTTTAATATAACTTCCTGTTATCCTCATACTTAGTAATTACATTATTAGCTAACAGACAACTAGGTGATTTACTTGTTTAAGCACACCTTCTAGTGTTTTCTTATTTAGTGATATTTGGCCTGGTACCAGTGTAAGCACAGCAGAGAACTGAGCTGATTACAGAAGGTATATCAAAAGTGGTATTTACTAATAGGATAGCTCTCCAGACATAGCAATCACAATGAGTAAACACAGATACAACCTCTGAAGTATTAAAGCTAAACAGCTCAAGGAACTACAGAGACTGCCAAAATGGCATTTAGCATTAATTGAGCACTAATGGCATCCAGCCTGTGGCTGCCCAGCTTTTATAACACTGCACATTTTTCTATCTACAGTATATTTGGGACTATTTCAATGCACAATAAAACTGCAATATCTGGAATACTAATTTTACATCCATGTTGCTTAGATAGAATTTTAAATAAAATGTTCAAGTTTTCTTCGCTAAGTTTTCCTTATAGCACATAAGGTGAGCTTTCTGTCTCCTGCTTGAACAATATAAGGTTTCTCACAATGCACCTTTACCTACATCTGCTTCCAAAAAAGTTGAGTGTTACTTGGCATTCATTAACAGTGAAATTCCAGAACTTGCAAGACATGTCCATTAACACTTTTGAGACACCTTCTCAGACAATAATAACAACATGTATCACTGGGAAGTTACTGCAAAGAATGACTGGCAGCCACAGACAGTCCTGAGTAATGAGCAAAACAGTGTGTGGTTCATTAGGTATTTTCCTATAAAATCATAGAATCATAGAATAGTTAGGGTTGGAAAGGACCTTAAGATCATCTAGTTCCAACCTCCCTGCCATGGGCAGGGACATCTCACGCTAAATCATATCACCCAAGGCCTCATTCAACCTGGTCTTGAACACTGCCAGGGATGGAGCATTCACAACCTCCCTGGGCAACCTATTCCAGTGCTTCACCACCCTATCAGGAAATAATTTCCTCCTTATATCCAATCTAAACTTCCCCTGTTTAAATTTTAACCCGTTACCCCTTGTCCTGTCACTACAGTCTCTAATGAAGAGTCCCTCCCCAGCATCCCTATAGGCCACCTTCAGCTACTGGAAGACTGCTATGAGGTCTCCACGCAGACTTCTCTTATCCAGGCTGAACAGCCCCAACTTTCTCAGACTGTCTTCAGACAGGAGGTGCTCCAGTCCCCTGATCATCCTCGTGGCCCTTCTCTGGACTTGTTCCAACAGTTCCACTTGTCCTGTCCTTTTTATGTTGAGGACACCAGAACTGCACACAATACTCCAAGTGAGGTCTCCTGAGAGCAGAGTAGAGGGGCAGGATCACCTCCTTCAACCTGCTGGTCACGCTCCTTTTGATGCAGCCCAGGATACGGTTGGCTTTCTGGGCTGCGAGCGCACACTGAAGCCAGCTCATGTTCATTTTCTCATCAACCAACACCCCCAAGTCCTTCTCCGCAGGGCTGCTCTGAATCTCTTCGCTGCCCAACCTGTACCTGTGCCTTGGATTGTTCCAACTCTTGTATTGTTCCGACCCACTTGGCATGGTTAAACTTCATAAGGTTGGCATCAGCCCACCTCACAAGCGTGTCAAGGTCCCTCTGGATGTCATTCCTTCCCTCCAGCGTATCAATCGAACCACACAGCTTGGTGTCATCGGCAAATTTGCTGAGGGCGCACTCAATCCCACTGTCCATGTCAGCGATGAAGATGTTAAACAAGACCAGTCCCAACACCGACCCCTGAGGGACACCACTCATTACTGGTCTCCAACCGGACATTGAGCCATTGACAACAACTCTTTGTGTGCAGCCATCCAGCCAGTTCTTTATCCACCGAGTGGTCCATCCACCAAATTGATGTCTCTCCAATTTAGAGACAAGGATGTCGTGTGGGACAGTGTTGACTGCTTTACACCAGTCCAGGTGGATGACATCAACTGCTGTACCCCGTCCATCAGTTCTGTAGCCCCATCACAGATTGAATTACATAAATCCTACGTGACTTAAATACTTGCTGGGCTATGTTAGTTTGAAGTACAGTTGAGATAACCAAGGCAAATAAGTATTCAACATATTGCTAACTTATTTTTGTCAAAATAGAAGTGGTTAAACTAAAGGAACTCACTAACTTTTGAATTGGCCAAAAAAGGTGAACTTTTTTTCAATAAACCAGAATGTAATTGTAGGTTTTTTTTTAAATCTCATTAAAACTGTTCTTAAATAAACAACCATTCTCCTGAAACACTGAAAATTCAAACCTTAACATGCAGTACTGAACTAATTTAAAATTTTCTTAGGGGACATGAGTGGCTTAGGTATGGTACTCTCATTCCACTGCACAATGTAATAATAATCTCAGTCTGATTGTAAAACCAACTACAGAAACTTTCATCTATTAAAACAAACAAGTATAAAAATCAGACTACAAAACGGTGAGAAGAAAATTGGATTTTTGGAATCCCTTTGGTTTAATTAATCAAAACCTATACTAATAAAGGCAGTGAAATCACTTTCCTCGCAACACATGAAATAATAATACTGAAACATGCAGATTTAATTCATAAACGAGGCTTTATCCACACACATTGAAGCTGCCTGAATCTACTCAACTGCTTTGTTTTTAATATATTATTGCTATTTCTGCTCAGCCCATTTTAACTGTCTTGCCTAACTTAAATCATCTAGTACAAGAGATACTTTATTCACTAGTACCTTTCTGAACAAATAATTCTACTGATTAAGGGTATAAACTTTATTCCTAGATAAGGATTTTAAGGTACTTTTTTTTAAATAAGAGAAACAAAAGGAACCAGTGCAATTCAAACTCATTCATTTCTAAGTGAAAAACAGACTAGAAAACAAAGAACCCCACATCTTTATAGGCATGACCTCAATACTTGTATTTTCTCAGGCACCAAATTCCTTCCTCACTGCTTAGGCATTCAAGTTAAAAGGGACTCATGCACTCAAGTAGCTTTCTCATGCATGACTGTCTTAGTCTAGGGTACCCTTTGGATGCCTTAAGCATCTTGAAGCTCACCCTGTTATCTGGTCATTAAGCATCATGGCACTATATATGATATCAAAACTCATATAACTTTCACAGCAGGTCTGTGAAATGCAAGTGGGAAAGCCACACCTGAGAGGTACAAAAACTGGGGGGGCTGCCTCATAACATAGTTAAAGTTACATGAAGATCTGAGATAGAGGATAGAGAGCGTACCATTGCAGGGAGGCCAGACCACTGTATCTCCTTACACTTTTTTCCTTTTTCTTTAGGTAACAGCATAATTCTCACCAACACTGTTTTATGAGGAAGATAAAGAACTGAAGTAAAATCCAGTAAGAATTTCTACCTATCCCAAATTCCTCTTGATGTACAAGATATGTCTAAAATCTAAGCACAGGAATGAAAAATCGAAGCATGGATGCCTATATATACATAACTGGTGTCTCTTGTGCATTTATGTTCTACTGTCTGACTGGGTTTAAACCACAACACCTCTAAATACATCCAGATAGGTAAAAATGAGAGTACTAGCTATAATAAATTGTAATCTGTGAAAAATTGAGAAGGAATAAAGAGAAGCTAAGGAACACAATGTGTTGCCTTTGTCCATATTGTTTATTAATGAATTTACAAACGCTAGTCAGTGTAGAAAACACTCTCTTGCGTAACAGCAACAAATAAAATAGAAATAAAATCAGAATTTTAACAAAACCTTTCCCATAATCTTTAAATATATACATTTTCCAAAATTAAAATGCATTTTTCTGTATCTAATCCACAGAATGCAAAATGCAAATGCTGCCAACATAACTTCTAAGTACAACTTTACTGAATGCTATTACTTGTGTTTTTTGGAAATGTGAATCCCATATGTGAAAATGAAACCATAAACTTAACGAAAGTAACTATAGTTCCAGCAGGGCACTCTTCTTGACATTGATTTCATTCAATGCACTTTACTCAAAAGAGAATAAACAATTGTGATCTTATTTTTTCTCATAAAAATGTTTAGAATTTTTAAGAACATGATCTCTAGAATATGCTAGAAGACAATGAAACAATGCACTAAAAAGTCCTTGACATTCCCCTATGACAAGCCCCAGACAATTTGTGCAAAATTTCTGCTACATGAAATGGAAAGTTTTGCACCATTTTATGACTGATGGACTCAGAGGTCATCTTCAGTGGTAAAGTCACTGAAAGTCAAAACAATGCAATCCACAGATTACTTTTGGGCTGAGGTAGCTCCAGCTTTATTTATTTTACCACAGCTATTGAAGCTGTGATCTTCTTAGGTGTTTTTATAATCTTGACAATGTACCTAAGAAGTAAGGAAGTACCACTTGTCCATTTTAAGATGGTGATCAGTGGTTGCTACAAGAAGACCAGCACTAGAGAAGCTTCAGCCAAACATTCTATGACGTAGCATTTTATTAACTAAACCGGATGGCAACACTGAGCTAATAACACTAATTGCATAAAGGAGGTGTGAGGCTAATTAAGCTGTATTGATTACTACATCTTTATGTCCTAAATACATATTTTACTCTATTCTACTCCAATTCTGCTATTGAGGGTGTTCCCACAGGATTGTTTGGCTATTAGCAATGAAGCTCTAAAACAGTAGCAGGAAGTCATCAGTTCAGTTTTCATTAAGTTATGGAAGAGAATTTGGCCTAAAGCCAGACTTCCATTCCAACTTTAGATCTGGCCCATTGTCAACATCCGCAAACCAAACTTGCATGGCTTGCACAATACAGCATTTAATAATTATTTAATTTAGGTATTTAATACTTGATGGATTTGTGCACAGAAATGGAAAACTAAGGCCACCAAGCCAGAATAGCCAAAAACACAATACATGAAACCATGTTCTACTTTGGGTATGACAGAATTCACTCTACTTTTCACATGTACAGCTACAAATATTAAGAGAAGAAACACTCCAATCAAAACTATTCTACAGTCATTGCTTATACAGACTATGCATATGTGTGGAATATAAGATATTTTTTAGAAAAAAAGCAGAAGACTAAAAAAAATGCTATGCCAGGAAAACTCTGGGAAACTCGAAACAGCACAGAGCACTGCTTTCTCAGCTACTTTAGTAGCAGTAGGACATACTGTAGGACAGCTCTAGCTGTGGAATTTTTAAATCTCTGAAATTTCTGAAATTTAAATCTCTGGTCATTTTTGCAAATACAGCCATTTTTATCAGAAAGTTAAAACATTTAATACTTATTTCTATATAAAAGTTAATATTTATTGGTATTAAAAGGTATAAAGAAATTTTAAACATCCGTTTCAACCTTGTATTTAACAACAAGATGAAAACATCTGAGACTAACTACTTCTGTTTGATTTTTTAAAAAAATTGCATTCAGTTAAACTGGAACAAAATCTTACTTTATATGAGAAAGAAAAGTGAGTAGGAAATACAGCTTCCACTTACCTATTTTGTTCTTATGCATTTGTAAAACATACATAAATATATTCTATTTTAAAGAAATGTTCACTTGAGTTTTACCAAAAGAGCCAGTGTTCTTTTTTTCTTAACTTTACTATACTTGTTGCTAATTTATCAAAATTAATGAAATTTAATGAACTCGTCAGTTAAATAATTCTTAGCATGTGTTCATTTTACAGACAGTGGTATGTCTCTGCCCTCTCTACTGCCTTACTTTTCTAAGTTATTAGGTAAATTTGAGAATTAACATTATGCCCAGTTACAATTCTCAAAATCAGGCCTTGTGACTGTCACCTTTTCCCTTTTCCTGACCACACAAAATACGATAAACTAAAAATTAAATTACCACTTGCTTGTAAAACACACATATTTTGTATTTTCCTTTGTCTGCTGGGACATTGAGATATTGTCTGGCTTTTAATTACAGATTGCACAATAAAAAGTAGTGTGTCCTCAAAGCTAAAGTGCCATTTTGGATTGGATTGCCCATCCTGCATTTCATTTTCACTCCTGACACAAGCCACAGCTTTTGTCAGGAAGAATTTCTGTTTGGATGTTAGCTTTTTATATACTGCAAGAGAAAGCTGTCTGATGCATTCCCTTAACAGCATAGTCAGAAACATTCACAACCACTGTGAAATGACTCCAGAAATCAGCTATTTAGAATGCATGAAGATCACACCAGGTTTCAAGAGTCTTTTTTAAGCTCCTTCCTTACTGAGTAATCTTGCCTTCCACAGATGTCTGTCATCAGATACATAAAGAATCATTGGGAAACTAGAAACAGAAATTGCCACACTAGATGAGTGCTGGTACAAGACATTTCAGAATAAATGAAAATAAAACAAACATGCAACCTACAGCTGCTGGGTACAAGAAAATTCATTCTTGCTGCACACGCATATTACTTACTGATGTTCTCCACTGTCACCTAAAGTATTTTGCAATTTGAAATTCATTTCAAAATAAGGGAGTATTGAAAAAAAAAAACAACCCACTGTTTAAGAGCAACACAAGAACATTAGCAATATTCTGGTACTGTTTAGTGAAGATTCAGCCTTAAACATGTTTTAAAGATAACAGTGAATCCACAGGATAACTGGCTACTCTACAGAATGCCTGAAACCTGGGCACATTTAACCTACAGTGTACATGGTGTTTGGTAGCTTTAGGAAGTAGCCCAATAAACTCTCCTCTTGCCAACAACCGAATGTGTCTCCAAGAAGGTATGGGATAGAAGATCTTAGGTTTAGCTCCTCTACAACGGAGTCAGTAGAGATGAAGAGAGACTTCTTACCAGGGGCTGTAGTGACTACATAAGAGGAAAGGTTTTTAAATGAGTGTAGATTTAGATTACATATAAGGAAGAAATTCTTTTCTATGAGGTGGTAGGACACTGGCACAGGTTGCCCAGAGAAGCTGTAGATGCCCCATCCCTGGCAGTGGTCAGGTCTAGGCTGGATGGGGCTTTGAGCAACCTGGTCTAGTGTGAGGTGTCCCTGCCCATGGCAAGAGGGTTGGAACTAGAGATGATCTTTAAGGTTCCTTACAAGCCAAACCATTCTGTGGTTCTATGATTCTATACTTGAGCCTGCACTAAGAAATAATATGGAATCCACTTTTAAATTTGACCTTTTCCTTTTCTTTCTCTAATTTCAAAAAGAAATACTGACTAGCCTAGTAAAACAATAATGGAAGGCACTTAATACTACAAAGAAAATACACTCAAAGACACATACAATCTTCATCATGTCTGCTGATGGGAGACAATATGAAGAATATGAACATTTTTTTCACAGTAATCTGATATACCTGCATAGACATTGATCATTAAAATTGTAAATATATAGCATACATATAGGTGTATATATATATATAAATATATATATAGGTACATATTGAGTATAGGTACAAATGCCCCACTTACTTTGTTAAAAAAAAATAAATACAACAGGGTAAGGGAGCAAAAGTATTCATCTTTAAGAACTGAAATAAACAAAAAAAAGGGTAACTCACACAGGCATGCACATGCATCTCTACACATGATTTTTTTATATTTTATGAATCTATGCATATGCATGAGCTGAAGTGTAGATATGGGAAAGAACAGTTACTCCTCCTCCTCTCTCTTTGCAAGTGAAACTTTTTTTTTTTTTTTTTTAGTGAAGGATAGGATGCCAACTTGGAGCATTTATGTTAAATTAATACTGATGGCCAATGCACAGGTTTATAGTTAAGCAGCTCAACAAAACTAGAAGAATGCTGTGAAGGTTTCAGAACTATTCCTCAAAAATGCAAAAGTGTTAGAACTGAGACTGCTTGCTTTATCACAATGCAGTCTTTTGCCAATGCTTTGCGATACAGCTTTTAATTACATAGTTACATACTTAGTTTTGCAAGATTAGTTTCTGAGGAACAAAAGACAAAGTCTTAATGTAGGAAATGTCAGTCCTCCATAGCCCCAGTGATGTTGCTAGACTTGCTTATAAATAAAAGATTAAAATTAAGCAGAATACGCAACTGATAATGAATAGCCTACTGCTGAAATGTAATGTATGCTTTTCTTCCACTCACCTGCGAGGGCTCAAGAAGACTGAATTGGCAAATATAAATAAAATTCAAATTATAATGAATGGAATGCATATAGAAAAATAATATCAAAAATTTTAACTACTGCCTGTGCCATTTTTTCAAAATCCTCCCCCCCCCAAAAAAAAAAAATCAAAACCAAACAAAGCCATAAATAAGTTTAAAAAATTCTAGATTATATTCTAATTCTCACACATATGTCCTAGATGGTTAAAAAAATAACAAATGTTTGCCTAGGAGGTAAAATAAAAAGAATTTAAATCTCAGGAATCAGCAAACCACAACTTTTCAGCTATTTTATAATACAAGAAAGGAAAAATGGTTTAGCAAGAATCCATAGCGAACAATAAATTCATACACTTCTAGCAGCAGATTATCTGATGACACATAATTAATCTTTGATTAATGACTTCAATTTAGACCGTACAATTATTTTTGCAAAGACTGTAACAAGCAGAGTTACACAAGTTTTTCAGTGCAAATTGTAATAATTTACTTAAATCAGGCTTGAATGTATTCTCTTCTAACCTCTCTTTCATCCAACTAATTCCTAAGTGTGAGTGGAGTTTGGTTTTATCTTTCCTACGTCTGAATTTTTATTCACGCTTCAAGTTAATTTCTGCCTTTATTCTTACAATTTGCTTTGTTATGGTACTCCTGAATACTGTTTAATCTTGCAGAACTTAAGAATCTGAAGCTCAAAGCAGATATTTAAATTGGGTCTCAGATACTATCTCAACTTTTCCACATTGTGAACGATTTAGATAGACTACTGTACAAATTGTACCAATAACTGTATAGCTGAATGCTATATAGTAGAATTTAAATGTCCACCTAAGTAGCAATGGATAATTAAGACATTTGCAGTAAAAACTTCCCTAATATTCATGTTATAGATCTGAAACCGATGGATTTATAGTAAATCTGATAACAGACTGCCTTCTACATTATGTCCATGGCTCTTCAACAAGTATGTCCATTTCATTAGCAGATACACATCAATCCTGAATTCACTTCAAAATGGTTATCCTAACAGTATATGCTGCCAGAGATTTGTTTTGCCTTGCCTCACAGATGATACTCACTCACTCACTCATTTTCATCGCAATTTCTGTCTTTTCTCTAAGTCCTGGTATCGGCTGGGATAGAGGTATTTTTTTACAGTGCTGTGTTTTGAATTTAGTATGAAACCAATGTTGATTAAAAAAATCATGTTTTAGTTGTTGCTAAAGTACTGCTTACTCTAAACCAAGACCTTTTCAGTTAACTCTATCCCAGATGAAACCAGGACACTCTATTATATTCCATCTGAAAGTTTTATGAAGCTGTTGAGAGGCACAGGTTGCTGTTTTTGTTTTTGGAATCACTTATTCTTTGCAGCACTTTCTGTTTCCAGTAAAGCACTTAAAATCGTTTTGCAGATTTTTTATGGTTTTGCAGACCTTTTTTTTTTTTCCTTTCAGGAAGCTGGAAAATCCAGGTCAGCTTTCTGGAGTTTCTGGACAGCTACTTCAAATAGCAACAGAAGTTGCTCACTCCCAAGGGCTAACAGGCAAGGTCCTAACAATTGTATAGTTTATTTCAGCAAATTGAGGGTCTCAAGGTTTTCTGTACGGTATGTACACACATGTAAAATACGTATGTTCAAAATTAGTCAAATTAGAACATATTCATTGTCCAGCATACAAATTCTGTCCAGAAACCTTGGCTGGTAAACCAACAGTAGAAAGTGAGAACTACTACACTGTTGTAACATTATTTTTTTGGAAGTCAATGTAATAAGAAAAAAAATAAGAATAAAAACTCTTAAGAATATTTAATGAGTTCAAAATGCTTTCATCAATATAGCAATACTCCTATTTCCTCAGAAGACATACCTTTTTTTACTAATTAAACTACCTGAAAACAAGCAATAGAATCAAAATACAAAGTTATTCATCTACACATCCACAATCACTTACTCCAGTTACTAATGTGTAGCAAGTGATTATCACAGATTGCATATTTATAATTGCTTGTCTATTAAGAGTTAATGCAAGTATGCAAGCACTCCTTGATGAGATTTGTAAAGCCCACTGAATAACTGCATAGGTCATCATTTGCTAATGCAGCTCATTTTCACTTCACTTCTTGAACAGAATTTTGTTTTCTTTATTTGCAAATGAATCTGGGGTGGACTATAAAGTGCAAGCCTCATTTTACACATAAGCACTTCCTCCCTTGCCAAACTTTTCCTCTTCTAGACACAGGGATCACAATAAAGCTAGTTATCTAGGTAACATTTTTTTCTACCACTTTAGCAAGAAATATGTCAAGTTTGACACATGAGCTACAGAAATCTTTAGTTGACTTTTCATAAGACACCAGGCTCTCACAGTTTTTCTTGATTGCTTTATTTCAATTTTCAACGCAGAGTTTGTCTAATAAAATTAATGAAAAAAGAATGTTTCCAACCTTTTCCACTCCAAAATGTCATTGTTTTAGCCATCCTATTTGCAAGCACCTCTCATTTTCTCACACTTCTCATACCCTGCAGCTGTTGACAGCTCTCATTTTCCTCCTTCATTGGTTTTTAACAGTTCACTAAGTATAAATCCTGCAGCTTGCTAATCCTGGGAATCATTTTCCTCCAACTCACTGTCTGGTTGGAGTGCTGTATCTCTACTTGGCTCCTGCCTTGCAATCTGAATTTCTTCCAAGGATGCTGCTTTATGAAAATGTTTAGGTTTCTGTATTTTCAGTTAGGCAGATATTGGATGGTGGCAGCTATTGTGCTCCCAGCAATTTCTAGCTTATGGACTAGAGGTTCTTTTGCTCAGTCCAGTCAACTCAGGAGCTTAGCGTAAGTCCAAAAGCTGTGAGTTTTGAAGGAGATTTTAGGTGAAAACTCTGTAAACAAGAATAGAGTTCTGCTAAAAACATAAGAGGCAAATCAAAAGCAATGAACTAAGTGGAAAATGCAAAGACAGCAGCATTAAGGAGATAAACTGGAACAAAGTGTGTGACCCCACAGGAAGAGGGATGGACCAAGAGGTCAATAAAATGATTTTCTGCTTAACTAGCTCAGAAAGGATTCTATAAGCTTTGCTTGAAAAAACTTTAACCCCAATGGTTTCAATTATTTTATTGATTCAAAAGAAACCATATTACCTTGTAATATGATATTTAGTTTGCAGCTTTCTCTGTCATTGGGCACTACCTGCTTCAGAATACCTGGAAAGAATCAGCTACTGGGCATTGGCAGGAATCTTTTCCAAGAGCAGAAATTATGGTTTACTTCAGGATAGCTGTTGTTCACTTGATTGACATTAATAACTAATAAAACCAACCTTTTCACTTTTATTTTTCCTACCCCATATCCTAAAAGGTCACCTTTTATTTTCATCCTTCTCTACATCTCACAGACCTACAAAACGTCAGCTACTTAAACAATTATTTCACAGACATAAAATAAATGCAAAGCCCAGGTACTCAGTCAAGAGCTTTCTAACCCATTACAGTTTAAAACAAACCACAAAATCAAACCCAACCAAAGCAAACCAACCATAACCAAACCAACCAATCAACCAGCAACCACAAAGCAAAACTCAACAAAACAATAAAATAAAAATTAAAACACTGTATACGCACAACATTAGGATTCCATACCTGGCAGGTAGTCACTTACTGAACTAGCCTTTTTTTTTTCATCTGAGCTACATTACCACAGGTTTCCAGCATTGTTTTGATTTATTTTGTTAGTCTTTCCTAAGGTTACTAAAGATGGATAGCACAGAAATAAGTATAACCATCAGGATTTTTCCAAACTGAATCCTACAATGCAGGAATGGCCTTTTAGCTGATCCCATGTATCTTCCAGACCAACGCAGAAAAGGCTCACACAGGGCAGAAACATAATGGACACCAAATGCTTTACATTTTCACTTTCTTAAAAGAACTTTTCTTTTTTCAAGGTAACAATTACAAATAACATTCTTTCACCTTATACTTTAGTAACGTAAGGCTTCCTAAAGCAAAAAGCTGAGATCTATAAAACCTCCCAAAGGTATTAAATAAATATTTTGTCTTTCTTCCTCATGGATAATAACAGTATGGCTTATTTTATCCTTTATATGTGCATTTCTAGCCTTAAAAATATCTTCCATTATCTGAATACTCATATTTCATCCTTTTGCTTTCAGCTTTCCCAGTATTCTACCTTAAGTGACCAGTCTTCAAATTTGATCAGATATATCTCTTGATTTCCAACATCTTTTCCTTTCACACTAAATGTAATGCTCTAATTTGACCCACTTACCTTGCAACTAATCTTCCTGAGCTTTGCTTTTCTGCTGTGGTTCTCCTTCAACTTCCTAACAATTTCAATTAATCAGAATCTTGAACTGAAAAACACAGTAGTCTTAGTGTTGAAGGATATTTGAGGGGAAAATGGCAATTCTTGATTTGGTCCATAATCATCTGCTGATTTTTAGAACCTTTTTCAGATAAAACTATGGCTTATAGTATTTCTCCTTAAAAACTTATTTCTACCACAACTTTGGTAATCATAACTGAAAGAAAACAACTACTAAATGCACAATAAAGACCAAGAGAATTTAGAAGACCAGTCCTGCACTTTCTGTAGTTGAAAACATCTAAGGCTGGAGAGAAGTCCAACCTAAAAGGCAAGTTCTTTTGCCTCAGCTGGAAAAAACAGTGATTTGCTGGTAGAAGTGAGTTGCATAAGCAATTTGGCACTACTAAATATCAGGTATAGCAGAACTAAATACTTTGATGTTTAGCAAGCTGAATATTCTGCAGATGAAAGAGTAAAATATTTTACATTTTAGTGACTAAATGTTTCTAACTATTATTTTAAAAGACATGCTTTTGAACTTAAACTCTCAATTTACTGTCAGATAAATTTAAGAAGGCATGTGGCAGTATTACATACGATTATTTTATAGCAGTGCTTATATGATTTTTCACACCTAATTTTATGATTTTTAATTATTTCCATTATGAATATTCCTTTACACAAAACTTACATACAAAGGTTAGCAAATGCTTTAATATACTACTAAATATTGCACAGTGCTATGTAAAAAACGTGGACAAAAGTCATATTAATGTTAACTTGAAATCATAATTCAACATTAAATGTTCTGGGCATGACTTCACAAACTAGGACCCTCATGAAGACTGAAAGCAACTCAGAGGCTGAAAGGGATAGCTAAGAATGTCCCATGGTCTGACACAGAAAACAATATGCTGTGCTAAATGTTAGAAGTCAAAAAAGGGAAGAGAACTCCTACAACTGGTGGCATTGTACAAGTTATTCTTAAAGACTGGTAACAGAACTGTAAAAAGAAGCCAAGAGATGTATGGCATGTATTTTCATTTTTACAAGTACCTCAAGTCATAGCTGACCATAGGGAAAGCTGACAGTCTTACGACTGGCCTTATGTGGATCAGATACCAAGGGGCCTTTCTGTAATGAGAAATAAAAGAAAAATCCTTTCCTCGAAAGAAGACAGTACATAATGCTATGGTGGAGAAACAGATCCAATAGTCCCCCATTTCTTGAAATTAATCCTTCAGCTCACAGATGTAATTTCAGGCTTTCTGGATAGAATCTCAGCCAACAGACTTCCATTAATAGCCAAACCTCTTTTAGGCACTGAAGAAGCAGCACCACAGATATGACTGAGATTCAAAATTTAGAACACTGTCTACAGCCATAATTAACTGCAAAAGTTGGATGATGTCCAGAGCTGCAGTCCTTAGCTTAAAAGTCTGCCTATAACAGAAGGATTTATATTAAATCCAAGCTAACCCAGAACACCATTTTAATGCAGCGCATTCTGCACTCATTTTAACACAGAAAATACTGCAGACAGAAAATGTAGTGGGTCTTTTCAGATATTCCTTTGTTTTTTTCTATTGGAAAGTTTTAGCTATAAAAAGATTAATTCTTTCTAAGAGTTTAAGTGAGGAAAGAAAACTGTTTCTCCCATGTTAAAAAAACTTTCTTAGAAATTTAGATCTTGCATCATAACACCCAGGAACACTGTGAATTAAGCAGGAAATTAGTTTTGAAGTGAGAAATACTTCTTCAGGTATTGCCATAGGAAACTGACCTAATTAAGCAGCGTACAAGTCTTCAATTTATTTTATCAGACATATGTAGCACTCATATGTAAGACTATGCCTTAGAATCATAGAATTGTTTAAGTTGGAATAGACCTTTAAGATCACTAAGTCCTACCATTAACCTAGCACTGCCAAATCCACCACTAAACCATATCCCTAAGGGCCACATCTATGGGTCTTTTAAATACCTCCTGGGATGGTGACTCCACCACTGCCCTGGGCAGCCTGTTCCAATGCCTGACTACCCTTTCTATGAAGAATTTTTTTCTAATGTCCAATCTAAACCTCCTTTGGCACAACTTGAGACTGTTACCTCTTGTCTTGGGAGAAGAAACCAACACCCACCTCATACAACCTCCTTTCAGGTATTCGTAGAAAGTGATAAGGTCTTCCCTGAGCCTCCTTCTCTCCAGGTTAAACAACCCCAGTTCCCTCAGCCACTTTTCACATGACTTATTCTCCTTACCCTTCAACACTTCACTGCACTTCTAATCTTTGAAGATTTCAACTTTATGATGCATGGTAGATCCATTAGAGCTTTTTCATGTTGCTAGACTTTTTATATACCAAAGAATGGCATCCTATGGCTGTAGGAGTTGTCCCTAGAATTATTTCTTAAGGCACCTCAATCCACTCTTAAGACTCCTTGATCCACAGTGAAACTGATAGATAGATAGATAGATAGATAGATAGATAGATAGATAGATAGATAGATAGATAGATAGATTTAAATAGCCTTCCTTCTTTTATTCATTCTGCTGCTGCCCAAAGCGTTTGATGAAAAGATGTGATCTAGGCAGGTGATGATAGGAAAAGATGGAACAGAACAGCAGTAGACAATAGGCAAAAAAAGTCTGTAACCTGGACGATAACCTGTAACCTTTGAGGCTTAAAATCAACCAGTGTTGAGTCTTTACGTTTTCCACGCTATTTAGCGAAAAGCTGCAAAATCAGTCTGGAAAGTATGCTTCTGTTCTTGACCAGAGACAAGTCTCTATTGAGAAAACAAGGCTTGCACCTCTTTCACTTAAACTATTACTTTCATCCACTGAGGATTGTTCTGTGCCGTATTTGAAAACACCTAACCAAACTGGGAATAGGAACGTTTGATTCAATCTCTTTTCACAGTATCACACAGTATCACAGTATGCTAGAGATTGGAAGGGACCTCGAAAGATCATCTAGTCCAATCTCCCTGCCGGAGCAGGAACACCTAGATAATGTTACACAGGAATGTGTCCAGGCAGGTTTTGAATGTCTCCAGGGAAGGAGACTCCACAACCTCCCTGGGCAGCCTGTTCCAGTGTTCCGTCACCCTCACTGAGAAGAAGTTTCTTCTCAAGTGTAAGTGGAACCTCTTGTGTTCCAGTTTGTACCCATTACCCCTTGTCCTATCATTGTTTGCCACTCAGCTTCTTCAGAGGAAAATAAAACCAAAACATAAGCAGCACTAACCCAAAGCATGTTAGAAATAGAGCACATTAAATACACATGAAAAGCAAGCAAACAAAAAAAAACCTAAACATAAAAAGCACACAAATTACAGCTGCAGTCAAGTACTCCAGAGTCAGTGAACAGTCATACTGAGTCACCATGACACATTACTTCAGGTACACATATGCCTGGTTCCAGGTATACATATACATATACCTGGTTTCAGGTATACATATGCCCGGGGGGTGGGGGAAGTGAGTGAACGAGTTGTCTGGTTTGGTTTAAACCACGACAATATATTAATACGTGCTTAACTGTGTGTTTTCACATACCATTTTTCTCCTCACAGAACTTCTGTTTCACCTGTTGCAATGGCCAGACTGTGCCCTCAGGATGAATTTCACAGTCACAGCTGAGCATGGCAAGGCAGCAATGGGCAGTGCTGCAGTTAAGTCAGTTAAATGCTACTCTGAAATACTGGATTCTTTTCTTGGCATGACCATGCAGTCCCTGCAAGGTGATGGACAAGAAACATAAAGCACGGGTATCACCTGCAGTTTTGATATGTTTCTACTGTTACCATAATAGTCTCATAACATGATTCAACTCCCTCAAATCCTGCTAGTACTTTGTTTACTTAACTAGTAACAAAGGCCTGTTCTGAAGAAATAATGTATTACAGTATCAAAATAGTCTAAAATAATGAGCTTTGATAATTTTGGCCTTGATCATTTTCCCTGTGACTTTTACATGTATATGAAGGGGAAAATATCTAACAGGCAAGCTGTTAATATAATAAAGCATCCTGAAACTATCATAGGAGTGCAAAAAGAACAGCTAATGACAGTATTCACTAAAAAAGTCTTGCTTGGTCAAAATAAATATGGCACAGTGACACCATGTGAGAAGGATGTGTTGCATTACTACATGTTTTGTCAGTACTCTCTACCTTATGCATTCACCGAGGGACTTTGTTTTTTAATAGATCATTGTGCAGTTAGACATATTATTCACCCAAATATGGATTAGAAATTGCGCTAAGGTTGCACAGAGAATTTTATTGCTGCCATTTCCTAACTTTTCAGGCATTCACTTTCTTGCATTAATATTTTAAACAGATTTATATGTCACTATCTACATATGTAATTATTCATTCAAAGCATGGCATGCATTATAGAACTTAATAATATCCACAATTCAGAGAAAGAAATTCACTGTTCAAAAGAATCCTCCTAAACAAAACAAACTTGTCAGAAGAAGGATTCATGATGAGAATTGAAATGTTGAGGGTCATGCATCACTATTCCAAAAGTCAGGAAATAACTGCTTCAAAATTCAAGTTAAGAGCATAAGTATTTACAGTAACAGGGAAAAATGCATCTGTAAAGAAAATTGGGCTGTATCAGATACATACAGATTTCTTATGGATTTTCTGCTCCTTTGGAACCCACTTCTGTACACAAGATGCATCCAGTAAGTACCACTCTCATTTAAGTACTTCATATATAGACCTCCTTTGTTGCGCATATGCAAGATTATTGATTTCTTTTACTGCCCATTAGTGTACCCGATATTTTTTTTGCAATTAGAATAATTCAAAGGACAGTATGTCCAACTAAGCAACTCATGCAGAGCCCAGACTTTTGCTGTGCATAAATATGCAGCTTTTTGTATCTTCGGGAGTGCTTGATTATGATTCTCAACATATTCAATCAGAAGGGGCTCTGAAGAGATTTTCATTTCAATTATGCATGCCTCATTATCATACTTTTAGTGAGGCAGAAAGTACATTACAAGGTGAGAGCCAAAAGTGATGAGATGAAAAGCTCAAAGCATAAGTATTTTAGAAGGATTTCTAAATTTGTCTGAAATAATATTAATTCATAATAATATTAATCATCCTTTCTATAACACTGCATTTTTACATGGCACTTTACAATCAGCTCTTCAGAGAATTTTTCATAAAATCAGGTATGGTGCAAAGCTTCAGTAAAAAAAGACTACAGTTATCACTGGAGAGACAGACAAATCAGAAAAGTATTCTGTGATGCGCTGGGACGTAAGGAGAGATGTTTTTCTAAGATTGACAATAGGCGCTCAGAAAATAGGAACACCCTTAACCAAGAGGAAATGAGGCACTGTTATGAAGGGCAGAATTGATGGAGACAAAGCTTCAGGCTGACAGAGGGAGCTAGAACAAGAGCAAAGCAACATATAATTAGGAGGTATTTGGAGCATGACGCTGAGGTCAGCAGATCAGAAAGTACAGTTTGGAAGGGAAAGAGAAGAAATCTGACTCTGAAGGTAAAAGAACACAAAAGAATTTAAAGAGAGAAGTTATGTGGTTAGAAGAACATGACTTTCAATAGCAGTATTGTTTTTAGACTGGTGAGCTGAAACTTTCAGAATGAAGGGATGAGCAGAGAAGTAAGAGAAGATGGATAGATAGGAAAGGATTAACTAAAAAAGCAGTTGAGAAAAAAAAAAACTACAACAACCATATACAATGGAACATGGCTGATGTGATGGAGGAACAGTGTAGGCACCCTTTATTTACACCAAAAAGGATTTGAAGGCAAAGAGGGAGGATGAAGTTGATATGTGAACAGAAGAAAAAAAACAACACTTTTATTAGGTGAAGAGCATAAATAACATAGAAAAAAAAAAGGAAAAAAGTAATATAAATATACTTCTCAATATAAATCAAAAGCATAAAAATTAAAAATGAAGGAAAGATTAAGAAAAAGGAACAGTACAGCTTGAGGGATTGTGAAGATACAAAGAAAGGCTTGCAGAAAACAGTTGAAATTAACGGCTACAGGAGGTAATAAAAGCTGGGGGGGGAGGGAAGAATCTTTATGGACATAAAATTTAAGCCGCAAAACTTTAAACGATTATTCACATTAAGAAACCTCATTTGAATGAAGAAACCACATTGATGGGTGGAACTTTGAGCAATCTGATCTAGTGGAAGGTGTCCCTCCCAGTCACGAAACGACTAAAAAGTCTTTAATATCCCTTCCAATCCCAGCCATTCTATGGTTCTATGATTCTAGCTCTAAGAATACTGCTACCAGTATTCTACCCCCAAGATACTGCTAACAAATCTGATCTATCATCAGAAAATGGGTGTGTTGTTGAATAAGAGCCAAACATTAATTTATTCAGAGAGAGAATATGATAGTAGAATGTACATTAAGAAAAAGCAATAAAAGGAAGATCTGCTGCACAGACCTTTGAGCAAAAAAAATTACAAACTGTAATGCTGTATAATGTATGTTTGACAAATGTGAACTGTATAAGCTAAGCACAAGTGGCAGATACCTACCTGATATTACAGACATATTAGTATATCTTCAACAGACTGAAGTATTGGTCTGTAGCTTTCTGAATTCTTCACCTGAATAAATGGTAGGCCTTCAGGTATCCAGATATAGCATGTACTTTTAAATTGGTAATATTAATGAATATTTTTAAACCTGTGGACTATGAGTAATTTCAAAATTCAGGTGCCAGAGTTTGATAGGAGTCATGACCAATGAGAACAGGCATACATTCCTCACTAAAATTCATATAGTATTATGATAACAACCATAGAATAAATAAGCCACCTCTACTAATAGGAAAGGGCGTAAAGACAACTGCAGGAAAAAATAAATGTGTCTGATAAGCTTGTTTACCTGACAGAAAAGGGTCTCTTTCCACTGTCACAGCAAGAGCAACAATGCTAAGGCTGCTGTACTTAATTATTTGCTACATTTTTCTATCAGGAACAAAATGTCAATTTACTTTACTTGGACTGCTCATATTAAAAGCACTGCTGGAAAAACACTAGTATAACACAATACAGTACAAAACCATACAGTATAATAAATGAAACATTTAGAATGATCAGCAGGTGGGAGCAGGCTTTTAGAATTCTTCCATGCACACAGGACAAAAAAACACTGCCTGTGCCTATTTAAAAGGAATTACGTTAGTTCCCAAATCTAGAAATTTGATCAAGAACTGTAGAAAAAAATCAGCAATTAATTAAAAGAAAAAAAAAGCAAAAAAAACAGAAAGTCAGTGCAATTTGTACTTATTTAGATGCAAGCTGCATCAGTTTCCACTGCAAGCAAATTTGACAAAAAATTGTTGAAATGTACCTTTGACCTGGTAGTGAACATAATATGGTTAACATCTGTTAAATCTTTTTGTAACAGAAAATATTCATTATTCATCCAAATACTCCAATGTATACATTGACCATTTTTACCAATAAAAGTGTCAAAGTCAGTCCTTCATAGCAGCCAAAAGAGATTTCTTTATAAAGACGTGAAATGTTAGTGTACTTCCTTAATTACCATTGACAATTCAGCAAGAACAAATACAATCGGATTGTGTGTTAATCCATCTTTTTATGAGTTTTGTTCAGTTCCAACAGTGTAATGGTGGATATATTTACTGTATGAAACTATTTAGAACAGAATTGAAAAAGTAGGGTAAAATGCTTTTATGTTCCCAGAAAGCAATTACAAGACAATAAAAACCAAAGTGAACTTTCTTTTGTTCCTTTTCGTAACAACATATTCTGTCTGGATAGAACAGTAAACCTCTATTAAAACTATAACAGGATTTCAAGGCCCATAGGTCTTTATCACTCTTTTAACTGCAAGACATGAAACAAATTTAACGTATGTGATTCTTAACATAGTTGCCCAGTCTTTCTTGAAAATAGGCATTCTCAAAATGTTACTGATCTGTAGTAAGCATTTTATCCATGTTTAATGAGAAAAAAGCACTTGGAATAAAATCTAGACAATCATAAATTAGATTTAGACCAAGAAAACGTTCTGTCCTTAAAATACTTCAGAAAATTTATGTTTCTAATTAAATTCTCAGAAGTGTTCCAGATACTAAAAACTGTCTCTCCAATGGGATGTCCAAGAAACCAGGGGTCTAATGGTAAATAAATAAATGGTGAAAGTAAGTTATACTGAAGTTCAAACTTTTCACTTTTAACAGATCAAAGTAACAAAACCTTGACAGAGATACTTCTGATTTGGTGACATTTGAAGTCTAAAGTATTATTCTTTTTCTCATTAAATCACTTCAGTTTTATACCATTTGTATCCTTTTAGTAGAAGCACAGAATCCATCTGTCAGACTAAGCTTCTGGGCTAATAAGTTCCACTCTATGTCTCTTGTTTTATTAATCGTTACACCAAATCCAATTTTACTTATCATAAGTACCCTGTCTCCTTCTCTGGACCTTTGAGATAACTAAACATTTGCTCTTTGTGGACAAATAGCAAGCTAGCAGAGAGCAGAACTGGGGTACATCTCATATCTGTCACACACAAGAAAGGATTTCTGAATTTCATCTTCTAAGCTTTTTTTTGCGTGTGTGTGTGTATCTATCTACAGTTTGCACAGGCTCATTTCTCAGTTCTAGACAATACATGCCTATTTCACAAGGAGGATAAAAAAAACAATGGCATGCAGCATAAATCAAGGCAGAACACAAAGGAATGTATAGTATGGCTGCTCATGCCTTACTAGCCAGAAACCTGTCCAAAATATAAACTCCATCATCTTAACCGTATAAAGAAAGGAAAAATGTGATCATTTCAAAGACGTCAGGGGAAACCTAATACTAACTCACAACCTGTGCATCCAGAGTAGTCTTAGACACAATTTGTAATATCATTAAGCAAATAATAAACAAAATCTGTAAATTTTTGTCAAAGACAGCAGCTTCAGATAAAAGTTGAAAACTACTCATGCTGAAGAAGAGATGTGAGAGAGTCAGAGAGAAATGCCCAAAATCTGAATTACCCTCGGGTTCTTGGAATCCAAAGATGCTGGAAATAACAGAAGAAAATCCTGATGTTTATTAACTTGTACCAGTAACGAGTGGTGCCCCTCAGGGATCGGTGTTGGGACCAGTCTTGTTCAACATGTTTGTCAGTGACATGGACAGTGTGATTGAGTGCGCCATCAGCAAGTTTGCTGATGACACCAAGCTGTGTGGTTCTGTTGATATGCTGGAGGTTGGGCTACAGATTGGGCAGAGAAGAGATTCAGAGCAGCCGTGCGGAAAAGGACTTGGGGGTGCTGGTCGATGAGAAAATGAACATGAGCCGGCTTCAGTGTGCGCTTGCAGCCCAGAAAGCCAAATGTATCCTGGGCTGCATCAAAAGGAGCATGACCAGCAGGTCGAAGGAGGTAATCCTGCCCCTCTACTCTGCTCTTGTGAGACCTCACTTGGAGTATTGTGTGCAGTTCTGGTGTCCTCAACATAAAAAGGACATGGAACTGTTGGAACAAGTCCAGAGAAGGGCCACGAGGATGATCAGGGGACTGGAGCAACTCCCGTATGAAGACAGGCTGAGAAAGTTGGAGCTGTTCAGCCTGCAGAAGAGAAGGCTGCGTGGAGACCTCATAGCAGCCTTCCAGTATTTGAAGGGGGGCTATAGGGATGCTGGAGAGGGACTCTTCATTAGGGACTGTAGTGATAGGACAAGGGGTAAGGGGTTAAAACTTAAACAGGGGAAGTTTAGGTTGGATATAAGAAGGAAATTCTTTCCTGTTAGGGTGGTGAGGCACTGGAATAGGTTGCCCAGGGAGGCTGTGAATGCTCCATCCCTGGCAGTGTTCAAGGCCAGGTTGGATGAGGCCTTGGGTGATATGATTTAGCGTAAGGTGTCCCTGCCCACAGCAGGGGGGTTGGAACCAGATGATCTTAAGGTCCTTTCCAACCCTAACGATTCTATGATTCTATGGAGGGAAGGAATACCATCCAGAGGGACCTTGACACGCTTGTAAGGTGGGCTGATGCCAATGTTATGAAATTTAACCATGGCAAGTGCAAGGTCCTACACCTGGGTGGGAGCAATGCCAGGCACAGCTACAGATTGAGCAAAGAAGAGATTCTAAGCAGCTCTGCGGAGAAGGCCTTAGGGGTGTTGGTCCATGGGAAAGTGAACATGAGCCAGCAGTGTGCACTTACAGCCCAGACAGCCAATCGTATCCTGGGCTGCATCAAAAGGAGCGTGACCGGCAGGTCGAAGGAGGTGATCCTGCCCCTCTACTCTGCTCTTGTGAGACCTCACCTGGAGTATTGTGTGCAGTTCTGGTGTCCTCAACATAAAAAGGACATGGAACTGTTGGAACAAGTCCACAGGATGGCCATGAGAATGATCAGGTTACTGGAGCACCTCCCGTGTGAAGACAGTCTGAGAAAGTAACTTAAAAGCTTTGTTAGCTGTTCCAAGAAATGTTCAGAAAGAACCTCTGCCATTTGTGGACCTTCTCCCCTACCTTTAACAGTAATTTTTCCATGCTCTGAACATCCCAAACTCCAGCCAGTGCAAACAAAACCTACCAACTCTAATCCTTCTTAGGCATAGAATCTTGTAACAATGGTCTATTTGTAAAGTTATGTTGAAAAGAAAACAATAATGCTTTCTTGAATCTTAAGCCTTCTTTTGTCTATTGCACACACCAATCCCCTTTGGCTTCAAGCAGGCAGTAAAGAGTAAAACCGAGTGATACATAATGCATAATCTGAGTAAGAAATGAGACACATTTCCCAAACTTGTAATAAATATTATATATATCACACAGTACTTTTGAGCCCTACAGTCCCTAGGTCTTAACAGAATGTGGGATGAGGGATAGACAAGCAAATTATTAGGCTAGCAAGATGTTGTGAGTTAACCCCAGTAAGCAGCTAACCACCCCTCAGCCACTCACCCACTCCCACCCTCAGCAGGACAGAGGAAGAGGAAAGGAAAAGTAAAAGTAAAAAAAAAAGTGGGGATAGAGATAAAAACTGTGGAGTAAGTGAAGTAAAAATTGAAGAGAGAAACAAAACAAAAGAAAGGCTCACCACCTCCTATGGGTAGATCAAAGCCCAGCCAGATTTTGAGCAAAGATGGCTATCTGAACTAAAACCCCCTCTTTTCTGTTTTTCTTGCTGAGCATGATGCTATATGGCAGGAAATATATCACTGGTTA
This sequence comes from Pezoporus occidentalis, assembly GCF_034315485.1. NCBI lineage: Eukaryota > Metazoa > Chordata > Aves > Psittaciformes > Psittacidae > Pezoporus > Pezoporus occidentalis. Next base: position 11,308,515 of record NW_026915724.1, read on the forward strand.
GTTCAGGTCATCTGACTGGTTGTGTGCACTTCCAGCATCCTGCTCATCTCCTGGCTATTCACTGGAGGAGGGGCTGGGGCACAGTGACAAAGAGAGAAGGCCTTGATGATGTTCAGCAATAGCTAAAACATCAGTGTGTTTTCAGTCACAAACCTAAAACAGAACACCATACAGGCTGCTGTGAAGAAAATTAATTCTATCCCTGTCAGGCCCAATACACAAGAGGTTTCTGAAAAATCATACCTAGAGGTGGATTGAGAAAATAATGGCTTTTATCTCTGCACTCATATCATTACATGTGTCATCATAACTGAACAAATTCGTGATACATAAACATTTTTGCTTACCAGTAACACTTTGTATTTCCCAGTTTGATTTGTGATATTCTGTTGTAAATTATCCTGGCTTCGAAAAACAGACACAGCTTTCCATAATACCTTTATTAGTCCTTTAATGTCATGCCTGAACTCTAGAGTCTGATTTGACCAAAGTACTTTTGTTCCAGGGTGAGAGATCTTCACTCACAACAACTCAAACTCTCTTCATACAATGTAGTCTTCCTCGCAGCAAAGATATTCCATCTGAAAAGGGCTCTTACACTCATTACATTTTACAAACAATATTTAAGCGTCCATTTTGGTCAATAATTGTGATCCCAAAAGAGTAATAGTTTCCTAGCATCCTGTACCCAGGGCCATGTGTACACAAGGCAACTCAAGCTATACATATCCATTCAACTTGTTTAGCTGGAGTCTACTACAAACTCAAGAAAAACAAGATTTGACTTTCTGCATTTCAGAAGAGATTGCTAGAGAATTGTTTCAGAAATTTAAATCCTGTTACTAATTTAAATCTAGCAGGTAGCTAGTTACAGGATATGGGGGATATCAGGAAAATACCTATGGAACAGTTGTATAAATAAGACACCACAGCATCAGGCTTAATTTTTAAGGTTTAAGCAGACAAGAAGGCATGCACTGACCTTTTCCTTGTTCCATGTGGCCATCAAAATGAATTTAAACAAGATACAAGACCTGCACAGCCCAACTTAGTTTTATGACACAATTTTTCAAACCAGTTAGAATGTGCAAGATGAGAACTGGGTGCTTTATTCTTATTGTAGCAACTACATGGCAATTTGTCAACGCGCTAGTTGAAGTGTTTTTATTAATCTATTTGAGTTTGGATCAATTCCAATTTTCTAATTTTCTGGGCAGCTTTCACAGAGACTATATTCCATAAAAAGAATTATCCACAATTTTTTTTCTGTCTTCCCATATGTTGCATTTTCCTACAAGATAACTCTGGTCTAGTGCTCAAGGTTAACATGCTTCTGTCATGGACTGGTCACACAGCTAATGAATTGTTCTGGATCTACAGAGACAAAACCCACCTGATTTCCTCTTGTGAGCAGGAATTCCCTTGTTCAAGAAGATATTTGTGACGGGAAAGAGAAAAAATTTTTTGCACTGTTTAAAAGGTTTATTTTACACTATTTTTTAAATGAATTTCTAAGCTCAGTATTGATGCAGTAGCAACTAAAGCAGCCAATAATAAAAACAAGTAATATACTTGTATACTATAGTAAACATAGGGTAAATACAGGTTCACAAAGAGAACTCTGTGTTTGACAAACTAGCTGAGTGTAGAACATTATCATCTATGTATTTCAGATTTCACTTCCAAGATGGAATGACTATAACTAACTTCTTATGATAAGTGTGTGGTATGGATGTTCAAGCAGGTTATTCTAATTCTTACTTTTTTTTTTTTCATTTGGGATTTTTGAATGGAACACTTGATTTTAAAAAAAACTTTGTTGTTAGGAATGCAGACTTTTCCACTAACATCATCATGAACACAGTACTGCTGATCTCCATAATTAGCTTGGCTCCCAGAACACAAATTTGCTTCCCATTATCTCTGTCACCATTGACTTGATGGCACTGATACTGTTTATGATAAAGCAATTTATAATTAATGTTACCTTGACCTAGGAACCAACAGTCACAGATGGAATGGCAGATATGTTTTGAAGATGGATTCAACGGAATGCCACTAATACTATACTTCGCTATGAATTCTGATTTCAAGGGTTATGCAATCTTAGTGGACACATTGCCTCACAGGATAAGAGGAATGTTGCCTTCTTCTCCCTTCACAGTTAGTGGACAGCCAGGAACTTCTGCAGCACAGTCAATCCTATCCAAACCTTCACTGCCACAGAGGATGCTTTCTTTCCATTCACTGCAAGGAAGACTAGAACAGCTGGCTGCACACCAGACACACCACAGTCAAACATATAGCATTAGAGAGGATTAATCTAGGCCTTGGTGTTTTGCTATTCTCTTTCATTCACTTTGCATTAGAATTCTTGTTTTAACTTTATTATGGTTAATGAGTTTAACACAGTGGATGAATCCAGCTGAGAACAGGTTCTGTAATTTCCTACACAGTGCTTAAAGGCAAAATAAAATGGATGATGCATTGTTTCTTCTCTGAACAGGCACATCCTAGTAAGAAAGAGATGGGGAAAACTTCTCCTTATAACTGTAATACATTGACATATCTTTAAATATCCCATTCTCAGCAAATACGTAAGAAAAGTCTAAGCCCTCTCTTTACACGAGTACAAGCACGGTCACCGCAGTGCACAGGGCTTTTTCCCCTTATGGCAGGGACTCAAAGTAATTATCTTGACCATGGCTGTAAACCACAGATAACTAGACCATTAAGGGTGAAAGGAAAAACATGTAGTTTGGAATGAATTAATAACTCAGATAAAAATACAACCATATGCATTACTTGATAGATAGAATAGTATAGATGGTTCCCAGAAGGGATAAACACAGAATATACTCAATAGTGGTTTTGTTACTGGACTTACAGGAAGGAGAGTAGATTTTCAGCATAATCCTACATCAGAGACAAAAGGAGACTAGATGACTTACTGCAGATTGACAAGACTAGTGCAAGACAAATAAAGTAGCCTAAGCATTTTCAAGTATTATAATAACTATAATCAATGGAAATGTTAAACAATATGCCCAGATAAGACTTAAGAAAGCTGTTTTTAATTCCCAAAGAAGAAAAGTAAACTCTGCTAAATTATGACGATTTGAGAATCTTTTCAAGGAAAAACTGTTATCTACGTCACTGAATGATTCCCTTGCATTATACACCCTTCTATCATCCACATCAAGTGATGAAAATAGTGATTTCTAAAAAGAAATATCTTTCTTATAATTTCTGATATTTTTCTTCTTTCTAAAAAAAAAAATTTTAAAAACAAAGTCTTTACGTACCCCAAAATATCTAAATACATCAAATAATATGTCAATCTTGCCCATCACTCACAGCTACAGATAAAGGTTCTCTAGTAACAGCCTGAAGGAGAAAAGTCAGACTTTTTAAAAGGCCAAATTTTCTCTCTCAAATAAGGAATGATCCTTTTCCACCACAAAACGTACATACTGCAGAATACTGTATTTGAATAAAACACCACCAAAATCAAGGGACAGAGAAACGTTCACAGTTTTAAGGATTTTCTTTCATAAGATATTCTTTCTAGTCACAGAAATCATGACAGAAAGGTGACAATATGTCTCTTCTGCTTTTTCAGAGCAACTCACTACTGACAGAGATGTGTCACTCTCATGATCTTCCACGCTTTCCCTTCAGTCAGAAGGACAAAATACCCAACTGCCATCTCAGCTGTTTTACTTTTCACCAGAAGATTCCCTTCTGAAGATTTCAGTCATTTCTGTGGCAGTGCTGTCACTCCTGCTTAACCAACAAGTCATGCTTTCTTCTCAGAAGATGAAGTGATAATTTTGCATTTCAGTGATAAAACCACACAAATGTACAATTAGTCTTTAACCAGAAGACAGCCAGCAGAATGACAGCAAGAAAACTGATACAGGGCATATATGGTGGAATTTACTGAACGTGATTCAACCACCTAAAAGGTAGACATCTAACCTTAGATTCCCCTTCAGTTGAGAGAAAAGCATCATCTTCTCCAGGGGTGATTCATTCTACCTAGCTTTGATATCTTCTTCATGAAGAAATGAATCCTCTTTGACCACACCTTTTGGGTATAACTGAGACGAATGTCATTTAAGATGCATTAAAAAATGAACAGTGCTGTATTATTGTACAGCATGCAACTGAGCTAACTGCAAATTCTTTATATACAAATGGGTGTTAGTTACTGAACAACTGTACAGCAATTGCACTGGGGCCTGTGTGTATATATATATATGCAGCTATTCATATATACTATGTATGCACACTTAAGAAAAGATTTACGAAAGTGAAATAGATTGGGAGCAGATGGACAGATATTCATCTTCTTGTTTCAGTTTGGTTTGTGGACTACTATTATGATTTTAATTAGTAAAATATTCTAAAGATACTAAGTCTTAACCTAATGGCATAATATAGTCATGGCAGTCATTTTGGATAACCCTCAAGTACCTGAATATCCTGCTTTCATAGGTTTGTTGGAGTTTTTGTTTGCTTGCTTTGTTTTGGTTTTGGTTTGTTTGTGGTTTTTTTTTTGTTTTGTTTTGGTTTTGTTGGTTTGGTTTTTTTTTGGTTTGGGTTTTTTTTTTGGGTGGAGGGGTGTTGGGTTAGGTTTTGCATTTTGGTTTGGTTTAATTTTATGACAGTACAGTCCTGGTTTAGCAATGTTTCCAAGATATTTCAAATTCAGCAATGGTACTTATGACATTTCCTGTCTCAACAGCACAAATTTTAGCTTTACCATTTTTAAGTGATCCCAAAGATAGCTACAAAGCTGATACGTTCAGTATCCTAATGAAAGTTAGACCTTGTATCTGATCTAAACATCCACAAGTAAGGATTACATCCTTTAATATAACCTTATCAGCCACATGTATTCAAGCCCCTGGGGAAACCAGTTCCCATAACATGAACCTGAAAGACATAAAAGATGAAGGTACTGAAGGTTAAAGGAGAAAAGTCTGTGTACAGAATTATTTCCTGCTGCATATAACCTGCAACACTGCTGTTGATCAGAAATATGAGAACATGAGACTCTGTTCTGTTCAGTTCTTATTAAGCAAATGAATGACAATATAATTTCATGCTTCTCAGTAATTCAAGACAAATACTCAGAGTATTCATTTTTCTCCAGTTTGTTTTCTATATCCCATGCTGTCTGCTTTATAGAGAAGAATGAAAAGCAAACACAGAACAAAAAGAATGAAGTATCAAGAGCAAAAAGGACAGTATACAAGCAAAGCAGCAAGCAAAATCAAATTAAAAATATAAAACAATAACTTACTGCAAAAAGAAGCAGTTGGAGAACATTCTTGCACAGAGTCAGTGTATAATTTAGGTTCTTTCAATCTCCTAGTAACAAGGGGGGGGGGCTTTAAGAAAATAATTAATAATAATTTTAATAACGTCCACCACATTTTGTTGCGTGCTCACCTACGCTGCAACTTATACTATTTTTGATATTTTGCAGCATTTATCCCACAATTTGAGTTCTGATTCAAAACCAAAAGTATTTTCCAGATTATTAAAATAATTTACTTGAAATATTTGCAGACATTTTATCATCCGCTTATCAACTCTTGACTGCATTTAAAGAAAAGTTAAAGACACAACTAAGATGTGTCATACAGATTACAGCATGACCTAACATATAACATGTAATTTCTGAACCTATAGAAGGTGATTTCTTAATTCAAAATAAAAAGATATAAACATATAGATGCGATAAAAATAGTTAGATGAAAGAACAAAAAATAGATCAGAACCACAGAAGAGCTTCCAGTAGCACAGACTGATTTACCATTTGGTCACATGTTGCTTTTGCTTATTCATTTATTTCGGCTTTAAATTAAACACATTATTTTACACCTCCATCTGTCACAAAGCAATCCTTGCCCCAGTTTTTGCTTGTAGCATTCTCTATTTCCTTCATAGCATTAGCATTTCTTCCTCCACTAAGAATGAGTGGTCTCTTACAAGGCTAGTATTTCAAGTAGTGATTTTGAAGATGACACACTTGACAGGAGTTCAGTAAGCTCTGCTTCACAGTCCCATTACAATAAATGTCCACGAGTATTTTAAAAAGGATTTTGTGGAAAGTCTCAGCACCTATTGTTATAAACTGGCCTATTTGCAAGGACAGGGAGGAAGAAAACATGACAACTGACATTGCTGGTAAAGGGAATAAGCTTAACTAGGGCAAGAAACAAAGGGATATGAGCCAAAGGAACAAAAATACTTCTTGAAGGTACCTGTAGGGATACATCTTATACTTCCTACCAACTGGAAATTAAAACATGTTTCAAAACAACTAAAATCCATGTGAAATGAGGAAAGCATAATTTTAATAAGAGATTTATGCACATTTATTTTATTCTTACTGTAAAATTAAATTCTGATTTTTTTTCTAGACTGGTTTAAGTATTGCCATTGAATTCCGTAGATCAAGAAGAATTTCCAGATATAGTTCAGGTGCTCTCATCAACTTCCTTGTTAAACCCACTAACTTGTTAAGTGACAAAACCGTCTCAAACTTTACTTAATAAAGTCAGAAGAACCAATCCTGTCATTAATTGACATAAAATTTCTGCAAGTAGCATAATCAAACTCACATAGATCCTGGTACTTCAGAAGACAGTATTTTTTCTTATATTCCTACAGTCAGAAATTTCATTTCACATTATTTCAGTTTTTAGACATTTGCTTTACCTTCATTTCACTGAAAAGACTATGCTGAGTTACTTACTTAAGCAGTTCAACTCTTTCTGTAGTATTTGACAAGCAATCTTAATGGTTTTGAGATCACTGTTTGATCATTCTCATTATCGAGACTAAAAATATATGATTTTACTTAAGTCCTCAGCCTTAGGCTCAAAATTCCTACAAAATTTTATTTCATTGTAAAAACTAATATAATTATCCTTGAGATCATAACAGGCATTAAAAAGCCACTTACAAGGAGTTCCACGTTCCAAGCTTCCATACCATAGACTAAACATCAATAATGTTGGGGTGTTTTTTTTTCCCTTCTGAAAAACGCGTTACCTCGAGCCAAATAAATCTCAAACTAAGATTAAGATGAGCCAATGTGGCATGTGCATTTTCACTCAACTTCAAAAATGTAGCTGTCTAGTACAAGCTAAAATCAAGAGACAACTCTCCAGCAGATGAATTAGACTTCTGCTTCATAGGATGTCCAGAGGGATTAGAATTTCAAAACAGCAGAAAGCTTAGTAGAAGAAACTCTAACTGCAGTACAAACAGCAAGTTGCATACACTGATTCTGATCACAAAGGATGAGTGAAAAGGAGGAATATGGTCAAGTACATGATCACAGTCAAGAGCTCAAGTCATAGTGCTTTCTGCAATCCCAAGCAAAACACAGTGCTGACAAGAGTTAAACATGGGAACTGGTGTACTGGAATCCAAGTGCTCTGTTTTACATGGGTGTAAGATAAACCATATACTCTCACTTGCAGAAGCTGGGCAGGTAGCACCACAAGATAGCAAACAGCAACTGCGAGATGAAAAATACTGGTAGATTCTGCACCCACTTCTACATCTACACTTACACTGTGTCTAGAATCAAGACACACTACATTATTTGTGGTGGTTTCTTCCTGAAGAACAAATGACTGATTACTTTGGAGAGCCCATAATGGCACCTCTATCACATGACTAGTTCTTACCCTCACCTGTGCCACATCTGTTGTCCTAGGACATTGGCAGCAAATACTGAGGGGGCTTTGGACAGGCGGAAGAATTTAAAACGGTAAGGTGACATAAAAGAATAACTACAGTCTTCAGATAATCAAGTGAATGAATCCTTGGAGAATACTGTAAATATTAAGCAAAGAATTCTGTAGGGATCAGGTGAGAAGAGTAGTGACACAAGCAGCAGTAACACATTACTTCCAAGTCATTCCCAAGCTACGTCAGCAGTCATAAAATTCATCCTTATCATTTTTCTCTGTTCTACAGAAATACAATTTCTGTGATTTCTTTATATCTTTCTATTGTGACTTCATCATAATAACCAAGACTTAATACTGGCCTTTGTCAACCAAGATTTTCCTCAGATAAATGAATTCTGAAAATCCACAAAAGCAAGATGAACCCACACTATCACATTGAACAATCAGGTTCCAGTTGTCCATAAAGGACAATTGTGTAGTTTAGATCACACATCAGTTTACTTGCTTAAAAATTTCTACTTATTATCTACCTTTCTCAACAAAATGAAAATGATATGTAAATTCTAATGCTAAAATGTTCTTAAAATAATGTACTGTCCATTCACTGTGACAATATCAGAGGTGGCACAGCTGATCATTTCAATTTCTAAACCTTCCCTACGTTCATATTCTACCTAAAATTCCATCTGCTTGCTAATAGTATCACCTGTAGGACAAGACTCTTTCTATCTGCTGAAAAAAAAAGCACACAGCACACAGCACTCAGCAGCAGTAAGCAGAACTGACACACAGAACATAACAGTGAGATTCTACAACACAAGCAAGTTTTGATTCCACTAATTCCTTTCGTGCCCCGGGTTATAATCTGTGGTTCTTACAGCAAATGCAAACCAGATATTTATAAATGGCAAATAGAAAGGCCAAAGAATTTATCACAACTTGATTTATAGTATCCCATTGTTTTGCTTATGTAATTTAAGCATAAGCAGAAAACTTTCAGGAAACACCACAACCACTCAAATTTTATGTAGTGAAATACAAATATGAGACAATTTCAAAGTTCAGATGCAGTACTTTTCAGAGAGAGTCTGTTTTCTTCTTGCAATGCTTTCATGCCTAGCTTTAAGAATCTGAAGCTTAACAGAATTACTGAAATGCTTAATTTTAAGTACATGTATGTTTGCAAGGTCAGTGTTTCAGCTTTGTCTTTCTACACACCATGTAATGCACAGCTTATGATGAAACGTCCTAATAATGGTGAAGCCCTAAGGCAGTGGCCCTTTGTATCCAAATCTTCATGCCATGAATTGTTCATCAGGCAATTCATTCTAACTGTAATAGAAATATTTCTTCTGTGGGAACAGATGCCTTCAACAGCTAAGCTCTTTATTTGATTCTTACACCCTCAGATTCCCACTGTGTATAAGGTACTAACCATGTTAAGATTCTGGTAACACAAGAGGAAGACATTCAAGTTACATTATTTTCAGAGGTAAAAATACAGTTAAAAATGCTTAGGCATCTAAATCAAATATAATAAACAAAGCTAGCAGATAGCACTTGCTTTGTTCACAGTGCTGGCTTCTTTCTTTCTCAACCTATTCAGTCTGCATGGCTATAAAAAGATCAGATTTGCATTATGTTTGTATTTACTGCAATAGTGCTAATTTGATTTTCCAGTGTTGGATTCTTAAAAGCTTATTTTTAAGGCTTAATGTTAAATATGGTTAGTGAAGAAGCTAACGGGGAAAAAAAAATCTAAGTTGCTCCTTTTCTCTGCTAAAACATTTTGGAGCAAAACATTAAAAAAAAACCAACCATTTGTTAACTATTCTGACTATTTGTGTCCAGCTTACTGTATTAACCATATCAACCAAGACGCAATATGATGCAATGGCTAAGTGTTTTATCTGATACCTCAGGACATGAAGGAAATAACAAATATAGTACATAATGGACAATGAGAGACTAGGAAGGTCTAGCAAGCTGTTCAACACACAGATAGATGTACACAATCAACAACTGTTACCCTTGAAATGATCAAAAGTACACTTTGGTCAACACTGGGTGGCTCATTTCCCTGGCAAGTTATCATTGTGACTTGAGTAGCAGAAGTTAGCTTCACATTTTCATAAATTAAGCCTTCTTTCATGAAATTCACACACATGAAACTGGATAAAGTCAGATCTTGCACAACTGGAGCTGGGGAGACAAAAAGTAGGAATGTCTTTTCTGTAATATTTCTACTCACATCTATGCATTTTTTTGCGCTTAGTTTGTGTGAACAAAGCACAAATAAAGATTTTCCACTGTAGCATCATTGTGGAGAGGAAGGAAAAGATGACTCTCTAGGGTTCTACTGCAGTTTTATCCCTTAGCAATATTATAATTTATTTATCTTACTATGTGATTTACTTCACTAAAGTCTATTATGTTTGGTTATGACATTTTTAAAAATCAATTAGGCCCCACAAACAGAATATAAGTACTTTAACTGTATATAACTCAGTTTCAACTTAGAGATAGTAAATATATTGTGTAGATCTTGACATTCAAGTTTCTCATCCTTAAGCTGCCATTCTTCTTTAATTTTTATTAGATACTTTTTTTTAATAGAGTTAAAAGGAGTTCAGAGACGTGAGAAATTTAACACAGCTCATGGAAGGTTTCCAAACATTTCACTACAAAAAAATCTGCTAGAAATTGTTATGAAAGAATTTTGTTTCCTTCACTTTGGCACTCTGGAATAGAATGAAGTTGAATTCTTAAACTATTAACTTACTCCCGTTCACAAAAAAAGTACTCCTTTGTCAAACAACTTTAATTAACGTTTGGAACTTACGTTCAATCCAATTCAGCATAAAAAAATATTTAACATTTATCTTTCACAAAGTATTCACTCATTTCCACGTTCTTTATTTTAAGCATCTCTGTCTCTATACTTAACTAGTTAGTTTGTGATGAAAATAGATTATTAAAATTGGCTTTCTGGAAAAATGAACAGACAAAACCAAAATAAAAAAAAAAAAAAGATAGAAACCAAAATCCCCCAAGAAAACCTCATTTCTTCTTTATAATTATTTACTGAATGGGTTTGATCAGTGATGAAAAATCAAATCCTAAATCATATTGCAAAATTAAAAATGGACTAACCAAAATTAATTCCAGAAGTTAAGAGTTTTCTGTCTCTATTACTGGTTGCTGTGGCTCAGATAACTATTTTCTAGAACCACTGGATATGGACTGCAGGTGAATGTATGCAAACCCACTTACACCCTCACAGGTGAAACTCTGAAAAAACAGGAGCTGGAGCTCCCCTTCAAGCCAACTCTCATGGTCACCGTAAATATCTCCTAGCATAGGCTCAGGTGTAAAAGATATAAAGGAGAGTAAAACTCCTGATGTTCTTCAGATGAAAGCAGCTCTGCTTATACAATGTTTGCTACCATATGTGCAAGAGAAATGGAATTTTTTTCATCAGCTTAAATCTTAAATCCACTGAATCTTACTTTGTGAACTGTGAACTGTAATTGAGGAGGTTTTTCACTCTGCAGTACTTCTAGGGAGCAGCTATAAGTGCAAAAACAAATTAGAGGTTTTATTTATATTCACAAGTTTTATTTGTTCTTCTTGCAATTTTACTGCTTGTTTTTATTTGAGTGTTAGTTTATTCCAGAAGAATTAATGGAATTATGAAATGTTATCATTAGTCTTCAACTCTCCTGAAGAGAGTGCTGGAAAGTTTCAGAGCTCACATCATATTCCTTTATTTAAACAATCTACTGCAATTTACAAAAAAACCTTCATTCATTCAAATAAAAACTTTATATTATAGTGGATATATATATAGTATGTATATAGTATATATAATTATTATATATATATATTTATACATATATTATAACTGATGCTCCAAATACAAGCCTGGCATGAACAAAGGGAACCTGGCTAAGATATGTCAAATGATAGGAAGTCTTCAGTTTTCTTACCTTTGCAGAGCTTCAACTCAAATAGCACTTTTTTCTCCCAGGAATGATAAGGACAATAAGCAATAATTAATTTAGAGTGATCAATTTTTCTGGGAACAGAAAAAGAAAAGCAACAAAGCAATGTCCTCAGGCAATCCTGTTTCATTTAATCTTTTTTTCTTCTCCCTTCCAGAGCTTTACTGCTTTGTTCTTTATTATTCTTTCTTCCTACAAGCTTTCATATTCATTTAAACTGGAATGTACTCTGTATATGGAAAGTCACGTGAGCAATCTTTAAAGTGTCCAAGCTTACTAAAACAATGAAGACTCTTAAAAATGAAAACTTCTTTGAAATCCTCTGTTTTCCTATTATGACGGCAGGAAGAAAGGGTGAGGGGCCACAGCTGAGGTAACATTTTTTTTCCACAAATTATTCACTTTATAGCTAATTACAATTTAGCAGATAAATGTAAAGGAGTAGTGATATGGTGGAATTCTCTGTTCATTGTTATTAACTTCTTCTAAAAGCACACAAGTAATTCTGGAAGCACTTCAGTTTAGGACTGCGGTTACACGAATTCTGGTAAACTAGATATGCCAAAGCTTATTTTATGCCACTAACAGCAAGTGGCATGACTTGCATGCAAAATGTTAAAATCTCTCTATTTCAGAACAGAGAGGCCTTATCTATCCTAGTTATCAAGAACTGCCATTGACCTATGCTAGTCCCTAAATTGCCTTTAAATACTGTTTGAGAAAGTGTTAATTGCATAAGCCAAAGCATTTTAGGGAACATGCCAAAACCTAAACGGCTCCATCCCTGTTTGCTACTATACATAGCTTATAAATCCAGCATCTTCTGAAGTGAAAGCAATAGCCCCTTAAACTCCTTGGGGTATAATACATCGCTTTCATCATAAAAATGACTAGTTTTTAAATGTAAACTGTAAGCTCGAAATTTAACAGTCTCTATTCTGTACTTGGGAACTGCAAGTAGTGCTATGACCATTCAGCAAAGACATCCTTGCATTTAAAGATTTTGTAACTACCATGTTTTAAAGCAATTACTATACAGCAGTATACAGCAATTAATATAACTACTGTGATACTAAAATAATTAAGTCAACACAAATTATTTAAAAAACTGAAACTTGCATTTTATATTGATACTTCTGTGAACTTAATTTCAACATCAGGTTACTTTCTCTTTATTGCTCACAACTGTTTTACACTAAATAAAGTTTACCAAAATGAAAGGAACAAAATATTTTTAAACATGACACTAATAAAAGGCATCATTTCAGGAAAAAAAAAACTCCACAAACTAGTGAAAATAATGACATCCTGAAGGCATATGTTTCTTGTATTTGCCATCACTTGATTACTAGTGTAGTAACATAGATGAACATACTAGCAGTTGGCTAAGCATCTTTGTATCTTTTTGAACACAGGTACAGGAAAATAATTCTAACACCATAAAATTACATATATAGATGATCAAATTATTTCCAGCTGTTCAGTTGGTTCAGTAGCCTGTATTAACCTACATTCTCTTAAAGTCTGATGCAGTTCACTTTTCCACAGAGCAATTTCTAACTAAATAAACAACTAAATAAAAGAACTTTTAAAAATAATTCAGAGATAATAAGTCCCCTTTTGTGAAGGAAAGTAATGCTTATATGAAATGTAAGTTCCATTTAAATATGCAACTAGGAAATTTTAGGTACACTTAGCTTTCCTACAAAATGTAATCATCTAATGATTTCCCTAAGGGCAGGTTGGACAGGACTTTGAGGAACCTGGTCTAGTGGAAGGTGTCCCTGCCCGTGACAGGGGAGGTTCCAAGAACTAGATGATCTTTAGGGTTCATTCCAACCCAAATCATTCTGTGATTCCAGCACAGGAAGGAAGGCAATGGTGGTTTCTTTTGGTCTTTGATAGGGTTTGTAGGATGTTTTGGTTTTGTTTTTTTTTGGACAAAAGTCTTGACATTGATTCTACAGAAAAATGGACTTTTTATGTCTTATATCCCTGCTGACCCTACTGGGTACTATTTCTATTTCTGTCCCAGTGAGTCAAAGGCACAGTTACCTCCATTTCCAGCTTGCAGATCATAACCACTATTTCCTCTAAGCTATCCAACTACTAACATAGTTATACTAGAATAACAACCATAGTTTTTATCATGGTTTTGCTAGAAATTTGCTGCATCTTTCTTAGCGAGAAAGACCATGTGCCTCAAGGCATGCTCTTTTTTCTGACAGTATTTACTGGTTGAATAAAAATATTAATTTACAATAATATATGAAGTAAACAGAATTCTTCAGGCTGTTTAAATGTGAAATACACAATATTTCACAGAACATTTAGCTCACAACTTTGCCTCCGTTATTATTAGCTCTGTCAAGCTGCAGCTTCTGCTGCACTTTCCTATTTCTGTATGTTATACCAGAGTTTGTGAACTCTATCACAACCTCACATTTGAAGCCTCATTCCAGCACTGTAAACGGCATACTGACCCTAACTCCTGGTACATAAGACCATTACAAACTGAATGTACATATGTCAAATCTCACAGATTAGTTTCTGTCAAATAAAGACCAAAGGTCATAAATTCTTTCACACATTCACTCAGAGAACTAAGTCTTTTTATCCTACCTTTCTACGACTACTGGATTGCAAGTGACAGCATCTTTCCAACAGTAAGCAAACATACAGTGACTTGAAAAATCTAGAAAAGTAGGCTTTGCCTGTGGTGACACAAAATATGTAGCAATTTAGGGCAGGTAACACCTAATCTTTGCAAAACTGAGAAAAAGGTTCAGTATGCATGTTCCAGGAGACTGCTTACTAATGGCCACTCTCGAAACATAGGTTTAACTTTACCTTCCATTTAGCTAGCTGAAGCAGAATTTCAGCAACATTCTTATTTGCAGCAGGTACATGATTATAAAAGTAGTGTTATATATAGAATTGAAAGACTGTCACTTTATGACAGTCCATTTAGCTAAATTATCTTCCATGTTAATGCAAGAAAATTCTAGACTAAAGCTAATCACACAGTGTTCTGGGTTCAGCAGTAGCAGTCATGTTTCTCCTTCGTGGTTCACCTCTGGATTGTCCATTTTTCTGTTAAAATAAAATATTTTTAAAATGTAGCACAACCGGATTCTGGAGTTACAAGGCCTGTTAAAACTGCACAATAAAGGAGAGTCTATCATGAAGCCTAAGCGTGAAGGAAACGAACTGACCAGATTAGAAAATCCAATGAAGGAATGTATGACAGAACAGACCACATGTGTCAGTAGGGTCAGATCTTGACAACAGGACAACAGCTGGTGGATCCAGAAGATTCCACTGGTCAGTTGTTCTACACACCTCTGTGGCCTATGGCACTGTCAACAACCCTAAAGCAAGGGTCGGTCCTTTGCATGGGAGACCAAAACACACATTCCAGCCTATTGTAGGGAAAAAACATGCAAGAACAAAGAAAAGTACTTGGGTGGACTTCACAACCTACAGAATGGCACTGAAGAAAGCAAGCAATTATTTTACCATGTTTCTCAAAAGCAGGCCTCTTAAAAAGAGGAAAAGATGCTTGCATTTTACATATAATAACTGGTAACATACAACGCACCAAAATAAAACCCAACTTTAAATACTTATACTTCCTTGGTTAGCATTGTATGTAGGACTTCATCACACAGGACTATTGAATTTGGATGTAAATACACACATTATAGCTGCACTTAAACAACAAAATGAACACACACACACGCACAAAAAAACAACTGGAAATCAAAATCAAGCGTTCACTTAGCCTGTCATAGCAAAGGACACCAAAGTATAAGGAATAAAAATAGCTTCCTTTTCCTATCAGCTACCTCTACAGACATACACTAGAAAAATGGCAAACCTTGATGACGGCTATACAGAGAAGCAAGGGGTGTACTCTTGCTCTAATTTTAGGAAAATCCCTCTCTTTTAATTGTAACAATGAAATAATAGCACTTGATATTATCTGGAAGATACTTGAATCCAAGGTTATGGAGGTCTCTCCTCTAGGTCACTGAAAGGAAAGCAAGCTGAAATTTGATCTTTAAGGTCCCTTCAAACCCAAACCATTCCATGACTCGATAAACTGCACATGAACTTTAAAAATACAACAAATGTAATTCTGGCAACCATCAAAGTCACGAATATTAGCTGGATTTTTTTTTTTTTTTTTTTGCATAGCTCTCTTACAAAACTCATGCATTTTAATAAGCCTAATAATTTGTACATATTGTGAACTATAATTACTTTGCTTTCAGGTTGATTTACTACTGTTGACAGGAAAGGAGTGTAAACGCATCACCTTTTAATTTTTTTCAGATACTTGATGCAGTGATGGAGTGATTAGAAGGATTATAAATACTGAAATATTGGACACCTTCAGGAATGCTCAGAAATTTTGAATTAAAACCACTGTTAACAAAAATCTCACAGAAGCTTTGTTCAGCTTAATTCATGCCTTAATACTCTAAGCATCTGATGAAGTCTTATAGAGGGTATTTTCTCCATTCAAAAAATAACAGTTTCAAGTAGCAGTGGTTCTTTTATGAAAGACAGTATCTTAAGACAGCCTTAAATTAAGCTCTTCTTTAGGCTTTTGTCTGTAGGAATATGATGTACCCCAGATCACTTACATCCATTACCCATAAATGTAAGAAACTCTTTTTCATGCTCCTAATTTGTTATTTAAGTGACAACACTGCAAAATGTAGGCTGTTTAAAACACTTTGAGGGCAATCTATTGAAAATAATACCCTGTTCCATATGGACACCAGACATTATACCAAAGCTGCAGTTTTTCAAATCCTAAATTTAGGAACAGCGGATTGACATTAGCAGTCTTGATCATCTAACTCAAGCCTCTTGCAATCATCTTAATCAGTTTTGCAAAAGTTGTTTAGTACAAAGGATCAATTGAACATATATGCTATGCGTCCTCACACAACAGATGATGCAAAATATTTTTCCAAACTCCACAGTCCACTATGACCCAAGGTCCCTCAATCACAACTACTTCCCTTCAGTATCAACATATATCGGGAATTTTGTTTGTTCAGTGTGATTTAAAAAAAAACCACCAAACATGATTCTTGAAAGCAGGACAGGAATGACAGCCCAAACAATAGAGGAAATGAAAAGAGAAAGGCAGCAGTGACTAACAGAGTAATTTTTGGGTGTAACCCTTCTGAACCACAGAATGGCACTTAGCAATGGCCAAGGCACAGAAGCCAGGTACCTGAAAGAGTTTATCATCACTAAAATTTTACTGTAGCCTAGTACATACCTGAGGCCTTCGCAGCTAACCTTTTCAGGAAGAACTAAAAAACCTAAGAAACCATCCCCCAAAGCAATATTATGATTTATCCCACAAACAAGCAATCTTTCAGGCAGTGTGGTACCCAGAACTGTGTACTGGCCTCAACAAATTACAGTAGATAAGGTTGAAAGAGCTCTCCTCAGATATTGAGTATAAACTGCAAGAACTGCAAGCAGCCCCAGCATGTAATTTTGTCTGTAAATGTATCAAGCATCATTATACAAGTAATCAAACTTCTTGTCTTCACTGCTTCTATTGCCATGACTTTTGTGAAACATTACAATCTGCAATTTGCAAAAACAATAAGAAAAAACAGTGACAATGGCAAAATTTAATTTACATGTGTTTCTCTAATATTAAAATATATGGAATACAAGCTGCAAAACAACTGAATTATGAATATTCATAACTTGGAATGGGTAACCTAATACTGAAAGTAGTTAATACAATTAATGACTTCAAATGATTTTTTAAAGAGAGTGTTTCCAATAGATTATTATTATTAACCTGTAAAAATTTTTATCTTCACAGATGATACTGTGACAATATCTGCAAAACTGTCATTCTGTTTAAGGTGTTTCACTCTTACAAAAGACTGGAGAATCAATGTAAGTTAACTAGCACCAGTATCTGAGAAAGATTTATGTGAACATGAAATCCATACATTAGTACAACCACCAAGCAAAACCAAACCACACCTGACAGTATGGCAACTAAATTAAGTTAAAGGTGAAACTTTAAATGTTGCTTGACTTACAATGTCAGTCTTAGTTCTCCCAGTCTCCTCCTCAAACAGAGCAGTTCGCTGAGACACTTTGTTCCTTTGTCCTCAAACACGAGGAATGGCACAGAGTCACAGTTGGCACCAGCAATGCCTCCTGCATGCCTTTGCTGAGCTAGACTAGGGAGGATAGCCTGGGAGAAGACACTCCACTCAGTTTAGAAACTGAAAGAAGAACAGCTGCCCTTTAAGTCATTAAATTTGGTTTGTTTTTTTTTTTTCATTTTACTAAATCCTACTGTTCAGTTTCCCCACAGATAAAACTGTGCGAATGGCAGACACTTGATTTCAGTACATACACCCAGAGGCACACCCCTAATACCTATTCGCATTACTCCATCTCCACTGGCACACCACATGCCACAGAATACATCCCAAAATTCTACAGATCACTAAGACCACTAAGACCTAAAATGAAGTCCCAATGACATAACTGACCCTCTTCAATTCTAGGGTAATCTTCTGGCCAAAAAGTCAGTAGGAACCCTGCAAGCAGACCATGACAGGTCTATTCAGGCAGCACAGGCCACTGGCACTGAGCAATCTGTTAATCTTTACAAAATGCTTTACTCTTTAAGACCCTAAAGAATCATACATATTTCTTGAATTTCATATTAACTGGAATAATATGCTAAATTCATGAAAGCCAAAATATAGAATGGATTCACCAGGTCATACTGACATCAGCATACTTGTTCACATCACAATGCAAGTAAACTGAGGATAACATTTTGCTTTTGCAGTAAAAGAAACCTTTCCAGTTAAATCAAATAGGCCAGAGACGTTCCAGCTATGAGAGGATTCAGGAGCAAAAGAATCAGACTTGTGCCCATTCTCCCATAAATATACAATATCATAACCCAGAACCGGTAAAATACCATACACCAGATGTACAGCAAATCTGTCACCGGTCATTTACAGAGCTGGCAGATCAACTATATATTAGAAGGAAAAAGATATACAAGAAACTGAACTTTAAAAAGTTGTGATGCCATTGTAACATCTTAGGAAAGTTCACCCCACCCCCAAAATTACAAGTTTCATTTACGTTCTTCACTTTGCAAGACTGGTATTCGTTCATAATTCTTTAAGTTGTCAAACATGTAGTCTCACTACATAAAAGATGTCTAATTAACTTATGTGAGGCTTAATTTGGACAGCATTTTAATTACAAATCTATGATGCATCAGGCTGGTTTGTATTTCAATCACATTTTAGTAAGCCGAGTTATATTACATAAATGATCTTTAAAGACAACCACTTTTTAGAAGTTACTATCTTCAGGACTGATGCAAGGGAAGACATATCCAAGTTTTCTTCCAGCAGATTTCACAGATGGCTCACAAGGCTGTCATAAGGCACAGGAGGAAGACAGTTGCTTATTTCTTCATACCAATGCAAGTGCTAAGCACAATCTGGATTTAAGGCTAGAAGTCATTTATTTATCAATAACTTTTCTAAACCCTACTCTAAACCCTACTCCTGACAACTAGTATTTCTTACATCAAAGTGAATTACTAAAAATTTAAATTAAAAGGGCTCAAGGAAATATTTCACATATATGAGATGTGAAGTATTGCCTTACAAAAACATGCAATATGTGCTTTTCAAGTACAACTTTATGCACCCTTCCATGCAGTCTATAGCAGTCTATTTTGTTGGTATGAAAGCACCATGTAGTTGTCATGGGGTACACTGGCTAGAAGATTTCAGGGAAAAATACATATATACAGAATAATAGGCAATTTATAGTGTGATTTGTTGTTTTTTTTTTTTCACAATTACTGAAAAACAGCAAAAGGAAACAATGGGTCATGCTGGCATCCTTTTATATCCTTCACATGGACTGATTCTTTTTTCAGTCTTCCAACAGCACTGTGCAAAATAACAATCCATTAAAAAAAAATAAAATAAACAAATCAGGGTACATTTTCTTCCCCACAGCTTCTAAAGACTCAACTAACCTGGCTGCAAGCATCTGGCACCAAGCAAGTAGCATATGTAAGTTGTTTACAGTCTTCGTGTGTTTCAGAAATAGAAAGCCTAAGGCTCTTGTCAAGAAGTTTCAACTCTTATCAAAAATATTGTTCTTCTAAGATATTAGTCTCTGAGATCTTGTCTTTTTGACCATGGTTGTTCTCTGAACAATCATAGCATCTTTGCTGGGGCTTGCAGAAGGAAATCACACTGGTTAAGTGTATTGTATGTGCCACACTGAAATCCAGGGACAGTGCTCCAGAGACTTTTCAAAGTGTTAGCCTACAGTCTGGTCTTGACTCACTGCATTACCTTCTTTTTAATAAGCTCAGCCACCTATTTCTGTGTGTGTGTGCGTGTCTCATGTTAAGGGGGGATATAGTATTTAGAAGCTCCATTAGAAGAAGCCTCTACAACAGAAAACTATGCCTTATAATTTTTCAGTCTCCTAGGTAGTTGCTTAATTACACACTCCACTCTACCAACCTACAGATGCATATGAGTCTGTCATGCTATGGCATTTAATACAGCATAATGACTTCTCTTCATGGTTCTGTATAATGCCAAATGCAGTATGGGAGTCATACATGTCTGTATCTCTCTGAGAGTCTTTTGATACATTAAACAAAATAGATGGGGAAAAGTTACCTTTTTTGTTACATAAAAGATGCTGTACTAAATTTCACAGCAATTTCCAACATCCCACCATTCTGTCTAGAGATCTCAAACCAAACTGTTCTTGTCCTGGATGGTTCTATTACACACAGACCTGTCATATCCCCTTGTAATATGTGATACAGCAATTTATTATCACTGCCTCTATGGTTGACATAATTATAGGCAAACATATTCAGTAAGAAGTCTTTTCTTCCTTTCCCAGATATTTCCTCCACAGTATGACAAGTCCTTTTATTTTTTTTTTCATTCTCTGTTTCATAAATTCTATTTTCATCAATCCAATAGATATATTTGTGTATGAAATGTGTATTAGTTTGACACATTCAGCTAAGTTCAGGGAAGCTGAACAGGATTTAAAAAAAGAAAACAAAACAAACCAAAAAGCCCAAAGCCAGCCCTAATTCTGTGAGTCTTGAGATTCAAGGATCACTAAACCCAGACAGCCTGACTTTTTTTGCATTTTCATTACACCTGAAGAAGTTACTTTTAGTTTTTGTGCACTGTAATCCACTTGCTGTTAGCTATGACAAGCATCACAAAACAATGATCTTATTTCCTCTAGCACTGGACAGCTAGTTTGGTTATTCCCACAGTGACATATGATGAAAATGTATTTTCTTTCCTTTACATATAAAAGGCAGTAGAAAAATAAGAAGTCAGCTTCAATATGTACTGCAGTACTATCTCTAGTGACTCATGTCTTTCATTTATTTTCCAGTAGTTTGTTAATTTTTAATAATCTATCTTTAAATAGGTATCCTGAGATTAACTCCAAGAGATTTTTTTAGGTATCATGCAGGACTTACTGCTAATTTGGGCAACAGACAGTAAGGTAAGTCACTGATATTCTTTCATCATCTTTCATCATCATGACGTATAGCAGCATGATACACACATATGTATATATACAACGAGATGAGATGAATATGTAAAATGACATTAAATTGTCGGTACAACCAGAAAACAAGTATTCTCCACATTAACATCAGTTTTGGAAGGCATTCCAATCTCTCTCTAAAATAAGCCTACATTATGTTGTCTTATTCAACGCAAGCCAAACTTCTTCAACATATATATGTGTTAGTTTAAAAGTAACAGAGATTACCACAATAACTATAGTTTAATGTGTTGGGTACGTAGGACAACAAAGGCATTTCTATTATTATCCAGCTCCCAGCTATGTATTTTCTCAAGCTTCAATTTTCTAGTGGAAAGCCGTTCTCCCTCTCTGCCAGTAAATAATCCTGATAGACGTAAATACTGATAGATAATACTTTTATATACCCATTTTATGACAGACACATCAGAGCACTTGAAAATGTAAATACTTCAGAAAAAACACTGAGATTTGTTATTCTGATGACAAGAGATTGTAATTTTTCCTTCTTACTCCTCAGATCATTAGCAGGAGAGATGTCCTGTGCAAAATAATATATGCTGTATAAAGATAGAACAGGTGCAAAATAAAACTTCTATCTACAGGGCAGACAAACTGAAGTAGCCAAATAAAGGTTCTGATATTGCCACTGAAGATGTACTGGTAAAATTTTCTCTTGAAACAACAGGAGAATAAAATCAGGAAGTCAGGGAATAACACTAGCCCCACCTGACTCTTAGCATAGGGACTATTCCCTTCATTATGGCTTCTGGAAACTTCAAAAGAAGAGTTTGAGGTGACATAGAAAATATAATACTGTGGAGTGGCTTGACGGAACAGAGAAAACTGCCTTGAAAAAAAATCTACTCCTTGCCTGGAGACATGGAATCTTCATCTCAGTCTGGCTAAAGAGGAATAATGAAAGAGCACTATCATTTTACGAGCTTTGAAATGCAGGATTTAAAATACATCATTGCTCCTGTTATTGTGAAGGCTCCTCATTCTTCCTTCTCCATCACTCCACCCTTATTTACTTGTTTGGGAGTTTTTTTTGTTTAAAAATAACAGAGCTTACTTGACTTTGTCTTCCATATGACTACTAGGGGCTCAGGACAACAGGAACAACTGAACAGAACTGAACATCTGATTAGCCATGAAAGCTTGCCAGGGGTCAGAGTAGCTTACAAAATGGCATGCCAGTCCTGAACTGCTCCTAGAGTAAGGCTTCCAGTAAGAGTCAGAAGGAATAATAGAAACTGCATATTCTTGGTTCACATACTTCTCCATTATTTTTGTCTTCCAGGTATGAATACATAACCAGAAACAAGTGCACCATATCTCAACCAGCTTATTCAAATGTGTGCCCAGCATCTTCAACACCACTTGGAAAATATGGAGTTTCCCTTGTTAAACTAATCGCAGTTAGAGCTAGGTATGGTGATTTCCCTCAGTAAAAAGTAGTATGTTGTAAAATATAGTTCTCAAGAGACTCTAGAAAAGAAGTAGAAAACGTGATGAAGAATGTAAACCTCAACAGTCAGTTGAGTTTTGATGAATTTGTAACTTTTTTCATTTTGCCAAACCAACTAATAAAAAACCCTCTCATAAATAAACATGAGAGTAAAATTCACAGGATTATTACAATTAAAGGCAAGTAAGTCTGGATTAGAAGCAACCAAACTGCTTCTCATTCGCCTCTATTTTTAATAAAAACTCTTAGCAATTTTGGATGGCAAGCATGCTGATGTATCTGTAGGCTACCTCTGTGTTGACAAGCTTTATTCTGTCTTTGCTTGGGGTCAAGCATGACAAATTTCCAGCCAGATAACACTTGTCACATCTTAAGGTCATCCAGACAGTAATCATGCCTGCTGCTCGCCGAAGCAACATCTGCCACTGCAACAAACAAGAGCTCTTGATTCACACAAGCTCTTGCTGAGTCCCAGCTCATTAGGATCTCCTAAGTGCTGCCTCTTACACATGAAAACACACCTATCATTGAACAAGCAAAGTGCCTTGCTCCCTGCTAGACCCTTGAACACCACAGCCCCTTGCTGAGCCTGAGCTTAGCAAGAGGAAGAGCCCCCTTCACTCACATAAGCAAGATCTTGTCAGACTGTCAGCATTACCTGATGAGTGAGAGGCTCTTCAGCTGTGAAGACAAATCTAGGCAGTTTCACAAGCACCCTGCTAAAACCCCAGGGGCAGTGGGACCTGATTTAGGCACAAGCCTAGAGCCTGTACTGGGGTGAGCAGAGGGCTCTGCAAAGCCCTTTGGCACACCACAGCTCTCCTTCCTTCAGCCACCTTGCCTAGGAAAGTGTTTTGGAGCTACTGCACCAGCTTTAATGTTTAACATAAATTAACATTTCCTAAAAAACCCAAAAGTGTATACAGTTAAACACTTGATAGGATCATACAAGCACATTTAACTCCCTGTCCCTACTTACTCGTTCAAAGGTCCAGGTTAGAAAAGGCGTTAAGGTTAGAAACCTTTCTAGTATGGAAAACGACCCAGAGAAACATGGCAGTTAAAAACAGCAATGTAGTTCACATTTAGCCTGCTTGACATGAAATTACTTCTCTCTTAAATACTGTGTTAGGAAGAGGTAAGATTTCACTCAGGGAAAACTTCAAAAGCAGCAGCACTTATAGAATTAACAGGTAAAAGACTATAACAGTCTAATTTTCATTTTAAACAAACCTATTCATTCAACATCAGCTTATAATTACATATAAGAAAATGCTTTTTCTACATTTTGACAAAATTATTTGAAAAAATACCTGGAGTAAAATTTAGCAATTTCAAGTGGCTCAAAAAAGTTATCAAGTCCAGTATATTCAGGGATTTGAGTTGTTTAATCTTTAAAACATGAGAAAAGTACTCCTGAGATTTTGGGATAAAATCTTCCAATAGGTATTGCTGGATGCCAACAATCCCCTGTTGTTAAGTTCTTACTTATCTAACCATGGGGGAAATCTAACAACAGGGGAAAAAGACCTGAGATAAACTTTGCAAAGAGAAATATTATGTTTTCTTTTCTGGAACCAGTGTGGATTTTTAACATGCCAATTAATTAGCTTTTTCTGTAGACACTAGATACCTTCTGCTATCCTTCATTATTAACAGAAGCATGATCTTCACCTCGTAGAATTTAATACATTTCAACTCACCCTAGGGAGCTTGTTTTAATGGAAGGAAAAAATGTAATATACACACAAAAATGAACTTTAATGTACACATAGCTCACAGACCCTCAGATGACAGATTGGCAACACTGTATTAGAGTTTTAGATTACAGACTTTTGAGAAACTGGTTGCTTCTTCACAACGTTCTTACTGTATTCTTACAATAAAAGAAAGAAAAAAGTTCCTTGAAAATACAATACCCTAAACACAATAACTTCCCTCTATAAGTGACTCATTACCTATGAGAGCCATCAGGTGTCGAAACGCAAAATATCCAATATTCTTCATTAGAAAAGATGCTATTATTTACAGTGACTTATTCCTTCCCACAAGGATTCAGATTTCTTTTTTTTCCTCAGAAACAAATGAGAATTGCATACAGTTATGATTAAGATTTTGCTTGATAAATCTGGAAATAAACACACTTTGAGAGTTCTCTTTGTCAAACACTTGGCTAAAGTAATTGAAAAAGAGGCAGGAGCACCTACAGGAATGAGCTGTTATTAATAACAATGTCATGCTACTGCTGACTTCGGAAGTTACATTCTTTTACCTGGATCTTACTGTAAACTTCCCACTGTTCAATGTAGTTAGCAGAGAAAAGCAGAAGTTTGACAAGCAGTGGGAAGCCAATGCCAGCAGTGACAGCAAGCAGTGGCAGTTGCTGTGTGCTGAGAGGAGTGTGAGGCTTACAAAGACCCTGGAGCTGTCTGAGGGGGATTCTGGCCCCAAACACCCTTGGGATGTGTGTGTGCAGGAAACATGCAGCAGGTCTCACAACAGGGGCTGTGCAAGGAGGAGGAAAGACTGCATGCAGCTTTGAGCTGACTGACACAAGTAACCCACACAATGAAGGGTGGTAGAGTTAGACTGGACACAGAATGAAGGATGGTAGGTTTAAATTGGACACAGGGAAGAAATTCCTTACTGCGAGGGTGGTGAGACACTTGTGCAGGATGCCCAAAGAAGGGGTGGCTGTCCCATCCCTGGCAGTGTTCAAGACCAAGTTGGATGGGGCTTTGAGCAACCTGGTCTAGTGGAAGGTATCCCTGCCCATCACAGGTGCAGTTGGACTAGACAGTCTTTAAAGGTCTCTTTTAACCCAAACTAGTCTGTGATTGCATGGCAATCAAGAATAAAAATGGCTGTCATTAATAATTTACTATTAAAAGCTCATCAGATAATCATTAACGACACAAGACAGAAATTTGTTCATAAAGTTACTTAGCCACCACTATATTTTAATTTTATAGTAAACTTTGATATCCTATTAATAGAATCAATAGTATGTTGAATCTCTCATTTGATATCTAATTATTACTTTGGTGTAACTACTTAGCAGTTAGCAGCAGACACAGAAACTTCAGAATTACTCTGGTAAGAATTGAGTTTAGATTTGTAAAACCACCATGAAACTCTGTACTACACTGCAGTAACATCACATTTCCCCACAGACAGCTATGGAGACTGTTGCAAACACTATAGTCTCAGCAGATACATTTATGAAAACACTGCCCACTTTCTAATTGGATTTATAAAGACAAACTATTTAGAAATCAGATACTGAACAAATTTTTTTTTTTTTCAAGACTTCTCAACTGTTATTGCCCAAATCAGTTCATCCAAAGCTTTCTCTGTTTCTCTGGTATTCTGATTTTCTGGTATTCTAAAAGATTTTATAAAATCTCAACAACCTAAAGGACGACTCAACTGTTGCAAAATCTTCCAGCAAACTCAGCAAGACATACCACAGTCAAAACCTTTGTAATTAAGCTCTGTTAAGTTTATGTCTACATATAACAGGTCTGAAATCTAATTACCTCAGTTTGAATACTCTAGCCTTAGTCCTTTGACAATTAAAACCCCACTAGTTTACTCCATCTGAACATTCTAGCTAGTTAAAATGTATTGTTGATGGTACAGAGACTTCTACCCTCTATCTCCAGTTTATCTAACTTAAAATAACTTCTAGAAACATGGAAATATTCAGCTAAATATGAGCATCTATGGCCTTATATAGATATCAAATGAGCATGATGACTTTTCCTAATCTTACAGTGTGAGAGACCACAGTGTCTCAACAAGCTTCTAATACTTTGAGGACACTGGAGATTCAAGTCAGAAATCAAGCCTGGATGTAATGTCAATAATACCACCTAATCACTTCCAGATGCCAAAATGGATTCTGACAGAAGACTGCTTTGTGTGCATGTTTTACAAATAGCCTTATTACTATCATGTCTGTGAATCCCAATTATGTAGGTAATTAATGCCAATTAACTCATTTATTGTAATTACCTGTAATTGTAAAAGCAACTCAATCCCCTGAAGTTTTTCACTCGTTAGTTGCCACATAACATAGTTCAGTAAGATTCTTTTCTCTTGGCAGCCTGATAATCAGATTACCATAACAGCATTATCAGGTTGAGGAGGGCTACCCAGTCTGTATATATGGAGTATCATAACATCCTAAAAATTAACTTTTCTTCTCTTGAGAACTAGAATGTATAATAAGTATTAAGGCTAAGCATGTCCAGATGTATAGTGGAACTGTAAGCAGAAAGTCCAAATAATTAGTTTATAAAGTTACTGTACACATCCTCTACTTAGTATGGGAAAAAATAAAAAATAAATAAATGAGAACTTCAGAAAACTGAAGTGGAAATTTATATTAAAATAGCGAAGAACAAAATGTTCTATCCACACTCAAAGAAACAAGTTTGCAAATACAAGGTGACTCATATTGAATCTGCACTTTTAATGAAATGTACTTCCATTACTGTCTTTATTTCAACAAAACTAGCAGGAATTTCAATGCTCATTAAAGTGAAAAATGGGTATTGTTTTACAGGACAAGAGACAGAAAAATATAAGAAGTTAAAACATAGCTTTGTTAATAAGGAACAAACCAGGCAAGCCCTACAATCTTCTCTAAGGCAGAAAAATATCCCAGGAGAGGATCTTTATTTCACATATAACTAAAGCTTTAGTACTGCTCCCACAAACTCTTCAGATGGCAGTCCCAATAGCTCCAACATCTACATCACTACAAACCAGCACTTCACCCCCTCTTTAAGGAAAAAAAACAATGCAACCCAAAACCCACCAAGCATCTTGTCTGGCAGATAGGCTGCAAAGACAGCAAAAAGGTAAAATATTTAGCATGTAGCAAACAAAGCACAATTGTTTTACGAAACCATAATTTATTGTTTCAATCAGTGGTTTTTTTAATAAGGATGGTTTTAAAAAGGTCTCTCACTTCTGCGGTCAGGGTTATGCCTCCTGGCACAGAAAAATTCCCAAATAAAAACTACCTGTCCTTTCAAAGACCGCTTCTGGTGACTCCAGCACCACCTGTGGGCAGGAGCACAGACACATACTGCCACGCTCCCGCAGCTCAGCTCTCCTCTGGCACAAGCGCTCTCCAGCCCCTGCGGAGGCAGGGAAGTACTAATGACTTATTTTATCAACTTGGTTGCTCTGGGATTCATTGTGCACAACGGCATCATCACACATAAGTTGTGAAGGTCACAGTGCTGGAAGAGAGCCAGATCAAGTCCAGCTTCTTATTACTTCAGGCACCACCTCAATAGCTCAAGCTTTTTTTTTTCTTTTCTCATTAAAATATTGTTTCAGAACTGCACTTTTTCCTTTTTTTTTTTTTCCCCTTTATTTTTTTCACTCCCCTGCTAAGCGTGCAATCATTTTTTTCTTGTGCCAAAAGTGTTTTTTCAAATCGTTCTTCTCTGGAGTTACCTGACATATCTTTAAATAGAGATCCTACCCACAATGCAGAATAGCAAACCCAGTAAAGCAGATCCTGCCCCATCTATACACAGGGACCGGAGCCGACATCCTCACTAACCTCAGAACTAGACATCTCTGACTCAGGACCCCGGAGGGCACTCTAATTAATGACTGAAACAGCTTCTTGTTTCTTCTAATAAAACATCCCCTCTTCTTATTCTGGCAGCCTTTTCTCTTACCTAGCTTTTATCTGCCTCTGTTTTCCTAAATATCAGTTAAGAAGAAACTGGTAAAACAAGATCTGTGTGTTGGACAAATATGAAGCCATGCTCTGTCACAAAATGGGACTGCAGAGAAAGCCGCAAGTAACCCACTGGTTTTGCTGTTTCTGTAATTTCCTTCTTAATTACCTCAACTGCTGAAATACCTTCAAATTACTTCTCCCATTCCAGCATTTCGTCCACTATGATTAATAGCTTCTAAAGTTAAAAAAATACAATCAAAATCTTAGTTGTCTCAAGAGAGTACTTTTTAAAGTGTGCCCTCCCTGGTGTCCCAGGACCTCAGAGTGATTCCAGAAATCTTTCTCTTCAATGAATCTCCACATCTCTTCATTCCTGTTGTCAGTTAATCAGAAATTAGGAGCTGAGTTTGAAATTAAGATGCAAAAACTAGACTCTGAAACTAAGTACTAAAGCCCTTTTTAACTCAGCTCTATTGTTCGTTTTTAAGCTTCACAAGGCTTCACTGACCCAGTTTCCCAATGACTTTTTCCTGCAATTTTCCTTCCTGTTCAATGACGTGGATACAACCTACAGTATTCACTTACTGAACTGACAGTTTTACGTTATGGACAACATCTCCTGAATATAGTTTTGGCATTTCCATTATGTATATTCACTGTATCTGTGTTGAAGCATTGCCTTTCGTGCACTTACGGGTTCTTCGTGTAAAAGTAAGAACTTGAACACATATCTCTCCATTGAAAGTACATACACGGTTAACAAATGGACTCTCTAATTCTTTATTATTCAGCGTTCACAAAGACATTTCCACTAATTATTCTTTTCTATCATTATACTGGCTTTTTAAGGGGAAAGTAAAATGCTGAATCAGAAGTTTTCATTAACAGAAAGCTTTTTTAAGAATTATAGCAGAGACAATATGCACAGAGCTACCCTGTACCATATCCTTAAGTGTGGGCACTCATGGAATGAAAGTGGCTTCAATTCAATCAGACTGTGCTGACTATTCATTCTGCCTAAATGCAGCACTCAAGTCATTTCTTCAAATACTGAAAGCTTCCCGATCAACATCATCTCTATTTTTAATATAACATTGAACAACAAATATTGAGTTGCTGGTGTTAGCATCCTCGCTTCTACTTTTGGACAAATCTATATTAAAAATTGTATTAAACATATCTGATAATGTCCACCAAAAATACTGATAATTTTAAATTTAATGCTGCAAGATGGCCTTATGAAACTAACATTACCTGTCAGTTTAATAGACACTTTAGAATAATTTATAAGGCACATTATACTTCAGATGAATGTAAAGACAGTAATGAAGGACAAAAGGACTGCTGGACTGTTTGATTTATGTTCAGAGAAACTAAGAAACATCTCAGACATATAGTTCAGAAGCCTCCTTATGACCTAGGTCTCTGCTTCAGCCTTTTGCAGCTGATAACACCACCTGCCCGTGGATTCCGAGCTGAAATACATGTCAGTATGAGAAGCAGAGGAGAAAGTGTGAGGTACCTGACCTAAAGCAAGCCTCAGCAGCCTATGTACAAACATAGCCCCTTGCTGGCCTGCATTCCTTAGTTACTTTCTGTGTAGCCAAACTACACAACCAAGTCCCAGCTACATTTACCTTTAGGACTTCTGCTTTTAAAGCTGGTCCATTTTGAAAACAAGTTACAGCATGTAACTAGTAATAGGAGAAGATTGTGTTCTTCTGATTATCTGACCAGCTCAAGCTAGATCTGTTTCTCCTCCACTGGAAATCCCTGCTCTGCACGGATTTTTGCAGACTGCAGCTCAGCCATCCTGAATCTATCACTCTACGGTGCTGAAGGGAGATGAAGCGACACACAGAAAAGACACCATATCTTTAATCATAATTTAGTTGATACTAATGGCATCTCATAAATGAAAATTATGGACACATCAATAATAAAACCTAGCACTGTCTTTGTGCACATACTTTCTGTAGTTCTAAGAATTTTTTATTCAAACTGCACTGTGTGCTGTTGGGATTACCAATGGCAAATGAAACTCCTTAATGGCCTGTTCACCAAAGGTTGCTTGAACCCTGGGCATAAAGGGAATACTCATTTCAGCACATATGTTTCCATAATCTGTACAGAAGCACTCTACACTTGGTTTGAGAAATAGGTCTTCTTACATATCCTACTTAAATGGGACTTGACAATACCATTCTTTTTCCCTTTTTACTAAAATTTCATTTTTATCTTACACTAGCTGGGGCAACTGGTACACAGGATCCAAGCCACTTCAGATTCTTATGGCACTGGCTGGACATACACCTTATAAGAACACTCTTACCTCTGCAGTCCACCTCCTCCTATCAGCTAGAATCAGTTTTATAGAAGCATTACTAACAGCATGATGGTTGAAAGCATACGCAGCTATCTGCTGACCTTTGCTGACAGTTCAAGTGAGGATGGATATTGTGACATTATATATAAGCTCATGTCTCCAACTCAAGCTGCAGAAAAATGAGTTTCTGCATCTAGTAACTCAGTTTTCCACTTTAAGAGAATACTTCCAATATATCTATTGTCCTCCTTTGTCATGACAGCAGCTTCCAGAAGGGGCAGCTGAAGATCACCCTCTGTAGGGTCTCTACCTATGTGGCTTCCATCTCTCAGGAACACTTACTTCCTTGCATCAGAGACTCATTTATCTAATTCAAATGACACAGGAGGTAAACTTATATCTGTTTAGATCTTCAAGATTCAAAATACACACACTGGCCACTCCAGTAAGCACTCAGATGACATTTTGTACGTTTCCTTTAACCACTTGTTTCAAAAAAGGAGGTTTGGCTTTGTTATCCTCCTTTTTTAAAGCTGTCCCTATCTAGGTACTTCCCTGCTCCCCTGCAGCTTTTAAAGAATAAAATCATGTTGTATGTCTCTCACCACCTGTCTACACACACCTGAGCACACATCTTTTGAAGTCATTACAAGGCTGAGCTTCAAGAATGTCTTGTACAGTTTCAGTTATATGTTTGGATTGTATTATATGTTTGCTCTAACCACAAAAGCATAAAAAAACGTTGTCAATGTATTCTATGCTTCTATGTAGCATGCTGCATGACCAGATCTCCACAAAGATTATTTTATTGAGATAAAATTTAAGAGTTGTTCTTCAGAGCCTTCTTATATTACTTGGACAAATCACATTCTTTCACAGCTTTATTTCTAGTATATTATCACAGAAATAGGGATAAATTAAATACTAAGACAGTGCAACACAGGTTTCTATATGGCATGTTGGATGGTTGAATAGCTGGAAATCAAGACTGATTTAATTTCAAGAATGAAGTTTGCTTCAAAGAGATTAAGAGATTAAGCTCAGGCAGTGTCAAGGCTAGAGACTTATTTTTCCAGAAAAGTATCATAAACCAACTGAATTCAAAATGCAATACTCTGTTCCCTCTACAGTACATTTTGAACCCAGGCGTTGGTTCATTTGTCAAAAAAAAACCAACAAACAAAAAAAAAACATGAAAGAAGCAAAAACATCTTGTATTTAAACACAGGGGAACCTTTCAAGTTTTTATAAGCTTTTCGCTGACTCTTTTTCTTTTTTTTTAGATATAGAATCATAAAAAGATATAGGTTGAAAGGGATATTCTGGAGGTCTGGTAAACCCCCACTCAAAACTGGGACAAATACCATGTCAGGTCCAGCTTCAACATTAAACAGATTTGCTTAGAGCCTTGATCAGTCAAGTTTTGAACAACTGTAAGCATGGAGATTCCACACTTCAATTCAAAAATAAAAGCAAAACCACTTTTACTTATATTCTCAAAATATACACAGCTGTTAGAAAATCCTTTCATATTGAGTTTACCTACATAGAGAAAAGATGTGATTTTAAGAAAAGATCATTTTCATTCCTGATACTACCTTTAGGAAGAGGAAAATGTTCACTACATTTACATGCATCTGTCTGCAGTGAAAAAATTAACTACTGCAAAGTGAAATTCAGTGTGTGTGGATTAATTGCAGACCGTGTATGAATAAAGGAGATAACCTTTCTATTCATAAAATCTGAAATTTCAAAATTGTTTCTTTCATAGAATAACAAAGAAAAAACAAACAAACCCAAAACAGAAATTCATCTGCATTCTTATTTGCTTACTAAAGAACACTGTTATGCATATTACATGAAGCTCACTTACAGTTCTATTCACACATATGTTCATGTCTATATATTAACTTATTTATCATCTTGATACCTTGTGAATACAGAATTTACCATAATCTTTCACTCAATACCAAAAAAAGAAAAGCATTATCTAAAATGACCTGAGCTCCACACGAAATGCAGCTATATTAAAATGTGCATTGCAAATTCAGCTACTTTCTGCACTTTGAGTCATAGAATTCGACAAATGATCACTTCTGGGTTGTCAAGACAGAGGAATCAATCATACGTAGCAACACGCAATGTTTTCGGTTTCAATTTTCACTAGTCTGCAAAGAATGAAATACTATAAAAGAAATAGCAAAGGCATAAAGAGCACACTGCTACTAACATCTTCAAGTAAATTCTGCCCAAGTCACATAAAACAAAAAGTACATCACTATCTGGCAGCTCTTTCTTGATTTAGGTGAGATGAGTTGTTAAGTTTTGTTGTTTATTAACACATCCATAGCCACTTTGAAATCACCACTATCCTCCTTGTTCTCCCAGGCCCACATTCCAGACAGTAATCTTGACTCATCAGCACAGGCACACTCATCTGACTAATTTATTTTTTCTGGGTTGGCCAGAAACGTAAGCTAATTATAATGAAAAAAATTAAGGAAAAATTCCAGGCATGACAGAAATCCGTTACATGAAACTTAAAATGATTGCTCAAAACCAAATGAAATGGTATTTTAATTTTCACCCTTTTGACAGAATTGATATATTCTACACACTGACTTTTGATCAATTCTACCTTTCTCTAACACTGAAAAGAACAGAAAAGAAATGGTTTCCTGCTGGACTACAGACAGAAACTTCCACAAACCATGAATTTGCTACCAGAAATTAATATATCACCCTGGCAAAACTATTTCAAGAAGGAATTCATGAAAAGTATGAGAAATGCAAAAGTTATGATTACCTTGATCCAAGTTTTACCCATACTGTTAGAGCTTCCAAAGGAAAGCAAGTCTGAAAAATAGGAAGAACTTCGTTCAGTACTTCAACAGACTTTGATCTCTGTTTTTGAGAGGTATTGGGGATCAGTGAGAGAAAATATTTTGATTAAAAAAAAAACAATAAAATCTACAAATAAAACAAGGAGTGACAGATTCTGCAGATCAGTTCCTTCTGGAAAAAGAAAAGGCTATGGATTCAGCTAATGGCAGAATGTTGGCAAAATAACCATTCAACAGAGGAGAAAATTCAAACTCTTTTAGCTTGGGTTGTGAGGCTTAAATAGCACTATGAAAAATTAGACTATAAATATGGGCAGATACTTTATGTACAAAGCTGCTCATATGAAAAATGTGAAGTGTTAATTTAAAGGTCTCATAATAGATATTAAAAGTATCAGCTGACATAGCTGACAATTTCAACTATGTTTGTATCTATGAATCAGCAAATCCCAGAGCTCAAACAAATCTCCTGAGAAGTCTCAATCTCTTCCTTTTTTAAATCCATATCTTCCCTTGCACTTAGGGACTACACATGAAAAGCTTAAATACAAAATAACAGCTGTTCTCATCCCATTTTCAGCATTAGTGGCATCAAGAGAAAACAAAAGGCTTTTGAGACAGATTGCTACACAGAGATCTTCAGCAGAGGTTGGTTAACTCAGAATATTTGTTGCTTTGTATTAGTATAAGAGATTTCAATTGGGACTAAATTGAGAATGATTTCTGGGTTTCTCCTATAAAGTGTGATCTATAGCATTAAAATTTTTTCTATTTCTCTTTTTCCACTGTATTTATTAAGAGCCCATAGGACGTAAAATGCTGCAGTGAGTTTATCCATTTTAGCACCTGTACTTCTATTGTAGCCTGCTTTCTCCACCCTAGTACAGTCTTTCTCTTACACTTATTTCATGTAGTTATGAGCCCATTCATCTGAAACTCTGTAAAGTTCCAGTTTTGAGGATATGCGATTTAGCTCACATCTAGATTATCTACATAAAATATGAGTAATTCACAACAGATTCCCATTAGTAATGCTGAAGACTGCCACTTGCATTCATAGCATCAAACATCCTATTACTAAAAGCAGAGATTTCCATTTCCCAAAAACAGTGCTGTTCACTATAAAGCAAAACTTCTTTACCATCTTTTTGTCACTTCTCTTGAAATACAACAGAGATGACAATGAAAGGCAGTGAGAAAAGAACATCTGCATCATAAAATCTCTTTGACCATCAGGAGATGATCATGCATTTTCTTAATCAAGTTCTTTAAGCTAGCAGTATCCAATGATTTCACCAGGCTTGGAAGTTTAAGAAGCTTTTTGCTGCCAGCACATTCAACCAGTTTTAAGTGACACAATCAAAGTAAAATTTTAAAAGGTGAGCATTATCCCAAAGACATTGCGATTTTTCTTTAAACTCATTCTTGCTTCTAATATTCTACTGCTTTAATGCCTCGTCTTAATGTTGTCTCATCCCATCCTATTACTGTAACTGCTTAAGGCCAACATGAAGAGAGATTTCAACAGGATTTACAAAGCTGACAAACAATAACATCCACAGTGTCTTCAGAAGTAGCGCAACATAACACCTGAAAAACAGGTGTTATATTTAACCTGACAAATCCCTCAAAGATAGAAAGCCTTCAGAAAAATACCAGAACAAAACACAGAAATTCCAACTGTAGTTAACAATTGCATTCTTTGGAGCTAAGACTTTTAAGACAGCTCAGTAAAAACTGAGACATGAATGCCTTGTCAGACAAGTGCTTCAAGATGAAATTTAGATTTGCTCTTGAGACATAGAACAAACAAGCTTAAATATTAAACAAAATAATAATAATAATTAAAAAAATAAAACCCCACTTCAAAGCAGAGCCACTGAAAAAAGAGGACTTAATGAAGGATATTAAAGAATAGAATATGTATTTGTATTTGACGGTTATCAGTTTCCATGAAGACGGATATAGGCTGTGAGAGCAACTGAAGCGGATCAAGTATTTCAGAGCTGAAGTGGTATTTCTGGGGGTTTTTGCTATAATATTCATGTTAGAAAAGCAGCAGACAGAAATTACTAGATTTAGAAAACTACAAAAAAAAGGTGGTGTCTTACTTTTATCCTAGTGCAATAGTTAAGAATTTTCACAAATATTTTTATGTAAAACACCTCAATAATAGAGACAGAAAAGTATGAAAATTTAAGAAGGCAGCATATGCAGGCACGAGTCACTAGTCAAGACGTGTTTCTTCCTTGTGTTTGTTAATGTTTCAGAGAACCTTGAAAGTAGTACACATCAGGCGACCCACAATTCAAAGGCAAAACATGTTTACAGGATATGAAAAACCTGCAGCTCTAGCTCCCCTGTACAGTAAAATAGAAAGAGAGAGGTTGTTCCAAGGGACAAGTCAAAACAGGGACCCAATTCAGAAATTTCAATCTGAGTCTGAAAAACAAAGTTAAAAATTTCATCTCTTGGAGTTTCTTTAACAACTCTTTTATCACTCTGGCTTCTGCTACTAACACAATAACTGGTAGCACTTTTAACCTCCTCTGGATCACGAGTAACACTCATAAATTCATCAACTTTGTTCTTCTGGTGTTGCCAAGAACCAGGGAGTGCAGATCCAGCTATGTGCTGACAGCTGTTCTGTGTTCTCTTCTACCAGGGATAAAGATCTGCATTGTTAACTATACTGGAAACCACACAGCCTAGCCATGGAAAAAAAAAAAAAAAACCACTAATAATTCATCCTGATACAAAAGAATGGTTGAAAACCACAGAATCCTTAAAATCTGATTTAATAAGAACACAAAAAACAAATATGCTGGGATCATTTATGGAACGATATTTAGAACATCCATAATGAATAAAAACATCAAAGCAGTTTAGCAGTAGATAAACACTAGTTCAACATTTACATTCACTATAGCAACCTGCTGCCTTCCTCTTGGACATACGTTGCTTCTGTACCTACATGGCTTGTGCTATGGTTCCAGAAGACATGTCTTGAGGAGGCTGAAAAGACTTCTCTGAAATCACTGCCGTACATAATAAGTCATACTGCAAACTTGGGTGACTTGGCAATTTTATTAGCTATAGGATCACTGACCGTTACCAGCTCCCTGCTTATCTTCAGTGTATTTCAACAGCAGCTGTCAACATCTACTATAAAGAATCTGCCAGTATAGTGTATTATGATGAGGAAATTTATACTCTGATCATTACTATGGTTACTGAATTCTACAGCAGAAAAATTTTAATAGAAATTACTTTTGTGTTCATATTGTTAAATTATTTATTGTGTTTCAGAGACTGCTCAGTGATAATTTCTAAAAGGCCTTTTTAAAAGTCTTAAGGATTTTTTATTTATTTTTACTTGACCCTATTCTAGCTTAAGTTGTAAAAAGTAAACCTATTCCTAAGCATAAATAAGGAATTACATAGCCTGTGCTATGGTTCCAGACTCAAGGCTCTTCTCTGAAATCACTGCTATACATCATGAGTCATACTGCCAAACCTGGTGACCCAGAATTACTTATGCCTTGCTTAGTACCACTTCACTGGAAATTTTCTGCATGAACTATTCTAACTTAAAATCAAACAGTCTAAACTAAAACTCTTCTTGAGAATCCTCTGTTCTGTATGTCACAATCAACCTTCACACTTCAAGGTAAGGTAAGTTTTTTTAAAAGTTTAAGTGGTTAAATCAAAAAAGGTTCATTTTCATTTGAAAACATTTTAATTACTGCAGTTTATACAACATTTAAAAATTAAAGTTTAGCAACACAATTAAATGTTTTTAATCTTATCTGATCTTTTTTCAACCACTATGTAGAAAAAAAAAAAAAAAAAATCATGTCTGACTTTCCATCTGAGACGAAAAAAATCATCAAAACCTTAAATGTATTAAAGCAGGATTGATCTCCAGGACCATCTAATGAGTTTTGCCAAAAAAATGAATAGTATTACATCTTGCAGTGCCAAGTGATTAACACATTTGTTTGAAAGTAGTCTCTCAACACAAGGCATTGACAGCCTTTCTCACTGAGGCTTGCCAAAGACAACAGGTCATTTGATGGAACAGTTCCAAGCAAGCCTTCCTTAAACATACTCCAGAATAATGTTTCAGGTTTACAAGAACACCATGAAGTCCCAGATGAAGACATAAATGTGAGCAAAACAGCTCACCTGAGTGTTCCCAGAGAAAAAGAGAATTCAAGTTTTACATGACGGAGAAAAGACTTCTGCCTAAAAGGAAGGTAAGACATAAAAGCTCTACTTACAAAGTAACTAATACAAATGAAAGTGACTATAAACTCAAAGCCTGCAACCAGATGAACCCAGTAAGAGAGGACATATCCACATTTTTGGGTTAACGGCACTGCTGTTACCTCATGCTTTAGTTAATCTTTTTCTGATGACGGGATGACACAATTCCCATTCTGAAACAAGCTGTCCATGTGTCACAAAAAGACTACCAAATAATCAAAAAAAGCTTTTCATCAGATCCCTGCATCTATGTTCCCTGCAGAAACAGACTAGTTAACAACAGTGACATCACCTTTTTTTCAAAACTACCTACATATACCACAAAATGGAAATTTTTGTCATGAGATTTGGGGGGGGGGGGGGGGGAGCCTAAAAATATGCTCAGGTTCATATCTGAGTTTTGGTTTATTCTGGAACAGAAAACCAGATACGAGATGCTGCTCACAGACAAGACACCACTGCTGAGGTCACCAGAAGGCCCAGCAGGCTGTTCAGCACACACACACACCACCTCAGCAGGAGCCAGATACCTGCCTGCAGAGGGAATGAAGCCACAGCAGGTCAGAATTTGGAGCATGATTACAGAGGTGGATGAGTGGGTGAGATGAGTAAGTAATGGCTGACATATGACTGACTGTAAACCCACTGGGAGCACTGGAGAAAGAGGCAGACTGGTGGAGAGGAAGAGAGCATAAAGCCTCATTAGTTTTAGCATCAATCTCGATACAAATGTTGTCCATTATCTGGTTTTACTCAGTCATTTCTGTAAACATCTGTATACTCACTAGCTTAAAAAAAAAAAATAACACATCAGCAAGGAGAAATGTCAGTGCAATAAATGCAGCAATACTGAATAAACAAACTTATCTAGTTTATTATGTAGATACATTAGCATATTATCAGCTCCTTTGAGAATCCTGCTATATCTAATTTACTTAGATCTTACAGAATGCTTGTGCATACACTTCATACACTACTGTGTAGCATAATACAATGGTAAAGACATACAATGAACGTAGTGCCCTTTGCTACAGCAGGACAATACCATTCTCAGGCTAATTTTTTTCTGTTTTATAACACTTAGATACATTAGTTGGGGGCTGCAGGAACCCCAAAGTTTATCCACTATGAACCCACTGTACAGCACAGATGTGTTATGTCAGCTTATGCACGTTGAAGTTACCAACAAACCTTTGAACATCCCATGGTAAATTATATGCCTGTGCCCTTCCGCCTCTAAGACTTTTCATTGCTTAGTCCACATTTGATGTTCAGGTTCCAAGTCCCTTAATTATCAAAAGGAGCGAATATATATAAAGAAAATAGGTATCCCATAAGGACACAAAATAGGTTGTTCACAGTCCTCCTACAGTCATTCAAGTGGGCTTTGGTGATGACTGTCATGTTATGAGCTTCTCACGCAAAAGCACTCCAAATATTTTCCACAGTTTATCTCTATAATTATTAAACATTACTGTCTTTGAATAATTACAGAACATATCCACAGTTTTCATCATACTCTTAGGCATCTACCTCATTTAGGCCTAACTGGAGCAAAACTGTTCCCCATATGCAGAAATAGCAGCAGAATTTTAAGAACAGCTCTATAACTGCATCCTCACATAACTGTTTGTGACTTCTGGAATGTGCATTTATATCCCATGTGTTTTGACTCCATCACTAAATACTGCCTCTAAACTTTTTGACTGTACTTTCTGAAATTTTGGTTGTTCTGTCATTCAACTTAGGGTCACACTATTAAAGTTGTTTTACCTGTTTTGCATACATCATATTCAAAACTTTGTTTGCTGCAGTAATGAAATACCTGGGCAGTGAGAAATGAGTAGCCAGAATACAGTGATGCACATCTCCAGTCCATCATCAGTGTTCATGGCTCTGTCCTGGGGATGCTATGCTTATCACTGCTCTCCGCATATTCATCAGTGTACATACCAACACCACCCTCTTAAAAAAAGCATCTTGGTAACTCAGGTGCAACCAGAGGTCATGCCAGAGAGCCCTTTCAGAAGGCCCTTGGGAGAAGACTGATTTTTAGTATGGCAAGAAACAGCAATTTCAGGTAGTAAAATATCCTTCATTACCTGTCATTTTACTTTCATCAGATGAAGAATTAATGTTCCATTACCTAACATTGATCACATATTTCTGCCATGGTTCAGAGTTACAAACACTCTCTAATCTAAATAGTCGAGCTGAAGCTCTGCTGAAGTATTTCTGGTAACACAGCCACAATGAAGGCTGATGTTGCATCTGAAAAATCGTATGACGGTTCTGCAGAATGCCTTTGCCATCTCTTTTACAGGCAAAGATTAATTCTTTTGTCCTTGTTAATTTTATTTCCCCTTCCAGACTAGCTAATAAGATCCCTACACCAAATTTCAGACCTATGAGAAATCATGCTACTTTAGCAATTTTCGGCATATTTTGTGACTGAGGATGGCCTGCTATACTGCATGCAGAACCAGCCTTTCCTGTCAGAATACAGAAGCAGCACTTTTCACATCTATGAATAGTTTCTCTCTCTCTTTTTGTTACAGAAAGTGCTAGGTATGGCTATAAGACCCAAGGGTCTACTTCACCTGTCAGAAACAGGCTCAAACACTGGCTCGCCTTAGGGCCCAGCCTCAGAGCAGGATCCTCAGGCACCACTGATGGGATCACAGGGTGCAGTGGGCAGGCTGGTGCGGAGCAGAGCACACATGAGCCAGGGCTTGGGCAGGTTCCCAGCCCATCTGGTCTCACTCCTAAGGTCCCGCAGGCAACGTGAAGCTCACTGGCAGGTCATGCTACTTTGCTCTCCAGGGAACAATCGCATAATTTATTCACTAGCTGGAACCAGAGAGAAAGCAATCTTCCTGCACCTTCTCTCTCCAAAACACACTCCAGACTGCCCTGGGCTGAACCAAAAATAAAACAAGAGGTAGCACTGAACACAAGGCCCCTAGGGGAAATGAAAGAAAGCAGCCTCTATTCTGATTGAGAGGTGTGCATTTAACACTTTATAAAGTGGAAAAGTGAGCAACACAGCTGTCCCAAAGAATAGCAAGGATACAAAATACACGATCTCTTCAGGTTATTTTTGGGGATGACTCAACCCTCAGAAGTAGCAAAAAAGAGGATGGTGGCTGCATGATTATGTAAGTTTAATGATAAGTTTACGCATGACACAGTCATCTTGGTGAAAGTGCCTGAGGTCTGCCATCAATTAAAATTAATGTGATGGCAAAGATAAAGCCAACAACCTCTTGATATCGTCCAAGTTCTGTACTTCATTCCTCTCATTTTGGTGGCAACAGAGAGGAGACAAAGCTTCCTAAACATTGAGAACAGCCGTTCTCAATAGCTCTACAACTGCCCAGAGCACAGACTTTTAAAGGTGCTCCAGGGGTGGCGAGTCTCCTTAGTGGAATGGCAAACAAAGACAACAAAGATATTTAAACCAATGACTCTATCATAAAAGCTATACTGGAATCACTTATTTTTATTTTTCCACTTTAAAAAGTCAGTAATTTCCAAA
Source organism: Pezoporus occidentalis (assembly GCF_034315485.1). Taxonomy (NCBI): domain Eukaryota; kingdom Metazoa; phylum Chordata; class Aves; order Psittaciformes; family Psittacidae; genus Pezoporus; species Pezoporus occidentalis. The sequence continues at coordinate 11,350,045 of NW_026915724.1, forward strand.
TATAAAGTCATTGCGAATAAGACTAATCTCCACAGCCCCAGCAGCATTTCTATAACCAGTATAACATAATTATTTTAATTGCAGGGTCTTTAAGACTTAATCTCTAATAATGTGATAGCCAGCTGTTTCTGTAATCTATCTCACTTAAAGAAATTGAATTGGTCCCAAACAGCTGTTCCTAAACAGCAGCCACACAACGTGATTGCACATTATAAGGTCACAACATGCAAATTATAGAATTGTGATTTGCAGATAACTGTATCTCCATTTCATGATGCAATACAGAGCTGTATGAAAGCAGATAAGGTACATCCAGCAACTGTGCAATTGAGACTAATTTACTTTCTAAACGTAAATCATTACCTGGTAACCAATATAGTTACAAGATCCAATGTGTGGACACTGAAGTCAAATTCAAACAAAACATGAAGCTGTATATACTGAACTGTGAAAGTGACTATCAAGTTATCAAGACTGTGATAGAGTCTTCATTCTAAGTCTTGAAAGCAAGATTTAATGTCTTTCTAAAATGAGCACTTCTTACTGACCTGCCATTACTTGTCTGATGCACAAAGTTTTGCCTAAAAATGCTGAAGCATTGTCAGGCTGAAGTAAAACAAGTCACTAATGGTGATCCTTGCAGTTCTTAAAACATCTAAAAATAGCATCACTACGTCATATTGATATGGTGATATTTAAAAAAAAAAAATACTGGGAAAATTCCTGATATTAATTCCTTATTCTTCAGACACAGACTCTTCTTTACACTGACCTATGGACAGTTGAGTAGCTACAGACATTCCTTTAAGTACATTTTACATGTTGCAAATTAATCTTTTAATGACTAAACAAATTTTTTGTTTCATGCCGGACTTTTCTATTCAAGTTGCAGACTAGCAAAAAAGGTTAGCTTGCCCAAGATTTTCAACAAGCCAACAAGAACGAAGAGGGGTTCAAAGGAATCTACTTTGTCACAGATCCTGGATCGGATTCTGATGATAGTTACCTTACCCTTAGTGTTGCAGGTCTTGGGGCTTCTAATCACAGAATGATTAGGGTTGGAAAGGACCTTTAAGATCATCTAGCTCCAACTCCCCTTCCATGGGCAGAGATACCTCACATGACCATGCCACGCAAGGCTCTGTCCAGCCTGGCCTTGAACACTGCCAGGGATGGAGCACTTACCAAGGCTTTGGGCCACGCATTCCAGTGCCTCACCACCCTTACAGTAAAGAACTTCTTCCATATATCTAACATAAACTTCCCCAGTTTAAGTTTAAACCAATTCCCCCTTGTCTTATCACTATAAGCCCTGATGAAAAGTGCCTCTCCAGCATCCTATAAGCCCTCTTCAGATACTAGAAGGCTGCTATGAGGTTTCCCCGCAGCTCCTCTTCTCCAGGCTTGTCGTGGTTTAAACACAGCCAGACAGCTCATTCACTCACTCCTCCGCTTCTTGCCCTCCCCCTACTCCCAGAGGGATGGGAAGGAGAACCAAAAGAATGCAACTCCCACGGGATGAGATAAGAACAGTTTAGTAGCTAAGGTATAACACAAATCACTACTGCTGCCACCAATAATAATAATGATAAAGGAAATAACAAGGGAAGAGAATACAACACCTCACCACCAGCCAACCGATAACTCGCCCCCCCAGCCTGACCAAGCACCAACAGATACCGCCTCCAACCCCGCAGTCTACCCTTCAGGGTAACTCCCAGTTACATCCTGGGCATGACGTGCTGTGGTATGGAATACCTCTTTGGTCAGTTTGGGCCAGGTGTTCTGTCTCTGCTTCCTCCCAGCTTCCCCTCCTCCCTGGCAGAGCATGAGGCTCACAAAGTCCTTGGCCAAACCAAAACATCATTGTTATCAGCTCTGTTCCCAGGCTGAAAGTCAAAACACAGCACTGCACCAGCTACCAAGAAAGAGAAAAATGACTGCTACTGCTGAACCCAGAACAAGGCTAAACAGCACCAATTTTCTCAGCCTGTTTTCATTATTGGAGGTGCTCCAGCCCCTTTATCATTCTTGTGGCCCTCCTCTGGACTTGCTCCAGCAGCTCTATGTCCTTCTTATGTTGGGGACACCAGAACTGTACACAGTAATACAAGTGGGGCTTCAAAATCCCAAGCAAACCTCTACTTGCAGAGCCACAACAATGGCTGATCATTACCTTTTGGCAAAAATAACAGTTGAGAGAAAATTAATCTTACACAAAATAACAATTTACCAGAAAAGCAGTTAATAGTTGCATTTTAATACAGTTGATATTATTTTTAAAAAGGCAGAGAGGATAAATTCATAAAAATTAAATCTTTCCTAAATACAGAGATTTCTAAGGCAATTATTTATACACTGGCAAATGCTGGCAAGGCATTTTATAAACAAAAAATTACCGTGAAAAACCACTATTAATCTGGCAAAGAAAACAGGTTCAAAGACAGAGATAGCATTACATGCGCATTAGGAACTTTAAAAAAATACCAAAACCCAACCACCAAATTAAAAGTTTTGATCATATTTTATCATGGAAAATTTCTAAGCAAATAAGAAATTAAATGACCTTATAGAAACCCTGTCAAATAGTTCTCACCTTGTGCACCTGAGCATATATATTTAGAATCTTCATTCCTGCCCTTTCTTCCCTTTTCTCCCCCTAACACACATCTTATGAGACAGAGTTTACATACACCATCTACGGCATATAAGTAGTTCTATTACCATGCTAAACACCTTAAATAAACCAGCTAAGTAGAACTTCTGTTTAACCAAATGGATAAAAATATATTTTCTCTACATCCATAATTTATCTTGTTGGTTGGCAGGAAATACACAACTGAGAAAATACTTAAGAAACTGCACAAATATTTAGCATGGAGTATTTCACCCTTGAAATTGAATAAAACCCAACTCCTATTAATAGCTTGACCAGGATTTCTCTGTATGGAATACTTAACCTAAAAATATTTCTTAATGTAATTCTCTTCTACAAACATATATTTATTTAAGGAACTAATGAATTTGCTCCACCTAATATAACTTATATCTGTAATAATGATAAAACATTTAATGTTCCTAACTATAAAAGCCATACACAGCAGAAGTGTAACTGCTTGCATTCAGCAACACTCCATTATAAAGGATCAGAATCCCTATGAATGGGAGTCCTTGGACAGAAAAGTATTCCTGCAGCTGTACTCTGAAACAGTTCTGAAAAACACTGACAACAAAAGGTGATGAAGCAAACTTTAATGTTAGAAGAACTTCCCATTATGTTGGGACATTATCTTGGGACAGCCCATCGCTATTTAGTATTTTCAGCTGAGAAGTCAGTGTTTTATCCAACATTGGTGTAGAATGATCAGTAGCATAATATAGGGTTATCACCAAACAAAAAAAAAATTAACCAAAATAAAAACCAAAGTGCACTGAAATGACATGTTTTGCACACAAACTTTCAAGAATTCTTGTACATTTTAAAGCATATACAGAACCATTTTTTATTGAGGCAACAAGACCTGTACATTTCTGTCACTGCCAAAAGGCCACTTCCAGCACAGATTTCCCTTCCTATGGAAATAAAGCACGTCATCACATCTCTGAGTGCTGAATAATGAAAGGATAAATTCTACTTTGACATGCTGATATAAATTGAAATATTAAGCAGTTATGGAACTGACAGTACAAGTGCATTAAAGAAGGCCTGCAAAACCTGAAAATATAACCAAGAGAAAAATTACCTGAGTCACTGAAAAGTATTCCCAGAATGACAGCCTTCAAGATGCATCACCACAGTCCTACGTTCTGCGTGGCTCACTACTACTTAGAGGTAAGAATAACCCGACAGACAGTGAGCAGCATACTTTTCATTAGCTCTGTGTCACCTTTATTTAAAAACAGAGACAGAGGCAAAATCCCAGAAAGAGGATTAATATTTCCAGTGAAAATATGGGATTTAAGTTGGCAATTTTAATACTAATTGATGGCTTGGATGACAAATGTAGCTACTATAAACCAGACTTACTGCATTGCTTGGAAAAGATAGCCACAGTACCATATTTTCTTCAATGTTTGTTTAGTGCTTATTAATAATGCCTTTTTGACATAATATGATAAAAGCAATACAGAAAAAAAAAAGGAAGAGAAGACATGAAAATTGTGAAATGCAAGTTGTAGTGCATTTTAAAATGGAAAAGAATTTGGATAGTACCTATAAAAAACTTCAGGCACATTTGGAAGGTGAAACAGAAGTGAGGCAGATGAAGCAAGGACTCTGCTTATATGTACTTAAGCTGCCAACATATATCCCCAAATGAATGTCACAAATTCTATGAAAGAAGGATTATAAAAGCATGATCATTTCATGCTGTGTCTCTGGCTAGGTAGCCACAGTCAATACAAGACTATTGACTAGTTTTCTAGGGATACAGAATTTATTTTTCTTGTATTTAGCACATTAAGCTGATCCTGTGCTTACTGAGATATCGCAATTATGTTTTATCTCTGCTTTTAAAAACACACCTCCTGTGATACATCCTCTTATCTCAACAATCAGATGAATCACAGTTTAATGCCTGTTTGCTCTAAGTATGCAATGTGTCGGGAATGGTCAAACTCGCTCAAGAGCCAAATCTGGTTTACAGTTGGTTTAAATGCAGCTTCCTTAGCAGTGGTCAGAACGGGTTTTAATAACCCTTCAGAGAACATATGGAAAACTTGTTCAGAATTTATCTTAAGCAAGAAAAATTAAAAAAAAAAAAAAAAAAAGTGCATTATATGTGAGATGTTGATCACTGCACATTTGCTAAAGATAAATGTAAAGTTTCACAACAAATGTAAAATCACATCTATTTTCTTATGAAACACCTTTCCTTCAGCACCAGCAAATCTTTCACAAACCTCAAGACAACACCACCCAGAGGGATGTTTTAGCCTTCAGTAGTTCCTTTGTGGAAAGAAAATTGAGCTCTTGAGGCAGTTCAGATGGAAATTAGCCTGTAAAATCTGCCACCTTGTCCATTGCAAGTTAACACACTGGCTGATACACCTTAGTGATTTTTCTCATCATCTGTAGACTAAGTAAGGGATAGATCCTTCTGCCAAGACATCAATTTTGGGGTATCTTTGGTTTTGACATGGATTTTGGAGCCTATTTTTTATCTTGCATTACCACCACTGACAGTAAAGAACGTGAAAGAAGATGCATATAACACACAATCATGCAATCCTATTGGGGCAGGGCTGTTAGTAATTCTAGGCACACAGCAAAATAGTTGAGATAAAAACTGCAGTGGCCATGAACACTTTCCTGGGTTAGGTATCTGCCGGATTCAGAACCAGAGGTCGAAGATGCAAATGTTATTGCAAAACTCCAAAGACTACAACTTTTCTCAAAACTTTAACTTCTTGAATTACCTCAAGCAAGAACAGCTAATAATAAAGCTTGTTTGTTCAGAAAATGGAAGCTAACAGGCATTTTTTGTACCTCCTAGACAGGTAGGTCTTCCTTAGCAATAAATGCATATGTCCCTTTGACAGTCTCTCTGCATCCCTGAGTGATGTGCCATCTGTGGGTCCACTCTAAAGCTGGCCTAGAAGATGCTTCATAATTTCAAGATGTACAAAGGCAGACAAGAAATTTCACAAGGCAGAAAAGTAATGTTTTGTCGTGGTTTAAACCCAGTCAGGTAACTCGTTCACTCACTCCCCCCCTTCTTTCCCTCCCCCTACTCCCATCGAAAAGAATGCAACTCCCACGGGTTGAGATAAGAACAGTTTAGTAACTAAGGTATAACACAAATCACTACTGCTACCACCAATGATAATAATGATAAAGGAAATAACAAGGGAAGAGAATACATCATCTCACCACCAGCCGACCGATAACTCGCCCCCCCAGACCAAGCTCTGCCCGATACCTCCTCCAACCCTGCAGTCTCCCAGCCCTTGGGGCTAACTCCCAGTTACATCCTGGGCATGACGTGCTGTGGTATGGAATACCTCTTTGGTCAGTTTGGGTCAGGTGTCCTGTCTCTGCTTCCTCCCGGCTTCCCCTCCTCCCTGGCAGAGCATGAGGCTCACAAAGTCCTTGGCCAAACCAAAACATTGCTATGAGCTCTGTTCCCGAGCTGAAAGTCAAAACACTGCACTACACCAGCTACCAAGAAGGAGAAAAATGACTGCTACTGCTGAACCCAGGACATTAACCTCTTATTCCATACCATTCACGTCATGCTCAGATCCCACATTTTCAATATACCATCACTCTTATCTCAGTGCACTCTTATCTTAGTGCATGGACCAGTCCCTATAAAGCTGCTGAGTCCATCTGGTCCATGATGTCAGGCTCCATCTCTTGTAACAGTCTTCCAGAGCAGGAGAGACTGTGTGCAGTGTTCACACTTGTGAATAACCTGGGCAATAGTGTCCATTGCTAAGTCCACCCCTCGATCATGAGTCCATCTCTCTGTTGCATCTCTGCTCTGATGGCCTGAAGTGCCATGGGCCCACCAGGCTCAAAATAATTCACTGTCCCCTTAAGCAGTTTCTGCAGCTTGTTGCTGGGGACTCCACAGAGCTGCCTTGCACCTCCGATGCTTCCAAAGCACTGGAGGGGCCCAGTGGACTAGATACTTGCCCATACTGTCACACACACCCTGCCACTCATGACTGTCCAGCTTTGGGGAAAATCTCTTGGTCCCCCCATATCGTTGTCTAACCCCAGACAAGACCCAAACCTGAATCTGCTTAACTCTTGAAATCAGTAGTGGGTAAAACACACTCTGTATGCGTGTTAGCATGGTGATTCCCATCACCATCAGCAAACAAGTCTCAACAGCATTAAAAGGCCATTCAAAAAATTCAAAACTCTCAAATGTAAATGGTCTGGGGGGACGACTAGGAGGGTAAAAAGATGTCTCCTTCCCAGGTTGAGCACCTGAGAAGGAGAAAAAAGATGTGTAATTGCTAAGCACCTCCATCATATACCTCCCAAAGTATAAAGGTGGTGACCACACTGGGAACATAAGCCAGATCAATTTCATGATCAATGATTCTATTGTATTACAAGTCATTACTATAAAGTACAATGGGATAAAAACCTTAGCCCAAGCCCCATACTTGAAAAACACTAATACAGCAAGTACCGGATGGACGTAAGATATCATATACTGAAACTGTGAGATCAAGAGGAACAACCTTGAGAGCCAATAAATCAGCATTGTGACGAGTGACTATCAATCCAGTCAGATCTGTCGTGCCCCACGTTGGGCGCCAAAAAGAACTGTCGTGGTTTAAACCCAGTCAGGTAACTCGTTCACTCACTCCCCCCCTTCTTTCCCTCCCCCTACTCCCAGAGGGACGGAGAGGAGAATCGAAAAGAATGCAACTCCCACGGGTAGATAAGAACAGTTTAGTAACTAAGGTATAACACAAATCACTACTGCTACCACCAATGATAATAATGATAAAGGAAATAACAAGGGAAGAGAATACATCATCTCACCACCAGCCGACCGATAATCACCCCCCCAGCCCGACCAAGCTCTGCCCGATACCTCCTCCAACCCTGCAGTCTCCCAGCCCTTGGGGCTAACTCCCAGTTACATCCTGGGCATGACGTGCTGTGGTATGGAATACCTCTTTGGTCAGTTTGGGTCAGGTGTCCTGTCTCTGCTTCCTCCCGGCTTCCCCTCCTCCCTGGCAGAGCATGAGGCTCACAAAGTCCTTGGCCAAACCAAAACATTGCTATGAGCTCTGTTCCCGAGCTGAAAGTCAAAACACTGCACTACACCAGCTACCAAGAAGGAGAAAAATGACTGCTACTGCTGAACCCAGGACATGTTTGAAGCCAGATTATTATAAATAAAATGTAAATAGGTTAATAAATAACTTTTTTAAAGTTTTGTTAAAAGCCTGTATCCTTTCAAGATATTTCTAAAAAACATATATTTTAAAACAGCAGCCTAGTTGTCTTTCAGTTCACAGAATGGGAAATAGAAGCATAGATGATCTAAATCTAGTTACACCACATTAGGCACATTTCAGATTACAAGCATTCCCTTCTAGAGCAGACTGAGAGTTTCTCCTACCCTCAGTGTATAACCCTCACCAAAGCAAATCAGGATATTCAATTACTTATATCAGGTCAAAAGATAATAAAGTTTGAGTACAATTTTGTTCCATAAAATTTCATTAGTTACTGGGGTCATATTTATCTGTAACTAGATAATGTTTTGCCACATCCTATGGAGATTCTGCAGCCTCTTTCAGGCCCTGGCAATAAAGTGCCGAATCTTCATTTTCTACAGGCAGATATATTTAAGAAAATACAAAGGATTAAGGATAAAACAAACCACACTACTCCAAGCTATTAGGAGAGAGAAAAGAAACTGGATAAGTTTAATAAAACACTGCCTCCTCCCATTACCAAACCGCTTGGTGGACTGGCAGGCAAATCTGGGCATGTGCCTCTTCTCTGTTTGACATCAAGGACAAGTAATGGCTAAGCCTACTTTCATGCCTAAACTACACTGCCCTTGTCCATCCTGAATATGGAAGTTCTGTCCTTCTCCTAGCCCTGGTTTCTTGCCTAGAATAATCTAACTCTGGCTCCAGCAGGCCCCCTCTAGCACAAGCTCTTCTTTTTCAGAAGAAATGATGCTTGAATGGATTACAAGCAGATGATTGCATGAAAGGGCAGATGGTAGATACAGGGAGCAGCTGCCACTACCAGCAAAAATGGCAGGGCAAGGTCAATTCAGGAACTCTGTAGCTAGAAATGGTTTTGGGGTGGGTATTTTTGTAATGTCTCTGAGATGAATACTGGACATCATGAAAGAACAGATACTTTAACTTATATTTTCTTAGAACAGAACAGACACCAACTATACAAAAAGGAGTTATTTGTTAAGTACATAGTAGTAGAAAAGCTCTTGTCACAACAGGAGACAGTACCTGACCACTAAGAAATTCCAAAGGTGCAAAGGATCAAGTCTCTTTCCCCTGGAAAGCCTGGCTGTGATCTACAACAGCAAACTTGTAGAGTACATATCCCAGATGAAATTCCAGAAAAACAGATACCTGTTTCGGAGTCCAGGACAGTCTGATTTTCTTCAGAAGTTAGTCAAGGCTCCTGAAAACATTCAGGCTCAGTGACCTGCAACACGTCTGTTCATATGACTTCCAGTTACCAAAGCAACTGGGTTACAAAATTTAAAGGCACCTCGATTTAGTAACAAGATGCCTAAAGGAGTAACAAGGTAGCCAAAGCACAGACCTAAATGTCTTGTACTCCTTCCCTATTTGTTTTTGCTGTGTAATTTCTATGTCACAATGTGCTTAACCCGCTTTGTTTGAGTACATCATGATAACAGCAAACAACTGTGCTCCCCACTCTCCCATGGGGTGCTCAGTGGGCTGAACAACTGATAAGCCTTACAGTTAAAACAACATGCTACAAAAACAAAGCGACTAATGAAATATTAAAGCACCCAAGCAAGCATGACCATAAGCAGAGACAATGAGACACAAGGGTGCTTTTATCTCCTCATTCTCAGAGAAGGTAACGGACCAGTTTTAACCGTTATTGTTCTGATGCCTATCCTATGCAATAGGATTGTATACACACACTAATTATTTTTTCTCACTTCTGTAGATTGCCTTTCTGCTAAGATAAATCCAACATATCTTTAACTCTGGTCACTTGTCAACTAAAACATGCTTGAAAAATATAAAGGAAAGTAAGAGAAGAAAAATGACAGCTTGATGCTCAAAAAATGTAAACAAATCCATCTTCAGACTTCTCATGCACAGCGCTACTGTATGAAAAGCAAAATTGTTTATTAAATTAGTCAGGCCTTTTAAGTGCAATATGGTATCAATTAAGGATTCATGCTATAGCTGCTGTATAACAGAACCAGGGATGACAAAAATAAAATGTATCAGTAAATAACAGGTATTCTAGCACCAAGGGAGCATTGCTATATTGGAATGAGTGTAAAGAAAAGTAACAAAATGGGATTAAAGTTATGTTCTTGTAAATGCCCAAGAATTCAGAAATTAGAGCCACATTACATAAAATGAAAACATAATAGCAGAGATCTCTAACACCTTACAACCCTCTAAACACCCCATAAGCCTTAGGCTGTAAGACAGTGACTTGCAAAGTTAAGGTTTCTATTTGGCATTTTTAACTCTGATTTTTTCAGGCCACAAAAGTCTATTAGAGATTTTGTTGCATTTTCTATTTCACTATGCCTGATTAGCTGCAGTCAAGGAGAGGACACTGTTCTAAATGGAACCCTGGCACTGACATTCTTCCAACAAAAAATTACCAAGTAAATAGACCTATGGTCTATGTACCTATTAAGAACCATGGTTATTTATTCCTTCAGTTTCTATGTGTGTAAATTACATTTCAATATTTCATTTAATATGTTCTGAAACCATGTTTAAACTTTTCCTGGTATCATGTCTGTTTTGTTTTTTTCCAAAATCTCTGTAACTGAGAAAGCGCCAAATCAGCAGGATGAAGATCTTTAGTACAAAAATGACTCTGCATCTTTCATATATTGACAACATGTAGGGTTTTTTTGTTGTTTTGGTGGTGGTGTTTTGTGTTTTTTTGGTGTGTTTTTTTTGTTGTTTTTTTTTTTTTAAATAGGGCAGCACTTCCAGATTCAGCTGTATGGAAGCACATACTGTTTTTCACACACACACTGACATCTTCACTCTCAAGCAATGTATTTCCTGCATATAGACTAATTAAATGTGATTCCTGAAGCACAATACAGAGTTGTAATTCCTACAGCATATATATTCCCAAATGACCCTTATTCAGTGGTCCTCCCTCTTCTCGTACAAATCTGAACCAACTCCTTCAGAAGTTCTACTGCAATATGAGTTATCTTCATATTTATATTCACTCTTGCTTTGTTTGAGTTCAGATAAATAGGATGGTCTAAGAAAGAGAAGGCCGTGTAGTTTCATTAGTTTACTCAATGATTCTGAGATGGAGTCCATGACTTTGAATTATTTTACCCTGCACATGTATTTAAATACCTGTGTCTGTCTAAGACTGAATTATGACTTATTACTTCCAGAAATTTTGATTTAAAACAATATTTCTGGAAAAGTAGCACTGGGGCTTTTTCCTAAATATATATAAAAAAAGGTGAATGAAGGTGTCCAGTGAGACAACAGCTCTCTCAATAATTATATATCTTTATTCAAGATACCACTTGTAGATCATTTCAAAATATTCTGACATTATCAAGCAATCTCTGCTTGGATTTTTTTTTTTTCCGGGGGAGGGGGCTTTGTTGAGTTTTTGGTTTGGTTTGCGTTTTGGGGTTTGTTTGGTTGATTTTTAATATGTGTAACTGATCTCCATCCTCCTTTCATTTTTTTTACATACTTACAAAGCTTAGATAAAATGAAAAAGTCCTTGGGCATTATACTCTATTATACTCAGCAAGACCTTGCTACATGCCACAGACAGCAATCACAGCTATCCACAAGTTTATTAGTGACTGTCAAAAAATGGAATAGATTAATTCTGAAAAGTTGTGGGTTGATTTCCCAAACTTCATAAAATAAATAGGCTCACTGTGCAACCCAAGTATCACAGAAAAATAATTGAAAAAACAACATGGGGTGAAGTTATCATCACTAAGTATTAAAGCCATGCAATAATGAACCTACCTCATGTGTAAACCAGAAATCTAAATAAGTACATGGTAAATACATCCATCCCTGAAATCCATACAGATCATAAAGACTTAAACAGATACAGAAACAAAGCTCAGAAGTTGTACCTATTTTGATAGCTCTTTTTTTTTTTTCTGAAGAATTAACAACTAAGTAAAAAAGGATTAAAATCATCATACTCGATATGGAAACTTAAGATATTCCTGTCAGTTTCTGGAACTTTTGCTTGCTCCACAGTAAAGGACAATCCTGCTCTAACTTCCTGCACAACAGTGATCTTGAAGATTTCTGTTTCATAGTGTTTGCAGTAATAATAAATTGTAGATGCCACACAGATGAATTAAGATAGAAATAACTCTGGTTCCTCAGAGTTAGAGAGGTATCCTTACCAAAAGGTCCATCTTTGAAAGAGATGGATATTTGAAAACAGAGTACTAGTCGTTCTTTTAGAGGCATAGGACAGTGGTATTGCAGGACCCAGCATCAAATGAAAGAGAAAAGGGAATCACAGACACAAAGGCCAATCAAAAGGCACACAGAAAAATTCCTATTCAGATTGCTGAAAATTTATCTACATATGTATTCAGAGCACTGGGACCAACACCAAAGTGCCTAGAGAGGTTTCACAGCAAGAACACAGTGCTCACTACATGAAAACCTCATTCATTTTAGCTCCACTGACATGCCTGACAAAGAGTAGGAGATGAAACTGCTCCAGAAGTTCATCCCAGTCTATTCTTTTTAAAGTGGGACTGCTTCTAGTCCTGAACATCATCAGATCATGCCTTTCCTTCCCATCACAAGCTGCCTCTTTGCTTTCTGAATCCGTATCCTTCATCTACTGTGTGACCTTGCCAAGAGTACAAATGAATTTCACAGTTCCCTGGGGTCCCACATAATCACTGTGTTCCACAACAACCTTACTACACCATCACAGACAGATTACAAATAATATGTACACATAAATTGTGGTGCACAAGCAGGCTATTAGATAACCCTGGTACCTCCCTGTTAGCTTCCGCCCTGCTTGATGCAGGCCAGACTTCAAAGGGAATCATAACATACAAGGAAAGCACAATGCATACCTGGACCTTGTCCCAGCACACAACTGGAAGACAACATACTGGGGTGTATTCCAGGCTATGAGAGGTAGGTACCACTTCTACATATAACAGTTTTAGACATGGGTAAGATGAAATGCTGGTGGGTTTATGTGCAAGTGACCTTCCAATCAATTTCCTAGGACTAAGTATTTTCTTGCACTAGAAAGCACAGCACTAATTAATTAATCAACTGCTCTTCCCCAAACCTGAAGAACCAGAGATTACCCCTACCCTCTACTTTCATGTCTGATCCCTTCCAAAAACCAAGCTGCTGTTTAGCATATCCCTTAGTGTTTTGGGAATTTCCAATGATATTAAGGTGACACAAGGCATGTTTGATTTTACTTTTTTTTTCCCCACACACAGTATCGAGTCCTGATGGCAGGCAGACTTATCTAAACAAATAAGCAAGCATATTGAATAAGGAAGACATATACTGACTGAATACTGTGCTATATTATGGTGGATTCAGAGGTAGCCCTGAAAATATTCTCTGCATTTTTGTTACTCATATGAAAATATTTACTGCTGAATTAGCTCACTGTTAAAGATGTGTGTTTCTGGAAGGCAAGCTTTGCAGAGTTCACAACACTGAAGAGGCAACACAGGCTGCCTGTTCAGAGAAGCTGATCACCTGGGTCTGATGTCTCATATTACTAATGCAGCTCAGCCTTTTACACCTATCATTATAAGAAAGGAAAGCAAACCTATAAAGAAACCAAGTACTGTCTAGATACTGGGGAGGGATGACACAACAAAGAAACAAGAGCTAGTGCATTATTTCTACAGTGGCTTTCATTTAGAACAAAACACGACACTAATGTAGAGGAGTCTGAAAAATTAGAACTCTGGCTGTTCTTTTATTATTTCAGTTCTTCTCTTCTATTGGTTTCCCTGGTTGTATAAGTGGATTGTGCTTTTTGCTTTTGTTTTTAACCATTAGACATTCACCTAATATCTGCCATGTCCCATGAAAAATGCACAGTACACAGACCAAGGACAAGGCCTGTCTGACAAAGTCTTGTTTTTTTTTTCTTAAGGATTACCCACAAAGGGCCAGTGGAGCTCACAAAGACATTAAAAGCATTTCAAGCAAAAGGCGACAAGATGACAGCATACAGAGACTAAGATTTCTAAAGGAAACAAGTCACCACCATTAACTTTGCTAGCAGGATGCTAATAAATATTTAGACTATTCTGTTATCACTCTTTCCCTCTGAAAAGTAACGTAGTAATAAAGACTTTGAGCTGACTGCATTTTAAGTACGCCACAGAATAAGGGTCATAAGCCACTAGCAATTAAGAAACATCAGCATCCAAACACAGGCTGCAAATTCAAAAGAGCACATAAAATACTGAAGCCCTAGTGTAGAACTGCATGTTTCACCCTACAGGAGAGGAAAAGACTGGAAGGACTGCCAACAGATCACCAAAGGACAGATATGTAGAGCAATGGCAGGTGATAATGTACATATGATAATATGTTGCTTCCTGGTAGTTTTTGAGGTCTTAATACCATCCAAATTGTACAAAGAGGCATGGTACACATGCACATGGTACAACAAAGCATGCTGATACACCTTGAGAACACAGAGTACCACAAAGCATTGGAATGAGAAGCAGTACAGCTCCATGAGTAACCCAGGATCTGTTAATTCCCACCTCACCAAGACTAATTATTGTCTTCATTTCTTTAACACCCATTTCTACGCATAAGTATGCTTCATCTTGCTTAGTTATATTTTCACGTTATTCAATGTCATATTAGGCAAACTTAGTTGCAGATGATAGGTTCAAAATACATTTCATGTAGTTTGTCTATAAGAGCATGAATTCATGGGTATTAAGAACTCCAAGGGCAGAGTCCTCCAAAAACAACAGAAACGACTGAACTTCCAATGCACTGTCCTTCAAGGCTGCTTAGGCAGTATCAGTATGATGAATCACACATTCTGGTGACATGGGGCCATGCTTGTTTGAATTATGTATGATTGCTAGTTTAATAAAATGCAATGACTCATACAGTTTTAAGGACAGAAACATCACCACCCTCTGTAGGAATGGATCTGCTAACACTGGTTTCATGATATGCGGAGAAAAACCCTTCCTAACTGGAATCCTTAAAAAGCATAGGAAAAAACCCAGTAATTCACACATCAGGTGAAAGAGGACAAGGGACGTACATCCCAAACAGAAAGACACAACAGAGAAGTATCATTAATTCCACATTGTTAGTTAATTCTTCTCATCCTATACTGTTTGACTCCACAGATTTTCTTATTTTCTTTAGCATTTAGTAGTCCACATTTTCAGTATGTTCCATCGGCTTTACTTTGGTAATCCCAGTTCAAGAGACAAAATTGATCAGAGATGCCACCAAATGTCCTCCACAAAAGTGGAAGGTCTCCAAGATGAGTAAAGCATTGAAGAACATGACGTAATAAAAGTGGCTGAAGTAGCTGGGTTTGTTCACAGAAAGATGGCTTCTAATACGTAAAAAGTTCTTGATAGAGAATATGGAAGTACACTCTGTAAGGATGCATAATGACACAACCCGAAGCAACAGGTAGAAACTGAATCAGTGGAAATACCAACTTAATATGAGGAAAAATAAATCCTCACTGTGAGGAACACTGAACATTGGAAACAGGTTGCCAGGGAAGTGGTGCAATCCCCCTCCCTGGAAATACTCAAGACTTAGGTTGACAGGGGCATTGATAAAATATTCTAAAACCCTGCTTCCAACAGGAAGTTGGATTAGATGATCTTCAGAGCTGTCTTCCAACCTACTCTTTTTTCATTATTCCATACAACTAAAACACTGAACCTTATGATGCATGACTCTCCCTTAAAAAAATTACTCCAAAAAAGCTGTCATAGTCCTTGGCCCATTTTAATGCTGCCTAAATTTCACACAAGTCTGTTGGACACTCTTCTGAAAAGTTAGGAGCCATATTAAAAATGCATACATGTTATACACGTGCATACTGACAGACTATCTAAATTTGATGCTAAAGGAAAACACATTTTCTAAGTGACTTCCCCCTCTGTCCAAATTTTCTTCACAGCTCATCGTGCCTCTCTTGGCACCCATATCTTTCATCACATTATTTTGACCAGCTGTAGCAGCTGTCCCCTGCGTGCTCTGTTTCACTCGTGGT
The DNA here is from genome assembly GCF_034315485.1 of Pezoporus occidentalis. NCBI lineage: Eukaryota > Metazoa > Chordata > Aves > Psittaciformes > Psittacidae > Pezoporus > Pezoporus occidentalis. The sequence continues at coordinate 11,366,021 of NW_026915724.1, forward strand.
GCTGGGGACAGACCTGCAAGGAGAAGCCCCACCACGTGCAGGACCAGCAATGGAAGTTTCAGTACCTACTCTTGAACCTTGAATAGTGAATGTCTTCTGGTATGCAGACAAGAGGAGAGTGGAGGATGAGCAACAGGAGAAAAAAAGGGGAGATGTAGCTTAAAGGCTGTGACAGAGTTCAGAGCCAGCCATCCCCATCTGCCAGTGCTCATCAACAATTTAAGGACTCCAGACAAAGTTGAGGAACCACAACTAGAGCCTCATCCATCTCCTGCCCTTTTACTCCACAGACAGGCATATGGAAACCTGCAGTCATTCACAGCGTAAAAGCCTTCAAATCACATCTCAACTGCACAACATAGTTACAGTAATTTTATATTAAACCTTTTAATATTGTGGCCCATAATAAAAGTTTTTGAAGGATTTGTGTAATTCTCAAAGAAAAGTGAAATTCATCCACCTAAAAAGAAGCGAGAAAGAATTAGAAAGAAGCAACTATTCTCAGAAATACTCTATGATATTACAAAGTACACAGAAAACCAACCTTTTATGAGGCATTCACCAGTGTAAAACTCATCCATAAAAGAATGAACTTTTTTTAAAAGTGAACATATTTCTATAATTCTAAATAAAGGTTCCATTAGTTAACAAAAAAAAAAAAAAAGTGGGTGTTTTTGTTTTTGAAACAACAAGCAAGCAAACAACTAGAAGATAAAGACTCAAGCTTGCATCACCAATGACTTGCATAAACACAATGCTGGATTTGACAAAGCAAGGACTTGCTGAAATTTGTCATTTTCTAAAATAAAAGGAAATCTTGCTTGACCCAGAAACATGTACGACTTTGTAAGACTGGTAAGAGAAAAGCAAGCCCTTCTTTTTCCCACACATATACACAAGCATAAACCACACATTTTCAGCTGCAAGCAGTATTCTAGTTATAATAGCTCAGAATAGGCAGTTCTCACATCACCATAGCATAGTAAACATATTTACAGAAACCAAACCTGTTTGCAAAGTAATTGGAAATGCTCTTATGTGTTGTTTACATTTGCAACTCACAAATTTTTAATTTTTTTTTAAACATATGTATTAGTGAGACATGCAAGGCAGGACTAGTTGGAAAACTATCATGAAAGAAATTTACAGTTGAGCAAATGGATTAGCTAATATTTACCACAAGGGAAAAGACACAGGAAAATAAAAACTCTCTTAAAAGATCAAACAGAATTGCATATAAAGTGTGTTACCCAGAATTGAATGTCATTTACATTTTTAGAAGTAAGACAAATTTAGTAAAAAACATCAAGATTTGCTGGAGAAATTATAAACCCCTCCAAAACACACAAATGTTCTCAGATGTATCTGATATGGACTTCACTGAGTCTCAAAGTTGGATTGTATTGTATGGCATGAACACCTTAACAGAACAGGTTGCCCAGAGAAGCTGTGGATTCACCATCCCTGGAAGTACTCAAGGCCAGGTTGGATGAGGCTTTGAGCAACATGATCTAGTGGAAAGTGTCCCTGCCCATGGCAGGCAGTTGGAACTATATGATCTTTAAGGTTCCTTCCAACCCAAATCATTCTATGATTCTCTCATGAGTCTGATTTTTTATAGCAGATTATAATTCAAATTTATAGACATGAAGTATATCATTTTAATGAATGTTGCTGCAGTACCGTGGTACATGTATAGTGGGTACTTCTACGTATGTTTGTAAACTCAGTGCAAGTAACAACGATTCAAAACGTATTTTGGTATATACTTGTTTTTAAGGTTACTTCTCAGCAATGGATAAATAAATCTCCATCAATCCAGCATATTTCTTTATGCTTTGTTTCCTGCTTAATAGCCATTTAAAATTGTCTTTGCTATGTCTTAGTATACTTCTATTTATGTTTTTTTTCCTACTAAACATCAACAAAACTCACCATACAGTAAACAAAGTCATAATACACTATCAGCAATATTTTCCTATCTGAAACAGGGGGTGTTTGCACAAATTCCTGCAAAGTAGGACTAGCTTATTACATGTCACATGCCAGAATCAAAATTCAGCTCTGTGAAATCCAGGAACAGATTAGTTACAGAAAACACATCTCTGAACTTTCAAAGGGCTATCTGGGGATTTACCCACATGACTAATAATTAAGAAAGAAAGAATCAGAGTGAAAACAAAATTGGAATTCTCATCCATTTTTATTTCCATTGCAGAGGTATGTATGAACACCTGCTGCGCACTACAGTCATGTTACTGGGACTTTACAAAAGGCATAAAAGATACTACTTTACTCCAAATAATTCAACAATGTGCACATATTATTCCTGTTGATGTCATTGAATGCTGCACACCTTGTGACTATGCACAGCAGTGAGGCTAGATCAAGGGCTAGGAAGAGCTGTTAACTACAGCTGGAATTAAAACCAAAAAATTTCAAAGGCAAAGCAGAAAAACAGCAGGATAATATTCTGAAGCTTTTTTCATTTACAGATCATGTCATTTGTGTAAAAAAAAAAAAAATCTACAATTTTACATAAGACATATCTTACATACATTACAATACTGAAAATTATACTCAAAACCTTTAGTGATTTTTTTTTTTTCCTCTTATAGAATATAACCTTCTTGCACATTTTGGGGATTGCAAAAGCAGTTTTGATCAAATTTTCAAATAACATTTCAATTTTTACACTTTTGAAAATGACATTTTCAGTGAAAGCATTTTCTACCTGATAATACTTATGCAAATTTGTTCATCAAAACACTGCTGGCTGTGATATAGTCAGTCTAGATGCCATATACACCACAAGCATTGAAGCTACTGAATTAATAAAAGTACTAATATACTTAAATTTTGGCATTATTTTAATACAAATATTTAAATTATTATGTAACTATAAATGCTAAATGTTAAAAAATAATTTTATTATTATTTTCTGGTATAATTATGTGTTCTTTATTAATGCACTGTTTGTTAATAATAAATTAAATATTTAAATTATTTATTTATATAAACTTAATGGACAACTCTGTAAATTAAGTCTTCAGCCTGTCTACCTTCTAGGTGATCGCTGCATTTGGTGCGGTGTTTCTTCTAGTCCACATATCTCAAAGAAAATAGGAACATATAAATCTAGATATGCTGTCAACCCTTAAAATTACAGGCTATCATAGCACAGTGTTAATAAATTTCAGTAGAACAAAGACGGAAATCCTAAAGACAATGATGAATAGCTACTGTAACACTGCCAAAAGACCAGAAGGGAGCTTGTACAAGAAGCTTACCAACATAGGAGTGACTTTGCAAATATTTATTTAATATTAGTATGGGCAAGAACATACACTGATGCCTGTTACAGCTCTAAGAATGCCTAGTGTAAATGAGCAGAGCGAACTTAAATCTGTAACAAGCTAACAGAACAAGCCTAGATGTACCAATTTAACTCCAAGAGCCTCACCATGGCCTAATGACACCCACCATGGTTATGACTGAGAACTTTGTGAGTATTCTGAATAGGTGATGATAGCACCCACTCAGCAATGACAAATAGGTGCTCAAAGTGATTTAAGAGTGCAAGACAGGCACATGAACACCTTCAATGTTAACTTACACTTCATATGTCAGTAAGAATATAATTTTGAATTGGATGTTAGGATTTACGTGCCCAGTTTACACAATTGATTAAAACATTTCCTCTTTTAACGTACCTTTATTCTACCACCCTTTTCCTTTAAGGACTGTACAACATGCAAGGTGGAGGAGAGTAGTTTGAAGCAACTGAACTGCTAACAACTCATACTTAGTAACAGACAAATAAAAAAACCTACCGATCTACCTTGTTAATCTGAGTTACAGTCACTAACCAGTGTTTCACTAGAGGTGACCTCTACACTTAACATGCATGGAATAAACTCCTCGACTTGAACGGTTCACTTGAGATCAGCCGAAAAGACAGCAACTCCCTTAACATGGGTTCTCTGTTAAATATGTAGAAGTGAATTCTAGGGAATATGAGAATTCTTCTTCAGTAAATGGCAAACTAAAGCAGTTTTCCCAGGCTTTAGAATCCAGTGTCAGGGAACTTCAAACCTGAGGTGATGAAGCTCATAGTTAAACACAATTTAACTATGAAGGGCTTTGGCATTAAGCCTCGAAGCCCACAAGCTACAGTCTGCAGCTGTGTGCCAAAAACCACAAAACCCAGTGAACTCATTCAGAGGAGAGACAATTAAATCAGAAATCTGGAATGCACTTATAGACTATTCTGCTGAATGTAATCTTGGATTACAATACACTCAGTCCTTCAAATAGTTAACAGCAGTATAAAACAGAAGTAAAAAAAAAAGTCTGAAACTGTATTTCAAACTTCGAAGGGAAAGCAAACTGTTCCTCAGTAATGGTAATATTCAATATAGAGTAAGGCTCAGTGAACCTAAGCTGACTCAGTTGCTTTCTTACATAAAAGTGAGCATCAAGAACAAAGAATGCTAAATATAACATAGCCATACGCACTAATCTACAATTCTAAAACATGAAAGAACTTAAAAAGGAACTTGAAAAATGCAAAGAGCATAGTAATTTGAAAATTAATACTACTTGGTACTTGCTGTACAATTTAGTCTATTTTCACTGACTGGAATACAATTTAAATATATTTGAATACTTTTTTTGTCATAAAAGTTCATTTGTAAACATATTTTGCTACATACTTAAAATTACATTTATATATGCACCTATACATAAAGAAAGGCATACGCAAAATAACAGACATTTATTAAGCAAATATAGGGTACGACAAAAAAACCTGACACTCTGTCAACACTGCAGAAATGTATCCATGGCTTCCGCTGCAAATTCTCTTTTTCTGAGACAGAAGAGCAAAGATATTACGTAAAGATGCCTACACATGGAAAGCCAAGTATTAAGTCAATTTCCTGTACTCTACATGCACTATTTTACAATCCAGAAACAGTGGGAATATTGAAATATTCTCATACCTTCTTTGGCAGTATATGCATAACAAGGTACATGCATGACCACAAGACTCAAATATGTGACATTCTTTAAAGAATTTAACCCCAAATATCTTGTAGAACAGCAAAATAACATTATTCTAACTTGAAAATAGTTAAGAAAGTGAGAAACATAAATATCAAATAACTTGTATTAATTACACTGAAAACCAGTCAATACCACAGGAAATAAATCTAGTTGCATTCAACACTGTCCCGCATGACTCTCTAAATTGGAGAGACATCAATTTGATAGGTGGACCACTCGGTGGATAAAGAACGGCCACACGCAAAGAGTTGTGGTCAATGGGTCAATGTCCAGCCGGAGACCAGTAACGAGTGGTGTCCCGCAGGGACTGGTTTTGGGACTGTTCTTGTTCAACATCTTTGTCGCTGACACGGACAGTGGGATTGAGTGCACCCTCAGCAAGTTTGCCGATGACACCAAGCTGTGTGGTTCGGTTGATACTCTGGAGGGAAGGAATGCCATCCAGAGGGACCTTGACACGCTTGTGAGGTGGGCTGATGCCAACCTCATGAAGTTTAACCATGCCAAGTGCAAGGTCCTACACCTGGGTTGGAGCAATCCCCAGAACAGCTACAGGTTGGGCAAAGAAGAGATTCTGAGTAGCCTTGCGGAGAAGGACGTGGGGGTGTTGGTTGATGAGGAAATGAACATGAGCCGGCTTCAGTGTGCGCTTGCAGCCCAGAAAGCCAAATGTATCCTGGGCTGCATCAAAAACAGCGTGACCAGCAGGTCGAAGGAGGTGATCCTGCCTCTCTACCCTGCTCTTGTGAGACCTCACCTGGAGTACTGTGTGCAGTTCTGGTGTGTCCTCAACATAGAAAGGACATGGAACTGTTGGAACAAGTCCAGAGGAGGGCCACAGGGATCATCAGGGGACTGGAGCACCTCCTGTAGGAAGACAGTCTGAGAAAGTTGGGGCTGTTCAGCCTGGAGAAGAGAAAGCTACATGGAGACTTCATAGCAGCCTTCCAGTACTTGAAGGGGCCTACAAGGATGCTGGGGAGAGACTCTTCGCTGGCAACTGTAGTGATAGGACAAGGAGTAATGGGTTAAAACTTAAACAAGGGAAGTTTAGACTGGATATAAGGGAGAAGTTCTTTACTGTAAGGGTGGTGAGGCACTGGAATAGGCTTCCCAGGAAGTTGTGAATGCTCCATCCCTGGCGGTGTTCAAGGCCAGGCTGGACAGAGCCTTGGGTGGCATGGTTTAGTGTGTGGTGTCCCTGCCCACGGCGGGGGGGGGGGGGTGGAACTAGGTGATCTTAAGGTCCTTTCCAACCCTAACTATTCTGTGATTCCATGAGTCTATAAATATAATGGACAAGAAACTACAAATCTAAGGATATCTATACCATAACTGACTGATGTAAATTTCTATAGTCAGATCCTATCTACTCACTGAACTCCATAAAATCATTATATAACTGTAAATAAATCTGCCTGGGCTCCTAATGTATGGCTTCCTCCACAGAAACCTGAGAAACTGTACATCATCTTTCAGTTTTTGGTTGGTTGAATTTTAGGCAAATTGTTCTTGGTTCCTTAATTGAAAGAAAAAATATCTTCTCTCGCAGTCTCATTTCCTTGAGTCCTCCCACCCCAAATCAGTTCTGTCACTCAGAAGTGAAGTCTTTGTGAAACAATCTTTTCTCATGTCCCATAATGCCGCTAATGAACTGTCCTGGGTTCAGCAGTAGCAGTCATGTTTCTCTTTCTTGGTAGCTGGTGCAGTGCAGTGTTTTGACTTTCTGCCTGGGAACAGAGCTGATAGAGATGTTTTGGTTTGGCCAAGGACTTTGTGAGCCTCATGCTCTGCCAGGGAGGAGGGGAAGCCAGGAGGAAGCAGAGACAGGCCACCTGACCCAAACTGACCAAAGAAGTATTCCATACCACAGCACGTCATGCCCAGGATGTAACTGGGACTTAGCTGGAAGGGCTGGGAGACTGCGGGGTTGGAGGAGGTATCGGTCAGAGCTTGGTTGGGCTGGGGGGGTGAATTATTGGTCAGCTGGTGGTGAGGTGTTGTATTCTCTTCCCTTGCTATTTCCTTTATCATTGTTATTATTGGTGGTAGCAGTAGTGATCTCTGTTATACCTTAGTTACTAAACTCTTCTTATCTCAACCTGTGGGAGTTGCATTCTTTTCAATTCTCCTCTCCATCCCTCTGGCAGCAGGGGGAGAGAAAGAAGGGGGGAAGTGAGTAAATGAGCCCTCTGCCTGGTTTTAAACCACGACGTGAACATAAAAGCCTACTTGCCATGGTTTAACCTCAGAAGACAACTAAGTATCATGCAGCTGCTTGCTAACCACCCCACCTTCCAGGTGGAATGGGGAAGAAAAATGGAAGAAAGTAAACCCCATGGGTTGAGGTAAGAACAGTTTAATAATTTAAATGAAATAAAATACAATAATAATAATAATAGAAATAATAGCAAAATTTTCAATAATAACAGGGGATAAAAAAAATAGAAGAAAAAGAAGAATTTCTGAAAAGCCTAGTGGCACACAATACCGCTGCTCAACACTCACTGACCAATGCAGTAATCAGTAGGTCCCAGCCAACTCTCCACAGCACGTTTACTGGCATGACCTTCTGTGGTCATGGAATGTCCCTTTGGCTTATTTGGGTCAGCTGTCCTGGATCTCCTCCCTCCCAGCTTCTTGTGCACCTGGTCACTGGCAGAGCACAAGAAACTAGGAAGTCCTTGATTCAGAGTAAGCACTACTAAGCACTACTTAGCAACAACTAAAATACCAGCATGTTAGCAACATTATTCCCATACTAAATCCAAAACACAGCTGCACTGTACCAGCTACCAAGAAGAAAAGTAACTATTCCAGCCAAAAACAGGACAGACAATTTAAACCACCAGAACAGGGAGTCCATACATTCAAGTGAGCATCTTTAGAAGATACTGTTTTAAGTCACTGCAATCACACTTAGCTACCTAAGCAATCCTCATGTGTATTAAATGAAAACTAAGTTTGTAGGACATAAAGTAACTACGTAAAAGAGAACTATTATTTCATATTGATTAGTATTAAAAACTTAATATTTAATTTCATTAATATTTACAGTTAATTTTAAAAGTATTTTGCAAGTATAATCTTGCTCAAGCCTGAGCACACCATTTTCACAAACCTGTCTTCTGATAAGATCTCAATAATAAAAGTTCTCAATCAGTAACTCAGTAAAAGTTTGGAGGGCTTTGTTCACATTTTAAGCTACGCACATGCCTCAACGTCCAACTGAGTATGAAAGGACTTCCAAAGAATCCTTTGGAAATACATTATGGAAATATCCTCACTGAAAATCAAGTAGTAAATTAATCAGAACACAAAATTTCCTCTTAAGAATAGTCTGTTTTTCTGAACAGAGATGGTCACCAGCCCAAAATAAGAAGTAGTTTTACAGAGTCAACAAATATGCTGGTCAGCTGGCAACTCAGAATCACAGAATCCTAAGGGTTGGAAGGGACCTCAAAAGATCATCTAGTCCAACCTCCCTGCAAGAGCAGGGTAACCTACAGTACATCACACAGGAACTTGTCCAGGCAGACCTTGGATATCTCCAATGTAGGAGACTCCACAACCCCCCTGGGCAACCTGTTCCAGTGCTCTGTCACTCTCACAGTGAAGAAATTTTTCCTGATGTTCACATGGAACCTTCTAGGCTCCAGTTTACACCCACTGGCCCTTGTCCTATCACTGGACGTTACTGAAAAAAACCTAGCTCCATCATCCTGACACTCACCCTTTATGTATTTGTGAACATTGATGAGGTCACCCCTCAGTCTCCTCCAAGCTAAAGAGACCCAGCTCCCTCAGCCTCTCATCATAAGGGAGATGTTCCACTCCCTTAATCACCTTTGTGGCTCTGCACTGGACTCTTTCAAGCAATTTCCAGTCCTTCTTGAACTGAGGGGCCCAGAACTGGACACAATAATCCACATGCGGCCTCACCAAGGCAGAGTAGAAGGGGAGGAGAACCTCTCTTGACCTACTAACCACACTCTTTCCAATGCACCCTAGGGTGCCATTGGCCTTCTTGGCTACAAGGGCACATTGCTGGCTCATGGTCATCCTCCTACCCACCAGGACCCCCAGGTCCCTTTCCCCTTCACTACTGTCCAGCAGGTCAGCCCCCAACCTGCACTGGTACATGGGATTGTTCTTCCCCAGACGCAAGGCACTTGCCCCTGTTGAATTTCATCAAGTTCCTCTCCGCCCAACTCTCCAGCCTGTCCAGGTCTCCCTGAATGGCAACACAGCCCCCTGGTGTGTCAGCCACTCCTCCCAGTTTAGTATCATCAGCAAACTTGCTGAGGGTACATTCAGTTCCCTCATCCAGGTCATAGATGAAAATATTAAACAGCACTGGTCCCAGCACCGACCCCTGAGGGACTCCACTAGTCACAGACCTCCAGCTAGATTCTGCCCCATTGACCACAACTCTCTGCCTTCTTCCTTCCAACCAGCTCTTGATCCACCTCACTACCTGATCATCAAGCCCACACTTCCTTAGCTTATCTATGAGGATGCTGTGGGAGACAGTATCAAATGTCTTACTGAAATCAAGAAAAACCACATCTACCGCTCTACCATCATCCAGCCACTTCCTCATAGAAGGCTATAAGGTTGGTCAAACATGACTTCCCCTTGGTAAAACCATGTTGGCTGCTCTTAATGACCTCCTCATCCTTGATAAGTCTAGAGATGGTGTCAAGAATAAGTTGTTCCATCACCTTTCCAGGGATGGAGGTAAGGCTGACCGGTCTATAATTACCCGGGTCCTCTTTCTTGCCCTTCTTATAGACCGGCGTGACATTTGCCATCCGCCAATCCTCAGGCACCTCTCCTGTTTACCATGACTTAAAAAAGATGATGGAGAGTGGCTCAGCAATGACCTCCACCAGCTCCCTCAGCACCTGCGGGTGTATTCCATCTGGACCCATCAATTTATAGATGTCCAGATTACTTAACTGATCCCTAACCCAATCCTCACCCACCAAAGCAAACCCCTCCTTTATCCTGACTCCTTCTGGGGCTATAGGAATCTGGGTCCCCCAGGGAGAGTCTGCAGGAGTAAAGACAGAGGCAAAGAAGGCATTCGACACCTCTGCCTTCTTTATATCCTCTGTCTCCAGGGTACCCACCTCATTCAGCAGTGGGCCTATACTGCTTCTTGTATTAGTTTTATTTGCTATGTATTTGAAGAAGCCCTTTCCATTGTCCTTGACCAGACTTGCCAGATTAAGTTCCAAGGAGGCCTTAGCTGTCCTAATTGCTTCCCTACATCCTCTAACAGCTGTCCTATATTCCTCCCAAGTGGCCAGCCCCTCCTTCCATAATCCATAGATTCTCTTTTTCTGCATAAATTTGCCAAGCAGTTCCTTGTTTAACCATGCTGGTCTCCTGGCTCCCCTACTTGACTTCCTACTCATTGGGACACTGATCCTGAGCTTGGAAGAAATGGTTCTTGAATGCTGCCCAACTATCTTGAGCCCCTTTACCACCTAGTACCCTTTGCCATGAGACTTCCCTTAGCAATTAATTGAAGAGGCCAAAGTTGGCCCTTCAGAAATCCAGAAACGTGGCCTTGCTAAGTATTCTATTCCTCCCACACAGGATCCTAAACTCCACCATCTCATGGTCACTGCAGCCCAGGATGCCATTGACCGTCACTACTTCAGCCAGACCCTCCTTGTTGGTGAGTACCAGATCCAGCAGCGCTCCCATCCTTGTTGGTTTGTCCACCATTTGCATTAAGAAGTTACCATCAACGCACTGGAGGAACCTCCTAGACTGTGAATGATTGGCTGCGTAAGTCTTCCAGCAAATATCGGGGTAGTTAAAATCCCCCATGAGGACCAAGGCATGTAGTCGTGAGGCTGCTTTCAGTTGCCTGTAGAAAGCCTCATCAACTCCTTCGTCCTGATCAGGAGGTCTATAATAGACCCCCCCCCAACTGTGCCACCCGTACCAGCCTGTCCCTTAATTCGTACCCACAGACGTTCTACTTGCTCCTCATCTGCCCCTGGACAGAGCTCAATACATTGTAGTCTCTCTCTCACATAAAGAGCAACTCCACCACCTCGCTTTGCTGACCTATCTTTCCTGAAAAGGACATAGCCATCCATGACCACATTCCAGTCATGTGAGCTGTCCCATCATGTCTCTGTAATTACCACCAGATCATAACCTTTAGACCGCACACAGACTTCTAACTCCTGTTTATTCCCCATGCTGCGTGCATTGGTGTACAGGCATTTCAAGGAGCAAGCAGAGCACAGTAGTGGCACCCTTGGGAGGTGGGAGGCCTTCTGGTCTTCATTAACACTGGAACAATGCCCCACTAATTCAAACCCAGCTACAACCCCCTCGCACTTTGAATCTAACCTAAAGCTCTGTGAGTGAGCTCTACTAACTCTTGCCCTGGTACCCTTTTTCCCCTGCAGGACAGGGTCTAAACAACTATCCTTTCCCTCAAATGAAACAATAGATTGAGAATCCTCCCTAGTCCGCCACCCTTCAAGCCCTGGCATGTTTCTCCTGGGCTTGTCCCCAACAGGCCCAGTTATCTCCCCTTCCCCCTTCATATCTAGTCAATGAGCCCTGCTAACTCCTGCCCCAAAAACCTTTTCCCCCTCTGGGACTGATGTATCCCACCTGCCACCAGCAAACCAGGTGTCTCATATAGCAGCCCATGATTGAAAAACCCAAAACCCTGTCTTTGGCATCAGTCACATAGCCATACATTAACCTGCAGACTCTTCCTATTTATCTCTTCACCTTTACTTGTAACAGGTATGGAGGCAAACACCACTTACACTCCAGACCCTCTAACCAGCTGTCCCAGGGCCCTGAAGTCTCTCTTCATTGCCCTTGACCTCCTTGTAATAATTTCATCACTGCCAACCTGAAAAACCAGCAGCGGATAGTAGTCAGAGGGCTGCACCAGTTTAGAGAGTTTCCTTTTAACATCTCCAATCCAAGCCCCAGGTTGGCAGCAGACTTCCCTGTGGGATGGATCAGGTCGACAAATAGGCCCTTCTGTTCCCCTCAGAAGGGAGTCACCCACCACAATTACTCTTCTTCTTCGCTGAGGAAGTTCTAAGGCATGGGGGCGAGTGACAAGCCCTAGGTGACTCACTAGATGGATCTACCCCTCCATTTCCATTTACCTGACCCTGTAGTTCCAAGACCTCATACCTGTTACTCAAGGGCAACTGGGAGGAAGGAAGGGATTGTGAGGGTTTTCGCTTACCTCTCCGAGGAGGGACCTCTCTCCATACCTTCTTGTCCCTTAAGTTTATTCCTATCTGATGGTAGGAGTGAAGGTTATCTATCACTTGTTCAACCACTTCCCTCTGCCCTTGCCTTAGGGTGTGGCTCCACCAATCAATTTCACTTTCACACTCTCTGAGAACTCTCAATCTTTCTATGTCCTCCCTCAGTTCAACCACCTGCTTTAGCAGGTCATCTATTTGCTGACACCGCACACAAGCGGTGTCACTGGCTCTCTCCAGTACAAGTGCCGGGCTCAGGCATTTACTGCAGCCAGAGACCTGCACAGCCGCATGTCTGCAGGAAGGCTCAGTCTGGGTACCCACGTTATTCCTAACTACAGGTTTTGATCGAGTGGTGACCATGCTCTATCTGGTCGATCAGTCCATCTATGCCCCTTTGCACAAGCAAGCAGTCTTTCCTCCTCCTGCTGCGCTCCAGGCAAGTCCTCTTGATCAGGCAGTCACCTCACTCGCGCTCCCTGGGCAGGTTTTTAACCGCTCACAGCTGCCGCCGAGCCTGCTGGCCCCGCCCCCTGTGAGTCACGGCTCGCGAGAGCTGAGCTGCCGGCTCCTGGGCAAGTCCTGCCATTCCCTCCTCAATGGCTTTTGTCGCTCTGAGTTGAGGCGCTTGGACGCTGATCTCTCCCCGCTCCACTCCGGTGTTGCAGGTGTCCTCTCTCAATCTACTCACCTCAGCAACTGACCAACTCAATGAAATAGAGGGAATTGCTGGCATACGTTGTGGTGGAAGCAGGGTGAGCTTGTGAACGTTTCACAAGGTGGTTGTTAGTCTAACAGCAATGCCTCATCAACTTGTGTGTTCTGGTCTTGGCTCTAACCTGCACTAAAGGTATGAGCTTTCTCACTTGTTAACAAATCTCTGGGGATAGGCATCAGTTCATGATTTCTGCTTTCCTTTTCTCACATATGCATGAAGAACAGAATGTCCAAATTAATTACACTGCTGGAGAATGGTCAGGGCCTCCTTGCACAGTGAGTCAGGCCCATGTGATCTATTTAATCACTATTAATCTCTTTGTGCTTCACAGACAGGTAAGTAATATATCTGTTTTTTCTTATTTCCAGCTGCTGACCTTCACTAAACCCTCCATAAACTAGAGTGAAAACATCCCTCAGGAGTCAGTTGCTCTAATTCTCCTGGAATATATTTGCAAAGAAGGGGCAGGTGGCCCACACAGCAGTCTGGATGGAAATGTGATCAACCGTATAAAGATTTGAGAACACTTGTGCTCACAAAATTGAATGGGAGCTGGCAGGTACATTATCTATCATATTCTCACAGATTGGGAGCACATAAAACTGATTAGTTATCCATTGCAAATACATAAAAGGACTTGGCGCACATGGACTTTGCCAGAGTAACAATATCCAGCAAGAAGGAGACTGAATTTGTTTAGATAGCCTAGTCTGATTCTACAAAGCCAAATATATGTTCAAACAGTGAAGAAATATCAGGTATAAGATGCTTTCTGCTATGCATTATCAGGAAGTAATCCATATTTCATTCTGAATTGTCAGATGTTTCTAAAGATACTCTACCATACATGCTAGAGGTAAAACACTGAAGAGGAAGCAAAGCAAATCTTTCTGAGCTGTGTTTACAGCATCTTTCCAGCAATAAACATGAGCATGCACAGCAAGGGCTTCTGGTGCCCTCAAGGTATTGTGCGTAAAACATGGGCAGGAGATTTTCAGTTAATGGAGTTCCAAGAAGTTAGAGCTTCTGCCATCAAACTGTTTCAGGAAATACAATTTCTTCATATAGTAGCCCCAGAAATGTCACTGGCATTATTAAGGAGCAAGCAATTGCAAACAGGTAGACAGAGCAGAGTTCAACTTTTTCTCACTAGTAGAAGCAATTCTATCATTAACTTAGCACAACCAAATTGAATCCATCATGCATATCTATAGTTGTTCATGCAAATGTAAAAAATATTGAGAGTTTTACTGCATTTGTGAGTTTTTAATTGGCCCTACAGTTTAGCACTGTTGTCTTGAAAAATGCATGTGATCAAACTTAAGGGTTGAGCACCTTCCCAAATTAGTTATCGCTATTTAAGGAGACGTGGGTTGAAACATGATCTTTTCCAAATTTTAATTATTCTGTATGATTAAAGCAGAGATTCCAGACTGGAACACTGCCTGATGTGTTTTGGTTGACATGACAATACCCAGTTTTTGGTTACTCAACCAACCACATCATTGTTTCTTCCATTCTCGTAGGCTTCCTGTCTTTTATTGTGACTCCAATGTCCTGTTCTATCCAGTGCCATTCTTCTTGGGTTGTATTAAAAAAAGATTTGTTCAAAACACTTTTAAGCTTGTTTAAGTAAACTGTACTTCTCCATTGCTTTTCAAACAGAAAAAACAAATAACTAATTGAAAACAAAAAACAAAAACTCACACATAGCTGCATTTTTCCCCTTCTTCTGTGGATTTGGGTTTCCTTTTATGTCATTTTCCCCATATTGCTATTATATCCTTTCTAATACTGCTTTTATTGATTTATTTCACACACAATTTCTTGTCAAATAACAACTGTAATGTCATTTACTTTATTCCAATGTAAAATCCCTGAATTTTGATACCTGAAATCACAGTGTGGTTTAAAAGTGTTTATTTCCTCCTTAAGTACGAAATTTAACTTCAGGTATCAAACCATAATTGTAGAATCATAGAATAGTTAGAGTTGAAAAGGACCTTAAGATTATCTAGCTCCAACCCATCTGCCATGGGCAGGGACACCTCACACTAAACCATCTCACCCAAGGCTCTGTCCAACCTGGCCTTGAACACTGCCAGGGATGGAGCATTCACAACTTCCCTGGGCAACCCATTCCAGGGCTTCCGCACCCTACAGTAAAGAACTTCTCCCTTATATCCAATCTAAACTTCCCTTGTTTAAGTTTTAACCCCTTACCCCTTGTCCTATCACTACAGTCGCTAGCGAAGAGTCTCTCCCCAGCACCCTTATAAGCCCCCTTCACATACTGGACGCCTGCTATGAGGTCTCCACGCAGCCTTCTCTTCTCCAGGCTGAACAGCCCCAACTTTCTCAGCCTGTCTTCCTACAGGAGGTGCTCCAGTAACCTGATGATCCTCGTGGCCCTTCTCTGGACTTGTTCCAACAGTTCCATGTCCTTTCTATGTTGAGGACACACCAGAACTGCACACAATACTCCAAATGAGGTCTCACAAGAGCAGGGTAGAGAGGCAGGATCACCTCCTTCGACCTGCTGGTCACGCTGCTTTTGATGCAGCCCAGGGTACATTTGGCTTTCTGGGCTGCAAGCGCACACTGAAGCCGGCTCATGTTCATTTCCTCATCAACCAACACCCCCACGTCCTTCTCCGCAGGGCTGCTCAGAATCTCTGCCCAACCTGTAGCTGTTCTGGGGATTGCTCCAACCCAGGTGTAGGACCTTGCACTTGGCATGGTTAAACTTCATGAGGTTGGCATCAGCCCACCTCACAAGCATGTAGAGGTCCCTCAGGATGTCATTCCTTTCCTCCAGGGTATCAACCGAACCACACAGCTTGGTGTCATCGGCAAACTTGCTGAGGGTGCACTCAATCCCACTGTCCATGTCACCAACAAAGATGTTGAACAAGACCGGTCCCAACACCAATCCCTGAGGGACACCACTCATTACTGGTTGCCAACTGGACATTGACCCATTGACCACAACTCTTTGCGTGTGGCCATCTAGCCAGTTCTTTATCCACCGAGTGGTCCACCTATCAAATTGATGTCTCTGCAATTTAGAGACAAGGATGTTGTGTGGGACAGTGTCGAACACTTTACACAAGTCGAGGTAGATGACATCAACCGCTCTACCCCTGTCCATCAGTTCCATAGCCCCATCACAGAAGGCCACCAAATTGGTCAGGCAGGATTCCCCCTTGGTGAAGCCATGCTGGCTGTCACCAAGCACCTTGTTGATTTTCATGTGCCTTAGCATGACTTCCAGGAGAATCTGCTCCAAGATTTTGCCAGGCACAGAGGTGAGATTGACTGCTCTGTAATTCCCCGTGTCATCCATTTTCCCCTTCTTGAAAATGGGGGTTATATTTCCTTTTTTCCAGTTGTTGGGAATTTCACCTGACTGCTACAATTTTTCAAATATGATGGACAGTGGCTGAGCAACTTCATTCGCCACCTCCTTCAACACCCCTGGATGCATTTCATCAGGTCCCATGGACTTGTGCATGTTCAGGTTCTTAAGATAGTCTTGAACCAGATCCTCTCCTACAGTGGGTCCAAGGTCTTTACTCTCATAGTCCCTACATCTGCCTTCCAAGACTTGGGTGGTGCAGTCAGAGCATTTGTCAGTGAAGACCGAGGCAAAGAAGTCATTCAGAACCTCAGCCTTCTCCAAATCCAAGGTAGCCAGTTCTCCTGAGAGCTTCCAGAGGGCTCACATTGTCCCTAGTCTGTCTTATTTGCAATGTACCTATAGAATCCCTTCCTGTTATCCTTAACATCCCTAGCCAAGCTTAATTCCAGCTGGGCCTTAGCTTTCCTAACCTGGTCCCTAGCTTCCCAGATGACATCCCTGTATTCTTCCCAGGCCGCCTGTCCTTGTTTCCACCTTTTAGAAGCCTCTTTTTTCCTTTGAAGTTTCCTCAGCAGCTCCTTATCCATCCAAGGAGGTCTCCTGGCCCTCCTGCTGTACTTCCTTCTAGCTGGGACGCAACACTCCTGAGCTTGTGTCATCTATATTGGATTTATTCAGCAGCATATTCCAAGAGAACATATACAAGAGTATTCACAATGTGAAACATGAGTAAGCAAGATCACTACACTCTGCAAGCTGCTTTATAAAAGCAACAGATACAGAGAGACTTTTTCAGAGCTTATTGGTGATGAGTTTAATTTGGGTGCTCTGAATTGCCCTGCTTATATTGACATATACTTACCGCACACTAAATAATGTATATTGTATATTATACACTGTACACTAGGTCTGAGAAGAGGACTTGGTCTAGACAACTAAATACACATGCCCCCACCCCACCCCCCAAGTCATATTATTAAAAACTTGTTACCGAGTTTATATCTTCAATACTATATTCAAAAGTACTCATGGTGGGAAGTTGTACAATTTCTGAATCAGGAGCAAATTTGGATGAGGAATAATTAGTAAATTATTTTGCTTCTGACAGGGTAAAGGCCTCTTTCCTGCCTTACTTTAAATTGTGCATTAGATTTTCATGAATGTCCAGCTGTAAAATCCCAAGCATTGTGTTACTGCAATCCTAAAATCACACATGGTCCAGATGGTGCCTAACACAAAATGCCTACAAATATGTTTTTGGTTTTGTATTTGATGCAGTAACTGTGAATATTTTGCATGTTTCTTGACAAGTCAACAGAACGGGCATTGATAATATTGTTCATTGACTTACCCTTTCAGCAAAGTGAGTAGTATGCAACTGCATACTACCAGTATGCGACTGCAGTCTAGTCTATAGCAAAACTGGTGGATGCATAGCTTGCCAGGACTGGTACAACATATACATTATATATAATTGCTATAATCAATAAACCGCCTTGACTTTGTCAACTTCAGCCTTCAAGGATATGTTCCTATTAAGAACAACTGTTGCAATATAAGGTGTTATCTATTTCCCTTGCTGACAAACATTTCTTCTTCAGGCCTCAAATACAGGAAGATACTTAGTATGTGTTATAATTCCCACTCTTTTCTTGCACTATGCATACTAATTTCACTTTCACCTAGTCTTTGCTGCACTGTAAGACACCATCACTAACTCATTTTATGTTACATTTATTAGGCAGAAGTTACACTCTCACAAACCTTTTATTTGTTTCTGGTTGACTCCATTCTAAAAATAAGTGTTGTTCCCAAAATGACACTCCATTGTTTCCAAATGTCCTCAGATGACAACAGGACCGTGAGAAACTGGAAGCCAAAGTCCTCCTTGTTCTGTTTGGGGCAGACCTGCACACTTGCTTAAAAAGCCAAAAAGTATTCACCATGCTTCTTCTCTTACAGTGAATGGGCAAATTACCTATTCAGCAATACTGGAAGGAAATACATACAGCTTTTCGTAATTAAACGAGCAATATACTTAGGCTGCCCATGCCAAAAAAAACCACAAAAATAGAAATGCCACCCCACAAAAAAACACCCACCAAACAAAAAACAAACCACACTCAAATGCAAGAATGGAAAAACTGCTTTTTCATTTAAATTACCAGAAACAAAGAAAAAAAAAAAGGAATAAATAAGAAAAGTACCTTTAAGTACCTTTACAGTATATGTATATTTTTTTACAACACAAACTAAACATACTAGGCACAAACTAATGAGTAAAACAAGATTTCACCTACATCACAGTTCAAGCGGTATGGTCAATCTTTTGGATTATATGTATTATGCAAAGTAAAATCTTATTTACCTGGTTAAACTTGCTTTTTTTTTTTAATCAACAGGTTGTGCTACTTAGTATTTCAGGTATCTGTTGCAAAGATTTTCCTTTGGAAAAGGGTGTGATCAGTAAGCATTTTCCTCTTTATTGACCACTTATTCCTCAGAGTTTCCTACATCATTAGGCTGTCAAAGTAGAAAATTTATATTCTTTGCTGACTAAATTGTAGCTACAACCACTGAGCAAGAATCTTGCTCTGAACATAATAAAAATGTATCACAGATCATTATTTGTCAGTCCTACTGAATAATAAATATCAGTTACCACCCTAGTCTCAACAAATATGACAAGAAAAATATTACTCCACCAGGATATTTTTTTAAATGGGCTTAAAGGCTTTTTAAGACAGTCTGTAAACCATCTTTAATGTATGATTCGCTTCAAAATATTTTTCTTCAGGAATTATTGCATTACAGACATGAAGCATACAACAATGTATTTCTGCACAGAGTGGGTAAATCTGCAAATAATTTCAGAAAGATTTTCACATCTGATCAAAACCCAAAATAATCTTCCATTAGCAGAAACAGAGAACTTTAAAACATTACTAAAGCATAAATGATAGTCAATAACCAATAATCATACAACTCCATTTCAACATATATCTAAATGAATCTCATTAAATTCATTCATTACTCAATCAGGACACTGCCAGAAGAAACATAGAGCTAAGTGTTTTCTTCAAATGTTCTAACAAAACAGTCAGGTAAAAACTTTCACGACTTTAAAATCTTACTTACCTGTTGTACAGATAGTAAGCTAAATTAAAAGCACATTTACCCTACACTAACAGTATTTTATCCTTGTTATATCTGTCCTTTTGGATAAGATACGAATGTTACAGCTTTCCTACATGATCTTATTTATGTACCACTGAATCTCACAACATAATCCAATTATAAACTGAAAGCATTGCAAAAATCGCTTTTTGTAGCATAATCTCATCAGTGGTCTCATGGGTGTTCCCTCACCCTGGAATTGCAGCATTGCTTCCTTTCAACTACATGCTGAATAATGTAAATGCTCCTCTGTAGTCTTGTCCTCGATCAATACTCCCCACATCCTGTCAGTCAAAACATAGCCCTATATGCTTCTCACACTGTCTGCATTACTATGCGACCCTAACATTTTTTTGGCAGTTAGAAGTGCTATATACCTTAAATAAGCAGAAAACATTAGGGTTTGTTTCATGTCTTTTCTGTAGGGCACATTTCAAATAATATTACACTCCTTTGAAGTATAATACACTTTCAAAACAGCTATGTGGCTAAACAGTAAAACTAAGCTTGACAGTAATGCTCATCTTTCAGCAATTCTGCTGTTGTGAAGGGTAGAATGGGATAGGAAGCAGTTACTGCATACAGGCTGCAATCCATTTCTATAGGTTTAGAAACTTATTTGCCAAGCCAAAAAAAAAAAAGAAAAAAAAAATGTTAAGCAGTTTGAAGACGTAAGACTTTCAAATAGACATAGGAATGTACAGAATTATTTCAAAGCATATGAAAAACTGAAGACAGTGAAAGGCAAGATTAGGCCTGACCTTGACTTAGGGACAGGAGCAAACAAAGCAATGTGGACAAAAAAAAGCCAGTCTGTAAGGCTTAACACTTATTTCCACGCAATACAAGTCCCATTTCCTTCCCTGCTCAGAGAAATTCTGCAGAATGACGGTCATGGCTCCACCTCAGCCCTTTCAACTTTGCCACCAAATAAAAAAATGCAAGTAAAACCTCATTTAGCAGTGAAGCAACAAAAGCACCTCCTTGTAATAGGGAAAATGAGCCCCTCCAATGTGTGCCTATGCTGGAGGAGAACAGAGATCTGGAAAGAGAGGCAGCAACAGCATTTTGTACTACAGGGGTGCTCAAAGCACTCCAGTGATGAGTAGGAATCCTTCGTCTGAAAGAAATTGCCCTTCCGCTGCTAATTCCCACACAGAAACCTTAGATATTCAATTTACTCCATTAATTCATGGTCATGAGGATGTTTATGCAGTCACACAATGCTGAAATCAAATGTTTGCTACTTCACTAGAAATGTATTCAGGTTTAACTAAACACAGGCAGCAGGCAACACAGTCATTTTGATGGGAACTGAATCTGCTATTCCTTCCTTCCTGAAATAAAGGATAAGTTTCTATCACATCTCATGGAAGCAAGAGAAAGGCAGTTTACTGTATTGTCATTCTGTGGAATATCACTGCAATAAAGAAATTAATGGCTTTAAGAAAAGTGGTGCCTTTGATAACCATGGTTGTCCAATAGAGCCTTAAAGAAAACAGGCCATCCCAATTAAGCTGTTTTAGCAGCAAATCAAAGTCATCCTTGACTGGATCAAATTATTACCCATTATAGTAAAGGTAATTTGATTACCAGAGATACAGTCATTGAATTGGTGTCAGGCTCATAGTAAGATGTTTCAGGCATAACTTCTGATAGTGTTTATTTGATCACTATGGTGGTTCATTATTTAATTATAAAAAAGGAATTACTTAATTGAATCTCTATAAAGTGAGGGTTCTGAAAGATTATTTCATTAATGGGATGGAAGAAAACAATTCTCTGATGCAAAAGCTAAGGGCTACATATCAAATTGCAAAGCAAAAAGCTACATATTCAATTTTAAACAGGGAGGCTAAGACATAGCTAAGAAATTCTATCAAAATAAATGATCTAGCAAGATGAACAAATTCAAGCATTTATTAGAGTTTCTGAATGTTTAATTAATCAAATATTACAAATACATCATAAAGTACGTTTTGTGTGCATGAAGTGTTTACTGGAAGCAAAATGAACAAGTATGATTCTAGAAAGAAACTTCTGCAAAGTAAATAGTAAAACCAACTGTAAAACCTACAAGTACACAAATGCTTTTCTGGAAGAGCTTTCTCTGGCCAGAGATAGCCCAAATGCAGACCTCTGTGCAACAGGCTGGCAAGATTTCAGAAAAGCTATCTTACACTCTTCTCTCCTTCTTTTTTTCCCAGAGAAAATCACCACTCAACTGAGCAACATTTCTAGCCAAAGCAAAAGATAGAACATGTTTCAGAACAGTAGGAAGCAAATCTCAAGAGCAGTAAGTGTTACCTGGGAAAAAACTGAGCACTTCAGTTCACAACAAAAACTAAATCACTGAAGCTCTCTCTGTTGGGAAATGCCTCAAAAATCTAAGAACAAATTGAAGCTGACATTAAAATCAATTCATGACTATGAAGAACTCTGCTAGTGGATAGATATATTTGATTTCTATTTCTTGAATTGGCACATTATTTTCCAGTGATTTTCTGAATGAGCTTCCTAGTCTCCATGTACTGACCAGAAATGAGTCAAGTTCCAGCTTTAGTCACTTACTGTAACACAAAGCTTTTCTAAATGGACATTAAACTGTTGTTCCCTATAATGCTCAATTCTGGAATAATTGTAGTTATTGCAATGTTTTCATTTCAGTATGATATAGGGAAAAATAATGTAACTGCAATTCCATTAAGTTTTAAAAAATCAGCTTTTCAGATTTTAATATCAGAATTTAAGTACAGAAATCTATTTAAAATAAAAAGCATACACCGAACTAACCATAGATACAAAACCATCTATACCACTGCAAAAAAGAGCATCCATATTTTTAATTCACCTGCCTTTACAGTATAGCCATATGCAGTAAATACCTCGGGAACCATCACTGAAACTGAGGCTAATTACTACTTGTGTGAGGTAATTAAAGGTACCTGTCAATATTTTAGAGTAGAGGGCCCTGAGACAGATTAAGTATTAAATCAGTTAATTACAAAAAGACAATTCTCCTCCCTCATGACTGTAGGCACACATTTAGACACCAGCTCCTGGTCCAGTCCTGCTTGCTGATCTTGACGAGATCTGCCCTGGCTCTCCCCACCTCACCCAGCCCAACTCAGCCTCTTCTTCACTGCATATATGTCTGTGTTTCATCCACCAGATACTGACCCATTCTGTCCACATACTTCACTTTTGTTTCTGCCTGCAGCCTGCTTTAATATTTGTACAAGGCTCCAGCAACTATATGCTGGCTTTGCTCTCACTTCCAGGGAGAGCTCACTTCAGAGATCCTAAGCTGTATTTTTCATTTCTAGATGATAAAGCTATCAAAATAACGGGGGTTTGGCATGTATTAGATCAAACTCATTTTCTTTAATACAAAAGTAGTTATCTGAATTGCCCACTCCCTATGAAAAGTGTGCAAAAGGCAAATTGTCAGTCAGTTATAAAGAAGTCAATTTTATGTCCCATATCAAGCCAAATGGCACAGGTGTATATAAAGCAGGCCTATAAATGCACCCACATTTTGTATGCAAATATGACACAAGAAAAGCTAGCTCAAATGTACTTTTGAATCAGAAAGTCAAATGTTACTTTCTCACCAAGGGATATTCAGATCAGTGTTTGTGCAGGGTATGCCACGGATGTTCAGCATTACATTTCACTGTTTCTACTCACTCTGTGACTCCATGCCTGATTTTGGCAGCCACAAGCAATGCTGCAACTCATCATGTTACAAATATCTGAGAATCCCAATTCATTTATTAGTACCCTTTATCATATCCTGTGAATGCTGTAACACCCAGTGGAATGTTGTTGTGTTACTGGACTCCCATGAGATATGAAGCCAAAGTGGAGGAACAGATATATTTACTGGTTTTAAAACTGGAAGTTGCAATCTTAGTAACTTGATCTTTTAATCTAAAAACAAGAAAAAGAGAGAATTCAAAAACCCAACAAACAGCAGTACTAAAGCTGATAAACTACTTTTTGCCCTACCTAAACCCCACAACAACTGAAGTACAGGGTGCATGAACATAGGTGTACTGTAAAAGTCCATCTACAGAGGGAAAGTAGATCACACGTATCCTTATTTCCAGCAAATGGTATTACAAGCAAGGCAACTTTCCAAAACTTTTGCTTCCCCACACTTCTTCTCCAGTACATACACAAAAGAAGCTGAAAAGCGCCACTGCGTTTCTGTGAGAGGTTTGTGAACAAGATCCAGCATTTTTATCTTTTTCTACCAGCCAAAAACCATATTCTGACTTCCTAGGCGTCAGAAGCAGTGCTAATATACATTTCAAGACTGGAGAGACATGAAAATGCCTACCATATACAGGAAAATATGTGACATAAAAAGTGGTGTCATCACAGTGCTAAATTTCACCCAAAAAATAGGTAACAAGGTTTATAAAACTTGTAATCTTTCAAAAACTAAAGAATAGCAAAATAAATTCCTAAGTAAGTTTTGATTATGCAATGCACTTGAAGAAATTTTCAATGTAAAAAATATCTTGAGGATTTGAAATTAACATGTAAGTTTTTCTTATAATTATTTTTAAAGCATTACAGTGGAAAAAAAAAGTCTATTTTTTAATATTTTTCTCCCTTTCTGCTATTGTATTCAAATACTAATTATTTACAAGCAGAGGAACATAAATCAAGCATTTAATGCTTAAATAAAGCATGCTGTACCCTTTTCCTGGGGAAACATTATTGAAAACAAAAGGGAATGTATATAGTTTCAAAGTTAATTCCTAATGCATAGATTCAAAGCTTAAAGGGAAAAAAACCAACACTGTGGGAACTACAGATAAGCTATAAAATTGTTAGGAGAGAACTATTTGGAAACTGAAATGCAATAGTAATTTTCTTGTTCAATACGCATGATTTATGTGCACCAAGAATCTGTCTCACATGATTACTGGAATGTGGTCTTGGAAGTTCCCCGGATGCCAGAAACAGTCAGCTTTGCTCCATGGGCTTCTTACCTGGAGAAAAATTTAGATTCAATCCACACCACAAACGGTGCTGATGTGTGCTGTGCAAATATGGATCTCTGAACAAAAAACCTGGGAACTTATTCTTGGCTATGAATAGAAACAGAATAAGAAACTTCAACAATCCTACTTGTAAACTCGACTAATAAACTCTCCCAGAGGAAAATCCTGGGATACGGAGACAGCCAAATTAAGCCAGCTGGAACAGAAATACAGGAAGATTATGAGCCTATAAAGGGGTTAGGGGGTGGGGGGTGTATACGTTTTTTTATACTTTGTTTTTTCTTAGGATACATCTTCTGCTGGCATTAGTTGCTCAGAGAAGTGGTGATTTATAAAGAGCTTGGTTTATTACCATTGGCAGGATTTCCTGAAGGCTACTTCATTCACAGCTGTTGTACCCCCCTCAGTGTTAACTCTCTGTGTTTCTTTCTTTGCAGCACCACCATCCAATGTTTGAGGAAAAATCTGTAAGTGGACAGGTGTAGCGAGCAGCTTCAGTGAACAACCAGGGAGAGACTGCTCATGGAAGAATGAAGTTTATCCAAAATACAAAACTCGGAATGTGGTTTGTCTGCAGAGCGAGGGAGGGCAGCCCATCACAAGGCACACACAGGAGAGCTACAGGTAGCTACAGTTGGGTAAAACTTCTGGGGGAATGACAGTGAAACACATTTTGTTTAAAAACAGGCTTTGGTTGCCAAGATAAAGGTATATATTTAAAAAGCAGAAAAATAGAAATACGAAAGGCATAAGAGTGTGTCGAGGTAAAGGTTTTTTGCTGAGGAACAAATCTATTGATATGCCAAAACATATCAAGAGAGGCAGGAAAAATAACTTCAACATTTCATTTCATTCCTGAAGTTATCTGAGTCTCAGAAGCTGCAAATGCTCTCTTATGTTCTGCTCAGTCGTTGTTAGAGATAACATAATTTCCATTTTCTAAAAGGCTCCATTTTTTAAAGGTGCTTTACCTTGTCTTCTGCACTAGGTGAACTGACACATCACAAAACACTCTGTCATAAAGGACATGCAGGAACACTTCTTGAACAGGTCGTGGGCACATTTTCTTTGGCTGAACAGTGTATTCAAAAATCCAACCTGTTCCTGAATCGAGTGAACCAAGTGAACCGAGCAATAGCTCTGGGTGGGAGAAAAGGAGGAGAAAGGAAAGAAAGCCTAAAGAAAACACACTAACGAGATCTGGAAAGGTACAGCAGTGAAAACACTCTGGGTCAAATCACCACTGTATTTGCTCAGTACCAGCAAGTAAAACAGTGATGAAGTTAGTTAACAGAGACGCTCAATTAACACAGCTTTGTGTCCTGACTCACTGTTGAGTTTATCAGTGACAATGAGATGGTCAATGATTTCATGCTATATCCAGGCCAACATTGTAAATTCCATAAAATGCTGGAATTTTAGAGGATTTTCCAGGATAAAGCTCCAGCCCTCTGATCATCTTTGTGTTTTACACAGGCCTACGTCTCAAGCCTGTCAAGGTCCCTATGGATGGCACCTCTTCCCTCCAGCATATCAACCACACCACACAGATTAGTGTCATCAGCAAACTTGCAGCAGGTGCACTCAGTCCCACTGTCCATGTTGCTGACAAGCAGTTGTTGTCTTGTTTGTTTGTTTTCCTTTGTTTGGTTGTTGGTTTTTTTTTTTTTTAAGAGACTCTCAAATCGAATTTTCAATATACAGTTTGGCTTCATCAAAATTCAGGAGTTTGCTTTTGGAATCACTGTGTTCCCTGAGCTGCAGGTAAAAAATGGAAGCTGATTCTGCACATAGCTCACACCCACTGAAATATGTGTTTTAATATTGCATTCATTAAGCTGATGCAAAGTTCTCTGTTGTGTTAGCGGTAACTGTTGAAGTGTATGCCAAAAGACTGAGAGAGTTGGGCTTGTTCAGCCTGCAGAAGAGAAGGCTGTGGGGAGACCTCAGAGCAGCCTTCCAGTACCTAAAGGACAAGGGGGTTTAAATTGAAAGAGGGTACATTCAAATTAGACATTAGGAAGAAATTCTTCACTACCACGATGGTGAGACACTGGCACAGGTTGCCCAGAGAAGCTGTGGCTGCCCCATCCCTGGAAGTGCTCAAGGCCAGGCTGAATGGGGCTTTGAGAAACCTAGTCTAGTTGATGGCAGTGGGGGTGGAACTAGATGATCTTTAAGATCCCTTCTAACGGAAACCATTCTATAATTCTATGATAAAGACACAGGAACATATTGATTAGCCAAAACTATCTTTAAAGAAATCACAACTTAATCTTTTTACATTGCTCCATAGAAACCAAAATAACTCTGACAATGTTCAAAGCAACTGATAAAGATTCAGAATACATTTAAAATGGGCTCTAGGGAGTTCTGATAGAGACACTGAAATATTAGGGACCAACATGAACCAGGTTCCACTGCATATTCTTTGTAACATACAGAGTTTTCAGACAGCTGCCATGGTAAACTCCTTCACCTACTCGGTACTCCAGCTCTTTTATGCTGTTTTCAGAACTGAAGGCATCCTAACATGTCACCCAGGCTGACTGAACTTTGATTAGCTGGGTTCAAATCTCTTTGTACTGAGAAACACATAAAAGCAGCATGAACCCACGTAATATCAGATCTGTCTCTCAGTTTTTGTTCTTAGAAAGAAGATGAATATTTTGTGAAAGATCATAAATTGTCAAGATGGACATTTCAAAGAATCCAAAGTCACACTTTCATTGCAATTTCTCTGCTAATAAATTATTTAGAAGAACAGAATGTCATACAGTAATACACAGAAGGACATTGGAAAATGTATCATCTTTGTTTTAGTAGCATTGGCAAGAAGTTTTGAATGGACCATGTACAGTATAGCCAAGAAATCCAAATATTAAGATAAAAGCACAGAAAAAGAAATGTTAATTGTGAGGTAAGGTTATTAGCTTACTGTACAAAGAGGCCACACTACCATCACTGATTTATACCCCAGCACAATCACTTGAATGTATTCAGGAGGCAATCCTTATGTACAACCACCTCAGTGAGGAAGGAAGGCAGGGAGACAACAATGAAGTTGGGACCAGCTATGTGCCCTGATACTTTCCATGTTGTGCTAGAGCTGGCTGGATGTGGAGGGCAACACAGCCACAGGCACAAACAGCACCATCGCTTGCGGTGTCCCCAGCACAGCTCCTACCAGATGGCTTCCCTTCTGTGTGCATGGTGTGGCTGGGAGGGAAGGACAGTGTCAGCACATGCTGCTCTCCTAGTATCACTGATCTTTTGCCGGCAAACTCAGAGCAACACAGCCACCATCACCTCCTCCTCCTCCACACACAAATTCCTACCCAAAATACAGCATTTCTAAGTGGCAGCTTTATGTCCCAATTTCTTTATAATAGTTAGTGCTTGCACTGACCCTTCATGACTGCATCTGTCATCAACGTCAGATCAGTAAAAAAGTTACTGATTACAATAACATTTGTAATTAAGAGAACTGAATAAATGGAGCTAAAGCCCTTCTCGGGGAGATACAGCAAGAGAATCTAAAATAATTTTTTTTAAAATCACTTTTTAAAGCTCACAAGCACCTTAAAAGCAGAGTTTTAATGTTCGTTAGACCAGAAGATCTATGGGCAGAGACTATCTGACCTAGCTGGGACAAGGAAGTTTTCTTTACAGTTATTAAGCACATTACATATAAGCATATTACAGCATATTAAGGCTTATCCCTTCTAGTCTCACTGTTCATTGAAGCAAAATTTTCATCTTTCTGATCAGAAAAGTGGAGAAGATCTTATGAAATCTGCAGGCAATAAAAGAATTTCCTGGATGGCAGAAGTTTCTTAGTGTGCCAGAAGCACACACCCTCTGTCAAAGGTGGAAGCCTATCATGCATTAGCTCCTACTGTTCACTGTCTCACTGTAAAAATATTCATAGTGCTTACTAAACATAATTTTTCATTGACATTTTCCACTGTGGTCAGGCTGAAAACAGCTGTTCAATATTCTCTGATGAGATGAAGCTCTCTAATGAGGTTCGCTGCTCACTCTTTCACACTTATACCTGCAAAATCACCATCTGAAATACTGACATTCCATGACATACCAAAGAATCTTTTTTCAGCCATGATCATTTTCATGACTGTCAACATCCAAGAGGAAAAAAAGAAGGGTATGAAGAGAGAAAGACAATATTAAGTTGTGAGAAATGGGTAAAGGAAGTAAAAGACATAAGTAAAACCAGTTGCACCAGTAACACTGAAGAAAGTTTGAGAGAAAAAATAGTGACACATCTACAGGTGGGAAGATGGGAAGAGGCAAGAAAAGCATAAACTGTGTTGACAGAATGCAAAATAAAGAGAAATAATAAATTGTGTTGACAGAATGCAAAATAAAGAGAAATAAGTAGTTAAAGAAGGTCTTTAAATTATATATAAATGATGTGCGCATAAAGACAGGTAAATATAGATAAACTAGTTATTGCTGATAAAATAACCACCAGAAGAGGAAAAGTGCAAAACTCAGAAAATGATGACACATTAAGTACTACTAGAAGTAAAAAAATAACAGATGTGGTCAAATATAATGTAAGTACTCCAGGACATCTTAAACTATTCAGGAATAATTGCATGCACTCATAAGATTTCAGTTCAGAAAGTAATGGTCAGGTGGAAGAACCCCTTCAGTTTCGCATGAACAGTGCAAGTGTGGAGTTCACTATAGGAAGCAAATTCAGCTCATCCACACGTATTGTTCCAGTGCTTTAGGTGGCGTTTTCTTAGTTAAGGCTTCATTCCTCAATTACAGAAGCTTAATCAACCTCATCAGTCATGAGATCAATTAGAAATATGTTTTATCAGTCCTTACATGGAAAACTGACAGCAGGAATAAAACAGATCATGACTTCCTGAAAGGCTGGACCAGATGATCTTTCGAGATCCCTCCCAACCTGGGCAGTTGCATGATTCTACGATACTTTGGTCTTGGATGCCATTCTGATTGTTCTCAATTTGTAGTGGTCCGTAGTTCAGAGCAGCATATCTGATATCATAGGCACTGAACACTGTGGCCACATGAGGGCTAAGTACTACTTTTCCAGTGTGATACCTTAATGCCACTTAATAAAGGCATTGTTTTCTTTACTAATTAATGCTCAGGAACTCATATGAAGAATCCTAATAAATTCCTTCAGTGGAGGGGAAAAAAAAAAAAAAGCACACACAAAAAAAAAGCAACCCATAAGGGTTTTGATCAATCTTAATCTGTTTTAGCATGGATTTTTTAAAATGACCAATGTCATATACCAAAAAGATAATTACCCACATCAACCAGTGAGTGTTCACTATAGTCAAAGATGGAACACTATGCTTGCTTTGTAATAATCTTTGTTTTCTTTTCGAAGAAAATAATTTCCTAACAATTGCAAGGAAAAGGAAAAGGGTAAAACTGATAAAAATGTTACCACAGTTAATGCAGTTATAATTCAATTTAGTCCTAGTCTTTGGCATAATTGTTAATATTTTCTATCCCTTTATTCATAAAGCTACTACTGGAAATTATATCACAGCACTTTATACATGCCGTGTAGCAATGCTCTTGGCTTTAGACCCAATGAACTTTTTTCACTGAGCTACAAATTCATTAGATATACCTCACTGTTTTCATTTGTTATATAAACTTGTCTGCTTGTTTTCCAACTCTAAAGTACTGATTTGTCAGCCTTGGGTAAATGAAAGTTACTTTAGCATAGAATAACAGTTCTCACTCACTTGGTTGATGCCACCAGATAAAGTAAAATTGCTGTTTTTTTCAAGGTGAGTATACAGCACACTGAGTGGCTAGAAGATGAAAAATGTACGAAAGAGAAATAATATATACAGCAAAATGGGTTACTAATATGTGAAGACATAAAGGGAATATAAATCCACCAGTGTGTTAGGATTGCACATGAAAAATAAAGTCTTCCTCCCCCCCCAAAAAAAAAATGTTTAAATTACATGGGTGTGTTTAAAGGATTTTCTGCATATTGATCCTTTTATTTGCTCAGAATTATCATTTAAGATTAATTAAGTCGTGGAATATATGAAGTCTTATAATGCATGGAAAGACTGCATGTGACCACATTCCTTACCTTTCACATTTTCTGCTACAGATTTGCATTCAGTTCTTACACAGCACTCAAACAGCGAAGGTAAAACCCATACCTTTAAGATTTCTTTTTGCTCTTTACCCTGACTTGTAAAATATATCTGGGTATTCCCCGTCTTTGCAGGGTTTATGAAAAGCATCATACTGACACACTTGGTTTTGCACTAATTTTGCAAAAAAATCCTGTGAAAAATGTTTTTCAGTATTCTGAAGTCAGATTCAGCATAAGGCTCTCAGTATTCCAGGGATCCACAGCATGCATGGACTAGTATTTTGCCAGTAGCACAATTTTACTAGACTTTAATGTGAAATTTTAGTCCTTTTGACAGAAAATACACTCAGCTAGACAAGGGCATTTTACACCTTTTGTCTGAACAGAGAACATGAAGCCAGTTTACAAGTTGTGCCAATTTCGATACCAGCGGGATATTTCTTCCCCAGTTCTAGAGGCAATTTGTTTACACAGCTTAAAAATGCAAGTCTGAATGCTACATTTAATTTTCAGAAGCACTGCGTATTTGAGGATCTGAGTGACTCTAGGAACAACTTCTCACAAAAAATGCAAGAGCAATACATAAACTATAATTTGTCTACAGATCCTTGTAATATGTTAAATATTGGGGGGGGGGGGGGAGTAAAACTCAAAAGTGGAAAAATTTGTATTTCCAACCAGTAACCAAAATTATTTCACTATATAACCCCTTACCACTGCCACAGGAATGCAAGAGTACACAGTAACTATTCTTCTTCCTGTGAGAGAGAAGTGTTTACTATTCTCTCAATGACTGGAAATCTGGCATGGGAGACAGAGAGATGTCAAGAGGAAATAAAAAGTTAAAATAATAATAAATATTTAAACATAACTAGGAGTTCTGGAAGTTTATCCCTGTGCATTTGAATCGGCTTTTAGGGCTTTCAAGTTTACAGCTTCTAAACTCTAAACTGCTTTAATCTGTGAGCCCAGAATTACACGGCAGAAGCTTTTTAGTGTCTCATCCATTCAGTTACTTTGCAAAGTGCCTACTGCCACAGATGACAGCTTCTCTTAGACCATTTGTTGAACACTATAGTAAATTTCACAGTTCCCCAGACATAATTTTAGAAGTACTCAGACAAATTAATGGAAGCCTGTGTCTCATAACCACAACCATGTTAATAAATTGCACTCCCCAGTCGTATCATAATTACCAATTTGGCCACAATAATCTTTAACTAGGACTCACAATACATTTTCTATAAATACACAATGGTTCTACTCTATGAAATACAACATAGTATGCAAAACACCCAGAGAGCAACAGAAAACCAAAGGACATGTTGGCATAGTTTTTATTATTTTTTGATTTGATTGACTAAGAAAATGAAGTTGCTTGTGTTACCATGCTGCATGTATATTCCCACACAAGGGTGAACAGGTGAGAAATACCTGCATTTCTGAACATCAGCAAAAGCCTTTATGAGTTTGCAGTCTTCCCCATACTCAGTTTCAGCAAAACAGGTTCATAAAAGTTTTGTGCAAACACATAGCTGGATAAAACAGTTTCCATCATTAATCCTACTGGCAATTAACACACCCACCAGGGATCTGAGCTTTTATGCTTGATAAATAACCTACCATCTCAAAATGAAGTAAAGACAAATGAAAGCACTGCTTGCAGAATTACCAACTACTGTGGAGGAGCCAAGGTCCTAGAGTGGTGGGACCAGAGAGCTATTTACACAAATATAATACATGCAAGACCACAGGGGATTATCCCATTTAAATAGAAAACATTTCACAATCCCCAATGCTATGCCAAAATACTGTATTGAAACAATAACTTCTTATTAAGCAAACATGGCCCCAGTAGTGAGGCCGTCTGATTATCAACTACAGTTGTTGCCTTACGATAACAAAACAACTGTGGAAGAGAAAGGCAATGGCACTAGATTCTTTGCTAATGAGGACATATTGTGTGCTAGGATAGCAAAATATAAGTTGTAAGTGGTTTAATGTCTTACATCAGCAACTAATACAACTGCTTGCTGATTCACCCTATAGAATAAGTCAATGAGAAGGTGCCATAGGACAGGCATGATCATGATGGATGGTTCTTCTCTCTCTTTTGTAAAGGGATGACTCTTTTACACTGTTACTACTATGCTATTTACACAGCAATTGTCATTAATTCTACATGCAGATGCCTAATACATTAGAGGCCTTGCCAGAAGATGAACATTTGGTAAAGACGGTGAAGTCACAGAATCACAGAGCTGTCTGGGTTGGAAAAGACCTTAAGATCATCTAGTTCCAACCTTCCTGCCATTGGCAGGGATGCCTCACACTGAACCATGTCACCCAAGGCTCTGTCCAACCTGACTTTGAACACTGCCGCAGATGAAGCACTTACCACTTCTTTGGGCAACCTGCGCCAAACCTCACTACCCTCACAGTAAAGAACTTCTTCCTTATATCTAGTCTGAACTTCCCCTGTTTAAGTTTGAACCCATTACCCATTGTCCTATCACTTACAAAACTTACAGCTTTTTCTTAAACTTCAATAACAAAAAATATTGCACACAGAAAATTTTGGAGCAAAACTCCACTAAATTATAGATAAGACAATTTGCAAAAATAAAATAAAAAAAAACAAACAAACAAAAAAAAACCTCCTAACAGACCAGTTTAGCTATCAATTGTTCACACAGCTTCTGCTCAGCCCACAAACCCCATAGCCTAGGTTGTGTTTAGTCAAAATGTGTTCACTACTCCTTTGCCATATGCTCATTTGCTACGTTATTTCTGGACTACAAACTCTGAGGAAGAGAGTATGCAGTATAACAAAAAGTTTTCAAAAGAAGGAGGCAGGTCAGCTTTGCAGCCTTACAGCTCTGCCCACTTCAGTGCTCACTGCCCAAAGCAGCGTTTTATGAGCGCAACGGGGACTCAGGCAGGAGCCAGAGCAGCACACACTGGATCTATGTCTTCTTTTAGGGTCTCCCCACACTTCACACCTTCACAGTCTGGATTTAAGAGCAAAACTTCCCTCCAATAATTCACTGGGGTTTTTTTAATTCACTGTACATTCAAACTGATATGTGTAATTTCACTTGATCAAGCTGTTTGTCCTTACATCCTTTTTCTGTACTTTTTAAACTAAACTCTGGACACTTTGAATGTTCTGTTCCTGAGCAAAGAGAAAACAGTTTAAGTCCAAGGCATCCAACAACAACCACTGCCACAACTGTCGTCAAATGCTGAAGACTCATCCATAAACAAAACAGGGAAGTTTTATTAAGCTGAAAGTAAATTTCCAGGTAATCTGCCCTTGTCTGTTATGTACTGCCTTAAGGCAGATGTCTAAAAAGATTCACATCAAGCATCTGCAATTTCACTAAAGAAATGTATATTAAATAGTTTTAAATTAACCAGACAAGCATAGTTATTGAAACAAGAAATACTATTTTCATGCTGTGTGCCAAGATACATGCACAACAGCATGCATTAAGTAGATTCAATTATTGGATTAGGAGGACAAAAATGGGAGAAAAAAAGAGGCAAAAAATCAGTTATTCAAGAATGAGGCATTAAGATCTCACTGAATTACATAAAACTATTCATACAAAACTATTCAAAATGAACCACTGAAAAAACTTCTTGTTTAGGTTTGAAATCAGTTCCAGATGGAAACCATCTGCAAGCATGATAACTGAACATTACAAAAGCAGATTTTCAAGCAAAGCATTTTTACTTTCATATGAGACAAGAAAAAATATGTACTATGGAAATTTCAAGGGACAGAACAGCAATTCAGACAGTGGTGGACAGGTGGTAAGAACAAAAACCTCAACAAGCTGCTAAATACAGCGTCTAATGCTGGGCTTCACTAAGCAAACCCTTAAAAACAAAGAGAAAGCTTCAGTTTGATGTGAGGGAGGAAGAACCAACAGAGGCTGGTGAAGAGAAGATTTTAACAGGCTAGAAAAATGATCCTCACTTATAGTTCTGAATATATTTGAGGAGGGTACATAGCATGAGAAAGATTATCTGAAAGAGGTCAATCCCTGTACAAGCACAGGCCACCACGTACTTTAGCACAGAATCATAGAATGATAGTTTGGATTGGAAGGGTCCTTCAAAGGTCATCTAGTCCAACCCCACTGTAATGAGCAGGGACATCTTCAACTAGATGAGGCTGCCCAGAACCACATCCAGCATGACCTTGAATGTCTCCAGGGATAGCGCATTTACCACCTCTCTGGGCGACCTTTGCCAGTAATTTGCCACTCTCATCATAAACATTTTTTTCTTCATATCCAGCCTGAATCTCCCCTCTTTTAATTTAAAACCGTTACCCCTTGTCCTATCACAACAGGCCCTGATAAAAATTTCTCCCCATCTTTCTTATATGCCCCTCTTAAGAATTGAAAGGCCACAATAATGTCTCCCCAGAGTTTTCTCCAGGCTGAATTGCCCCAGCCCTCTCAGCCTTTCCTCATAGGAGAGGTACTCCTCTGGTCGTACCTGTGGCCCTCCTCTGGACTCTCTCCAACAGGTCCATATCTTTCCTGTACTGAAGACTCCTGAGCTGGATGTAGTACTGCAGGTGGGGAGTATGTAGGTGCAAAAGATGCCTCAAGAACATCTAGCTATGTAATGTGGCCACTGTCACAATCAAAGATGGTTTTACTACAGATTTCCAACTTACAGGGCTATAAGGCTACTAAGCACTAGTATATCTTATTTAATATAGACATTTATCTATTACAAACACATAATATACATGTATGTTAGAAACATACACTTTCAAGAAACATACACTCTAAAGGATAAAACAGAAATAATGTAGGGGAAAATCATAGACGTGAAGCTCTAGCTAGAGACCATCCTCAAAAATATTAAAATGAGCTGCTCTCAGATTACCAATTTTAGCATCCCTTCAGGGAGAAGTTGTCATAAAAGCAAAAATTAAGCCTTATGGAAATTTAAGAGAAATATATTCTCTGTTCATATGTGTCAGTAACCAGAAATAGAAACAGATGTTATACCTGAAATTTTACAGATTAATTGACAGCAGTCTTTGTAAATCAAGTCACTTTTACCTTTATCATGATGGCACCTTGTACCTCAGAGTAAGTTGCCATCTGTCCTCACTGCTATACACATGAACAACAAAGAAACATTCTCCACTTACCACTTCTTCTTTGAATTCTGTAATTTTACATCACCGTATCGTGTCATCATATGATTGTTATGCTGAAAAATTTCACAGGTTTCCAGCAAGTCACTGAACTATGAATCCAATAGTAAGCATGACTAATTGTATATTCTCCTGGAAGCTTTGTGGGGCACCTAAAGGTGCTTTTTGACATAAGCAACTATCTACAGCAGGTTCACTGTCCAGTCTTTGTAAATAAAAAGGGTGCCACTACAAAAATCTCCAGTATAGCTCTTCTATTGTCTTTTAACAGAAGCACTCCAACAAGGCCCCAGATACCAGGTAGCTACTCAGATGGAAGGGACCATCAGCGTAAATCATTTCACATTTTCAGAAGCTGCCTTGCATACTTCAGTAAATCAAAGAAATGAAAACTGATCTTGTAGTAGAAGTACATCCTCTCTGTGGCTGAGGAAGGCAGAGCTGATTCAGTTGCACATCTTGGCTGTCATGGTTGTACAAAACACCTGCACTCTTGTTCCAAGCAAATGCATGAAGGCTTCTAGGGAAAGCAACATTGCCATGAGGATTATCCCAAGAACCACTTACCTATACAGAGAACAACAGTTTCTCCCTCCCAGCAGCTACACATCTGAGGAGTCTTCTGATTATGAGTAGCATTATCCTTCAGTTTAGATACCTGTTGCATGTAATGAATCAAGTTAAGCATCACTCTGGAGATTTGACTTGCAGACTCTAGAGGGACCCTCATCCTAAACTGAAGGCTGGATAGACAGGTGTTACTGGTATATACAGAGAGAGCATCTAACATGTGCACTCACTATGCTGAATTTGTTTGCATAGTCAAAAACTCAAAAGGTCAAACTCTGTCCTAATCTGCATCCTAAATGTGCCCCAGTACTATGAAAACCACTGGCTTGTATAAGAGACTGTAACTTTTACGTCTAGTGTTACTTTAAAGCATGTTTTCATGCTGTTTTTCATAATTTCTAAATACAAGAGTATATCTCAGATGGAGGGTGTTAAAAAAATCTTTCAGCTAAAGATGGTATTTCCATAATTATACCTTCTTTTTAAGCTAACAAAAAGCTTTGACAAACAAACAGATGGGTGTTTTGGCTAAAACCATAGGTTTTGAAAACAGAACAGGACAGTTTATATACTCATAAATATAGGTTACTACTACAGATGTATATTTTTAAAAATAAAGGACTAGCCTTTGCTGCAGTAGCATCTCCACCTATTCATCTACATGCCATAAACTTGCAGAAAGAGACATTTAGCTGTAATTGCAAAACTTAAAAGTACTATGTGTTTTTTGTGAGCTTTTGTGCAGAGCTTTTTCCAGCACTATAAATGCACTAGAAATTCTATATGTAAGATGATCTAAAATGCTTCTTGCCATCCAGAAAACACAACTCTGCTGCCATAAAATGAGGAATGTAAGTTAATATTGTGTACCATTTTGCAACTAGAGTAATATTGGCACTTGATCCATAAAAGCAGCCTCTTTTTCATCTACTTTCTCTGAAGCAGAATTAGTATTTAGAAAGCTCACAATCTCAATTTTACACTTTTACAGTTGCCTTTAGAGGTGGTTACAGCCATTTGTGCCAGCTTTACCTGCTGGAAAGGAAGGTACCCAGACAATTTTCCTAAGGAAATTAGAGTTGTGAAATGAGGTCCGTAACTCCTCTTAGTCTCTGCAGACTTCTGAGCATTGCAGAGTCTATTATAAGGACTTGTGTGTGTGTATGAAGTCCAGTTTATGGCAGCATTTATCTTGACCCAGAGATACACGTACATACATGTAAGGCAGAGCAAAAAGGAAGAGAAATCCTGATGATGCCGCTTTTGCATCTTGCCTAACATGGGACAACCTGGGGACCTCACCTATTTCCATGTTGCTTCTTGTGCACTAAGAGGACAATCTCAGATAGCCTGAAGAACCAGAGCATTTCAACGACATCCCCAAATTGACCCACAGAAGTGAGTGGTCTGTCTAAGGGTGCACAGGAGGTCCAGCTTTAAATGCAAGGAACTCAGAGGACTTTTGGAGAACACTGACACAGATATAGTATTTCCCAGATATTTCTCATATGGACAGCAAACATACTTTTGGCAGAACTCTTCTACATGAGTAGCAGGTCTTTATTTCAAGGACATAATTCTGAATATTATTGTACAACTGCAGTCTTGGGAAGCACCACTTTCCCTTCAAGAACACGGACAGCAGCTCTCTCACCAAACATCTTGCTTTTGTTGTTGCAGTTCTCTCTCTGCTTTGTCTAGAAATAAAACTATTCACCTTTTCCTCTTTTCAAGCGTCATACATATCTTCTTTCTATCACAGCATAAAGAATGAAAAAGCAAACCCAGTGTATTTTTCTGCCTTTCATGCAGTGTATTTAGATGTTTATGATCCCAGTTACTGCTGATCTCAGATTTACAGTCCTGCTGTCATAAAAGAACTGTATAGAAGGCATACTGCTGTATACACATAGTGGTCAGTACTACCATGCAGTAGGTACCGGGCAAAGCATTATGTCACTTCATGCTCCTGAGAGTAAAAAGTAGCAAAAAAATATCCAGAGGGAAAACAGCAGAATTCCCTATATGTATCCTTAACCACCTTCTATCATTCTCTCTAATGAACAACTGTATATGAATGAACATCTTATCTGCATCTTACAACACTTAACAACTTAACATATAGCACTTTAACAGCTTGTCATTCTATCTGCTGAATGGTCTTTGCTAACGCTCTTCATAACACATTGTAAGCCATTAAAAGCTTCTGCTCTACTTGGTAAACATTTCACTGACATTAGGAAAGTTTTATTTAAATTAATTCTCTTTAGAAAAAAAAGTAGGGAAAAAATGCCTATAGGTCTCTTTATGGTCTCAGTGTTCAGATTCAGAGAATACCTCCTGGCTCCACCACAGTACGCATAGTTAGGGTGATAAATTCCCATTAGAGGTAGGGTCTCTCCCTTCACAAAAAGTTATCATTTCCAAGGTCAGTAGCTGCACCAAGTCTTCTCCTAAGGAAGTATATATGGATAAGTTCACCTCCTTATGCAGGTTCCTGTAATCTTCTATAACAACAAGTTATTGTGGCTTGTCCCTTCAGTACTAGAAAGCACCCGCTAAGTCTTGGAATACTTCTCAAATAAGCACTTCAGATCAGGTCTTAAGCTTTCCCTAAGGTTGCTCAGTAGAAAACATATTTGATTCTTCTCTGACACACTTTTTTAGTATAGACAGGCATCCTGTTTCTCTGTAACGTTCAAGAATATAAAAATCTCTTTAAACTAAACACATAATAAAACCGTCAAAAGGCATTCCTGTTTGAATCTACAGTGGAAAACACTACTGCAAGAAAAGTTTGTTAGAAAATAATATAATGTGGTGAAGCAGGTGCCATATTATGAGGACTGCCTCCTGCAAAAGTGTTGGTCTGTATCAACTAGAGAAAAACTCTTCCCCTAAAACACTACATCATGCAACCCTAAACTCTGCTGGGTGTCAGGAGCTTAGCAGGAAGCTGTACCAGCCTGTAAATTCCTTAAATCCACTCTCCACTGCTGCAATATTGACATCTCATACTCCCTTCCACACAAAGCCTGGAGGTCTGAGGCAGCAGAGATTCAGGTCCATTGCCCAATGACCTTCTCAGAACTGGATGGGCTCCCCCTATGTTGGCCATTCAGCCACACTGGACAGAACTCTCTTTTCTCTCCATTTTAACAAAGTATTTATTAAAGGATCAGATTCTTTGATATTTACAACATTTCCTGAGTTTTACCATCATCTCCAAATGTGCTGATCTTGTCTAACAAGAATCTGAGGGATCTTTCTCTCTCTAAACAACAGACTTCTTCCTTAACCAGCGATACAACTAATGCATGTTTTTGTTAGTATCTTTCCTGCTCTGCAGAATTTTCCATCTTACTTTTGATAAAAAGCAGTAGTCATACAGGAATTATTTTAAGATCATGAACTTTGTCACATTATCAGGTTTTTTAGAGAAAATATTCAATACAGCAACAACACAACAGTGTGAATCTCATGAAGATCAACAAGGCCAAGTGCAAAGTCCTGCACCTGGGTCGGGGCAATCCCAAATACAAACATAGGCCGGGCAGAGACTGGACTGAGAGCAGCCTTGAGGAGAAGGACTTGGGGTGCTGGCAGATGAAAAGCTCAAGATGAACTAAGCATTGCATGCTTGCAGCCCAGAAAGCCAACCCAATGCTGGGCTGCATCTAGAGGAGCGTGGCTCAGAATCACAAAGGATGTGATTCTGCCACTCTACTCTGTTTACGTGAGACCCCAGCTGAAGTACTGTGTTCAGTTCAGGGCTGGAGCACCTCTCCTATGAAGCTAGGCTGAGAGAGTTTGTCTTGTTCAGCCTGGAGAAGGCTCCAGAGAGACCTTACACCAGCCTTCCAGTACGTGAAAGGGGGCCTAAAAGAAATACAAGGGCATGTAGGGATAGGACAAGGGGGAATGGCTTTAAATTTAAAGAGGGAGAATTAGATTAGGTATTAGGAAGAAATTCTTCATGATGAGGGTGGTAAGACACTGGCGCACAGGTCATCCAGGGAAGCTGCTGATGCCCCATCCCTGTAAGTGTTCAAGGCCAGGTTGGATGGCACTTTGAGCAGCCTGGGCTAGTGGAAGGTGTCCCTGCCCATGGCAGGGGGGTTGGAACTAAGTGATTTTTAAGATCTCTTCCAACCCAAACCATTCTATGGTTCTCTGATTCTATGACAGAGTGACTGATTGGACTAAACAGGCTTTCTGCTCTTCCCCAAATGTGGCAAAATAAGGTCTAGAGAGTAATAGCCTCTACCCTAAATCTATTTTGCCGTATGTTCAAACAATATCCTAAATCCCTTATTTCCTTGCAGAAAACAATGAAATTGTATCATGCCAAATTCCTACCTTTAGGCAAAAATGAGCTGATGCCTTTCAGGGCTGATGCCTGAAAATACACTTAAAAATAGAAAGACTCATGTTGGTAAATACTGAAAAAATGGGTGTGTATACAACGTATGAACTTAACAGGAAGGGTTCAGTTAATTTCAGTAGATGCTGGATGACGCTCTTGTAATTTGCTGAAAGGCAACTGGTCTTCAAGTATTTTATTTTTTTTTCCATTTCTCAGAATGCTTTTTTCACAAAAAAGGATGTCTTTGCTATAGTTAGACAACTTTAGCTAATACAGAATCGCAAAGAGTTAACTATAAAAGTAAAAATCAAGCCTGATTTCAAAGAGGAAAAGGAATGGACTCAGTCCTGTAAACTGTAAAAAGATTAACAGCGTATATTAAAGAGTGTATAAAGATTAACAGATGTTGTACATAGACACAGAGAAGCAGAACACAAAAAAAACTAGAGTCTCAGACTTGAGAAAACAATTGAATGCAAAATATATGAGGAAAATAATGCTTGCAATTAACTTTGAGATTTTCATTTCAGGAAGAAATATTGTAGTATCATTAAGAGGTTAAAAAGAGGCAGTAAGAGGCATACTGAAGGGATATGTTGTGCAGGAGCAAAGTGATAAATAGCAATATCAAATCACTGCTAACACTGGATTTATCAATCAAAGCATGCAGTGAATACTCATATAGCCCACCTCCCATAGGCAGGAAGCTTTAGGGCGTTTTAAACTAACAAGAAAACTTTGCAAACTTAAACAGCATACGGAACATGGATAATAACAACATAAAACATAACAACATAAAAGTATGTGTAACTACTGATCGGTAAGATCAGTTGCCCTTTAGTAAGTTACATAGGTTATATAATGTAGTGAAGAGGATAGATGCTGTATAAAACAAATTAATAAACTGAAATGTAAACGATTTTAATTAAGACATCCCAAAAAACAGTCCAGGCAACCTCACAGCTGCAGAGACAGTAACCTGTGGAAAGAGGCATGTGATGAATTGTTACTACAGATACTTAAGAATTAACTAGCTGAAAGACTAATGACATGATGTAGAAAGAAATTCTCTACTTGTGTACTCAATTATCCAGGAGGTCCTTTCTAATCTCAGTGAGCAAAAGAAAAATGAGAGCTGATAATCATCAGATGCCATCATGATTTCTATGTACTTTGCCTGGAAACATCTAGCACAGTTCCAGTAGGCTTCCTCCAGTAAAATTCCTTCACGAATGTCACTGGGTTTGACAGAGAAGTTGCTTCAGCTGGAAAAGCAAGAGAGTAGCTATTTTTGCACTTACATTAATAGAGTTGCTTAGTTTGCGTACAGGGAGCCCTGCCACTAACTGCCCCCCTGGCAATGGCCAATCATGCTCCATTCATCACACGTTAACCGCTCCAGCTCCTTGCAGTTGCAGCCCCAGTTTTCTTTTACATCCGTTCCTCCAGGTTACTAAAGCCTAATGCTGATTTTGAAAAGACTACTTTTTATTATATATTACATTCTGTGTTCATAAAGTTGCTTCACATAAAAGCAAACCACATAACCCACAGAATGAGAATATAAGCACTCCAAACACTAAAACCCATAGAGACACAGATCTGGTGCTCATTTTTACTCAAAATCTGTCTTCAGTGAAGGGCTCTACATATGCATCATTGTGTGTTTTGTTACATGGCGACAACTGCTCTGCATGGACTAAATCCTTATATTGCCACATAAATGTCTGTCATTTACTAACCAATTGAAACAGTTGTGTGAAGAACTGTATGTGAATTCTGCTGCATTCAGGAACATACAGCTGCAATACCAACCAGTAATGGATACAGGCAGACAGCTGTGTCTGATAAAACCTAGAGCTGTGAGGCAACTGTAGAGCCGATGATTTTTCCCTCCTTTTTCACTTGAAAAAAAACTGATTAGCATAGATTAGTTCTCAAAGGCTGTTTATAATATGTACAAAATGATAGGAGAGAGAGCAGAGAGTTCTCTTACAAGCATAATTCTAATGGCTTTACTCCTTCAGGGGTCAAAAGCAAGCCAAAGAAAATCAATGTCCATTTGTGTTGCAGAAGCTGAAACATGCAGTTCATTATTCACAACAGTTAAAATAATCAAAAAATTTTGCTATACAGCAGTCTCACATAATTTTGAATGAAGATAAATCTAGAAATAGCAAAGCATTTCATAAAAAGGATTTCAGAAAGATCCCTGTAATTAGGAATAAATCTTTATAGTACGGTAAATATTAACAACTAAACTATGTATGAATATAAAATTTTGAAAATATTTCCAAGATCATAGTGTTGTACCTGTTGATATCAGTGACATTTTTACACTAAATCTAAATTCAATAAAAATGCAAAATGATCTTTAAACCAAGAAAGAATCAGAGGGTAGGACTACTGCCACTCATCAGATTCTGTACAGAACGATTTCAAAGTATCTTTAGGTTTTGAAAGAAATGGGAAGAAAAATGAATGTCATAAACAGTACTCCCATTCTTACTTCTTTATGGATAGCCACATTCCTTTAAATAAA
The DNA here is from genome assembly GCF_034315485.1 of Pezoporus occidentalis. Taxonomy (NCBI): domain Eukaryota; kingdom Metazoa; phylum Chordata; class Aves; order Psittaciformes; family Psittacidae; genus Pezoporus; species Pezoporus occidentalis. The sequence continues at coordinate 11,409,429 of NW_026915724.1, forward strand.
TTTAATACAATAGGTGGAGGGCAAAAGGCATGTGTTTTATTCAAACAGCCTTTGCTCACAGTTAATTGTAAGTCTATTTAAATAATTTGACCAAAAGCAATATAAAATTTTCTTAAAGAGTCATTTCTCCCACCTTCATCAGGAAGCCCAGTACACTGCCCACTATTTGAAAAACTACACTGAAAATGAAAAAAAAAAATATAACAAACCCAGACTTTAGAATAAATCAATGAATAAACTGCTCCTCCACCAATAACATTATCTCAGGAGCTCCAAGCAACAAACAGTTCAGAAGTGCTTGATGTCATCAGCTTTAAAAGCATACCTTTGAACCAAAATGTCACCCAACCAGGGAAGGAACACACAAATCTAACAGCAAGTAACAAATACTTCATAGGGAAAAAAAATAAAAAAAAATCCAACATTTTTGAGATGAGATCTCGATGATAACTATCTGCAGAATAATCAACTAAGCCAACAATCAACTGCACTCAGAACATCTCTGAAGCCCTGAGTTCTTTCACAGACCCAGTATCTGTGCCAGTATTAAAGCAGTAAAACATCAGTGCCTTTACCTCAACCACATCTCACACAGGAATTTCAATGGCTGTTGAAAAGCACCCTGTGAGCACCAGTGTGGGACTTTCGCTCTGCTCCAGGGCTGTTCCATTCCAGGAACATCCACTTCCTCCTTCAGGGCAAGACTGTGTTCAGCTGTGTTCAGCTCCTGCCATGGGGGACCTCCTGTTTTTCATAGCAGAAGGCACAGCGCAGCCTTCCACAAAACCTTATTGTTCTGTCTCTTATTGTTACAGTCATTCTGAATACCTGAGTGTCACAGCAAACCTTCTCCAGCAGTATCATTATACATATGTAACTCTAATCTACTCTTACTCTCACATTAGTATCACAATGAAGAACTTTCAGGGTTTGGTCCAACACTACCAAACATAAATTGAAGAACAAATGATGGAATTAAACTCATCCCAAACACTCTCCTTGATTGGTTTCCCTTTATTCAATACTTTAATAAACTGTACAGAGCAAGTCCCCAGGAAACAACACAGCCCTTGGCTGCTGCACCTCCAAACTCATCATGTAACTGAACATTCCACCTCTTTTGGCCAACTTTAGCTAATTACTGAATATCAGGCTCAGAAACCCAAACAACAGTGACACTAGCATCTAAAGCGCACAGTGGAAACAAGCTCTGTTACCATACCACGTAGGAAATGGTAAGGAGTAGACACATCATCCACTAAATCAGTCTCTTGAGATGGACAATAATTTTTCCCCTTAAATGATTAAATATACATGTGAATTTCACTGGCTGTGTCTCCGCTGCATTCCCTCATGTTGATTAGAGCTGTATCTTTGAGGCATGATCTGTTTTAGTTTTGTGGGGGTTTTTAACATATACTTTCTCTCCTTCCTCTGATCTGCAACAGGAGAGCAGAAAATTTAGGCTGGCCACAATGACAGTAAGGCTTTCTGACTCTTCCAGTTATGGTAGGTAAAACTCAGGGCAAACACAGAAGGTCAGCTCTGTAATCATGCTGAGCCAATGTCACAGCATACTGACAGAGGTACACCTTGATGCAGCAGACTCAAATTGGGATTCAAGCCACTCACATTCTGCCTTCTCCCTGGAAACCTGAACCAAAAGCACAGCCATGAGAAAGGCCAAGAAAGACTACATATGAAATCCATTTGACATTTCTTATCATTCACTACAACTCCTTACCTTTTAAACAATGCATGCAAGCAGACCTGGCAATGCCCACCAGTAAGAAATACTGACCACATCACAGTTTTCCTAGTAGCTCAGGCACAAGGACCAGTGCTGAATTATGAGCATGAAGAAATCATACCTATTTGAGCACTTCAGAGGGAAGAACTCAGAGCAGATTACAGCTCTTGTTTGTTTGTCTTAATATTGAATTTAAGATGAATAAATAGAAATGACACACTCAACTCAGTTTGGCTAACTACAAAAACCATGCTTAGCTGTTGATATATTTAATTTTGCTTACAGGTCTTTCTGTCAGTTTATGAAAGTTATGCCTGACAGCCAAGCAGCATGTCTGAGCAAATGTGAAAAAAAACAGATAAGAAACATAATCTCCGAGTTTGCCCTGAAATTTCTGAATCAAGCCAACATCTTCTCTATTAAAGAGATCTGCATAGTTTTAAAACCATGCTTCATGCTATGAAGTCACATACATTGTACTTTAGAAATCCACATTCAAAAGATATAAGCAAACTGGGATACCGAACATTAAAGAGGATACTAGAACAGCCCTACAGTGAACTGTATGATGGCCACTCCTGATTTTTTAAAATTAAGAACGACACAGATTTTAAAACAAAGAATAAATATGCAAAAAGGCTTTCTGAAAAGTACCATGTAAAAGACAAAGAAAATATGTGAAGATAAAGAGTTTTGATTAATATCTTAGAGGTCGTCATTTTTAATTATATCCTTAAAGATCTCAACTCTTACCTTTCTCTTTCTTCTCAAGTTTCTAACAGGAAAAGAAATGTTCCTTTTTTTCTATCAGACCCTGTGAAAACTTGGTTCTTCAGACATGTAACAGAGTGAAAAGCTGGCTGTAAGTGAAAATCTAGAGCACCATGTTCTTTAATTCAGTGATGGGGACCTTCATTAGATTATCTCATAGCTATGGGATAAGATACTGCAAAAGCCAAATGATAAATCATTAAATTATGTTTTCTTCCTCTCCAGGCAAAGAGCAAGTATAGCATTAGATTAGTTTGAAGGACTAAAAAGAAAAGGAAGAAAACAGCTCTGTAGCAGGCTTCAGAACTGACAAAGCTAATACAGTTTTTAAACCCCATTTACTTATATAATCAGGTATAAGCAGTTACTTATGGTAATTGTGGAAACCTCAAATGTAATATATAGCCTGAATGAATTCCAGATCAGTGCATGCTTCAGTGTTTTATCATCTCGCTTGCACATGCCTAGTGAAAGCCTGCCACTCTGCAACCGAAGAAGGAATTACTACAGTAAAGCCACAGGCAGACTTTGCTAAAAGCTGTACTTTTTTTTATATGACACACAAGCAGCTAAGTGTTTTAAGTAATGAATAAGTTTGCATCCCACTGTCTAGCAACAGTGACTCTAATTGTGCTTTGCAGCATCTTCAGTCAGAAATATGAACCACAGGAACACTCTCGGTAAACTGTGCTGAAACAAATGACATTCCCCTCAGTCAGCCTACCCACAGCGATCCCCATCCACCATTACCAGAAAGGCTTACTTTATCTTTCTGATATAAACCTGAGTTAGTCACACCTACACTGTACTGACATCCCAACATCTTTTAATCTTATTATGCCAATATTGCATCTACTTAAAAGTGTGTATTTCAGTGCATAAAAAGATCTCTTGCTGCTGACAAAGTGCATTAACCTGGGAAGCTCTGAGTTCGTCACACACACCCACACACCCCTTTCATTAAAGGACCTCATTGATTAGAAATTGAAATATCCAGAACTCAACAAACATTTCACGCACAGTGACAGTTCTGTAGGAGCATATGCTCCCAACATTGCAACTTACACTTTTATCACTATCAGGAAGTAATTTCCCCACGTTAGTTCCCCCACACACACCATTCCCAGTGCCCCTGCTTGAAACTACCACATTCGCTGGAACACCCACGTTCACGTCCACTAGTTGACTGAGCTCTTAGTGGAATGTCAGAGCTTAGCTATAGGTCTCTGTAAATGCTCTTATTCTGTGCTGCTTTCAACACAACATACATCAAGGTCACTGTAAAAGATTGTAGTTTTCAGGCTCATACAGGAGACACCAAAGAAATCAATAAGAGCAAACTTAATTAAATGCTGTCTGAAGTTCTGTCTTCTCCCACACCTGCCCAGAATTCACATCTCTATCCCTTGTGTTCCAGAGACAGGTGTTTCATAGATATGGGGAGTCCGGCTGCCTAGCTTATGTGCTATCAGTGCTGGAAGGTGAACAGGAGAAATCATTCTTTGCACTGTGACAGGTCTGCTTTGAGCTCTCTAAGTTTTTATCAAGAGATTACAGCCCCATGGCCCTCCTCCTTTTAAGTGGAGCTCCTCCGAGAGCAGAATTAGTCCCCTGCCTGCAATCTGTGCTCCATATACTGAAATAAATTATAGTCAACTTTTTGTTTCATGGCAATGTCAAGTATAGCAATAAATACCCACAGGCTAAAACTAAGCAAACAAGGCTGGACAAACCATAGCCTCGCAGCAACAGCATCTCAAAGGAAATCGCCAGGTAGGGCACAAGAAAGTTAAAGGCATAAATACAAAACTCTGGGTTCACTAGCGTAATCCTTTCAAATGGGTCGGAAAGGCTAACACTCACCCTGCCTCTCTCCTGCAAGAAGCACTGATATAAAGCAATTAAGAGACTCCTACAATACAGTTACATCTCAGCACAAAGAGAAAGACTTTTTATATTAACACCTATTAGAAGGCATCACCTCTCCCAGCTGCAAGTGGAAGCACTGGGAAACGGCGCTTCCTTCCCGGCCACCACCCCGGAGCACCGCACCGGCGAGATGCCCGCGGCGGACTCTGGCGTAGTTGGAGCGGGGCTCCCCGCAATCCCAGCCACCAACCTTGGGCACCTAAACGCCTGAAAACTGCCGTTGGCGCCGCCGACCACCCTGCCTCCAAAGAGGAGCGGGCAAGGGGCAGCTGCATTTAAAAAGTCACTCGCGACGAAGGCAATGCAGAGAAAGGACAGAGGCAGAGGAGCACTTACTTGCCTGCGCACCACGGCCGGACGACCTCCTCTCAGCTGGTGAATCGCCGTGCCGCTCGTCCTCCCCGGACCGCTCCACGCTATTTCCCAAGTATTTCCACAAGACGCCGGCACATCGCCGGGATCAGCCGGAGCGCTCAGGGAGTGCGGCCGCCGCCGCCCCCAGCCCGGTGCCCATAGTGCCACCGCAGCCCCGGCAACTCGCGCGCCTTCCCGACGGCCGCCGGCTAACACGACATCGCACCCGAGCCGCCGCCGCGCCGAGGGGGAGCGTGGGGCTCCCCGGGCCCTTCCTGGAGACGGAGCGGGGGCGCCGGGCGGGGGAGTGCGGTGAGGCAGCGCCGCCCCTCCGCGGCGGGGAGCGGCCAGGCGAGGCGAGGGGAGGCGAGGCGGCGCGCCGCCGCCACCGCGGCCGCAGCCAGCCGCGGTGATGCCGGCCCCGCCCGGGACCCCCGCCTGCCCCCCGCTCGCCGCTCCAGGGGAGCTCCGTAACGCCGCCCCGCTGCAGTCGCCCCGGGATCCGGTGACGCGCAGCCCTCCCCCAGGCCGGCCCCCGTGGCGGAGCGGGGTGAGCGGGCGGTGAGGCGGGGCGCTGCGCTGCGCCCCGCAGGAGGTTGCTACCGGCGGGCAGTCGGGGAGCGCTCCCGGCCTCGGCGCTGGAACTGCCGGCCCGCCGCGGGGAGGTGGCGTCCCCCTAGGCCGCAGAGAATCCGTTTGGCTGCGGAGCCCAGTCCCCCGGTCCTGGGGCTCTGCGGCTGTCGGCTCTCCCCGTATCTAAGCGGGAAAGTTGTGTCCCCGTCCCTCCCCCTCCGCCTCAGAAAGCCTCCGTTTCAGCTTAACTTCTCCGGCTGCCGGTTCTCCTGGCCGCGACTGGGTCCAGGGACGACGCACACCGACCCCCGTGCTCGGAAGAAATTCGGTGCCGGTTTTACCACTTTACCAGGCTGCTGCTAGGGCGCGATCTTCTCCCCTTCGAACTCCCCCCCGCGTCCCGTTTCCCTGGGCCGCGGTTCTGCGGCCCCGGCCCCTCACTGGAGCGCGGCGAGTCCCGCTCCTACGGGCTAAGTCGGAAGAGGGGGTCCAAATGGAGCAAAACCGGTGAGGGATGATCCCATGTGCGTCCCTAAAGCTCCCGCGTGTCCTCGCCTAGGAGTGTCCCGCCGATCATCACTGCGGGCATCACCCTCGCCGGGGAGCAGCGCTGAGATGATACGGTATAACGTTTCGGTGAGATAAACACGCACACACAGAGAGACGTATATATATTATGTACGTGCACAGACCCGACATGCAGAGGCCGGTGAGGGGCGGCTGCCTCGGAACAGCCAGCTCTCCTCTCAGGTCGGGGGCCGCCAGGCGCCAACTCGGCTCCGCACAGGCTGCGGAGAAGAAGGTGGTGACCGACTGCCGCGGGAAGAGGGAGAAGGACGGAGTCCGCGGGGAGCCGCCTTCTCTCGGCAAGGCGCTCCTCCGCGCTGCGTGCGGGCGCAGGGACCCCGCGTTGGGCCGGGAGGCGGGCCGGGCCACCGCTGTGGGGAGCTGCGGGTGCAGCACGAAACGGGGTCGGTACTACCGCACGATGTTGGGCAGAGCCGGACCGTCTGGATGCTGCGGTTGGACTGAAGATGGGGGGGGAAGCTGCCGTGGCCTCTGTCGCATCCTCTGGGGCCCGTTTTAGCTCTTGGAAATGTTTGTTTTTTTTTGTAGTCAGGCTGAGTGTATCACGGAGGATTAAAAGACCCGTAAAAGGAGATTGAGCTTTGCTTTTCTGTGTCTCCTCTGCCAGCCCTTTTCCTCTCCACTCGTTTAGTCTGCTTGTAATGAAAAGTAATTTTCATATGCGTCTTACAGTTAAGGGGCCCTCTTCCACCGAGTCGGTGCAAACAAAAATGTTTCTGTTCTTTATGAATTCCTTTTATAAATACTGACTTCAGTAACGTGCAGCAAGACATTAAAGGGGAAAAGGATTTAAAAGGACAGGTTCACGCAAGCTAAATGCAAAGATAATAGAGTTGCTGTGGAGTACAGTTAACTGTGGAGTTGATAAATGCATGAGAATATGCAGTGATAGGTTTCATGCCTAATTGAACAGATTTGGACTTCAGTTCTTATCTAGAAATACAGATCCTTATTTCTCCCTGTTTCTTAATACTGGTTGTTGTTAACGGATCTTTTGATAGCTATAAGCTAACCAAGTTATCTGCCCTGTTGTGGTTCTAGCACAAGATTGGATGGTTTGAGCTGACAGTTCTCCTGACACAACTGAAAAAAATAAATTATTACAACTATACAGGTATTAGCACTAGGATGATTGAAATGCATGTCTGAGAATTGAAAGAAGTGAAATGTAGTGAACCAAAACCTGTTCAAACACAGAAGTGGTACAGTAGCCCTCCTTGCTCATGCCCTGCTGAGAAAGTCATCACAGCCACAGAGAATACACTTTTTTAAAAAAATAGTATTCTGTGATTTTTAACTACTCTGGATAAAGCCAGTTCCACACTCAAATTCCAACAGGGACAACCTCCTCGTTCTCAGTATTGAAGCCACCTTCACACACCACTTGCAAACCTGGGTATAGATTAATTGGTACATACAGTGTTCCTCCACCTGTAAGAAGCTTAGTCTAGAGAAGACTTAGAGGGGATCTCATTAATGCATACAAATACCTCAAAAGTGGGTGCCAGGAGGATGGTGCCAGACTCTTTTCAGTGGTACCCAGTGACAGGATGAGGAGCAATGGCCATAAACTAAGACACAGGAAGTTTCACCTCAACATGAGGAAGAACTTCTTTATGTTGAGGGAGGCAGCACACTAGAACAGGCTGCCCAGGGAAGTTGTGGAGTCTCCTTCTCTGGAGACATTGAAAACCCACCTGGATGCATTCCTGTGTAACCTGCTCCAGATAGCCCTGCCTTGCCCAGAGGGTTTGACCAGGTGATCTCCAGAGATCCCTTCCAACCCTAATGATCCTGTGAATCTGCACTTCTGTGAAGTTCTGTCATCCTTCATAGAGACCTTTCCATTTTTTCTTTGTGTGACAATGAAGAGTAGAATAGTTCAAGCAACATTGCGTTTTCACGAGAAATTGTTATAATTTTCAAGTCAGGATCTTTCAAACTGTTCCTATGTTTATTAGAATACATGTGTTAGTTACAAGTTTCGTTAGCAGTAAGAGGATGCTGAAGATGAACTCTACCAAAAAAACATGGTGGAAACAGTGCATAATACTTTTAATCATTGTCAAACTGATGCCACATGATTTTATGAAGTAAGTGTGACTGCCAGTTCTACACACAATTAAAAGTTTAATTTAGTGTTGTATTTTTTCTTCAAGCAGCACAAACAGAAGATTTATACAGAAATCAGATTTCAGGTAAGCTTAGCATGTAGTTAATAACATGAAGCAACATTTAAAGTCAGAGTGCATGAGCCAGAATTGGTTTTGTGTAGTATGGCCAATGCTAAAGAAGAAATTTTGCATAATTAAGCTGATGGCATGTTGGCTTCTGTTGTAGGTTCTGCAGCTTCAGCAGACTGACACCACTAAAGTCACCAACAAGGATGGAGTGACAAATGAGGAACACCATTAAAAAATGGGAGAAATAGAGGCTAAGCATGAAGGTAAAATAGCATTGTTTTAAAAAGATGGGAGTGAAAGGAAGAATGTCACACAACGAGAGCAAGTGACATCCTTTGTAAAACTGTATTGACTACCTATCTGCAATAGGTCATTTGTATTCTTTTGCCTTAGCAAAATTATTACAGCACCCAATCTCTTTTTTTTCTAGTTAAAGTATAGTTCACTTTGATTGCAGGCAGCAATTCTGACATTTGGCAGCTAAACACTGGTGCGTCTGTCACACATAAGCCTCGCTGTGGAAAAGCTGGGAAACTAAGAGCAGAGAACTAGGGCTTTGAAAAGTGCATAGGTGTTGTGGTTGAAGCCCAGCTGGCGACAAAAACCACGCAGCCGTTCGAGTACACACCCCCCACTTCCTCCTCCAGCTCCTGGAGGGATGGGGAGGAGAATCGAAAGAATGTAACTCCCACAGATTGACATAAGAGCAGTCCAGTAACTAAGGTGTAACACAAATCACTACTGCTACCACCAATAATAATAACAATAAGGGAAATAAGGGAAGAGAGTACAACTACTCGCCACCCGCCAACAGACACCCAGCCTGACTTGAGCAGTGATCTAGCCCTTCCGGGTAACTGCCCCCAGTTTATATACTGGGCATGGCGTGCTGTGGTATTAAATACCTCTTTGGTTAGTTTGGGTCAGGTGTCCTGTCTCTGCTTCCTCCCAGCTTCCCCTCCTCCCTGGGAGAGCATGAGACTCAGAAAGTCCTTGGTCAGAGTAAACATTACTGAGCAGCAACTAAAAACATTGCTGTTATCAGCATTGTTCCCAGGCTGAAAATCAAAACCACAGCACTGCACCAGGTACTAAGAAGGAAAAAAATGACTGCTATTGCTGAAGCCAGGACAATAGGAAAGAAACCACCACTAGTAGTGAACAAGTAAGATGGATATGTAAGAAAGTTATTACAAATGCTTTGGGGAGTAGAGGGAAGAGCCTTTTTGTCCAACATTACCACCACAGTGGGTTCTCCATTCATGTCACAGGTCCTGACACCTCATCTTGGCTCTCCACTATTACCTCTTTCCTTGATGGGACTTTATCAGTTCTAAGTGATCAACAGCATGAAACACACTTCAATCTGCAAATGAAGGCAATATATACTCCTATTTTACATACAAAAATCAGTACCTGAAACCAGGCATGGTTGATGTTCATTTACAAGCATTCTTTTTTTTTCAATTACAAAGTGCCTTTAATAGATCTCTAGATGTGTTTTTAATTCTTACAAAGTACTGGGTCTTGTTTATTCCCATAAAAATGCTCAATAAAAAGACATTATCAGTCTGTAACAAGATCTTTTTAAGAAGACTATCAAGCAAATTGAACTGAAACATATAGCACTGATGGATGTTTCATTGACTCTATGAGAATAGAATTAATCTCTTCTTAATATCCACTTTTGGAAAAGACAGTGTCCTGGTTTAGCAGTAGCAGTCAATTTTTCGCCTTCTTGGTAGCTGGTGCAGCACTGTGTTTTGACTTTCAGCCTCGGAACAGTGCTGATAACACCGATGTTTTCAGTTGTTGCTAAGTAATGTTTACCCTGACCAAGGACTTTCCGAGGCTCATGCTCTGCCAGAGAGGAGGGGAAGCCGGGAGGAAGCAGAGACAGGACACCTGACCCAAGCTAGCCAAAGAGGTATTCCATACCACAGAACATCATGCCTGGGGGTTGTAACTGGGAGTTACCCGGAAGGACACAGGGTCTTCGGGATCGGACTTGTTTTTCAGCGGGTGGTATTGTATTCTCTTCCCTTGTTATTTTCTCTTATCATTGTTGTAATTGGTGGTAGTGGTGGTGATTTGTGTTGTACATTGGTTGCTGGACTGTTCTTGTCTCAACCCGTGGGAGTTGCATTCTTTCGATTCTCTTCCCCATCCCTCTGAGAGCGGGGAAGGGGAGAGCTCCCGGGGCGGGGGGACACAGGCCTCAACTGCTTCCAGCCCGGCACCACTCACTGGGAGTGAGTGATCAAGCTGTCTGGCTGGGTTTAAACCACAACAGACAGAAATTAGAATAGCAGATGTAACTCATTCAAGGTCAGGTGTCACATGCTTTATAATAAGTAGGTCACAGGGTCATCTGTCAGCACCTTGGTATTCCCTATACTGAGTTACAAATGCAGAGCTCATTCCCACTTTTTGATGAATTTGCATTGGTTTTAGTTTTCATTCACAGACTGGTAATAGTCCGCACAACCAAGTCCAGAAAAGTCTATGAACATATTCCCCCATGTTTCCCCACAACTAGTCTAAACTAAGCTTAAAAACCAAACCAAACCAAACAAAAACAAACAAACAAACAATAAAAAACACCAAAAAAGCACACACACACACACACACAAAAAAAAAAAAAAAGCCCCAGCCCACAAACAAACAGAAAACACCCCCTTGATTTTCCAGTATCTGGCACACTTACTTACATAAAACAGTGTGTCATTTGTCACCATGGCTTGTAGCCTGAAAATCTGACTGGGGAAATGATGGAGACCAAAATAGTCTTTTACAGTCTGTGGGTGGCCAAAAAAGCTGCAGCTATATTCCATAATATTCCTTGGTGCCATGATTTATTTCTCAAGAACTCTTGTCAATCCATTTAAAATTCACATGCACATAGACTCAAAGATAGACATGGCGGTTTGTTCAGACTGGAGCCAAATATGCTTATACATTAAAATCCCCCTTTTCACATGTAAACAGGATATTAGCAATTATGTAAATTCTATGTGAATTTTACTTTGAAAACCTGAGCTTTTTAAATCATCTCAAAGCTTGAAGAATTTAAACCCACATACACTGAAGCCAAACAGCAGAGAATCTCAAAGCCAAACTGTGAAGTTCATAGTCTTAAATTCATTCCTTAATGCCAAATTTTTTGTATGTCATGTTCAGTTCTGTTATTATTTATGTGAGTCAATAATTGGCTTGCATGTCATTAGTGGGTATTTTTAACCTAAAGGAGAGTTTGGATAAAATTGTAACAAAGGGTTTTAGCTAGTTTCAGGGAAATTATCTATGTTATCTGCCTGAGTAATTAATTTATTAAAATCAAGTAAAAAATCACGTGCAGTAAATAGTAGGATCTAAGAAAATTATAGATTACTTTTTTCTGTATTGTCCTCAGTAACAAAAATTTTCTTTGCATTATCACAATTATCCCATTTTTTTTTCCACGAAAAGAAGATAAAGTTACCCTCTGTGCATTTAGAAATCAATTTTACACATTGTAAACTTCAAAACTTTTTTTGGGGGGAGCCAAATAAGTATTATTTGAGTATAACTAAGTATTATTTGAGAATAACTAATTTGCACTGTCTAGCAGCTATAAGTCTCCATAAGAAAACTAAAAAGATGAAAGATCATAAAGGATGTGAAAGTATTTATTTCTGTTATCTTCACAGGCAGTGAAAAGATGACGCAGTGGAATTCAAATATGGGATGTAATATGCAAATTATTTAATTGATTAAAGCATTTTGAAATTTTGAAATATATGTGGATATAGCCATAGTCCATAAAATGATTGCTATGTTCCTGGCATTAAAGAGCATTAATATATACTTGAGACAATTTTTGTGGGTGGAATAAAAATAACAGTTTTGCCCCAAAGTTGAAACAACTCTGCAAAGAGGTATTAAGGCTTATGTACAAAACTATGCCTGTTACAGATAATCCCTGACAGATGCATATTAGGACATGATCTACCTGGCATCTTCAGCCTGGCCCAAGTGTCTGCCTGTGGGAGGATGAAGGGAGCAATGACTATTTAATCAGCAAATGCTTTCAGATGCTCAATATTTTTTCACACTTGCAGCTCCCAGTCAGGGTGAGGGGTTAAAAATGAGCTGCTTTTGTGGCTGCCAAGGAAATGGGTGGGTGGTTCTGCCTAGGGAGGAATGAGGCAAGCCTTGCCACCTGAAGCCACCACAGCATCCCGCCGATCCTTCACGAGAAAGGGCAGCTGCTTTCACTTGGATTTCCCTCCTCAGTTCCATAACAGCAACATAGTGCTCTGTGAATGAATTCAGTGTTTGCTGGAGACGCCAGGAATGGCTACTTCACTGTAGAGAAGGAGGGTGCAGGTGCCTCTTGGTGTGAGGAACATGATAGGTGTATGTATTGAGACCTCACCTGGGGTACTGTGTGCAGTTCTGGTGTCCTCAACATAAAAGGGACATGGAACTATTGGAACAAGTCCAGAGAAGGGCCACGAGGATGATCAGGGGACTGGAGCACCTCCTGTCTGAAGACAGGCTGAGGAAGTTGGAGCTGTTCAGCCTGGAGAAGAGAAGGCTGCGTGGAGACCTCATAGCAGCCTTCCAGTAGCTGAAGGGGGCCTATAGGGATGCTGAGGAGGGACTCTTCGTTAGAGACTGTACTAACAGGACAAGGGGTAACAGGTTAAAACTTAAACAGGGGAAGTTTAGGTTGGATATAAGAAGGAAATTTTTTCCTGTTAGGGTGGTGAGGCACTGGAATAGGTTGCCCAGGGAGGTTGTGAATGCTCCATCCCTGGCAGTGTTCAAGGCCAGGTTGGATGAAGCCTTGGATGGCATGGTTTAGTGTGAGGTGTCCCTGCCCGTGGCAGGGGGGTTGGAACTTAATGATCTTAAGGTCCTTTCCAACCCTAATTATTCTATGATCCTATGTATCCTCTGTGATGCACATGAAAAAGAAAGAACCAGGCCTAGTTTGACAGTCCTGTAAAATCTAGGTAGTATTCTGCTACAGTGCACTAGGTTTGCATGCATAACCTACACCTGTTCTAGGGAAAACCTTCTGGGCTTCTAGCTATTCACTGTTTGCTGATATTTCTTGCGAAACTGACCCCAGCCTACAGTTATGCAACTCACTTCATTTCTGCATTAATGAGTCAAATATGCCAGATTCTTTAAGTACTGAATAATCAGCATTGCTCTTCCATCATGTAGGTAGTCTCAAAGTTTTGGAGCTTCCCCCCAACTCTCCTAGCCATGGATGCTGTGGAATGATTCCCAACACCACTGCGTGCTTCTCCAGCCACACCTTGGTAACATCTGCTGAACATGAACATGGTTCTTAGCCCTTTCTTCTCAGCACAGCGTGTCCCTGCCTTTAGATCATCTTGGTCTGCTCTCTGTCAGAAAAGTCATTGTTTGCCCCCAGGTTTTTTTGCCATGACTTACCAGGATGCGCGTATTCCTGGGTGGTGTCAGGGTGTTGCGAGGCTCAATGTCTTCCTGGGGACTAGGATGCTATAGTGACAAAGTCAGGTCCAAGGTAAAGCTGGGAACACAAACCACAGATGAGGGTCCAATTCAGCGAAGTCCATGGCCAGGCACAGGAGTGGTTATGAGAGAACTGCAGGTAGGTAAGCCTGCAGTGCGTGCATGTGTCCTACAGCAGGGACTGATGGCTCCAGGTGGAGCTGAAACATGGTCCTGGTCCCATGGGCAAGGGTGGGGGTCCATGGGAGGCTGGATGAGGGCTTGCAGTTGATAAAAGTAGAAAATACACTTCACCAGAAACTGCGGTGAAGCAGGACCTGCCACTTTTCTCAAGTAAACCTATTGCAGGACATTCCTACTGCAAAGGCTTTCTGTGCTATATATGCATGTACCAAATTATTACTCATTACAAAAACATGAAGGTACTGAGCTGAAGCTCCAGCTCTGATACAGCATTTCCCAACGGCTGTTGATTCCAGGGCAAAGTAAGCCCTCGTGCAATTACAGCACTGTTTTGCTCACAGATATAAAAAAATCAACCACAGCATCTCATTCAGAAATCATGAAATGGGTATTTTTTAATTAGTATAAGAAAGTCTTGTACAAAATGTTTCTTATTGTTATCTAAGGACGTGGTACCTTTGAAGTGTTCCTTGTAAGACACAACTGGCAGCATTGAAACCTAAGAATGAATTTTGACTATCCACCTCTACTTGCCTTTTACAGGAATAATCTGTCTTCCAAGTATTACCTTTCTATAAATATAGACCTCTGAAATAATTTTTTACAGAACTAAAATGAAGGGTGGAATAAATCTGGTGGGTTTTTTTCCAAGTTATAGATGAGATTTGCTAAAAAGAATATCATCTGCATCATCTTGGTCCCATATCAGTGCTCTGGTCTTGCTGCCTGCAATATCCTCCCCCTTCCTGGAGAGAGCTTCACTACCTCAGGCATCTGTGGGAAAGCTTTAGCCCCACTTACAAACAGGGAAGAAACAAAATAGATGTTTTATACATAAACTTAACTAATCATTTTAGCAATTCCTTAATATTTGTTTCTCTGGGGGAAAAATGTTGCAAGAAAAGTGTTACAGAGTTATAGCCTTAATATCTTGATACTGTATTTCATATTCCCTTTTCTCTAGAAACAACATGTATCCTATTTTCTGCCATCAGTGACTGGGAATTTGAGTTCAGATGATTAGCTTCCCTTTGAATCTCAATTGGCTGACTTGCAGATTTTCCTGGTTTGTGCCCACTAGCTATTCATTAGATCATAAAGACACTTTTCTTTCTTTTGCTACCAATATTTGTGTAAAAATAATTCATTTATTCTCCTCTGTACATATTTAATTATTTTAGTAGACTTTGTGTTATCATAATTAAAGGTTGACTGAGAAAAAAAATGAAGTATTAGTTACATAAAGCAAATTAATTTATTTATTGTTTTCAGGAGAGTAAATTGACTCAAGTGTATTCTGAATCTATTTCTCCCTTAGTAGTACCTCTCAAAATGATCTGATATTATCTGCGGATGTGATGAAAATAACCATAATTTAATATGTACTCAAATATTAATTGCAGCTTGTTCATGATGAAAACAAACCGCTTGCCACTATGCAATAGTTGGACACTGTAGATTTTATAGGTTAATTAGCCTTCAACATGGGTCTCAGCTTAATAAAAAGGTAAACATGCATCTCAAAGCAATCGTATTTTACACTGCAGATATTACTGGGAGACTAAGCGTAAATGAGATACAGATCTATCACAAACTTATTAAAGCCTTAGCAAAACTCATCACCTGCAGAGTTGTGTGGCTATGAAATTACCATGAATTCCTGGCTTTTTTTCCAACTGGCACTAAATAGTGAATAAGTTTTTATGTCAGTACTATTATGAACGCTTTAAAAAATGTTAACTCTGTAATTCAGTTAATTTTAGAAAGAAAATATTGAGTTAACATTTGGGGTTGACTGAACATTTTTTTTTCCATTGTTGATTAATAGCTCTTAGAAGAAACAAAATACTCCAAAATTTGCATAAAGCTTGATAAAAGGGTAGCAGAGTTTGAAACATATGAAATACATGCATTTTAGAAGTTAAATCATTGTGAAAATTATTGTCTATATCAGACCAGAAATGGGGAGATAGTTCATTTTTATTTGGTAGGAAATGCTGTGTTGCTGATAACATATCTCAAAATCTTTCCAGAGAAATAAAAATTTGGAAAAAGCTCCTTTTACATCTGTGGAAACTTTTATAATGTTTTCTTCTTTTATTCATCATAGTAAAATTATAAGTCATTCAAAATCAGTGAAAAAAAAAAAAAATTATTTCCTTTCTGGTAATCAGTTTATTTTGATACCTCAAAACACAGTTCTGTCAAGCTGACTTGGTGCCAGACAGAAAGTCTATGTACCAGTCTATGTACTGCTCATGCAAGCTGTTTTGACTGATTGGCATCTGAATCCAAGCTAGTATTGATGGGTGCTGATATATATCGAAGCTTCCTTGTCCCCTTGTGTCAAACTGAAGGCTGTGACAATCACGTGCTACAGCTCCCGTACAGAAGCTGATATACAGCTGCCTATAGATAAATCATTTACTTTCAACACCTGTGCTGGCTGCTTCCTAGAGGTTTTACGTTAGCATGGTGGCCGAGAGAAAAAGACTATTAACCTGAAGCCTTCTTCTGGAGAAAGAGACACAGTCTGACAAGCTGAAATGCTGAGGGGAAAAAAAAAAGTCAAAGCTGAAATATGACGATTCTTGTTATACAGCTTCTTTCCTGAAAAGAGAGAGGTTCAAGGAACTGCCACGTATGTAACGTATTCTTTGTCTTCTTCCTGGTACATCAGGCAAACAGGTCTGTCTGGCTTTTATGGTTCTCTTGTCTAAAATACAGATTTTGCTTGTGGCTTCCTGTGGTCACAAAATGGTTTAATGCTCCCAGATCACAGAGAAGAATCACTTAGGAGATACTCAGTCTCTTGTGATTAAGTACTTTATTAAAACTGCAACCTAGACTTGAAGATCCTCTGGAAAGACTCTGAAGACTGACATTTGGAGCTAAAAAAGATCTTAGAAAACCTTTTGCATCTGCCTGGCATACTTAGATTTATTCCCATCAACCCTCCTGAACTTGATATCCTAGTCTGGGCCATAATCCAAGATCTTTCATGAAGCTGTGTTCCCCCAAGCCTCCTTAATATCACTAGTTCTTAGATAATGGGGCTTAAAGTCTCAACACACACTGAGAGCTTTCAACCCCGAGTTCTTCCCACGTTACAGGATTCACTAAGCTGCATACTGCTCAGATAGTAACAGCTCAGATGCTGTCTTCACTCTGATTTCTTTTGATACTGTAGTCAGTGAATCTCTCTTATCCACTCTTGCTGAAAAATAATGGTAATATTTTTAATAGCAGGTGGTGAGGGTCATGGGGAACTGGGTGCATGCATGCACATACATAGTACGAATACCTGAAAATCATCAATTAGGGCTCTACTTTTCTGAATATAGCAAAATATTGTAGTTGTAAAGGAACTGTGAAGTACTGAATACTAAATTTTTAGTGTTTTTCTCACTAGGTGTCTTTAATTCACATGTGAATAATAAAACCATTACTTAACAGAATGTACATGACATAAAGCATATTAAACACCTGAACAAAAAATTTTGTGTTTCAGTGATCAAAGTACCTGCATCATTTTACATAATTATGTATTGTAAATCTATGCACAAAAGTTATTTAAAAAAAATCAAAATGCTACATAGAACAAATCTCAACAAATGTTGAGAATATGTGGAGTTGTGATAAAAAAGGTTGTCTAAGAAAAAAAAGCAAAAAGAGACTATATTAGTCTGATGGCTCTTACAGGCATTTCCTTTGCTAATGGCAATCCTGCCCACAGACTCTGGTAGGCAGCTGCCACCAAGGGTGCATAATCTCAGGATTAAGATTTCTTTAATTTAAGAGTTAGGAAAATCTAAAAAGAAATGAGGTAAAATTGCTCATTCATTTGAAAAATCCAGTTATAAAGTTTAAGTGTTTCTAACAACTTGTTTAGTCCGTAAGGGTGTGTCAAAGATGAGAATTAATTCTTTCAGATTATGAAGATTCATTTTGGATTATCTCTCAACATTATTACTCTGTAGTTCATAAATCCCACCAAGACCAGCAAAGAAAAAACCTTGTTTCTCTAGGTCAGTGCTATGAAAGACTTTTCATCAGTATGAAATTTTACAGAAAAGTCAATTATTTGGTTTATTAGAGAGTTGCCTTTAGTAAAAGCAGTACTAAAAGAAACAATACTTGATGTGGTTGTAGTGCAACAGCACTTAAGACAAAGTAGAGAAACTCTGTTCCATAGCTATGTATGGATTACAATGTAGAAATTGCTACACTAATATTTTTTTTCACATGCTGAAAATTAAGAAGGAAGCCGTATTTGTCCCTGTCACTTTGATTTGAAGACTACTAGAGTCACTGGAAGTTATTCTCCACTTACACATACTTTCCTGAGGGTCTGCATGAGAGAAATATTAGTTTACAGATCTATTTAATTTGGGAATAAAGAACTTGGTCCCATGTTATCAGGAAGAGGAGATTAACATGGAACCCTTAATTTTCATACCATTTCTCTGATTGAAACAGGACTTCTTCCTGTTTCAAAAAAGACCACATTTTATAGTCAAAATGAGCATTTCAAAAGAATTTCAATTGGCAAAAATGTCCACTTGTTCTGAAGTGGATGAAAGCAAATCCCCAAATCTCAGAACTTGCTGTGAAACAGAATTGTTGTTAGTCCTGCTATTGCCCACACGGGGCTTTGCATCGGACCCATTATCCCTTTAGTCTCTTTACGTCCCTCCCATGAGCAGAGGACAAAAATGAAAATGGAAAGCCCTGTGCATCAGTGACATATATCAGACTACTGACTTATTAGCTAGAATGGTAAAATATCACTGCTTAAGTTCTCCTTCTACCAACAAGCTGTGCTACATTCTTTCGGCAGAAAGCAGGAAAAAAGAACACAAAAGGAAAACAAGTAGCAGAGGGAGGGAAGGAAATAATATGTGAATATGTTTTCTTATAGAAACACAGATAGTGTCAGGCACTGTAATTTCCTGGCCTAGCTCACTGACTTCTTGTGGGAAACACTGATAAATTTCAGTGGCGGGATTATGGACAGATGTCTAGCATTTTGTAACACTTTTCATTCTTAAGGATCTGGAAAATATTTGTATGTCTTAGCTATACAGACCTACACAAACTGAGTCGCCTGTAGCGGTGAATATGACTGCTGCACTACCTGTTCATTTTTTATATGAAATGCAATCACTGCAGCAATTCCTTAAACTTAGAAAGTGAGGTACTCCCAGACCACACACTGGAAAATATAGTTAAGTACCGATTTCTTGTTAATGATAATCATTGTGCATTTAGTAACTTGATATTTGACAGACCAGGAGAAGGGAATGTAAGTGACTGTAGCAAGAAACAGGAAAATTGCTACTAGCATTGTGGTAATAACAGAGTCACAGCTGCCACAACTGCCTTGTTATTCAATTTCAAAACCTGTAAGACAGTCATAGTGTCAGTGCTCATCCTTAGATAAAGGATATGCAGAATATTCTAGAATTATATTTTTTTGTTCTGTTAATAAGGATCTCACCTCTTTATTCACTTACTTCAAAATACTAACAAAATTAAAGTTGTACCACTGTTTTGCCTAAAAGAGTAATCTTAATTCAGATGTCTTAAGTAATATCTGTTGTCCAGCAAATGGAAAAATAGCCAATATGTTACAAGTCTTTTTAGAAAGAATTTGAATATGATTGAAACCTCTCTGTAGATAAGGATTTTGTATATTAGGAAGTAAAAAGAGATAATGAAACAAATAATTCAGTATCTGTAGATGCAGTTGGAACAATAAGTGAATAATATCACCAGGAGAAAAATGTGCTCTTTTTTTTTGATTATGCATTTTGCTCACAGCTTTAAGCAATATATACCTGCTATAAGAAAACATTCTTCTTCTAATGAGTAGTATTGATCTCTATCATAAAATCCAGGCAAAATGCACACACATGCATAAATACATACAGAGATAACCATACACACAGCTGCATCTCTACACATAATGTTCATGTACATAGATGCAAAAAAATGCATTAATTATGTATTAACCCTACACATGTATAAAACCTTTTTGGTCCTTGAAAAAAATATTCCACATACTATTATATGATGTCTGAATTATCCTGAAGTTACATTGACAGAAAATGAGGTAAACCAAACCTCCTGACTCTTGCTTTACTGCCTTCTGTTTTAACCTTGTAAAATGGATGTTGCATTTACAAAGTTTTACAGTTTCTATTTCTTAAAGAAAGAAAAATGTCTCTGCAGCACTGCTGTCAGAGTGTTGGAGCAAGTGCACTTAGGCTATGTCTAGACATCACAGCAGATAAGCATCCTGGCATGCCGGGGGTCCCAATCCTCCAACACCCTAATCACGGATGCGTGATGCTGCTCCCCCTGGCCTAATCACCCAGTTTCTTACCCATGGAGACGAGGACTAGGGGAGGGATAGAAGGAAAATAAGGTGATGGTGCACTTCTCGGTCTGGCTCTGATATTCTTTGGGGTCCTGCAGTGCAAACATAATCTTGGAGACTCTCCTCATGCCCACTGAAGTCAGTGGGAATTTTTCAGGTAGCACCTGCCTCAAGTTCTCCATATGACAGCAGAGGTTATTGAAACAACACAGTGTTTAACTGAGAAAAAGTATACTTATTCCAAACCACAAGTACTTAAATTGCCTTGGGCTCTGAGAATCCTCAGACTGATTTAAAACCAAGATCTGTACTTTTTATGTCATATATATGAAATTTTGTATTATTTCCATAAGTCTTTTGATTTTGACCATTTACAACCAGCTAAAGCTTGGACTTGAAAAAACCAGCCAGGCAGAAACTTGAAATGCAGAAGTTATACACAGACAATACATTTGAATTTCACCAGATTACAAATTTCAACTGGTTTTCTCACTATCAGTACTTCAGTTTTTACACAACCAACAGAGCGGGCGGTAAACTCATTCCTGAATGACAATTAGTAAACTTCAAATCCCAGTGGTGCTCAAAAAAGTCTGTAATATTGCTTAATGTGCTAAAAATAATTGATTTTCAGAGTTTCCACAGCCCAGTAACATACATATGACGTATTTAAAACTTGAAAGTCAGAATACCTCCCAACTGTTGCAATATTTTTTTCTAGATTTTAGCCATGTCTTTACAAACAGTATTCAATCTTTTTTGACCTAATTTGTTAACTGATGTGCATGGGTCTCAAGCTATCACACTACCTCCTCATTCCATCCTTGTTAAAGAATGAAATAGGCAAAAAAGGTAAATGTTAAATCTGGAAGAGATATTTTTCTCAATTTAATGGTTATGCAAAAAACTGCAACTGCTGTGACCATTGATGTTCAGTAATAATAGTAATTAAAAAAAAAAAAAAGATCTTCTGTTTCAGGACAGGTCTCTGAACAATTCTGAATGCAACATTAAAGAGAGAGCACAATATGATTGATTAAAACTTCTCCAGTGACATAAAGCAGCTTGGCTAAGTGTGGTTTATGACTTTATTAATGCAACTTATGCATTATTTCAATTTCAACTACTGAAATTTGAACTATTTTAATTTTAAGGAAACCTTTTGTAGTAAGTAGCATTCCCTAAGTACTTACCCATAAGGCTGCTTACAGAAGACTGCCTAAATTACAAGAGAATAGTCTGTGTCTCAATGCACAAAAATACTCCTTTTAGTAGTACAACCAATTGAACCTGAGATACTGTATGACAGCTGTGGAAATTGTTAATGATTAGAATCCAGTAAATGACTTGTGTTTTGATTCTGATCCCTCTACAGTCATACTCAGCTTGAGAGTATTTCAGATTAAAGGTAAAGGGAGAAGAATAAAGATTGTATTTGAACCCATTGCCTCTGGGAAAATGTTGGTGAAAGTAAGGAGATGAATAGTATTTCTTCCTTGGGGACTTGTCAATAGTTGTGTTACAGCCAACAGTAGAACTGTCAGATAAATGAATCATTAAGAATTCAACTTCAAGGCAGAAAGTTTTTTCACAGATGATGAATAACCAGTGCATGCCCGAAGAGAAATAGATGGCATTAGTCATAAGTGGCTATAAGCTTATTTGCACAAAGATGGAAGAAATCAGAAGATACCAGCTACCAAGTGGAGTGAGGTTGACGGGAAAATATAATTGTCTTTGGTGTGAAAAGATATGCCTTCCAATAGGGTCTTCCTCCTTCGGATTTTTATGAAGACCTACCAAGAACTGAATTTTAAATACACTCCATTTCTGAACCATGGCTGTTTACATGATTAAGGTAAGAATAAACCCCAAGATTTGTAGGATTTGAAAGTACAATGGCTGCTTTGCGTCTGGTAAAAATGGCAAACTGCCATCAGGCTGAATCTTGTTTAAGGTACATAATGTTTCAATTTCAAAGCAGAATATAATTATCTCACAGTTACTTACTAGAAATTCTGGCATAAAGTAAACCCAGAAAAACAAATGCAAAGTTGGATTAAATATGCATAAGTACCTACAATGTGAAAACCCATTCCTTACAGCAATCCATCTTGCCAACATCTTTTTAAATTTTTGCATATACATTGTAACAGAGGTTGATAACAAGACAAGTAAAAAGTTAAATACCTAGGCAGGAGAAGAAAACCCAAACAAAATCATCCAATGAAAATTGTAGGGGATAACATTTTTTCTCAAATGTGAGAAGAATAGGTGAGCAATATTTCTTGACAGTAAAAGCCAGATTAACTGAAGTTGCATTTCACATACCTAACTCTGAAAGCAAAATATCTCAGCAGTAGACTGTGTTAACAATTTTCTCCATTACTTCAGGAAGGGTAACTCCCTGTTTTCTATGCAAGATTTGAATCTCTGTTTTTGCAGCTATAATGGGAACTGTACAGGTTGCCCAGGGAGGTTGTGAATGCTCCATCCCTGGCAGTGTTCAAGGCCAGGCTGGACAAAGCCTTGGGTGACATGGTTTAGTGTGAGGTGTCCCTGCCCATGGCAGGGGGGTTAGAACTAGATGATCTTAAGGTCCTTTCCAACCCTAACTATTCTATGATTCTATAAATGACCTTACTATTCACCAGACCATGTAAGCCCACCTCCCATTTCTTTGCCCTGGGCTCAGACTAAGAAGGGAACACAAATAAACATGCTATTAAGCATATCAATTAATTACAGAGTGATTTTTTTAAACAAAGTTCTTGAATGCCCTCTTTGGAAGGACAGGCAAATATAATCAAAACTAAGCAGAAAAAATTTTTCCAAAATCTAAAGCATGGGAAAAAATTTTTCACGTTGCCGGAGAATGTGAAAAAACATAGTGCAAGGTTAAGCACTCTCACTGGGAGGTAGCTGACTATGTTGAGGGGCTTTCTTAGAACTGAAGTACCATCTCGGATCTGGAAAACTTTAGACCGTGGTGGGGATGTGATCTGAGGTTGTATGATAAACTGTCAATTTCTAAAAATAAAACATTTGAAGAATTCAAACCCAAATCTTCTTTATTTTTCCCTTGACAACTATGAATATAGAGGGTTGTGAATGCACAGTTAGTTTCATGCCAATATAAGAAAACAGTTCACTGGAATGTTAGAAATAACAGACTCAGTCCTATGACATTTATGCTGAAAAATAAAATTGTATCTATGGATGTTACTAATCTGTGGAAGAGAATTTTACTCATGGCTTTTCTCATCCAAAGCCATAAAGGGGTTTCCATGCATATTTATTTAGCTACAAATATCTTGTTTGTTCTTTCAAGAAACTAGCAATTAGGACTAGAAAAGGCACATCAGTGTCAGGCTACACCTGCCTGACTCCAGGGTAGAGCACAGTCTGCAGGATGCAAGTGCTCTCACCCTTTTTCTGCCCATGATCCCCTCTGTACTAGGGAGTCCACACATTCACTGAGAAGGCTAGGATGCTTATGCCTCAAGCTAATATTGCCTTTCACAGAAAAAGACAACATGACCCTGACAACAGCAAGGTTTAGAAGGCAGTATCTAAACATGATTTAGGTTATGTCCCATTCTCTGCATTATGCAATAATTTTACCAGCAGTTTTAAACTGTCAAGGTAATGAATCCCTGTGCAAGATATCTTATCCTGGGGTAGGATATTGTATTTAGCTAAAGTATCTGGGTTGCACATGGAACGTCAGTGTTTTCTGGAATGGAGGCAGCCAGAGTATGAAATACCATACCACATAGACAACCCCTGTATGTGTAAAAGCAAATAATTGTAGTAACTTCTATATCTCTGTATATATCACTGTAGCGTTACTGTGATATTGTCCTTGTATCAAAGGTATTAGAAATGGAGCACTTGCCAGAGTGATGCTATAAAAATTTCTCTTCGATTTTTTTTTCCTTATTTTTGTAGCATTCTCAGTTACATTTTATGTGCTAACTCTTAGAAAATTCAATTTCGTTGTGATCATCTGTGTAATATTCCATGTTACTGTCTGCTCACAATGCAAATAGCTCACATTTATCATGGCCTTCCAATCAAATTAACAAAAATGCTGAAGCTGTGAAAATCAGTGCCTTTTCCAGAAACATTTAGGAATGCTTGTCACATATCTAGTTTGCATTTCTATGACATGAGGATTTTGAAATTCCGTTGACAAGTATGGATCTGATCTATTGCTGTGTATAGATGCTCAGATAAAAGTGTTTAAATATGAAGGTAATAGGTATTCTGAAAATAGTCCTAAGCAAACAGATTGATTAGGAAATTTGACTTCTACAAACAAGCAAACAGGAAATAGGCTGCGTCATTGGTCTTATTTTTAACACAAAGTTATGTTATCCATGAAAGGCAAGAAGAGCTTTTGTGCATAGAAAGGATAGAGGAAAGAGCAGAATTAATACACTCTCTGAAGAACTGAAATATGAATATGCTTCTGTACCTAACATGTATCATGAATGAGAGCAAGCCTGGCTGAGAATAGGATGTAAGGTAGTGTTCTGTTGAGAATACCATAGAAGAAAAGCAGGAATTATGATCATTCAGTCACCTAGAAATAGTCCAGATGCAAGAAGCAACCATGAACAGTGATCATATTTCGTATACCTCATTTTATGCTTATATTCCTCATTTTGTTTATCTGCACATCATCTGTCTTTTTCTGATCTTTTTTTTTTCTCCTTCGGATGCTTCATATGAGACGACCTCATTTCAGATGAGTCTTTGGCCCTTTTTACAACTTTCCTTTTTGCTTGAAACCTTATGGTAGTAATGAATACAAAGGAAAACATTGAAATGTAAAAATAAACATACACATATTTTTTCCCCTTTACAGAAAGTCATTAACTGCTAGTTATAGCCCAAACCAGCTGAAGTCATTTGGACTTCAGTAAGCCTGGATTGGGTTCTGGAGGCTGACATTCATGTTTTAAATTCAACTTTTACTATATTTCATGTTACAAATTTTAAGTTATCTCATCTTAGCTTTTGAAATTACAATATTCTGCAAGACTAACAAAACCAGCAAGAGCAGGCAGAAATGCTCTTCTGGCCTATCTGCAGAACTAACAGAATGACTGGAGGTGCCAGAATTTTGCATGAAAGTATTTCTATGCTCTTTTTCTCATCTGCAGATGGAATAGAAGCTGTATATTTTGTATTAATCTTTATATTAAATATGAGAATTTAAAATAAAGCATACCATTATATTCATACAATGTCAGAGCCTAAGAACTCTGGAGCAATTAAAAACTGAGACATGGTTTCTTTCAAGCTAACTTGTATTGCTGCAGAATAGATGATGGCAATAGTTCACTTTTTGTATTTTTAAACAGCGGCTTATGTCAGTGAACAGTAAGGAAAAGGTACATTTTCTATCATCTCCACTGCTTCCAGCAGCCTAAGGTATATGCATACTACAAGTTATTTAGCTCTCCAGCTCTTTTTTTAGGTTCTTGTCCCAAGGTTATTTGGGATACATGAGCATTAGTTCAATCCCAGGCTCTCTTTTGAAATGAAACAGTTCCTACCAAAACAAAGCCTGGGCATGATTCATTCATGAGGTACCTTCTAGTTTGCAATTTGAATAACAGTGTCTGAGTCCATCGGGAGTGACCCTATGTCATCCTCCCCCATGGTAGCAGCAGGATGCGCATCCCTGCAGTCCTGCATGCTCCTGTGCCAGGCCTCACTTGTGCACCCCCCAAAATGTGGACATCCTCGCTATTCATTATTCACCTCAATGCCCAATAATGCAGAATAAATCCTAATCCAATATATTCTGAGTGATAGTTCCAAGTAGCAATTACATCCTGTGTTTTGAAACATACGTTTATGGCTTGTTGGTTTTTTTAACTGTTAGTCTAAGTTTATGGGGGCTGTCTTTGCATGACTTAGCCTGATTATTCCAGGTGAGAAATAGGTGCAGTCCCTGGCTGACCTAAGCATTTAGCCACTTCCATTTAATTTATACTCCTACAATCAGAGGTAACTTTGAAAACTTAAGCCCTATCCTTGGAATGATTTTTTTTATCAAACACATTAGCGTCAAACTCAATAGAGTTCATCAACAACCTCTTTTAAAACATAAATTATTAAAAGCTTTAGGTGAGTCAGGTGAGTTAGGGTAATTCAAGCTTTTAACTGTAGCATAGTCAACTTTTAAAAATACATTGAATATATTTCAGTTGGTCTTATGATGACAGTGCCTGGGGCTTCCATAAAAATTCACGACCATAAATGACACTGATGAATTCACTGGATGACAGGCTGAAATGAAGAACAGAGGTGAAATTTCAAAGTGTGAAAGGCTTCCAAATTTGTGTCTGTGTCATTAATAAATCCATAGATAAAAAATAACAAATGGTGTTTCCAGGAATGATGCAAAAGGAACCATCTCTTATCTCCAAGGGTAAAGCAGAGTATTCTTTGCCAGATTCTATGTGTCTATGGGTCTTTATTTTTAATTCAGTTACAGGAATAAGTCCATGAAAGTAAATTGCTGAATCTAAATATGATTATTAATCCGATTCTCCTCAATTTCCCTTTGTTTTACATATACAATGCTTTGAGGAATGAAGTATCGGGGACTCGACGTTGGAGTGCTAGGAGATGCATGTCTGGACATCATAAACATATTTAATTAATGGAAAAAAATAAACACATGCATATAAATTGCCTTTAAAGGGATAAAGGTAGAGCTATGACATTCTGCAAAATAAGACAGCAGCCATTTGCGCATTGCACAGTGACAATACCTTCCTAAAGTTTCTTTGCTTTCAAATAGAGACAGAAAAGACTTTTGCTTAATTAAATATGGATAATTACATAAATATGTATTTTAGCTGTCTACTTCAATGATGAACAGGATGAAATTAAAAAAATTATAATGTTCTGCACAAAGCTCCCGTGATGCTAATTACATCTAGTACATTACCTCATAACAAGCACTGCCTTTGTGTAAGAGAGTTTTATTTCAATTTGAGGACAATGTGGGTGTAAACAAAACAACAAATGAAGAGCTACATTAGTGCTACTCTGTCAAAAAGCTTTAGGGGAAAAGTCCTCTCAGAGGAGATTAATTTTAGATATTGAATTTTTCGATTATTCCCAGAATTTCAGCCAACCATTAACGTTCATTAGGGTCCTGAATGCTGCATGTTCTATATGAAGTCACAAACTCACCACTTGTAAATATTTATCTTTGTTAGTATGTCTAAGATAGTTTTGGAGTTTCTGCTATAAAAATCCATTAAGCAGTCAGTACCAATTCATCAGAAACATCAAAGGTGTAAATTCCATAGGTTTGGATCAGATAATAAGGAAGTAAATATCAAGTAATTGTCATTTACACACCTGTTACAGTGAGTATCTTTTTAAGGTTGTTCTAGCAGATTCTTAATTCCCTTCAGTCCAACTAAGAAAGAATTTCTGGAAAAGTTCATAAATTTGAGCACTGGCCAAAAGTAAAGTGCTCTCTTGAACCAGGGCTCAAACCTTAAAATTGCAGGTTCTAATTCAGCAGTGCCTAACCTTGAACCATGACTGACATAAAAACTGTTCACTTTGGAGTAAAGTCTTCATGCCTTTAAGGACAGCCACAACAGTGGCCCAGTTTACCAGGCATTAATTTTTCTTGACACATTAAGGACAAACAGGAAACATACTTTCCAAGTTTGCCAAAGGAAACATGTTTTCCAAATTTACCAAACGAGTTGATCCAAAGATTTAAATCATTTTTGATTTGACCTTTTAGACATTGCCAAGCATAGCACTTCAAACCTCTTCTCTCCTCTGCTCACTTCTCCAAATCTGAAAATGTTTGGCCCATCACAAACAAGTAACTATGATACTTTATTAGCTGCAGATGAGAATAATGACTTATAAGTCAGATCTGGAGCTGCTTTGGAGTCATGCCAGCTGAAGAAGAAAAGTCACATAGTTATGTATGCTTTTCCCTAAACATTACAAACTTTCTGCCTTATCACAGCTTGTCTATGTAAAAGCCTTTTTAAAAATACACCTATTATCCACCTCTGTTGATCAAAAGTGTACTGACAAAGTAAAAAACCTTATGTTCTGGGTTCAGCAGTAGCAGTCATTTTTCTCCTTCTTAGTAGCTGGTGCAGTGCTGTGGTTTTGACTTTCAGCCTGGGAACAGCACTGATAACACCAATGTTTTTAGTTGCTGCTCAGTAATGTTTGCTCTGACCAAGGACTTTCTGAGTCTCGTGCTCTGCCAGGGAGGAGGGGAAGCCAGGAGGAAGTAGAGACAGGACACTTGACCCAAACTAGCCAAAGAGGTATTCCATACCTCAGCGCATCATGCCCAGTATATAAACCAGGGGCAGTCACACAGAAGGGCTAGATCACTGCTCAGGTCGGGCTGGGTATTGGTCAGCGGGTGGTGAGTAGTTGTATTCTCTTCCTTTGTTATTTCCCTTATCATTATTATTATTAGTGGTAGCAGTAGTGGTTTGTGTTATACCTTAGTTACTGGACTGCTCTTACGTCAACCTTGTGCGAGTTGCATTCTTTCAATCCTTCTCCCCATCCGTCCAGGAGCTGGGGGAGGAAGGGGGTGAGTGAGAGAGCGGCTGCATGGTTCTGAGTTGCTGGCTGGGCTTAAACCACAATAGCTTATCATAAGCTTTCTTCCACCAAGGTTACCTTTTAAATTCATTCATTGAAATAGATGCTTCCCCAGTTATACTTGACCTAAGAATTTATCATGTTATTTAAAGTAGACTTGGGAATATGACAGAAATAATGGCTAAATTCCAAGATTACTTTAAAAACACATTACTGTCCAAACCACCCTTCACTTTTTTGAAAATGCACCTTTGCTTTTCTAGAAGTACAAAAAGTTGCAATAGTATTACTAAAGAAAGCTGGAACTACAAGATCTTAATTCAGAGAATATGAATGCACCGAAAATATGTAAAAAAGGGGGATAAATTCCTTAAGAGTGCTACATTTTGAATAAAAACTTTCACTATAAAACATAGTCTTTGAAACAACTTGATTCTTCCTCACACTTAGTGCTGCTTGTTTTCCTTTTAATCTGAATAATAGCTTACTGCTTACAAAACTACAGCTTTGTTTTAGTCAGTACTACTGCCGAGCATATAAGATCTGTCAAAACAGCATGAAATAGGTAATGGAAAGGAAGAGAATCTTTCCAATGAACTTTCAATCAGAAGAGAATTTTTAAGATTTCTTAAATAATAGGACAGAAAATGCTGCAAAAAAATTTCTGCTCGTTTTGTACTGACGAAAGCTATATATCTTTAAAATGCTTGTAATAACCATCCATTTTAAGATTGCAGTGTGTGGACAACATTTGGTTACTTATTATTCCTTATATGAAATTTTCTTATGTGTTTTTTGGAATGTATCTTCTTTCTCTTCTGTGCAGAATAAACAATACCCAGAACTTCCTTATTGCATTGGCTTTCTGTGATAGATTCTGTTCCTACATTATCGTGAGATTCTTATTCTCTAATATCAGTATTGACTTAAACAGCTTTCTTTAGAAGTAACCTACTGTTTTATGTTTTATATGAAGGGAATAACAGTCCAAAAATATTCTGAGAGAGCATAGGCCCCTAGGTTCAGATACACATGTGAGTACACAGAGTATTCACCACTTATGGAGAAACAGCTCGATTCCAAATTGTTGGAAGAAAAAATGATCAGATTTTAATACTGTTTGCATCTGCACAAAAGTGACATCTCAAATTTGTTCAAAGTGGATACCTTTTATACTGTATTTAAATTAGTGTAAATTATTATTGCAAAGGGTAAGTTCTCATTGTTAAGCAAATGCAAAGTGACAGTTCATGTGTCACAGGAACAGGATGCTGTTATAAAAATTAGGACCACTTATTTTTTCAAGAGTGGAGATAAAAGAACAGTAATAATAAAATGAGCCTCCTCAGATATTGCCAGTATTCTGCGTTATGCATTTATATGATAACTTTTATATAGAGGATCTTCTGATGTTATTAAACCTCACAGGTAGCAGATATTGCTCCCATTCTTTTATAACTGCAGCAACTTGCAGAGAGTGTGGAGAGATTTGTGCATTAATGGCTGCTTAGCTCCTTCTCTGGAGCAAATCAGTCATCTTCTCAGGCTGAATTATTCCTCACAAATTTCTCTTCTTTCATTCCCAAGGTGCCTTTTAGTAAGATACACCTTCATGGATTTGCACTGTGCAGTGAAGACATGCCATTACTATCAAATGTATAAGCATGAATTTTGTCATATCCAACTTTATCCACTTAACATGGGAATGCTTGATTCTATCTTAATCATGTAGATATATTCAAAGAGAATGAGGCATCTCCAAAGGACAATTCATCCTATGTACTGTGAATATCTACCTAGGGATGAGAGAAATCACACTGAAGAGGATCATTTGTCTCCGTTAGAGGAGCCCCCACCTCTAGCACAGATTAGGCAGCTAGTTTTTAAATGGCTAATGTTGGATGAGATGAATACCACCCCAGGTAATGAAGTAGCATAGTAGGTCAATATTCAAGTCCTCTGCATTATGCAGTAGCTGTAACTCCTGCTATCACTGTTTCTAATCAACAATGAACCGTTATAATAAAGCACCGGTCCCATTTTAATGTATGTGAGTAAGGAATTTAATATTAGCCAACTCATCAACCACAGCCTTTCTTTTCTTAAGCTGTTGGTTGGTGTTTTTTGCCCTTGCTGAGCAGAAACAGAAAGACAGCATATTAAGCCTTTGGCCAGGCTTTGTCTTTGCGTCATTCCTCTCTGTCCCATATACTGAGTTGGCTTCAGATTCTTCATCTTTCAACACTAAAGTGAGGAATTACCCATAATGTAATGCAACACATGAGAATAGTTTGGGCTTTTTGATGAAAAGCCATATAGTTTCCTTAGTTGTACTCTTCGTAAGTCTTTGATATATTATTTTGTCCAGCCTGCATGCTAGAAAAGTACAGTATGGCCACTGGATTTTGCTTTTTTTCAGATTGGCACTTCATGACAGTCTTTCACTTTTGTCAAATATTACTGTTCTGTGCAACAGCTGAGTGAGATAAACTGAGCTGGAAAGAGCCTGATGACAATCATTTAATATATTGTGCCAGAATGTCCTTTATTTTGCTCTGTCAATCATCTTACCTTTTTTTTCTTTTTTTTCTTTTCTTACAGTTATGACATGACAGTTAGAGCTGCCCAGATGATGCATGAGGAGTACCAGCTTAGGAGGAACTGTGAAAGATGGATTTTACTATGTGACACAGGTCCTGGCCTCCCTGATCTTGCCTCAGAAATTTACCTTGAATCTGCAGGAAACTAACAGTCATAGTATCTTCACTGTGCAGGCATGACAGAAGATAAATCTAAAACTTCCTTCCATTCAATAACAACTCAGTTGATGTTTACATTATCTGAGTGGGAGGATTGTCCAGCCATTCACCTGCACTATTGCTCTACTAACTTGTTTTGCAAGCATTTTGTCTTTTGCAGTGTCCTGATGAACAACTAAATGTGCCAATAGTAGCTCTCAAACTGCAGTGGTAAGAAAATAATTCAATTCAGTGATTCAGAATTACTTTTTCATATTTAACTGAATCCTAAACAAATCAGTGATTCTTTCCAATAACTACAACATTATCAGAAATGTAGTGCCTCTTTTGTGGATAATTATAAATTACACTTTTTCTAATGTCACCATACTAGACGGTTTTCTTGGCGTATTTATTTTGATTTTAAAAGTTTTCTTTTGATAATATCTTTTATCTTTGTTCTCAGATTGGTGAAGAAATAGTTCTTTTATGGTACTTTGCTTCAATACCATTTATACCCTATGGCTTCTTTCTGAAGAATCAGAGAAGTAAAAGCTATTTTTCTGTTCTTAAGTTAAACTTCAAATAGAAAAAAAAACCAAACAAAAAAACCAAACAAACAAGATATGAGAATTTAGCATTTCAGGGAAGATTTAGAAATTCAGAGAAAATTTCAGAGAAATACAGTCTAGCATTATAAATATTAAATAGAGGAATAAAATAAGTTAGGATGATATTTATTTTTTACCCATTGTTCTCTATGGAGTAGATGACAAAAAAAGAGGAGGGGGGAGACGGTAATCCTAGGATTCCTAGACTTTCCACAAATCTAAGATTTCTTGTGAATGTAAAACTGCCATGTCTAACTCTGAAAAAGGATCACATTTTTGAAGCTTGAATGTCGGAAAACAGTAAGGGTATTTATCTACTAGACATTGCAAACCTTCTTTGAGGAAAGGGATGACACTGGTGGAAAGACAGTACCCAATGGTTGGCTTTGGATCACTTGCTATAGCAGTCTTCTTTTTCTTTTTTTCCTGTTTGTTTGTACTGTTCTCACCCAAGGGAAATATGCTGTGCACTTGTGAATAGAAGTGGCATTAGTATTAAATCCAGGTTTGTTTCTCAAGTTCTCAATGTAAGTATCATCCATGACAAAGATTTTAGATGAACAGAGAGGGGGCTAAAAGGACACAGATCTTCCTTAATAGACCAGTTCCCCTTTGTTTATGAATTTTCTGAGGGTAATTCAGATGGGCATCCAGATGGGCTGCTCTGCAGTGGCTAGCCAAAAGGTAAACTGACTACCTACTCTTCTACCCTCCTACTTTGATCTTCCTCTGAGTGGTATCTCCTCTTTGTTGGTGATCTCCCTCCATCCTCAAGTTTCCAGTGCTGAAGCAGTGAAGGATTAGATTCTTCCAGTGGCAGTTATTCTGCTTGCTCTAATATAAAGCAGTTTAATCATTATTCATTCCCCTATCAAAGCAGGCAGCCACCAATGGGTAGTGTTTTCTAGAAATCTGTCTGTATTTGAGACTAGTCAATAGAGCCTTGAAGGCAAAATTGAACCACTGAGTAAATAACACAAAAAAGGAAACTGAGTGGACAGCAATTGGCATTTGCATAGTTCTTTGTTGGCTTGGCCTTGCATATTAAATACAGATGTGAGTGCTCACTGGGAGTATAACTGTCTAAATACAAGAAGAGATCTAAAAATGGTGGCTGGCCCAGCCTGAATTCTTCAGAGAAATATTGTCGCACCATTTTCAGTAGTAATTAAAGCTATTGAATATTTTTACAATTATTTATAACAGGAAAATTGTACTCAGAATATATTATACATCTGGCCAATGTTTCTTTAGTTGTGCTTTCTCCTTAGAAAAGCGCTGAAGAACAATTACATAAATGGCAAAAGAAAATGAAATGAATAACTTTTCAAGATCATACAGCTCTCTAGACAGAACCAAAGGAATGCTTATACTATTTTTTTTTTTTCAGATACCCCAGTAAGGAGAAAAGGACAATTAATATCTTAAGAAAATAAAAAAAAAAAAAATTGTGAATTATCTGTGCAGAGAAGAAAAAATGAAAGTAAAAAGAAAAAACTTTTACTCCCAAACATATTGTACAAAAAATCATTACTTCTATTTTCTCCGAGGACTAACTGTCAGGAAACAGACAACTGTTTCATAAACAGGAGCAAAATACTGAAGGATCGTGATATGTATTCATGTGAGCCAAAATTAGCTTCTGCTCTCATGGGAAAAGCTACAAAAAACAAAATTGGGCACCTGAATTGAAAACATATTTACTTTAAACTGTTCAGGAAAGAATTCATGGGCTTCCAGTTGCCGCAGACAATTTGTTGTTACACCAGAATTGAAAGAAAAATTACTGGTTCTATTCCTACTGTGAACATAAAGTCATGGTCATTTTAAGAATTTTATATTAGTATCAATATTTCATGGAGTTGGTGATTAAGAACTCTGACATTAATGTATATACACAAAAGAAAGATTTTTCCTTGACGGAAGAGATAAAATGGTTATGTCATGTGACTAGCTCTACTCAAGATTTTTTCAATTACACATTTTTTGTGAGAAAGCACCATTTTGAGAAAACCAGAATTATGTCCAGAATTGAAAGAGTGTGCAAGAGTGTTTCTGTGCAAGAGTTCTCCCAGTTCTAAGGTGGACTTTATGTAGAAGAAAAGGAAAAAGGGAGAATATAATTTCAGAAGAGCAAACAGCCCCACAGCCAGGATACTTCTCCGAGACGTAAAAAGCTTTTTTGTACTGTGTGATGTCACTTCTCCAAATTTTCTGGGTATTTATAGCACAGTATCATGTCAGGACAAATCCAAATCTCACAGCATGAGAAGGAAGCACAAATGTAAAAATAGAAAAGGGTGTCAAAACGCATACCAGTAAATCCCCTAAGCTGGGTTCAGTGTCAAAGATGATGCAGGTTGTTACATTGTACATCCAGCCCGATATCCAAGTTTCAGGAGCAGGGTTGCTCTAAAGAAATGCAAATACAATTTGAAACCTTAACATTCCTACGAGTAGGTATTCTTCTTTTCTGTTTAGTGTTCCAACATGACAGAAAATGAATTAATCTCAAAGTTTTGGGTTTTTTTAAATTACTGAGAAATGCAAAAGGCATACATACACACTTATAAAGTTAACCTTCTCACAGGTTAACATTTTTACATTTTTAGCATTTCTCTTCAACATCAGAAGAAATGGATAAATTATTTGCAAGGACTCTTGTGTACAGTAGTTTGTTCAAAACTGAACAGGCTGCCCAGGGAAGCAGTGGAGTCACCATCCCTAGAGGTATTTAAGACATGTATAGATGTGGCACTTGGGCACATGGTTTTGTGGTGAATTTGGCAGTGTTAAGTTAAGGGTGGCACTCTATGGTCTGAAAGGTCTTTTCCAAACTAAGTGATTCTCTGATTCTATAGCACCATCCCCTCAAAAAAACCCTCCTCCGAAACTAGCCAACAAGTTGAAAAGAAAAAGGGGTGGGGGGGTGGGGGTGGGGCAGCGGGCTGTGTTATTACAGGAATAATTATCTATATCTGGAAGAATATGACAAAGATTTCAGCTTTATATTGTAAGTAGCCAATTTTCAACCCAAGATTCTGTATTGCCAACAAGAAATGTAGGCTATTAAATAATAATAACAGAACCAAGGATTGGTTAAGTCCTCTATATTGTTTCACTGCCCTATTTCTGTTTAAGCAACTATTCATCTGAATAAAATCAGTAGAATTTTTCTACACTTCTATAAATGAAGAAGTGCTGCTATAACTAGGAGATCAAGTAATTTGGTTAGGCAAGGTATTTATTTTGAGAATATTCACTCAAAGTGAAAAGTTGAACATTTTATCTGCTACTGAGATGAAATAAGATTTGAATGATGTTTGGAAATCAGATCATATTAACATAAAGAATGTTATGTTTTCTACATAAAAGAAAATAATTTAGGAGGAAAAATGAGAAAAAATGGCTTCTGAAAATAACATTAAAAGTGCACTGCTTTAGCTGCTGCTTATTTCAAAATATGACCTGAAGTCTAAACTAAACAAACAAAAAAAAAATCATAATTTATTCATAACCAGAGAAAATAAGTTATAAGCTCTGAGGTCAGAAAAAAAAAAAAATCAGGCTCAAGTGTTTTGTTCTGCATTGCTAGTTTTAGTGTGTCTCGTGTCAGCGTCCAATTGAAGAAAACCCCAGTGTGGATCCTGTTTCTTTTTGTGATCCCAAGAGTGAAATTAAGATGCAAACAAGGTCAAATACCGTTGGTACTTGATCAGTTGGCTTATTACAAAAAGACAATTCTTATAAAGAAGGGAAATTATTGTAATAAAGGGGATAGCAATAGGACAGGTTGGAAAAAGGGTGGAAATGAAGCAAGGATTTGGGGTGCAGAGAGAGAGAGAGTGTCACCACTGTGGATCCACCGGCGTCCCAGGGATCTGTCATCAGAGGTGGTGGGAGTCCTTGAGGGTTTGTAGCTGGTATTGGAGCAGAGTGTCCCCCAAGAGTCCACAATAGTCGTCAGAGGGGGATGTCCTCATGGAGGCGTCCTTCTGGAATTGTCCCCTTGAAGGTACGCTGTGGAGTGTGTCTCTTAGATTTGCCCTCATGGCGTTGTCTCATGGAGGGTGTCCCTCAGGGTCTGTAGTAGTCATCAGTGGAGAGTGTCCTCACAGAGGTGTCATCCTGGAGTCATACTCATGGCAATGGCTCCTTTTTGTGATTACCTTCTCCCCCTTATTATAATGAGTTGAGGGGAGTACCTCTGTTCTTCATGTCACTCATTACATGTTCCTGGTGGACCAGTTTCCCTGGTCTTGCAGCCAGCTCTTCAACTGCATGTGTGTGTCTGCACACAGATGTGTCTGCAGCAATTCTTGGGATAATGGACAGCAATTCCTCACACCAGTCCTCGAGGTAATGGACAGAAGAGTTAGGTCTTTCCCACTCATCCCTCAGGCAATGGATAGCGGAGTCCCAGTTCAGCTCCTCAGGCCCTTCTCCCAGACAATGGATATTGGAGTCTTATCTCAACTCCTCCCCCGCATCTTTGGGAAAAAACACAGGTGCAATTCCATCTCAGCTGCTCAGGCCAATCTTTGAGACAATGGACAGATTCAGAACAGTCTCTCACATCTCATGAGTCCTTTTGCAAGCCTGCTTTGCACTGCACAAATAATTTTTGTGTAACACCTTAACCTCACTGTAAAGTTAAACAGAGCTAGAAAGTAGGGGAGGTTCAAGGCAACTTAGAATCATAGAATCATAGAATCGTTAGGGTTGGAAAGGACCTTAAGATTATCTAGTTCCAACCCCCTGCCATGGGCAGGGACACCTTACTTGCATGGCTTCTATAAGTCATCCTAGAAATCACTCAGTCATGACTAATGATTTTGGTTATTTTTCAATAGATTCTATCACAGGATATTACTAATGACTGGGTGACTTGGATTTTGTGTGTTTCTATGTTAAAACATGACACAGACTGCAGTAGAAACATTACAGAGGAATTGTTTAGCCTGCTGCAGATAGTCACTTGGTGTTCACAGAGACTGACTCAGCTGCTTCATCTCTTCAGTGGTTGTTATAGAATCATAGAATCGTTAGGGTTGGAAAGGATCTTAAGATCATCTAGTTCCAGCCCCCTGCCATGGGCAGGGACACCTTACGCTAAATCATATCACTCAAGGCCTCGTCCAACCTGGCCTTGAACACTGCCAGGGATGGAGCATTCACAACCTCCCTGGGCAACCTATTCCAGTGCCTCAACACTCTAACAGGAAAGAATTTCCTTCTTATATCCAATCTAAACTTCCCCTGTTTAAGTTTTAACCCGTTACCCCTTGTCCTGTCACTATAGTCCCTAACGAAGAGTCCCTCTCCAGCATCCCTATAGGCCCCCTTCAGATACTGGAAGGCTGCTATGAGGTCTCCACGCAGCCTTCTCTTCTCCAGGCTGAACAGCCCCAACTTTCTCAGCCTACCTTCATACGGGAGGTGCTCCAGTTCCCTGATCATCCTCGTGGCCCTCCTCTGGACTTGTTCCAACAGTTCCATGTCCTTTTTATGTTGAGGACACCAGAACTGCACACAATACTCCAGGTGAGGTCTCACAAGAGCAGAGTAGAAGGGCAGGATCACCTCCCTCGACCTGCTGGTCATGCTCCTTTTAATGCAGCCCAGGATACATTTGGCTTTCTGGGCTGCAAGCGCACACTGAAGCCAGCTCATGTTCATTTTCTCATCGACCAGCACCCCCAAGTCCTTCTCCGCAGGGCTGCTCTGAATCTCTTCTCTGCCCAATCTCTTCTCTGCCTGTTCAGTCAATGGTTCAGTTCTACAGAGCCATGGCAGGGGAGGCCTCCTGTGACCTATAGACCTGAATAGTTACTGCTCCCCAGGCCATAAAACAAGACAAGCTATGGGGAGAGATGTAGCTACTGAGAATCTGGTTTACAGCTGTTTCTATTTGTGATACCTTTAGTGCTAGGGAAATCAGAAGCGCTATTTTGGATCCTGTCTCCAATCCCAGTTAAGAGCAATGAATTTTAAGTATTTTTTTTTTTTTTTTGTATCAGATATTCTACTAGGAAATTAATCACGTTTGTAGAAGTGGTAACCAATGTTAGAGTTGACTTATTTTTTTTCAGCATTGCCTTGAAATAAGGACATATTTCATATTGCAATATCAGTAAAGTGTAGATGGTTCCTAACAGTCTTGTTAGTTATTAATGGTATTTAGAGCTACAATAAAGCCTAAAACCAATCAAAAATGGAGTCCTAAGGTGGTAGTGATTTTACAAAATAGGAAGAGTACACAGACTCTAACCAGAGAGGCCGTAGCACACATACTGAATGAACAGCGGTATGACCAAGTTTTCTTCTGTATGCATGTAGTTATTATGAAAGGATACTGATGAGTTATGAAGGATGTGAAGTCCCAGCATTTACAGAGACAAATTCCTGAATTCTTTGCCATAGTCTGTTTCATGCATGTAAATCTCTGATCACAGCTCAAGGCTTTAAGTGATTTGTTTGACTTGACTGTTAAACAACTATAAAAGAAAATGTACAGGATTGGTTTCTGTTGGGGTTTGTTTGTTTGCTTGCTTGTTTTCCCACTCAGGCTTTTCTAACTTTCTAAGGGTTTTCATTAATTTTAATTAATTGTATCCTCATCTCAGCCTTGTCTCTGTCCAACCAAAACTATTTTATGATTCTATGAATCAAACTACTTACTATGTCCCCTTGAAACTCTTTAAATAATTGGTGTCCCTTACCTGGTGGATTTTAGACCCTAACTGATTTTAAGGGATGTTATAATGCAAAATGGTAAAATGAATTCTTGTTTTTAATGTGAAACAGAAGCTAAATTTGCCAAAAATAATAAAAATTGTCTCCACTTACCTTGTCTTTTTCTTTCTTATCACCCTTCTGTCCTAGCTATGAATACCTCCTGTTGATCTAAATCTGGTGTTCAACTGTTATTTCTCAAATTACTTCTTCTTACCTTGACCAAAGTTCTGCCATGCCATAACATTATGAAAACATTGAACACGTTCTAAGGCCAGTGTAAGATTTAAGGAAATTTTTGGTGAAACATAATTAGCATGATGTTAAAATAAACTATTTGAGGGACAAATTGTTACAGTTTATACCATGCTGAAAGATCATAATGAAAGTCTTTAAGATTAAATTCTGCTATTTTTTCCCCTAAATCCTATTGAAACTGGCAGGAGGTAGAAGCCTGGCAGTTTCATTTTTCCATTATCTTCCATGGCAGTGAGCCATCTGCAAAGGAAATGAAACAGATTCAGCCAGAGCAGAGCACACTGCTACAGGAAATCATCCCATGAAGATATAATATAGAATAAAAGAAGCAGATATTAAATACTTTATCAGTGCTATCATAGGATAGGTGAATAGCAGCATCAGATGAAGACTCAGCTCTCCCTGCCCTGGTTCCCACCCTAACAACTTCCTGCTCTGTTTTGAGGATAGTAATAATCAAGACAGTATTATAGTTTCCAATTTTTAATTCTAAGAATGACATCATTCATAAAGCATAAATATTAGTGTCTCCATGGCACAACTATGT
This sequence comes from Pezoporus occidentalis, assembly GCF_034315485.1. Classification (NCBI taxonomy): domain Eukaryota; kingdom Metazoa; phylum Chordata; class Aves; order Psittaciformes; family Psittacidae; genus Pezoporus; species Pezoporus occidentalis. The sequence continues at coordinate 11,449,152 of NW_026915724.1, forward strand.
GCTTTTTATTCCAGGGTATGATTCCTTGAACTGACATTTAAAATTAACATATAAATTAATTTAGCTGTGGTTAAGTGAATGCAAATTTATATTTTGGCAACCATTCTGAGAACAATGAATTTATCATTTTCTCTTAGCCAGGAAGATCTACTATATAAGAGCATCCCAAGTGAAAAATGTTAACCCAAGGTTCTGACATTGCTGACAAACTATTTATCATTAATATGCAGCTTGATCAACTGAATTGTTTGCAGCAACTTACATAGCTTATGAGCAGGTCACCTATAGCAGTATGCCATTAAAATTGGAAATTCATTTTATATCCTCTTTTGTTTTTCCTTTCTTCAGGGTGGATAAAACATATTATTATTGTCCTCAAAGCATGAGCCTGAATCTGCATTCCTTTGTATCAGTTGACCTGTCTGTAAATATGTATCTGGTCATACAGGCCTGGCAGTGGAAAAGATTTATATGTGAGTGCTGCTCATACCACTTTCCTTTGTGCTACTGGTTAGATGGCCGATGTGAAATATCCTGCTCCAACTGATCTTCTACTCAGGAGCAAACCTTTACTGATTCTCCATCTGAATTACTGAAGCATTCTCAAAATAACATGAAAAACCTGTTGTACTTTTCTCACAAAAGGATGATCACTTAGGAATCACAAGTTCCTGTAATTTCCAGATCTTATTTTAAATAAATAAATAAATAAAAAGATAAATAAATGAAGGCTCTTTGAATATATACCCTTCATTCTAGTTATCTATCAGTGTGATACAGTGTACTTGAAACTTGTGGTATCATCAGTTGTATCACACAAGTTAGACATCACTCACTATAAACTGGCTATAAACTAAAGGCTACATCACTGGCTATAAGTCCTTCAGAAAGGACAGGCAAGGAGAGCGAGGCAGTGGGGTAGTCCTATATATTAGAGAGTGTTTTGATTGTCTAGAGTTTAATGATGCTGACAATAAGGTTGAGTGTTTATATGCAAGAATCAGGGGGAAGGCCAACAAGGCAGTTATCATGGTGGGAGTCCTCTATAGCTCACCCAACCAGGATGAAGAGTCAGAGGAAATATTCTATAAATAGCTGGGAGAAGACTCACAACTGCTAGCCCTTATTCTCATGGGGGACTTCAACTTACCACATATCTGCTGGAAATATAACACAACAAAGAAAAGCAGTTCAGGAGGTTCCTGGAGTGTATGGAAGATAATTTCCTGACCCAGCTGGTGAGTGAGGCAACTAGGGAAGGCACTCCACTGGACCTGTTGAGAAGAAAAGGACTTGTGGGTGATGTGATAGTTGGAACCTGTCTTATGCATAACAATCATGAAATGATAAGGGTTTTTGAATCTCAGATGGGTGAGGAATGGGGTCAGCAGAACTACTACCTTGGACTTGCAGAGAACATATTTTGGCCTATTTAAAAGACTGGTTGACAGCGTCCCTTGGGAGGCAAAGGAAGGCTGTTCATTCATCAAGAAGGAAACCTTCAAGTTGGAGGAGAAGACTGTTCCCATGTGCTGAAAGACAAGCCAGTGAGGAAGACCAGTGGTCTGGCTGAACAGAGAGCTTTGGCTGGAACTCAGGAAAAAAAAGGGAGTTTATGACCTATGGAAGTCCAGGGAGACTACAAGGGTGTTGTGAGGTGATGCTGAGAGAAAATTGGAGGGCCAAAGTCCAACTAGAACTTAAGCTGGGTACTGCTGTAAAAGACAGTAAAAGATGCTTCTATAAATAGATTAACAACAAAAGGAGGGCTAAGGAGAATCTCCATCATTTAAGGGATGCAGGGGAAAGCATAGTGACAAAGGGTGAGGAAAAGGCATAGGTATTTATGACTTCTTTATCCCAGTCTCTAATAGCAAAACCAGTTGTTCTCCAGGTACCCAGCCCCTGAGCTAAAGGACAGAGATGTGGAGCAGAATAAACCCCATAATCCAAGTTCGACCACCTGCTGCACCACTTAGACACATGCAAGACTCTGGAGCTGGATGTGATCTACCCAAGGGTACTGAGGAAGCTGGTGGAATTGCTGATTGAGCCACTAACAATCATTTATTAGCAGTCCTGGCTAAGCAGGGATGTCCCAGCTGACTGGAGGTTAGAAAATGTGACATCCATCCACAAGAAGGGCCAGAAGGAGGATCCAGGGAACCACAGGCTTGTCAGTCTGACCTTGGTGCTGGGGATGGTTACAAAGCAGATCATCTTGATTGCCATCAGGTGGCACATACAGGACAACCAGCTGATCAGACACAGTCAGTATGAGCTTATGAAAGTCAGGTGCTGCTTGAATAACCTAATCTTCCTATGACAAGGGGACCAACCCAGTGGGCGAGAGAAAGGCTACAGGTGTTGAGCTTGCCCTTTGGTAAGTTTGCAGATGACATCAAGTTGGTCAGAAATGTTGATCTGCTTCAGGGAAGGAAGGCTCTACAGAGGGATCTGGACAGGCTGGATTGGTGGGTTGTGGCCAGTTTCAAGATGTCAAGAAGGCTCAGTGCTGGGTCCTGCACTAGCATCACAACAACTCCATGCAATGCTATAGGCTTAGGGAAGAGTGTCTGGAAAAGGACCTGGGGGTGCTGATCGACTGCCACTGAATATGAGCAGCTTGTTCCCAGGCAGCCAAGCAGGCTAATATCCCGTCTTGTATCAGTATTGTGGCCAAGAGGACTTTTGCACCAATGTTTCCTGTTAGATACTCCACAGCCTTCACAATACTCTATGTAAGGAAAAATTTTGCAATGTTGAGACTTGTATGAAACCATTTCTTCTCTAGCAATGTAGCTGGTTAAAATATTTATTATTTTTTTACACTATGCTTTTTTTTTTTTTCTTCTTAATATTTTTAATGCACTCATTACTGGAGAGTAGACACCAATATTTTCAGAGGAATATCTGTAAGTCATTTGAGAATATCTCACATTCATTACAAAGCAAGTGAATAATGCTTATAATCCTGAATAACATAGAAATTAACAGTAGAGCCCTGCAAATCTGTGTAAATTCTGTCACTATTCAAATTCTAAATCTGTACTGAAAGGGAACTTCATTAAGACAGTTGCGTCTTATTTCCAGCTGCAGTTTAATCTTTAAATAACTGTACTAGAGAAAAAAAAAATTAAAGGCACCAACTTATATAAATTATGAACATGAATAAAGGACAAGTGCTTTACAGTGTACTACTCCATGTAAGCCTGTCTCCAAGTTTTCCGATGATTCACAGTGTATCCAGGCAACAAAGTAAATGACAGCTTTTGAATGTATTTCCTGTTCTTTCTTCATCCACATTTATAAACCCTCTTTTTTTTTTTTTTTTTTTTCTCCCCAGAAGTCTGGTTAGACATTTTGGGAGCAGTTTTAAAAAACTTCCATTTCATCAGTTTAAGATAGAAAGATGTTCACTCAGTCAGCCTGTGACATGATTTAAGGAGTTCTTGCATGCTTTCCAGCTTTTCAACTTATCTCCTGTTGCAATTAGGAAATGCTTAGATTTGCCAATATCTGTAATCTCTGACTTAGTCATCCACACATCTGTGCCATTGTTTGATACCTCTATATTTCTGTTGCCACATATGCTGCAGACCCATCTCTAACTCCATTCCATGGAGTATATGGACTCACAACCTATTGCATACATAAAACTTTTATATTGACTTTCACTCAGTTTTGTTTCTGATTAACTGTCAATTTTATAATGATTCTATTTAAACTGACCTTACTGAATTTTATGCTCAAGTCTGGAATTTTGTGCTCAAGCCTATAAACAAGGTAAGGAAGATGATGCTGGTCAACTCATTCTTTATGATTGCCTGCAGATTGTATTATTTAAGCTTTGGTTTGCAGGGAGCAATTTCACCAGCAATATTCTGTCTCTGGTATATTTATAATAAAAAGAGAGGCCCTTAAATTCTAGTATTAGAAGGCTAAGTTCATTTCTCTCACAGCACATTTGTTCCATTTTAAATTCAATTTAATTTCATTGTTCCGCAATCCCATTTTACAGGGTCTTTCCCCTAACAATTACTTTTCTGGATGATTCATGAGTGGCTTACCCCTGAATCTCTGCCCCTGGCAGTATTCAGCATGACAAGACGTTAGATTCTAGTGAGAGTCAAAATGAATACCCAGGAAAAAATTAATTCTTCTGAACATTGTTTCATTGCGTATGTTCTCTGTATCCTGGAAGGAATTCAGTATCCAAGTAATTTCCTGTCTTTTGAAATCATGAATTTCAAAATCAATTTTTTTAAAGACAAATGATTGCTTTATTGTGTCTGTCATGTGGGACTGATTTTCAGAAACATGCCTGCTTCATAGAAACACTGATCTTGGAACCATGCTGAGTGATGTGTTTGACATGCCTGAGGGATGGGATGCCATCCAGAGGTGCCTGGACAAGTTTCTGAAGTGGGCCCATGTGAACCTTGTGAAGTTCAACAAGGTTCTAGGTCCTATACATGGAGGATGAAGGCACTGAAAGCAGCCCTGCCAGAAGGACTTGGGAATACCGGTGGATGGACAACTAAACATGAGCCAGCAGTGTGCACTCACATCCTAGAAAGCCAACTGTATCCTGGGCTACATCCATAGAAGTATGTACAGCAGGTCAAGGGAGGTGATTTTGCCCCTGTACTCCACTCTCATGAGACCCCACCTGGAATACTGCATCCTGTTCTAGAGTGCTCAGCACTGGAAAGACATGGACCTGTTGGAGTGGGTCCAACCTGGCCTTGAACACTGCCAGGGATGGAGCATTCACAACTTCCCTGGGCAACCCATTCCAGTGCCTCACCACCCTTACAGTAAAGAACTTCTTCCTTATATCCAGTCTAAACTACTCCTGTTTAAGTTTTAACCCATTACCCCTTGTCCTATCACTACAGTCCCTAATGAAAAGTCCCTCCCCAGCATCCTTGTAGGCCCCTTCAGATACTGGAAGGCTGCTATGAGGTTTCCATGCAGCCTTCTCCAGGCTGAACAGCCCCAACTTTCTCAGCCTGTCTTCACACACAGGAGGTGCTCCAGTAACCTGATCATTCTCATGGCCATCCCGTGGACTTGTTCCAACAGTTCCAAATCCTTTTTATGTTGAGGATACCAGAATTGCACACAATACTCCAAATGAGGTCTCACAAGAGCAGAGAAGATGTGGAACAAATTTAGACCCTGAAAGGCCTCTGGGTATGGGGTGCTGCCATATGTTCAGGGATCCGTTTCTTCTGACGCGAAGACCATAGCAGGTGCTTTTATACTTCAGGGAAGAAGAGGGGTGCCAAGGAACACATTGTTTGCATCAGGACCAGTTGGATCTCACATGCACTCTGGTCATGTCCTCAGAAGCTCTTTGTTGCTTTTCTTCATAACAGAGAATCTGATTGCAGAGTTTTGGTGTATGTTCTGAGACAAGTTTGGCATGGACCATGCCAGCATATGGGATGAATTATCAGTGTGTAAGATTCTCCCTTTATTGTGTAGGAGGGCCATAGTAGCCCTGTTGTGGAAGACCTGGAACACAAATTCCCAGTTTCTTTCCGTAGCTTAGGACCAGTGAAGGCCATTTGCTGCAGCTGATGCCCATGTTGGAGGGTGGAATTCAACCAGATTAGGGCAGTGTGGTCCCATAACAGAGCATATTTGATAACTTTTATCTGGTCCAAAACATCCTTCACATGGTCTGTCATTTGCCTCTTTTCCCTCAATAAGGAGAAAACATTCAACATGGGGTATTGGAGCTGTCCTATAGGAATCTGCATACATTGGTATCAGTTCCTGCTTTGTGGGGTTCCTTAGAGTCACTGTATCACATAAGGCTTGGTAAAGTTCTGCAGGATCTTGAACAGGACTGCTGCCTTCCATCACGGAGAATGTCAAGGCTGCCCCTAGTGTCTTTTTCTTCTCTAGGGGAAGAAGGTTGGTGCTTACAAATCTGGATAAAACGCCAGATGACTGGAGGGATGTGAAAACCTGTGAAGTCACCAACTTGATGGTCCTTTACTGGGCATATGAGTCAAGCGGTCTGGCCTGGTGACTGAGGACAAGTGAACTCCATTCCACATGCTAAATATCTACCAGGGCACAGACATACTGCTCTACCTGGGAATCTACAGTTCTACAAAAAAACCCTCCCCTGATTCTAACTGGGGCAAAATGGAAGTGAGGGATTCAGAGCAGGTGTGAGGGTGGGCAAGTCTGCTGCAGGGCCTTGACTTCAGGGAAGATGAGCTCACTGTTGTCCTGCCAGTCCTGCACGTTTTCTGGTACTGCTCCAACAGCCTCTGCCTTTTCCCCATGACCTGGACTTGGATTTTTTTCAGGTCAGGGCAGCACTGGCTCCCTTTCTGGCAGCTGTATCTGTGCATCATGTACCCAGAACAAGTTAGCAAGTCAGGATTTCCCTTCCCAGAGGCCATGCTGATTCTTTCTTTACGGGCTGTGTTTATTTATGTGCTCAGTAATGTCATCCTTTAATATAGACTGTTCCATCTTACCACAGATGAAAGACAGCCTCAGTGATCCTCTCCAGAGCCCTTTTTGTGGATGGGACTTACAGTGGCAATCTTCCAGGTCCCTGGCTCAGTGGCTGCTGTGATAGGTTACACATTTTGGCCAGCAGCTCTTCAATTTCACATTTGGGTTCCTTCATAACTCTTGGGTGAATGGCTGCTGATCCTGGTGACAGCTAACTTGTTCTATGTGGTTTAATACTTCCTGTATACTTAGCTCAAGTAGATATAGCTCCCGACTGACCTGCTACAAAAGATGCACTGGATGTTGGAAACTTCCCAACATCTTTAACAGTAAAAAAATCTATAGAAAAAATAAATCTGATATTCTTTGCTGTGGCCTTATCCTCAAAGGCGACTTTAACATCTTTGTCATCAGGTGGTCCAGCTGTTTCATGAGCTGGCTTCCAGATTCTGAGGCGTTTAAAGACATTTTATTATCAGTCTGAGCACCTTTCACAAGTTTATTTATTTTTCCCATAAATTCCTGTGTACATATGTTATGTCATGATTTTACTGCTCTCCTCATTTGTGACAGCCTTTCTTTTTTTACAGTCACTCCTTTCTGTACAGTATCCTCCTTAAGTTTTCCATTTAGCTATACAGGGATTTTTACTGGGTCATTATGTCTTTTTCTGAGAGTTTACCTGGGCTTCTAATACAGTATTTTCAAACAGCCTCAAGGCTGCTTTCAGGCTTCTTGGTTTTTTGAGTATTCATTCTAGGGGTATTTTTGCTAATTGCCTCATTTTTATGTAATTCCCTTTTCTGAAATTGAATGTCTATATATGGGATTTATTTGGTTTGTTCTCTCCCACTGCAATATTAAGCCTAATTTTATTCTGATTGCTGTTACAGTGTGCTCTTCAACTAATACCATTTGAATTAGGTCGTGTGCAGTACTGAGGACCAAAACCTAAATGGCAGCTTTCATGAGAGTGCTAAGATTAGTTGTTCTAGGAAGCAGACAGTATTATCTCTACCTTTTATCTCTACTTCTGCCTCTTATCTCTACCTCTATAGAGTCTGTATATATACACTGAAAATCTTGTGCTATTGCAACCCATCTTAAATTTACAACATTACCTAAGCACTATCATCCTCCAGATCAAAGAGTTCAGATTATCATCCTGGTACCATTTGTTTGTTATTATTAGAGCATGTAATTTCCACACAGAATTCCATACTCCTTCTCTTTCCCCACAATATTTTTATGCTATTAAATTTTATATGTTTTCCTTCATGCACATCTCATTCCATCATCTTTCAAAGGTGGTAGCCTGGCAACACTATATGCCCTTAATTATCTTTTCACCAGGTCTCTGAGATGCCTATTGTATCAGGGTTGATGGTTATTGCCAAAAATTCTTGTTTCCACATCTTACTTTTTAGGCTTCTAGCATTGGTGTAGAAGTCAGCATTTGTTAGTTTTGCCCTTGGCTTAGCTTTGCCATGTTAGTCAGCTGCCATTTTAGGCAAACAAACTTGTCCTCCCTGTTTCTGCTTATTTCCCTTCTGGCTTTTTCAGAAGCGAGCTGAATATCGTCCAGGTTACCCTGCCATATTGAATCAGGCTAAAGGAGTGTTTCTCCATGCTTGTCAACATTTTCCCAGTTCTTACTTAAAATAATCCTGTATGACCTTAATTTTCAAAGCCAGTAGCCTTGATTAAAACAAAGCCTGTCCTTCCTTTATGTGTTCCCTTTGTTCCAAAAGGTTTCCCAGTTCCTGATGTACTGAAATGTCTGTTCTTGGTACAACATGGTCTCATCTGTGCACTGCAACTCTGGATCCTTTTCTGCCTTTCATGCTTCATGCCCTGGAACTGGTAGCATTTTGGGGAATGCTACCATGAAAATCCTCTTTGGTTTTCTATTGGGCAGTCCAAACAGCTGTCCAGAGCATCACTCATACACTGCCCCAGGCCAGTGGTATGAGCTCAGATCATGACTCCTGGATCCTTTCATGCACCTTCGCATTTCTCACTATCAGCTGCTTCTTTTGATAGTCTACTGCTGAGCACCCTTGGTGAAAGATCTATCACACATGCTAGAGATGTAGTAGTCTACTCTCAGACACTTTCATTTGCAGCTTGGCTCCCTCCATCTACAAGACTTCTCCTTAGGAGCACAAAGCTGTCACACAGATGAGCACCCATCCTGAAGCATCATAGAATCACAGGATAGTTTAGGTTGAAAAGGACCTTCAAAGGTCATCTCATCCACACTCACTGCAATGAGGAGGGACATCTTCAACTAGATCAGGGTGCTCAGAACCACATCCAGCCTGGCCTTGAATGTTTCCAAGGGTGACAAGCAGGTGTTGTCTGCATACCTCTCCTTTTTTTTTAGCTGTCAGTTTTCAGTGACTCTCAAAAGAACAGACGCAGTCTCCCGAAACCAAGAGCTCCTTGCACAGCATGGACACATATAGAACCAGTCCCACAGGTAGTTAATTCCCCTCTTATCCTGGTATATTGTTATTAAGCTAACTAGCAACAAATGAGATATACCTAAGAATGGGTGGGGGATGAATGGTGTTTGGAGAAAGGTGTTGAACTGACAAAATTAATTACAGCATTTCATTTATAGTACTCTAGGTACCATACATAATATACTACACCTACTACATTACACAGGGATGACAGGTTAATTGTTAAAACTTTAATCGCTAATATATGGGTTTGCGTAGAATTAGATAGGAATTAGATAGGAGGGTTATATTGTGCAGCAAAAGTTATTTAAAAGAAAAAAAAACCCATGACTTGAATTAGATCAAAAATTAAAACCTAAAAGTCCACCCCATTTTTAATTCATAGGAACTTTCAAATCTCAATAAATGCAAATATTTAATTTTTATCTTTCTAATAGGATTATTTAGCTTTTAATCATTTTAACTATGACTTAAATATTAAAAGGAAGTCAAATAAGAAGAAAGTGCTTTGTAGATGTCAGCTTCATTCATCTTATTTTGAAATGTATTTCCATCTCTTTTGAGATGTAACTTTTTTAAAGTCATTCTTTACCAAAATAGGGATTCCAGCAGGAATTTAATTTAAAACTTTTCATGTATATCTAGACAGGAGACTAGCTGTTTGACTTAGTAGTGAAATAAAGCATAAGTATCAAGTAGTTTAGTAATCTCAGTTCTATTCCTAGCATGCCAAATTCAATTATTTAGCTGTTTAGTTTATCTCATGTAGACAGGGCACATTTTTCATATGCTGACTGCTAAAATGAAAACAATTAAGGCCAAATTCTCTTACAAACTCAGTACTCACAACCTTGAAGAATTGCTCTGGGGTGAACAGTGTTTGGAAAATAAAAACTCTCCCAAATTTTTTACTCAAGGATTAGTTCTGAACACACTGTAATTCTTTGTCAAATGCATTACCGTGCACTGGACCATTCAGAATCTCATGATGATAGATGCTTTTATAACAAAAAAAAGGTCTTACTGCATTATATAAGGATAAACATCTGTCTAAAGGGTTATTGTAGTTACCATGCAAACCTACAACGGTGAAAATGAAGCTGACTCCACCAGCCCAAACTAAAGGGCACAGAAGTGAACCAACCTCTCAAGAAGGGATTTTTCTGGTTGTGGGTAAACAGGAGAAATGAGAGGAAGAAGTTCAAAGGAATCTGGTTTAGGACACAGAAAAGGAATAGAATGAGTTAGTGACACCTAAAGATATGGTGAAGAGAAAGGCAGAGTAGGAATCCTATCAGAAGGCTCTGTTTTTACAGATGTCCACGATAAACAGAAGTCTCTATGACTTTTTATCCTAGTGTTTTCACTATCCTGACATCCATTTATCTCTTTTCTGGCTATGTTTCACCAGGTAATATAAAAGCTTTTTGATAGTCCTGCGTCATGGTTTAAACCCAGCCAGACAGCTTGTTCACTCACTCCCCCCTTCTTGCCCTCCCCCTACTCCTAGAGGGATGGAGAGAACAATCAAAAAGAATACAACTCCCACGGGTTGAGATAAGAACAATTTAGTAACTAAGGTATAACACAGATCACTACTGCTACCACCAATAATAATAATGATAAGGGAAATAACAAGGGAAGAGAATACAACACCTCAGCACCAGCTGACCGATAACTCACGCCACCCTACCCAACTAAGCACCGACTGATACCTAGTCCAACCCTGCAGTGCCCTCGCCCTTCCGGCTAACTCCCAGTTACATCCTGGGCATGATGTGCTGTGGTATGGAATACCTCTTTGGTCAGTTTGGGTCAGGTGTCCTGTCTCTGCTTCCTCCTGGCTTCCCCTCCTCCCTGGCAGAGCATGAGGCTCACAACGTCCTTGGCCAGACCAAACGTTTGATCAGTAACTAAAAACCTGTTCCCAGGCTGAAAGTCAAAAACACAGCACTGCACCAGCTACTAAGGAGAAAAAATGACTGCTACTGCTGAACCCAGGACATCCTGTAAGTAAATTTGAACTACTTCAGTCATCTGGTGCTGTGATAAAAGGCCACACTGTTCTCTTTACCTATGTAATTCCATAGCTTCTTGCTGAGAGTTCTTCAGCATTGGTTGCAAAATGAAGTTGGATTAATACTGTTATTTTTGTGTGTTAGAATTTGTACTGACTCTATACAGAATAATCTAGTAAGATCAAAGGTTCGCAACGGGCTTTGTCTTTTCTAAAGAGAAAGTGTTTTCAGGAGATAAAGTAGATGCTAAAAGGATTTTCCTAACGTTAGACCCAGCAGGTGAGAAAGAAGCTATACAAAAAAGCACCTCTTCTTTCTGGGAGTAGGATCATGCCAGCTCACTTGCTTTTTAAGCTGCCTTGAGAAGAGTTTGTTCCATTCCTAGCAGCATTCTGCAATTCCCCACCACAGCAAAACCTGATGTGAGAAAGCTTGATATTACAGTCTGTATCTCACTAGATAGATAAGACCTTAACCAGCATAAATAACATCCATGACTACCCTGCAGTGACTATTTATTTGATAGGATAGTGTGATTTACAGTATCAAACGCTTAAAAAAAAAAATCTAAAGCTGTTGTGCTACCTTTCTCACACTTACAAAGTCAACAAGTTTTGTTAGTCAGGCTGATCTATGCTGCCTTAAGAAGTCAGTCTGAGCCTCAAGGAAAACTAATTCGTAAGAAAATACCACTGGTATAAATGTAGTGTTCAAGTTGTGTGCTTATATGCTGTTCAAAATAAGAGAGGTATGAGTGATAGGAGTGTTTCTGTGGGTTCAGTTACAGCTTCACATTTCAAAGCTGAATTTTATGTTCACATTGGCATAATCAAAAGCTAAGAAAGAAAGAACTATGTTTCTCAGCAGAAGAGTTCAGTTATTGTAGGAATTCTGCTTGCATGCTGTGTAGGCTCTGGGTTACTTCTTTCTCTTATACTTCTGATGGTTTTGGGGTTTTGTTTGTCTGTTTGTCTTCTCCCTAGGACTAGCAGCTTTTTGCATGAATTTTCAACTAGAAACAACATGCAGTTTTCCATGGAGTGAGTAACAGTCACTGAATTCAGTATGGGAGGAAGGGGTTTAAAAACCTTTGTTTTGTGCCTGAAGCATTCTGAACAAATGAGTATGTGAAATTTGCACCTTAAGTTGCATAAGACTGGATAGCAGGAACAATTTCTTTACTGAAAGGGTGACCAGGCATTGGAACAGGCTGCCCAGGGAAGTGGTGGAATCACCATTCCTGGAAGTGTTCAAAAACCATGGAGATGAGGCCCTGAGTGACATGTTTTAGTGGTGGGCTTGGGAGTCCTGGGGTAAAGGTTTGACTTAATGATCTTAAAGGTCTTTTCCAACCTAGCTGATTCGATGATTCTAAATGATATTCATTGCAGAATCATAAGAAAGGAGTCAGCAGTAAACTTTTATGCATATCAATACTCTTCTGAGTAACTAGAAAAGTCTGATTATTTACTATGCCTCTGTAAGAGTAGTTGTTTATAATACAAATTAAAAAACAATAAAATCAATAAAATATTTTTCCCTATTTAGGTATATATGTGTATCTCTGATGATTTTGAATTTCAAAACCAGGAATTATGTTGTATAGCAAGAGGGACTCCTGCAGCATACCTTAGGATACCTCCACATGTAGGATGCACCTCAGCTTCCACTGAATCCCACACACGTTACAGAGCTAAGGGCTCAGGGCATTGTGTCCTCCCTCTCCTTTTGTCATTGTATGGAATTTGTTTTGCCTAACTTTAGATATCTGAATAGTAGGCATCCAGTCTAAATCATTCATCTAATTTCTTCAAATAGACCAGAGGACCTGCCCTCTGGAAGAGTATGCCTCTTTCCTTCAACCAAATAAGTAATGATATAACTAACTAGCTCAGTCTAGCTACAGTTTAGGCAGCTAAATTTGAGAGAGGTTGAGCCCAGAGATTTGTCACATATATTTGTAATGCAGTTTGCTTTAGCTAGACAACTGCCATTCCACACTAGAAAAAATAAGAATTGCAGCTGAGTACTGTGCAAAATCAATTCAGACTGTTTCAACTTGACTGCCTCAAAGCACTTAAATAATTCTCATTTTCTGCGTTCAGTGAAAGCCACTTCCATGACCTGTGTCACCATACTAATCCTTTTCATGAGACTTGCTTAATACTGACGAAAACATTCCGTTTTCATGATGTAATCAAATTTTGTGTTTTCAAAATAAACTATCTCTACCTCTTTTAAGTATGAAAACTTTCAGGCCCACAAGATCATTTTCGGAAGAACATGGACAATTGGAAAAAAAAGCAGTAAAGAGAAAAAAAAATACTATGTCACAAGAATTATGGCAATTTTAGTCTGAATAACAAGAAAACAGTATGGAGCAAAGCTACATATCTTTCCAACTCCCTGGAATACCTGGATTTAAATCGCCATGGACATGTGAGAGACATGCTATGCAGTTTAATACTTGCAGCTTCAAAGTTCTTTAATTCACTCCCATTTCACAGAGTAACTCTGGAGAAACCAAGTCTTAAAATTTGATTTAAAAATTTAAAATTAGAAAACCATTGAAAACCTTCCCTTCTTCACATCCGTCAATGTCAAATTATTTTCTGCCTTGCTGTTTATTTGTCAACATATGGTAGCACAGAATAATTGAAGTAGAGGGAGATGGTGTCCTCAGGTTGTCTGGCAATGAATATGAGGAAATCATCTTCCAGTTTACTTCTTGGCTATTTTCTTACAGCCATCTTCTGATTTCAGTGCCCTTCTGCAGTAGTTCCTAGAGAATGTGATAATTTGAAGAGTTTCCTTTCACTGACAAATTGGTTGAGTTCCAACTGAGCTACAGTAACCATTAAAAGTCCTTGCTGCTTCCTCTTCTCACTAGGAGAAACTGGGAGCTCCTTGTTTATTCACATATCCCATATTTTCTGTGTGGTAGGATTCTCAGAAAGTCTTTTACATCAAATTCAGGAGATTTCAGCAAAGATACAATGTAGTTAAACACAACACTAAATTCAGCAATGTGAGACACATTCAGGAAAAGCAATTTCTGACCTACCACAGGCCTTGCTTGCCTTACCACAACAGGGAAATTTTGAAAGTATAGGTCTTTCCAACAAGGTCATAGAAACTGTCATCAGAATGTGTAGGGAGGGTTCAAATAGGTTAAGTTTTGCATGGTAAGTAACTGACTGCAAGACTAACCAACCAGGAAACTAAACAGTTTGTGTTATGAAATTAACCTCTGACTTCTGCCTTATGGTAGGTACAAATCCATGCCATCCGGAAACATGGAGCACATTCCTCTGACCAGCTCACATAAAAGCTGACACACTGAAGGTTCTGGGACATAATTAAGCTGATAGTCTTGCTGAGAATTTTGTTTTACAACAGAAGAAGGATCATAGAAACTATAGACTGATGGTTAAAGCAGATGTGTCAGGAGGACAAATCTCACTTGATTTATACCTGCAGGATATTTTTAATTCTTGAAAAAGGCATCTGTAAGGCCATCATGTCTACTTTGTTGGCAAAGAGAGCAGAATTCAGTATAAAACCTGGGTTAGGCTGAAGACTGCAGCTTAAATTTCACTGATAAGCTTCTAACAGTGGAATCTATATCTCTGAAGATGCTGCTTTTTTTTTTTTAACTAATTACAGCTTTATGACTCATTGCCTTCCTTGATCCATTCCCTTTCTGAAAAGGTTTGCAGCTGCAGGGCAGTGACTACAACTGACCTCAGCTTACCCTCTCTCTCTTGCTCCTATCATTACTTGCACTTCGTTGCATAGTCCAAATCAGAAAGGCATTGTATATTCACACACACACACAGAGCATTAGAATCAATGTATCAGAGATAATTTCAGATAAAAAGGAGAGTTATGCAACTGTGTATCAGCCAATTGACAAAAAAGCTCATATGGCAAATGATTTAACAGTTCCTCTCTTCAGAGCTTTGATCTCTCCAGTTGCACTTAAGATCACGTACTGTCAGGCAATAGGTGTCTAACCCAAATACTGTGTGTTTCTCTTTGAAGTACTTCACACTTGTATTTTTTAACTATTATCAAGTCAGTACTATTGATTGAATCATGCACTGAGAAATACCTCATTTGCCCATTCTCTATCTACAGTGTATTAGCATGTTTTATACTATATAATTGCCAGATGCTTGTTTACAGGTACCATTCTTATTTCACTATTTCAACCTAGATTATTCAGCTCTTTACCAGATCTGAAGGACAAAAAAGCTGCTGCTATTGCATAAAGGCATGCATCTCCCTGAAGCACCTTTCAGTTCTTACGGAAGATTTCTGCTTAATAAAATGTTAAGCATCTACTGTTAACCATACAGCAATGTAAAAGCACAATATTACAGGCTTGATATTCATTCATGCAAATGTCCTCTTTGCATATGTATATTGTCCCTTAAGAACCTAGTTCTGCATCCATTAGTAATAGGAAATATGCTATAACCTTGCATTTACTTACTGTAAGGCTCAGCTGTAAGACTGTGCCTCTGTTGAAGAGTTAAATTATAGTCAGGTGCACAAAAGAACTTTTGGCCTGAACTTAGAGAGAGCTAGCCCAGTAAAAGACATGATTTATTTTCATTAAAAAAATATATAAATGACATCAATTATATAAATATATATTTTTATATATATATATATAAATTATATATGCTATATATGTGTGTATATATATGGCTATATATTTTTATATATAATATTATACATCTATATTATATTATATTATTTATATATTATACGTAATAAGATTTTTTATATATACAATATAACCTCCATTTTAATGGGGTCTTAGCCTTCCTTTTACAGTGGGGATGCCACCTAGTTAATTTATAGCTTGATAATCCTTCAACGCTATGTTAATGTGGCCATCTGCATATTCCCTTTTGCTGCACTGGATACCATAAATTACCATAAAGACTAAATTATTTTAAGGATGAGCAAAATTAAGAGGAATCACTGGATTTTTAATGTGCTCACAGCACTGACTTGAATGCTGCAGTCATGCAAGTTTGAATGTGGCAAGTGGTAATGATGATTTCAGCCTGTTTAGGGTACCTCCCTTCGTGTCGAAAGGATTCTCCATTACTCTTTCACAGTCAGGAGTCCGATTAAGAGCTGCAATACAAACTTGACATCTTATCCTTTTATTCTTTTTTAATTAATTATTTTGTCACTGGGGATCTATAAAAATATTCAAACTACTGATAGATATTGTTTTGGGATGAAGAGTCTCCCAAGTACCTCAGGATGGCCCAAGAAGACAATAAATACAACAGTTAGAGTCCTATGAAAAATAATGCATGAAAGCAGGTTAATGATCATACAAATGTTTTAAAACTATTCTTAGAAAAATTAAGAAAACTTCTAATCCACTGTTTAAAAACTCTAATCCACTTCATATTTTGTAAATTGGGACTACAGTTAAGAAAAAAATAGCGAGGGAGGAAATAAAAGAAGAATCCAATATTCAGCTGGGAATTTTACTTTTTGAGAAGGAGAGATGATTAATAATGCTACTTGCAGTCAGTTTTAGGTATATATAGTGTCTTTAATCTGCTCAGTCAGATTAATTTCAC
Organism: Pezoporus occidentalis; assembly: GCF_034315485.1. Lineage (NCBI taxonomy): Eukaryota > Metazoa > Chordata > Aves > Psittaciformes > Psittacidae > Pezoporus > Pezoporus occidentalis. The sequence continues at coordinate 11,465,739 of NW_026915724.1, forward strand.
AACCTGTTATTTATGGTCATTTAGAATGGCTAGAATTATGGCACTGTTCAGGTTTAGATTCTGTATGAAGCACCTTGTGAAGATCTGTGCTCTTGTGAAACCTTCTGTTCTTCACCTTGAACAATTTTGTTCAGATAATCCATATCTTTCTGGATAGACCTATCTCAAAGAAGCCATGTTTTAACATGGATGTCTGATCAACTCTATTTGCCTTCTTTATAACAAGCCACAAGAATGAAGAAAAAAAGCTTTCAATGAGTATTTTTTCGATTTTTTTCTTTTTTCCACCTGTCATCATTCTCTCTATTTCATGATTTAACTTCAGACACCCTCACTGCATCCATATAGTGGGGGCACTAAGAAATCGTGAGATATCACTAGTAGTGCTAGTAAGCATGTATGATATCTGTCCTATTTATTTACTGGTTAATTCAAATTGAAAGTTGATTGTTCTTTTTTTTTAAGTCTTCCTGAGCAGTTTAATATTTAACATTTAACTTAATAAGGAGAAAATCTGAATATATGGCTTATGCAGAAAGAATTCTAGAAGCAGAAATTAAATTTCTTTCCCCTATTTCCTTTTCCATACTTGCCAGAATGCTTCTAGTTACTCCTGCTAAAACTAGAAGTTCATACTTGACATAAGATCATAACTTGTATGAAGATGTATATTTAGAAAAGGCCTAGATAGAATTTTGCTAAGTTTCTATTGAAAAAGATTTTGATGTGATCATATTTGGACTGCAAAGTAGCACTGCTCTCTGCTGGTTGTTATAAAATTCAATTGCTACTTGGCAGTTGCATTAAATTTCTTCAACATATTTGCCTGATTCATCTTTAAATTATGCTTTTATTTGGATTAAGAGAGACAGAGAAATGTTTATTCAGCTATAAAGCTGAAACATATCTGCTTGCCCCACTGATAAATGATCAATTCTTAGACAAGGTGTTCTCAGCAAAGCATTACATTCACAGAATTTTACATTTGAGGATCCCTCAGCCTTTGACCTTTCTGCCATAACCTGTATCAGTATTCACATCTTTAATAACTAATCTGATTCCTCTGTTTCTTTCTTTAACTTGGTCTTCACATTTATAAATTCTTTGCTGATAATGCAACCTTCTTTTAATTAGGGAAACAGATGGCACAAACCCAGCTGAACACTGTGTTGACATACAGTTCTAATCAGCAGCATCTCCACACAAAGAAAGTTCCTGAGACCTCTCTGTACCTTAAGAAGGAAAAGCCAGAGCCTTTGTTCCCCTTGCTGCAAATTTTCCAATTACAGATCCTCCTGGCAAATGAGATTTCCTCCATGTTCATGCAGTAACAAGCGATGATGGTCCTTGTCAGTCATCTGCCTCTTTCCTTGCTGCATCCAGAGGGCATTAAGGCCCTGGGGTCAGTAATCACAGCAGCATCAGCTCTGGGCATTTAAGGGTCATGAATTGGGCTCCTAAAACCTGTAATTTTAAGAAGCGGTGGTCTGAGAGGGAACATTTCTTGTCTATCAGACTTAGTTTTAGGCTCTACAGCATGAAGACTGGTAACATATTTGCACATTGATTTGCTTCTCTGTCAATGATTTCTCTTTCTGGAAATATATCAGATCTTGTTTTATTCCAATATGAATCATCAGAGTTGGTCAAGCTTGGACAATTTCCCAATCTATATTAAGAGGACTGCAATCTGACAAGGACTGTGCCACATGAAAAAAGCAGGAGCAACCTTATCCAAGCAAGTGACAATGACAGAAGCTTAAACCCCATTTGTTACTAAGCTCTAAATGCAGGCTGGGAGTGCATTCCCCTTTAACTGTGAGATGTATTGAAGCTGTGTTAACTTTTCAGGTCCAAGCTTTGCTAAGAGAATCTAGATTCACCTTGAGAAGGAGAATGTGCTGCTATTATATTAACACAACACTATTTGCCACAGAACTAAAAAAAACATTTATTTATCCACTGTAAGGAAAGCAAGATATGCTTTTAATCTCTGACAGAAAGGGAAAAGAATTAAAAAACTAACAACCCTTTCCTCCTAAAGTAATTTTATTTCAATATCTTTAAACCAAACTGAGAAAAATTAATTGGTATGCACTAAATTATGTATGGAGGGTGAGATTTCCAAAGGCACAAAGGGCAATCGGATGTCTAATTCCATTTATGCTTTTATAAATAATCGTCAACACTGAAAGCAAAGCTGTGATATGTGATGAACGCAATCCGAGGTATTTCTGCCTTTTTAAGCAAGTAAACCATTATCACCTACCATGCAGGAGAATTCCCTGAGAAAGCAAAGTAAACAAGCAAGCAAAGAACCCAACAACTCTTCTCCCTCCATCAACTTTTTAAAAATCCTTTCTCAAATATTGTTTTTCCCAAAATTGCAAGCACAGCAACTGACAATGGCTTGAAAGAGGAATATTGTGACTCATGCTACTCCTTTCACCAAAACTTACAGTTTGATAGTTGATTGCCTATGCCAGATTACCATTCAACTTTGTTTGACTTCTCCTTATGTTCCCTGGCTAAATTTTGCTAGTAGACTCTTTAGGACAGAAACTAATCACAGTGCATATGTATACAATCCGTAGGGATTATATGGCTATAATCATATCCCTGTAATTATATCCCTATAATCCTATTCTTAGATTTAGGTGGTAATGTGGCCATTAGAATATTTAAAGTAATTGAAGCATTTAACTTGTCTCTGACAAACCAGGAAATTATTTGTACATGTACCCAATGTAAGATTTCATCTCTTTCTCTTCGTTTTTAATCAATTTGTAATTTTGAGAATAACCCAGTTAAAAGAGTATTTTCTTATATCAAAGAGAATAAAAAGCTTGGTGTGCTAAATTCTTATTCCATTGCTCAGGACTTCATTTTCTTCAGAAATTTTGGAACAATGGAGTCCTGAATTTCTGAGTTTTAAATAAAATGTAGGAAAAGGGTGTTAATGCAAACCAAACGTAAGCAGGTCTAATTTTCATTATAAGTTCCCACATTTCATTCCTCTTTCTTTTCTCACCCACCTGTTTTACTTCTTTTTTTTTCCCTCCAGATCAATTCAGGTGTTATCATGCCTCAGAGGAAAAAATCTTGCACAAAAATATGCTTCACCTTATGAGATCAAAGCTGTTTTAAAGCTGCTTTTTTTTCAAGCCTCTTTTAATCTTGGCAACATCAAGCTCATTAGAAACAACAACAAAAACAAGAAAAAGGGGGTTTTAAGTTGGGATCAGTAGATTTAAAAGAAGCTTTGATATCTAGTAGAAATCAGTGATTTAAAAAATATTCATGTTATAAAATGGGACCTGGAGAACTGATTATGCAATAGGGCTGGAAATCCAATTTTTAGTGTCTCACTTCATCAGTACATAACAGTTACAGGGCACCTAGAGGGAAAACTTGTAGTGTAAGAAGCAACCCAACTGAGCAAGAGTATAACCCTAATAAATCAATTTTAATGAAATATTTATGGAAATGGAAAACCATTAACTACTGATTTGTCCAATTGTTATGTATCATACAGAAGAACAACACACTGTAAATAACATGCCACTGACTAGTGCAAAACAGCAAACCCTGAACATCATGGTGGTGTCAAAAAGAATGCGTGAAGCATATGAACAAAAGTGTAATCACTTTGCTTCCCTTCCAGCTCAATTTGGTTGACTTAAAAGCTTCAGCATTTTGGAGTCAACTCACTGAATACAATCTTTATTTTATGAGAAAATGGTTTAATTTCCTTTTCCATTTCCATTAAAATTGTTATCATGAGGACAAATAAATTCTGCACCTTTTTTGATTTACCTCATTCTCTCTCAAAAAGATCGAGACTTCTGAATTTTAAAGGTCTGGAGTATCTCTGAAAGACAACATTTTTCTGGACACTTTAGACTTCTAAATAATCTCTATTTTTGCTGCTTGTCCCTCCCCATATTCATCACCAGCTGTAGGAGCTAGGTAGCTGATGCTCAGCTCTACAAATCTATTTCATCATAAAGGACTGTGAGGACTGTCAGCTTACCCCTACACAGTGAAGACTGTAGCAGGTATGAACATCGTTGCTTAAGACTCAGCCCAGACAAAGTCAGGTCCTGTTACCACTCTGAAGAGACATCAGAAAAGACTGGCAGGGGTACGAGCTGCCTTGGTGAATGGATGGATGGATGGATGGATGGATGGACAGACGGATACATTACTCAGTGCTCAGAGTCCAAATTTTTGCTTGTCTGTTTCTTTTGGAGGAGTTCTTGTAAAACTGTTGAGTGAAATATTGTTTTTGAATCAATTCAAAACTTTAAGGGGCAAAGTTTTCATTCACAACACAATTTCTTGAATTATGATTCAACTCAGTATCCCATGGTTAAGGTGTATTTCCATTTAGTAGAGAAACCACAGTTCTCTTTTTTTCACAAAAACCCCATAGTTCTTTTTTTCGCTGCAGCTCCTGCTACATAAATTTTATTTTTTTTCCTTCCAACACAAATTTGTAAAAATTGCGTATGGAGCCTATAGTACTAGACTTTTGCTGTCTATTTCACCAGGTGTGAAAGATGGCTGTCCTTTAACAAAAAAGGAGAATATTCTACTCTACTGCCCACTGTTTCATTTTCAGTTGGTATCTGGATGCCTTTCAGGGTGTTATTTTCAGCCTGCAAATTACTAAAAGTTCAAGACCTTTATTACTGCTTCCCTTCCATGCAAATTTCATTAGATAAAATTATCTGAAGCTATTGATGCAAAATGGAAGCATCTCGTTTCAAACCCTTACCCTCCCTGCTCAAGCACACCATGCACACACAAAAGCTTGAACAGGAGACAACACCCAGCTAAGGTGATCATTAGAGTGTGGATGTGTTCAACACCAGAGCAAATTTTAAAACCTGACAATTTTTCTAGGCTGGATGAGAAGTGGAATTTTATTGTTGCTGCAATACTGCCACCAAAACCAACTTGTATTAGTCAAAAAGTAAAATAAATTTATTGGGTATAAACATGAGTCCAAATGCTGAAATCCTAAATACAGTTGTACAACTGATGCCATTCTGACAAAGGCCGATTTTTGTTTGCACAATGGAATTGTATTATATATGATCTTGAGGTCCTTTCCAACCCTAACGATTCTATGATTCTATGATCTTAAAAGAATCAGTTCTGACTATTCTCATTATATAATATGACTTCCTAAATGCCTACATATCCGATAATTTAGTACAGTAAAGTAATAGTTAATGCCAGTGGAATAGCCTGGGCAAATCAAGTCTACATTTTACTTTTTGTGAGCTTAGAATTGTTGAATTCAGAATTGCTGAATTTGCATTCAGTGTATTCTATGGCTATGCACCCTACAGCAATCACTAATGTAAAGCTACTGCAAAGTAGCAATTCCAACACTGAATCTCTAGTCTCAAAAAAAACCCAACCCTGGATAAAAATAGTTTAACAGTAATTTTGCCTGGATAATGACTGCCTAAAATTGACCTTAAATGAAGGTTTTCTCTGAGTTTTTGTCCCCTACAGAGGACTGATAATGAGAAAGCAACTCACAAATTGCCATAAACAGGGAATTGGCCATCAGTGAACCAAAAAGTGAAGTTTCTGAAATTTTCTCTAGCTGCATATTTATTTACTCCTGCATTTTGATTTAAAGATAGTAAAATGCTTACTGAAAGCAAACATCAAAATCTCACCAGTTTTTAGATGTTTTGGGGGTGACATTTTATTGAAATATAGTACTTCATCACTACAACTTTGATTTGATTTAGTCCAAGTTTTGGGAGCTTGCATCTTAATTAGAGATGCTTTAGCCTTGAAATGAATGTGCAATTTATTTTTGTATAGTGGATGTCCTTCTGTTTCTATGGAAACCAGATGTTTGGTAATTATACTTGTGCTGTAAATAGTTGTGTGCTGTCATGTGAAAGACTACTCTTTGCAAGTTGCTATCCAGCTGAATAGCTGGGTTTCTTGTCTATTGAAAAATTGGAAGTAAACTGTGTCAAATAGCTGCCTCTGAAATTAAGGTCAAAAAGCAATCACTTTGCTTGGCTATTTTAAATAATTATAGGAAAACAGTGCTAGATTTTGTCGCTATTTTGCAGGTCAATCTGTATTGCCTTCCTTCTTTTAGTTCTATTTGCTTATTATTTTTCACCCAGAGGAAAACTAACATGAACAATAAATGAGGACATGTATGTCTTCTGTAGCTAAGAAGACAGTCAGCAGTCTCAGCCAAACCAACGAGGGTGTGCCTGATCCAGAGGTCAAAAAAAATTTTAAACTCATATCTGTGAGGTGGAGTAAAAATTGTGTATTGGCTAACTATAGCGAATTTTCATTTTTAAATCTCATTAGTGATTTCAGGGCATGTCATTTTAAAGGGCTCAGCAGTCAGTAGCTAAATAGGGCAGAGGTAGTGAGGAGAATGGCAAAGGGGGAAGCTCTGAAATGAAACGTGGAAAACTGGAGTGAAAGGGCACTGTGCTGAAAGAGCAGAACTGTTAGGAAGAGAGGACAACCAGTACATGCCTCCTGAGGGTCATGTGGGAAAAGAAGAATATTTTTATGCATTTTTATGCCTAAAATCCCCATAACTAACATAATAACATAAGGAATTGGAATTTCTGTTTTTAAAGGGAGCTATCTGTAAGTAAGAAGACTAACATAGCTCTACATCTCAACATGATTTAGAACCATGAATTCCTCAATGAATGTAGTAAGATATTACTATAATCTTTGATAATATCACTTTTACATTGAAAACAAGCAAGATCAAAGTGGTTTCAGCTTTTTGCTAATTGTTGAAATTCTAATAAATATTTTTTTCTCTGACACTGTTCACAAAAGTAGTTGTTTCCTGGAGTAATAGCTTTGCTTAATCCATACACCAGCAACTTTTAAGATGAATCGAAGGAGTTACCAACCTCCCTATAATAAATTTCTTTGGGATTTGGGTTTCATGTTTTAAGTCACTTACAAATGTACACAATATAATAATGTGTGCAATTAAAGTGGCTTATTTCATATTTTTATTTCTAGCTTAATTTGGTGCACCTGAGAGCAGCTCTTCTGTTACCAGATGTGAAATGAAACTTGTATAACAAGAAAACTTGCTACTTGCTAAGGCATGCAATATCAACTAATCTGTAATTATGAAAACAGCTTTACTCTATTTATACAATCACCTATTTTTCCTCCAAACAGCAAACAGGGCATTGCTTGGAGGAAAGCACCTTCGTAAATCTATAAATACAGCTTACATATTATATCTCTAACTTGCTCTAGCCTTTCTCTTGCCTCACACCCACTGCCTTACATTCTTCTCCTTCTTCCATTATATTTATTTACTATTTTTTTTATTTTTCTGCCTTTTAAAGATAAATGATACAGACTGTACCAGAACGCAGAAGAAATAAAGAATATGTTTAACATAAAATGTGAACTTTTAAAGATATACTTCAGACGCTATTACTAACCATCTATTTTAGTTTTTTTTTATATATATATATATATATATATATATATATATATATGTCTTGCTTCCACCCCAAAAAAATCCTTTCTTGACACAATTCTATTAATTTTCTCAGCAGGCAACGACATCACACTCTTATGTGTAACATTTGGCTGGTTAGAGGCATGGAGCATAGTTCTGACTCTCTAGCTTCATTATGAATTTTCCAGTCATTCTATCCTGAGGTAATATTTACTTGAAAAGCACTAGGACTGAATAAAGGCTACCTTTTAATCCATGCATGTTAAATTTCACATTAGACACCATGCAGGGAATCAGAAAATATGAATCAAAGTGTGCGCATTCAAACTGAAAAGGCTCTTTGAATTTCTCAGCGGGTGCACACATACATCATTTCATGAACCTCTGAAGCCTACAGTTCCTTTATTTGCAGCCACAGGTCCAAAAGGAGCAGTCCAGTTTTGAGAGATTTGCAACACAAGGTCATTTTTTTTCCACGACAGGAGTATATATGACCCCAAAGTAAACTTCTTCTCTCCACCTTTGTCTCTAGGTTTAGCAAATGTTTGTATTTTATTCAGAACACTTCAATAGGATATTTTTTGGACAATATTTGGTTTTGTTTTGTTTGGGCACTGGACAGCCACAGTGTACAACAGTGGTCCAAACTGTATCTGTAAACCCCTGAAAGCTTTCCCTGTCACCAGACACTTTTGAAATAAGTAACAAACCATTTCCTAAACACAGATTATGTGTTCCATATCTGCAACACAGGGTAAAACCTGATAGTAGAAACAAAGGGAAAACTGAGAAATGTGCTTTTCCAGAGGATACAATAGCAGACGGAACCTGACTAGTGACCTCAGTAAATTTTGTAAGTTAGTCATAAAAAAGTAATCTCTGAACATAAAATAAAATTGAACTGCTGTCCTGGGTTCCGCAGTAGCAGTCATGTTTTTCCTTTGTGTTAACTGGTGCAGTGCTGTGTTTTGACTTCCAGCCTGGGAACAGTGTTGGTGAAGCCGATGTTTACCCTGACCAAGGACTCTGTGAGGCTCATGCTCTGCCAGGGAGGAGGGGAAGCTGTGAGGAAGCAGAGATGGGGCGCCTGACCCGGGCTAGCCGGGGAGGTATTCCATGCCACAGCCCGTCATGCCCGGGGTGAGGGGTAACTGGGAGTTACCCGGAAGGACAGGGGCTTCCGGGTGGAGCTCGTTTCTCTTGGCCGGTGGTATCGTATTCTCTGTTATTTTCCCTTATCATTGTTGTAGCTGATAGTAGCGGTGGTGATTTGTTGCTGGACTGTTTTTGTCTCAACCCGTAGGAGTTGCACTCTCTCGATCCTCCTCCCCGTTCCTCCGGGAGCGGGGAAGGGGAGAGCCCCGGTGCGGGGAGGCGGGGGGGGAGATGGACACGGACCTCGATTGTTGTCAGCTCGGCACCACTCACTGGGAGTGAGTGAACAAGCTACCTGACTGGGTTTAAACCACGACAACTGCTTACAAAAGAAGACAAATAAAAGAGGCATCAAAAGGAGCTTGACCAGCAGGTCAAAGGAGGAGATTCTGCCCCTCTACTCTGCTCTCATGAGACACCATTTGGTGTACTGTGTGCAGTTCTGGTGTACTCAGCTTGTCCATGAACTGTTGGAGCAGGTCCAGAGGAGGGCCAGGAGAATGATCAGGGGGCTAGAGCACCTCTCATATGTAGATAGGCTGAGAAAGTTGGGGCTGTTCAGCCTGGAGAAGAGAAGGCTGCGTGGAGACCTCATAGCAGCCTTCCAGCTCTGAAGGGGGCCTACAAGGATGCCAGAGAGGGACTCAGGGACTGTAGCAGTAGGACAGGAGAAATGGGTTTAAACTTAAATAGGGGAAGTTGAGGTTATATATAAGGAAAATGTTCTTTGCCGTGTGGGTGGTGAGGCACTGGAATGGCTTGCCTAAAGAAATGGTAAATGCTCTATCCCGGCAGTGTTCAAGGCCAGGTTGGACAGAGCCTTGAGTGACGTGATCTAGTGCAAGGAATCCCTGCCCATGGCAGGAAGATTAGAACTAGATGATCATAAGGTCCTTTCCATTCTGTGATGCTGAGGGCAAATGATGTATAAGAAGGGAAAGCAGATCAACGAATCTTATCTATTCAGTAAAGTGTAAAGAAAGGAAAGCACTTGCTGCTATTTAATGCTACAGCCAGTAAAGAACAGCAATTATAGTGGCCTCCTTCTCCCCACTTCATCACACAAATCTTAAAGTAGGAAAGTCATTAATTCCCCTCTCCACTACCACCATACACTCTATGTGGAAAAAAAAACAAACAAACAAAAAAAGGCTTACCATGTTCACCTGAAATTGTAAAACAAGACACATAATAGAATTTAACCAACTGAACAAAACAGTCACTCTTACTCGAATAAAATGAAAATTAGATTTCCAGACACAAAAGTTCACAGATGCCTGTAGAATAACAATACATCAGTAACTATTTAGAGGTGATATTATGTTTTCCATATATACTAAAATATTAGTCACATCAAATGCGTATGTATGATATTGGTTGCAGCTTCTCTGTGAAAGCCCAGCTGTGTATGACAGACGCTTAGATGGAAAACCAGTGGAGAAACCCACAGGTCTATCACATGATGTAGCTCCTTCCAGTGCTGGAAGATTTCTGAAGGATACCCTAGGTCTTCCTTTGGCAGATTTGGCTTTTTGGATGACTATGAACTCAACACTTTCCCAGCAGTGTCAGAGAAAGAACCCAAAACTTTCACGTGCCTATTCCATGCCCATCAATCCCCTGTCTCATCACTCTTCTAATTCTCACCTTCTCTCTTTGCAGACTCAGTTCTGTTATCGTATAAGGCCAACTGTCTGCAATGTACTTGCCCAAGTCTGACATATGAATGATTCCATTGAATGATTAGGTCTTCAGGGGCCTTCAGAAATGCCTGGAAGCTGCATTCCTTGTGCTTGTAGTCTGCATGTGGGACTGACTAAAGCAATTGTCTATTACATTCAGCATGGGCATGTTTCTGAAGTAATGTCTTCCAAGGACAGCTTTGGACCATCTTTAAAGGTAGCTCAAATAATAGCACGATGTATGAAAAGTCCGGAAGTTCAAGAGCTGGGAACTACTGCTGTCAAGGTGGATAAAGATTCCCCCAAAGCTTCTATTGCAGCACACTGCAACCTGCAGTGTATTGAACAAGACTGATGGAAGGCACTGCTATTCAGTCAGTACCATAGGTCCCAAAACAATCCATTTGGGTTTCCAGGAAATTTAAAGAGAAAAACATCCTGTTTTTCTAATAACAAACAAATTTGATGCATTTAGTAGTGATCAATGATAAAATATACACTGAAACTATCTGAAGACTGCAATAGGTAGGAGGTGTCAAGAAGCACCAGGCACTTCGGAGTGGAAGTGTTATAGGTGACAGCATCCTCTCTGACATGGGTGCAGTCCCACGGTGTCCAGACAAGAAGAGACAAACAGATCACAGAATGGTTCTGGTTGGAAAGGACCTTGAGATCATCTACTTCCAACCCCCCTGCCATGGGCAGGGACTCCTTACTCCAGACCATGTTATCCAAGGCTCTTTCCAATCTGGCCTTGAACACTGCCAGGGATGGAGCATTCACAACCCTTAGATATTCATTAGAAGGTCCAGGGCTGGGCATGAATGCAGCTCATGGCTGAAATGGGGATGCCCCTCAGGGCTGTTCCTTGCTTTCCCTCATCTGGTCCTAGGTTCCATGGCTGCACTGCTTCAGAGCTCCATCATCACAAGCAGTCATGCCCCTGAGGCCAAAAGAGTTGGTGCCGTCATGGCCCTGAGAACAGGAAGCACAGAAGGGCTCCAAAAGCAGGTCCTGCCTTAACAGCATCAAGGAACAGTACCAGAAAAGAAATGAGAGAAGTACCCAGGCTCTCCTGTGGTAGCCCAAAAGGTCTGACTGAAGTTCATTTGACTGTAATTTTGCTTATTTGTAATAGGTTTGGGTCACTTTAAGCTGTTTGGTAGCTTTTGAAAATAAAGTCACACACTTAGGAGACTGGCAGTACAATGTGTCATTCTTTACACATTGTAGTATCATGGTGAGCCAGACCTGCTGTGGACCCTTGCTGTGAGGACTCCCTGCCCTCTGTCTTCAGAGCGAACTGGGGAGTGGTCCAACAGATTTTCCTCAGACAGCCTACCAGAGGGGAAGGCAGCAGCCCTCAGTGGTTCTGGAAGGTTGTAAAGAAGACAGAAGTTCCCCAAGAATGGCTGACCCTTCAGGGCTACTATTTACTCTCTTCCTGAGCAGTATATCTGCCCTAACAGTGGTGGATTGACATGTTGAGCAGCAGAGGGCTGTCGATTTCTGAGCATTTCAAGAGGGGCTTAGGTGACAGTTTTGCTTCTAATTTACCATTCATGACTTCTGCAAGACTGGTATTAGGGCTTAGGGACCATGGCTTTTTGAAGTAAGAAAAGCAAAACTATTTCTTTTCCTGTGACACTTGATATATGTGTCCGCTTCAAGAAACATGACTAGACCCAAGTTCTACCTTTCTCTTGACATAAAGAGCCATGGATTTTCCTTCTCAGGATCTGAACAAATAAAAGCCCTGGGGCTCAGACACTCTCCCAGGCCTGAAGACTTACTGTGCCTCTTGTTGCAAATCATACCTCATCTCTAGTAAGATAGGACTGCAAACCTCTTCAGTGGTCCCAATAGCGTCTCAGTTATTGATTAACACTAAACACACAATGACTCCTTTTCAATAACAAAATGTTTCACTATCTATTTGGTTACTTTAGGAGGCTATTCTTATTCAGAGATTTGCACTGAGGTTTAGTCTTTATTTCGCCATTCTGACTAAGCACAGTACACAGCTAAAAATGTGGATGATTTGTTTACATTTCCGTTACAGATCTCTTTTTGGAGGGCATGGGGAGAGAGGATTCCAAATTAACTTTAGAACTTGTTTCCATATGGGCAGACAGGATTTTCAGCCAAAGGACAACTTAGACTTTAACAGTGATGAAATACATTGATCTGCAATGGCTTCAGTAGACCAGCAACGTTGTATCCTACAATATCCCTTGAAATTACAGATCTGAACTTCAGTAAGGATGGTGAGACAGTGAATTCCTCACTCTTGAAGGCACAGAATTTGCATTGGAGAGGATGCAAATTCAGAGTGAAAAGTCAAGAAGCCAGAATGTAAGCACCTAGGTAGGCACCATAAACTACATGCAATTTGGTACTGAAATTTCAGGAAAATAGAGAGATGAAGACATAGATGTTTGGATGGCTCAAAGGACAGAAAAGAATTTATGTGGAAGGAAGTTTGCTTGAGGGTTCTGGTGAACTATGCTCTTCAGGGGCATCCAGGAGGCTGTATATCAGACAAAAATTATGCTCCTCTAATATTTTTATTTAGCGGGTAAACCTTTCAAAGAAGAGGTTAGCTCTTTATTACTGATTGCCAGTTATGGCCTTGAGGGTGTAGCTACCTATATAAAATAACAGCCTATTCCTTATAATAAGTAAAAGTGAAGTATTAGTCTTTTAATTACAGAGGATTTTTGTCTACATACTCTGAGCTAAAAAAGTAAGCCAGGATATGAACAGTTGATTATACTTTACTTTTCATTCATCTTTTATCTGTACAAGACTAAACGCCTATGTTTAAAGCTTAGCATTCATTGCTATAGAGTCAAAGTGTTTCAAAGTATGAATGGATTAGCCTGGATATACAGGAAAAAATAATTATCTGAGGACTGAATACAGGAAAAATAAGAGATCAGCAGCCAGTTTCTTTTTAAGTCCAGACTAGTCAAATTAATGCAAACTGCTTTGCAAGATTCCATTGCCAAAAGTCAGTTAAACATGTTACAAAAATCAATCAGAACCCAAATTTCACTAGTACTACTTCCTTAGTGAGGAATATGCACAGCCGAGACAGCAGTTCATTATAAAACCAAGTCCCATGAGTTGCTAGGTATATTCTGGAGTGAGCTGAATGTTGACATTTATCCCTGGACATTAAAAAATAAAACAACAAAACAACAAACTCTAAAGCAATATTGCAAAACACTAATAAGTAGCTGTTTAACCACTGTATTCTCTTATAAAACTATAAAATTACTTTAGTACCCGCATTTCAGAAAACACTGAATTACACTTATAACAAATTAAAATAATATGAGAGAAAGCCTAATGTCTTAGATTATTTTTCAGTCCACTTATAACAGTTTGAAAAAGAATGCAAGATTACTTTAAATGTGAACATGGCAGGTGGCTAACAGTACTGTGCAATGCATGTCCCTACTACCCTTTTTGCTCAATATAACAAATAGCTGGAGAGAGAATAGAAGTAACGCCAGGCAGTTTGTTTGTGTCTTTTCACATAAAAGTGCTCATTTAATGATGAAAAATGTGTTCATGCATTCACACAAACAGCATCTGTATATACAGTTCTTGATGGCTGGCTATGTTCCCTTGGATTATTTAATTACAATAGCTTACTGCTCCTTATGGTTTGGTTTTTGTTTCCATTTTTAACATGAAAATCAACATAGCACTCAATTAGACTGACACATGAAAATATTTCTAAAAAATATTATTCATACTAGTTCTTTGAAATTATTTTATAAATAGATGTAATACTTAATGAAAGACTCAGAGACTTTTTTACAGCCAACAAACTGAAAATTCGTTTACAATGTTTAGTACACTCCTAGTTTTATTCTCATCCATTATTTTATTATTATTTTAGGTAGTGACTTTTTATGATTATGCCATTCAGAAAACATAAATTTTCATTTTTAATTGCAGAAGTGCATCAGAACAGCATGGTTTAGAATTGCAATTGTTGCTGACATGACCTTCTGGAAGGAGAACTGGATTCTTGTATTTTGATCAACAAGAGTGATGATACCACACCAAAATAAACATATCCTCAACAGTTCTTACTCTTTTTATCAATATAGAACTAAATTATGACTTGGCTTTCATAAAAAAGTGCAGTGTGGCTAGCCCTGTAACATTTTGAAAGTGTTGTATATGCTTCGTGTTCTGACTGGGCCTTTCATATTTGTGAAAAAGTAGAACAGAATCAGAATGAATATGTTCTTATCAATATGATCACATTTTCTAAAGTGGATACCTTGCCAGTCATATGATAGCGTCCATTCACTTGTTTTGTTTTGATTGCTTTGGTTTTTTTTTTCACTTCTTTGGGAGTAATCCCAAAATTATGACTGCTTTCAGGAGTTTACAAACAATTGTAAGCCAGTGGTCTAAATTTTTCAAGTGAATGTTCATACTGTATCCAAAGAACCCCATGTTGGAAATGTTTCTTTACTAGAAGGCACTGAAAACCACAGAAATTCAAAGGCAGTTGTATGCAGATCAGGAAATAACGCTGTCAAAGAGCAGTAGAAAAGAAGAATCAGGACAAAGATTCACCTGTCCCAACATTCTATCTGCACCAGTGGTCAAGAGTGGATACATAGTGAAATGCTTGTGCAATTCACAACTCCGAGACTTTTTTGTCCTTGTTACTGGCTGTCCTGGGTTCAGCAGTAGCAGTCATGTTTCTCCTTCTTGGTAGCTGGTGCAGTGCAGTGTTTTGACTTTCAGCTTGGGAACAGAGCTGATAGCAATGTTTTGGTTTGGCCAAGGACTTTGTGAGCCTCATGCTCTGCCAGGAAGGAGGGGAAGGTGGGAGGAAGCAGAGACAGGCCACCTGACCCAAACTGACCAAAGAGGTATTCCATACCACAGCACGTCATGCCCAGGATGTAACTGGGAGTTAGCCGGAAGGGCTGGGAGACTGCAGGGTTGGAGGAGGTATCGGTCGGAGCTTGGTCGGGCTGGGGGGGCAAGTTATCGGTCAGCTGGTGCTGAGGTGTTGTATTCTCTTCCCTTGTTATTTCCTTTATCATTATTATCATTGGTGGTAGCAGTAGTGATTTGTGTTATACCTTAGTTACTAAACTGTTCTTATCTCAACCCGTGGGAGTTGCATTCTTTTCGATTCTCCTCTCTTGAAGGGGGGGGAGTGAGCGAACGAGTTACCTGACTGGGTTTAAACCATGACACTGACACTTTCTTGTTCCTTCATTTCCGGATTTAGAGTGAGTTCCTCTCAATTTAGAGAGAAAACTAGAGGTGCAAGACACTTTTATAAGATCTCAAAGTTTATAAACTCATATGAATTATAAAGTTTACATAGTTTTATAAAATAACAGGTTGCTTAGCCCTACTTATGTAGCTTTTGACACCTACAGCTTAATGACTTAATTTTAATATCCAAGAACTACTCAGAAATATGAAAATTTCAGAATTAATACTGTGACAGTATGGACTTAGACACACTGGTTTTATACATGTGTATTTTTCATGTAGATGCAGACCTAATTAGTTAACTGTATAGTAAGAGCTTTGAATTATTTTCCAGTAATGCCAAAATTTTCCTAACTTACCTTTTTCCTTTTTCCAAGCTATACTTAACTAAAAACTTTGCAGAAAGACCTTCTTGACTGCATTATTGTTTGAAGTCTTAAGCACTGTTTTGTTCTTTCTGTTTTTTCAAATAAACTTTGCGAAATGCCATCATTATGTGCCTGACACTTAGTTTTTTTACAAAGAAACCTGCAGAGCACTGAACCTGGGCTGCATTTTGCTAGCTACTTGCAAGCTAGTTTTTTTTACTATGCCACAATTTTGATGACTCAGTAACATTAAAATTGGACTGCTATTACATTAAACTTTAGAAGAAAACAATACACTATGGAGAACATCATATAACCAGTAGTAATAATTTAAAAATATTTCTGTGAATTAGCATATAAAGAGGGAAGAGAAGCTGTTTACCAAAAAGACCTCTTAGACCATATTCATCTTGTTTGTAAACCAAATGGTGCAAAGTCAAAGCAAAGAAGTTTCGTGGAATTTCTTGCTAGGAATTAACCATATGCATTGTATTCCTATTTTTAATATGTCTATTTTACCAGTTTGTCATGGTCAGCTATGATTCTCCTCAAAGGTGAAAGGTAATAGCTTTTAAATTTATGCATTTTTACTACAAAAAAGTCAAATGCCAGTAGCTTCCTTGCAGAAAAAAACAATTCTAGTTCAGAGCTACTTGAAAACCACTCTCAAAGGAATGGCTATTTCATTCCCACAGCAACTGGATAGCAGGGAGTAGGTGGGAGGACATAAAACCACCTTGGCCTTAGTTATGAGAGTTTTCATTGGTTTGATGCATCAGCTTTCAATATCCTCAGAGGAAGCAGAGTCTTCATCTTGTTTTCCAGTCAAATTTTTTGCATAAAAAATACCAGGTATCAAGCAGCCTTTTTGAAAACATCGAATAGCCAGAGACTGGATGACTTCAGTAATAAGAATACAGCCCAGGGAAGGTACATATATCTTTAGACTTTCTGTGCATAAAATTGCTTTTGTAGCTCTGCATCTGGAGAGAAATGAGGTTTGATCAGTGTAGTTTAAAGTAATGCCATCAGCTATGCAAGCTAACACGCACTTTAATTGCCAGGTCACACTGCCAAGCAATATTTTTGTGAACTTTTTAAACATATATAAAAGCAGTGGTGAGCTTGCAAATAAGACATTCAGTAGAATGAAGTTTCCTTTCATTCTCAAGAAAACAGGGGTAACTATCTGTGAATCATCCCTGTAGGCCTACACAAGGCACTTTGTGCTTCAGTAAGAATCTTAATGCCATAAATGTTTAGTCCATATGTTTCCTTTGTGATTCATCCCTGAGCAGCTCCATATGTCAGCACTGGTCAGACGAGGCTTTTGAAATGCACATTAACAGAGCTGGTGACTAGCAGATAAATGTGCGTCAGTCCCACAAATTGTTATTTTCTGTTTATAAATCCATTCAGTTGGAATACAAAATCACTGGAGAGAGGACTGCTGAAGAGGTCATCAGCAGTGACATTGAGCTGGAAAAATTAAAGTTTACCTGGAATGGTAAGCGTGCCTTTCCTGTCCCATTTGCTTTTATTGCAGGGCTGGCTATGAACTAGTCCTTTCTAGGGCACCTTTGTTATGCCCAACCTGCAGGAATTGGGTCTGGGAGTTGAATCCAGCTCAGCTCACCCACTTCAGTGTCTCACTGAGAATAAATCAGGCTGAGAGGGATCACTAGCATGTTTCCTTTGAGTGGGTGGCTAATGGACTGGGATTTTAAGGTTTACTGCAGCATGTACCTCATGCAAAGTAAACACGGGCTATGATTCTGATATTGGTAATATTGAGTTGAGAGAAAGGTCCAGTACATGGACCATACCACCGCAGTGTCTGATATAATACAGTATTGCAAACATTAAGTTCTTATAGAGAGCAAGGTAGGAAATCATTATTCTCACCTTATAACAAAAACAATGAAGCATGCATTGAGAGGATGAAGCAGTTCAGAGTTCCTTCTAACCTTTTTAGTCAGAAGCATCTATTTTCATAGAAACATGAATAATTTCTATCCTGCATTCTCTACAAAAATCACTTTTTAAGGCTAAATCTTTCTTGAACTCAGTAAAGGCAGTATATATAGCTACAGTACTTCCCAAAGGAAACTAAGGCTTAATGTTGTGATGAAATCAAGTACTCCTGTCTATATATAAGTATGCAAGCACAGGCATTGGGTTCACAGAATATGCACAGGAACCTATTATTGTCATGTGGGATGGTTAGCTAAGTCTGGATCAAAAACCAGCCTCAGACAACGGACTAAAGGAAACAGGTTTTGATACAGGTCTTGATGTAGCAATGGCAAGATTTTCTTTCACCTAATGCATAAGCACACAGGGCATGAAGATTCAGCTGGCTGTCATGAATACCTGTTAATATTTATATATGAAAGAAATCTGACCCAAAATACACTGAACTTTCCACCTTTGTGCCAAAATTCCCTAAACAGGACATCTCAAATGCTTGCACCATGAGTGAGGATAAAAACAAAACAAAGTTTCACTCTTACTGTTATCTATAAAGACATCATACAATTTCTATTTTTTACTACAGATATGTTTCAGTCCTTATCCCAAACATATTTAAAGTAGTTTTCAACTTCCAACAAACTCTAATAAACTGGTTTTGAAAAATTTGAAGGTTTACAGCATAGTTTGTACCAACTAAATATATTTCGTCAGGTTAGCAAGTTTCACTTGGTGTTCTACTTTAATAAAATATTTCTTTTTGGTTCCAACTAATTACATTTGAACAAAGAAATATTAGTACCCTTAGCAATGTTAAGGTTAAAGAACTGTTCAATCATCAAGAACATCCATTCTTTTCTTCAAAAAATTTTATCAAAGGCTCCTTTAATCTGCATGCCAATACATTTAAAACTGATGAATTTTTTTTGTATACTACTTAAGATTAGAATAAAAATAAGATTGAACGATGGACAAATATTTTTCTGATTGACTAATTTTACAGCTGGTTGAATACTATTGATTAAATTATTCAAGAGATAACAATAACTTTTGTTCAATGAATTGGTAATTTATTTTAAGTGAGTGTTCAGTCAAGTCTTAAAAATAAGCAGGGAAGAAGAGAGGCATTTCATAAATAAGGTCTTGCCTGTTACAAAGTTTTATGTTGTCATTCTTCTACAAAATTCTTGTAGAATTCTTGTCTGTTTCATGACTTTGAATGTGGGTCATTTTTACCAGCCAATAGATGGAAAATCAAAATAAATACTGCAACAGATAGTTTTTAAGAAAACTTAAGAATGTTAATGAATAAATTTTGAATAGTTTTTTAATCATCTTACTGTTCGTTTTATTTACTTTAATGAAAAACATTACTTCTCATCTACAATGAGTAAGGAAAAGAGTACTTGTGAGACTTGGCCATCTTAAATGTTGTAGCTTTCAGCACAGCCTGAAGGCAAAAGCAATTAATAGTCCTTAGAAGGGAGATCCCAATTCAGTTCCGTATTTGGCTTCTAAATGAAATATTGCAAAGAGTATTGGCAGATTTTCTTATTGCATTGCCTGTGTGGAAAGGTACTGGTTTTATAATAATTAATAATTTCAATAAATAGTCACTCTATGCTTGTGTAAATATGTTATCTTGATATTCCAGTTTCCAAGTGAGAAATGTGTAGAGGGAGAAAAAGAAAAAAAAGAAAATAAAATTTTGGTAACCACAGGCAGAATCCCAGATGCTAATTAAACTGAGACATTAAGTAAACAACCATATATATGTTCATCCATCTAATTGCTTTAATTTCACTATTATTGATTAAATTCTATGTAGAAAACAATGTATTTATCTGTTAGGGTATGTAAGTACAGAATGTCCCAAAGTAAAATAATCTTGCCGCCTTATTATCTTCAAACAACAACTGGGGATGAACTCGTGTTCTAGAGTAGGCTGATTATTCATTCATATATATATATACATAATTCTAGATAAGTTGGCTTCAGTAAACATCTGACAGAGGAAGGCAAAAGGGCAGAGCACAAAAGTGAAATTTTGATACAAAAAAAGATATCAGACATTTATTCATTAAATATATCTTATTTCTAAGTGTTCTACTGCAAAAAGTCTATGCAAGCCCAATTCTAACTTTAAAATAATGACTATTTTAATTTGAAAAACATCAAATAGTTTAAAGATTGGATAGTAATGCCTACCAAATGTACCCAAAGTTCTCTCTTGGTATGTTCTTAAGTTCATTTTGACATTTTATTCCAAAAGAAATGTGTCCCCTAAATTACATTAGACTGTCACGCCACAGGAATTATTACTCAACAGCTGGTTTTATAGAAGGCAATAGAATTGTTTTATGCTTAGGCCTATTGTAATTTGTGCATACTTTGCACTGTATCATTGTGACAAGGTAGACATGTGGAATTCTATATTTGAAGATGAACCTAGAGGAAAACAGATTGTTGTTTTTACAGTGGACTTGCATTAAATTTCAATAAACCCTTTCAATGTCATTAAAACACACAACAGAAAGATAAATCTGATGTTTGAAAAGAAAATTCTAAATGTCTGCTTTTTATTTGGCAAGCTTTAACTTATCAAGTGTCATTGTCAACTGGGGTCTTCAACTTTTCAAGGCAATAAAAATAGTTAAAACAAGTATAATGTTATGTAATATATATGGATGAAAAATCAGAAAATAAAACTGCTTGTCCATTCTGATTAACAAAATATAGCTCAAATTTTTTAAGGTGTAACATTCCTATTCCATTTCAGTAGAATTTCAATGCTTTCCCTATTTAGGCAGACTTTTGACTATCCCAACATGAAGTTGGCTAAGATCCATCAAAAAAAAAAACAAACAGGTGTCCCCTATGAAAACTCAACATTTCAAAAAATGTGTTTAACATTTTAAAGAAATTATTTTGAAATTTCTAAAAATTCCAAGTAAAAAGAAACAAGAAAGAAAAACCACCACTGATGATACTGTGTGAAGACTTGACATTGAAAAAAAAGCAAAACATCTCCTTAAGTATTACTCAGAAAAGTGACTTGCTAGCTGCTTACCTGTAAAACACTTTTGTCAAGTTCATCACAATGTAGATTATTAGGGAAAAACTTTCTTCCTTAGCTCATGTTTAGGGTTTGGCTCCATGTACCTTGTGAGGCAAATTTTATGTAAGCTTATGAAGTATCTTTCTTTATCATGAAAAAAGAGAAGCTCTGCTGAGTGATTATAATAAAACCCCTCCTGTATTATAAAATTTATGAAGTCATGCCCAGATAAGTTTACTCAAGTACCCAGAGACTCCTGTAGATAATTTAATTGTTAAGAACTTATCTCCTGATAAGATACTTTTTGGTTTGGATGTTTGTATGTGGATAAAAACCCATCTGTATTTAATGACACATGAGGACACCTCCTAAGATAACTCTTATTCTGAGAAAAAATGTAACCAATTGTATTAGGGAGGGAATATTTTTAAGGGTGATTTAAGTTGAAACAGGGAATCCACAGTATGTCACTGAAAATTCAAAAACTACAGGGAAAATCACTACAATACGCAACAGAGTCAGTGATTCAGGGAACATCTCTCACTTCTTATGGCTATTTATTATGAAAAAAACCTAGATTGAGGCTAAGTAAAACCATTTTTTAAAGTACATGGACACATTTTGATAAAAGTGGTGGCAAAGTAGAGGGTACAGAGACAAGTAAAGGAGGAATAAAACAGAACAAGTCTTTGAACCAATACATTATACAGAAATAGATTTGCCAATGGTAGAGTCCAGAGCTACTCCCTTCCCAATTTATCTAATGCTCACCATTGCTTCAGACATATCTGATCAAATTGGTTGAAGTTACATCTCATTTGGGGAGTCTATCTTTTATTCTAGTGTTAGTAATAAATGATCATTTCTTCACATGTGTGAGGAAATTTCTCCAGTTATGCACTAATTTTTATATTTTCCTTTACTACTGTCACTCAGTAAAGGAATGAATAAGGGAAAGGGAAGCAAAATTCAAAAAAGGGACATTTCTAATTTTATTGTTATGTTTACTAAAGGCTAGTGAAAAAGAAATGCACAAAGTAGTTTTAAGCCATGATCAAGTATTTCATTGCAAAAGTAAGTTTGAAATTAAATTAATTCTCACATTTACCCACTGTTTTTTTTTTGTTAGGTTTTATTTGTTCGTTTGTTTCACTGTGCCTCCAGTGTGTTAGGCTGACTGTGCTGCCATGTTCTCTGGGAACTTGAAGATTCATGCGACAATCTGAAAGTTCATGTGGAAATCTGAAGATTTTTGTGATTCAGAGCTATTGGAATGTACTTTTTGAATTTAGAATAACAAAATAAGGTTTGCAAATGCACTTACTATTCAATTCTCTGAAAAAGCTAATCATTAAAATATACAGTTTTCTGCACCAGAGTCTTACTTACTATTTTGATTGCATGTATCTAAGCAAGAGTCAAACAACCCTTCACACAAAAACCCACCAAAGAAAAATATCTGGAATAAAAGAAAACAATGATGTATGTTGAACTGATTAAACCAAGATGAATTTAGCTTTGCAAAATGTCCTAGGTTCAGCAGTAGCAGTCATTTTTCTCCTTCTTGGCAGCTGGTGCAGTGCAGTGTTTTAACTTTTGGCCTGATGTTTTGGTCTGGCCAAGGGCTTTGTCAGGCTCATGCTCTGCCAGGGAGGAGGGGAAGCCAGGAGGAAGCAGAGACAGGACACTTGACCCAAACTGACCAAAGAGGTATTCCATACCACAGCACGTCATGCCCAGGAGGTAACTGGGAGTTACCCAGAATGCCTGGGACTGCAGGGTTGGAGGAGGTATCGGTCAGAGCTTGGTCGGGCTGGGGGGGGCGAGTTGTCAGTTGGCTGGTGCTGAGATGTTGTATTCTCTTCCTTTGTTATTTCCTTTATCATTATTATCATTGGTGGTAGCAGTAGTGATTTGTGTTATACCTTAGTTACTGGACTGCTCTTATCTCAACCCGTGGGAGTTGCATTCTTTTCGGTTCTCCTCTCTGTCCCTCCGGGAGTAGGGGGAGGGCAAGAAGCGGGGGAGTGAGTGAACGAGTTGCCTGACTGGGTTTAAACCAAGACACAAAATGAAAATTTGTATAATGAGGACCAGATTTCATTCTGTCAGAATTAAGACTTTACCATAAAAAGAGCAAATGTACAGCATATAGACAAGTTGACACAAATTGTAAAAGAAATTCTGCTGCAAAAAGTGACAATGTGATCTGAGGCTCTATGGAGAAGGCAATAATGGTTAGATGTATGTAGTATTAGTGAGTCATTTCACAATAATACATGAAAGTCTGCAGTCCACATTAAAAAAAAAAAAAAAAGGAAAACCTGAAAAGAAGACAGAAAAGAGTCACGAACATTTCCAGATATTATCTAACATGTTCAACTTGGAAACAGAAAAGCTTTATAAGAGCTACTGTAAAGGTTTGGGAACCTGCCAAATTTAATGAATTTAATATATATATATTTCTAAAATAACATTCTAAGTCAAACTATAATGTAACAGCCTAATCTAGTGCAATCAAAAGTGCCAAATGCTGCATTGAAACCCAGATGTATAAATGCTAAAAAATTATAGAACATGAATCATCTGTCATTCAGAAAGACAGCCCTGGGTGTTGAACTGTGATCCAAACTGGCTGAAATTGTCAGTGTATGCCCTATTCCATACTTTTGTCTATAGGAGAAACAGCCAAACTGATTACTTTTAAAAGAGACTTTTCAGATAATCTTTTGTCACAGATTTTTTCAAGATCTGCATATTTAAGCACTTGCCAGATTTCCAGAATCCCATATATTTTAAGACTCATTTTGTCTCACCACCCTGAGGCACTTCTTCCCTTGGACCCTTGGTTTCATTTTGTATTCAAAATCCCTGGCCCCTTAATGGAAATGGTGTATTTCAGTCTGTCTGCTACACTGCTCATCCTCAAAGACAAGCTAAATTTGCTTCTTTAAGACAAATGTTTCTTAATACACACACACACTTCTCACACATCCATGTACACACATTTATTAACCAGAGTTTCACAAGACCACTCCTATGCACTTAGTATCTGTACTGAAGTGATCTTTGGTTCAGATCCTCTTGTGTGGTAGAAGGTAGCATTTGGTTATGCTTTCTTTGCCCACTTCCTCAGCTATTGTGTATTTCCAGCTTACTTCTGTGACGTTGGACAGTCCTTCACTTAAGCCTTACCATTCTATTACCCCACTGTTTTTGCACTTCTTTCCTGGGCTTTTAACCGAATCTTCCTTTTAAGCTTCCAAGTATTCTTCTAAGGATCCTTCCAAGGATCCTTCCAAGGATCCTTCCAAGTGTCCCTCATCATTTGTCTTAGCAAGAGAGTTTTCAAAATTGCCTGGCCAAATATAGTAATCAACATGTAAGTAAACTCTAGTTGTATTATTATAGCTACCGTGTATTGAAAGATTTATCAGCATAAAATGTGTACATAAATGCATCCCTTGATGTAACAATTTTTAAAGAAACAATTTTGCAACTGAATCTAAAATTCTAAATTGTGTTTCGATTGATTTCCTAAATCCAACTAATTAATTAAGACCTCTAGACTGGGACACATTTTCTTACTCAAAGTATTATCATGCTTCTGACATTGGGATCATTCAAGTCTTTCTAAAGGTTTCACTGACCTTTAGGATCAACCTACCAACATTAATATTGTCCCCACAACCACACAGTATAGAAGCTGAACACGTAATGCATGCTAGTACTATCTATCTATATGCGCTTCTAAATTTGTATTGCTGACAACTGCTTACCATCATATCACATCAACAAAATCTCTGGAGAATCATGAAACTACAACTGTCCCTGTCCCTACAATTGTAAAAAATACTAAGAATCTAGCTAAAAAAAATATCTTGCATGGTTCAAGGAGGTCTGTCAAATTACATCTTTGAATGATCATATCTGCTCAAGCTTATTAAAAATACGGTGTTTGAAAAATACATGACCACTTCAATAAAATTCAGCATAAGTATCATTGAAGAAGAGGGGGAAATCAATGGAAAAATAAATAAATATTCTAATGTAGTTTCAGTTGTTGAACTTTAAATCCATTTAGATAAGAAATACAGTGGACTGATACAGGTTCCTTGCTGTTTCAGGACTGTTCAACACTTGCACAAATAATCTGAAAAAAGGGAGATGGAAGCTGTAAGAAAGCAAAATTTGCTGGTGATAGTTAGTTATCCAAGGTAATAAAAACAAGGGCAACTGAACTGCAGAAGAAATAACCTAATAATGAAATGGCAGACGAAATCAGTATAGGTAAATGCACAGCGGTGCACATGAGGAGAAACAATCCTAATTTTACATACAAAATGATGAGCTCTGAGATTACTTTTGTCATGCAGGAATGAGATCTTCAGGGTAGGCCTGTAATAAATAGTTCAATGAAAATGTCAGCTTAATACTCAGGAGCAGTAAAAAAGAAAATAAAAGCCTAAAAGAGGAAAAGGAAAACAATACAGCAAATATTACGATATTATATAATATTGTGTCCTGGGTGTCCTTTGCAGTTGCTATTACTCCCATCACCAACTCAAAAGGGAAGAAGGGAAAAATTAGAAAGAATAATCAACAGCAGTCACAAGAGCTATTCAGCTTAGAAAAAGAAACAACTAATAAGGGGTAAAAAATCCCTGTGAAATCATATGTCACATTCAGAAAAAAGGAAGGAGCAGTCCAATAAAGACTAGGGATGTCAAAGTAATCTAGCTAAAAACAACCCATCAAACAAAACATGAATGCTTCATAGCTCATAGCTTATCTGTGGAACTCTGACACAAAGGGATGTGGATGATAAAACTTTACAGGAGTTTAAAAAGCAGTTGGAGAAGTTTATAGAAAAAAAATCTATGAAGAGCTAGTAATCAAAGCCATAACCTCAAGTGCAGGAATCCCTTTATATGCTACATTCTGTGGACTGGGAGACTAATAAAACCTATAAGAGCATTTATGTGCTTCTGATGTCACCTGCAACAAATAACATCAGAGTTGAAAAACTCCAAAGAAGAGAAAACAATAAAAACATTTCAGATATGCAAATATAGGGTTTAAGTCCTGCAGGACTATATGCTTTTTCCAGCAATTTCAGCTGGTCCAATAAAAACCTCCATCTATTCCTGTCTGTGTGTGTTAACCCTGGTAGACAGCTAAGCCCCACACAGCCACTCACTCATTCCCCCTGCAGTGGGATGGGGAAGAGAATCAGGAGGATAAAAGTGAGAAAATTCTCAGGCTGAGATAAAGGCAGTTTAATCTGTAAAGCAAAGGCCACTCACGCAAGCAAAGCAAAATAAGGAATACATTCACCACTTCCCATGGGCAGGCAGGTGTTCAGTCATCTACAGGAAAGCAGGGCTCCATCATGTGTAACAATTACTTGGGAAGCATCACTCAAAACATCCCCTGCTTCCTCCTTCTTGTTCAGCTTTTATTGTTCAGCATGAACAATTAAGTGGCTGGAAGGAAAGCTGCTCGGCAGGAAAGGATCTGGGGTTGCTGATTGACAGCTGCTGAACATGAGCTAGCTTGCACCCAGGCAGCCAAGAAGGCCAATGGGATCCTGGCTTGTATCAGCAATAGTCTGGCCAGCAGGGCCAGGGCAGCGATCATCAATGTACTTGGCCACACCTTGAATCCTGTATTCAGTTCTGTGCCCCGCACTACAAGATGGACACTGAGGTGTTGGAGTGGGTTCAGAGAAGGGCAACAAAGCTGGTGAACAGCCTGCAGCACAAGTCTGCTGAGTAGCGGCTGAGAGAACTGGGGGTGTTAAGTCTGGAGAAGGTTCATGGGAGACCTGATTGCCTTCTATAACTACCTGAAAGGAGGTTGTAGTGAGATGAGGTTGGTCTCTTCTCCCAAGTAACAAATGGAAATGGCCTCAAGTTGTGCTACAAGAGGTTTAGATTGGGTATTAGGAAAAATTTCTTCACAGAGAGGGTAATCAGGTATTGGAACAGGCTGCCCAGGGCAGTTTTGGAATCACTGCCCCTGAAAGTGTTCAAAAACTGTAGATGAGGTCCTCAGTGACATGGTTTAGTGGTGGTCTTGGCAGTCCTGGGGTAACAGTTGGACTTGATGATTTTAAATGTCTTTTCCCAAGTAGCTTATTCTATGATTCCATGAAGTCATATGGTATGGGATATCCCTTTAGTCAGTTGGGATCAGCTGTCCTGGCTGTGTCCCCTCACAACTTCTTGTGCACCCTCAGCACACTCACTGGCAAGACAATATGGGAAATATAAAAGGCCTTGACTCTGTGCAAGCACTTTTCAGCAGCTCAAAAATCGGTGTATTACCAATGCTGTTTTGGTCACAAATCCAAAATCTAGCCTCATACTAGCTGCTATGAAGAGAATTGATTCTGCCCCAGCCAAAACCAGTACATTGTGCCATTTTTCATCCTTGGTACATCATATAATTCTGCCATGTGCATAAGAATTTCCTAGGAAAGCTTTTCTGGATGAAGGCTTGGAAGAGACTAACATTCCTGATTCAGCCACTGCATTCTCTGTCCAGAAGTCTAGCTTGCATTACATGTTCTTAGTACTTGACATACTTATCAGATGAATTCTTCCTCTACAAAAGCTTTCACTTGTTATAATTGTACTATAAAAGGGGTCCTGAAAAATACTTGTAACTGTTAGATGCCATCGCAACTAAAGGAAGCTAAAACATTCAGACTTGGAAGTGAAAAAAAAAGGCTACATGATATGTGTCAATTCTGATGGTCATCTGTCAGAGGACTTTCTTGCTATGAGCCTGAAGATCTGGAAGTTGGGGAGAGATAATGGGTGCCAGTTTGGAGAAGGGTGGCTTAAATTTGAACTGTTAAAGTTACCTGTTAAGAAGCGCACTGAATTTTAGCTAGGCATTACATTATTAAAAGGATACAAACAACAACAAAGGTCTTTGTTATGGACAGTCAGGATTACAGGGCTCAAATTTTTAGCAGTAGCAGATCATATGAAAAATTTCAGAAAGTAAATGAGTTACCAAACCTTAGCTATTGAAAGAAAATGGAATACACAAGAATTTTCTAAGAAGGAATAAGAAAAAATTCAGGCAGATACACTAAATACCTCTCTATTAGAGGTACTTTTAGAGGACTATTAGAGGTACTTTCTAATATACCTGGGGAAAAATGTTCTTCTCTGTTTCAAAGATGCTTTTGAGAGCAATATGGTGTGTAACAGAAATATTCTTGGTCCTCAAAATCCTAATCATATCATATCAGACGCTCCAGACACTGACCTTTTCTCAGTGAATAATGACAAATGAGTGGTAACCTCTCAGAGGAGACCTTGTTTCAATTTTCAGAACTACACAGTGCCCGTTATCTAACCAGTTTCTGGGGGGTTGGTACAGAGGGCCCTGGGGTCCTACTTTCTAATTTAGATAAACTACTGAAGCAGATTAGGCACATCCAAATCTTACTCAGATGTAGATTCAGGAAATACGTCTACCTGCTGGGATTTCCCATTCCTCTCATATGCATGTAGCTACTCAGTTACTTGCCTTGTGTGGTGGGCTGATCCTGGCTGGGTGTCCTGTGCCCACCAAAGCTGCTCTATCACTTCCTTCCTCAGCTGGATGGGGAGAGAAAATTACAGCAAAAGCCTCTAGTGGGTCGAGTGAGATAAGGGCAGGCAGAGATTGCTCACTGATTACCATCATAGGCAAAACAGGCTTAACTTGGGGAGATTAGTTTAATTTCTTAGCAATCAAATCAGAGTAGTGTAAAGAGAAATAAAATCTTAAAACACCTTCCCCCCACCCCTCACTTCTTCCTGGGGTTAACTTTATTCCTGATTTTCTCTACCTCCTCCCCATCAGCAGTGCAGGGGGGATGAGGAATAGAGGTTGTGATCAGTTCATAACATATTGTTCCTCCTGCTCCTTCTTCCACTGGGGAGGAGTCCTCACACTCTTCCCCAGCTCTGGCATGGGGTCCTTCCCACAGGATAGTCTTTCATGGGTCTCCCCCACAGGGTGCAGGAACAGACTGCTCCAGTGTGGGTCCCTTCCTTGGGGTGCACTCCTTCAGGATCAGGCTGCTTCAGCATGGGCTTCTTGTGGGGTCAGCAAGTCCTGCAGCAAACCTGCTCCAGTGCAGGCTTCCCATGAGGTCACAGAGTCCTTTGGGCATTTCCCTGCTTTGGTGTGGGGTCCTCCCCAGGTTGCAGGTGGAATCTGCTCCACCATGGACCTCCATGGGGTGCAGGGACACAGTCTGCCTCACCATGGTCTCCACCACAGGCTGCAAGGGAATCTCTGCTCCAGTGCCTGGAGCACCTCCTCCCCTCCTTCTTCACTGACCTTGGTGTCTGCAGGACTGTTGGTCTCACATATTCACTATTATCTCTGGCTGAAGTTGCCATTGCATACATTTTTTCTTCCTCCTTCCTAAATACATTATCCCAGAGCTGAGCTGATGGGCTCAGCCTTGGCCAGTGGTGGGTCCACCTTGCAGCTGGCTGGCATCGGTTCTATCAGACATAAGGGAAATTTCTAGTAGCTTCTCACAGAAGTCAGCCTTGTAGAACCCCTCCTACCAAACCCTTGCCATGCAAACCCAATATACCTTGCAATTAATCCCCACAGGAATGAAATCTGGAGTATCAGGCTGTGTACCTATCACCTATCCAACCTATATCACCACGTGGCTCTTTGATACCCAATTCTTGTCATGAAAATTGTTTCCTTTGTGTCCTGCTATGCATGCTTGTTTGCTCTGTTCTTTAGGATTCAAACTCTTTGGGATAAGCAGTGTCCTCCTATTTTTATATTGTCCCTGAATCTGACTAGACACATGGTTCAATAATACAGCAAATACAGCCTTAAGTCTTTTAGTACTTTTAGGTCACAAATGCTTAATCCTAGGACACAAAGCACTGGGTTTGCATCAATCCCTTCCTCCCATCTGCTTCAAACATTAAGAATTATTGAAAGGTCAACCTTTTTCTGTCATGCTTGATGCTGGATTAGATATTGTCTTTGCCACTCTAACTTCATGCCAGATCGGATACCATTTGCTCTCTCATCCCTAACATTAAGCCTTCATGAACTCCATATCCAAGGCTCTGGTTGATCTGGCAGATGTTTGACTGGGGGTCCCTTTGGGATCTCAGGTTGTGTGGACACACAGTTCTGCATTAATGAAGCTGTGGCCCTATGGAGGTGTGCCTGCTACATCCCATTTTCTGGGAAGTTTAAAGAGAATTAGGTACCCAAATCAAATTAAGTTTCAATTGGTTTTGTTTCTTTTACCACTGGTAAAAATCCTTGTAATAGTTTTTTTTCCTCTTAAACCATCAGCAGAAGTGTAGAAATAATACCTACCATTTACATACCAAGGAAGTCATAAATATCCAAACCAAAACTTCTAAATACCCTGTGGGTTGCAAGTTGTCCATGTAGACAAGTGAGAAAATATAAACAAACAAAATATGTACAAGTTATAGTAATTTGCTAGTGTTTTTGCTAGCAGGAACAAACGTGTTCTATTTATTAAATACATATGCCAGAGGATAATTTGATTTTTTTAATCAGACATGTAAGATTACAGTGCACAAAATTACAATCTTGAAGATTGCTGAAGATGACACTGTTACTTTGTTTTAGTGGTACCTTTTTTTAACAAATTTGTGAAAAGCTTGTAACCCAGCCCAAAGAGGGCCTTTGCTGAGCACCTATTTGTAGTGTTTGCATTGCTTAGTTTCCATGCCAGAGTACAAAGCTGATATTTTGTGTTATGTTCACTATCAATCAATCCTATTTATTCATCTTTACTTGCTCTGTTGTCTGATAGAAGCCTGAAGGCAGCCAGAACACCAAAACTGTCCAGGATAAGTGTAGTATTTAATATAATTGAGGAAATATCTGAAGCGCATCAATATAGATGAGGGCAAAGTAAACTCTTTGTTGGTGTCACTGAAGCTCAAAGGAAGATTCATGGGTAAATAAAAACATGCAACTACAGTTTCATTTAGAGTAGATTTTAAGAGTAGGAGTCAGAAAGCTTTACCTGGAGCTAATATATCTGGTTTTCTGGTGTCAAAATTCTAAAGAAGGCACTTTTTCCTGAAGGAAGACACATAAACTGGACACATAACTATTGCAGGCAGACCTAGTGCCTGTATCTATTCATCTTGAAAGCTCTTTTCCCAACAGCTCTTTTCTCACCCTTGTGACTATCTCCCCATGTGCCCACTGTACCTAACCACCCTGCAGCCTACAGGGTGCCTGGCTAAGTGCTCCTCCAGACTGACAAAGGAAGGAGCTGCCAAACTGCGGCAGCTTCCCAAGGGCACCAGCAGCTGCTGATGCCATCTCTCAGCATCACTCCTGTTCTCTCTTCAGAGCCCTGCCTCTGGGACTGCTATGGTTGCCTTTTTTTGGCAGCACCACCGCTCCACAGTGTTGGAGAACAAATGAAAGAATCTCTCAGAAACTGCTGAAACCTAAATAAATAGCTCCTGCTCCACCTGCTTTCACCTATATGCCATTTGAGCAAAATATAAAGTTATACCAAGCCAGAATACAAGTCTTGAATAAGTTAAGAATTAGTTAAGACACTAAAAAAGTATTTTTCCATTTATTTTCAGCTCTTCAGCTGCATTATGGTCTTTAATGGCTTTAAAAAATTAGTCAGATAGTAAAAAAAAAACAAACAGAAAATTCAGTAATCCAATCATTTCTCAGCAAAGTGAGAAGTGTGATTAAATTAAGCCATTTTCATCAGCTGAATGATGAGTAAGAGTCTATAGGTAGTAAAGCCAGCTCAGGGCACAGGGAGGGCTTCCATGTAAGAACTTGAGTTACTTTGTCATCATTCTTACATTGTCCTGGCACAGAGAAAGACTAGGTATTTAGCAAGATCAGGAATCAGGCAGCCTCACATACTGAGCTGGTCATTTGAGCTTGTTGGCAAACAAAACCCAATGCTGACTCATACTCAAGTGATAACAGATACAAAGAGCCCAGGAAGCCCACAGTGATCATACTTGGCAGTGGTGCTATACACATCCCAGAAGAGACTGAGGGATAGGGCTATAAATCTAACTTGAATTGAAGAAAAAACAAACCCCAAACAACCTTAAGTACAGGTTAGAAGAATAAAAACGAAGGCATTTCATTGCCAATGTCTAAATGTCATATTTAGCTATAAAAATTTCATTTTCATAAACCTGTATCTGTAATCTCATGATTCTTGTAAACAGTGTCAAACAAATTTTATGACAAGCAAACCTCTAACAACACTATGAAGAGAGGGTAAAAATAAGGAAGGAGAAAAAGAAAAGGCACAGAGTGGATTTTATCTGAGGTGTGAATCACCCAAGTCAAAGTGATGGAGAAATAAAACGAAGGTGTGTCTGGGCAAGTTGCCTGAAAAGGCAACTGTGTGTGGGTAGTTGGAGAGTTAATGAAGAAGTGTAAATGAAAAATCTCTCAAAGTAACTAGCAGCTGAACTTTTAGAGGCATTCAGGCTTCTTTGAAAACTGTGTAATGAGAGATTGAAAGGAGAGTTAATGATGAAACCTGTAGAGATTAAACCAAGAAGTAACTTTTAAAACTGAATGCTCCCTTGAGACCAAAAGCCAGCAGTAGGCAGACTGGAACCACTCATTACTGCAATCAAAAGTCTTGCCAATATTCTCAGAAACTAAAAAATGCAAGTAAAAAAACCAAGAACTCTGCCTCAGGGAATAGTGTGACTGCAGGTGATTTTTTGAGTGATTTGAGATAATGACTGAGAATTGCATTTGGCAAAAAAACATAAGAGAAAAGCAGGCTACAAGTGGAAAAAGGCCCTTCCTGTTCTGAGTCTTTTCCATGGCTAAACAAGATTAAAATGTGAAACAACAGCAGCAAAAGCATCTAATATATTTTTGTAAATAGTGGCAATCATTTAATTAAACAGATTGGTATCTCCGAAGCCTTTGTCAGGCATGGAGCAAAGCTGAACTAAAGAGATTTCTTGGATTTATAAACAAGAAAAAAATCATTGAGGTGGGCACAACATGCCATATGTAAGTGTAAAGGTTATTGACTCCATTCCCATAAACAATAAAATTCATCATTACTATAGTTCTTTTGCATTACCTGAGACATTGTTTCAGACATGGGGACAGTTACATTAAATAAAAGTATTGTTAGGTTAAATACTACAAGAGCTCTCTATACTAAATCTTACTATTTGTTTTTCTCTCAGAGGGTGTCATTGTTTTTTTTTTTTTTTACAAAATTACATGTATTTCAAGTCCCAGGGAGTGCCTTTATTTTCTACTAAGTTGCAAAGATTTCAAATTCATCAGAATTTGCTCTGTTCTTTCCACAAGAAAACCTCAAACAAAATGCAAGCAAGTCCTACCTTGAAGAACTTCACCTAGAAAAACCAACCAAACAAAAAACAGTTAACTGAATAAGGAAGGTCTCAAAAAAACACCCCAACCTCCAAAACAACCAAGCTGAACCAAGCCAAACCAACCCAAACTAAATTAACTCTCCACCCTCCAACTTGAAGTTTTCTACTGTTTCATTGTGCTTTTGTATAATGTAAAGCACACAGTCCTTGCCACAGAGTTTTAATATTTCATAATGTCAGTTTCATAGCTTGAGATTTTGTGTTCAGATGGAGTTCTGTTTGCTTTCAAAGAATTGCTGCAGAAATAGTGGGGCAAACCAAAGTTCTTCTAACTGAACCTCTCCTTCTTCCTGTCCACCTACAGCAGGAAGCACTGAACACCTGAAAACTTTATGCTATTCTCAGTCAAAGCCAGCTCAGAAGAAAAGATGCCAGCATCAGAAGCCTTCCAGGTGTTTCATGTGAATACTGATAATTATACAATCTGACTACATCCGTTCCTAAAATTACACTATTATTCATCTAATTTTTTAGTTTTCTTTCAATAATTCTTTCAGAATTCTCTTGAATCCTTCTGGAAGTCCTATCATCTCTTTACATTTTTTTCTTAAAACATATTGCCAAGCAATAGTGTTCTTGAAGATTTCTTGAAGGCTAGGTTTTCAAAGAAATGAGAAATCTAATGATTTTTTTCTTCTCCAAAGCCCTGAAATGATATCACTAAAGAAATGCCACAAAGGGAACTGTAGCAATGTCAGCAGTAGTTGACCCTGCTGGGTTTATACAGTGCTCTGCCTGAAGAAACTGGTCAACAAACACTAACATAGAAGCAACTCACCCAGTTTGAGCAAAATGTTTTTGAGGAGCAATTCCAGATGTCTATCCATTCATAGCAATGATTACCACTTCCACAGAAGTTCAAACCAAAGAGAGAGAAATGTAAAACAACATTTAGGCCCATTTCTATTAACCAGTTGTTTCTTTTTTTTTTTCTTTTCACACTGGTTATTCATAATCTACTCATTCTTTATTAAAAGACAGTATCACCTTTGCCATGTGAGAAATGAATTCAGGCATCAGTAGCCAGCATCCTAATGTCATTTACTAATGTCCTGGGTTCAGCAGTAGCAGTCATTTTTCTCCTTCTTGGTGGCTGGTGCAGTGCTGTGTTTTGACTTTCAGCTCGGGAACAGAGCTGATGTCCTGGGTTCAGCAGTAGCACTCATTTTTCCCCTTCTTGGTAGCTGGTGCAGTGCAGTGTTTTGACTTTCAGCTTGGGAACAGAGCTGATAGTGATGTTTAGGTTTGGCCAAGGACTTTGTGAGCCTCATGCTCTGCCAGGGAGGAGGGGAGGCCAGGAGGAAGCAGAGACAGGACACCTGACCCAAACTGACCAAAGAGGTATTCCATACCACAGCACGTCATGCCCAGGAGGTAACTGGGAGTGAGCCGGAAGGGCTGGGAGACTGCAGGGTTGGAGGAGGTATCGGTCAGCTTGGTCGGGCTGGGGGGGGGCGAGTTCTCGGTCGGCTGGTGGTGAGATGATGTATTCTCTTCCCTTGTTATTTCCTTTATCATTATTATCATTGGTGGTAGCAGTAGTGATTTGTGTTATACCTTAGTTACTAAACTGTTCTTATCTCAACCCTTCGTGCCCCACGTTGGGCGCCAAAAAGAACTGTCGTGGTTTAAACCCAGTCAGGTAATTCGTTCGCTCACTTCCCCCCCTTTTCTTGCCCTCCCCCTGCTCTCGGAGGGACGGAGAGGAGAAGAAAAGAATGCAACTCCCACGGGTTGAGATAAGAACAGTTTAGTAACTAAGGTATAACACAAATCACTACTGCTACCACCAATGATAATAATGATAAAGGAAATAACAAGGGAAGAGAATACATCATCTCACCACCAGCCGAGATAAGGACCGATACCTCCTCCAACCCTGCAGTCTCCCAGCCCTTCCGGCTCACTCCCAGTTACCTCCTGGGCATGACGTGCTGTGGTATGGAATACCTCTTTGGTCAGTTTGGGTCAGGTGTCCTGTCTCTGCTTCCTCCTGGCCTCCCCTCCTCCCTGGCAGAGCATGAGGCTCACAAAGTCCTTGGCCAAACCTAAACATCACTATCAGCTCTGTTCCCAAGCTGAAAGTCAAAACACTGCACTGCACCAGCTACCAAGAAGGGGAAAAATGAGTGCTACTGCTGAACCCAGGACAGCTGATAACAATGATGTTTTGGTTTGACCAAGGACTTTGTGAGCCTCATGCTCTGCCAGGGAGGAGGGGAAGCCGGGAGGAAGCAGAGACAGGACACCTGGCCCAAATTGACCAAAGAGGTATTCCATACCACAGCACATCATGCCCAGGATGTAACTGGGAGTTAGCTGGAAAGGCTGGGAGACTGTGGGGTTGGAGGAGGTATGGGTCGATGTTTGGTCAGGCTGGAGGGGGCGAGTTATCGGTCGGCTGGTGCTGAGGTGTTGTATTCTCTTCCCTTGTTATTTCCTTTATCATTGTTATTATTGGTGGTAGCAACAGTGATTTGTGTTATACCTTAGTTACTAAACTGTTCTTATCTCAACCCATGGGAGTTGCATTCTTTTTGACTCTCCTCTCTGTCCCTCTGGGAGTAGGGGGAGGGCAAGAAGTGGGGGGGAAGTGAGTGAACAAGTTGCCTGACTGGGTTTAAACCATGACAACCAACAACATACTAAATTCCCTATAAACTTTAATATCACTTTCTCTCCATGATGGAAGAACGTATAAGAATCCTAAGTATCTTGATTCAGGTCATATACAATTCCTGCCCAGGCTTATACATTGTTCCTGTAATTACAACTTCAAATCAAAGAGCAACTGGCAAATGTCAATATTACTATTGTCACACCGTCTGATTTTTAGATTTATAC
The DNA here is from genome assembly GCF_034315485.1 of Pezoporus occidentalis. NCBI lineage: Eukaryota > Metazoa > Chordata > Aves > Psittaciformes > Psittacidae > Pezoporus > Pezoporus occidentalis. The sequence continues at coordinate 11,502,044 of NW_026915724.1, forward strand.
AGTAGTATATATATATACAGGAAAAGCTTTTTTAAACTTTCTTCCACTACGTAAGTTTTCTCTAGAATGATGCTCTCAAATAATCTCCTTCAAAGGTGAAACTGATTTTTTTAAATGAAACTTTGACACTACGCGATGAACTAAGCCAATTTTAATCTTGTTTAGATGATTCTGCATTTGCCATTGGATTCTCACAAGAAAGCATTAAGCGTATGAGGTAGGTGCCATGGAAGGTAGAGAAAAATAAGACTTTGAAACTTAGTTGTGGCAGGATGCAGAAGACATGGAAGAGCATTCCCTTATAACACTGACAGTTTTTACCAATTTAAATGTCACATTAGTGTATTTTATGTGTGTTACATTGAATATACTGTCAGATTTTGTAGTTATCTGTTATCTGTTTTGAATGCATTCAAACATCAAGTTAATCATTTAGCCATCTTATACAATCAGTCACAAGTTTGTGACACCTGGAGTTCTAACCTGCATGTCTGCAGAAGTTTATTATGTCTGCAGCATCCACTCATACAATAGCGGCTGCTCTTCTAACTACTTTCTAGTGGAGTCTAAGCAGTAAATCAGTTGACAGTGGCCTTGTTGTAAGAGCTCTATTGTTGACATGCACACATATTTGAAGAGCACTGTGTCCTATTTCTAGGATTGTAAATTTAGAACTTTTTTTTTAAAATGAAGTGTTTGTAGCCTCTGCAGCACAGAGGCTACAAACAAAATTATGTAAGAGTATAAACAGTGCTATCTATTCGATTTCAGAGTCAGAAATTAATACCATGAGACAAATTAATTACAGAATTTCAGACACAAAACCTTGACATTACCATGAACACGTATTGTGGTTTAACCCCAGCCTGCAGCTAAGCCCCACACAGCTGCTTGCTTACTATCACACAGTGGGATGCTGGAGAGAATTAAACACAATGAAAGTAATCCACTCCAGAATTTAACTAGAAATACCACAACAAAAAGCTTTCTTCTTTCTCAAGAGTGGGGCGCTCTTAACGGCAGCAATGCTTTCCCTGATCATCATCTCCACTGATCTCTGGTATCAGTAGCTTTCACAGACCAATAAAGGAATTCAATGAAGAGATGAAAGCAAGATGATGAAAGGTCCTGAGGGCAAGACTTTCAAGAAGTGGCTGAGGTTTGTTCAGGTTGTAGAAGAAAAGGCTGGGGGGTGACCTCATGGCAGCCTAGAGCTCCTTCAAAGGGGGGCAGTGGAGGGAGAGGTGTTGATCTCTCTGGTTATCAGACACAAGGAAATGGAATGAAGTTGTGCCAGGAGAAGTTCAGATTGGATGTTAGGAAAAACTTCTTCACTGAGAAGGCAGTCATTCATTGGAACAGGCTCCCCAGGGAAATGGTCACAGCAACAAGCCTGTCAGAGTTAAAGAAGCATCTGTGTGATGCTCTTAGTCATATGGTTTAGGTAGTCCTGTGAGGAGCAGAGAGTTTGACTCAGTGATCAGCATGGATCCTTCCCAAGTAGAGATATGCAAATTCAAAGAAGTTCTGGCTACTAAAGAGATCTTACTTTTTTTTTCTCTAGATGTTTTAAACCAACTAAACCAATTACACTCTTTTGAAGTTTTTTTTCAAGTTACGTGAATACATTAAATGCACAGAAATATTAATTTAAGAAAAGATTAATAACATTCTCTGAAAAAAATAGTGAGTGAAAAGTGTCATTCTTGAATGCCTTGGCAATAAACTATCAAGGGACTGAAATATAAATATTATTGTAATGACTAGTACATTGGCCTGGTTTTGCTGAAAAGTGTCCAATGAGAGTTTCATTCTGTTAGTTCAGCTCTCTCAGCACTTCAGGTGGTTCACACGGTTCACTTTAATGATTTCTTTTTCAACTGATATTTGCATAAGTAATCTGAATTTTAACTTGCTTTCCTACTTTTCAACAATTATTTTCAGAAACAATATTTTCATACATGGGAAAACACAAAAATGAAAACAGGCATTTTTTTTTTTTCATTTTCTATTCCCTAAAAGATCGCTGTTTTCTTTACAAAATTAAGCTAGTTAGCTAATGAAATATTCTTGTAAATTGTACCTGTATAAACATGTATACTGTGTGCATTTTCTGTGCTCCTTTTACAAGTCTATAAATACTGAAAAATAACAGAGCCCCTGATTTAATATGCTCAAGGCAATGGAACTCAAAATACACAGTAATAAATATCTAAATCGATTATTGCTCATTTTTGCCTTCTCACGTACAGCAGTGGGACATTAAATTCTATGCAAAGGTATTTGTCTGGCACTACTATAAGTCAAGCAAAATTTCTCTTCTGTGGGTCTACCCCTCTTGTCTTTTTCTGTATTCTGCTCTCCTGGTGCTCACTCTAGAATCTACTAGCAGACATCAGAATTTAAGATAAGGATTACAGTCAGTATCAACCAGTTTACAATCAGTTTTATGAATGCCCATGAATAAGAGGCAATTGCTAAGGACTGACTCCAAAGATGCAAAGGAACAAAAGAGAATACGTCTGACTGGAGGGACAAAATGATCAGGATTATTTTTAGGACAAGTTTTCACTGCATGGACAGCAGGGTGTGTATCGTTTGTTTTTCTACGGTTTGTTTATTTTGAAGCCTTGCTTTACTGAAACACTGTAATAAAGTACAGTCTCTCCAACACACACACTTTACTTCCTGAAGAAGATGCTTTTTAATAGTGAAAAGGCATTTGAGTGTGGCTGAGTCATAGTTACAGTTATAAGTTTTAGAAAGCCCTTTCTTTTGATACAGGATTTATAATACTCAGCTCTCAGAACTGTACTTTTAGGTACTACTCAGAGACGCCTCCAGAATCCAGGATTATCTGGAAACTTCTCGTTTGCCTACACACTAGATTCACTGTGTAGGAGTACTCTGTACACAAATACTAAGGCTTAATAACTGCATATAGTTAGCTCAATTTCAAGTATGCGTGCAATCTATATATGCCTAGCACAGGCCCCACTGTACTGTTGCATCCACAGCTAGCTGTGGATGGAAAAAATGTAAAACTTATGCCTCACTGGCTGTATCTTCAATACATCATTGCACACAAGCACCTGCACACTATAGACAGTACAGTTAGAACAGGAAATTGCATACAGAGAGTTAAAGACATTAGGGTGTCAAAATCTCTGTCTTTATATCCTGTGTCCATGAGATGAAAGTCTAGTATACGTTGTTTATCACCAGAATAAACTCATTGATCTATTCCTCGTAAATGTTGTAGGACTTACTGTAAAATAAAATCTCTTCTTCATTATATATAGTTTTCTAGTTAAACTATCCCACTCTCCTGGGATAATTACATGACAGTAACATACATAGAGCTTAAAAAAAAATCACGTGGTTACTAGATGAAGGATTGAAGTGCAGAAAGAGACTGTCCTTATTTGAGAGGCTTACAGTTGGCCCATCACATTTTTAAAGGACACAGTACGGATTCTTTAACAGAACTCACAAGAGCCTCTCTTAGGGATTCTAGAAATCTTGGAGCTGCAACCATTAACTGAATTCACATAGGTAGTTGCATTGTTACTACATCTCTTCTTACTAGAGGCCAAGCTGAAATCCTGTTCTGTAAGACCTGGTTTCCACAGAGATATTTGGGACAGAAATTATGAAAAAAGTGAGGCTCAGGAAAGATTATGTTGGTAGTGAGAAAACAGGAGCAGCTAAAACCATTTCACAGGCAAAATTCACAGGACACACTGCATAGATTCAAGCATGGATATAGTGGGATGTGAGAAAGAAAGAACCAGCAAAAAGATGAACTACTGAGTTATTATTGTACATAAAGCAGTTGAAACACTGTGAAACTAAGCCTAGCTGAGAGAGCAAAGTACTTTTTTTCCCAAAACTAGGAAACTTCTGAAAAATTACTCCTAATGCTGTGATAGAGGTGATTCATTACAGACGTTTTGCTTTACAAAAAAGTAATGAGTTATCTGTAATTATGTTACTCATTGTGAGACATTAATTTGAATCCAAGATGGAATGAATTCTGAGATGCAGATTTTGATCGAGGAGGATTAAAATACCAAACCAAACAACTGTGTTGCAGCAATAACGGAAAAGGACAAGATGGAACCCTCTAGTGAGAAGAATGAAGACATGGTAGAATAGAAAACTGAAATATATATATACATATATATGTAAAGACGCAAGAAAAAATAGATTCCCAAAAGACTCTGTAGAGCAAACATCTTTAAAGTCTGAGGTACTGCCCATGATTCCACTTCTGTCCAGTAGTTCCCAGTCAACGAGGAACTAAACTGACAGATAAGGCATTAAGTCACATGCACAGTGTTCCTCTTATACTTTATATAAACTATTTCTCTGGTGAAATAAAGACAGCTATGTACTAAAGGCAGACAGATGGCAAACTAAACTCCTGACCCTGACAGCATTGTTGGAAATGAAAGGAGCTAGTAAACAGACGGCTTATGACCATAAAACGAGCACAAAAGTCCCTGAAGTTTGAATTAGTCTTCTTAAGGTCTTTTTCAAACTATTGTATTGTGATAATAATGGGTTTAGGGTTTTTTTCCTTCCTTTTTTTGTTTTTAATAGGTTTTTTTTGTTTTGTTTTGTTTTTTTTAGAGAAATGAAATTAAACTCTAAAGCTGACTAGTGTCTTTCCTTCACATCTGAAATGTCTATTTTCCTAAAATCACTGTCAATTAAGCGATGGAGCTGTGTTCTTTCTTTTCGTCTTCTAAATCTTTTTGAAAGAAGGATGAAAAGCAAAATTCAACCTTTCTGAAATCCAAATGCTAAAAAATATGGACAACAAAGTTATTCTTAGGCATAATGAGATACTGCATGCCCACTGTGAATGAAAGCAACATAAGCTACATTTTAGAATGAATAGCATAATGGAGTAGGAACAAAAGAATTCCAGTAGCTACTAAATTTGTTTCCAAATGACACTGTTTCAGCCTGTCAAGAAAATGCTAAGTGCTATGAGGACAATCCAAAGATATAATCAGACTCCTATTCTTCACTAAATATATATATATATTAGAACAGATGTAAGAATGAGTTTCAGCTAGCTCCAAGTAAATGGTCACCTGCTGTACTATTTAAGTATAGTGTAGCTTAACTTAGAACAACTAAGCCAAATCAAGTGTAATTAAGAAAAAACAAACAGAAACAAAACCCACAAAATTGGCCAGTTTAAGCAAACCTCATTCTAAAGGACAAAGCCAAACTCTCAAGTCACAGTACAATCCTTGAATCAAATTCATGAGCTAAATTCTCAAACTGCAAGTTATTTTTGAACCCAAGTTTTCTCATTGAAGGTATATGTTCCATAAACTTCATAGGTGGTATTATTTTACATATACATTCATACACGTACATGCACATATGTACATGAGTGTGTGTATGGGTGTGTTATATATGTGTATAGGCATATAGACACACATACATATATATATATATTGTGCTGAGAGAATATTTTGCAAAATAGAAACTGGAACAAAGACTTGTTTTAATAATTCACATATTTTTCTGCTGAAGATACTCCATATAAACTCTGTGAGTTTTGTTTGCAATTTATGGCATAAACAGTGTACCTTATTAAAACATGATCGTTCATAGTTGCCTACAACTGTTTTTTCTCTAACTTGTGAGTGCTTTAATATTCTGAAAAAAAAAATGGTTTTGGGAATCGTGTATATTCATTTTTAGACTCAGTAGAGAACAGTGGAATAAAAAAATATGGCATTACATATAAGTCTTTTCAAGATACAAAATTTTGAGAGCAAATGTTTATGTAAGCGTGATAGTAGAAGTCAGAGGACTAGGGGTTATTTTCTTCCTCCTCCCTTCAATGTCCTAAGAACTTGTTTCTGAAATTACATATTTCAAAAATTGCTTGACAGGTTTTTAGTGCCAAGGGCTAATTGACTGCTGCAGCACATGGAGAGAGCTGAGAGAGAAGAGAGGAATGTAAGAAAGCAAGACAAAGAAAACTATAGAAAAAATAGATGAAGAACAAAGTAAATATTTAAATATTATGAGAATGAAGAAATTGCCCAGAAATTCTATTTTTTTTTTTAGGTGGTTTAGTTCCTGCTGAACCAGATGGAATGATAAAACAAATTACACATACATACGTCTCATACGTAACTGGGATCACAGGGTAGTTCCACTACTAAGGAACAGATCACCTTTGCTCGGTTCCTGTTTTCCCCTTTCATCTGACTTTACAGTAACATGCAGTTCACATACTAAATCTGACTGGTTTAATACTTTTTTGGTTTTTGTCTGTGAATCATCTTCTCCACTGGGATGTTCAGAAGTTCCCAGGAACCTGCTAGCAGCTAGTCATTGCTTAAGGTTTTTTTCCACATAAAGCTTTGGAAAACAAGAATATTTGTAATTTTGATGGAACTGAAACACATAAAATTTCTTTCAGTGTATTCCTAGTTAAAAACATGCAATTTATTTCACATAGTGACCATTTTTCAAGCAGAGTTGTTCAGTGAGCAAGAGAAATAATGATTACTGGTTTCCCATATTAGAAATAATTTTTTAGGTTGTACGTGACTTAAGTACATATTAAGCAAGGCTTTTCATGATTCAGGTCATTATCCATGTCCTGCCTATGTAGATTGTTGGTGTTTATTGAAGTTAAGATTTCAGTATGAGCACAGCCTCATTACTCTCTTTTCTACTGGGCTGATAAGGGCTAAATAGCCTGAAATAGTCAGGGAACTTTTGCCTTTCTTGCTAATTACAAACAAAATTGTGAATGGACTCAAAACTGTATGGAAGAAGATACCCAGTGGCATAGAAACAAAGAGAAGGCACCATTCTGCAAAACTTAGCTTCCTATCCTTAGGGAACCTCACTAAAAACACGTCTTGACTATAGGAATTTTAAGTGAAGGTATTTTTTCTGGCAAATAACTGATTGGATTTTTTGCTATTTTTTTTACTGCCATAAGGGTTGCTGATTACCATAGGAATGCCTCACTGGGAAAATTTTACCCACATGAATAAAAATATATTGGACCAGAGTCTAAGAAAGCATGCTAATACCTTTGAGCACGCCAATATTATCAGCATTAGCACTATCCTGAGGCAGAGCTTATTTGCTACTTAACATTCCTGAATGTGTTGTGCAACAGACTAGCAGAAAATGAATCTGCCCAGATGTTCAACATCACGCAGTTGGAGCAGGCAGCATGGGCCATGTACAGATAGTTTATGTATACACAAACCTGACCTACTTGAATATTATGTAATAAAGAAGCTAGAATCAATGACCTAATTTGTCAAAGGCACTAAGAGAATACCCACAAAATCACCTGGCTGATATTTTTTGTTCATATATACATGAAAATATTCACAGAATCACAGAATCCCAAGGGTTGGAAGGGACCTCAAAAGATCTAGTCCAACCTCCGTGTAAGAGCAGGGTAACCTACAGTACATCACACAGGAACTTGTCCAGGCGGACCTTGGATATCTCCAATGTAGGAGACTCCACAACCCCCTGGGCAACCTGTTCCAGTGCTCTGTCACTCTCACAGTAAAGAAATTTTTCCTGATGTTCACATGGAATCTCCTAGGCTCCAGTTTACACCCACTGCCCCTTGTCCTATCACTGGACGTCACTGAAAAAAACCTAGCTCCATCATCCTGACACTCACCCTTTAAATATTTGTGAACATTGATGAGGTCACCCCTCAGTCTCCTCCAAGCTAAAGAGACCCAGCTCCCTCAGCCTCTCATCATAAGGGAGATGTTCCATTCCCTTAATCACCTTTGTGGCTCTGCACTGGACTCTTTCAAGCAATTTCCTGTCCTTCTTGAACGGAGGGGCCCAGAACTGGACACAATAATCTAGATGCAGCCTCACCAAGGCAGAGTAGAAGGGGAGGAGAACCTCTCTTGACCTACTAACCACACCCTTTCCAATGCACCCTAGGGTGCCATTGGCCTTCTTGGCTACAAGGGCACACTGCTGGCTCATGGTCATCCTCCTATCCACCAGGACCCCCAGGTCCCTTTCCCCTTCACTACTGTCCAGCAGGTCAGCCCCCAACCTGCACTGGTACATGGGGTTGTTCTTCCCCAGATGCAAGACTCTACACTTTCCCTTGTTATATTTCATCAAGTTATTCCCCGCCCAACTCTCCAGCCTGTCCAGGCCTCCCTGAATGGCAACACAGCCCCCTGGTGTGTCAGCCACTCCTCCCAGCTTAGTATCATCAGCAAACTTGCTGAGGGTACATTCAGTTCCCTCATCCAGGTCGTTGATGAAAATATTAAACAGCACTGGTCCCAGCACCGACCCTTGAGGGACTCCACTAGTCACAGACCTCCAGCTAGATTCTGCCCCATTGACCACAACTCTCTGCCTTCTTCCTTCCAACCAGTTCTTGATCCACCTCACTACCTGATCATCAAGCCCACACTTCCTTAGCTTATCTATGAGGATGCTGTGGGAGACAGTATCAAATGCTTTACTGAAATCAAGAAAAACCACATCTACCACTCTACCATCATCCATCCACCTAGTTACTTGCTCATAGAAGGCTATAAGGTTGGTCAAACATGACTTCCCCTTGGTAAAACCATGTTGGCTGCTCTTAATGACCTCCTCATCCTTGATATGTCTAGAGATGGTGTCAAGAATAAGTTGTTCCATCACCTTTCCAGGGATGGAGGTAAGGCTGACCGGTCTATAATTACCCGGGTCCTCCTTCTTGCCCTTCTTATAGACCGGCGTGACATTTGCCATCCGCCAATCCTCAGGCACCTCTCCTGTTTCCCACGACTTAACAAAGATGATGGAGAGTGGCTCAGCAATGACCTCCGCCAGCTCCCTCAGCACCTGCGGGTGTATTCCATCTGGACCCATCAATTTATAGGCGTCCAGATTACTTAACTGATCCCTAACCCAATCCTCACCCACCAAAGCAAACTCCTCCTTTATCCTGACTCCTTCCGGGGCTGTAGGAATCTGGGTCCCCCGGGGAGAGTCTGCAGGAGTAAAGACAGAGGCAAAGAAGGCATTCGACACCTCTGCCTTCTTTATATCCTCTGTCTCCAGGGCACCCACCTCGTTCAGCAGTGGGCCTATATTGCCTCTTGTGTTAGTTTTGTCCACTATGTATTTGAAGAAGCCCTTTCTATCATCCTTAACCCGACCTGCAAGATTAAGTTCCAAGGAGGCCTTAGCTGTCCTAATTGCCTCCCTACATCCTCTAACAACTGTCCTATATTCCTCCTAAGTGGCCAGTCCCTCCTTCCATAATCCATAGATTCTCTTTTTCTGCATGAGTTTGCCGAGCAGTTCCTTGTTTAACCATGCTGGTCTCCTGGCTCCCCTACTTGACTTCCTACTCCTTGGGATACTCTGATCCTGAGCTTGGAAGAAGTGGTCCCTGAATGCTGCCCAACTATCTTGAGCCCCTTTACCACCTAGTACCCTTTGCCATGAGACTTCCCTTAGCAATTGATTGAAGAGGCCAAAGTTGTCCCTTCGGAAATCCAGAAATGTGGCCTTGCTAGGTATTCTATTCCTCCCATACAGGATCCTAAACTCCACCATCTCATGGTCACTGCAGCCAAGGCTGCCATTGAACATCACTGCTTCAACCAGACCCTCCTTGTTGGTGAGTACCAGATCCAGCAGCGCTCCCATCCTTGTTGGTTTGTCCACCATTTGCATTAAGAAGTTACCATCAATGCACTGGAGGAACCTCTTAGACTGTGAATGATTGGCTGTGTAAGTCTTCCAGCAAATATCGGGGTAGTTAAAATCCCCCATGAAGACCAAGGCATGTAGTCGTGAGGCTGCTTTCAGTTGCCTGTAGAAAGCCTCATCAACTCCTTCGTCCTGATCAGGAGGTCTATAATAGGCCCCCACAGCTGTATCACCCGTACCAGCCTGGTCCTTAATTCGTACCCACAGACTTTCCACTTGCTCCTCATCTGCCCCTGGACAGAGCTCAATACATTGTAGTCTCTCTCTCACATAAAGAGCAACTCCACCACCTCGCTTTGCTGACCTATCTTTCCTGAAAAGGACATAGCCATCCATGACCACATTCCAGTCGTGTGAGCTGTCCCATCATGTCTCTGTAATTACCACCAGATCATAACCTTTAGACCGCACACAGACTTCTAACTCCTGTTTATTCCCCATGCTGCGTGCATTGGTGTACAGGCATTTCAAGGAGCAAGCAGAGCACGGTAGTGGCACCCTTGGGAGGTGGGAGGCCTTCTGGTCTTCATTAACACTGGAACAATGCCCCACTAATTCAAACCCAGCTACAACCCCCTCGCACTTTGAATCTAACCTAAAGCTCTGTGAGTGAGCTCTACTAACTCTTGCCCTGGTACCCTTTTTCCCCTGCAGGACAGGGTCTAAACAACTATCCTTTCCCTCAAATGAAACAATAGATTGCCCTCCTTGTAATAATTTCATCATTGCCAACCTGAAAAACCAGCAGCGGATAGTAGTCAGAGGGTTGCATCAGATCAGAAAGTTACCTTTTAACATCTCTAATCTGAGCCCCAGGTTGGCAGCAGACTTCCCTGTGGGATGGATCAGGTCGACAAATGGGCCCTTCTTGTTCCCCTCAGAAGGGAGTCACCCACCACAACTACTCTTCTTTTCTTCTTGGTTGAGGAAGTTCTGAGGCATGGGAGCGAGTGACAAGCCCTAGGTGACTCACTAGATGGATCTACCCCTCCATCTCCATTTACCTGGCCCTGTAGTTCCAAGACCTCATACCTGTTATTCAAGGCCAACTGGGAGGGAGAAAAGGATTGCAAGGGTTTTCGCTTACCTCTCCGAGGAGGGACCTCTCTCCATACCTCCTTGTCCCTTAAGTTCACTCCTTCTATCTGATGGTAGGAGGGAAGGGGATCTATCACTTGTTCAACCACTTCCCTCTGCCCTTGCCTTAGGGTGTGGCTCCACCAATCTATTTCTCTTTCCCATTCTCTGATGGCTCTCAACCTTTCTCACACAGCACACAAGCAGTGTCACTGGCTCTCTCCAGTACAAGTCCTCCCTCAGTTCAGCCACCTGCCTGAGCAGATCATTTATTCACTCACACAGCACACAAGCAGTGTCACTGGCTCTCTCCAGTACAAGTGCCGGGCTCAGGCATTTACTGCAGCCAGAGACCTGCATGGTCGCATGTCTGCAGGAAGGCTCAGTCTGGGTACCCACAGGTCTAACTCAGATTGGGCTTTGATTGGCTTTTCATTACTTAGAAGTTGCTTTTTTAAGTATATGGGAAAAGCACTAGGCCAGAAAGCAGTGAAGTAGCTATTGCATTTTTATTATTTTTTAAATACAATATAAGCACTTAGAGGAATTTGTTGGATGATACCAATAAATTTAACAAGTATACTTTAATGTAAATTACTCCACAGACAGATTTCAATAAACTGCTAAAGCACTGTATAGAAAAAACACTTAACCCCCCCCAAGCCTATAAGCAAGCCTATTTATATCCTATAGAAACAGGATAATATTTTTATATTTTAAGGGATTATTTGTGTTTGAGTCATTACAAAGGGTCATTCAGCTAGTATTATGAAGTCTGAAGTTGGAACTAAGGTTTTCAAAGCTAGAATTTTGTTGGTTTTAATAGTACCATATTGAGACATGTCACTGCTGATTAAGACATCAAAATATTAATAAAGATGCACTTTTGAATAATTTTAGTTCTTTGAGGATCCCTGGCATTCTTTGCCAGTCAGCTGCTGTGCTCAAAATCCTTGCTTGCAATTCCAAGCCAGGTGTTGGCACGAATTCTTGAAATAGTCTGAAGAGAGGTTATATCATCCTTCTGCATCAGAATGAGGGGATAATTTTTTGTAAGTCACAGCAGGGCATGTAATTGATAATTTTATCAACTATTGAAGCTTCAAAATGTAGTTCAGCTTTAGAGGAAGATCAGAGCGGTAGGAGCTTCAAATTATAGCAGTCAATAGGATATAAAAATAAGTCAAAGTAAAGAATTGAACTATTAGGCCTTTTTTTTTTCAAAGATAATTAGCAGTATACAGACATCACTCATAGACATCTGTGGAGATAGGGGTAAGAATGTAATTAGATATGTCTTTGAACATGAAATAGTCCTGAAATTTCAATGAATATTTGTGACTGAAGTAATGGATTACTCTATTTTATATCATCTTTGAATCAGGAGGGAGGAGCGGGAAGGTCAAATCAACAATGAAAATCAATGGAAGATTGGAGGATTTTCTTCTGTTAGAGTACTTCTTTGAAATGAGATAGTTGTTTGTCCCCTTCTTGTTCCTATAATAGTGTCAATTCTAAAAAAAATCAAGGATAAAAAGAACAAATAATCATATAACTAACAATAAGTAAAAGGGTTTGCGTCTTGATAAATTACAACAGAAAAAAATCCACATTTTCTTTGATGATAGGGTAAAAAACAGGAATTCAGACCCTAAGTTCCCCCTGTCCTGTTGCTCATGCTGCTAACATATTCTATATGCTCTCTAAAATTTCAGCTACCTTTTTTAAGTATAACCTACAGCAGAAAATACATATTTTAAAAAACCCCGAACAAACCAAATTAAACAAAATAACCAACATCCCCCCACAACCACGATTATCCTCATTCTGCCCAGTGGAACTTTAAAAAAAAAGCAGTTCTTAAGCATTTTCAACTGAGATAAAGCATTTTAAGTATGTAATTATATACGTCTAGGACCTAGTACATGTGAATGAAAAGGATTGAAGGGAGGAGAGCATGGCAATGCTTTGGCCGAGATTTTTCAAGTATTTTACATCAGCTCTAAAATTGCATTATGAACCTAGATTTAGGCATGGGATCTGGGTGCAAAGAACTCAGGAACAGGAATTATTTTAGTTCTATAATTCTAGTAAAATTAAAATTCGGGGAAAAAAATCAAAGAAAAATTATAGTTGATGGAGATGCAAAATACAAAGTGTCTTGCTCTTGCTAAAGAGGGAAAAGTGGGATGATTACATTTTCAAAGCTGCAACTAATTCTTATTTTTTTACTCTCCCCTCAACTTTCTTTTAAAAGTACAATATTCCTGTTACACCAACACCAGGAATCTGAGACATTTCTATGGTTACTATTCCTACAGACATTGAAAAAAAAAGTTGAATTAGCTAATATAAGCTGCGTTTGGTTTTTATGTCTATTTTCAAATTTTCAGTGAACTAAACTAGTAAGACACAAGAGAAATAAAGGAACATATGTCTACTTTAAAGATAAAGCTCTACTAGGTAATAGAAATTCAAAATCACTTTCACAAAAGTGTCTAAATAATTGATATCAAAAATCACACATACAAATCTTAACAGATGAAAGAAAGTCTAACCATCAAACTCTTTTATCTCTAGAGGTCACAAATTGCATATGTAGGCAAGAGTGTAAATTACAGGTAAGCAATACTCCCCTTCTTCATCCAGTGATGTTGTCCTGGGTTCAGCAGTAGCAGTCGTGTTTCTCCTTCGTGGCAGAACTTAAATGAGGTGTGTGGTCATTCTGGCCATACCAGAGATGGACAAATCATGGCAACGTGCTGGGGCTTGGCCTATGCTTACAGGGCCTTGTTCAACACTATCCAGCACCTTCAAAAGGAAAAGAATGTCGGCGGATCTGAGGGCAAAGCAACAGTCAGCACAGCTACTCCAGCTCCAAGCACAGCAGCTTCAGCACCCCCAGTGACAAGTACAGTTGCTACTCAAACTTTGGCTGCAATGAACAGTGCAGCTACCCCAGTGGCAAGTACAGCAGCTGCTCAAACTTCGACTGCAACAGACAGCACGGTTACCCCAGCTCCAAGCACAGCAGCTGCACCACCCCCAGCAACAAGTACAGTTGCTACTCAAACCACAGTGATAATCACTGCAGCCAAACCAGAGGACCAATTCGTACCAATATCGGTTGCCCCTGTACGCAAGAGAACAAGCAAAAAAGAGGCAAGAAGGGTGAAGCAAGATGAAGAAACAATGAATTCACCACCCGGTCCAGAATCTGATCAGGAGTCATCATCACATGATGAAGAAGAAAAAGAAGAGATTTCCATACAAGGACGATGTTACGAGTCGTTCGGCCAAGTGGACTACTATAGACAAAGGCATTCAGTCTCTGAGGGAATCAGCCATCGTAGAGATGATCTATCACATCAAGCCGAATAACGGGGATACACCTATAGATCCAGATGAAATTGAACGTACACAACCCATGTGGCGAAAACTTACATGGAATGCACCGTCATCATATGCCCATTCATTGGCAACAGTAACCTGGAATGACATAGTACCACTAACAGTGGATGAAATGGTTCATAAACTCTGAGAGTTCAAAGACAATCTCACCCCTTCCATCATCTCAGCTGTGAAAAAACTGTCCCAGGACCTCAAACAATTGAGGGACGATCTATCTGATTTATCCAGCTGCTCACGTGTACCAACACACGTCTCAGCTATTAACAAAAGGCGTCCTATTGTTTGAGAGAGGAGATACAGGAGGTATACGCCACGGGGTACCCTATGGTTTTACCTGCTGGATCACGGAGAAGACATGACAAAGTGGGATGGAAAACCTACTTCAGCTTTGGAGGAACGGGTGAGTGAACTGAAGAGGGGAGCAAGGGCCAAGACTGATCGTCCCATGAGAGCCACAGCTTCAGTCTCTGGTGAGCAATTTCCCATATGGAGTGGAAGAGCTGATTTTACTCCAGCTCCTGTGGTAATGAAGAATAATCCCTTTTACCACGACTTAAGCGTCCAACGCTGTGATGACCATTAGAGGGGCCCTGCCTCCAGCCAGGTGAAGGTAGGGGACAATCAGATTTACTGGACTGTGTGGATCAGATGGCCTGGCACATCAGTCCCACAGAAGTATAAGGCTCTAGTAGATACCGGTGCACAGTGTACCCTGATGCCATCAAGCTGTCAAGGGGTGGAACCCATCTATATTTCTGGAGTAACAGAAGGATCCCAAGAGTTGACTGTGCTGGAGGCTGAAATCAGCCTGACTGGGAGGGAATGGCAAAAGCACCCTATTGTGACTGGTCCAGAGGCTCCATGCATCCTCAGCATAGACTACCTCAAGAGAGGGTACTTCAAAGACCCAAAAGGGTACTGGTGGGCTTTTGGTATTTCTGCTTTGGAGACTGAGGAAATTGAGCAGCTGTCCACCTTGCCTGGTCTCTCAGAAGATCCCTCTGCTGTGGCGCTGCTGAAAGTTGAAGAACAACAAGTGCCAATTGCGACCACAACAGTGCACCGGCGGCAATATCGCACAAACCGAGACTCCCTGATTCCCATCCATCAGCTGATCCGTAGACTGGAGAGTCAGGGAGTGATCAGCAGGACCCGCTCACCCTTTAATAGCCCCATATGGCCAGTGTGAAAGTCTAATGGAGAATGGAGACTAACAGTAGACTATCGTGGCCTGAATGAAGTCACACCACCATTGAGTGCTGCCGTACCGGACATGCTAGAACTTCAGTGTGAACTAGAGTCAAAGGCAGCCAAGTGGTATGCCACGATTGATATTGCCAATGCATTTTTCTCAATTCCTTTGGCAGCAGAGTGCAGGCCACAGTTTGCTTTTACTTGGAGGGGTGTCCAGTTCACTTGTAACCGACTGCCCCAGGGGTGGAAACACAGCCCTACCATTTGCCATGGACTGATTCAGACTGCACTGGAACAGGGGCAAGCTCCAGAACACCTGCAATACATTGATGACATTATTGTGTGGGGCGATACAGCGGAAGAGGTCTTTGAGAAAGGGAGGAAAATAATCCAAATCCTGCTGAAAGCTGGCTTTGCCATAAAACGGAGTAAGGTCAAGGGACCTGCACAGGAGATTCAATTTTTGGGAATAAAATGGCAAGATGGATGTAGACAGATCCCCACAGATGTGATCAACAAGATAACAGCAATGTCTCCACCAACTAATAAGAAAGAAACACAAGCTTTCTTGGGTGCTGTGGGGTTCTGGAGAATGCACATCCCAAATTACAGTTTGATTGTAAGCCCTCTCTATCATGTGACCCGGAAGAAGAATGATTTTAAATGGGGCCCTGAGCAACAACAAGCCTTTGAGCAAATTAAACGCGAGATAGTTCATGCAGTTTCCCTTGGACCAGTCCGGACCCGGCCAGATGTAAAAAATGTACTGTACACTGCAGCTGGGGAGAACGGTCCTACCTGGAGCCTCTGGCAGAAAGCTCCAGGGGAGACTCGAGGTCGACCCCTCGGCTTTTGGAGTCGGGGATACAAAGATCTGAGGCCAGCTATACCCCAACTGAGAAAGAGATACTGGCAGCCTATGAAGGGGTTCGAGCTGCTTTGGAAGTGATTGGCACTGAAGCACAGCTCCTCCTGGCACCCCGGTTGCCCTTGCTGGGCTGGATGTTCAAAGGCAGGGTCTCCTCTGCACATCATCAACTGATGCTACATGGAGTAAATGGGCTGCACTAATTACACAACGAACTCGAATAGGAAATTTCAGTCATCCAGGCATTCTAGAAGTCATCATGGACTGGCCAGAGGGCAAAGATTTCGGAATGTCACCAAAGGAGGAGGTGGTGCGTGCTGAAGAGGCCCCACCATATAATAAACTGTCAGAAAGTGAAAAGCAGTATGCCTTGTTTACTGATGGGTCCTGCCATATTGTGGGAAAGCATCGGAGATGGAAGGCAGCTGTGTGGAGTCCTGGACGACAAGTTGCAGAAACTGCTGAAGGAGAGGGTGAATCCAGTCAGTTTGCCGAGGCGAAAGCCATCCAGCTGGCCCTGAACATTGCTGAATGAGAAAAGTGGCCAGTACTTTATCTCTATACTGACTCATGGATGGTGGCAAATGCCCTGTGGGGGTGGTTGAAGCAATGGAAGCAGAGCAACTGGCAACGCAGAGGTAAACCCATCTGGGCTGCTGCACTGTGGAAAGATATTGCTGCCCGGGTGCAGAACCTGGTGGTGAAGATATGTCATGTAGATGCCCATGTACCCAAGAGTCGGGCCACTGAGGAACACCAGAACAACCAACAAGTGGATAAAGCGGCTAAGATTGAAGTGGCTCAGATGGACTTAGATTGGCAACATAAAGGTGAATTATTTTTGGCCCGGTGGGCCCATGACACTTCAGGCCATCAGGGCAGAGATGCAACATATAGATGGGCCCGTTACCGAGGGGTGGACTTAACAATGGACACTCTTGCCCAGGTTATTGATGAGTGTGAAACATGTGCTGCAATTAAACAAGCCAAATGGTTAAAGCCTCTTTGGTATGGAGGACGATGGTTGAAGTATAAATATGGGGAAGCCTGGCAGATTGACTATATCACACTGCCACCAACACGCCAAGGCAAGCGCCATGTGCTTACCATGGTGGAAGCAACCACCGGGTGGCTGGAAAAATATGCTGTGCCCCATGCCACTGCCCGGAACACTATCCTGGGCCTTGAGAAACAGATTTTGTGGCGACACGGCACCCCAGAGAGAATTGAGTCAGACAATGGGACTCATTTCCGGAATAACCTTATAGATATTTGGGCCAAAGAGCATGGCATTGAGTGGGTATATCACATCCCCTGCCATGCACCAGCCTCTGGGAAAATCGAACGGTACAATGGGCTGTTAAAAACTACACTGAGAGCAATGGATGGGGGAACTTTCAAGCATTGGGATACACACTTACCAAAGGCCACCTGGTTGGTCAACACCAGAGGATCTGCCAACAGGGCTGGCCCAGCCCAGCCAGAACTTTTACATATTGTAGAGGGGGACAAAGTTCCTGTGGTGCATATGAAGAATTTGCTGGGGAAGACAGTCTGGGTTATTCCTGCTTCAGGTAAAGGCAAACCCACTTGTGGGATTGCTTTTGCTCAGGGACCTGGATATACTTGGTGGGTAATGCGGGAAGATGGGGAAGTCCGATGTATACCTCAAGGGGATTTGATTTTAGGGGAAAACAGCCAGTGAACTCAATTGTATGCTGTTGCCTGCTGTGTAATACTTTTATAGCTCATCAACTAGATGACTCCAGGTCACCAGCGACTGGCCCTGACTTCCCTCCAACCATCATCCCAACAGAGAATGAACTTTGATAGAACCAGATGAGTTCCGCAGTAAAGGAACGACCAGCATCAGCAGGCAACGATCCAATACTGCACACAGCCTTTCCTGCCCTGAAAGATTGTTACAGGAGATGGAACCTGACATTATGGACCGAATGGACTCGGCAGCATTATAGGGATTGGTCCATGCACTAAGAAAATGATCTTTTTCTCTTGGTCTGTATGTATATGGATGTATATATGTGGGAGAGCGATGGTGTATTGAAAATGTGGGAACTGAGCATGACGTGAAGGGTGTGGAATAAGGGGTGGATAATGTCCTGGGTTCAGCAGTAGCAGTCATGTTTCTCCTTCGTGGTAGCTGGTGCAGTGCTGTGTTTTGACTTCCAGCCTGGGAACAGTGTTGGTGAAGCCGATGTTTTCGGTTGTTGCTAAGTGATGTTTACCCTGACCAAGGACTCTGTGAGGCTCATGCTCTGCCAGGGAGGAGGGGAAGCTGTGAGGAAGCAGAGACAGGGCGCCTGACCCAGGCTAGCCAAGGAGGTATTCCATACCACAGCATGTCATGCCCCGGGGTGGGGGGTAACTGGGAGTTACCTGGAAGGACATGGACTTCCAGGTGGGACTCGTTTCTTGGCCGGTGGTATCGTATTCTCTTCCCTTGTTATTTTCTCTTATCATTGTTGTAGTTGATAGTAGCGGTGGTGATTTGTGTTGTACATTGGTTGTTGGACTGTTCTTGTCTCAGCCCATGGGAGTTGCACCCTTTCGATCCTCCTCCCCATTCCTCTGGGGAAGGGGAGACCCCTGGGGGGGGGGGGGGCCTTGATTGTTGTCAGCCCAGCACCACTCACTGGGAGTGAGTGAACAAGTTGCCTGACTGGGTTTAAACCATGACAGATGTGTGTCTCAATCAGCACATAAACTCTGTAATGACTTTGCATTAAATAGGTTTTGTTGATTTTTTCTTTCAGTTTATTTGCCCAGGCCTTTCTAAAACCATCTACAGCCTTAGTATCCATCACGTCTTGAGAAAAGTCCAGTCATTGTGAATACGATTCTTTTTTTCTTCACAAACTGAATAGAGAAAACCACAGTATTCAGGAACACCAGTAAATGACTGGTCAAAACAGGGACAAATCAAAACAGAATTCAGTAGCCTGAAGAACTCATTGCCTCAACTTACATCTACATTTCGTCCATTAGCAAATTAAAAAAAAAAAAAAAAAAGTAAGCACATTGTTAAAGCAGTATTTAATAGTACCCTTCCTGAGTGGCTTCTGCATGAATTAGACTTTTAGTGACTTCATCATCTTTTAAAAAATCCCAAATGATTCTTTTCTCTTATTGAAATCTCAGGACAGCGAGAATGCATGCCCATTTCAGAAATGTTTCAGTCTCTCACTATGCCTCCAAGAAAAAAGCTGCATTAGCCCAGAAATACTTCACAGCAGAACAGAATAATGCTCTCTTCACTGGAAAACTCAGCCAACAATGTTTTATGTTTTCTTTTCATACTCACACTTTCTGCTTAGTAAATTAAAAACATCCCATTCTGATTATTATTATCATTTTGGTGTGAAATTCAAGGAAGAATAGAAAAACAAGAAAGCAAGCTTATTTCTACAGACCAATGCTTTGTATCACACCTTTGGCAACAAATGTTGATTTTTTATAAATAATATATTACTTCTAAATTCCACTTTATGAGAAAATACGATGCATACAGAAAAAAAAAGTCCAGCAAAAATCTATATTTTTAAAAAAGTTATTTTATACCTAAGCATGTCAGATGCAGTAAGGAAAGCAACTTATAAAGATTTGAAGCATATTTGCAGTAAATTGATATAAGTGACTTTATAGCAACAAAATTTTTCTATATGACAGATTGCAATGTAAAAATGCTCTCAGGAGAAAGCCTTTTGGCAAAACTGGAATCTAAGAGGATCTAGATAACAGAGGAAGAACACAGGGTAGACTGTCAGTGTGACATGACTAAATGGTAAAAATCTAGAGACCATTAATAATCACAAAGGCAATTATTGTCCATATTGGAAAGCAGTTGAGTGCCATTCACTGGCTAAAAGTTGATGGTATTATTTATACAGAGATTTAGCGCTGTTACTTGCTGAATAAAGAAGTATCTGCTATATATATTATTCAAGATTTTTTTTCCCATTCTGGTTAAATAGCATCTATTAAATATCAGTAGAAATAGAATTATCTCTTTTTGTGTCTTGACAGACAGCTTTAAATCTATTACACTTTGCTCCAACTTTTAAGTTATGCCTATATAATAAATTGTAACTGAATTTAAAAAAAAATTATCTGTCTCTTTTGTGTCATTACTGTTTAATCAAAGACATTTACATATCCAATAATATTATCTGCTTTTTTGCCCAGGTAATAAAGGGTTTCAAGAGTCATTGAATTTAATTTCCATAGACAGCATAAACTAAAGGGATACCATTATTTCTTATTTAATCTATGAACAATTCCGTGCAAGCAAGATGGTTGTAATGGTTGAGATGATCACTGGTGCATGACTACATACACACACAGTATTTATAGGCACATGTCTTCTGTCTACAGAGGTATGTCTTGACAAGGGAAAAGGTTCTCACCTCTCAAACAGGGAGTAACTATTTCTCCGATTTTGCAGGCACCTACCACTGGTAAGCAACAAACTATCAAGTCAACCATCTGTCTAAGGGTAGGATGTATTTTGTAACCTTCTTCACAAATTAACAACTTTGTACCATAAAATGTTTCTGAAAACCATGACAGCAGACTGGCAGAATTTTATCCTTGGGTCTGTCTCCTCCCTTTCGGAAGGGTTCTTAAATCTGATGTAGTTCCCTGTCTGTGAAACAGGCAACACCGAAGCAACCCCTCTGACTCTTGAAAGGATGATGAGCCTACATGTCATTACTTCTGAAGAAGCACCCTATAATTGCTTCAGAGTACTTTGAATTATTTGTATTTTCTTGAAAAAAATCAGTGAAAGATTTGTTACTACTCTGCAAGCTTTCTGACTAGATGCTCAAAGAAGTCCCCTTTTTACTGGATTTGACCCCAAGTTATACATTGTATAATGTATATTATTGTACATAATATATACATATATGTACATGCATATATATACATGTATTAAAAAATAATATATACATTGTATAATGTATAGCTGCAAAGATATTTACAACTGAATGCCCAGATAACTGGAATCTCTGAGGTAATAGGTTGCATGTCTCAGAAAAAGATTTCACAGCAAAAACTTTCACTATCACTAATGAGCAAGATAAGGAAACTTATTAGAAATTATAAAACATCCTTGGGTAAAAATATTTTCGTATGTAGCTACACACACATCTATAGAAAATATGTACATGTTTCTATACAGAAAATACTCATCATTTCTCCCCTCTCCTGCTCCAACAAGAAAAAATGAATGAGACACTGTTAGCTCCCAAAAAAGAAAGAGAACTGAGGAACAGCCTCCACAAAAGTCTTGGAAATGATAACTCTTTCCAAGTACACTGGGAGAAGAAAGCCTAGAAAAGAGTCTGGAGGACCAACAGATTATCAAAGTATAAAGAAAACATTCAGAGGAGGTAAAGCCACACCAGAATGCTAAGGGAAATATGTTTCTCTCTATTTGATATGCTGAAATTTGGGGAGATTCCCGTGCCAGAAGTTTTCAGTTCCAGAGGTGCTGAACAGATCCATGTCATATTGAAATGTAACTATAAAAGGCTTTAAAACTAGAAGATGCTTAGCAAAGAGTTCTTGACCAGCCTAGAAATGAAATATCAATTTGTGGAGTGTAAAATTCATGCTAAAAATGCCTTGGAACAAAAGGATTGCAAAGTGGTTGATGGGCCACAGTGCGTCACTGTATGGGCTGAAATTTAATGCGTACATGTTTAAAAATTCAAACAGATTAATTTTTTTACTGAGGGGAAAAGAAAAAGGGAATGAAGGGGAGAAAAAAACATCAATGGCTACCAAATACATAGAATTTGGTATGTATTACCAAATATATACATATACATGTATACATGTATACATATATACAATGTATAACTTGGCAAATGAAGACCTTCAGCCCAAATTACCAGACTGTGCAAAAGTTCTACTAGATGCTTACAGGGTTCTTCAAAACAGGGTATAGACTGGGGCAGAGATGGATCGGTTGGCTAGGTGTGTTTTGTTTTGAGCCAATGCATATGGGCTTGGATTTTGTATTGTTTGGGTTTTTTTTCTGTTTCAAGAACTTTTACTAGCCTAAAAATGTTAATCAGTGAGTACTACTGCAGGTGCAGTATGGCTACTTCTGTTAGACTAAGGTGTCCCAGCTACCTTCTGTCTTCACGATAAACTATAAAAAGTCGCCTCTGAAATGAACCATCTTAACAGTAAAACGAATGGGAAAGAAAAACATCATACTGCAGTGTTATACAGTGATAACTCTGTACCAAATATAGCACAGCAGTACTCATTTAACCTACTCTGTTCTAAGCCGTGTGTAATTCCTAATGTTAGGAATCTAATAATTTGCAGCTAAACTCCTAATAAAATATTGAACTTTTCACAGACGTCTGACGACATTTGGAAGATTTATTTTCATAAGTTATATAATTACAATAGAGACGATTTAATTAGAGACTCAAAGATGTTCTGTAATTGAGCCCTGCAGTACAATCTTCCTTCCAAGTGAAAAAAAACGCTTACTCTGCTTGACAGAGTTGAACCAGTGTAAAAACGTAAAACCAGCTTCGGAAACAAAGGCTTAGAGGTAGTTGTTTGTTACCTAGGACAAATAATTGTATTTTAAACCCAATTTATTTTCACATCTGTGCAGGCTTGAGGCAGCTTTCTTTGAATATTCTGTACTGACTGAATATAAGTCCAACAATTTTCATGTAACAAATAAAATGAAGACTGGAGTGCTAATAACATACCTCTGGGCATGAATTTGTAAATGTCTTGGCAGTCTTAAGCTGGAATTTACAGGTTAGGGTCAAATCCAGGCAAAAAGGGAAGGCCAAAAAAGCCTAAGGTTCTTTGGCATTCATCTCTAAGGCCTGCATTTCACAAGAATGAAATACGTGTTAGACACAGGATGCTTAGAAGATTTCTTTCTACCTTCCAATCTTCTCCTAAGCATGAACTCCGTCTCTCTTTCAGCCAGCTACAGTTACATGTGAGAGGCCCTAGGAAATCCTGAAAACATACCTCTATATCAAATTGATATAAATAAATTTATATATGCATCTACATTAAAATGTGTGGGCATGAAGAAAAAGAGGAGAATATAGTCCACTTTTCTAATCCACACAGAGTTTTGTGCTTTTGCACTATTGTCCTGGGTTCAGCAGTAGCAGTCATTGTTTCTCCTTCGTGATAGCTGGTGCAGTGCTGTGTTTTGACTTCCAGCCTGGGAACAATGCTGGTGATACTGATGTTTTCGGTTGTTGCTAAGTGATGTTTACCCTGACCAAGGACTTTGTGAGGCTTATGCTCTGCCAGGGAGGAGGGGAAGCTGTGAGGAAGCAGAGATGGGGCGCCTGACCCGGGCTAGCCAGGGAGGTATTCCATACCACAGCACGTCATGCCCGGGGTAGGGGGGTAACTGGGAGTTACCCGGAAGGACACGGGCTTCCAGGTGGAACTCATTTTCTTGGCCGGTGGTATCGTATTCTCTTCCCTTGTTATTTTCCCTTATCATTGTTGTAGTTGGTGGTAGCAGTGGTGATTTGTGTTGTACATTGGTTGCTGGACTGTTCTTGTCTCAACCCATGGGAGTTGCACTCTTTCGATTCTCCTCCCCGTTCCTCTGGGAGCGGTGAAGGGGAGAGCCCCGGGGGGGAGGGGGGGGGGGGCCTCGATTGTTGTCAGCCCAGCACCACTCACTGGGACTGAGTGAACAAGTTGCCTGACTGGGTTTAAACCACGACAACTATTAACAAAACAACTTATTTCCCCCACAGATTTTTATTCCTTCTTTTTATTTATCTTTTTTTTTTTAATGAGGAGAATTATCTTTGAAAGTTGAGCATCATCTCTTAAGCTTAGATTTACAGCTGAATAGAGTGACTGCTCTTCAAGCAGTCTTACGAAACTGGTCAGGGTCTTGCTAATGAACAAGTTAGAGAACAGCAAACAGAACTATTCAATACATATCTGCCTAAATTCAGCTGCACTGTATTGTCCAATTATTTAATGAAATATGATCCCTCTCAAATAACACCTGGAGGCGGTTCAAATTGCAGAGAAATTGAAACGTACTGTATCTAACAAAAGAAGAAAAAAAATAAAGAGATACAGCACATAGGTCTTTAAGGTTTAGATCTTCAGGTTTTCTTGGAAATTAAACGCAAAAGGAGAGATTGAGAAAAACTGAATTCACAGTATTTATATGCAATGATGAAGATTTGGATTTTCTCAGGTGTGTTTCATATCTCCAACAAAGAAAGAGTTTTGTAAACAAATGTTACCTCCTCCTTTCAAATGTAACATTAAAAATCCCAAATTAAACATTTTCAGAAAATTAATTTGAAATGAAACATTTTCAGGAAATTAATCTGAAAGTTTAGGTTGATTTTGATAAACAAATAAATCTGACTATGGAAGGCTACACAATCAGAGCTTGAAAGGAAAATAATAAACAGAAGGCAGGAAAGAGAGGAAAGATTAGGTGAAAACACGAGATTCTTGAGTACCCACAAAGCCAACGTGATTGCAAGGTTCAGCATCTGAACTTGCTCGGTAGGATGATGTAAAAAGTGTGGTATACAAAAATGAAAATAAAAAAACCCAAACCTTCACAAAAGCCAGTGGGAACTTTTTCTCTTCCCCTTTTTGAGGCAGCGGGGG
The DNA here is from genome assembly GCF_034315485.1 of Pezoporus occidentalis. Lineage (NCBI taxonomy): Eukaryota > Metazoa > Chordata > Aves > Psittaciformes > Psittacidae > Pezoporus > Pezoporus occidentalis. Next base: position 11,527,029 of record NW_026915724.1, read on the forward strand.
GAAAAGTTGTTGTCAGAGAAAGTGAATTTATAAAGAAAACAAGAAAAATAAAGGGAATAGTTGTTGTTTGTTTTTTTTTTAATTGGGGATGCTAAGCAATACAGGAGAAAGATTACTTTTCTGCCAAGGAAAAAAAAGCATTAGTGATACTGTAACACAGCACAATGCAGAAAGCTTCTGCACCCACTTAGGTGACTACACATTTGAGGTGCAAATCTAGAAAAAAAGTAGAAAATAAGTGGAATTTTACTAGCCTGAAACTGTTGTCAATTAGAGAAAGACATTAGAGTTTGATCTCTCGTTGCTGGTGGATGCCTGGACACAAACAGCATATCTGAACTTTTTAGCAGAATTTGACCTTCAACATCTATAGTTCTTCGTACTTGTCAGAAAACTTAAATTAACCACTGAAAATAGCTTCTCCTATCATTGTTATTTCAGCAAAGCAGGTCAACAGCCTGTCAGCGCTCTCATAACTTTCCTCTTGTTACAATTTTAATCCATCAAGGTAACTTCAAGGGTATTTTCAAATTATTTTTCCCCAAGGTGGCATTAGGTAGACACCTTTAAAACAAAAGCTCAGCACTCTCAAATCCTTTCCATCCCTTCTCATGAACAGATGGCACAATAAAGACAGAACCATTTCTTCACTCTCAAAATTTAAAGTGGAATTCATTAAGAAAAAAAAAACCCTGATATTATAAATATTTCTGAAGCTATTTACAGTTTAATACTCTAGAAGTACAGTAGCAGAAATACGCTTCTTGGCTTCTGGCATTACTATCACCAACATGTAACTGAAAGTTAACACTACAAATTTCTCTTCTTAACTGTCTGAGAGTCCTAAAAAGCCCATGTGATATTTGCACCCTATGCAGTGGGCAAAAGAACTGTTGAAAATTGGATGGCTGATGAACTCTGGAGTTGCAGACACCTCAACCAACATCAGTACACCTCTCATTGCTGCTGTAAGATGGAGCATTTTAAAAGCTAAAACATTCCTGATTCCTTGTAGGGTGGGTTTAAGCTGTCTTTGCTTACTTCCCCTCTTACCTTCATAAGACTGAGCAAAGGAATGTCTCTGCTAATTCCTGCGCTTCTACTCATTACAGCAACAAGGACGCACAACCACACAAGATGCCCACAAGTTTTCATTCTCTCTAACTAAAAACACACATTAGGCCATCTCCTATGCATTAGTAAGAAACACTTCTCTGCCAATTTAGCATAATGCTAGTATGTGTCCTGCTCCTCACTGATCCTGTTAAGAGATGACCAGAGCAGGAGTCATAACTTAGCAAAGCCTAAATCTACTCTGTCTAAAAGACTCCTGAGTGCTCTAAAAAAAATAATTTAACCTCTGTTTCCCTGGTAACGTGGGGCTCTCTGTAACAATGTTTTGTCAACAGGCAAAAGAAGAATTTCATGGCTTTCTGGGTGCAAGACTAATTAACCAACCTACCATAGTAGGACCATAAAACCTCATAACTTCCAGGGCAAAGCTTCTGTCACACCCTTCCTTCTTCCAGCTAAACTTACTGAAATATCTGAAAAAAAAAAAAAAACTTCACTTCTAAAACTGGACATAGATAACACAGCTTAACATACTCCTGAAAAGAAGTCAGAGAATAGGGTGCTGAGTGTGATATGGTATCTGAAAAATAAAGTTTCTCTCCATCTAGTAAGTAAGACACCTCAATGCTCAAATTTACGGAGTCTTTAAAAATCACAGAAAATGTTGGGTTTTTTCCTTGCTTTTGACAGGAGAATGAACGAACAACTGTTAACAGTGAATTATAGGATAAAACTAATAAAAAGGGCTGAGCTGACTAAAGAAAATATCATGCCAATCAATCTGCATTCAGAAGTCCTTTAAATTATGCAATGCAAAATCCAGGCATATAAGAATACGCTTACACTATAGCACCTATATATACAGTGCTTTGTTTATGCATTCAGTTTTCTTTTGGTATTATTGCATAGAGAGATTGCTGCTGTAGAGAAAAAAGAAAAAAAAAAAAAGCAAACCAAAAAAACAACACAAGAAAGAAGAAGGAAAGCATTATTACTATATCAGAAATAATAGTAGCCAGATAGAAGGAATTATTTATATTTTTTATTTCAATAGCAATTAAAAAAATCCTACAAATAAACAATTAAAATACAAAAATAATAAAATTTGGTATTTTAATGCAGGATGAAAATCAAAAGTAAATTAGAAAAATTAGCAAGTTTGATTATGGAAAATAGTACTATAAAAACCCTTAAAGTCTTGGTTACAAGGAAAAACATCCATGTTAATTAAGGATATTTTCTAACTTCGTTGCATTTAAAAGAAAAATTACAACATATTTTATATTGATGTTCTTAAAGAGCATATTCTTCCATAGAAGATAGCTCCCATATTAATATTTATGATATTTATATTGGCTTTTTGAGTTGGTCAGTTTGCTCTCATACAAAATATTTTAGAAATGCTACATGTCTCCAATTACCCTGTAAGTCCATCAGTGATATTAAGACAGCTTTAGGGGTTAGTTCAGTTCTTGGTGGCCTGAGGACCCTCTTTGGTTTTAATAAAGAAGCCTATGCAAAGAGCAAGCTGTCAATTACAAGTAGGTCAGACCTAAGCTAGGCCATTTTCTCTTTGGGCCAGAAGAAGGCTGGCTAAAAGGGTTTCTCTACAAATGCCAATCAGTAGTTACACAACCAAGGGAATGAGTCAGCCAGTGGCTTTTATACAACAGAGCAATGGCTGTCTGTGAGTATTTAGGATCACTTACGGGAGCAGAACCACTGCAAATGTCCATTTCCCTGCAAGGGAAAGGAACGTATGGATGGAACTGCAGAGATTTCATTTTCCTTTAGATTGCACTATGTAAAGGAGAGGGAAAGGAGAAAAGTGGCAAATTTGAGAACTGTCATATTATAACATTCCATTAATTTATCTAGTGTTTTATCCATTTCTTTCAATGACAAAAGACTGAATGCTGTATCATATATCTAGTTGTATATACTTTCACATTTCCTGTTCAAATGTATTGGAGATCTTCCCCCCTCAACAATCATACTATATCATAGCTTGGATCAACAGCTTGAGGATTTCAGGTTCAGGCAAGTGCTATCACTGCATAACGAAGTATGACTCTGAACATTATTTGGCATCCCTTTTTTTTTGACAAATGGACATTTTTCTGACACAAGTTACTGTTTGACCTGGAAGACCAGTACCATGATGGAGACCCATTCTCTGCCCTCTGATATACAGTGTGTTTCTCACACCCACTATGACTTGCTGACGCAGTGCCTCCTCATGTTCTCAGTGCCATTTAATTATATCCCCGCTACTAACACTGAGAAATAAGTAGTCAACCTCAAAACAGAGTGCCTAAGAGTGAGAACAGCTTTGTGGAATTGTTCCATCCAGTGTAGTTGAATTACCTACAGTTGAATAAAGTTTTTCTTGGAATAGTAAATTAGCATTGCAGAAAACATTTCAGGCCCATTTTAAGCTGGGATGATTTGAGCTTAATCACCTATATTGTTGTTAGGATTGCTCCAGACAGTTTTTATACAGGTAAACTACCAGTCTTCAAGAAATTCCTGTACATGATTTAGCATTTGGCAGAAATAATTTACAGGCAGTCACTGTGTTTTGAATGATAAAAAAGAGTAACACTGTGGGCCAGGACCCAAGCCATTCTGTCAATTAACTTTAGAGCCAGTGAATGCTCTTAGGAATATTTGTGTCTACAGTAATAAATTGCAGAAGAATATATGAATAGGCTGGACTAGAGTAGACTAGAATTTTTCAGTTGGAAAGGACCTCCAATGATCATGTAGTCTAACTGCTTGACCACTTCAAGGCTGACCAGAAGTTAAAGCATATTATAAAAAATATTGTCCAAGTGCTCTTAAACATTGACATGCTTGAGGCACTGAACACCTCTCTAGGATGTCTTTTCCATTGCTTAATTGCCCTCTCGGTAAACACATGTTTCCTAATATCAATCCTAAACCTCCCTTGGTGCAGCTTTGAACCATTTCCATGTGTCCTGTCTCTGGAAATCACCTCCTTCTCTACTTCCCCTGTTCAGGAAGCAGTAGAGAGCAACGAAGTCACTCCTGGGGAAGCAGAGCTATAAAGAGGAACAGCTGTTGAGGATTGAATGCTCACATAAAACCCTCCAAAATACATAGACTATGCTCATTTCATTGACTGAACATGCCTTTGCTGTGAGAACATGCTATACGCACTCTGAAAATACCTCTTTTGGGTTAGTTTAATTTGAACAGTTTGAACACCCCAAGACTGTTTCTCAGCATATACCAAAGTGTAGTATATTAGGTGGCTAGGGGCTCAAAAAGCACACTCCTGATTCAACCTCAAACAGGATGTAGGCACACCTTAATGCTATAAACTGCATACAAATAATAACCATTAGAAAAAGAGGAAAAAGGAAAAAAACCACAAAACATACCATTTCCTATATATGGAGAATACATTTGCAATTCTAACTTTTATATATTTCTAGTTATGATGCTAATCAAAAAATTTTTATTTCAGCTGGTCCCTTAAGAATACATAATGCTGCTTGACTTTCTGTTAGCAGGAAGATACTGCTGCAGAAATCATATCAGAAAAGCAAAGACTGTAGCCTTTACATAAAACTACTTTGTGATAGATGACCAAAAATCATATATCCAGGGTTTTTTTTTAAAAATAGTTATAATAATAATCTATCCTACAGTTAGTCAATTAAAAAATAACACTCTTGAGATGAAAATCAGTGCTTAAACTAACCTACCAGTGGAAACTATGCAGTATAAAATCAAACCAAACTATCAGATCAAACAAACTTTGTAGTAAAAGGTCATTGCAAAATGGCTGTTTTGATGGGTTTACAAATGGAACAGTAGAAATACTGTAGAATATAATCTGCAAAATAAGACACAAGTAGGTTCCATAAGGAAAATAAAAATTAAAAAAAAAAAAGCCCAATTACACTGAAATAAGACAAGGTGTTTTGCCAAAAACATCAGGCCATATTAATTTGTATAGGCAAAAAAAGGACAACCAGAAAAGTTCATATAAGGAACTTTTTCAGGTCCCAAAGACTTTAGTTATTAAGCTGGGTAGTAGAAAACTGTTACTGAGTTTTAGTAGACTTAGTGGTTTTCTAAATGCATAACTCATACAGACAGTGTTAAGAACTTGCATGCAAATTAAGAAAATAAGATATGATATGCTACTGTAGTAGAATTTGTGCAAAAGGCATCATTGCCTTCTAAACTTTGAAAGTCTAGATTTATTTTGGTTTTATAGTAATTAAATATTGAAGTTACAAGCTTAAACTTGAATGCATTAAAGACTCTTGGTTTCCGCCTCTTGAAATACTTTTTGAAGCTACCTGTTCTTTCACTAGAGACAAAGTCATAGATATTGCTCTGAAAATATATTTGCCTCTGATCTTTCTTTCCTTACTTCAGATGGATTAACTGTATTCATATGAATTAATTCCTGGAATTTCTAATTCTTCTCCAAATCTCTTTGAGCAGTTGCTAGAAATAAGCATTAGTTTTATCCAGTTATTCCACCTTTTATATGTGATCCCTTGCTATTGCACATATAAAATACAAAAAGGCTGCCTTCCTGGTGGTAGAGTGGGTGATTCTTCCTCAGTTTGCTTCTGCAGTAGGAAAGAACATTGTACTTTAGGGAACAGGGCGTTTTGCTTGTTTTTTCATTTTACAATGTTTACACCTTTGCTCACTCCAACTACAACACTAAATCCATGTTATAATTTTTCTTCTAATGTTTGTATTTCTCTCTATCTGAAAAGTCTAGAAGGTGACAAAAGCAGGCTATGCTAGATATTATGGATTAAACACCACATAAAAAGAAAGGATGACTGAATGCCTTTTTCCTATCAAATTATTAGACAGTTTAAGATAGAAAACCCCCTAGGTATTATTATTAAATATAGATGTCTTCTGTCATTCCATCATATCTGAACTAATTTCTCAGCTGTAGACTTAGCATAATTTTTGCTGCATTGTTTTTCAGACATTTTGTTCTTACCCATCTTGTAGCAATATGACAAGGGGGAATAGGTTTAAAATTAAACAGGGGAAGTTATTGTTAGATATAAGGAAGAAGTTCTTTACTGTGAGGGTGGTGAGGCACTGGCACAGGTTGCCTAAAGAAATAGCAAATACTCCATCCTTGGCAGTGTTCAAGGCCAGGCTGGACAGAGCCTTGGGTGACAGGGCCTAGTGTGAGGCATTCCTGCCCATGGCAGGGGCTTGGATCCAGATGATCCAAGGTTGGTCCTTTCCAGCCCTAACCAGTCTATGATTTTTGATTCTACTTAAGCCATGTTGATGCTTTTAGAAATGGCAGCAAATAACATATGAAATACAGTTTCACATACATAAAACTGAAATAAATTCCAATTTCTCAGGGTTTGGTCTTGTGTAATTGACGTCTGATTCTTCCATGAAATCTTTAGCATTCATAAAAATCGTCAGAGGAAGGTCTTTGATGAAGCTGAAGAAGTTTTCTCTGCACTGATATTCTCTAGGAAGGCTCAGTGGGACAAAACTATCATACAGAGTTGTATGCCCTTACTGAGAGATGTGATGGTCAAGTTTTCATAATTTCCTTTTCTTACCAGCTCTCTTCAATCTTTCTTTTCTATTCATTTGGCTGATTTTAAAGTTTAGGAGCTATTTACTTGTATCAGATGTAACAACAGAGCTCTCGTGTCCAAAACTATATTGTGATATGCATGATTATAGCAGAAAAAATTAATTACTGCTTATTTAAACTCTTTCCTTTTGTCATCTGTTCCCCTAAACATTTGGGCAATGAAATATTAATTGCTTTATAATTTCTGTCAAGAATTCACAGATTACCCCAAGCTGTCAGTATTTTAAAAGCAACATCTGACAGGTGATAAACTTTAAGTCTTATATGGTTTATTTGAAATTCCATAGATTGGATTTTATTTTCCAAAGCAGTTTTATAGTCTATTACTAGATTGCATGACTGTTAAGTTTAGGAATTACTACTTGCAGCTGTTCTGCAGTTCTTCCTCAAAGTTAAGCAGTTCAGTAGGAAGCTGTCACATTATAATTAATCTAATAAGAAATAGAACAAGACTGTGGTTTGCTTCTGTGGTTTTGATGTTGGTTTCTTTAAGATTTTACATTGTTGCATCTTGATACTTATTTAGCAAATTCATGAAAGAAGTCCATTTATTGCATTTTAAATTATAAGTTACATTGCACACCTCAAGTGGAACTTGTGGAAGTGCTTGAGGAACCTGAAACTGCTTCCAAGAAATTTTAACATTTTAGAGTGTTCACAGACTTTGCTCTTAAAGAGAATGCAGTAGAAGCTTTGCTGGACAAAGCTAATAGCATAGCTCCCAAACAGATCTGTGAGCAAGAACTTGGAACAAAACAGAATATTTCCAATACAGTTTATCAGCATTTGTAGGAAAGAATCCTTATCCTTCAGAACTTTGTTAAAGGGTTATACCTCTTGGATAGAACAGAGTATTAGACTGTGCAGCCAATCATACCAATGTTTATGTCCTGATTGATCTCATTCCAACTACAAAGACAGCCTAAAATTAAGTTACAGTGATCCCTTACAAGTTTTGACACTCATAATGCACTGATACTCAGACTCACATCATATTTCACAATTTATTATAATACAAGAGCTATTTCCACAATACAGGGCAATAGAATGACCAGTACCTCGGGATACAGAAGTGCCAGGAAGTTTGTACTTCCAGAGGCATTCACATGCATGCATTAGTGTGAAAAAAGTTTTTAATTTCTTTTTTGTTCCAGTTCCTCCCTGATAAATTCTGGTCTAACAATTAGACAATCCATTCACTTATTACAAAACTGATTTAATCCCTGTAACTTTTCACCAAAGCAGAATTCTTTTGTCTTGAATACAAATCTCTTTTTTGTTCATTTGACATCTTCTGTTTGGGTGTGATAATTCGCGCTAACATGTTACAGTCATCCTAACTGGGAGACAACTGGAAATTAATGGGAGACATCAGGAAATTAATGACCCATGCAGCAGTTAACCTGGGTACCTCTGGGCCTGGGCCTTCAGGCTGTGTTGTGCAGTCCATAGCCCCTGTCTGCAGGAGAGCTTGGCCAGCACTTTGTGAAAGGAATTAGCTGGTAGGTCCCACACGATAAAGATGATTATGTGAGCTGCATGACCTTGCTTTTGTCTGAAAACACAGCTAGAAGTTCTTATATGAGCATCCTGTCTGACAGTAGAAGTGATGAACAGATTTGTTTTCTTATAAGTAAATCAAATATTATCAAAATGAAGAAACTCTTTCTAAGGATGGAGTCTGCATAGTGTGCTGTGCCCTGATAGCAAGACTGCTCAGTGTTGCATAACTCAGGGTTCCAGTATCAAAGGGATGTAAAATTATCTATATTATTCTCTCTTTACCATGTTTGCTCAAAAACCTACCAGTTTAAATGATACTTTACAGAGCCAAAATGCTTTCCTATCAGGATCATAAGGAACAAGCACCTTCTGGTCCAAAACACCCTACTATTCCACAAGAATCACAAGATGCAGGGAACTTGAAAGGCTTCTTTGCAGCTGGCTACATAAAAAAATTTCAGTACAGCTCCTGCAGGCATCCAGGGATGTTGTCTCAATATTTCTGCTGCTTGTTTTACAAACAATAACTTGTTTGTTCAATATATGTCAGTGGAAAGTCTAGATAAAAAAAATATATTAAATATACCTTTATGGTTTTTGCACTGTAGTTTGCATTTTGTTTATGTTGTGTTTATGGATTAATTTAATATTAAGAAACAATAAGAGACAGGTTACTTTGTGAGGTTTACTGTACTTAATTTCTCATAATACTGAGTGATTATATTCAGAAAGTTATTGATATTTCCCTTCACACTTCTGTCCACAACCATTTCTACAAGCTCTATATTTATTGCACTTAACACAAGGGAAAAGGATCATGCAGGGGCATAGGCTTTTGCCTAGTCATGCTGACAAGCATGTCCTATTTACATCACATTGGAAACTTGAAAGAAGATGATGTATCAGAACCACAACTTTTAAAAGTGATAACTTTTCAACAACTCCTGAACAGAACAATGGCCACAAGTTTTTTCCTGCCAGCTCAGCTATATGGTCCATAATTTCCTGTGTGAACCCAAATATAGGGGTTGCAAAGATTCCAGATTATTGGAATTTAAAAAAAAAAAAAAAAACATGATGCTGGTTTGAGAGGGAGAAAGAATGTGTGCTTTTGGTCTAACCTGGAATTATTTCAATTAGAAGTAAGTAACATAGAATGAGTAAAGGAAATTCCCCACCCTTAAACTTCTGACTTCACATTTTATAGGCTCACTTTTACAGTCACATTCTTCAGAACATCAATAGTCACATCTTTGTCTTTTTCTCTCTGTTTTTTTAGATTACTTCCATTTCCCTCTAAAACTCAAGTTTCCAGGATAACCTCCTACTTTTCTTTCAAGTCTCTTCACTTAGAAACAGAGGTTATTAGCTGGTAGTTCTTATAAGTCCTGATAAGGACAGGAAGATCATCTTCAGATAATTACTTTATTTTCATTATCCACACAGTCCAAACAAACAAAAAACAAACAAATATATATACATCACATTCTCAAAATGTCTCACTGAAACATGATTTAGGCAGAAGCAAAGCATTCTGTTCACAAATTTTAGGCTATTTCCCAAGCACAGTGAAAAGGCTAGTTTGATAGGATTATGTTTTCAACAGCACTGGCAATCAAGCTACTCAGAAAGGCTTTAAGTCTGTCAAAACCTACTTATTTTAAAATATTGCGTCCAGTCTTCTATGCATGTGTTTCTGTGTGTTTTCAATTAAAGATGATGTGTTGGTTCCTACTATAGTTCTTACTATGCATATAGAATACAAAGTAATTCACATTCTAATTTTAAGCAACTGAAAATTAAGAACATATTAAACATTAAATATGCAGCATTTCAAAACTGTCATTTAGAAAGTCTATAATGAACACAAGAGCTTCAGAATATTGAGTCTAAACTGAATTTAATCTACAAGAAATATTTTCATAAGGCAGAAATCATTCTTACATGGAAATAACACAGGCAGAAAGAGCAGAGGTCCACTACAGAAGCAGTACTGAACCACAGGAGTAAACGGACATCTGGTCCCACCATATAAATTCATCACTGTTACAAGAAACTTTTTATTTGTTTTTTCATTTTTTTTTATTTTTTTTTTTTCCCCCAAGGAATTTTTCCCCAGGAACAAGGTCAGGAGACTGCTTTATCTATTTCTCTAGGAAAACTTTACAACATTATCAGAAATGCATGGAATAGCTAACAGTCTTAGGAAAAAAGTCACTGTCACATTTCCAGATCAGTGATTTCAACAGCCAGATCCTGCAAAGCCTGAGCATACAATGTTGCATATAAGTAAGGATTTACATACAAAGGACTTTACAAATTATCATAATTTCAGTTTTCAAATTTTCTATCACAATCCATTCCACACAATCAGTTATAAAGTCTAATTATTAAAATTATAATTGTTTTAAGCTAAATTGATGATTAAAAAAATTGCACTGAAAAAAATTGTGCTTTTAATGTTTCAGCAAAAAAGTAAGTCTGAGTTATTTCAATAGTTGCTCCTTGGAATCTAGAAGGAATTTCCTCTCTTTTCATTTAATGATTGAGAGAAATATAATCAAAGTTATTCAAGTGACAAATTATAAGGATCTTCATTGCTAGCACAGGTTGTACATTTTCCAAAGACTTAATTATTTCTTATTTGTTAAAGCATTTTCTTTTTTTGCTTACTGTGGAATTCTTAAACATGCTTTTGAACACAGATTTGAAAGTGTCAGACAGTCACAGAAGCTCCATTCATAGCCTTGGCATTTTTTTTCAGACAGTCTAGGCTACACCCTCCCAACACATCCTTCTCCATCATTCCAACAAGGCAAAGTAGCCTCAGCTTAGTTTTCATTGCTATATATTTCGCTGAAACTCTTGTCCCAAGACTAGAACACTGAATAAAGTTAACTGCTTTGGCTTCCAGCAGTGCTCTATTGTATATTTGGCAAGGGCAAAATATAAGCACTAACTGAAGTCTTCCTTAACACATTACTTGAGAAAGAAAAGGAAGCACAACCCCATTTTTCCATTCAAGTGTTCCTCAGTTCCACCTGGGCATTCAGTGTACTGTTCTTGCCCAGCTGCTGTGGAAACAGCTGAGCAGCAGTTTGGACTCAGAAGCAGTACATCATTTCATAATGTGCTTTACCAGCTCAGATTGGCGCAACTTCAGAAATTCTGAGCAGTTCATTTTAATTCTCTTCACATGTTAATTTTCAACAAATGCAAGACTATGTTTTGTATTACCCATGTTTTGACACAGTAAGTTTCCTTCCCTCCAGTATAGAATCAGCTGGCTGGGAAAGACCTTTAAGATTATCAAGTCCAACCATTACCCCAGGACTGCCAAGTCCACCACTAAACCATGTCACTGGGCCATTTCTACATGGTTTTTGAACACTTCCAGGGATAGCAACTCCATCACTTCCCTGGGCAGCCTGTCCAATGCCTGACTACGCTTCCAGTGAAGATTTTTTTCCTAATATCCACTCTAAACCTCCCCTGGCACAGGAACTCTTGTCCTAGTAACAGTTTAATATGCATTCCTAGCAACTTCTCAAAATGTTAGTTATACCACACCTGAAAAACAGACCCATGTTCTAAACTGGTCACAGTCATTGTAAATCAGTAAAATTTTATTTCACATTGGCTGAGAGCTCAATGAAAAAATGAACTTCCAGAAAAATTATTCTCAAAGAATGTGCCACTGGGTATTCCACATAGGTGTGAGCTTCATTAAAATGAGTAATGGCTCAACTAGAATTACTTGTTGTTCATAACATAGGAAAATTCTTCTTACAAAAGAACCAAGCTGTTAAAGTGTGCCACCAAGGAAAACTTTCCATTCTAGAATAGTGATTTTTCAGTATAGCTGCAGATGAAGACACAAATGTAAAATTAAAGAGGGCTTGTGTAAGCGGCGAGGAGAAGCAGACAGGCCAACCCAATATGGGTGATAAGCAACTTCTAATTTATTTGTGACGCAGTTCACACATATATAGGAGTGGTATTCAGCCACTCCTTCTTGGCATAACAGTATTGGTTAGCCCCCACAGCTTCCTCCACATTCTCCTCCCAGGTCCGGTCACTGTCCACCTGTGGGGGCCACCCCCTGCCTTGCTTGCACAGTCCTCCAGAACTCTATGGTTCTGCTCTTAGAGTCATTCTGCAACAATTCCCCCCTTTTTCTTTGTGCAAGCAAGGCATTATGGGTTATTCTGTTCACCTGTTTTATCACACAACTATAAACAAGTCTAATAGCTACGATGATTAACCTAACAATGATACATAAGTGCAATACTTCAAACAGCAGTGTTTGACTCAACCTGTAATGCCCGGTGAAGACAACCATCTAGTTATTCTTAGGATATTGCTCATTTACTATTGCTGGGTAAGCTGAGCCAGGGTTCTCAGCTGTGCGTGCATCGAATTAGCATAATCAGAGAGACTCATACAACACATTCCATCAAACTCTTCACATCCATGTCCCTGTTCCAACAACAAAAGGTTCTGCAGTGTTGCACGTCTTACAGAGTCAACATTAAAACAAATCAGGAATTGCCTTTGATGTAGAATTGTCTGCTTAGCAACTCAGCAACCCAGTCTGCTTAGTTGAGCCAAGGCCCCGGCTGAAGCACTTACAGTGATTTGGCATATTATGATTGGATACATGTTTTGAAGACCCTTAGTGACTAACATATAATTGGTTAAACACAGGTGTGAGAACTCAACCTTGAAAGCTTGCCAACAGTCCACAGTTCTCATTAACTTGGTGAATTCCAGCCTCTTATCTTGCTTGCTTAAGCTTCTTCAGGCCTCTCATGGCCTTGCTGTATCTTTCAGGACTATTCAAAGTTTATGTACCAATTATGCATTCTCCTGTGAGAACACTGTCTCCACATCTCCCCCCTTTTGTTTTATCCAGTAACAAGTCGCTACTACAGCAAGGCACACACACGTTTACATTAGCAGAGTAACTATTACAGGGTGCAGCAGCATGTTGAAGATGCTGATGGCAGTGAAGGACTAGCCAAAGAAATTTCTTACCAGTGGAATTCTCTCCCCCTCTTAATTTGTTCCATCACCTGCTTTATAACACTACCATTGTATTAAAATTTTTCTAGCTTTTGCCTTAGCATTTTCTAGCAGCTACTGCAAATTTCCATACTCTTAACATCTCTTTTACAAGTGACAAATCTATACAATACAAGGTGCAGTTTCTTATTAGCAACTAGCTAGTAAATACACAAAATCACAACCTCTAATAATAGCTACTTTACAAGCACACATATTCAGGATGTTACTTTTCAGTTGCCCCCAAGTGATGTTTTGCAGTTATTTGTTCTTTCTCTTCCTCCATCTCATTCTGCTTGGGGTAATCACGGTCAGCTCCTGTAGCTGAGGCATCACGTTTATCCATTCGTCTGTCCAGCTCATGGCAAGGCTTCACAAACTTTGCACAGTCGCCATGGACCTGTAGGCAGGAGGGCACAAATATACCCCCTCCCCCAGGTTATCAGTTCTTCAGAAGTAGACAGGTTAGACAGGTTAAAGTTAAATGTAACATCATTATTCTCTCTCTCCCCCATTTTTTTTTTTTTTTTTTTTTTTTTTTTTTTTTTGAGTCCCTGCAAAAGCCATCATTACTTCCACTACAGTCCCACGTACAGAACGTGGCACAAGGACCCTGTGGAGGCTAACAGCAAACCAGCTCCGAGAAGCATCACTGCAGTGCGAGGTGGCAGGCTCAACCTTAGCGGGCGTCCCCGCAGAGGCTCTGCCTCCCCCACATTGTATGAGGCTTGGGCTTTTATACTGACCAAAATGCACACTCATTCCGACACAGGTGGCCAGCCTGTGCTGGAAGAAGTGGCCAGCAGTATCTACAGAGGTCTCCAAGGGTTGACAGAAACCTGGACATACTTATATTTACCAACTTCTAGTACATGAGTATCACAGAGAGACTGTATGGGCTCTCCCTGTCAATTGCAAGAAAAAATCATAACGTATACAGCTTGAGTATAAGAGAATTTTAACACATACGTGGTCACCGTTTGCCAGGCCTCCTTAACTATTTTGAGATCAAGAGCTTCCCACTCTTTAGCCCCCTGCTGTGTAGTAAACACAGGATATGCAGAAATGCCCATTGCAGAAAATTCCCCACTAATGATCACATCTTTGGTTACCCATTGTTACAACTGAGCGTCTCCAGGGCCAGTAAGTCTGAGCAGACCGACCCGGGAGACGAAGAGTCAGGGTCTGGAAGCAGAGGATATAAATCTGGCTCGGATTCAGGGGATTCGGGGGCTGATCGTGCGCCGAACTCGGGGTCTCCGTTGCTCGCAGCTGTGTCTTTCTTATCAGATGTATCTCGTTCGGTATGTGGCCATCTGCAGACCTGGCTCCTCCGTGACTGAGTTAAAAGTTTTTTCACTCTAGGGCGTAGTGGGTTGGAGAGGCTCGCGGTTCCTTTAAATCTCCCGCTAGCGCATGATCCCTATTTTTTACTGCGTGCTTCACAGTGGCGCCGCAATCGATCCGGCGCCGAGGCACCGCCCTCTTTCTTTCGGATTTCTCGACATTTATCATGCGTATCCCTTCTAATATACTTTCTCTGTCCTTTTCAAAGTCCCTACTTTCGGAACTGGGGTGGTGGGGGAGCAGGGGGTTACACCTCCTCCGCAGCACCTTCTGATGAAGGGGGAGAAAAGGAAGGGGGGGGTGGGAAACCCTGTGCTCCCGCGAGGGGGGGGGGAACGAGTTGTAATCTTCCCCCGGTTTCAACCGACCGGGGACGTCTGTTCCTAGTTTCTCCGTTGCTACCGCGGCAGTTTTCTTTTCTGCCTTGTATCTTTTTATACAGTTCATTACTTCCCTCCTTGGTTTACCGAGTTTCTTTGCCTTTTTATAATCGTTAAGCACAGAGTCAAATAGTTCATCACCAAACTTTTGCCACTCACTCTTCTCAAATATTGTATTAGGATCTGCAAAAAAAATCTCTTAGCCTTCCCTACAGGCAGTAGACCTGCTAGCTGCTTTAGAGTCTCAGGCTCAATTCCCCGCTTTTATAAAAAGCACTGTAAAAAGTTCAGGGCTGAGTTCCCCGCTTTATAAAAAGCACTGTAAAAGTTCAAGGCTCAGTTCCCCGCTTTTATAAAAAGCACTGTAATAAGTCCAGGGCTACCTCTCGGTCCATTTTCATGGCCAGCCTTTTCCGGATCGTCTTCTTCTGGGTCGTCCTGTAATCTCGGTCTCCGGATCGGCCTCCCGACGCAGCAGTGTCTGGTATACCCCAGCGGCGGACTTTTTCGGCTAGTCGCAGCACCCGGGTCCGTCACGCCACCGCAGCAGCATTGCCCGCGCTGCCCGGCCGCTGCCGCCGGCGCCGCTCTCTCGCCGTTCCGGGTCCCCGTCGACCGGGGCCCTGTATCCCGGGTCCCCGCTAGTCGGGGCCCTGTATCCCGGGTCCCCGTCGACCGGGGCCCTGTATCCGGGTCCCCGTTAAACCGGGGCCCTGTATCCTGGGTCCCCGTTAAACTGGGTCTCTGTATCCCGGGTCCCCGTTAAACCGGGTCCCTGTATCCCGGGTCCGCGTCGGCCGGGGCCCTTTATCCGGGTCCCCGTCGACCGGGGCCCTGTATCCCGGGTCCCCGCTAGTCGGGGCCCTGTATCCCGGGTCCCCGTCAGCCGGGGCCCTTTATCCGGGTCCCCGTCGACCGGGGCCCTGTATCCCGGGTCCCCGCTAGTCGGGGCCCTATATCCTGGGTCCCCGCTAGTCGGGGCCCTATATCCCGGGTCCCCGTCGGCCGGGGCCCTTTATCCGGGTCCCCGTCGACCGGGGCCCTGTATCCCGGGTCCCCGCTAGTCGGGGCCCTATATCCTGGGTCCCCGCTAGTCGGAGCCCTATAATCCGGGTCCCCAGCGACCAGGGCCCTGTAATCCGCGTCCCTGTTCGGGCGCCATTTGTAAGCGGCGAGGAGAAGCAGACAGGCCAACCCAATATGGATGATAAGCAACTTCTAATTTATTTGTGACGCAGTTCACACATATATAGGAGTGGTATTCAGCCACTCCTTCTTGGCATAACAGTATTGGTTAGCCCCCACAGCTTCCTCCACATTCTCCTCCCAGGTCCGGTCACTGTCCACCTGTGGTGGCCACCCCCTGCCTTGCTTGCACAGTCCTCCAGAACTCTATGGTTCTGCTCTTAGAGTCATTCTGCAACAGGCTTGCACTGCCTGTAATATGAACAGTTTCAAGTAAAAAAAAATAAGGATTTATAACATAAGAACATGGAATACAGATTATATGAAAAGGATGATTTTCTTTAGTAGTCTGACATTAGAATTCTATTTCAGTGGTATTCCTCTCCACAACTGCAGAGCTAGAATAGAAGCCACACATCTCTAAATACTATTTTGCCAGCAGAAAAAGAAGGCGATAGAAAGGGACTGCGCCTCATCTCCCACAGTTGCACTACTCTGCTGGTGATAGGACAGCATGTCTGCAAGCTCCACCATTCAGACCAGAGATGCATTTCATCTTTGTACCTCCTTTGGTGACTGCAATATTCACAGCAATTATGCAAAGACAGAACTATTAATGTTCTTGACCGCCTGCTTTTGGCCTTATCTATCTGATTCTGAGCCAGTCTTTTGGCTAGCATTCAATAAATAAAAACCTATAAAATACAGTCTACCAAGTTCCATTCACAGTCACAGTCAGTGATCTAATTCTTTCCAAAACACTTGTTAATTTTACCCATAGTTAAAGACAAGAGTTGTCATGGGGACATCATAGAAGATTTGTTCAAGTCAGTTTCACAAGTCATTAACTATCAGGTGAAATCCTCATTTCCTTAAATTTAAGCCATTAAATCATACCACTGACAGTTGGAGAAGATTACAAAAATAACATCTCCAAAGAACATGCACATTCTTACATTTTCATTAATTTACATCTTTGCACTTAAACCTCCCAAACTAAGGAGAAGCCAGAATATGAGGGAAGGTGGAGCTATAACTTCTTCCTCTGCAAGAGAAGCTTTAGCTGAGAAAGCACAGCATTTAAATCTACTTTATTTTAATATGAACAATACCCTTTCCTTGCCCTCAAGGCTTACATGCACAAATCCAATACATGAATTATGTATGTTCCATAACCAATGGGGACAAAAAAAGTAAAAAAACCCACAACTGTGAGAAAATGAGAACTCTTTTTTTATTGAATATTATATGAATTGTTTCAAGTTTCCGTGATATTAAAGCATCAATAGAAGCTGAAGATTTTTGAAAGTTTTGTTCACCTATTCTTCATAAGGTACAAAACATTGAGAAAAAGACACACAATTTCTCCAAGAGGAATTACGACCCTTTCATCAGCAATTATTACAGGTACTTCAGACTGTGTCTTTATAGACGTGAAAGGGACATATGAGGCAGTTTCCATGCATGTACACTGAGAATTTAGTCAGTTTTTCAGTGTATTGCAACCAGTTCAAATAACCCACTATTTTCTTTTCTTGAAAGAAAATCTTTTATCTTCCTGCTCTCTGTAGGTACACAGAACAAAAGAGACAGCCACTTGTTTTGGGCGGTGGGGTTTTTGTGCTATTGAGGAGGAAATGGGCAGCTCATCAATCTAGAAAATTAGGGAAGGAAACATTCTGATAGATGTAGAAGAAATTCAAGAAGCAAGCAACAAGGCTGGCTGGGGAGAATGGAAATGTTGATGATGACATCTCAGGAACCATTAGGCAGACAGAAAGACAGGAAAATAGTGCTCAGTAGATCACAAAATTATTCAGAAGAATTTCAACCCGAAATATTAAACACATGAGAGAGATTTAAGGCAATACTAAGTAGAGTTTAGAGCCAGCAGAAAGGAAGAAAAGAAATGTAGTGAGCTTAGTGAGAATGGAAACCACATTATCACCCTGAAACCACTGCTGTTTTTAAACAGTGGCAAAACGGGGCCCAGAGGTGAGTGGGCTTTGGTTCGTTGACCTTGAGGTGCCATCAGCATGAGTAATTACGAAGCAAGTAAGGAAAGAAAACAGGGTATTTAGCAAGAACAATAGGAAGGGCAGATGTGTACACTTCATAGGCATCTAGTGAAATGCCAAGACAATATATGTGTTAAAACTGTTGTTGAAGTAACAGCAGCCATTTCTTGAAGGACACTGGTTTAGGTGCAGTCTAGTTAACTATTTCAGCAGCTGTACTCAACTACTTACCAGGTAAAAGCACATATTATTGTGGAAGATCTTTAAAAAGATTTTGGGTCTCATCAGATTAGAGAAATTCTCCTAGAGATAAAAAAATAATTTCCTACATTATTATGGGTAGTTCATAAGATTTTACTAGAAAGTCTGTGCAGGAGAATCCTCCCATTTGGCAATGTTACATCTTCTGTAAGGCACAGCTAAGTTTAAATCAATTGTATTCATAGAGGACAGCAGTAAATGCTTCCTTCAGCCAGGTTTATTCGTATTTAGCTTCCAAGTTTGCATTTTTGCACGATTACTTGTTCATACAGGTAGGCTTTAGCAGCTTTTGAAAAACATTGGAACTCTTCAAATTACTGAAGATAGAAGACCAAAGGTGAGTGACAAGATGACACATATGAAAGAAAATTATCAACAAGCAAAAGAATATTTGACATTCCAAAAGCCTGGAATTATCTTTGAATATAAAGACTCACCATATACTACTATCTATGCAAATTTCACTTTCTCCTTTTTTAGTGTCTCAAAAATATTAAAGCAGACCTATAAATCAACCTCAAGACCATTACTTAAACAAGAGGATACAAAGTTAGCATTTGGGCAATGTAGCATCGCATTCACCCATACGTTCACAGGGCTTTTTTTTTGTTTAAGACTTTTTTCCTAAGCCTCATTTAAATATTCTATCATTTAGATCCTAAAGTGATTGAAGTTGTAGATGATTTCTAAAAAAAACCCAAAAGTCAGTGCAATGTAACCCTTAGTAATTCTGCTGTGCTTTATGTTATAAAAGTGACTGTGCTTACTCAGAGGAGAGAAGTGTAGGCTAAGAAATTAAGAGAAAATGGGTTAAAAATAAAGTATGTGTAACTGCACCTTCTCAGTTACTTCTTTTTGAAGGCACTCCACCTCAGAGAAGATAAAATTTAGCACTGAGTCATCTCATATAATTTTGTTTCAGAACATCTCACTATTTAAAAGGGGAAGTAGTGGTTTTGATACCAGGAACTAAAAATTACTTTGTAGAAAATATATTATTTTACCTGCTAAAAAAACTTGCATAGTCAGCTATGAAAGATTAAATTCATTACAAATAAGAAAAGTATAATACATCAGAAGTATGAGTGAAAACTTTCTTCTTATCATTCAGGCAGGTTACTAAGAGCTTCCACTTCCAACTTTGGGGATTCTTTGTATATTAAATTGTTGTTATGGAAAAATGTGTAGATTGGTATTCATTTGCTAAAACAAAGACTGATGATCTACTAAGACACTATTGAGATAGTGCATTATTACCAACATTCATCAAATTTTACTCAATAAAATTATAAACAAGAAGTCACATTAAAAACAAGAAAGAAGTCAAACCTTAAGAATAGTTTCTGATTAAAATAAAGGTAAATAATACTAAAGATACCAAAAATGTATATAAATAAAAATGTTACTTATTAAAACATAAACTATATAGAAAACAGCAAATATACTTCCTTAAGCTATTATAATATCTGGTCGAGTATATTTATGACTGTTGTCATAATGTGATTAATTTTGTTTATGCCAAGAAACACGCACAAAATGGATGAGAGCAGCAGACTTATGATCAAGCAAAGAGAAAGTATGGAGACAACTGCAACAGTGCAGCCTTCAAATACTATTTACTCTAGTTACAAATTCATATCTTCATAGTGCTATTTGACTATAAATTTCAATTTTATGATTATTTTATGTATTTATGATATGCAAAAAAGCTTGTGTTTGTTTATGATCTTCGTTTAAGAATTATGCAGCCACGGAATGGAAGAAATGCAATTTGCAGGATCCCATTTTTCTTTAACCCTTGAAGAACTGCCATGATCAGTAGTAAAAAAACCCAAAATGCTATTGCACAACTGTTGGTTACATTGGTTAGCTCAATGCATGGGCAGAATTTTGAAAAAGAAAAAAAAATTTTTAAAGATGGGTCTTTAAACCTTACTTATGTAGGTTACAGCTGGAACCAGTGCCTTTTTTTTTTTTTTTTAATTCTTCATAATAGTAGTATACAACTACAGTGAACAAATAAATTATCAGCTATAAAATATTTTTTTATATGTACTGTGATTTGTTGTATCTAGCATGTCATTTATACGTCCTCATCTCCAAATAATGATGAAATTATTAAAGCAGCTAACATGTTCTGATATGGTAATTGTATTTATGGTACCTGCAATTGAACAGCAAGCCAGGACTATCTGCAATTGAATAGCAAGCCAGTACTATCATCCTGCCTTTACAAATGAACTGGCACATGTATCTCCAAACAGAAGTTCTGAGCTAAATGATTTGTGAATTATCATAGGATATTTTTTGTCAGATAATACTTAACATTGCATCCTAATTGACTGCTGACCACCAGTCATTCTTTTCTAGGACTCGGAATTTAGATGGTTACATGGAGCTCATACAATGTCCCTTGCCTTTTTTTCTTTTTTTCATGACCTATTAATTAACAGCAATAACACATTATAAATCCCAAGGTACTAAATTCCCCATGTGATTTTATGAAAACTTGTGAAGCATCTTTTACAGAATGTTGTTATAACAAACAGAGAGCACTGAAGAGAGATTTAGTTAAGAATAAAAATCTTATTACACTTGAATGAAACTTTTGTCACACATGGGCACTATATCAGTTAAATATGTTGCTTTCTTTTTGCCGAGCAAAACACAGTTCTCCAAAAGGCACTAGTTCATCTATTGATGATAAAACATAACAACAGCAGTCAGGGTTGGTTAACTCTGGGAAGAAGACTAAATTATGCCTGGAATACACATCAAAACTCACACATCTGCCACATTGAAAGCAGAACTTCAATGGAAACTTATATTGGCTGTTTCAGTTCCTCTGCTTTCTCAGAGGCAGAAAGAGTATTTCTGTGACAGACCTCCTTGGCAGTGAACTAAGGATGCCACAGATCTTGCCCTGAAAATAGCCAGCCACCCCCATTTTTTCAGAGACACACACTCAGTGATCCCAATGAACTTCCCAGTTAAACAGAAAAATATCTTGATATCATCCTAATCCCTAACGGTGTTCAAGTCCAGGTTTGATGGGACTTTGAGCAACTTGGTCTAGTGGAAGGTGTCCTTGTCCATGGCAGTGGGGGTTAGAACTAGATGGTCTTTAAGGTCCCATCCAATCCAAACCATTCTACTACTCTATGATTCATAGAGCAGTACCATCACCTAGAGAGCTTATTTTATTACAGAAATATTGGGTGTCAACGTTTCAAAATATATTTTTGTTAGTAACTTCTTCATGAAGAAAGTTTAAAAAGTTCCTATTCAGACAGAAATGATTCTGAAGTTTCCAGGAACAGAAACCTGAGAGCAGTTCTTCACAAATTTGAAGCTTATTGGAAACAACTATAAAAATTCCCATTTACAGCAATAAAAAAAAAATTACGCATGAGTAATAGTGTACACTTTACTCATAAGCAGCATTGGAAATTCAAGGTTTTAGCCAAGAAATATCATTATGATATTATCTGAGAGTCTAGCACAGATGTTAATTATTTGTTGATGCTAAACTTAGATGAGAAATTGAAACTTTATGTATAACATTATCATATGCTCACCTAATTGGCAAAATCCTGTTTACCTTCTAGCTATGTATATTGCTTTTACATAATATTTTATTACTGTAATAAAATAACATTCAAATATGCCTTTAGAAGGACACTATAATAAAAATCCTTTAATAGCATACTAAAATCTAAATGCCTAAATCTAAACCAATAACCTTAAATATTTATTGCAGTTAACATATCACTATTTCATACACTTTTCTATAATGTATGCAACATACTTTGGATGAAAATTATATTGTTTCATGTCTACTTCTGTTTACGATAAATTTCACTGCAGGCAAGTTTTCTTTGAGTGGGACAGTACTACTTACAAGACCTATTATTACAGTCGGTTAATTTGAGAGAAGCTAAATAATAGCTTTGTTCAAAATCAATGATTAAATTATCAAAAGATTGTGAATTTGGTTAATATTTACCAAATGTTTTTTACCAGAAAAAAAGTTTCCCAAGATTGGAATGTCTTTCTTCCATATGAGAGTTTGGTACCTGTATAGAAGGTAGAAAATCTCTATTAATTTTTCGCTTCTTTGTGAGTATGTGAACACATGGTCTGCACCTCTAATGAGTGCAACAGTCATAGTACAGTAACAACAACCTTTATAGTCCACTATTTTTCAGCACATTACCTTCTTTATGAATAATTAGATGCTCCCTTAAGGAAAGCCTAAAACCAATTTTATCCGCTTGCATTTACCATCAACCAGACTACAGGATCCTTGTTTCTCCCATTCATTTTGCCCAAATTATTTGATTAATGGAAAAATACTTGCCAGAGGAAAGAACAAGAGAAAGTCAAGGCAGAATTCTTATTGATTCACTGTTGACTTCTCTGCCACCTGAGTAAAGAAAACCATGAATACGGAACTAGTTTCATCCTATAAAGTGTGCTTGACTTAACAGTTCCACCTCAAGGTATTCAAAGTAATTTTTAAATACTAAAGTTTTTAAAAGCCCAAGACATTTACTAATGACCTTTCAAATTACTTAGTAATTTAATTCTGCCTTAAAATCTGTTAATATCTTCTTGTTATTTATATAAAATTGGAATGTTATGACTTTCTTCTGATTCATTTTTAAGAAAACAGAGCGTTTAGTGCTGGAACAATGCAAGCTGATGCAGTGACCTTACTGCTCAGCCTTTTCATCCAGAAACATAAATGTCATTTCAGACTTCACTCATCCACACAGAGAGTTCATGCTCCAGGTGTTTCATACAATCTGATGGCAGGATGTCTCATACAGGCAACATGGGGAGAAAGGCTGTATCTGCTGATGAGAGGCACATGGGTCTCATCAGGGAAAATAGCAGAAACCTGCAGGAAGAGGTTCACAGCATTCCAAGATCAGTGTGTAAAACCTTTCAGGAATAATAGCTCTCTTAGGGTTCTCATTTTATTTCACTGAGTATGAGGACAGTTTATATAATCAGTTTATTGTAGACATTTTGAAGAAGAGGAAAGAAAGAACCATTTGGGAAAATGGTTTCTAGTCTCTTCTTCAGGCCTGAATTTCTTTTAGCCTAACAGGTAGGATATATACTTGAGTACTCGTTTAAGTACACTGGGCCACCTTTCATTGACAAATAGTGCTTTCCTTTGAAAGGGTATTCAGCTTTCACATATAGGCAAGGCTTTTGCTTTGCTTTAAACTATTGAAAAGAATACTTTTCAGTTTCAATAAGCAAGTCATTCAGTTCCTTGCAAGTGTCTATCAGACTAAGCTATTGACAAGGATATCTTCCAGATCCAAGCTGCTGCTAAAAGATGAGGGGCGTCACATCTCTCAAGTACAAAAAATAGCCTGTTTCCTTTTGTTGCTTTATGCTCATTTAACCATAAATTGCACAGCAGTAATTTGTACTCAAGTACTGTGTGTGTTGTGTGTAAACCACTGCATGGAACAGAGTTCTCACTGAAGTGCTGGTGGACGGCATGCCTGTGGACAGGCAGAAAGGTGATTAACACCTTCAGAAAAGAAAATTCTGGGATTATAAGGGATTATCAAAATTTTACCCTATATTTTTTTTTGCTTCCAAATCCATTGAATTTTATTGAATTTATGAATTCTTACACCATTTAGGGGGATGTTTCAGTTGATGTTTGCTCTCAGTGTCATTCAGATTGATTCAGCAATACAGAGTAACACTATTACAAGCTTTAACTGTTTCTGTTCCTCTCTGCTTGCACATGAGAGACAGACATAGATATTTTCTGTTAGCAAACTGAAGGGTAGCTTAAAAAGCCAACAACTTCTATAAAAAGAGCTCTATTTCATAGCTTGGATACTTTATGAAGTCTTTCTTGTACAATATATTTACTATGTTGTCAAAAATAGAGCATTTTTTTCAGTTTGTCTGCTTCCATGAAATGTTATACTTGAAAGAATCTATGTTTTAAACAGTGACAAGGATTATTGAACAACTTTGAGAGTGGGAGAAAAGGCCAATTAGGTATAATAAGACAACAGTAATGTTGATAATTTAATAGATCCTTTAATACAAACAGTGGAGAAATGTAGACACAAGATAAATTAAATATGTTTCCATATGACACAAATATATGTAGTCATTGGGGAAAAGGAAAGAAAGAAACAGAGCCAATTGGACATCATGAAATCATAGGAAAAGCCTACATACGATCCATGTACATTTTTGCAAGTGATATGTAAGGTTTTAAAGATGATTTACTTACTTCTTAGCACTTTCAGAACCATTGGGATAGAAGATATCATGAGAAAGTTTGTAATTTTAAGGATCTTTCATGATTTCAACCAAGTGGAAACTAGTACTGATGATGAGCTTCAGACATGAGCTCAGTTGCCATTGTATGAAGCTCAAAAAAGTTGTTCAGGTAGGTTCCATACAGTCACATTAGAAGAAGAGGACTGTTATTACAGGAGTCCCCACCCTCTTTCTTGATTAACTTGAATTAGGAGAGGGAAGGAGAGGAGACATGAAATGTCATTGACCTTTAATCTGAAGAATGACTGCAAGGAAAGTTGGTTGTTCAGACTGCTACCAAAAAACAAGATTACAAATAAATTCCTAACCAAAACAAGTCAAAATCCTAGTCACATGTCAAATTCCTCGCAGCTGGTTGCAGCCAAAGCTTAGTCAAATCTTGCTATGAGCTTACTGTGATGTATGGAGAATAGCCAGAATTTAGCAAAGTGTAGATTATTCAATCAGTGATAAATCACAGTAAGAACATACAAAGGTACACTTTGTAATATGTATCTTTACATGGACAAACACCAATAGTTTATATATTCTTTGAAACCCATCAACTCCTTTCACATAGATATTTTATAACTATTGCTTTCCAACTTAATGCAACACAAACTTTTCCTTTTCATGCTGCTGCAGTTCAGTATTTTTCCCTAGCTGTAGAGATTTCTGTCCTTTTAAATAACCAATAGGTTTAGTTGCATCTATAATTAACATCAGTCTGCAAAACTGAGATGTAACTTGCTTGGGTATCCCTTGAAAAATAGGGCATACTGGAGAAAATGGGAAAAGTACGTTAAAATACTTAAAAGGACAGAGAACTTTACTTTCAGATGTTTTTTTCAGATGTGTAGCAGTCATTCAGCAGTGGAAGAAGAAGAAGAACCTTAATTACTAGGATAAGATGGCTTGCTGTTACTTTATTTTACTGCTAAAAGGAATTTTCTTGAAAAAAAAACAACACTTCACCAATACTAACACATGGCTACAGCTAGAACACAGCAATTTAAATGCAAGAGCATTACTGAGTAATAAAGAAAACAAGTTTCCATTTAACGCTGCACCCAGCTGGGTCCACAGGAAAGATTTTAAGTAGGAAACTCATCTTTTCCCAGATTAAAATGTTGGTGAACTAGCTAGATAAACATCAACTATGAAGTTCAGGAAAGAAAAGAGCGATATCATTAAACAAGAGATGCTTATCTGTCACAGGTTGGCTTTCAGCTAAAGGGAATGAATTAATGAGAACTTCATGGTGTACTAAGTAATTGTTTGGTTTAAGATTTTCCAGATATCTATGTTTCCATTAGTTTACCTATTTACACCATGACCAGAACCAATCCTGTATAGTTCCTGTATCTATGTCCTGGGTTCAGCTGTAGCAGCTGTTTTTCTCCTTCCTAGTAGCTGGTCCAGTGCTGTGGTTTTGACTTTAGCCTGAGAACAGTGCTGATGATAACACACTGATGTTTCAGTTGTTGCTAAGTAATGCTTACTCTGATCAAGGACTTTTCAGTCTCATGCTCTGCCACTGAGCAGGGGCATGAGAAGCTGGGAGGAAGCAGAGACAAGATGCCTGATCCAAACTAGCCAAAGGGGTATTCCATACCACAGTACATCGTGCCCACTGTATAAACTGGGGGAAGTTACCCAGAAGGGCTAGATCGCTACTCTGTCAGGCTGGGTATCAGTCGGCAGGTGGTGAGTGGTTGTATTCTCTTCCCTTGCTACTTATTATTATTATTGGTGGTTGCAGTAGTGGTTTCTGTTATACCTTGTTTACTGTGCTGTTCTTATCTCAACCCATGGGAGTTACATTCTTTCAATTCTCCTCCCCATCCCTCTGGGAGCAGGGGAAGGAAGAAGGAGGAGTAGCGAGTGAGCAGCTGCGTGGCTCTGAGTTGGCAGCTAGGCTTAAATCATGACAATCTAGATGTAAGATGTAGTAATTTCCAGCAGCAGAAACGCATCCATTTTCAGTTATTCTGGTTTTAGAGACTTTGTTTCAAACAGATGCTTATTGAATACAGTAGATTTATACTACACTGTACATAAAGTTACCATTAATTTTTAGGTTAAGAGTCAAGTTATAGGTTAATTAGATTATGGTAAATGACAGTAAACCTAATGGATTTAGAACGGCCTAATATACGCAAACAAATTATGTGTCTGATTAGATAACAGCCATTACAGTGACAGCAGGTAACCATTTCTGCTATCATGATTGCATAACATTTATGACTTTATCACCTTTAAATTATCAGAACTGTCACTAATACTCATAAACCACTATAAATCGGGTATTAATTTAGTATAAACTATTATGAAAATAATTCACTTCTGAAGGTGGCAACCTCCTCATAGTGAAATAGTAACAGTAATTTTCCCAGTGAGATTGCCTTTTTCTACTCACCCAGTCTCCATGCAGTAAAAATGGCTTTACTGCTTTTGTGCTATATTATTCTGACTAAAGGGGTGTGAGATTCCCAACAGCACTCCACGGTCCTGCAGCCTCATTATTTCTTGGAAGATTAAGTGAGATTCTGAATATACCTACCCCTGACCTTCTCTGTTCCCCAACTAGGAAAGAACAGACTCAGTCACAGAATTGGTGATGTAACAGCCAATATGCTTCAAAGGTCAATGATTAAACAGCACTGCATCATGGGAACACAGCTACTCTTTTCTGTTTATAGCCTGACTGTAAGATCTTATCCCTGAATCAGGGCTAAAGTACAATCCTACCTTCTGGTAATAATGTTATGTATTCATATTCAACGCTTAAATTTTTTGTTCAGGGTGGAAGTTAAGGCAAGGAAAAACTAGCTGTCTTATTTATAATGAACTTGTTTTATAACATGAGGCCCCCAAAGAACTATTTTTATACCATACAACACTGAAGAACACATGGCTGAAGACTCCTGTGACACAAGATGGCTTCCTGACTTGCTATCCTTACCTGTGGGACAGTCCTAACATAGGGACTTCTCAAAGGGCTATCACTTTCTAGATTTACATTCACCATGTAAAAGACTTGGTCAGCCTCACTAGAACAAATTATTTCTTTATATGGAGTAGAGACACTACAGACCCAGCATCCAGGTGTTCAGCATGGAATCCACAGAGAAGCAGAGAGCTCTCAAGGCTTTAGCTTTGACCTTTAAGGCTCTGCCTGGATTTCCTGAAGGCAGTGCAGGCATGTTATAAACCCTGCCAGCTGTAGCCTGTGTATGACTTTTCCCAAGTTATAGATCCCAACAGTCTCAGTTAGCTACATGAAACCAGTGGTAACAAACTGAGGCTGTCATTTCACTGGTTTCACGTCATACTTTTTCCCACTCTGCCAGTAATACTAGTGCTCCTTTCTCCATATGAGGAGCTCTTGGTGGATTCCAGTATAAGGAACCCAGCTTATATTGTTTCTTATAAATACTTATAATGATTCAAATTCACAAGGATTTGTTAACCTGCAAATATTTTTTTTTTTAATTAAACATAAAATCACAGCAGTGGACATTGTATGTATGCTAGTGTTTTACTTGTTTGTTTTAATCTTCATGGATAACTATTATGCAATAGCTTAATTTAAAAATGTATAAAAACTAAGTTTCACACTTTAAATGGAAGCTGGAAATAAAACTGTGGCACAAAACCACCATAAGAACTGTAAAAGACCTAAAAGATCTGTAAGGTAAGTAGTGTTTCTAATTTGTCACAAAGTGCTAAACACTGTAAATCATTAAGTTTTTTTTTCCCTAATGGAAATATTTAATTCCGTATTTTCAGCTGGATGACAGTTTTTCTGTAGAATTTAATATAATTCCGTGAACCAGAGAAATGACAAAAAAGAATTTATTTTCCAGCTACAGAGGTTTATGAAATAATTTATTTGGAGGATAGGGAGGCTCTGCAGAAGGATCTGGACAGGCTGGATCAATGGGCTGTGGTCAGCGGTCTGAGGTTCAAGAAGGCAAAGTGCTGGGTCCTGCATTTGTGTCACAAAAACCCCATGCAATGCTACAGGCTTGGGGAAGAGTGGCTGGAAAGTTGCCTGGTGGAAAAGAACCTGGAGAAGTGAAGGCTCAGTGGGGACATTATCACTCTCTACAGCTAACTGAAAAGAGGCTGTAGTGAGGTGGGGACCTGTCTCCCAAGTAACAAGTGATAGGACAAGAGGTAACAGCCTCCAAGCTGGGCAGCCTGATTGGACATTAGGAAAAATTTCTGTCACAGAGAAGAAGTTTCTTGGAACAGGCTCAAGGGAAGTGATGGAATCACTGTCTTGTGTTCCAGTACACTTGCTGACACAGTTTACCCCTTGTCCTATCATTGTTTGCCACTGAGTAGAGCCTGGCTCCACAGTGACACTCCCCCTTTATATATTCACAGACACTTATAAGGTCACCCCTCAGTCTCCTCTTCTCCAAACTATAGAGACCCAGCTCCCTCAGTCTTTCCTCATAAGGGAGATGCTCCACTCCCTTAATCACCTTCATTGCCCTGCGCTGGACTCTCTCCAGCAGGTCCCTGTCCTTCTTGAACTGAGGGGCCCAGAACTGGACACAATATTCCAGATGCGGTCTCACCAGGGCAGAGTAGAGGGGAAGGAGGACCTCTCTCGACCTACTAACCACCCCCCTTCTAATACATCCCAGGATGCCATTGGCCTTCTTGGCCACAAGGGCACAGTGTTGGCTCATGGTCATCCTGTCGTCCACTAGGACCCCCAGGTCCCTCTCCCCTACACTGCTCTCTAACAGGTCGTTCCCCAACCTATACTGGAACCTGGGGTTGTTCCTGCCCAGATGCAGGACTCTACACTTTCCCTTGTTATATTTCATCAAGTTATTCCCTGCCCAACTCTCCAGCCTGTCCAGGTCTCGCTGGATGGCAGCACAGCCTTCTGGCGTGTCAGCCACTCCTCCCAGTTTAGCGTCATCAGCAAACTTGCTGATAGTACACTCAATTCCCTCATCTAAATCGTTGATGAATATATTAAATAATACCGGTCCCAGTACTGACCCTTGAGGCACTCCACTAGTTACAGGCCTCCAACTAGACTCAGCCCCATAGACTACAACTCTCTGGCTTCTCTCCTTCAGCCAGTTCGCAGTCCACCTCACTACCTGATCATCCAGACCACACTTCCTCAATTTAGCTGTGAGGATGCTGTGGGAGACTGTGTCAAATGCTTTGCTGAAGTCAAGGTAGACCACATCCACCGCTCTGCCATCATCCATCCAACCTGTTATTTCCTCATAAAAGGCTAAGAGATTGGTCAAACATGATTTCCCCTTGGTGAAGCCATGTTGACTGCCCCTCATAACCCTCTTATCCTTGATATGCCTTAAGATGGCACCAAGGATAAGGTGTTCCATCACTTTCCCAGGGATTGAGGTGAGGCTGACCGGTCTATAGTTACCCGGGTCCTCCTTCTTGCCCTTTTTGAAGACTGGAGTGACATTTGCTTTCCTCCAGTCCTCAGGCACCTCTCCCGTTTCCCAAGACTTGGTAAAGATGATGGCCCTGGGGTAATGGTTGGACTTGATGAGCTTAGACATCTTTTCCAACCTGGTTGATTCTGATTCACTTGCTGATGATCAGACAAGTGGCACAGAGGGACAATATCTAAATTAGGGAATCTTAATCTAATTAGAGCCCTTAATATCTAAACTGTTTCAGGCTGTCACCTAGTTTGCTTCCTACAGCCTCACTGATATGATTTAAACTGCTCCAAAACCTCTAGCTTTGCTAGTTCACAGTTTCAGGATTGTTCATAAAGAAATTAATCTTTCAAAAATCTGGTTCTTTCATTCTACACTTTTTAATAACTCTGGGATGACTTCTTTGGGAGCTTGACTTAATGCTATTGTTTCTGATGAGATGGCTCTAAATTGTAGTCAGCATACCTATTGCACTTAACATTTGCTGTACAATAGCTCATCCACTGATACTCTGTAATTAGAGCTAGATAATATCTACATCCCCATGCCATGAGTTCTAATGCAGAATTTTACAAAGGTAAACAAAGGTTAATTACCAAAAGATTAGTTGAATAATCCCACTGTAAGGAAAGCTAATGAAAAAGGCTCAATAAAATCATGCTACATGATTAGTCTTGTAATAATGAATGATATACTGCACTAATTTAAATGGTAGACACCTGGGATATTTTTTTGTTTAATTTTACATAGGAAACCTTCAAAAAAGAACACATTCTCTTACATAAACTAAAAGCTCCTGTTCTTTCTCAGGCTATCAAAATCACAGCAACTGAACACAGTGTAATGGATGAATTTATTTACTTGTTGCTTGTACTGAATGTTGGTTAGCTTTGAAAAATACAAATACAGTAGTATTTACATTGGTATAGTTATGCTGGAGCTATCCTAAAAAGTTCTTACCCTATATACTTCTATCCTGGGTATAAAAATGTGTGAGTTAGCAAAGTTATGGTTATTTGACTGATAACAGTTTTGTTGCTGAACCAGCAGAAAAGCCAAATCAAGGATACCTAACGTCTTTCTGAAGCTGCTGTTAAATCTGTTATCAAATGTTTTCTGTGTCATTACTGCTTGTATAGTTAATATTGAATTTTTTGCATCAGGAATTTGCGAGATACTATAAAGTAATTTGGATTTCTTGCTCATTAGAATAATTGCAAAGCAGCTGGAATAGAAAATTACATTCCCTAATGGATATTTTCTTCACAAGTTCAGGGTCATAGCCATCTGCTTTCTCCTTGTCCCCCACTCCAAACCTACTATAAACTGCAATACACAGGAATCTGTTGGTGGTTTTTAGGATATACAAGTTGAGTGAAATAACCTAAAGTTTCATAGTTAAGCCTTAGTGTCTAAGAAGAAATGGAAAGATTTTTCTAAACACTGCCATTGTCTGTAATTGTCAAAAAATTGACTCTCCACAATAGAAAGTGAAAATGGCTAAAGTTTTGGGCTCACTGTTTCCTGTTATGACCCCATTTCACTAATGGAATAGCAATTTGATTAATGGGATAGTGATTAATAAAAGTACAGCCTTGTCAATTCTCTCAGTATACCATGATCTGAATACCTTCCTATTGCTCCTTCTAATGCCTTCATGTTCAGTGTTACGTTGCCTTAATACAATAATTTTATACTTCAGACATCAATATTCATCTCCCAACATTCGTCAGTTTAAAATTGCACACCATTTTGCTATTCATCAGTCTTTTGATTGACAGAGATTGTTGGCTTTCACATAGTAAGCCTTGACCACATGCCAAATGTATATCATACATTCACTAACTTAAAATCCAGGCCAGTTTTGGGAACTGGAAATCCAGATTTGTACCCTAATGCCTAAATTTTCTTTTAACATCTGTTATTCAGCAGTAAATTTACTGCACTGTGAATATCAGGTTCATATTGCATGAATATTATCGAAACCTTTGCTTGGGAATTTGCATGCAATGAATAGATAAGCCCATGGCTGAAGCTGGCTGGAATCAGTTTCATCCTTTGATGCAGACAAGTTGAAAAACACATTTAGTGGTATCAGCTGTTCCTTTTGTACAGGTATGCAGATGGCTTGAATTTCCTCAGTCCTTTAGAATAGCTCTGGCAAAAGCTCCCACATTTTTTTGAAAATAAGTCTGATGATTTGCAAAGAGAATACACACAAGTTCTCATCTTTCTCAAACCTGAAAAATGTTGAGTATCACACATTAAAGTGGTATGTAGGCCAGCATCCTATAAAAGAGAGCATCCTATTTCCCTGAGCCAGAGAATGCAATCTGAATTTTTATTTCAGATAAACTGTGCAAGATATCCCAGTTTAAACCTGAGTTTGATCACAGTGTTCAGCATCTTTGACAACTATTGTGATTGCTTTGTGCCTATTAACCTGAAGCATGAAAAATATGCAAAAAAAATGTGCCTTTGTCTCCTAATGATACCATTTTACTGTCTAAATTTCCTTATAGCAGATTAATATGCTCTCTAGTTACAACCTTGTGCATTCTGAATTTTTCCTTTCTCCTTTGTTGTGTAAGTGTTTTCAAGTTTGACTTGCAGAGATGACTTCACAGAAATGTTCTCCCTTTTGCATTTCAAAAATATAGCTGCACATCTTCCCCCTCACACCATTTATTGTCATCTCTTGGTGACAAGCACTACAAAATACCTAAGATTTCTTGCACATTGCATAGAATTAGAGTTATACAGTTATATAAAGACTGAAGGACACGATACATTTGCTTTAGTTCTGCCTTCAGTGTCTACCAGGGTAATTGAGATTAAAGCTTTTTGCCACAAATGCAACTTCTTCCTTCATTCCCCCAAGGGTTTGGCTGCCTGGGCCGAGGTCTAAATTTTGGTGCAACTGTGATCTCTCTCAGGTCAGACAACTGTGTGGAAAGAGCTGTATGAGAAAGGGCCGTGATAAGTGGGGCCTGCCCTGCCTTGCTTTGCATTTGTATTTAGCTGGACTACCTGTCTACTACAAGGGTCCTGGCCAAACTCTGCCTCACTGATGCTAGTACCTTTCTGTCACAGTGTCCTGGGTTCAGCAGTAGCAGTCATTTTTCTCCTTGGTAGCTGGTGCAGTGCTGTGTTTTGACTTTCGGCCTGGGAACAGAGCTGATAGCAATGTTTTGGTTTGGCCAAGGACTTTGTGAGCCTCATGCTCTGCCAGGAAGGAGGGGAAGGTGGGAGGAAGCAGAGACAGGACACCTGACCCAAACTGACCAAAGAGGTATTCCATACCACAGCACGTCATGCCCAGGATGGAACTGGGAGTTAGCCGGAAGGGCTGGGAGACTGCGGGATTGGAGGAGGTATGGGTTGGTGCTTGGTCGGGCTGAGGGGGGGCGAGTTATCGGTCAGCTGGTGCTGAGGTGCTGTATTCTCTTCCCTTGTTATTTCCTTTATCATTGTTATCATTGGTGGTAGCAGTAGTGATTTGTGTTATATCTTAGTTACTAAACTGTTCTTATCTCAACCCGTGGGAGTTGCATTCTTTTTCGATTCTCCTCTCCGTCCCTCCGAGAGCAGGGGGAGGGAAAGAAAGGGGGGGAAGTGAGCAAACGCATTACCTGACTGGGTTTAAACCACGACACACAGACTTGTGTGGGTCTTTGAACTCTTGGCTGACACCAGACCTGCTCTGCTCACCTTGAACAGGTGAGGGTACTGTGGCAACAGAACTTGGTGGTCGTGTCACCATCCTTACCTGCCTATTATCGTCCTTAGCTGCTGGCTCACCTTGCTCTCTGGAGCAACTTGGTCTTGTTGCACCTTGGTGGTAGCCTGCTGCATCCTCAGCTGGTGCCTGTACAAACTCAGTACCTTGATTGCATCCCCTTGATTGCATCCTTGAAGAATCATCTTTCAAATCTGTGTGCTTTTCTCATAATAATCTAAGCAAACACCATGGAAAGTTTAGTTTAGGACATGTAAAAATTCAGGAGAACATTACTGAATTTATACATAAATTCTGGTTCTTTTCCAGGGAGGCATGTACTTATCCCCCTCCAAAGTAAGTCACTAGAATAAGAAATCCGGATTTCTTATTCTGCAAGGTATACTTTCCTATTAACTCTTCAGTTACAGATGTTCACTACAAAAAGATCCCAAACACCCCTGAACAAGGGGATTTGGGCATCCTCTTTTGCTGAAATACAGTTCATCAGCTACAGACTCTACTGTTGAATTATGGAAAAAAAAGATATCATAAAAGAACAGTAATAATCAAGAATATAAAGCTAGAATGACAAAAGAAAATATTTGTCTTGTAAAATTGCCTCATATATTACTATAAGCTATTCTTTAGTAAGCAATTGGAGGAAATAAAAAAAAATCCCCGCCAGAAGTAAAAGAAACCAATGAAATATTTCTACTGGAAAACAACATATGACCCAGAAGATACCTGCATTTATATTTGACATTATCCTCAAGCATTTAATAAAATCTTAAATTCTGGGAAAAGGTGAAGTTGAACATTTCAAACCACAGTAACTCAGTGAGATAGGTTGCCTTCAGAATGCAACATAAGGATAAAAGAATATGGTAAGAATAGAATAAGAAGATAGAATAAACACCTCTGATTTTTATTACTGCTGTTATACTGATTAGTATAAGAAAGTGACTTACTGGAGGCTGGAATTGTGTCAAGCAGTGCCCTCCATAAAGCAACAGATGAAAACTACTTTCTTCCTCTCATGGTCATTTACTCCCCAGAGAAGAAGTCTTCCTCTATACAGCAGACAGAAAGAAAGAATTCATTTGGATAGAAGGAACTGGAGTTTGTTGGAGCTCAGAAGTCAGTAAGACTTGTAATAAACTCATGAGAAGGAATATTCAGAAAAGGAGGACACAGCTTGGAGACAATCATCTACAAAGTCTTTTATTCCTGTACTGTTCCACCTTGACTTGTCTTTTCATAGGTACTTTTAAAGTAAGTTGCTTAGAACTATTAATTATCATGCCTGTTTCTGTTTTAATAAAAGCCAGTTTTCCTATATAAGAGCTCTTCTGTCTTCAGTGCTTGTTGGTTAGAAAAAAAAAGAAAAAAAAAGGAGAAGGAGGGGTCTAAGCTATTCAAATTTGTTTTTTTCAAATAAATATCAGGGCAGACTTTAACAGTATCCAGAATGTGTGTTTTATTTAGGTTTCCTTGCCTCCAAGGAACTTTGTTTGTTCTGGTTTTTAATTATAGAAGGGAAAAATATATTCTTTTGTAGTAAGACAAGTTTTATCTACTTCTGCCAGACCTATCCTGACACATATTAACAGCTGGGCTCCAAAGAGCCTGTGAAGGACATATATTCTAGAAAACCTTCTCTTTTAACTCTTAGGTTAAATATAATTTGATAAGCTTTTAGACATTTACATGTAAGAGCAAATAAGATTCTTATTTTTAATATATTCAAGAAAATGTATCACAAAGGTCCAATTCAGAATGCTCTTGTTTATGAAGTCATGCATTTTAGTTATATAAATATTTACCTGATTCACCTTCCATATCTATCAGATTATAGACAAGACAGGAAATTGTCCTGATTGACATAGGTCTAGAGAGAAGAACGATGGAAGTCAGGTTACCATTAATCACTGTTATGCTAAGTATGTGATTTAGTAGAATGCTGATTTTTCTGAGAAATTTTAGGAGAGAGTAACAAGGGCAGTGGGGATTTATAGCAGTAATTTTGGGCTCTCTGAATTACCTCTAAAGGCAGCACATTAGAAAATGTAAACAAAAGATTATTACAGCAGAGCTATTTCTTCTTTGTTGGAAGCCCAGGAGAATTAAGTTTTCCTAAGGAAAGACATAAAATTAGACATTAAGTCCTTGCTTAATGAATTTATTATTTTAATTCAATACTGGAAGCTGAGTGAAGGCAGAATTGGGTGATTGGTTTCTAAAGTTGTTATGGAATCAATGAAAGGACAAAAAAGATTTAAGTTTTCTGAGATTAGAATTGTTTCACTCATTAGACATAATGGAGAGTGTTGGCAGGACTGTTTTAAAACATCTCTGGTTACATCTACAGTGCCTTTATACAGCTGTGCCAAAAAGGACAAACATGCCCCTTGCTCAGCTCCATTAAATCCATATGGTCATTTGGAGAGGCCTCAGGTGCAAACATATCACTGCTCACAGGACCAATTAATGTTAGGGCTACCTGCAAGCTGTCTGCTCATGACGCCAATACCAATTGCCTTTCTAAAAGTAATACTGTCGTATGTAATAATGTCATATAACTAGGATATTACCAAGTTGGATGTGTTGTAATGGGAGTAAACCCAGAAGAAAGACTGTGCTCTGGAGAGATAATGGTTAGGGGAACAGATTTGGTTTTATGCATTTTTTTTTCAGTCTAAACAATATAGCGGATTTTTTTTCTACTTAAAATTTTGGCTGTTCTAGCGTTCTAACTAATAAAAATTATGCCATCCAATTAAATTCCCTTTCTCTTAAGGCAAGCACAGTAAAAGAAAGCCAGACTATGTCTGAATTTTGAACACCCTGGGATCCCATCCTACCAAGAAAAACACTAGACTTTCTATGGTCCTCAACATTCTGTCACCTTCTGCACTGTCAAGATACTTTTGATACTATGGCAGCCTGAAGAATAGGCAACTTATAGTCAGTGCTCTGCAGTTAGGAACCTGTGATGGTATTATAAATGACATGCTTGTCTTGAAATTGGAGAGGCATGGATTTGATGGGTGGACCACTTGGAGGATAAGAAATTGGCTGGATGGTTGCACTCTGAGAGCTGTGGTCAACAGCTTGATGTCCAAGTGGAGACAGTGACAAGTAGTGTCTTTCAGGGGTCGGTATTGGCACTGGCACTGTTTGTCAGTGACATAAATAGTGTGTTTCAGTGCACCATCAGCAAATTTTCCAATGACACTTAGCTTTGTGGTTGTGGTTGACACACTGGAGGGAAAGGATGGGATCCAGAGAGACCCTGACACTCATGTGAGGTGGGCCAATGCCAACACGAAGTTTGGCAATGCCAAATGCAAGGTACCACACCTGGGCTGGAACAATCCCCAGCACAAATACATGCTGGATGGAGACTGGATTGAGAGCAGGCCTGAGGAGAAGGACTTATGGGTGCTGGGTGATGAGAAACCGAACGAGCCAGCTTCAATTTGTGCTCGCAGCCCAGAAACCAATCGTATCCTGGGCTGCATCCCAGGATAGCTTGGCCAGCAGGTTGAGGGAGGAGATTCTCCTCCTCTACTCTGCTTTTATGAGACCCCACCTGCAGAACTGTTTTCAGCTCTGGGACCCCAGAGACAAGAGAGACATGGACCTGCTGAAGCGAGTCCAGAGAAGGTCACAAAGGTGATCAGAGGCCTGGAACTCCTCTTCTGAAGACAGGCTGAGAGAGTTGGCCTTGTTCAGCCTGGAACAGAGAAGGCTCTGGGAAAACCTTAAAGCAGCTTCCAGTATCTAAAGGGGCCTGCAAGAAATCTGGAGAGGGACTTCTTACAGGGCAAGGGGGAATGGCTTTAAACTGAAAGAAGGTTGAATTAGATTAGGTATTAGGAAGAAGTTCTTTACTGTGAGGATGGTGAGACACTGGCACAGGTTGCCCAGTGAAGTAGTGACTGCCCCATCCCTGGCAGTATTCAAGGCCAGGCTGGATGAGGCTTTGGGCAACCTGGTCTAGTGGAAGGTGTCCCTGCCTATGGCAGGGGGACTGAAACTAGATGGTCTTTAAGATCCCTTCCAGCCCAAACCATTTTATGATTATATGATATATCACCTATATTTTGTGGTATAGTTTAGCAGTTTCTACTTCTGGAATTAAAACTCAGAATTCAGTCAGGAACAGCAATAAATTGTGATGAGTTACCTCTTTGATATCAAAGAGAATCCTTTAGAATATGATGCTCCATGAAAATGGATTAGGTGGAATTAGCATAAATCTTAGGTCTTGAGGACAGATGGAGAAGCCACAGTCCTTACTTACGCTAAATATCTAAAATCCAATAAAAGTTGTTAAGGATTTTGTTTCATACTAAATTTTACGCAATATACTTTATAGTGAACTGTATTTTAGGATGGTGTGTTTCAATTAATTGTATTTTTAAGGACAATATTATCCACAGGTAGTAGCCTTTGAATATTTTGGGTTATTGAAAAGAGAGGTGAGCACGCACAAACGCTCCGTGACCTTATATGAAGTTGTGGAAATTTAATTCCTGTAGCTCAGTGGGGAGAAATTCATATAAACCTATGGCCTTACAATGTCTTCATTTATAGGGTTTTGGCAACGTGTTGCCAAATAAAAAAAAAAAATCCAAATAAATACAATTAACATCTATAAATGTTTCTTACCTAGTCAAGTCAATATGCATTTGGATTGTGACAATCATTACACACAGAATTAGGCAAGACGTAATTAGAGAGGTATATAGATTTATGAAAACAAAGGGATTAACAAGTTCCTTTATTCATAGTGGATCTATGATTCTAAATAGGATGAATTTGAACTCAAAACATGTGTAATTCAATTTAACGCCAGGAAACTTTTCACTTAATACTTTTTATCCTTAACTGTTTTAAAAGTACATTTGCTTCATCAAAGTCTTCTGAATGCACTAATCATAACTTTGCCTTGGGCTAAATTTTTATCATTTTCATTACTTAACAAAGAAGAAATATTTCTACCTATTCAAAAATATTATGGTAATTGCATTTTTAAAAACACAAGACAAGAGATTATGAGATTTCACAAACTAAGATATTTCATCTATCAAGACTTCAAATATGCTATTTTTAAAGCTACACTTGTCAAACACAGGTAAACTTTCTACTGTAGCAGTTTTAGCTGTCTAGGTAATATTTCTCTTGTTCCACAGGCAGATATGTCAAGTAAGCAATGACAAGTAGCAGTACAAAAGAAGCTCAATCAAAGTGCATGCATTTATTCATATCTGTAGAGCTCATTCTATGCTATCTATGTAGTTACACACAATAGTACTTCAGAGGACACAAACAAAGTGTGCAGTCTTGGTATCATTCCCTTCTGAATAACCATTAGGAAGCAAACTTTGTTTCATAACCACAGTAGTCCCATATGCCAAAGGATAGTGCTCAGTTAATAGTGACTTTACTGATATACTTCCTCCTTCAGTTTGCTCATGTCAGCAACTCCTTGTGTTGTTAAATCATGTTAGATAATAAAAAACAGCAAACAAAACCCCAAAAACTTCTTTCCCAATTGAGTGCTTTTGTGAGATGATGTAATGTGATGACGCCCAATCTGTACATGGGTCCAAAGGCACAAAAGACACAAGCATTTTAAGACCTTCTAAAGGGAATTTAGAATTAGGTATTGTTCTATTTCATTTTTTGATGCCAAAATTTGTTTAAGAATCTGGGCATGATTGATTAGCATTTGAAAGATATGCATATCAGTGCACTGAGTAGTGTATAAAACATGAAGCATTGATTTATTTTGTGGAGACCTCATAGCAGCCTTCCAGTATCTGAAGGGGGCCTATAAGGATGATGGGGATTGACTCTTCTTTAGGGACTGTAGTGATAAGACAATGGGTAATGGGTTAAAACTTAAACAGGGGAAATTCAGGTTAGATATAAGGAAAAAATTCTTTACTGTGAGGGTGGTGAAGCACTGGAATGGGTTGCCCAGGGAAGCTGTGAATGCTCCATCCCTGGCAGTGTTCAAGGCTGGGTTGGACAGAGCCTTGGGTGACATGGTTTAGTGTGAGGTGTCCCTGCCCATGGTAGGGGGTTGGAACTTGGTGATCTTAAGGTCCTTTCAAACCCTCACTGTTCTATGACTCTTGTCAAACGCTAATGGGTACATACAACATGAAATTCTTAGAACTCCTATTTTTAGCAGTAAGCCCATAAGATGGATTTTGGTTTTTTCACATCCTTGGTCCAAAAAATAAGTTCCCTACAGCTTCCCACTGTCTGAAGAATTGTAATACTTTCCTCAAGTGATCCAGTTCACAGAAAAAAATGAACCCTTTTTGGTGAAGCTTTCCCCAGAAACATTTAATGCAAGGCCACCATGTCACATAAAATGTTTGAGGCAAAATGTAAAAACATAAGCAACTAATACTACAGGCCGCAAGTGCACACAATACTAACTCTGTCCAGCATTATCACAGCTTGAAGGGAAACAAACCCACAGATTTAGATACATCAAAATCAGTTATGCAAATGTTCATCAATAATCTGATTTAAAAGCAAGAAGTTTGGAAAAGTGTTCTGAATGTGACAGTCTGGACGAAACTAAGAAAGAAATGCCATTGCTTTATGCAGAATAATTCCCTTCAGTATGAGCTAATAAGAAAGGCCACGGTGACAGAAAGCTTTATAGCACAGTATGAGGCACATAATGTATAACAATGCATATGAACTCCTCCCCTTCTTCACATTATTCCTTATTCAATCCGTTGGTATTTATTTTAAATCTCTGATACCTCAAAAAAAAAAATATATATAATTAACTATCATTCACACTGAGAGCAACTTGCACTGTAGTCAGTAAAGGAAATGTTTGCCCGGAAATTCAAGACTTGCACTTGCACTGAATGGAAAATGGCAATCAGTTACTTCTCGTTTAAACAGACAAATATGAGATAAACAATGGAGTGAACATTCTCATATTGGTCCATTATGTCAGATACTTTAAAATTATTTCCATAGAGCTAGTCAAAAGGTCTGGGCACATCTTTAGAAGCCATAAGTAAAGCTGCAGGTGAGAGGAGAGTAAAATCAGGTCTTAAAAATTACTGGTACTTGTTGCTTAGATGAGTATTTTTTAAAAAATTATCTTTGTAAAACCCTCTTGGCTCCAAAGCAAATTTGTCAGTGCCAAGGCTGGCACTACTGTTTACAGGTTAATATGTTGGATGGGACAACCTTATTTGAGGCACATAAATTTTGGTGAATATCAGTATACTCTAAAATGTGTGTCTATACAGATATTTCTCTGTGTGCATGCCCTCAAATATTGATGCAGTCATCTATAGTCATATGTGTTGGTGTTGCTATTTGACAGAACAAAATACAGATCCCACTGTCTATTTCAAATAACTTTTTGTTTAATAGTAGAACAGGAAGGTGAACAAACGATAGACTTGTTGTGGTTTAAATCCAGACGATAACTCAGTATCACACAGCTGCTAGCTCACCCCTTCACTTTCCCCCACTCCCAGGTGGGATGGGAAGAGAATCAAAGGAATGTAAAACACAAAGAACAATTTAGTAACTAAACTACAATATACTACTATTAACAATAATAAGGGAAATAACAAGGGGAGAAAATATAAAACTAAAAAATGAAAGGAAAAAACAACAAAATAAACACAAGTGATGCACAGTACAATTGCTCACCACCCACTGACCGATACCCAGCCTGAACCAAGCAGTGATTGGTCCCTTCTGGGTAACTTCCCCCCAGTTTATATAGTGGGCATGATGCACTGTGGTATGGAATACCCCTTTGGCTAGTTTGGGCCAGGTGTCCTGTCTCTGCTTCCTCCCAGCTTCTTGTGCCCCTCCTCACTGGCAGAGCATGAGAGATTGGAAAGCCCTTGACCAGAGTAAGTGCTGCTTAGCAACAACTAAAACATGCACGTGTTATCAGCACTGTTCTCAGACTAAATCCAAAACACAGCACTGTACCACCTACAAAGAAGAAAATTAACTCTGTTCCAGCCAAAACCAGGACAAGGCATTTCTTAGCTCTGAGCCCTAACTCAAGCAACAACTTTCCATACTAGAAAATTGCTCTTTTATTTTCATTTACAGAGCAAAAGTTTACTTGTAACCAAAGTTCACCTGATTTTACTTATTCCACTTGCAATGTTTATTTTAAGTAGATTTTCTTTCTATTACGTACAGCAAATACGGCCACTCAGCTTTACCTTGCTACATGACACAAATCATATTCATCAATTAAGCTTCCAGTTTAAAACAAATTTTATCTTTATTATTTTTAAACAGCTTGACCTTACACTCTGTACTAATAAACTTAACCAGTAAGTTCTCAAGGTCTTCCAGTCCAAACGAGTGCTTGTCAACTCCTACGTCTAAGAATGACGTAAACTTGAACTAGGAAGAAGCAGCTAACCCTACTGAAATATCTGGTTTTAAAGTTCCTCTTTTCACTCCCAACTTCCTTTAATTCTCTCTCCTTCCTCATTTCAATATGAACATGTGAAAACAAGATGCACATTTGAGCTGCCTTATTTGCCTTTGATTTAGTTCTTCAGGCAGAACACTGTATTTTCACCTTTAGCACTTAATCCACTAAAGCATTCTTTCCAGAATGTCTGTGTGGCACCAGTCAGTCCCTCCAAATTTTTAAAGAATGAGGGAATAACAATTATATTTTTTCTAAAGAATATAAACCCAAAATAAACCAGCCAAACAAGTACTTCCCTTTGTAAATGCATGTTAAATGAAATCTTCTATGTAGAAGGTCGAGCCAACAAATAAAAATCATTCAGGTTCTGAAAGAACTAGAAGGGGGCTACATTCGCAGCTCAATTCCCAGCTACATTTTATCTAATATAATGATTTCAAACTATACAAAAAAAAGGTATAAACCCATCAAATTACATTAGCAGCCCTTTAAAGTTACTGTAGCCATTTATCAATATTTCTTTGAACAACCTTATTTGAATGCCAACAAGTTCTACGCTTAGGCCATAACAGATTCCTATGCTTAAACCAAAAAGTTCCCTTTCTAATATGCTTTCAGTTATTTATAGAGCTAGTCACATTAGGAATACACAACACTCACTCTTTTGGTTTGTTTGTTTTTTCTTTGTTGTTTGGTTTTTTTTTAATAAGGTATTTATTTATTTCTTCATAATCATTCAAAAGCACAAGTTTTAAAAGACAGAAAACCACAATTCATTAGAAAGTGCACTCTTATATGCTGTGGCAGCAACATGTTACCTGCATGCTATAAATAAATAAATAAAATAAATAAATAAATAAATAAGTAAGAAAAATGGCCTTTTGTAGCTACGTCTCTGATGCACAAAAAAAAAAAAATCAGTAAAAGAAATTGTTCCCGCGTGCTGTATTAATGAGATTCACCCATTAAGCAAATCCAACTGATTAGTACCTGCTGGTTTTGAATAAAACACAACTCTAATGATTAGAAAAGCTAGCTTTTATTTCTAAGAATTACCTGAAGGTACTGCTGTTATTAAGTTGTGAGAAGAGCTGGGAGCTTCTCAAACTGTGGTGCATGCAGTCTACTGAATACATTTTTAATCAAAAGATGATGGGGAGAAAACCTTTCTCATTTTTCTCTTCTTCAGTAGAATCTTTGCTGCACTTCATCACAATGAAGAGTTTGAAAACATGCTGCTTAATGTATTTATCATGCTGTCAGACCCATCTAGTTCACTTTTTCCTCCTATTATCTAACTGTAAACTAGGTATTATATACATAGTCCTTAGTTGCTAGGCCAGACACTTTCCAGACAAATGGAGTTGTCTGAGGGAAAGC
This sequence comes from Pezoporus occidentalis, assembly GCF_034315485.1. Lineage (NCBI taxonomy): Eukaryota > Metazoa > Chordata > Aves > Psittaciformes > Psittacidae > Pezoporus > Pezoporus occidentalis. The sequence continues at coordinate 11,570,823 of NW_026915724.1, forward strand.
TAAGGGTAACTCTCAACAGAAAAGAATGGTAGATAGGTGAGAGTAAGGAAAGACTGGGTGTACACACTGCAGAACACGTATGCCTTTTGCTTCTCAGAAAGTTCATTATCCCAGCAGACTCAAGTGAAAGTACTTTACGGTGCCACCTGAATTGATGGATAAATAGGGTAGGGACTAGTGGACTAGTGGCAAATCCTTTTATCTGCTTAGCGAAACAGAACAATGGTGCTAATTCCACTAATAGGAAGTATGCTAATTAAAAACACACACTATCTTATAATGCATGTATTGAGAGCAGTCCTGAGGAGACAGATGCATATAACTGGGAGCAGGAGAAAGACATTGGAGTGTTGTTTGACAAGAAGCTCGACATGAGCCAGCAATGTGCACTCGCAGCCCAGAAAGCCAACCATATCCCGGCCTGCATCAAGAGGACCATGACCACTAGGTCAGGGAGGTGATTCTTCCCCTCTACTTGACTCTTGAGAGACCCCCCCCCCCCCTTCATCCAGCTCTGGGAACCCAACAGAAGAGAGACGTGGACCTATTAGAGTGAGTCCAGAGGAGGCCACAAAGACAGTCAAAGGGCTGGAACATCTCTCCTGTGAAGACAGGTTGAGAGAGCTGGGCTTGTTCAGCCTGGAGAAGGCTTCAGTGAGACCTTAGAGCAGCTTCCAGTGCCTAATATGGGCCTACAGGAAATCTGGAGAGGGACTTTTTATAAGGGTGTGTAGTGAAAGGACAAGTGGGAGATTTAGATTAGATTAGATATAAGAAAGAAATTCTTTACTGTGAGGGTGGTGAAGCACTGGCACAGCCCAGAGAAGCTGTGGCTGCCCTATCCCTGACAGTTTTCAAGGCCAGGTTGGATGGGGTTTGAGCAACTGGGTCTAGTGGAAGGTGTCCCTGCCTGTGGCAGGGGAGTGTAACTAGATAGTCTTTATATACATATAAGCAAGCTTTATTTTGGAGGTGGACATATCCTCTTTTTTGCTCAAACCAAAAACCCAAAACAAAACCTAAAACAAAAGAACAAACTCCCCAAAACACACCAAACTTAAAAAATTCCATCATGAAAACAATTTTTGTTTTCCATTCCTACTATTTTGCATGATTTCTCCCCCTAGACTCTTCAAAATTATGACAAATTAGCTTCACATAGGTGTTTTCAGTCACATGATTATAGCTTTTATTCCATTAGTAAAAGCTGCACTGCCCCATTAGTAATGAAAGGTGTTTTAGTAGGTTTTGTATGACTGAAAAGAAATGTAAAAGCAGAATAGAAAATATGTTCATATTTAGACAATTTGCATTGCAATTTCCAGTTAGAGAAAATATTCTACCAAAAAAGATATAAAATATTACATACCTCTCTATTTAATAGTTATAGGACACTATTTGAATTCAAATGTTTTTGTTCATCTTTTTCCTTTGTGAAGTTATACTTCTCACGTGACATCATCAGAAAAAAGTTTGAAATGATCTTTTGCTGTAAAGTTCATCTGTTGTGTGTTATCTCTGGACTCCAAATACAAAGTTCTCTGAAGCTTCTGACATCGGCAAGTAAACCCACTCTTCTGATCTCCCTCCTGAAAATACACTGCTCTATTGAGAAATGTAGCAGCATACCTCCACAGTTACTGCTTACAAGCCATTTTGCATCTATTTCTGTTCTGCTGCAGCGCACATTTCTTCACTGGCATCATTCCTTGCTCATTTGTGTCCTCAGGTGGAAATGGCTTATTTTAAAGCTCAAAGCTTTCTGAATGCCATGCATCCATGACTAATTTCTTCTTGTAGATAAGTATACTTCGTCACAAAATAAAAAGCATAAGTGAAAATCTACAGGCATTTAGAAAAGTTTTTTCCCTAATTTTCATGAAGATTTACAGCACAATTTAATAATAGTACTAAAAAAAAACCCAAAGCAACAACTGCTAATTAAAATTATTCCAACAATTTAATATCATTTAGTCATTAAAATTTGCATTTTTTATGTATGTATGATGAATGGTCAAATAGATTGAATATATACACCTACCCACACATACAAACATACCCAATTTAACACTTATATATACAGATAGACATACACACCCACATATATTTAATATATAGATAAAAGTGTGGGTGTTTTATATAGAAACTATGCAGAAATTATTTCTGGAACTTTCGCTTGGGGCTATATTTTAATGCCCACAGACTGAGCAAAACATTTCAAGAAAACTTAGCTATACTTACAAGAAGGCGACTGAGTACTTTTGTGACCCTCCTTCAAACTGCAGTCATTACCTCCCTGCGGAAGTTTACTCTTTATTTTAAATTTAATATTATCATGCTTTAACCTGGCAGGCAGCTAAACACCACACAGCTGCTCCCTCCTCTCTCAGTGGGACTGGGTGATAGAATCAGAAAAAAGAGCGAAATTCATGGGTTGAGAGAAAGACAATTTAATAGGATGGGAAAGGATGGGGAAATAACGGCAATGTGATGGACAGTGCAGTTGCTCGCAATTCACCAATTGATGCCCAGACTGTTCCCAAACAGCAACAACCCCTGTCACCTTTCCCCCCAGTTTATACCGCTGAGCATGATGCCCCATGGTATAGAACATCCCTGATCACAGCCATGTCCCCTCCTAACCACTTGTGCACCTCCAGTCTGCTCACTGGAAGTGTGGTGTGAGGAGCAGAAAAGGCCTATGTGAGCACTGCTCAGCAATAACTAACACATAATTGTATTACCAACATTATCCTCATCCTAATTCCAAAACACAGCACTGTACCAGCTACTAGGAAGAAAATTAACTCTATCCTAGCTGAAACCATAACACTATCTGCAGGGAGAACAGTTGCTTTTATTTACTGAACTTAGCATCAGCTATGATGTTGTGATACACATCAACTTCTTATACCTTAGATATGATATTCTACATATTTTTGTATCTATAAATAATCTTATTCACATTAAGATATAGAAATGTGCCACATTTTGTTCCAGCAATAGAAGAGTATTGAGAGTATGTAGAAGAATATCGAGGAAGATGGGTTGCTCAAGGCTTTTTATTGAGAAATTGCACTCAGAAACTGAGCATCACTGACAATTTTCTACTCCTGGAAAGGAAAATTGCTCAGTGCATTGCGGGTGTGACTATCTCCTTTGGTATATGTTTAAATGTTGAGTCCATGTTTGAATATTGAATCCATGATAGCTTTTCTCAGCACAGAAAGCAAAGCAAAACTGAGAGGAAAAGAAATTAGTGGAAAGAATATGTTACATTGAGATGGGAAAAAAACAATCAATCCCTAGCACCCTAACAATTAGCAAAAATAAAAAAAAAAAAAGAAAGTAAAGCATAATAAAAATACCAATATGTGAGCTAAAATCATAAGTGAGATACTCTTTGTCAGCACAGCACATTCACAAAAGAAGTTATGATCTTCACATCAGCAAAGACAAATTCAGGGTTGCATACAAACATGGTCATATCCAATATTCACCAGTGCTCAGGACTTGAATGCAGACAAAAAATATTTTCTGTTTGTTCCAAGATAGCTTTGATATTTTTTTTGTTGCTAAATTTCCTCCATAGCAACATCATGTTCCAAGGCATCTGTTCATACAACTTCCCAGTAACATGGTGAGACCAAATGCGCTCATATTTCTTTAAATGAAAACAAGATCACATAAGAAAAATGTTAGCAGTATTTAGTTTTCTGGATTTCTATTATTAAACATTTTTGGGTTGGTGTTTTTTTTTTTTTTTTTTGTTTTATTCCAGATAATGCATTTCTAAGTTCTAAACTGATTGATTGTGACTGGTCAGACAGGATAAATGCTCTGATTTTTTTCTGCTGATTAGATAAACACTTTAAAACTTTTATTTGAACATACAAAAATTCACTTTTTTAAACAGAAATACTATACAAGCTTTGGACTTTGTCTTCCTTGTGCTTTTGGGGGTTCAAGTGCTGTGTTTTTTGCAGTATCTTACTGCATGCCAGAAAACCCTTTGGGGTAACAACAGATTGCAGGTGTTCGAAACAACAGCTTTAAGTATGCTGTAATAGTATTAATATGTGGAGACAATTTCTGTTGATAGTGAGACGAGGGGGAGCACAAAATTACAAAATGAAATATATGAACCTTAAGAATCAGTTTTAAATAATGTTAAGTTTGATGGCTTTGTAACAGTAGCAATGGAAAATTACTGAGGTGCATGATACACAGAAAAAAAAAGTGGACTACAGCTAGAGAACATACTGAGAATTCTTGTACAAGATAAATCGTTATAGTTGACGTAGTTTTAAAAAAAAAACAGTCTAGAAGAACAGGACACAAGGATAAGGAGTATCTGGGAATGGCAGGTGTCCAGGATGGGCTACGGTTAAACTAAACTGATAAGTAGGAGGACAGGAGGATTATTATGTCTCTGGTGCTAACGAACCAATTAAGCTGGTATAAGCACCTACTGCGCGTGCTTCAAGGCTGCCAGAAGTGATGAAGATTGTTGGAAGAAGTAAATGACCCTCAGAGACCACCACCACAATTCTGTACGCATGTGGGGAACTTTCTGGAAAATGATGTAATCCATACATAGCCTCATGAATATATATGTATGCTCAGGGACTATATAAGGATGGCTTGTGTAACAATACAGGGACACACGTTAGGAGGAGCTATCCCCCGTGTCTCCCAGAACTGCAATAAAAAATATCTGCTTGTCAGCTTGAAAACTTTGCTGGCAAGTTTGTTCCTGGAGTTTTCTCTGAATCAATAGATAGTATGAGCACAGTGGAAAAGATTAAAATTAAATAAACAGTAGCTGATACAGGCTATGGCAGCACTTGCATGTTGATTTACTTGGAGGGATCAGTGGGGCTTTCCTCCCTTAGGTCACAAAAGCAATGTAGTTACTGGTGTCCTGGGTTCAGCAGTAGCAGTCATTTTTCTCCGTTTTAGTAGCTGGTGCAGTGCTGTGTTTTTGACTTTAAGCCTGGGAACAGGGCTGATAACAGCAATGTTTTTAGTTGCTGCTCAGTAATGTTTACTCTGACCAAGGACTTTCTGAGTCTCGTGCTCTTGCAGGGAGGAGGGGAAGCCAGGAGGAAGCAGACAGGACACCTGACCCAAACTAACCAAAGAGGTATTCCATACCACAGCACGTCATGCCCAGTATATAAACTGGGGGCAGTTACCTGGAAGGGCTAGATCACTGCTTGGGTCAGGCTGGGTATCGGTTGGCGGGTGGTGAGGGGTTGTATTCTCTTCCCTTGTTATTTCCCTTATCATTATTATTGTTGGTGGTAGCAGTAGTGATTTGTGTTGTACCTTAGTTACTGGACTGTTCTTATCTCAACCTGTGGGAGTTACATCCTTTTGATTTTCCTCCCCATCCCTCCAGGAGCAGGGGGAGGAAAGGGGAGGAGTGAGCGAGCAGCTGCATGGTTCTAGGTTGCTGTCTGGGCTTAAACCACGACAGTTCTTTTTGGGTCCAATGTGGGGCCATGAAGGGTTGAGATGACGACAGATCTGAGCGGAGTATGTCCAATCGTATTTGTGATAAGCATTCATTGTTTCAGATTAATAGTCACTCGTCACAATGCTGACTTATTGGCTCTCAAAGTTGTTGCTCTTGATCTCAGAGTTTCAGCATGTTGTTCCTTACTTACAGCCGGTACTTGCTGTGTCGATGTGTATCAGCTGGAAGCCTTGGGCTAAGGTTCTTGTTTCATTGTACTTTATGGTAATAACTTGCAATACAATAGAATCATTGATCATGAAACTGATCTGACTTGCGTTCCCAGCGTGGTCACCACCTCTATACTTTGGGAGGTATATAATAGAAGTGTTTAGCAATTACAAATCTTTTTTTCCCCTCTTCAGGTGGTCAACCCGTGAAGGAGACATTCCCTTACGCTCCCAGCCCCCCCACCAGACCGTTTACAGCATCATTTGAGAGTTCTGAAGGTTCTGAATGGCCTTTGGGTGCCCTTGAGACCTGCCTGCTGATTGTGAATGGGGATCGCCATGTTGGCACACATACACACACGTGTGTTTTACCCACGACCATTTCGTCTGATCTCAGAAGTTAAGCAGAGTCAGGTTTGCGTCTTGTCTAGGTTTAGAGGACAATATAGGAGGACCAGGAGATTTTCCCCGAGGCTGGACAGTCATGAGTGGCAGGGTGTGTGGGATAGTATGGGCAAGTATCTAGGCCAGAGGGTTCCTCCAATGCTTTGGAACTTCATCACTGAATAAGTGCAAAATCCTGAAGAATTAGTAAAACACTTAAATGAGGTGTGTTGTCATCCTGGTCATACCAGAGAGGGACAAATCATGGCAATGTGCTGGGGCTTAGCCTATGCTTACAGAGCCTTGTTCAACACCATCCAGCACCTTCAAAGGGAAAAAAATGTTTCTGGATCTGATGGCAAAGCAACCGACAACGCAGCTACTCTAACTCCAGATACAGCAGCTGCACTAGCCCTAGTGACAAGTACAGCAGCTACTCAAACTCTGATCGCAACAACTGGTTTCACAAGGTAAGGATGAGGTTACAGTTCCCTTCTGCTCCGGCAATCTGACTGGAGAAAGAGTGTAATGAAGGATTTAGGCTCCTATTTCAGCACACAAAGGTGACTTCCCTTATATGTGTGTATGTGTATTACCTGCATGTCAACACAGAATTATGGTGTCTATTCTAGTCAGCATATGCAGAGGCAACACCATTCTCAGTACACGCAGCCTACATACAGAGACTGAAAAGATCAGAACAGGTGAAATAAAAGGCATTCCACCACAAAGTGCAGGAGGATAAATACTTCCTTCTGCACTGAAACAAGCTGCTTTCCTCTCAGGGCTGATTGCCTCCTACTTCTTCCTTTTGAGCAGCAGGATACTAGTCTGCACCCCACTTGCATGATATGCTTTTATGTCTATTCTTAGTTCTAGGCTATATGCAGAATTACAGAATAATCAGTCTGGCTTCAAGCAAATAAATAAAGATACAGTGATACGAGCTTGCCTGCACACATTCAATCCCTCATCAAAACCAAGAAATATATGAAAATATAAAGAACACAGATCAAGATAGTGGGAATATGAATGCAGCCAGAATGACTGTTCAGCTAATTTTTTCTTAAATTTATAGTCTGATATGTGCCATCATTCAGAGTTTTAAGAAGAGAATAAGCAACAATATCCAAAAGTTCTGAGCAATTAGGGTTTATTTTTTCCTTGGGTTTGTTTTTTTTTTTTGGTTTGGTTTGGTTTGGTTTGTTTTTTTTTTTTTTTTTGTGTTAGAAAGCATTAGCTCATTTTTCTCCAGCAATAATTTCTATAGTTTTAAAACTGTCTGCAACATATCAAGTCACATTTGATCTATGCCATTTAGTCAGCAATCTGTAGTATCCTAATGTGGTTTAGGGTTATAAATTTAATGTAGAGAACTATCTCTGGGTTAGCTGGGGAATGTTGACCAGCTTTATGTGTCTGTGTGCATGCACATGTGTGTGTGCACTAGTACAGACCAGTGCAGAAATGGTCTGTATCAGCATCTGGAGTGGGGCTGTGGGGCTGCAAACTCAATGGTTTATATGCCCAAGTGCCAGCACCTGGGGAGACTGGGATCCAGGGGCAGCTGCTGGGCAGACTGCTGCATTGTCTGAGCCAGCTCCTGGAGGCATTATACATATATGTATGTATTATATAATTATACATATTCTTATATTCTCAACATAAGACCTCCATTCTGCTCAGCCAGAGAGGGAAGCAGGATGAGGCCACTAGTGCTGCCTGGGTTCACACGAGTGCCTTGTATGTGTGCCTGTGATCCCTGGGGTCAGTCATTTATCGACCCTGTGCAGCATGACATCCTTGTCTCTAAGTTGGAGAAGCATCAATTTGATAGATGGACCACTCGGTGGATAAAGAACTGGCTGGATGGCCACAAGCAAAGAGTGGTGGTCAATGGCTCAATATCCAGCTGGAGACCAGTAAGGAGTGGTGTCCCTCAGCATCAGTGTTGGCACTGGTCTTGTTCAACATTTTTGTTGGTGACATGGACAGTGGAGACCTCATAGCAGCCTTCCAGGATCTGAAGGGGGCCTATAGGGATGCTGGGGAGGGACTCTTCATTAGGGACTGTAGTGATAGGACAAGGGGTAACGGGTTAAAACTTAAGTTTTAAACGGGAAGTTTAGATTGGATATAAGGAGGAAATTCTTTACTGTAAGGGTGGTGAGGCACTGAAATTGCCCAGGGAAGTTGTGAATGCTCCATCCCTGGTGGTGTTCAAGGCTGGGATGGACAGAGCTTTGGGTGCCATGGTTTAGTGTTTGGTGTCCTTTCCCATGGCAAGGGGTTTGGAACTAGATGATCTTAAGGTCCTTTCCAGCCCCAGCTACTCTGTGATTCTATGATTCTATGATATATGTCATATATATGTGTCAGTCATATGTATATGTCAGTCATGTGTATATGTACACGTGTATTCATAGCGTATCTGTGTGTATGTGCCTACTAGGAACACCTTCAGCCTTGCTACTTTTTAAACTTGGGGGCATGCAACTGCAGCAGCCTCATCTCTCTCATGCTGTCTGATCTGGCATGATATATTTTCCACTAACAGTTAATTATATATAAATATTATGATTAATCCTTCAGCAATATATTCAGGCACCTATTGCATCAGAAAGAGTCTGAGCTATACAGCAAGTACTTATTTGCAATGGCTGTATCAGTAGCTTTGCTATCCCATTATCCCTGCTATTAGAGAGGACCGTTAGCTTAAATGTGGAAAGCATGTCTTTTCTCTTCCAAATAATGTCTGTATGATAATGAAATTGCATCAGTATATTTGTACTTCTGCTCACTACAGTGATTTTAATATACTATTGTGAGTATTTCAGGTAGTTAGAATAAGCAAATATTTGTGCAGAATGCATAGACAAAGCAATTTTGTTCTCATGGCTGCAAGGTAGACTATGAATATATTAAATTCCAGAAGCCTTGTGGCTGGGCAACCTGTTCCAGTGTCTCAACATCCTCATAGTAAAGACTTTCTTCCTAATGTCTAATTTAACTCTACTCTTTTTCAGTTTAAAGCAATCCCCCCTTGGCCTCTCACTACATGCCCTTGTAAAAAGTCCCTCTTCAGATTTCTTGGCCCTTGTTGGTGAGCTGCAAATTATGTCTGCATCATAGCCCAGCCTATGAAGTTAGCTCTTAACTGTTTCTTGTGTTTTATTTGTATTGTTATTTTTTTTTACCAACTGGTAATGATTTTCTATGTGTTGTATAACCTAGGGATGCTAAATAGGCTTTACATTCCTAAATAAATGGTTCTTTATTATTGGCAACCCAAAGGATGGTCTCCTGTCTTTAATTCATTATGTTAGTACTGTTCTTATTACTCTGAAATGTCTCTGCTGTACAGGTTGCACAAAGTCAACGTGAGTATTTCAGCGAATGTCTAAGTGTATTTTTTACTTCACAGCTTTGAACAGATTGAGAAAAGAAGATATTCCAAGGCTCTTGAGCAGAAGAACATAGTGATGTTTTGACTGAACACACTGTGACACTTCAAAGCTTCTGCAAGACTTCAAAGCTTCTGCACCTCCACTTGGCAAAATGGTTCAGGATACCCTCTTTTATTGCCTTTATGAAACAGGATCAGTGATAAAGAATGTGTTAAAGACAGCTTCATACTTTATTAAAAAAGCTGAAGTTACCAGAATCACTTCTGCTCTTTAGTAGACACCGACTTACAGTGTGTAGAAAAACTATGAAAGCAAACAATAGAGCGAACAAGATGCAGTAGGGAGGAAAAGCAGCATGCTCTACAAGCATCTCTCACAATACACAGCCATCCATTGTTGACAGTTGAAGAACTCAGTCTTACATAGGCATATTTTAGGCTGAAGAGAAAGCTGATGGGTGTTGCTGTAGTTTTCTCATACGTAGCGAAGTCAGATATTCATAACACTTAATTTCAAAAGTTTAAAAAAGGTAAGAAAAGGGAGTTAGTTAAGCAATAGGAATACAGCATCTACCCTCATTTATCAAAAGAACATAGAGGAAAGGTGATTAATGGAAACAAAAGAAATAAAGAATGGCAAAATTCCCACCTCTCAGCAGGATCAATGCAGAGAGGGAAAAATGACAAGAAAGAAGTTCAAGTGTGAGAATCAGTTTCCCCTTCCATTCATTGAATAGACCCAGTCCCTTTGTATTAGAAATGTAATTTTCATTTTTTCAACTGAATCATACATTCTGATACTTAAAACCCCATCCTAGTGATTATTTGCCTCATGACTGTTTTCAAGCCTTTGGTAATAGTGCCCAAAAGTAAGATCTAGCTTACATGTACTGTCAGGCCATGAGAAGTACTTAATACGTTATCCCTTATTTCACATATGTGTGGTTAGCCTACAGTTTTCCAAACAGAACAGTAACATTTTTAAAATGGTGGTTGGTAAACCGTCAACATATGTGGTGACTGGTAAATAGTCATAAACATCTGTACCAGAAAGACTGTTACATTTCATGCCTATAAATGCTTAGACCTCCCTAAAAGCATTCAGGGGGCTTTGATCATTATTCTTCTTAGGTTTCTCAGTCCTTTAGCATTTTAACAACTTCTACTTTATTAAATCATCTGTCTTCCTCAAATTCTCAATTAAGAATTTCAAAATAGTACAAGTTGACCTTAATTGTGGACATGAGAAAAAAGGTTAGACAAAAAAAAAACAACCACTAAGCAAATGCCACTCAATAGTGGGCTTGTGTCTAACAGAATTGTCTTTTAAGGCAAGATTGGTTTATCTTACAACCTAATTAGGAACTGTTTGATGCTGAACTAAGGAAAGTATCTTTTGAATCATCTTTAAATCCATAATATTTTTTTACCTGAAATTAGAGTTGCCCTCATTTTCAGTCATATTTACATACTCTATTACAGAGTTTAGTCAGTGTCCTCCAGATTCCGCAACTGACAATCTCAAACATAAATCCAACAGATCTAGTCTTGCCGTGAAAATTGTGTAAAGTGAAACAAAGTTTGGGGTTTTTTACATTTTAGTAATTTATCTATGCTACTATGATAAAGCTTTATGTCAATAAAGTTGTTCTATTTCTGCTAGGAAATACTGTACTTATTTCACTGGGCTTTCAAAGCTCCAAAGTAGAAAAGAGTAACAGAAGCTGAATGCTCTCATTCAGTGAGAAGCCAAGGAAACACTCATTTTTTTAGCCTACTTTCCACACCTGAACAGATGACACATTAGGTTTGGCTGATGCCAAATGAAAGCATGTTGCTTAAGAGTAAGCCATGCTTGAAATGCTACAAAAATGTGTTTTGGGGGCTGGGAGCAGAATTATCAGCTACATTCTAGTACTCTTGTTGAGCTTCATGGAGAGAGTGTCTTTTGAAGACACTAATGGAAACTAAAAAAAAAGCTTCAAAAAGAGTAAACTTCTGTTTACTGCAGCTTTTCTTTAGCAGCTCTAGGAAAAAACAGCATGAAACTATTCATGTACTCTTTTAGCAATTACAATACCCTAAAGACACAGCCTTTTTCCTAGGAGTAGTGATTGCCAGCCTCTGAGTTGTAAAATAAACATTTGAATCTTTAAGTGGAATATCTAGTAATGGAAAAAAAAAATTCCAAGTGGGTATTACCAGGTTAATATATACACACAAGTTTCAAACTTCCTTTTGTGGGGGGAAGGATCCTGGATAAGAACTGTGCTACTTACTGTGTTCTTTTACAGTTGCTCAACTTGGGTGAGTAGAGGTGTTTGCAAGAACAAACAAGGGTGCTGCTGTGAGAAGGTTTTATGACTACTCAATTTCATTTCAGAATCTGTTATCCATTGATGTTTCAAGATCAAACATAAGAGGTCTATCAGACAGCTTCAGGTGTAAAAGGATCAAGGATCACCTCTGCCACTAAATATTTCAGTAACACTTCCACTGAAGTTTAAAGAGAAATGTGTTGATAATTTTTATCAGGGTGACTTTTAATTGATATTTTTGTCCCCTGCAGTATTTCAGAAGGCATTATCTAGCCAAGATTTGATATTCAGAGTGTTTCATTTACCAGTTATATGTATATATATATTTATATATGGGTGTGCGTTTCAGGTCTTTAACCATCTATTTTAAGTTGCTAAAAATAATAAAATTTCTAGTCAGTTGTTGAGTGATGATGGACAGGATACCGGATCAATGTATTCTAATGCAAACAGGTAATGTAAATAATACAAGTGATTTCTTCTGTGGTACAGCAGCCTTGTCAGTTATAAAATTGCTGTTATGAAAAATGCAGAAGCAATTTATATCATGTGAACTGATATATTTTTACATATTCTAGTACTATGCATTTAATGCCAAAATGTTTAATTAGGTACAGATTTCTCTTAAAGCCACAAAAAGCTACGAGAAAATATACTAAAAGAACAAGTAATTACCTAAAGGGTTTTCCTCATGAAGCTTGATAAAATTTATACCTTCCTGAGGTACAGGACAGTTGTTAAAGATCCATGTTAAGAATTTTATATTCTGCTGAATTTTCTATTTCATACAGCTGCCTATAGTGATTTAAATAAAATTTGAACACCTATATCTTCTCTTTTGTGGAAACTTGCATTGTTGCCCTTGCATTCATACCTTTTAATAAAATAGTTCAGAATGCTGATGCAAAAATCATTTTCCCAGTCTACAACATTGCTGACTACATCAGTTCTTTTGTCTTACCCCACTGATTTCTCCTCCTCTGCTAAATGACTGGTGGTCCCTTGCCACCCTCAGTGGTATGCCTCTTTTTATCCAATATCTCTCATTCACAGTCATGATGCTAGCTCCTTCACTGCTTATCACACTTGACAAACTCAATTGCCCAATTGCTAATTTTCAAACAAGTATTTTTCTACTTTGTCCCTGACTGCCTTTGGCCTGGGAAGAATTCTCTGCAAACCTCAGCTAAAACTAAGACACTGTTAACTTTCAGAATCAACTTAGAACTTTTCTCCTTCAAGGATGTCTTTGAAAACTGAGGAGCATAAGCTAACGTAAATTGTCACACTTCATTTAACCTGCTATTTATTATTTAAGACTTTTTAAAAAGACTTTTAAAGAACAAACATTTTTAATCAATAGTAAGTCTTAGGTTATTAAACAATAGGTTCCTAGATACAGTGACAATTCACAAAATCAATGTCAATAATATTACTCAAGTTTTTCAAAACCAAGACTGAAATGAATGTAAGAACCAGACTTTTACATGCCTACTACTTTCTATTTCTTGCTCAACAATGGAAATTATTGAATCACGAATTTGATCAGGTATCAAGAAACAAAGTGTTACTGGCTAAAAGACATATGTGCTTTGTAACTAATTGGGAAACTGTTGTTTATATCCTCAGCTCAGTGTTGCTAGATATAAAAATATGAAAGCAGAAAAGTATATTAGCTTTGGTTTATGAGCCATCCTTTCATTCTGGAAGCCTAGAATCACAAACAAATACATCCAGAAAGATGTTTAATGTTCACAGAATCTGAGTAACAATGAAACCTCAACAGCAATTGAAGTAAAAAAACTTGACATTGTTTTGAATAAAACTATCTTCCACAAAATAGTAATAGAGCACCTTTTAAAACACTTTGGACCAGTCTTTCTGCTACCAATGCTAAAGAATCTTTTCTCTGAAGTTATTCTTGCTTGCAAAATTAGAGGTAAGGCAGTACAAAGACTTTAAAACTTTCTTTGAATTCAGTACAGAGTAAGGATGTGTAAAAAAAATGGTTTACATTCTTCTTTTATAGATAAAGTGTGCCCAATGACATTTTCCAAAGGTATTATGATTAATACATTGAATTAAAACCCCTGTACTTTTTATCAGAGCTGTTATAAAAATAAATTAAGCATGCAATCTTTAACTTGCAAGAAGAAAGCGTCATGTCAACAAGAGTGAGAGACATCATGACATAGATAAGCTTTTATTAGTAAATCTAACAAAAAATGCACAAGCAATTCATAAAGTCAATAGTATTGTTACAAGGATATTTTAAGGATATGTTTTTTTATGTTTATAATATATAGCTATATATACACCCACATAACAGCTTATAGAGCTATAATTCTTTTGTATGTGTGTTATCAGTTTGGTAAACCCACCTCATAATTTTAAAATTATTTCAAGTTTTTATAGCCTCTTCTGCTTTATGGGTGTTCCCTAGTGTGCAATCAGCCAATTAATGCATATTTATAACATTTCATGGCATTTCTGTTTGAATAAGCCTTTAGGTGAACAATGTCTTTGTACCTAATACAATGCAAGAAAAAGCTAACAAAATACGTTGCAACACAGGCACCATTAGCAGGCAGGTAAAGATTTCAGAGAGGATGTGAAGATAAAAATTTAAAAGGCTGTAGCAACTCTTGACCTTGACAAGATTGTGAGGTGAGCAGATGCAACCTTATGAAGTTTGACCATGACACGTGCAAGGTCCTACACCTGGGTTGGAGCAATCCCAGGCACAGCTACAGGTTGGGCAGAGAAGAGATTCAGAGCAGCCCTGCGGAGAAGGACTTGGGGGGTGTTGGTTGATGAGAAAATGAACATGAGCCAGCTTCAGTGTGCTCTCGCAACCCAGAAAGCCAACCGTATCCTAAGCTGTATCAAAAGGAGCGTGACCAGCAGGTCGAAGGAGGTGATCCTGCCCCTCTACTCTGCTCTCATGAGACCTCACTTGGAGTATTATGTGCAGTTCTGGCATCCTCAACATAAAAAGGACATGAAACTGTTGGAACAAGTCCAGAGGAGGGCCACGAGGGTGATCAGGGGACTGGAGCACCTCCCGTATGAAGATAGGCTGAGGAAGTTGGGGCTGTTCAGCCTGCAGAAGAGAAGGCTGCGTGGAGACCTCATAGCAGCCTTCCAGTATCTGAAGGGGGCCTACAAGGATGCTGGGGAGGGACTCTTCATTAGGTACTGTAGTGATAAGACAAGGGGTAGCAGGTTAAAATTTAAACAGGAGAAGTTTAGATTGGATATAAGGAGGAAGCTCTTTACTGTTAGGTTGGTGAGGCACTGGAATCGGTTGCCCGGGGAAGCTCTGAATGCTCCACCCCTGGCAGTGTTCAAGGCCAGGTTAGACAGAGCCTTGGGTGACATGGTTTAGTGTGAGGTGTCCTTGCCCATGGCAGGGGGTTTGGAACTAGATGATCTTAAGGTCTTTTCCAACCTTAACTATTCTATGATTCTAAATAATCAAAGAAATGAATTAAGATTTTGTCAAGACATGGAAGAATCCACATCCCCTTCCCTGGAAACCACAGAAAGTTCTAGTAAATTGTAGGTCCCCCTCACTTTGGAGAGGTACCTACTCATGATAGAGATAATCCAAACCAATCAGGTTTACAAAAATACTAGGCCAAATTCTTGAAAAAGTGGCCTTCTTAGATCTGCTCAGCCCCAGGTGCTCCCCTAACCCTGGCCAGGTCCCTGGACCCCATTGCAGACCCCAGGGCTGCCAGTTCCTGCCCCTGCAATGCTACAGAAGTGATGGTCTCCAGCTCCCTACAGCACTGTCCTGCTTTGCCATGGGCCCCACCAAGCTGGCCCATGTCCTGGCCCAACCACTGTCCATACTCACAGAGGCGCCTGCTGCCAGGCCACCCCAGCTGCCCCGCCGCTGGCTGAGCTGTTACAGTGCAGGACTCCTGGTTCCCCCTCCCTTAGGCCCTCTAATGGTACCTTCACTCTTCTGTGCCATTCTGGACGAAATGTTAATCTGGAAGATAAAGACCCCGAAACGACTGTGGATGATCATAGAACAATGTTGCAAATAACAGAGGAATTCATGACTTCCTTACTGACATATCAACAGTTACACCTTCATTACGTGCATTTCTTACTCTGTTCATTAGTGTGAATTCTCTTCAGACCCACTGATGTTAACAAGCAGTCCTCAAACACAGGCCCAAGGATAGGTTCCTCCTCTCACAGATTGTTGTTTCTTTAGAGATTTATTTTATGACAAGGAAGATAAACATACCAAATATGTTAAGTGAATATATAAATATAAATAACAAAGTGAATGAAAAACAATTCGTAATTTCATCATGATTCAGTAATTCATTATAGATCCTGTGATTCCTTTCAGTCATGATCACCACGTCGCAAATGGAAATTACTTCATCTTCACTAAGACTTAGGAACTGAAGGTTGGAAGAGACTAGCTATATACCCTTTGTTGTTACATTTACCTACATTACTTCTTCTGCTTTACTTAATGCTAATTAATTTGGATTGATTTTCCTACTGAGAGAAAGGTTTATATAAAAGGTTGGCAGATCTTTCAAGGCTGGTGTGTGTTGGGAGCCAACAATTCTCTCTATAAGTCCAAAGAAAGAGGCAAGAAAAGAGAATTTGATGGGTTTTTGTCCTTAAATAACTGCCTGGATATTTTTCCAGGCAATTAAATATACAAATAGTCTCTGATCCAACAAATTCCAGAGATAGGTGAGGTATTACCTAACAATTACAAGCTAATAGTTTAGCAGTTATGTTTTTGATGAGCAAGCATTGCTTTGGTGTAATCTGGGAAGTATAAATTCTGATTGCTCTTCAGGAACTATGCTGCAAGTTTGGAAGTCACAATGAAACTTAGAACTGTATCTTCACAATGGTCTTTTGCATATAGGAAATAAAAGTCATTTGGCCCTCTGGGAAAGTGCAATATTGCAATGTATACAGTGCAACAGTGCACACTGCAGCATGTAATGAGATGATAGCAACTGAAAGAATTGCCCCTATTACTACCCCTATAAATTGATCAGTAGTCTATTAAAAACAATTTTATGCGTTACCAAAGAAAAATTAGTCTTTTCTGAGCTTCCCACTACTTGGAGCATCTTTAAGAATTTTTTTCATAAACCATGCAAATCAACAAGTCAAGAGGAAACCAAAGCTTTTCAGTCAGTCAGAGAGTACCAGTCAGGTTTCCCACCACCACCAGATCATGTACAATACTCTTCCAATCTCACAACGATTATGAGAGATAAAGGGAGAGTCAATCCTTTTACGAAGTAAGGGCTAGGGAGCACAAAAGATTGAGAAATGCTGTCAGAAATAAACCACCAGGGAATCCCTCCAGACCAGGATAAAGGAAACCCAACAATAAACAGTAGGTTGTGAAAACATCATCTAAAGGAAGACAGGACATATACAGCCCAGAGGGCCAGACTACTTCATTTACTCTCTTTAGACAGAAAGCAATTTGCCATGCGAAGACTGGGGAAACAAAGTCACACTGAAGCCACAGCTATATTCTTACAGCCCCAGAGTCAGCAATGAGAACAGCTACCAAAAATCCAGCATTAAAAAAGCTGCTGCTACATCATCAAGGCTTTCGGGGTTTCCATCAGTTGTTACAAGAATGCTTGCGATAAACAATGAAATTGATACTCCTAGAACTGAATGGCTATAGAAGCATATTTACTGTCAAGTTTTTCCAGTACCAAGGAATTAAGGACATTAAGGACCAAAAAGGACTCTTGTTGGAGACTTCCCATGGGTAAACAATAGATAGCTAAAAGATAGCTTACAAGTAGTCATATCCTAAATAAATGAAAACAAACCACTCAGAACACTGGAACTGATATACTATTTTGTACAGTACTTTGGTAGAAAAATTGTGCAATGCTATATTGAAAAATAAAATCAAGGCTCAGAATAGAATAGGCAGTTTTTGTTTCTTGTTGGCTCACACAAGAGACAGGTAGTCTGATTCACACAGTGATAGCCTTCCAAGCAACCACTATTTAAGCAAATTATGTATATGAAGTAGTAGCAGAATGGGGAGGGGGCAGAAAAACAGACCAGACAATGTCCATGATGATTAGATAATCTGGGTACAAACAATCGGCTATTTGAAATGCAAAGCTGTGGTTCTGTTTCTAAATCCTTTCTGATTCAGCTACAGGTAACAGCTTAAGATATTGTAGTTTCATGACTAGCAGGTAAATCTCCATGTTAACTTCTAAGAGTACTATTTAAAAGTTAAATTGAACAGAAGTGTCACAACAGTGTCAGGAAGATCCTCAAGTAGCTCCCTGTACAGAAATTTTTGCCTACAGAAGTAACTCTATTTCCTATATACCCAGAGTTTCCAAACTTTTATAAAGCTTACAGTGAAGAAATCTTTTCTGGATTCATATGCAAACAAATGGTATACAAAAGGACAACACCTGCCATTGAAATTTCAAGCTGAGCTTCATAAAGGTTATAATAGTAAGAGAATGAAAAATTAGTATGGTAAAACTAGATTTGTGTGGATGGTGTTTCTCAGGAGACTATTAGTATTTTCCAGCAGGAGTTGCCTTTTATGTTGATTATTTCTGAATCCAGTATATGACTTGAAAAAGATGTGAGTGTATTTTCTTTACTTTTTTTTTTTTTTTGTATTTATTTACATTCATTCTCATGTCTTCAATCTTGTAAAATTTGAGGACCACTCACTTATTCTGGTACTTAATGTAAGAATTATATGCCCTCCCTAGGCATATAATGACCTATAATTTATGGACATTTATAACAGAGTAAGACTGCACAGTCTCTAAGTCTTAATGTCAGTTTGTCATAGTGGAGCAGACTCTTTCCAGTTTCCAGAGAACTTTCTTTAAACAGGCAGTCTGTCAGAATGTTTTGTAAAATGTAAATGCAGAAGTCTGAATTTCCATCTTCAATGTTTCATTTTCCCAAAGCTTCATTTTTCAGTTTTGCCAGCATGCGGCTTACTTAAATTTTACTTTTTAGTCTTTTCTCTGCTCTTATTTCCTTCAAGTTACCTGAAGGATTTGACTTTATTTTATGCATTGTTGAAAAATAAAAAACTGTAGGTAGTGCCAGAGTCTACCTCTGGCAACACTGGAGGTGAGTTCATCTGTTGACCTGTTACTGGCTGGAACTGCAGCACTACCAAGTTATCCTGCTGTAACAGGGAAACATCTATGCCTCTCAGGACAAAAGTTTAACCCTGAAAATGGTACACATCTTATATATCTAACAGGAAATTTTGCCTTCTGTAACAAATACTGCTGATCCTGGCAGCACTGAAGACCACTGCTTCATTTGTGGACATTGTGTTATATGTACTCCTGCTCGGGGTGCAAATAACTCCACCAGGTATTTATTTTCTAACATCTAAACAGCACGCTGCAGACAGTACAGCTCAACAACTTCTATAATTTCACTCAAAATGTACCTTTATACATAAAAAACATCAGTTTATTAGCATTGACTCATCTACAGTAGGAAGCATGCATTACTGTTTGTAATTCTTGTATTTTCATACAGGAAAAAATAATTTATTTTTTTTTCTTCTTCAGAAGTCTTAGTGTGGCATTCCAGTTTTCCATAACTGCTGCTTATGAAAAATTACTTCTTTGTCGTTGCATCATATCACCTTTTTAACACTGACATCTCTATATTTGACTCACTTTTTTGCTGACACAATGTAAAAACTTGAATGGCAACAGCACCACACGTTTCTCCTTACCATAAAATTATAATTTGATTTTTTTTCACTTTACAGTTCAGGAGAAGGCAAATAACTGAGGAAAGGGGGGAGAGGGGGGAAAAGGCACAGCCTTACTTTTCTAAACTACACATTAATTTTCCTCACACCTTCCATACAGTGGAGTTCAAACGCCACTACATTGTACTACAGTCACTTTGCCAGAAGAAGTCAAACCTGCCCTCACACAGAACCAGCATTTTGTGGAAGTTCTATGAAGCCTCTCAGATAAAAGGCAGCAGTTACTGGTAGCACTTTTTTCTTTCCTGTTGGTAACATATATAAAGCGCCTTGCAAAAAAAACCCCAGACATAGCACTAAATTCTGAAAGACTACAGCTGTCTACATTTTTGCTCATATTGAAGAATAAAGAAACATGAGTGCAAGTTATGTGAGAGACAAACCTTTAACTTTCTGTGTCAGACTTCTACATTCTGTCTGAAATGAATATCTTCCCTAAAAATCAGTAAGATCAGAAAGTAAAATGTTCATTGCAGAGAATCTCTGAAGCTTCATCAGCAGCCAGATAAACATCAATCTCTGATGTTTCATTTTTAGGGGCTGCCTCTGGCTGTTCTGACCACTACCATTTAGGGACAAAAAGGAAACGTCAAAGACTGTGCTTGCTGCAGCCTTTGTATGAGATGCATCCCATGACACTACCATGTCCTCTGTGAGGGCCATGACTTCAAACATGTTATAAACCATGTAGTCCAGTACAGATATGATAAATAGGTAATTGGCTAAGAAAACTGCTCTTGACAACAAATCTGGGGAGGTAAATGCTTTTGAGAGATCTTGTGTAATGACAGAAAACTAACCTCTGCCTAAACTAAAAATCCTGCATCTCCCATACGTGGAAGTGAAAGAAGGGTGGGGTTTCCCTTTTAAGCAGCAGTAGGGAAAACCACAAACAAATAACAGAAAAGATCATTTGGAGAACCTAAAGCTGCTGCAAAAACAAGTCAGAAATTCCATTTATATTTCCCCTCTCTCCCAGACTGGGAGAAGTGAAATAAAGAACTTGGCAGCCTCCATCTACCACTTTGACAGTATGAAAGATAACATAACAAATTAATAGCTTAAAAATACCCTGGTCATAAAACAGAAACGTTTGCACTGGTCTGTGCCTTATAAGGTTCACCAGACTGAAGAAAGAAAGGTGACCAGAGAGGAGAATGTTAGCCTCTTATGCTGCTAGTTTGAAAGGAAAACAATCATGATAATAGATTATTCCTTTGTGGTTATAGCACAGATGGAGGGTCAGGGCATGTGTACCAAGCTCTAACAAATACACTCTGTACTGTTGATATGTATGTCCCTCAGATTCTACCTTGTGGTGTTCCAGCTCTTTATCAGGTTAATTAAAAAAATCTAAAAGGAATAGTGAGCTAGATCAATCAATGCCTATCATCTGTCTGCTAAGATTCACAACGAAAAGCAGCATAGAAGTTCACAGATATTGACAATATGCATATTGATACTGAATGAATGATTAATGAAAAAAATATTTACAAGTAGAATCAAAAAAATCACGGAATGATTGAGGCTGGAAGAGACATCTGGGAATTGCGTGATTCAAACCCCCTGCTCAAGCAGGGCCACCTAGCATCACTTGTTCAGGATCATGTCCAGGCAGTTTTTGAGTATCTCCAAAGAGAAAGCTTCCACAGCTTCACTGGGAAACCTGTGTCAATGCTCAGTCATCCTCACAGTAAAACAGTGTTTCCTGATCAATTATAGAAACATAGAACAGTTTGGGCTGGAAAGGATCTTAGTTCCAACCCCCCTGGGTTTGTTTACATTCCTCTAGGTCAGATTGCTTAAAGCCTCATCCAACTTGGAACTGAACACTTCCAGGGATGGGCATTCACAATTTCTCTAGGCAACAGAGAACATCTTCAGAGGGACCCTCCTGTTTTTCAGTTTGTGCCTATTGACTCTTATCCTGTCACTGGACACCACTGAAAAGAGTCTGGCTGTACCGTTTTTGAAACCTCTCTTCAGGTTCGTACATATTGATGAGATTCCTCCTGAGCCTTCTCTAACCTAAGCAGTCCTAGCCCTCTCTGCCTTTCCTCATAGTCCCATCATCATCCTCATGGCACATGCTGGATTCTTTCCAGTGTCAATATACCATAGACTTTTTCCGAATCCATGGTTTAGTATTTTCTTATATTTGTTTATTGTATTTCTGCTGATTACATTAGAGTTTTCACAAGTTTACGATTCTTTGGATCGTTCTGAAATAGAGCTGGAAGTAACAAGGCTCTTGTGGGCATCTAATCATTAGTTTGTAAAATGCATGGTACCTTATATTATTTTATCTGTTCATTTCACACTGTGCTGCCCTAGGCTCTGAAAATATGACTAAACTCTGCTCTGTCAAGTAACAAGAATATTCACAGCAGGCAGCTCGAGGGAGAAACACATGAAGGATGTGTTCTCACACTATAATTTTACGTAGAGAATGAAGAACTATGTCAGCTATATATTGGATTGGTCAACAAACTAACCTCCAGTGCTCAAAATGGATCAAACAGCTTATGTAGCAGTACCACAAGGCTAAAATGAAGTTAGTTTTTCCAAAAATCTTTTGCAGCATATCACCAGTTGCATCTGTTTTACATAATCAGTGGGAGGAATTGTTATTCGGATAGCATTTTAGAGTCCCCCAAACCCAGTCAGGAAAACTGCCAAAAGACAAAGGAATTAAAAAAGAAGCTGACCTTGAAGTAAAGGATTAGATACATGCATTTCAGTGATAATAAAATAAAAATAAATTAAAAACACCACACTGAAATTGTCTGAAATCTGCAACAAGTAGAAGCAAACATCGACTGTAAGAAGCCTGTGGGAGATGTGATAACATGAGTTGATAAAAACCCCGACTCAATGAGCTCTGCAAAGCACCTATAAACCTCAGAGAAGTGAATTATGTGGATAGAAAGCAGTGAAAAAAAATTGAATCAAAAGGAAGTCCTGATCTCACAAAATTGAAGAACAAGAGAGCAAAAGAAGCACCATGAGAATTCAGATACTCCTTTGGCACACTCAAAATCCGAGCAAACCTCATTTAACCACAGCTCTGCTTCTCTGCAGTAAATGCAGAGCCAATTTGTCATATATGTATTCTGTTGTTCTTGATAATAAAATCACACATTCATTGTATCATTCTCTTTACAGTTTGAAGCCTCAGAGTAAGGTAGAAGTGGTATTAACACTCTATAGGAACTGCCTTGCTCAGTTCCTGTTAGAGCCAACAATTACAGACCACCTGTTACAGAACAAGCTAAACTAGAGTTCTGTAATTGCATTTGAACAGAAATACAATGCCCATTTCAAATGCAATTGTTTTTATTTTTATGGTCACCATGCTCTATATGTTCTTTTAGTTTATAAAGTAGTTATGTAGAACATTTGATGCACCCAGTGGAAGGGGAAAAAAGTGGAGCTTGACAGGCAACAAATGTTATTTACAGTAAGGGTTATTTTAAGGAGTTAAAGCTGCTTATCCTTCTCTCTATTTAACTCTTTCAGCTCGTGTTTCCAACTGCATTCAAAAAGCACAAACACATAAAAGCACGAAACTTTGCAACGATCATTAACAACCAGCTCTTCTGAGTACATAATTTTTGCTTTCTACACAATCTACTTTAGATTTCTCAGTTCCTGGGCTCACTACTTTTCCATGTTTCAGAAGGCAAAAAACCTCCCAAATCCAGAACTTCACCAATCCCCAAAACAAATAAATGGTCTACAGTCAGGAGAGGCTTACCTAACAAAATCATGTCCCAGTTAGTCAGTATTAAGAGACAGAAGACAGATACTTGCAGTTCCAGAAGAATCTCATATCGTAGCCCCTGAAATATCATCATTACTTATAACCGTAAAGGATGTACAAATTATCCAACAATAAGCATAATAAGGTTTCTAGAAAGACACAACTTGCTATAAAAACAATGCAGTCCCTAAAAAACAGATCTCCTTCTTACAGCAACACTGTGGATTAACATTGGAATACATGTATGGTAATGAAACATGAGCAAATAGAGGTGATTTCTTCTGGCTAACATCTGTATTGGTGCAAACCAGAAACAAGCATACACAACAGTACAGACAGAAGACACAACAAGAGAGTTAGTCTTTTCCCATTTCAATATTACAATCCATTATTGTTCATAATGGACAGAACTGTTACAGTAAAGATTCTTGAATAGATAAAATGTATTTTAAACATGATCAATTTTTAGGTACAACATGTACTTATAAGCTGTTGTGTTAAAATATAACGGTCTCTTTAAGCAGACATAAAGCACAGCGTATGCATCAAAAGTAATGTAATATTATTCCAAGTGGTGTTTCATGGCATTCCCCTGAATTATTATTATTATATAATAAAAAAATATAATAATAAAAAGAAAAAACAAGCACACCATTTTTTTTGTGATACAGGCTACGAATAAAAATGTTTGCAATTCAATAATTTTTAGCCTTGCTGTTTAAATGTGTGAATAAAAAACATATTGTACTTCAGAGTACTCACTGAGTCATTTGACAATGCTGCTTGTTATTATGTCCCTTCGGGACACATGGCATTTGTAAACAGCTCACCAGGCTGGACCTAATAAGTAGCAATTTTTTCTCCCAGGTGCATTTCTCATGTCAACCTTCGCTATTGAGCTTTTGCCCTCAATATCTGTATAGAATACCTCCGCTATGGTTTAACTTCCCTATGATAAGTGTAAGATAAGATTTTAAAAAAAAAAACAAACAGCCAACCTTCTAGTTGCCGGATGTCCACTGATTCTGACTCATCCATATAGCTATTATCTCTTTCAAGTGCCAAGTCATTTTTTCTTCCAAGCTCTATGCAACAAAAATTCTCCCATTTCTGTGAATGCCCCATTTCTGTGGGACGTTTAAATGGGATAAAATTCCTGGCTTTCCCCCTGCAGCCCTTTTTATTCCTCCTGGGTTAAGTTACTTGAGAACAACAAACTTCACAGGACCTGCTGAAGATTGTGTTAGAAACACAAACTGGATCTTCCTGTGAGGAAGGATGCCTCTCAAGATTACTCCTCAAGGTTGAGAATTCTTGCAGCAACAGATTCTCAGTAAATGATTAACAGCATGCTAAACTTTGAAATCTTAAAAAAGTGATATCAAGGATTGACTGTGCGTATATAATCCTTTAGACATATACCGCTGACCAAATCTGGGACTAAGTCTGGATTCACCTAAACTGTCCTCTAAGGAGGAGTTTAAAATGCAAAAGGATCCTTTCTGAGCCTCATGATTCAATGGGAAGGTCTACCTGACAGTTTTGTCTGAACCTGTCCTCTATGCAGCAAATAATCAAGAGTACCTTGCCATCAAATCTTGTTAAATCACTGTTGCATTTACAATCAAGTTTTGCTAAGTCTCTGATTTAAATAAATAAACATTTTGTTGCTTCTTTCTTAAGAGTCAAGTACTCTACTACGTCTATGATCGATGACACAGAGAAGAATCACTTCATAACCCATTACTTCACCATCTAATGAACTACCTGAACTCTTCATTTTATCTCACGCAAAAGTAACAGCACAACTCGGTAGTTCAGTGTAAAAGACCACAGAACTTCTTCACAAAACAGGCAGGATTGCAAACAAATTTTAAGAGAAAGTAAGTCATGTAACTATTTTATAAGATCACGGAACATGATTTGCAATTAGATTTTATTCCTCAGTATATTCTCTGCAGATGTAAAGTTAGTTTATCAGCTCCAGGTCTTCAGGATATTCTAAGGTTTTAGTACATATTGAGAAATAATAAAGATGACATGGCCTTCTATTAGTAAACTGTTCTCTTTCCTCAGGCTGTTCTCTTTCAAAAGAGAATCTGTTTAACACTACTTTACATTAAAAAGTAATTTTGTAGCTGTGAGCTGGCATATCTTGTCACAATTCTGCCTTACTAACAAAAGATTCAATGTTTTTAAATGTTTTAAACACCTTGTAATTGTCCTAAATCTCCACAATCAATGTACACTCTCTCAGGTTAATGCAATTCTTCGATTATAAACTGGAAGATCATGAATGTTAATATTCCTGTCAGCAATTCAAAATAGCTTGCAGGTACACTGGCATACAGCACTCTTAACAGAAATCCAAAGGTCTCAATTGGTTTCTGCTTAAATTTGTTGAAACTTTGCAAGTGTATGCTGAGACTAAGAGGTTTCATTTTTCCACTATTTTGGTGATGTTATATTTTTTCAGTTTTTTACCTGCTTAATTGAAGTTCTGATCAGCCCTCCCTGTTTCCCTTAACTCCCTCCTCTCCCCCCCCCACCCCCCACCCTTTGGTCTAATTCAGTTCTAATTACAACAGTTGTTTCGACAACACAATAACAATACACTTGACATTAATGCAAACAATACTAAATTAAGAGTTTGAAGCCCAGCTCTTGGTGCCCTTCCCATTGGAAAGTTATCCTGTAGCCTTAATGACTTAGTGTACTTTAATTTCTTATTATTTTTAATTTAAACATAGTCATAGCCATTTCATTAAATGTTACCCAAATCTCAAACTCTGCCTTTTACTGAACTAACTTTGCTCTTTGCCATGTGTTTATCTCTGCAAGTAGTAATTCAACCCTCCTCACACTTCATTTGTGCTACATTAAACAATCTCTAGCTTTCTAGGTTATCTTGCTCACTTGTCTCACTTTCTGTGACTGACTCAGCTTCCCAACTCAGGGAAATACAGGAGGAAATACGTAAGAAGTTATTGCCAATATAATCTACACATCACTGGTTCTTTTGTAGCCAAATCTCTGCATTTTTCACAGATAAAGCAACTGTCATTACCCTATAATTGAGTTATAGATTCTTAATTTCAGTCACGGTGACCTATTGCCCAGTGACAACTTATGCCATTAAAAGTGTTTCCAGGATTTTATCCCTTGGTACATTATAGGCTTTGTCTTTTCAAAATATATATATATAAGCAAATTGTCAGTTTGTGTATACCCTATGTGTTTCTGCATGTGCCTCCTCCACAAACAGTCTAAAGCTGTGATAGTTCATAAGGGCAGCATAAAGATCTCCAGAACCCATTCTGCAAGAGGCTTCACGCCAGTATTTCATCAGCTACTGCTAATTGCTAAGGTCAGGCTAAAGAGTGCTGTTGTATCAGTGCTTAATCACAAAATGAAAGCCTGCTTTTTTTCATTCAGCAGTAGACCTGTTTTACCCCCATCAGTTCCTAGTTTGCTCACCCTAGTTGGCTCATTTGAGATGTCAGCCAAAATAGCATCCTTCATAGAATTAAAAAATTCTTCTCTTAATGGTTAAGATTCCACATGGCCATGAGCCAAATAAACTCAAATATGTGTGGCATGCTCCTTGCTCAACCAAGAATATAGCTACAAGCTTTCTATTTGACTTTCTCAACAGCTGAGAGTGTTCTGAGATGCACTAATAAAAATACAAAAAATAACAGCAAGACTTAGAGATCTGTTCTATGGTACACTGAAGTAACACAGTTGCCACAACAGTTTCTCTGGTCAGCAACACACAGAACAACAGTGTGGTCAGCATCATATCTTACCAGCCCTGACATCCCACCACTACCCTGAAGATTCAGTTACATGCTTACAGGATAGGGTCTTTTTGTGGTAGAACTTTAGATGTAAATGCATAGCAAAGTTCAGCACTTTCATTCTATGATTTGGTATTAGCCAGTAGAATACAAATGAAATCTCTTTCATGGTCTGTATAAAAATCTGAGCAAACTCTTCAGAAATTAGAGGAAAGCCTTATTATTTCGTAAGTAGAGTAGCCCCAGTAAAACAAGGGGCTATTTCTGAATAAGGTTACATATGACTAAACTACTGACAAGAAGAGCAACTGGCCAGGGAGAGAGAGGAGCTAATACTTACTGAGTAATTATGAAAACAAATGGGCCAAACCCATGTAGTATTCCAGAAACTGGTCCAAATTCTTTCCAGAGAAGGGAGAGTTTGGATCAGTAGTAAGGGATTTTGAACTATAATAAGAACCTGTCTTCTTTATCTACTGACCTGGGGCCCTATTTCAGGAATAAGTTTCCAGCATACTCAAGTTAGGCGTAAGAAACTAATTGTATACATCATAAACAAATTTACAAGTTACTTTCTCATTATTCTTCCATTATTAAATTTTTCAATATCATATTGAAACAATACCCATAAATATAGCAAAATAATAAAATCTTATGTTTGCAATCTGATAAAGCACTGCCCTGTCCCGCTTGGTGCATCTGGGGGGATGCGATCTTTTACAACACTCTGCTTTACAGGAGAAACCACAGGCCCTCCAGAGGTTGAAAAATGAAACAAAAATTAATTTGATTGTAAACTTCCCTAAAACTATGTCAGGAGGAACTGAAGAATGGGGTTGATTGAAGGATAGGATTGTAAATAAGTAACTTCAATGAGGTTAGGCTTTGTTAGCAACCATAGAGAAAAGGAAATGACTAAGATAAGCTTTGCCAGAACCGCCTGGTGGTTACCGATATGACAATGATATTAAAACAAAGTGATGAAGAAATAGCCACCAGAAGTCCCAAAGCCTACTACCACATTTTAGTGCACATGCGGGAGAGATTCTCTAGAAGTATGATGTAATGTATGTAATCTCATTCATCATTCATTCATTCATGGCTTGACTTTGCGAACGAAGATTTGGGAAGAGCTTTACCCACGCTTACTACAAAAGCGCTAATGACTAAAAAGGCCCATGTGGGACAGGCAAATCCGGTGCAAAAAGCACAGCAGAAGGTCTCCTTGGGTGGTATAGACGGGACATGATTCTTTTTACGTTGTCTTTTCTCCTTGAGACTAGCTTAGCATATGTTCTCAAAGGAAATAACGGCATTATGTATGGTGTGTCTCCAAGTCTCCTGATTGGAGGCCAAGGTGGACCACTGATGGTAGTCAATATGGCCAAGGCTAAGGTATTGTTTCAGGGAGTCCTTATATCTCTTCTCTGGGGCAATTCACTTGCAGCAACCAGTGGCAAGTTCACCGTAAAACACAATCTTAGGGAGCCGATGATCCTTCATCCTAGAGATGTGCCCTGCCCTGGGCAGGTAAAGGCTGCTAGCGTCCGTTTGGTATACAGGTATACATTCTGAATAGTTCCGTAAGGCATAGGAGACGTCATATGTGGGAATGTGGTTGTAATTTTTTTCTGACCCAATTTCTGAAAACCAGTATTTGATGCTGTGCTTGAGTAATTAATGAATGGCAAACCGTTTTTGTTTTTATTGTGCTCCTAATTCGTATTAGTGTACTTGTTTTTGTCTTTGTTTTCAAAATTGTGAGCAAGGGAATGGAATTTTTGGGATCCCATGTGAGTGTGTGTGCATAGTGTGTGTAACAAAATATTGGGAAATCGACAGACCAGAGAAATAATAGAAAAGAGCACTTTGGGAGGTATTCTGGCTGACTGGAAAGAATTAGGAGGATCCCTCAGCGGCTCGGTAAATAAAAGACTTTAATTAAATATTGTAACCAATGGTGGCTATTATATACCTAAGAGGATCAGGAAAAAATAGCCCAAAAATGGGACTTTGAATTACAATACATTGTTGCAATTAATGTTATTTTTAAGGCGGCAAGGAAAATGGGATGAAGTAATGTATGCAGATATGGTTTTCACATTGGGAAGTCATCCACGGTAGCAGAAAGAATGTGGAATAAATAGAGCAACACCTGATTGTCTGATTCGAGCCTTAAAACAAGGATAGAAAAAGACTGAAACCCAAATTAGAAAGAGGTTTTTCAGGATGTGACATAGATGAAATGTGTCTGAAATTGAGAAAAAAGGAGGAAGATAGGAGAGAAGATTATGTCTCCCCAAGATTTGAGACATAAAACCCTCAAGGTCCAATAAATCCGGCAACCCCTGCTGCAAGTCCTCCTGATTCTGATGAGGAGGAAGGAATGAATAGTAACGATAATAGCAGAAAAGAATTTAAAGGTACCCTGATTGCTGCTTGTGTCCATAGTAAAACAGGATATGTGACACAGGCACCTTTCGGGGAAGCAATGAGACTGGAGGGACAAACCAGAATAAGAGTAAATTTTTCAATGGGAGACTTAGGTGCTTGGAAACAGATTGCAAAAAAATTATCAAAACAAGGAGTAGCAAAACAATTCAAATTGATTGTCAAAAGTCAGGATCCTGATTGGAGAGATATAGTCTTAATATTAGATGCATTAACTGAAACCGAAAAGCAACTGGTGATAAAAACGTCTTGTGCTTAGGTTAATGCCCAAATAATCACTGGTGCATTAGCAGGAAGAATGGAAGAAAAAGTTCCTTTGACTATACCAGACTGGGAATATGACGATTTGGCAGATTATGCTGCTTTAAAGAGATATCAAAATCTGATTAAATTTGGGCTAGAAAATGCAGTACCAAAAGCCATAAATGGTCGGTTCTATTTGAAATAAAACAAGGAGCAAAAGAAGCACTGACCAAATTCTTAGACAAATTAAGAGAAGTAATGTAAAAGTATACTATCTTAGACCCTTCTTCTATTGAAGGGAAATTACAAATCACTGACTTATTTCTAGGACAGACAACAGAAGATATTAGAAGAAAGCTTCAGGAATTATCAGGACCTGACAATCGAAATATAGAAAAATTAGTAGATGAGGCATGGAAAGTTTATAGAGCTCCTGGAGATTTCTCTGAATCGGAACAAAAGTCTTGGCAGGTTCTTATAAAAGATCCGAAGCAGAAGGTGAAAATAAAAAAAGGAAAGAAGGAAAGAAAACAGAGAAATAGGACACCACCTCGTGGACCCAACAACGTCTTCTAGGTCAGCGAATGGAAATTCTTTCAGTTGTAGTCCCGTTGTCAGTGCACCCGCCTGGGTCCAGAGTGCAGGGATGCGTGCACACGGCTTCAGGACAGCTGCCTTTCCATAGGGGTTAGGCTCTCTTGGAACCCTCCCACAGCTGAGACTGATCCTCAGGGAATCTGGTAAACCCCAGACCCAGTTCATTTTGTGCCCTAAAGGGCGCTGCAATGTCTGCGCATCTGTCTCAAGGTAGTTTGTTGCCAGGACAGCTGAACTTTGCTGCCTTAGGGTACACAAAACAGGAAAGAATTCACCACCTTCACGGAACAGTATCCTCTGCTTTGCCCATCTGCCATCTGCCCAAGCGATAAGGAGCTGTCAGTTCATTTTGTCTTTTGAGTTAAGATAAACAAAAAAAGGGCACTTGACCATCACAAGCACTTATGCTTCCCTTACCTACCCAAACCCCTGGTATTAAACTATCATCCCCCTCAACTTTAGAAGATGGAACTTCTTACCTGGAAAGGTTATCTGTGAAACATAATAAACCCACTAGAATTACTAAATTCTATTCTACTTGGACACTTGGTGTCAATATTAGCAAATAAGGGAAATAACCTCACTGCTTTGGAGGTGAGAGTTATTACTGATTTTTCTCAGCAAACTGAGATGATACCTAAAGAATCTCTTTTAAATTTCTAATCTTTGCAATCTAATTTTAACCCATAAAATATCTATTTTAATATACCTATAAATTAAAATATAAATAAAATAATATAAATATATTTAGATATATTTTTTAAAACATTATCCCAAAGTGAAAATTTGTAGTTTAGATAAGTAAGGTTTAATTCTTCTTTACAGACTACTCTTAGAGTACATGAACCATGATGAAATCTGAAAAAAATATTGCCATAATGCACTATGACAGGTTAGCAGTAGCAGACAATGAAACAACAGGGAAAGTGTACTTCAGCATAGTGAGAGCAAAGCAAAATATATAACTGCACTTTATCATGTTTTGAAAAAAAACACAAAGGGAACTGAGCTTTTTCCTAACCGAGGTTAAGGGACAATACCTCCTTCTTCAGCACAAATACTTTGTAGAACCTCCATGCTCTAGACAGTAAAGTGGTATTTTATCATGTCTTTTTTTTCTGAAATACTTCATACAGTCTGATTCAAAACATTTGGATAAGCAGACTATATTCAGCATTAAATATTTCAGTGGATTATTCTTGTATTTCACATAACTGATGGGTTTGTAAATTTGGTTTATTAAAAAAATACTGAAGCTTGGCTATGGATTAGTGATAGGAGTTGAATAGACAGCAGTTTTCGAATGTACAACTACTGTTATTTTTCTTCTGCCTCTTTAATTTGGAGTGAAGTGAGTGTAGATTTGGGAATTCTTGTCAATGAACATTTTCTCTCCCCTTATGCATTCTCTGTTTAGAACAGTGCCCTCCCCACACCCAAATAGTCTGCTTACAAAAAACCCATTTTTCCTTTCAAAGATGAAAAAGTATTTATTTATTCTTACATGCTTAGTAGGGCATAAACCCATTTTGTGATAGCTCTGGTTTGCATTTTATGTTCACATACAAAATCCTAATATATTGATATACTGATATTATTGCAACATGAGTACTGAGCTATTTTATGAAAAAATGCGGAATTGAATAACCTTATAACTCTGTACTAACATAAGAAGCTATGAGAGTTCAGAATGTTTATAGTAATTGAAAAATGTATTAGGCATCTGGCAGTGGTTTAGAAAACCCTTTGCTAAGCTCAGAAGTACAAGCCACCTTTTTGTAGGACTGTTAAAATGAAGAATGCTTTCTTTATAAGCTATTTATGTTCTTTTAAAGCTGAATGACTTTAACACATAAATAGAAGTAATATAAGCTACTTAAAAAAATTCAACTTGGATTAAAATAACAAACAAATTAGTAACTCAGAAAATGATGGGAAAAAAAGTGTTAAAAGCTATATACTCAAAATTGATGAAAAAAAGGAAAAAACAACATAATCATGAACCTAAAGATTTGTAATTCTATTAAAAATATGAACTTATGAACATAATAAATGCAGTCAGGGCTACTCCATAAAAGGATGGTATCAACGCAAGAATAAGAACAGCCGTTTGGAAACTAAAGACACTAAAAGAGAGTACTTCACATCTCTGGAATGTGATTAAAAAAGAAGTATTTACATTTGGCCTAGTAACTCTCGTAACTACTTGTTTAATACTTAATAAACCTTCCTTGAGCCCAGAGAACTCATATAATATGGAAGAAATGGGCCAAGACAGCATTTCAGGACAGGAGCATTTTGTTCTTACACAGTATTTTGATTTCTGCTCAAAATTTTAGGCTACCATATGTTGTGGAGTTTTTCCCTATTGTCTTCCTTCAGATACTATTCAGGATATTCATTAAACTTATTTTCAATCCGTATTGAAAATAAGGATATGGGATATGTCATAAAGCCAGGGATATGCCTCTGAAGAGAGAGGCAGCCAAGAAGAATACCTTCATTCACCAAGAGTACAATGACAAGAGCTAGATGAAGGTGTAAATTGGACTATGGGATTAGGACAACTTGTCTGGAATTGGCACAAGCTTCCACAGAAATTAAGTTCCTGAGGTAAAAGGACTGTTGCAGAAGGAATGGAGGTGAGGAGCCTTGAGGTAGGTTGTGTCCTTAACTGAGAAGTCAAGAGCTACCTGCCTGGAGTTACAGAAAGAGGATCTGACCTGAAAAGGCAAAGGAACAAAGATATCTTGTAGAAATAAACAAATTTCCTATTAGATTTTATAAAAAGATAGAGTCTTGGAAAGTCTTTGTCAAAGAAAGATTACGGCGATGTAGACCTCCAGGTTAGTAAATGCTGGAAGAACCTAGGGCAAAAGAAACTTCATGTCTCTGAGTCATGATAGGTTACTTCAAAGCAGTCTGTACCTGAATATTTCTACTGGGCTTGATTAGGAATTTTAGTAAACCACAAAAACTGACATATTTTATGTGTCAATTCCATATCTTATATAAATACCAACTTCCTTGCATCTCTTTGGGCATACTTCTTTTTTTCTGTGGTTGTTATTTTTGGGGTTTTGTTTCTTTGTTTGCTTTTTAATATAAATAGAAGAAAAGTAAGTCATATCCCACTGGCAAAGGCAAACCTCTTTATAGAAGAAACATTTTGAACTGAATGAATTAGTAGTTCTAATGCAAGAAAACTACAAAGGTATTAGATATGAAAGAGTTTAAAAGCTTGATAGAATTTATAGCTGGGTGGAACCCGAAGACAGTTGCAAATGACTGCGTTACTGATGACAGGCAAACACAAAGCAGTTACACAGAATATGGAACTGAAGAGAACAGAATACTGGTTTTCGGTTTCATGTAGAGTTAGATGTTAAAGCTTCATTACCTGGGTGATCTTTGGGAGTTATTTGTACAGAGGCTACTTGTGCATGTTGGGCTTTCTCACCTGCTAGCAACACTAGGTTTTGTTCAGTGTACCTTAATAACAAGACCTTTCTAGACCTGACTTCCCAAAGGAAAAGGCAGGTCAGAAACTTAGATTGCTTTCTTTTGCAGGTTAACTTTCATCAAAGCAGGACTGAGGTTTGGTTTTGGGTTTCTTTTTGGTCTACTGCTGAATTAGAACTTGTGCTTTAAACATATCTAAAAAATCTGATTCATGTTTTTATATGATAACAATAAATTCAGTTGAAACATATGTCTTCATATTGTGTGCCCTTTGGCAATGTATCATTACATTACACATTACACATTAGTGGACGACAGGATGACCATGAGCCAACACTGTGCCCTTGTGGCTAAGAAGGCCAATGGCATCCTGGGGTGTATTAGAAGGGGGGTGGTTAGTAGGTCGAGAGAGGTCCTCCTTCCCCTCTACTCTGCCCTGGTGAGACCCCATCTGGAATATTGTGTCCAGTTCTGGGCCCCTCAGTTCAAGAAGGACAGGGAGCTGCTGGAGAGAGTCCAGCGAAGGGCAACAAAGATGATTAGGGGAGTGGAGCATCTCCCTTATGAGGAAAGACTGAGGGAGCTGGGTCTCTATAGTTTGGAGAAGAGGAGACTGAGGGGTAACCTTATAAGTGTATATAAATATATAAAGGGGGAGTGTCACGAGGATGGAGCCAGGCTCTACTCAGTGGCAAACAATGATAGGACAAGGGGTAATGGGTACAAACTGGAACACAAGAGGTTCCACTTAAACTTGAGAAGAAACTTCTTCTCAGTGAGGGTGACGGAACACTGGAACAGGCTGCCCAGGGAGGTTGTGGAGTCTCCTTCCCTGGAGACATTAAAAACCCGCCTGGACACATTCCTGTGTAACACTATCTGGGTGTTCCTGCTCCGGCAGGGGTATTGGACTAGATGATCTTTTGAGGTCCCTTCCAATCTCTAGCATACTGTGATACTGTGATTACATTCCAGGATTTTCTTGCATGCCCATGGCAAGGGGGCTGGAACTAGATGATCTTAAAGTCCTTTCCAAACCTAACTATCTATGATTCTATGATTCTGTGAATGTGGTAAGAAACTAAAGACTTTTTAGACGCAAGGAATGAGATTTTCATTTGGGTGGGTCAAGCTTAACTATATTATTAACAATTCAGGCAATTAATACAAGTAGAAATCTAGGAATTCTATGGCTACCCCTGCAAGGGTGAATATTGTCCAGGAACACGTCTGTAGCATGAAAGAGTTGTGCTGAGAATATGATAACCATGTTAAACATGCTTTAGATGTTTCTACTAAAGACTAACACTGTACTAGCTCAAAACTAATGAACTGCACAACCACTAGTAGCTGGAATATAGTTTCCAGTTGAGTTTCAACTAAAAATGAAATTCAGTTTGTGCACTCCCATAAAACGCTCACACAAACCAAAGCATAGTAAGCTTTGGTATTTGGGATAAGGAGTTTCACTTCAGAAGCACATTTCTGATGAAATGCAGACATGTCTACAGGGCTGCCACAAAGGATCAATTCTAATGTTCCTTGAGAAAAAAAAAACAAAACCAAAAAAAACCAGCACAAATGGGATATTGATCAAAATGGAAACTGTGGGCTGAGGATTTGCTTTCCTGGTTCCTGGGGAATATTATAATAAACATGCTGTGCTCTTTTAATGCCCTTTCAGCCTCAGAGAATTATCATTCTAGGTGCTCCATAAACCATAGGCTGCATGCATTTAACTGGCATTTGTTCATGAATTTGCAGGATTAATTCTCTGTTGTGAGTAAATGCAAATGAACACGCTAAAGCATCTGGGAAAATATATATCATTTTAGAATGCATTAATAATTTCTATAAGGTTTCAACAATTCCAAAACCATGAAAAACTCAGGCCTAGCCTAGATTTTTTTTACATACTAGCAAATAACACAGAATGAAAATTAAAATATTGCAGAATGGAAATTAACATCTACTGAAACAAGTACCATGACATGCCTCTGCCTCTCCGTTCTTGTGGGTGTTGAATGGGTCTTTCCTACTGCTCAGTGCCCTACAGCTAGTTATTTCCATTTACAAGTCTCAGTGTGATAAATCAGAGCCTTTCCAACTGATCTGCTATAGAGTGCTGTCATACATCTCAGCAAAATAAATTTAGGTATTCTAGATGCATTCCAGATAAGTAAACCACATTTCTACGTTAACAATTATTACAGAATTCTAGGTATGTTACTTCAATGTTCTGATCCTTGCAGTTAAATCAAATAATAATTCCACTACAAAACAATGACCAAAATATACAGAGCAAAATACAAATTCTTAAGATGTTGCAATTCACATATTATTTCATTCCCTATTAGTTCCAGGTGCTAATACTGGCTTGTTTCAGACCTGAGTCTGAAATAGTATGGAACAGTATGTTTCATCTGGATCTTTCAAAATGATTTTGGCATACAGTAAAATGCCATAAATAGGGATAATTTTTAAAGATCAAGGAACTGAAATGCCATCTTGATTAGGTATATTTTTATGAACCAGGACCCCACTATTAATCAACAGTTCAGGAAAGCGACTGGTATACGGCATGATGATAAGAGTCAGTAGGATGCTGCAGGCCAGCAAGATGCTATAGAGCATCTGGAAGCAGCTAATGATGGGAAAGCTGGGCTTCTCAGTGGTTTCTTTGATGACAATAGGGTGCTAATGTGCACAACATATCCACAATACCCTTACAGTCTGCTTGGTTTCAACAGTGAGATGGAAAAGTAAGTGTGAACAAAGTAATATAAGTAGTGCTAATGGAGGTTTTACATAGTCATAGCATAATATTCTTGTAAAACAATGTTTATGAGCATTTATACACATATATCTGACATATGAGCAAGTATAACATGAAAGTTTTGATAGCTCTTGACATACAAAATTCCACTAGCTGAACACTCATCCAGGCTATTACACAAATACGTACAATATAAAGGGACTCCAAAGATGTGAACTATGCACTTTGCACAGTTCATTCCTCCAAATATCACATTTACATTACCTGCAGATGTGAATATAATACTTACTGTTTTATTCTTACACATAGTCAGGCTGCTTTGTATGCAACCATGCATATGTGCAAAAAGTGAGATTTCTACTGCAGAGATACCATGTATGTTTTGCTGCTCGGCTTGTCTGTAGCATGTCTACTGGGATTAAAATTATGCTGCTGCTTGATTTTTAAACTGAAAGCAGTTAATATATAAGTCATTCAAAACTTCTTTAGAGTTGTTGATTTTTTTTCTAAGGTTTCTAAGGTTTCTAATAGGTAAGTAATGAACCTCCTCCTCTCACACATTCCCTGCATGTGATGCTTGGTGGCAACCACAGTCCTGGCGGTAATTCAAATCTGGTCACATTTACTCCTGGTAATATATGAACACATATGTCAGTGCTGCTTTTTTCTTTTCCCCTGTGATCGCCTATTATGACTAACAATTCCCCAGTGCTCTATTTACTTTGAAATGTACCTGCTGTCAAAATGACTTAAGACTTTAGGAGCAAATGTTATGTTTGCTTGGTTTTGGAATGCAGGAAAGGCAGTATCATACAGAAGAGAGTCTGAAAAGTCATTCCTCAAGTCTCAATTTTATCTGATTCCCAAACAAAAAGCTTTTTAAAGACTTCTAATGAACTGCAAAATATTAATGAATAATTAATTTGTATACTGAGTAATACAAAAGATGGTTTTAATTAAGCTTTTCTGATTCATAATATATTATACATTGAAAGATTTGTGTTTAGGAGACTTGGAATTAAAGAATTATTATTATCACTGTGATAATACTTTCTAAACTCCTTCAATTTATTCTGCTTCTTCTTTTGCACAAAACAGCTGCTCAAGGAAGTAAAAGTGTTTTCATAGATGTTTTGTACTGTAGGGCATTCATATATAATAAGATAGATATTGTTATTATTCAATTGTTTAAAAATAGAATCATACCACCTCAGTTTTTCAGCTGAATTCATCTACATCCTATGTTTTTGTCTCCTTTATGTTCCATGGCCAGCATACACAAATAGTAGACTACTTTCTGTCTCTTCTATTTACCCCGACCCAGAAAGCAAGATATTAGCAAGTCATGTGGCTCAAATAAAAAAGGGCTGAATTCATGTTCTCTTCTTTGAAAAACCACTCTTCAGTGAAAAACTGCATATAGTCTGTGCTAAACTTCACAAGTTATTCGTTCCACAAGAGTATGTTTTCTGCAGTCAGGGGGCCCTGATTTTGCAGATCACCCCGGAGAACTGAACTGACAAGAGGACTGAACTCTTTAATAGGCACTAGAACAGTTTCTTCATGGCCATCTCAAATCAAATCTATGCTAGTACAAAACCTACAAACTTTATGCAGGGTAATTATTTCCTAGAGGGAGGTTGTAAGACTCATTGCAAATACCAGATGAGAATAGATATTTCTTTGGAAGAGTCTTGCATATTTACTCCCTCCTACTTTTAATATATGTGGTGCATTTATGTGGAAAAGTGCTGCTTTGGGTAGTTTTAATATGTGTTTTTCACTCTGCCACAGAAAGAACATGACAGCATGTTTATTCCTATATTTTTTACATGCAATCTATATAACTAAACATTTAAATAAGAAAGATTACGTAGTCTATCAGCAGTGGCAGAGCATGCTATGTCCACATAGAAGTTGTTTATCATATTTAAGTACTATTATACACAGCAGAAAAGGAAACTCTGAACAGAAATGTCTGTATAGACACAACAAATATTTTACACTCTAAAACCACAGTAGTCTGAACTAAAGCTGCATACTAGGACTATGTCCCTGTACTGTTCTCCAAATAAAAGTACTAGCTGTATTTATACTAAGAGTATATTTTTGCATTTGCTTTATGATGGGAATGAAGGTAGGAGTAGACAGAAAAAAGAAACCATAAATCAGTTACGAAAACAGTCTCTCTTTTCCATCAGCCTCCTAGTGCACCTAACGATCAACTACATGAGTAATTTTATTTATATATATATAATTTATTTATATATAATTTTATTTACAAGTTAAACTCTTTACAAATAGTTCTACATTGTAAGTGTGTTTTCCATTCAGAGGAAATAATTTACCAAAAGGAAACACTGTCTTTTGTATTTTGGCATAGATTTTGCTGGGAAACTTAGGGAATAAAAACATACTGGAGTTCAATGTTATAATTTCTCTTTTCAGGTATCAACTTTTGGGAATCAGATTTATAGTAGGATTTCAATAAATTCTTGCAAGATGTAGTTTATAATAAGGCTTAGTTTATGATAAGAGAGTAACTGATTTATCTAGTTACCCTGGTCAGAGTATAATAGTCTTAAGTAAAGATATCACTGAGAAAGGAGCCAGGAGCTCTTTTCATACTTGAGAGCAACTCTATTTTGCTTCCTCTTAACAGAAATGCTTTGAACTCACAGAGTTTGTACTTCCAACTAGTTTACGTAATAAATGGGCAGTATAAATCTGAATATCTGTGCTTTCAGTTACCTGGCTTGTACCTCAAAAGACAGGCTCTGACCATAATTTCCTTTCCAAGGTTGTGTTGATTTGTTCTAAAGGAGAAAATTCACAAGGGATTAGCTTGACAGTAGTAGAATTTGACAGGATGATATAGTGAGTAAATACTCTTTCCAAAAATCACAGCCAAATGCAATTTGTTACAAAAGCTGATTTGTATAATCAGAAGACTGGCTTTTATTAAAAATATAAAGTAAAAGGCTTAAGATGAATAGCTAGAAAAATATCCAGTGAAATGCATTTTTTTCCTCATTAGGAATAATTACTTTGACATTTCATGAAGAAATAACAGACACCAGTTGCACTTATTTTTCTACAATAGCAGGTTTTGTGCAAAAAATTAGGTACTGCTTTTGTGTACCTCTGCCAGATTGATGGTATAATCAGTAGAGAAGTTTCTAAAATATACTAAGAATATTTGTGTTGAATCAAGGCACTTTCTGGCTGCCTGCAAAAGAGTAAATCCCAGCCTCTGTGCTCAGTTTCTATCTGTATCAGGAGTACAAAGGGATGTTTTCTGCAGGTCTGCCACTCATCCTGGGCAGACCTGAGAGCAAGCAGGCAGAAACTGGGACTGGTTTGACTTCAAGCTACAGGATACAATGTGAAAAAAACCCAAAATAATCTGTGGAAGGTAAGAAACAGTTAACAGTATTTCCTGTGGAGCAAAAGGAAAGAAGAGAGAATAGAAGGCAGGGAAAGAGACCTGAATTCTAACCTGATTCTGTGTTTCTTCCTTTCTATGCATTTGCTCTTAATGCAGAAGTCATCAAGTTCAAAATTAACATCTGTTTTCAACAGGTAGGTATGTACTTGACATATACCCCTAACAATTAAGCTCTGAAAAATACAAATGGCATTAGTAAAAATTTAAGAGATAAGAAATTTGATTCATTTTAGGAGTTTTTAAGAAGACCTTTTCTATAACTGGGGATTTCATTCATTCCACCTACACATTCCATCACTGGAGACAGTGTGCATCACCAAAGAAGTCATTCATTTACCAAAATGAATGTATTATGATGTTATCTGTACATTCTTAACCTTTGATATTGAAAATGATTAAAGAAAAAAATCTCTGTTTTATTCAGTGGATGTTATAGGTCCCACAGTCAGTCAAATAAGAAAATGGATAAGCCCAGGATAAGACTTTTCAAAGAGGAAGGTGTACATTAAAAATACTGCAAATTTTATAGAAAAGCAGAATTCATATCAGTGGACAATCTCTTTTTGATACCCCAAACTGTATCTACAGGTTTTAAATTACATTTCAGGAACCAGCTTCTTCTTATCTACAAATGTAATTTAGTTTTCAATACATGCTATCTTGAGTATCTTTCTGTCTTAAATATAACTGATTCCAATATTCATAGATCATCAATAATCTTTGGATGTAAACAGTGTAGTCTGGTCAGTCTGAACACTTGGGACTGATTATCACAGCAAACTATCACTTTGAAGTAAAGGTTTTGTAACACTTTGTAAATGTACAAATATATTTAAAAAAAATTCTGCAGTGATGAAAACCAGACAGCACTCAATATTTCTGCCTAACAACATCACCATTTATATACTGTGCTTAAAGCCTATCTATAATGATTTCCTGAAGTACTTGAGGGTGGTAATAATGCATGCAGAAATCAAACTCCTAATGAACTTAGTTCTTACTGAAGTTATTTAAAAGTGAGAACAGCAAAATTCTTTAAACAATATGCCCTTAAAATAGGACAGAAATTCCCTGCTGGCATTTTTGTTTATTTTAACAGAACCGGTTTTACTCAGTTGATTTAATTACCTTTTCCATAATGGGATGCTAGGATGTATTGCAAAATAGCAAGATTATATAGATATATTATTAGTCATCACATGCAGTTTCTATCTGTCTTCTGTGTGTAGGGTAGGAATTCTGCCTGTATAAGAATCAGAATTTTAATCACCTGTCTCTAAAATTGGGTATTGTAAAAGAAAATGAACTGCAGACTGAAAACTACAAAGGGTAGATAAAAGAAAGAAATGCCACAAGGACTAAAGTAAAGGAACATCTGGAAGGTGTGCTTTAGTCACATGCTGTATGATAAAAAAGTGTCTTTACTATGACAAATTTGCTAAACAGATAACAATGTTCTCAACAGCAAATGCTAGACAAATGTTTGCACAATTAAGCAATTTGCCTATACTCAACTTAGTTTTCAAGTATGAATGTCTCCGAGACAAGTGAGAAGATTCTTTTTGCTAGCAAAATCCTGCAGATTGACTTTCTTACTAGATCCAAATTGTTTTCCTAAAACAAGGGCATAACATACAGCTTAAGCTACCTGCTAGCATTTGTTTTTTTGTCTACAAACATGTATAAAACTTTCTCCTTACTAGAACATACTCTAAGTACCTTCTTTGGTAACAAGGCCATAGAATTATCTTTAATGGCAAAAAGAAATCTAATTTTATCACACTTTTTGAATAATATCCCAACTGTTGTTACTAAACACATTTAAATAGAAGAGACTAAACAGTGAGGTCAACTTGCTTCTTGGTTTAGAAGTTAATTCCAGCATTGGTTCAGCTGCTATTTCCTGGTTTTGTATTTGTAATTTAATAATATTAAACCATAATTCCTGTAATTCTTACCTTGCATGTTTTGTATACATAATATTGCATCAGCAAAAAAAAGCCCCTTGATTCAAAATTCGACCTTATGTAGATTTACCTAGACATAACTGACATGTGACGTTTCCATTTTCATCTTGCCCCAACAGAAATCCTTCTGCAGGACTGATGTATTCACCTTCAGACACTGAAAAACAAAAAAAAAAGGTAAAACCAGGGACTAAGTTTGCTCCTCTGAATCTTTCTGTGACTTAATTTGTTTTCTCTCACTCTCTCTTAATTGATCATGGTTTCCTAACTAGGCCATTTAAGTTAGGTGCCAAGGGCTATGTAGCACGCACACTTCAGAATAACTTTGTCATTAAAATATCAGAGGACAAAGGCTCAAGGAGAATTTGCAATCAATATTCCATATTGTCTTTTACAACTTCTTCCTTCAGCAGCCATTCCTGCCACTGTATTCATTTGCAGATCCTTTTAGACAAAGTTAACAGGAGACATGTAGACCTACATAAAACTATTTCACCAAAGAACAGTGCTTGTTTCTGAAACAGCAATCATTTTACAGAGTACAAGCCAAAAGTGAATATAATAGTAGTTTATTAGAGAATATTCTGAAACTTTAATGGCCTTTTTAGTCATTCAAGCTCCGGTAATGCTTCAGGGAGGATCTCCTTCTGGTAATAATTTAAAATAAGTGAAGACAGCAGGATGTGTATCATTAGTTGTTAATTCTAGTCACCTAACTTTATTGGTTTCCTACAGAGTAGCTAGTTAACAATGATCTATAGACAGGGTTTTTTTTAGAATACCTATAAACAAAAGAAGGCTAAGGTATTTTATGTGATGTTTCCCACACCATCTGCTACATTGCTTTGAATGAAATGGCAGTAAGAAAGGGTTCATCAGAAACGATGTAGCAGATGGCCGAGTTAAAATGATGACATTTATGCCTTCATTTTGCTTTCTTTTTACTTACTACTGAAGAGACCAAAGAAGTTAAGGTCCAAATTCTATCAGAATATTGAAAAATAATTTTCAGTGATAAAGTATGCCAGAAGAAAAATCTCAAAAATGCAGCTTGTAAATCCACTATACTGTAAGGGTGTGGCAGGGGAAACAGCATCCTGAATTAATAGAAATGGTTAAGAACATCTCCACATACCCTTCTTTCAACCTTATCTAGGGTTAGCTTTTTAGCTGTCCTCCCAAATAAGCATACCTTGCTGCTGCAAAAATCTTGTTTCTTAATATAGCGTTCCTTCCTCTACATCTTCCTGAAGCTATCAGTGAGCTTCATCTTAATCAGACATCTCACCTAACTTTTGACCTAATGTCTGGGAACCAAATGAATAGTAGCTAAAAATATATCTATTCTGCCAGTCATTGCTTTCTTTCCTTTGGGACATATGAAGCGTCTCAGTGCTGTTCCAAAAATTCTGTCATCCGCATGACCCCAGTGCGCTGCTCCCTCTGTTGGTGATTTAGTTTATTTCCAGCAGATGCATTAGCAAACTTTCATAAAGTCAGGCCTCACAAGTCATTATGATTTACACATGAAACCTGAAAAATTACTTGCAATGGAAGAATAAATAAAATAATAAATAAATAAAAGAAGTTATGTTACCGTAGAAAAGCTTGAATCAGATCGATTGTAACATAAAACATTAGTTGAATTTTTTTACATTATAACAGAAACTTTCTTTTAGTATTGCCCTTTGCAACACCATCAGCAGTAAATTTGTTTCAGTTGCTAGACAGTTAGGGGCATTCCAGGTCTCTCTGAGCATTACTTCCCATTACAAAACTCTTTCATCTTATTTTGTAGACAGAATGCCAATGTATTCTACACCTGATTCTGCATTGTACAGCATAATTCATGGTAGAGTAAGAGCAGACTGCTTATGAAATTCGAGTTGCAGAATCAGCTACTAAACTACTTTGCAGTTCCCAAGACAAACAGAGGCAAAAAGGAAGCGATAAAATGGTACCGGTGTAGAATGTGGTTGCATTTATTTCCATGATGCAGTGACATGTGACAGGACACTGTAAGATAAAATCTGTAAAATATATGCTCTGAAAAATTGAGAAAAATTGTAAAGTCAGACTGCATTACAAAACAAACTTTCCCCCATAGATACTATTAGAACTCAATCTAAGGAATTTCCTTCTTAGAGATAATGCTTTTACTTTGGGAAGATGACACTCTTAGTGCACATGGATTTTTTTAATTATTACTAGAAAAAAAAAAAGAAAGGTGAGAGTATCTAGAGAGAATGGGAATGTGCTTCCTGCTAATTCAAAGAGAAAAATAGAAGAAAAAGGTCATAAATCTCGGTTTAGCATCAGTTTCTGAGATGTGACTATAGAAATTTTTATAAAAAAGCCATAGTAGGAAATGGGAAAAATGATGGGAGAAGGAGTCTTCTTTCTTCATAAACATTTGATTAAATTTTGCAGAACTTTTGTTAAAAAACCCTGGATCTTCTAACACAATATATAATTTATGTTTGGTTTATCCTGGTATTTTACTGCCACTTAAGGTGAGCTGGAAATAAAATCCTTCAAACTTTTATTCTTTTTTTCTTCAATCCTGCAATTCAGTTCATAGGAAAAACCGCTTATAATTAAGGGGTTTCTTAATTATGACTGGCTTCAGGATGTAGTTTTTGCCTCTCAGAGAAGGAAGATATGAACTCTTATTTTTAGATTCAGCAAACCATTCTGGGTATCAGTCATGGGATTCTGTGGCATTTGAACTTTTGCATGGCCATTACATTTCATTTCCAGTTATGAAGAATCAGCTTGTGGAGATCACATTTATACTCTTAAAATAAGGAAAATA
The DNA here is from genome assembly GCF_034315485.1 of Pezoporus occidentalis. NCBI lineage: Eukaryota > Metazoa > Chordata > Aves > Psittaciformes > Psittacidae > Pezoporus > Pezoporus occidentalis. The sequence goes on from NW_026915724.1 coordinate 11,615,751, forward strand.
TTAGGAAACTCTAGGTAGCTATGCTTTAGAAAACTGATCTTTCCCTAGCAGCATGATATATTACAAATGAGACAAAGTAATTTCAGTTTCTACAGGTATGTCTGGGGGGAAAAAGAATGCATAGGCATCTACCAGTTGAGATACTTACAGTAACTGTTTATCACTACTGAATTTATAGATTATGATGTCTTTAAAATGTGTCAGACAGTGCCAACAGGTGACATGACAGTTTCCTTCAATTTGCAGCATACTGCTGTATTGGGTTTGCATGGTGAGGTTTTGGTAGTGGGGGTGCTACAGGGTGGCTTCTTTGAGAAGCTGCTAAAAGCTTCCCCCATGTCCAATACCGCCAGTACCAGATGGCTCCAGGATGGACCCACCGCTGGCCAGGGCCGAGCCTATCAGTGATAGTGGTAGTGCCTCTGGGATAACAGATTTAAGAAGGGGAGGAGGAAGCCTGTGCAACATCAGCCAGACGGAGGAGAGGAGTGGGGATATATTAGAGGAACAACTCTGCAGGCACCCAGGTTACTGCACAAGGAGGGGCAGGAGTTGCTTCAAGCACTGGAGCAGAGATACCCCTGCTGCCCATGGTGCAGACCACAGTAAGGTCTTTACCTACGTAAAGACTTTCCAAGGAATAGAAACATTAAAAGAAAGCAGATGGTTTGGAAAAAAAAGGGCAAACTGAAAAGACACATTAGCGGAGTATCAATCTGAAAAAAAAAGGAAAGATTAACAAAAAATTAAATACTACAAAATGAAAAGTTGTCACAGAAACACAGAAACATAGTCTTTTCCCTTGTTATGCCACAGAATGACCGGAAGTGTCAAGCTGAGTATGGTCTATGTTTCCCAATGTTTAAAATTTTGTTTTAAATTTCTCAATGCCTTCCTGAAAAAAAAAAAAAAAAAAAAGAATATCCAAAGCCATTCTTTCCATTCATATGACTTATTTAAATATTTGACAGCTTCCAAGGAGTCAGACATAGTAACTGGAGTCAGACAAAAGTAACTGCAATGCTCTTGAAAGTATTTCTGCAGTGCTTTTGAATGTATTTCATTGGAATGTTAATAGGCCAAAAAAGAAAGAGAAAGCAAGAGAAAAAGGGCAACCCCATTGTTATTTCAGCATGAAGAGTTCAGTAATGTTAATTTTATTGAAGTCTTTTTTCGTAGAAATCTTTCTATTTTATACTTTCCTTTTTTTTTTTTTTTTTTTAAATTTGCATCCTGACACCTCTAAGGAGGATGGAGGGAGCAAAAGACTTTTAATCTTCTTCAAATGTTGATAAAACTCTTTCTGGAGAGCCTGATGAATCTAAAACAGATGAGGCAATCATCTGGAACAGTCTGATGTGAGACACAGAGAAAAGAAACAGGAGTAAGAATGGCACAGATCCTCAGACCCTATTTTTTATAGGGAATGTGGCACTGCAGGAAAGAAGGAATAAAGGAGTGACAGAAACTGAAACTAAGGGTAGATGCAATGAGGGAGAAGTTGAGTCTAAGCCCTAAGGCAGGTAGTCACCAGGAGAGGGAAGAGAAGTGGGATTTTGTAACTGTCTCCTGGTAACAGCTTTACAGAAGTTGCTTGAATCTTTATCTTTGTAATTATAGCATACAACAGATCTGACAAAGATAACTTGTAATCATCTGCAAGTACTCCTGAAAACAGAAATCTTTATTTTTTACCATGGTGGTACTAAAATGGTACTTGTTTCACTGAATAGTATCTTTTTTAAACTTTTAAGAGGAGTGGATTGCTCTAGAATGCAATAGATTGACTCAGGTTGATGTGTGGACCCTTTTTAAGGATGTGCACTGCTTAATAGACAGGCTTATGCATTAAAGACCCTGCTGCCTTTGAAATATCATTGTTGTACAGTAATGACTCTCTTCTTCCTTCAAAATCCTGACAGGATTACTGTAAATTAATTGTCCTTTGTCTTAAAAGTGGAGATCTCCATGACACACTGCCAGGCAAGGCTCCCTATTCCCCATAATTGAGGAACACAGAATTTTGTCATTCTTTGTACACTTTACAAAGAGAAAATAGAAAAAATAATGAGAAAAAACACACCAGAGGGAAAAATTCTTGAATCCATGCTACCCTAGGGTACAATACATGTCTCCTGCAACACAGTCTGCCACTAAAGGAGTAAAAGTAGACAGAGAAGATTGGAGCATACTTGCTACACTTGTAAAAATAAATATGGTAATGGTAATATGATCTAAGGTGGAGCACTAATATCTGTGACCGATGATCTAGAGGAAATTCACTGAAGTACTAGAGCATAGAATCCTTGATTTTACAAAAGAAATATAAAACAGATTCAATTGCTCACCTAACCTTTTAGAGACTTCAAATTCTTTTTATATAGTTTCACATGAAAAAAAAAAATCTGAGAGTTGAGGCATTTCTAGTTAAGAAAAAGCAGGTGATGACATTTATTTCATGACTACCTAAACTTCCTCCCAAAATGCTGATGTGATGCCTTTTTCTAGGCTTAACCCAGAAAAAATAAATATCAAATGAATGTGAATGAACAAGATTTGTGTAATTTGAAGGCAAATGTACATCTTGTCATGTTTTGAGTGATACCAGGATTCAAGCCTCCTTACAAAATTATGCGTAACTTCTTGGTACCTGTAAAATAAAACAGAATAGTTAATCAAAATTCCACTTAGGAATTTGCTCTTCTAAAAACATAATTTTTGAAATTTTCAATTCTATTCTCATTTATTTCTGTCAAATATTGTTCATTTTTGAAGAAACAAAATTTTGTTTAGATTCAAAGATATTTAACATGCTGGGTTGCTTTTGGGTGGGGTAGTGTTAATTTTCTTCACAGTAGCTAGTATGGGGATGTGTTTTGTATTTGTTCTGAAAACTATTTTAGTTTAGGCAAGATTTAGTTACTGCTGAGCAGTGTTTGCATAATGTCAAGGCTTTTTCTGCTCCTTACACTACCACAACAGCAAGTGGGCAGAGGGTACACAGAAGCTGGAAGATGACACAGGTGGGACAGCTGACCCCAACTGGCCAAAGGGATATTCTGTATATGGTGTCATGCTTAGCATATGAAAATAAGGGAAGAAGAAGAAAGCGGGAGGACATTCAGGGTGATGGTATTTCGTTTTCACATATAACTATTACTCATGAGGGAGCTTTGCTTTCCCTGGATATGGCTGAACACCTATCTGCTGACGTGAAGTGGTGAATGAATTCCTTGTTCTGCTTTGCTTGCATGCACAAATTTTGCTTCACCTATTAAACTGTCTATTTCAACCCATGAGTTTTCTCACTTTTACCTTTCTGATTCTCTCCCCCATCTCACTTGGGGGGAGTGAGCAGCTGTGTGGGTCTTAGTTGCCAGCTGGGTCTAAATCACAACAGCTGCACTGCCTTTCTCCAGTTCCAGAGAAGAGCTATGTACTTCCTCCAGTTGCTTTTCCTTACGGAAGTTAATAATGATCCTTTCACACATTTATACATGTTATCTATTTAAACACAGCCACTCATGGTACATAGACTAATGCAGAAACACTTACAATTTTTTTTGCTGCTTACCTCTCTTTTACCTTTAGAGAAGAAAAAAATGCAAGATTATACATTTTGGAACACCTAGATACTGATGAAAGTATTAAAAACTATGATTACTTTCTTCTTGCATTTGAACAGCATTCAGGTTTTGTAGCTGCATAGTGAAGCATAAAAATACAAACAAAGAACATTCCCTAAAGGGCTCACAATCTATTCTGCCCTTGGTATTTTTCTGAATTAGTTTTCATAAATACATAAAAATAACAAAACATAATTCCTGTTGAAAAAATATGCATATTTTCCATTATTTATCAAGAATTATTCTGACATAACAGAGGAGGCAGACTTGTCCTGTAAACTTGAAATACAGGAGAGACATATGTGTTTAATTGACATTGCTTACAGTATATTATTTCCAGGACAGAACGGTCTGAGAGGCAGTAACATAAGCTCTGTGAGTCTACATGGGTTTTCTCTACACGATGAAGAAGTGGGTGGACCTGGATAGAGAGAAACTTGGACTAGTTTTGTTAAAGTAATGGCTTGTCTAAGTTCTACTGAATTCCCTTAGTGTTAGTAGTTATAAGAAGTGGACTTTGAAGTCCAATTATGCTCTCAAAAATCTTCCTAATAGACAGCCTTCAAATGCATTCCAAGCTAGAGGAGCTAAGAGCATTTATTAAGTATTCTGTTGAAAGGTGTTAAGTTACTTTTAAAAAGATGCTACCCACACAAATAGCTAGAAAATACCAAATTTCATGCTGTATTCTACACTGCTATTGGTGGCATGCTATAGAAAGATGCAATGCATTTATTATCTTGCCATGACAGTGAACCAATCAATTTATTTTGTAGTGTTACTATTTTATGCAGGAAGGATAGTTTGATTTAGTAATGCAGAAAATAAGCCCAAGTTAGGACAATGACAGTTAAGACAACTGTATAATTTAGTAAGCCAGTGCATATCTTGCTTGGGGTGCCAAAATACTCCATAAATAGGATAAACTTTGACAATAAGATACTACAGTAATCAGTAGTCACTGCTCTTAAACATCTTTAAATACTAACACAAGCTATCTTTACAAGCAATAACATAAAAAAGGATGATCAGCATTTATGCAATCTCAAGAATGAAGAGTATTAGAAAGTAGTTAATGGAAAGTATATAGCTCCATTTGCTTAAAAATTAGATAACTCTTCCTTCAAGTCTCTAAAGTAATATTCAACCCATAGTTCTGGCTTATAGTTTCTCCTTCCTTATTGCATATTTTCAGCACACAAGTTTTTTAGTTGCTATTCATCTGTATTCTAGCAATCTTAACCTCTAGCTTTGCCAGCTACATAGTAAAATAGATAGTGTCAGGGTTCCAGTTAAAGGTGCAAAGATTTTCATGAGAACTCCATAGTACATACCAAGATACAGAAATTTTAATAACTGCTATTTTCAGGTTGCATATTAAAGAAAATATAACATCAAGTGAAGAAGCTGCAAGGAAGTATTGAAGTGATCATGCCACATGTAGTTTTCAGTAGCAATTTTTCAGATATCCATGCCTGTTTTTTCTTGGGATCTTTCTTGTCAGTTCCTTAATTCACATTTACTACAAGACTTTCATGTGTTTGGCTTGGCTCTTCTTTTTCTAGCATTTACAAGAACACTCTCCTGATGTTTCATAATTCTACCAAAGATAAGAGGATTCTGCAAAACGAGACCCAGGCACTACTATGGAGGATACTAGGTGAAGAGTCCATGCATTTCCATGAGCTACAAGCTGCCAGGAAGCAGACATTGGTTAGTAAACGTCAACATCCAATGACGAAACCAACCTGGCTCTGGAATTCTGCTGTGTTTTGTTGTAACATCAATATTGACTGCATATTTGGAAAAGACTCTTGTCTCCATAAGCGTTATGTTTGACTTTTTTACTACTTGCTTCTTCTTTTTACTTAAAGTTGTAACACAGACAGCAAAAGAGCAGTCCAAAGTTAATTAAAGCCAACAGACAAAAGACTGAAGACCAAAATGGCAGTTAGATGATTAGATGTTTATATAAAATGTGATAAACCTATTAGGATAGCCACACTGCTTCTACAAAAAAAAAGAAGCAAATATTAATAAATGGTAAATTAATTTATACTTTTGGGTATTTTACTAGTCCAATAAACCTAAAATTCTCATAATAAAATGTCTTAATGTCATCTTGCCTGTCAACTTAATGTCTGTTTTTACTCCTCACACGCATGCCTCCTGTTGATATTAATAGAACTACCTTACATAAACCTATACCTAAAAAAGGTATTTGTGGAGATATGTTAAATATTTTCTTTCATTGGAAAGGATTATAATTTCCAAGTTCAATTATTTTCCATTACTTGTAAGCAAGATTTTCCAATAGACTTAACAGAGTTCATTAAAGGCACTGCATTTTGTGATAACAAAATACTACTTCAACCAAAAATAAGGCAGTTTGTCACAAACAATGGCTTGGCCAATAGACATAAGGTTTAATGATAGAGAGATAAAAGCAGGCAGAGTGCAGTAACATTCCTAATACAGTAATACAGGCATTCACTTGCATAACAGCTCTCATTATGTAATTTCCAGTGGCAATATAATTTATCTACTGTAATTTGCAGACACTTTAAAACTAAACTCAATTAATATTTATTTAGCTTTTTGCCTTTCTTTTTTCAAATGAATAGTTTTTATTTTATTTGATTTGACCAACTTCTTGAAATGAATTTTCTTCCTTTCATCTTTCTGGTTAATTAATCTAGGAGAATATATACATAATGATTAACACTAATAACTCTCTTGCAATAACATTATGACGTACTGCAAAATATGCCTTCCTGAAATTAACTCTAAACTCCTTTACTCTTCTTTAATAGAAGAGTGGTAGTAAAGATCACAACATATATGCCAAGTGAAATAGCAGAGAATCATACAAAATGTGCTTCAGCATTTTGCATATTATCTTAATTTATAAAATAGATCATGCTTTAATTTTTTTAAAGCATTTTTATTCAATATTCAATCTGCATGCAAATTGAAATGTTTCCAAATGCAATACATTTAGATATGCATCTTCATTTCTGCAATTTTCCTCTTCTTTCCTCCCATGTCTATACAAATTCTTCCTAATGAGCTTATTTTAACAAGTTGTATGAAGTAGCCTATTGTAATTCTCTTCTTTTGTAAATAATTATGTAGATTCTTTCCAACCAATAGCCAACCTTTCACTGTAAAGAACCCACAAGCTCCTGTGGCTGCTCAGCAAAAAAATTGAAGGGGTGTGGTTTTATTAAATGATCCATGCAGAGGGACTTGGGTTTATATATTTAAAAGAACAAAATTTAGAAATAAATTCTGAGAAAAAAAATAACACTTTCCTTTGCGCACCAGTGACCAGCTTCTTCTCAACTGATAACTTTTGTTCATTAAAAACATTCAGAAACATAAAAACTGTCAGCACTTTCAAAAGTGAAATGAAAATATATTAGAAACATAATTAGTTCAATAATTATACTAGGTTTCAAGAACTTTTTATCCAATCAGAACACAAGCAGTCAATTCCCATGTCCAGGGTATGATGGGTATGATTCCCTATGTGGAAAGAGAGCACTGTAAAACTGCTCTTTTTTTTTTTTTTCCCTGTACTTCAAAGAAACATCTCTCTAGTGCATTTCATCCATTTTAAATATGTTTTGCTTCTTTTTCTAGTGAAACAAAGTCTTATGGAGAAAACACTCAGGTCAGGAAGTGATAAAACATTATCATAAATCAGCTACTTAACCCTTAGAAAGTCTGTAATTTATTAAGCACCCCAAGAAGGTAGCATGTGTAGGACAGCAGGACACTGGAGATTGAAATGATCAAAAATTTAACGGCAGTTAGGCAAGAACAGCCGAATTCCCCACTGACCAAGCATAAAGAGCTCGCACACCACTTCTCAAAACTATCAACACAAGAATAGATGTGATACTGAGATTTGGTGAGGAGTGTAAAAAAGGGGGGAAAAAAAAGAAAAAGAAATCTATCTACTGTAATATTTTTTAAAATTAACATACCTTTTAAAGTATTACTGAAGAAGAACAGTAATATTCTGTTTTCTAACATCTAGAAGAAAAACAGTTCTGATTCAGACTTTAGATTTGCAAAGACTAACTGTAATGGTTGACATTAACACTAAGTGGAAGACTGTGAACCACTGAGAACCAGAATAATTGTGTCTATGACAATGAGAATTCAGGGAAAAAAAGAACACCCCCAGAGATGGTGCATAAAGCAGAACTGCAGCCCATGTCCTTTTACCTTTGGAAGTCCATTGTCCCAATGCACAATTTATGCATTATAATTTGTATAACTTGTCTTACTTTAGCAGCCTATATATCCCACTGAATATCTGTACCACAGATACCTGTAAGCCCAATATCTGAACTGCACTATCCAGGGGCAATTTTAAATTTTTATTAAAACATAACAATTGTTTAAAAATCTGTGACACCAACTACTGTAAAAATATTCTAAATCCACATGCTGCTTTTTAAGACAATGGTAAGAGTATTGCTTTTATCAGATAGTCTAGGAGAAAGTAAGTCACAGAAAAAGACAGTGGCAGGAAAATTAACACAAGTCTTGTTGGAAAACATCAATAACAGCTGCAGTAGCAAGACAGTAGCCAAGACAGTTTGAGCATATGATACAGTTTACTTATATGAGCAACAAACGTTTTTATCAGTTCTTCTAGGCTGGGACTCCTTCTTCCCGACATTATTACTTAGTAATTGCAAGAATAATTTTTGTTAGAGTGTGCCTGGTATGGAAGGTAAGGAGGTTGAATAAATTTCCAAGAGTTTTGCTAAGGAAATCCATGATTTAGAGTATTTCCCAGCACAGGAATAGCATCAGTCTTTTTTTTTCTTTTTTTCACTAAGAGAGAATGATAAAAGCAGTTTTCAGAGTGGATGGGAAAAGTCAGTGGAGACTGAGTTTGCTAATGAGGTACATGGCAGAGGTGGATGTGGGAAGCAGGAAAGGGCCTCTATACTAGAAAATGAATGAGGTAGGTGTTTTTTTTCATGCAGGGTAAGAGGCAGAAGGCAACTCAGAGGGATGAAAGAAACAGAAAGGGATGCTGGTACTAGCAGATGAAAGAATATAAGAAATGACTCATCTCCTCTCAAAGTAAAGTGAATTTTTCAGAGAGAGGTATATAGAATATGGTGTACCATACTTCCAACACTCTCAGAGGAAAAATGATAAGTAGATTAAGGAAGTGAGGGTCATGATAAAAGTCATCTTTTGCTCATCCTAAAGGTCAGCTTTTAAAAATAGCCACAGAGATCCATGAAAACAAAGCAGCTGAGTTTGGCACATTCAGTTGTTACTTTAGCATTCCAGAAACACAACCACTGTTCTTCCAGCTCAGTATGGTCTTGTGCTTAGTCGAACACTCCTCCCCAGTTTCTCTCTGGATGGAGGGTGGAATCATATGAGTCTCAGCATGGAAGCAGTCTTGTCTGCACTGTGCACATGACAACTGCCATTTCCTCAACGCACCACAGTTGGAGAGTCACAGACTATTAGAGGTTAGAAAGCACCTCTGGAGACTATTCAGTGCAACCCGCTGCTCAGAGCAGTGTCAGCCAGAGCAAATGCAGGCTGCCTGGTCACATTTTGAATATTTTCAAAGAAATCCCACAAGAATTTAGAGCAACCTGTTCCACTGCCTGAGCACCCTTAGAGACAAAGTGTTTTCTTCTGTTTAAATGGATTTTCTTGTATTTCAGTTTGTGTCTATTGCTTCTTGTCCATCCACTGAATGCTACAGAGAAAAGCAGGTTTCATCGTCTTTCAAGCAAGTGCTCAAACCCCCAGCCATCTTGGTGACCCTCCACTGAACCTGCTCCAGTTTACCAACTCCTGACTTGCTTTCAGGGGGGTACAAAACTGGATACAGTGTTCCAGATGTCTATAAAACAGCTACACAAACCATATACCAATATTAAAAAACACTCTCAGTGTAACACCTAACACCTACGCTCTTACAAATTCAGATACAGGTCAAATAATGGCTGTGTTGAGGCTTTGCACATCTTCTGTTAACACCAGTCACATGGTACACATGAAACATGTCACTTAACACAACTGTTTTCTCCATTAGCACTTTGAATGTTTCCGGTGTCCTGCAGAAGGAAAGGATTGCTTAGCAAAGACACTGTGATAAGTTCTTTACCACAAACTTATTATTTCTATACTTTATTCCATCATTAACATAAATATACGTATAAAGAGAGAAGGAAAATCATATTCCAGCCAGTAAACTTATATTCAAGATGATCGTTTAACAACAACTAAAACATATATTCATAACATTTAGCAGCAAACACTAATACAAAATATATGGAAGAACAGTATAACAGAGTGTTTAAATGAGCTTTAAATTACATACATTAGTATACAGTGCTAGGAATATGCATTTAGAAAGCCTAAATAATGCTACTCTGCTCCTACTGTTTTTTTATTATGGACTACAAGTATCCAGAATTCCAACTAGTGTATTTCTCCAATCTGTTAGAGTACAGATATAAATTTTACTTCTTAACTAAAGGAAGAAATCCATAATTTTATTCTCAAATACATTTTCTACTTTGAAATCTTAAGATGAAATCATGAACGATTTAATCCATCTTGATACACTAGGAAAAACTCCTCATTCTATAACTTAATGACGAGGAAGAAAGGTAAAAGGGATGAAATTACACAGAAAGTGCATTAAGTTACTTTGTCTACTGTACTTATAATATTAATTTAAAAGAAATCTCAGAAGTGATCACTCATGTATTTCAGTGGATATTTATTTTCTAAGTAGCCAGACATGAGTAAGTTGCTTCACCCAGATCATAGTTTCTGAGTATTGAGGAGAATTCATAGTGATGAGTTTTACTGCATAGATCCATACTACAGCTAAGCACTAATTTCTGTGTTCCACTTTTACAGCACATTTTGTCACTATGGCCCACTGAACACTGTTTAACATGTAATACACAGTACTGTGCCCTTGTCTTACTGAGCAAACATAGAGCAAAGATGAGGTTCAACAACACCACACAAATGCTAGATCACTATTTGACCTGAGATTTGACTACCTATGGTTGTGGAGCAAGGAAAGGGAAGTTCTGCATCATGGTAATTTATATATGCATGACTCAGTGTCCTCTTATTAAAGACAGGGATTGAATTCCAGGAAGGAGTCAAACAACACAAAAAGAGAGTAGGACTACTGGCATTTTTTTGAGAGCAAACTTTGGCATAGGAAAAGATACAACCAAGATCAAAAAATAGACACAATATTTTTAAAAAGCTTATTTAGAAACAAATGGGGGAGGAATGAAGTAAAATCAAACATTCCAGAGACAATTAAGGACTTTGAAATAACCTGGGTACTGAGTACTGGCATGCCAAAGGAAATTTGCAATAGCTAAACATTTGCTTTTATTTCACGTCAGGAATGTATATGACGTATATGCACATGCAGGTAGCCTACCAGCTTGAAACTTTCCATTGTGAGTATACAAAATTGCAATACTGAAAATTATATTATCATTATTATTTTGAGCAACATTTTCATTTTCTTCTGAAAAAAAGCATTAAAACTTCCTATTTTTTTCGGGGGGGGGGGGGGGGGAACAACCCCCCCCCCCCAAAAAAAAAAAACAAAAAAAAAAAAAAAAAAAAAAACAACAACAACAAAAAAAAAAAAAACAAAACAAAAAAAAAAAAAAAAGCAACCAAACCCAACCACTTGAAACTGCTGCCCCAGCCTATTAGAACAATAATACAAATCAAATTAATTCCGTGTAAAAATAGGATATGCGGTCAAGACACAAATGCCTGATAAAAGGTAGGTAGAAGGAGACTATTTATTTGAAATCTGAATAGTTTTTCAGCCCTAGTATACCCAATTAACGGACACACCAGTACAGAAATGCCTATCTAGGTCAACTCTATCAGTAAACCAATCCCACTGACTGGAGCTCCCAGCAATTATCCAATGAAAATAAGGTAAACCAATAAAAGCACTTTCCTTTTTGAAATACATAAACTAGGGGCTTTTCTTCTCATAAAGCATAAATCAGTTTTCTATGAATAGTGGAATTAATGACAATAGTTTCCTAAGAACTTGTGACTTTTATTCTTTAAACTCAGGCTTCATGCCAGAATATCTTTTCCTTCCATGATGCCCACCACACTGTGGGCAAACAGTGTGTGTTATAGTTGGTCTATGGTTATACATAATCTAATTTTGACATATGTTCAGTGCTCAAATAAAAATCTTTAAATGGCTGATTTTTTCTTACATTTTCATTAATTATATGATAACCCTATAAAAACAATCTAGAGCTAGTAGACTCTAAATTGTCTTAGATTAATATTTTAAAATTAAGAAAAAAATGTATCATACTTCTATGTTTCTATGAAAATGGATAATTTTTAAATTTATTTTCCTCTAGCAAGTGTACAATAGGTAATCACAGAAAGCTCAACTGTGTTAACAATGACTTACTTATGAATCCTCATGAAAATGAATTGTAGAGTTCTGTTCCTGAACTGTAAAAGACTTAACCTTTCTTCTCAACCCTCACTAAATCTTTTTTGTGTGGCAACCACTAAACATTTAAATTAGCTTCAGAATGTCAACAAGGTTACAATGCAGACTTCAGACCTTGTTTTGACTTCATTTCACAGGAGCTGTCAACATCCCTTTCAGAACATTGTGGTATGGCTACTAGGGCCTTGTTTTCTCCAGCAAATCACAGCTACAACACGCAAAGAGGCTAAGTTCAAGTATAAAAATATTTATAGACTTCCAAACTGGCATGTGAATACTTTGCAAAATGGTTCTGAAGTACTAACAAACAACGTTTCTGCAAGCAAGAAAATGTGTGAGCTTCAACCAGGTATGCTTTCCCTATATACTGATGCCACAATGGTTTCCCTTGCAATTTCTCAGTTACAGCAATGGAATGGAAAAGCAGACTGGCATAAAATAAACAGTATATTTTTATTTTAATATGTAAGACATACATACTTCAAATTTTAAATGGTGACAGGCCATAATCTGTTTTGTGGCCAACACTACTACCAAATACAGCATGTGCTCTCAATTTCTTCCTTTATGTTAATTTCAGCATGACATTTCCTCATCTAACTTACTTCTGCACCTACTTACATCAGTTCCAGTAATATCTGAACTAGTCGTGTATGGGTTTTAGGAAGTTTCCACCCTTTTTTTCTGCTGTTAATCAGACCTCTACTTCTCTCCATGTTAATCATTATTCTAACTTTCAGTATTTACACTGACATCTTGTTACTATTTTTTATCTTCACTTTGGAGTTTTATACTGCTATTCATACTTGCATCATAAGAGATGGGATAGGGCAGCTTTGCTCTTTAAATTCTCATTCATACATTTTGACCACACCAGTGTGCTACTCGTAAGATTTCTCATTTTCTTCCACAACGCACTGTATACACGCAGTCCTGGTCTATTTCCTCCGAAGATGAGATCCACAAGATTCCTTCTAAATTAATTATGTAGTAACACAGAGCCCATTGAAAAAAAATCTAATAAAAACCACAGTAAAATAAAAACTTACAGGAAAAATTCTTTGCCTTAACCAAATCTAATGTAGCAGCTTGTCCCTTGAATATAGATCATGAACCAACCTAGTGGCATAATTACAATATTTTTGTACAGGAACACTACATCAAATATTGCTTTTCTTTTTCCTCAAATCTTGGTAGAATATCATGCTCAACAAGAAATACCATGTGGACTATTTTAGGTTAATTAACCCACTAGTCATCAGTAATCGTAAAGAGAATTATAATGGAAGGCATAATGAACTCCCATTGACATTAAATTGATCTAAGTGTACAGGACTTCTAAATTTAGTTGTAATGACATAAAGAGTGTTTCTATAATGTCAATCAAACTGACAGCAATCAATCAATTGAAAGAATTGAGAAGACCTAAACTAGCTGGGGAAGAAGGAAGGATAACATGCTTATCATGGATTTAATGAAGTATTTGCTTTAGAACCCAGTGAGAGAACCATTTTAGAAGGATCACACCTGGATAAAAAAAAAAGAAAAAATCCTCTCTGATTATCTAAGAGTGAAAGGGAAAGCTGGCACACAGCTGTGCAAAAACCATACATGCAGCTGATATGCAGTATGGGCAAAACCACATGGATTATTTAATAATAACTGTGAGCAATTCCAGCCTTCATTAGGTGTGATTGTATAGAAGCAGCAGTATGCCTGTTTCCTGCTTTAATTACACAATAGGAGCAAGAGTTACTAAGGAAGCTGCTGTTTCTGTCAGACTTCCATTAACCTGGAGTTGATAAACTGGATTAACTTTACTTTCGATAGCTTTCAATAGTAAGTAATTCAAGACCCAGTTTGCCAGACAAATAATGCCTTCTTCAAAAACAGACACTTATGTAGCAAAGGTAAGAAGGCATCTATCTATCCCATGAACACAGCATTTATTAATTTGTTCAAATATCTACAGCTAAGAATGAAAAATTTAGTTGAAAAATAGACTTTTAGTTCTGTGGATCACTAATTTAGTGATTTTTAATTACTTGAAAATACCAGGGTGCCTGTTCTGCCTGATTGCCCTGTTTCCTTTTACACTTCTCTGATTTACAATACATAATTCAAAGCAGAAAACACAGTCATCTCTATATAATCTACTGCCCAAAACTTCAAGATATTTGGATCTGTTCTAATGTTATGAACTGAATGGTTTGTCCTTTAGTTCTTTCTAGTTATATAAAACAAAATATCATCCAGTGGAGTGAGACAGTTAGAATTTGACTACATGAGTATTAATTTCTTTAAATTTTTCTCTCTAGATGCTACTTAATCTCCCATATTGCATAAACCAGCAGTCTACAACTCTGCTTTATGTACTTACAGGTGAAAAGTATATTGCATAAGGCATTTTTCAACTGAATATTAGGGGGAATCATCACCTTTTTGACTTAAAGTTCTGTGTCATATGTCAGATATGTTTAAGTCAGAGATCACTCAGCCTACACAAAACAGTGCTGTTGGCAGTGTTGGGGTGCATTAATGGTTTTAGAACACACTTTCCACAATAATCCACTAGAGCCCAAGTTTGTTATGCCTCCATGTGCACCTTGAATCCCAGATTTCTTCTCTAGGGGCACCAAATAAAATGAAGCTTCCCTTTTCTAAACTAGGCTCTTAGCTAAAATTTAGGGTCAAGCTAATTGTTTCTGTTAACAAAGAGAAGCTTGTGATGGTGTCAGACATCTGCACCATTTTCTTTTAAATAGTGCACAATTCTTGCTTTTCCTGAACATACTCAAAAAAACCCAAAAAATAACTGCAGGCAGTTTCTTTGCTCATAGCAGGTTTCCAAACTGGTATGTATAAAAAGACTGCAAAATAATTTGAGATACATATTCCTTCCCTCTGGCCTGTAGCAATTTGCATTTTAGGAACAAAAAGAGAAAAAAAGATTGTGCCATTTTCCTACCATAAACCCCAGAAATTTCACACACTATCACTATGACTGAATGTTCATCGGATTCATAGGTAAGAACATTTATAATGTAATAACATCCATATAATTAATATCTAGCTTGGCCCACTTATAACTTTCTCATCTTTTGAGAACTGAAATTACTTTTTTTAACTTTCTAGAGATAACAGAACATATTTAAGTTTATATATTTTTGCATATATAATGAGCACTGTTTTATCCAGTGACATTTGTTTGGAGATAATTCACAATCTCTAAATACATGCTTCCAAACAACATGTCTCTTTCAGCCCTCCCTGCCCAACATGGGAAGTAATTATAGCACTATGAAACTAAAGTACATCTGCTAATATCTAGCTGTTTGCAGCAATATCCTCTATCACTATTAGTCAGCTGATCATATATTTCAAACATTTAAATTATGCTTGTTCTCCACAGTAAATGGCAGATAATAACAGTTTTGAGAATCTCAGTCAGACTACCAGAGACCTGCAGCTACTCATGAAATGGCACATGGTACATGGTACATTAGTTACACTTTTGGAAAGACTTTATCTGACTCATGTTATTTCATCAAGGGATAAAGTAAAACTGATTATAAAACCTGATTTCTTCAACTTACAGCCAAAGTTCCCTAAGAAATATACTGAAGAAATGATGAATATAACGTTTGATTAGGCATTACTTAATATGCTGTGGAGGCAAGACAATTGCGACTTTCAGTAACATACCTGATCACTTGATTAAAGGGGTTTTCTTACCATTTCCTCTGAAATATTAAGTGCTGTTCCAAGTCTAAAATTAGGTAGGTGAATTTTATTGCATTTTGAATCCTAAAATGTGTTTAGTTTTGACAAAGAGTAACCTACCAAGGACTGAATAGGCCAAGTTAAAAAAAACAAAACCAAAACCAAAACCAAACACAAAACCATACAAACCAAAAACCAAAGAATAAATATATTCAATCTGTTTTCTGTGCATAGGGCTTCTCCTGATGCCTGGGGAGTTTTCCTGTGTAAAGCCTGCCAATAGGACTCTCCATTTTAAATAACTCTGCCAAATAGAAGAATTTGAAGTTTCTAAAGGAAATAATTCAGCCAGCCCACTTGAGTTATATCTGTGTCCCTATCCAAGTGAACCCCCAGTGCATTTCACAATTTAGGTGCCGATACAGAAAACAGTTTGCCTTCCTGTAAGCAGTTAGGTGGAAAAAAAAATGAAAGAATGAGAATTTCTCTGCATTAAAGCAGTTGGTCATAATCATGCTATTGGCCTAATGTATCTTTATAAATGTTCCCACATGCTAAACCAAACAGTTTTCTATTGATCCTATTAGCATGACATTGTCAGCTGCAACACAGACTGAATTAAATTACTTCACTGAAATAAGAGAGTCTGAACACTCTAGAATGTATCTCCCTGTGGTAACATCCATAAGGAATGTTTGTATTTCAGATAATCCTCTGCATTCCCATAGATGTTAAAATTTGCAGCAAAGAGAAATGAGCATGATGTGGTAAGTGCCATGGTGCCATGAGCAGGCTGGTTTTGATTTATTCCTCCCCTCCCTTTATCTTCCTTTCTGACGTCTCTCTGGATAACAGCTGCAGTCCCAGATGATGCGCTATTGGTGCTGTGCTTAACAGAGCTCTCCCAGGTGCTCCTTAATGACAGGAGAGCTGTCTGCAGAGATCATGAACAGATGATCCATGGCAGAATGTTCACTCTTGAGGCTGCCAGTACAAAGTAGACAAATGAGCCATGTACCCATTAAGTTCTGACTTTTGCTTATGTTTATACTTTACTTTCCTGATGTTTATTTGGTGCTCTGATGCTGCCACATGCAGGTATAAGACTGCTATAGTATTCCAGGGACTCTTCTTTTGACTCTCTTTACTCCAGTTCCCTGCAAACTCTGTTTTGACTCTCTCTGGCATGAGTTCTCTGTTTCCTTATTAACAGATTATCAAATACATGTATGCATATATGTATATGTATTTGTGAGTCACTGCAAGCTGAAGCTGGCTGTACTAATGAATAAGCCTTTTAAAAGTTCCCAGAAAATATGATTTGATATATGGCTTATTACAAGTGTGCTAGAATAGCAGTAGTTGTTCATTTTCTCTCTAAGCAGTTTGAACAAAATTAGTCTAAGCATTATGATTAGACAAGATATTTTCCAGCACAATCTACTCAAGCTACCAGAATAATGGGAAAAGGCAGAAAAAAGATCTGCTTGCCTGTAGCCTGACCTTTCATTCAAAGACAGAATGCAAGTCCTGCATTTTAAGCCAATTTCAGTTCTAAATCTGCCCCTGTTTTAAAGTATATAACTGAATAAAGAAGACTAAACCATATGGTTTAGTTTCAGTTTTGATAAAGGATCTTTAGTGATAAATAAAATCAAGACAGAAAAATTGCTAAGTATTTTTCCATTCACAGTCTGTGCTTTATATGTTGCCATAGCTTTGGAATCCTTCTCAATTAATTAGTAGCTCTGCATCATCATTTTCACTTAACCTCATTTTCTGTTTTTTGACTGCTTGGGTGCAGGGAGCATAATAGCCTTGAAGCTTGTTGCCTACATAAGCTTTAAGACTAAAATGGAATTCATGGCCAATAACCTTTAGAGTAGCTTGAATTCCAAAAGAAAAAAAAAAAAATCTTTCCAATCTGAGTTTTTTGGTTTTGTGGTTTTTGGTTTTTGTTTTTTTTTTCCTAAAAGGCATCTCTAATTGTAGGGGAAAAAGAAAACCAAACTTATGAGAAATGTTTGTCCAGGCAGATTTTCTATTAAAACTTAAAAAAGAACCTTGAAGCCTGAAACCTGCCTAAACAGCCCAATGCTCACTTCATTTCTAAGTAGGTAGATTCCATGTAATTTGATGATTCAAAGAATTAGAGGGACGCATTTTAATAAAATCATGAAAAGCTACTTCTTTTTTTTTGAAAATATAAATGTGCATCTACCTCCTTTATAAAAGAGCTTATTATATCTTCAAGTCAACATTTGTATTAAGATCATATTTGAAATTATCTGGAGACTGCCTTAAGCAACTGGAAGATATTATTTAAAATACTCCTTTTTATCTTCTGGCTAATCTTCATTGACATCCATGAAATAGCTACTTTCCTTTTTATCTAATGTTAAGGGATGTAACTGAGGACATGACAGAACCAGTTTTAGTTCAGCTGAAAGGTCAGCAAAGAGTAGGCTGCCAAATCTGGCGTAACAGCAATCACCTGTCCTGTAGAACATTGGGGACTTTTAAGACATTAATTTATGTAAAGGAACTTAAACCAGGTTTAGAAGTTATTCTAACTTTAGATTTCTGTATTTCCCTGCTGAGGTTCTTTCATTTTTCATGGAATAATGTAATATTCATTTGGCTATGGTAAAAGAGGCTGTCAGTCACTGAGTATAGCATTCACATGAAAAAGAAAGCCAGTAGGACACCTACACAACTGCCTGTTTCAATAATACCTGAAGATATTCAAGTCACTTAAAAAAGAAAAGACAAAACCAAAACCAAAACAGCGCACACACACACACAAAAACAAAAAACACCACCAAACTTCTGTAAGATTAGACTAAGAAATGTATTCCGAAAAAGCTCTCTCATTCCCCTCCTCAACAGAACACAGGGAGATAATAGGATGAAAAATCACATTGGTTGAGATAAAGACATGAGAGACCATTTAGTAGTTACTTCCGCAGGCAAATCAGATTTGATTTGAGGGACTGTAGTGATATGACAAGGGGCAGTGGTTTCAAACTTAAACAGGGGAGGTTTAGGTTGGATATAAGGAAGAAATTCTTTACTGTAAGAGTGGCGAGGCACTGGCACAGGTTGCCCAGAGAAGCTGTGGCTGCCCCATCCCTGGCAGTGTTCAAGGCCAGGTTGGATAGGACCTTGAGCAACCTGGTCTAGTGGAAATTGTCCCTGCCCCTGGCAGGAGGGCTGGAACTGGATGATCTTTAAGATTCCTTGCAATGCAAACCATTCTAAGATTGTGTGATTTACTGCCAATTAAATTACAGTTAGGTAGTAACGAAAAAAGATAAAAGTCTTCTCCCAGGCTCAGCTTTACTCCTTCATTCCAGACAACTCCACCTTCCTGCACTGAGCAGTACAGCGGGGTGGGATATGGCAGGCTGCAGTCAGTCCATAACAACTCCTATTTGCTCTTACTTCTTCCCTAAGCTTGTCCCCTGCTCTAGTATCTGTCCTCCCCACGTTGCAGTGGAATCTGCTCTACCATGGACCTCCATGTGCTGCAGGGGCACAGCCTGCCTCACCATGCTCTGCACCACAGGCTGCAGAGGAACCTCTGCTCTGGTGCCTGAAGCACCTCCTGCCCCTCCTTCTGCACTGACCTTGGTGTAAGCAGGGTTCTCACACCTTTTTCCTTCATTCCTCACACTGCCATGAAGAGTTGTGCCCTTTCTTACATGTGTTACCACAGAGGCACTGCCATCTTGGCTGCTGGGCTCTGTTGCAGCCGGCTGTAGCCAGCTGTGTCCAGCCTTTCCTCACAGAGGTCTCTCTGCAGACCACCTGCTGCCAGTGCCTTGGCACTTGCACCCAGTGCAAGAGAAAATAACAGTGATGCTTTCACTTCTCTCAACATGAAATTTTGCTTAGCTCTTATCATCTTGGCATATCATTCAGGATTAAAATCAGGGAAAAAGGTATCTTTCACTCTTACTTCAGGAACAAATGTGTTACAGTCAATTACCTGTCATCTCTTTTGCTCGTGTGTGGACAACCTCAATTCTTACACAGAATATGTTGTCCTTACACAGTAGATATGGGAAAATAAATTACCCAGTTGTGAAACTGAAGATGGACATGGTCAAACAAGGATATCACTTCAGTTTCAGAGCTTCCCTTCTATTTCACCACACTATTACACTTGCAGAAAATAAACAAATTAAATCATTAAAGTGCACATTCCTTTTATATATTTTTTTTAATTACTTTGGTGCAGTAAATTACAATTTCCCATCAACTTTATTCCTTGTTATAAACATTTCTTCTGGCTCTTGTTCCATAGAATTTTATAACTGTCTTACCTCAGCAGACAGGCTTCAAACAGGTTGCCCCAGTACTCTGATGCATTTTACTAACGACAATTAAAACAAAGTCAAGAACAACTCTCCAAAGTGGGGTTTTACAGACCTGTTAAAGAAACAACATGCCTCCTGTTCACCTCCTGACAGCAAAGCTAACACAGCCAGCCAGCTTGACTTCTAGTTCAGCAATAAATTCAGGAATTGTATCTATGATTTGGCTGTCTCACACTACTGTCTTCAAACAGATATATTCACTTTTTCACATACACAGGTACAAAAGGACTTCTCAACTGACTATAATGGATTGTTTTTGTGATTAGCTTTGTTCACTGTGATAATGATTCATTTGCATGTTTTTAGATCTTTTTAGGATTAATTAAATTGCCATTTTACCGAAGCTATGTACTTAATATAGTTCATGTGCAGTAGGCTGCACATTGACTCAAATGTCAGTCTAAGGGTTTAGAAACAGGGAGATGGGGAGAAACAGAATCCTAGGATCCTCTTTTTCTAGTATTACCTATGTTATGAGAAAATCAAAATCATGTATATATCTAGAAAGACAAGATAGTAGACTGGCAGCTAGGGATGGACAACTTTTTCAATAATCTATCCACAAATAATGTAGTCTGGTAGGAACTGAAACATTATCAGAAAAAAGAAAAATTTAAAAAGACTTTTATTTTCTTGTCAAAAGCCCAGAAGAACAAATGTTCTCTCTTTCCCATACTCCTGTGTGAGACAGTAGCTACTCTGCCTACCAAAAACCTGAATGCAAGCTTCCCCCCTGCCAATAGTCTTCTTGCACGACCCAGTGAAATAGTACTCTGTGAATGGGTTTTCCTAAAGATCCCCTTTCCTTCACTGCAGCTGACTTAGACAACTCCCCAAACTCATCCAGGTTGGCAGCAAGAATGCCAAAAAAAGTAAGATACCATTAGAAACTTCTTTTTCTTTTTTAAATCCCTGGGGCCACATGTACTGACCCAAATGTTTGTGGCCAGCCTGCTGCTCCCAGCGATAGGCTGCAGAAACAGTGGCAGGGAAACGAGCTTTGAACAGAAACTGAAGCCCAGTTGTGAAGCCTCTTTAATATAAGTTTTAAATGTCTCTCTCTTCCTCAGGCTAAATTTGAACGTGAGGTCTGAGTTCTTACCTTTGTGTAAGCATCCTAACATGAGGCCAGCTAAGGACATTCTCTGCATGAGGTGTTTGCTGTGTTTTCAGATGATGCTGTCCCTAATAAAATAAACAAATATTCCTTGAAGACCAAGAAATTCTCCAAAACCGAGGGCTCCAGCACTAGTCCCTACTCCAGTGAATTTCTGCTCACATGAAGCAAAACATTGTCGCAGCAAAGATTAAAAGTAGTTTGGCTTTTGGGGGTTATTTTTTTTTTCTTATATGCCTTGTATCACAGGCTGAGAAGCAGAAGCAGGAATTAGAGATGCACTCTAACTCCAGTTTTTAGTCCTTTAACCCAGAAGTTCTCAAGTGGAAGGATGCTATGCTGCCTGTTCCATCAGTCTTGTTTTACCTTTTTGTTCTTCTCTTTTTAGTGTTACCCACACACACAAACCACAGAAAAGCCTGGAAGATAAAGGGAGAATCCAGTTTAAAAATTAAATTTTTGTTTGGATTAAAGATGTGCAGTCAAATAAGTTGAAGAAGAAAAAAAAAATGGGAGAGAGGATTTGCAGGAGGATTTGCAGAAGTATTTCCACTGCCTTCCAAAGCCTTCTGAAAATGTCATAGAGAGAGAGAGCATAACTTTAAACACAGTAACAGAGAAGAGAATCGGTCTCTGAATTTCTTCCATCTAAAAGGGCAATTTTGGAAGTCTACAGACCATTAGTTATCACTATCACTAGTGTGCTATATTGGCAATTTAATCTCTATATTCTCCTGTGTTGCTAAAAAGCCAAAGGAAAATCTTTCGCTCTTGGGGAAAAGATGACTGCCACCTTGGCTATCTCCGAGGACTGAGTTTAGGAAACTCAAAATAAGTAGTGTTAAATCTTACATTATCAATTTAAAGATGAAAATATTGTTCTATGAGAGTAAATAGATTTCCAACTTGCCAAATTGAAAGCTTTAATTCACAGGTATGCACTATGAATGAAGTAGGATAGCAGGGAGGTATTAATAGAATGAATGGCGATTACACTGTTGGAAATCCAAATTACTGCTTGCAACCTAGAGGCCAGGGGATAAGCATGCATGTTGACAGCCTGTTTGTGTTAAATCTTGTGTAGGCAATACTTAGGCATTTTTATAGTCAAAGGATTCCAGTTTCCATGGTTGCTAGTCTACAGCTTCTGATTTGCTTTATACACAAAAACTGTACAGATTAAAGTAAGCAATGCCTTTTATTTAGACAAGTCTGATGGAAGATCATGCTATGTCCCAGAAACAAAAGACATAAGCACCCTGAAGCATAAAAATAATCACCCTAGAACACTGAATTTTAGAGGTATTTATATTTGATTAGTTACAGAACATGCAACGCGTAAATATATACTCAAGAACTAACAAAGTCTTTCCTCTAAAGAGTTTCACAGTCCAACAGGATAAATGACATACTGAATGGAAACCAAACTACTACAAACACAGTATAGTCGAGGCAGCTCAGCTATTTATTTAACATTTTCAGAAAGATTAAATGAAGAATGTGACCTTTAATGTTGCTGGTGCAGAACAGACCCTCTAGCCATGTGATTTTTATTTATTTTATTCTTCTTACAGTCAGTCTTCCAAAATACATCTCCACTGTTATTTACTAATTAGTTATAGTTAAGAGAAATGTACATGCGTGGGGATTTTAAATATCCCCATGCTATTGTCACATATAGAGTTCTCCATCTGCAGCTAGTTATATATTCATTAGATCTGTTGGGTGTGTTTCTGTACACTAGATGAACTTGATGTTTTTGCCATCTGCACAGGAATCATAAAGTGCAACTGATTTGTTCATCTATAGCCTTTAATTAAATCTTGCTGAGATGATCTTTTAAGCCTATTTGCCACCTCAGGTATAGGGACCATAATAACAATTTTACTCCATGTTCAAACTTGAAGTTTGACTTTCAGCTTCAGAAATATTGCCACTTGGCAAGTCACAGCGGTGTTGCTCAAATAAAAAAAAAAAAAAAAAAAAATCAAAATTGATAAGGATAACTTTCAGTTACATTGTTCTAAAAGGAAAGTCAGATGTGGGTGTAATCCTCGTATGAATGAAGACATAGGAGGGAGGACTGGAATGGGTTAACACAGCAGGAGTAGGTCACATTCTTATCAACAAAGGCACAACAATACAATGCTGAGGTCAATGACAGCCATGTAGATGGCCATCGGTCTTCTTTCTCATTGCTTTCATCTGCTCCCTGGTGGTGCCACTATTCAATCTCAGTGCAGTGCTGCAAACACATTTCCTTGTTACTGTTAAGGAACTGTTTTCTGAGAAGCTTAACTGTTGACTTGGAAAAGTGAGCAGAATTTAAGGCAGAGCAGCAAAGTGAAGGTTGTTTGTCTGATGGAACACCCTTATTCCTTTCCCCTCTTCCCCACAAAGCTCCATGCTTCAAGTTTTTAGAAGATCACTGCCTATATCTAAGTAACTCCTAGCCTGCCTGACAGTAACACTGATTTGTAAACATGACCAAGAATTATCTTGGAGGATAGGTTTTGCATAAATTTGATGTTTCAGATACAATATTTTTTTTTTCCACAGCCCAGTACTTATAGTGTAGTTGGCATGTATTAGAATCTTTTAGAACTATAGGCTTTACAAAAACAGAGGAAAAAAAGGAAAATTAAAAAATAAAGAGTTTGGGGGGTGGGGGGAGAGGGGACTTGGCAAAAAAAAAAAAATTACAAAAGGAATAAAAAAGGTCTGGTGAGCAGATGGAAACCAGCTAAACCAGCCGAGCTTCAGACATGGATTTTAGTGTTTCGGAAGGATGTCAAGGAAAAATGCTGCAAAGTCATTGCCAGAAAAATTCACTTTGGAGAACAAAACATGTAGGTCCTATCAAAAAGGTCATAAATTTCATCCTGGCACTTAGTTGTTCACTGAACTGATTACAGTACCAGGTTTTAAAAAAATAAGGTGAAGTAAGGAGAAAGGAAACCCCTGAAGCCCTGAGCTATAAGTGTGTTCTATATATGGGAAGAATTATTTAAAGATCATTCAACTTGTGCTCTCCCGAGACTTCTGACTGGACATTTATTATTTTGCTACAAGAAACCTGACTTACTATTCTGACGTACTGCTCCAGTTTTAGAATGGAAATCTCAATGGACTTGCATTGATGGAGTGTAAAAATTACAGTAATGAATTCAGCTCAGTGACATACTGAGTACCAAAAGTTCCTGAATTATTTTTTTAAGAGCCAATTTTAATGTTTAAGCACAATTATCTTTCTAACTGATCTTGAAAAACACAGCATGAAAAAAGGAAAAAAAGGATTAAAACCACTCAAATCATGAAAAGGAACCTTGAAAGAAGTACAAGCTACAATTGTTTGGGTTTTCTACCATTTTGGCTATGTCTTGATTCATTTAAACAGTTCTTCCTGAGCTCTGGATATCCAGAAATGACAAGATAACTTTAATGAGAAGATATGAACTCCTAGTTTGAAGGCTGCATTTAGACATACATTTACATACCATGCATAATGGGAAGAAGCTCTTTATTCATTCCTCTTTACTCGCTAACCAAAATACACCTCAGAAACTGGAACCTAACCTAACATACCATTTTACCTCATTAATTTATTGATTCATGTAAAACAATATAGCACTATACAGTAAAACATTTTGATACATTTCT
Source organism: Pezoporus occidentalis (assembly GCF_034315485.1). Taxonomy (NCBI): domain Eukaryota; kingdom Metazoa; phylum Chordata; class Aves; order Psittaciformes; family Psittacidae; genus Pezoporus; species Pezoporus occidentalis. The sequence goes on from NW_026915724.1 coordinate 11,640,795, forward strand.
CCTTTGAAAAGACTTATATACTTTTTCAAGAAACATACTAGGTTAACATGGAGGACAGAAATATTTTTATAAGTTGCTTGAACTCATATTTAGGTATTTTTCTATTTTTGTACAAATAAGAAGACAAATTCAGCATTAAACCAAAGCAAACCTGGAGATATTCTACAGAAGTTAGCATATTTAGTTTAATAAGACTGACAATAAGGTCTGCCCATACACAGTATGCAGATTTGTAAATACACCCTTTGGCAGGTCCCAACCTTTATATCTTTAGATTCATGATTCCCCAGGCATTCGTGTTTGTCAGCCTTGAGTTGAAAGGCTTATCTGTACTTAAGCAGAAAGATTAGTCAGTAGTCTGGATTTTGACCCAGTTTTACAGGTAATTAATAGCTGATCTTTACTATATTCTGGCTTTCGAGAAACTGGTAACAAGACCCACAATGTATTTATTGGAATGATGTTACAAGATGAACAACTACATCAGGATGTCTAGTTTTGCCTGTGTTTCTGATGACAGAGCAAATCACAAGCATCATGTAATTTTTCATCTACACATAGGAAAACAACGTGCCACTGTTGAGAACTTGTAAGAGCAGCCTAATATAGCAGTTAATGCTAACAATGTGTTATATGCCCCTTTATTTGCCTATGAATAAAAATCTAGTTTTACATGCAAGAAACCAGGGCCCAAGATCTCATTTAGCTACTTCACATCCTACTTCAAATTATTTGACAAGCAGTGGATCTGAATGGGCCCTACTCATCAATCTGCTCTTGATCAGCTAGCACATCCTACTCATAGCTTTGAGAAAACCACATCCTACTCCGGCTCTGAGAAAACACAGTACCGAGATTCTAGCTATATTTGGTGGGTGCTTTTTTGTTTGCATACTTGAGGCCTATTTTATTTATGGTTTTAAAGAGCAAATCAGGTATCAGTTTCAAGAAGTATTGTGGTTACACACTGAATTATTTTTGAAACATGTCTCACCTCTTTTTAGTCGTCCTCCTGTTTTGCAGGTTTTCTTCATTGCCAAAAAAGATAGCTGAATATCAACAGCACGAAACTAAGATTACATCACAAGTGAAAAATATGAGAAGGAAAGATGACAACATAGCTTACAGCAAGTAGTTTTGCATTTTCCTGCCCCTTTTCTTCATGGCTAGTTGTGTGAGTGTGATCATATTTTCACTTGTTCCAAACTGGCAAACTTCAGACCTATCACCACCTCTGAAACACAGTCAGTAGTATCATAGGTGCTGGGTACTTTTACAAGGCCCTGCCTCTCCCACTAGCCACTAACTGTGCTCTAGGGTGCAGCTGCTCAACCAGCAGCAGCCCTGGTTGATTTGGTTTCCAATTCCAGTTCCTCGAGCCATCAGTCTGGTGGCTCAAGGCTTTATGCAACCATAAACTTTCCTGCTTGAAACAGAGCCGTATGTAACAGCAGTGATTCTGGCATACAACTTTTTTCCAGCTTTTCAGTAACCCACAGAGGTCTTGATTTTTCCTGTATACATTTGATTGCTTCTGACACAATTACCTCTTGATGATCACAATCTATGATGCGTATCAGCCAATCTTTAATCAAGCTGCACTTAGTTATCTTTTTATGAGTCCTTCATGCTCCAAGATTTTACCTTCACACTTTCAAACACTAAGAAAATGCTAATTAAATGTCTGAGGCAGTTATATTTAGGATCTCCTTCCTTTTTGCATGTAGGCTTTATGTTCACTCTACATGCAAGCTAAAGCCCATCTTCTTTGTATTTAGCTGGCAATTTAAACCACATGACCTTCCCAGATCTGAGAAGATTTTTACCACCTTGATAAGTCTTTTCAAACTAAGAGTAGTGTAAATGGGAGTTTTCTTCAGAAAATCATAAAAAAATTACATTTGCTTGTTCTTTGACATTCACCTCAAAGTTCAAAAATACACCTATTCATAGAATCATAGAATAGTTAGGGTAGGAAAAGACCTTAAGATCACCTAGTTCCAACCCTCCGGCATGGGCAGGGAAGCCTCACACTAGACCATGTCACCCAAGGCTCTGTCCAACCTTTGCCTCCATCCGTCAGTTCTGTAGCTCCACCATAGAAGGCCACCAAATTGTTCAGGCATGATTTGCTGTTGGTGAAGCCATGTTGGCTCTCACCAACCACCTAGTTATTTTTCATGTGCCCTAGCATGGTTTCCAGGAGAATGCTCATAAAGCTTCACAAAGTTTCTAACATTCTAGTTTGTGACCATTCCTTCATTTTGATGTGTACACTTGAGCAACTTCTTGTAAAACAGTAGACTGTGCAGGATTCTAATCCCATTAAAAAAAATTGTAAAATTACAGATGCAAGAATGGTATAACTGTATTGTTATTCAAATTGACAGCATTAGAAAAACCTCACCTTTATCTATTTTATTTCTGACAGCTTCTTAACCCACACATTTTGCCAAATTTTGTGGGCATACTGAACGGCAAAGAGCAGAGTCAGTCAAAGTTATCTGAATCAAATACACACATGTAAGCTGGACTAAACCATAATGACTTACAATAAACATAACTATTCTTTAAGACCCCCCCCATTTCATTAAAGACCACATTCCTGTGGCAGAAGCATAGCTCAAGAGAAACAAGTCCTCATTGGTGAGGGCAGACCAATTGGTCCAAAAGGCAGACTGCTCTCATCCAGCGCAAGAACATAGAATCATAGAACAGTTAGAGTTGGAAAGGACCTTAAAATTATCTAGTTCCAACCCACGTGAGCAGGGACACCTTGCACTAAACCATGCTACCCAAGTATCTGTCCCACCTGGCCTTGAACACCGTCAGGGCATTCACAGCTTCCCTGGGCAACCCATTCCAGTGCCTCACCACCCTTACAGTAAAGAACTTCCTTATATCTAATGTAAACTTCCCCTGTTTAAGTTTGAGCCCATTACCATTTGTCCTACTACTGCAGTCCCTGATGAACAGTCCTTCCCCAGCATCTTTATAGGTCCCTTTCAGATATTAGAAGGCTGCTTATGAGGTCTCCATGCAGCCTTCTCTTCTGCAGGCTGAACAGCCCCAACTTTCTCAGCCTATCTTCATACAGGAGGTGCTCCAGCCCCCTGATCATCCTCGTGGCCCTTCTCTGGACTTGTTCCAACAGTTCCATGTCCTTTTTATGTTGAGGAAACCAGAACTGCACACAATACTCCAGGTGAGGTCTCACGAGAGCAGAATAGAGGGGCAGGATCACCTCCTTTGACCAGCTGGTCATGCTCCTTTTAGAATCATAGACTCACAGAATACTTAGGGTTGGAAAAGACCTTATGATCATGTAGTTCCAACCCCCCTGCCATGGACAGGGACACCTCACACTAAACCATGTCACCCAAGGCTCTGTCCAACCTGGCCTTGGACACCACCAGGGATAGAGCATTTACAACTTCCTTGGGCAATCCATTTCAGTGCCTCACCAACCTTACAGTAAAGAACTTCTTCCTTATATCCAACCTAAACTTCCCCTGTTTAAGTTTTAACCCGTTACCCCTTGTCTTATTACTGCAGTCCCTAATGAAGAGTCCCTCCCCAGCATCCTTATAGGCCCCTTCAGATACTGGAAGGCTGCTATGAGGTCTCCATACAGCCTAATCTACTCCAAGATGAGCAGCCCCACCTTTCTCAGCCTGTCTTCGTAAGGGAGGTGCTCCAGCCCCCTGATCATCCTCGTGGCCCCTCTCTGGATTTATTCCAACACTTCCATGTCCTTTTTATGTTGAGGACACCAGAACCACACACAATACTCCAAATGAGGTCTCATGAGAGCAGAGTAAAGGGGCAGGATCACCTTCGACCTCCTGGTCAGGCTCCTTTTGGTGCAGCCCAGGATACAGTTGGCTTTCTTGGCTGCAAGCACACATTGAAGCTGGCTCATGTTCATTTTCTCATTGACCAACACTCCCAAGTCCTTCTCCGCAGGGCTGCCCTGAATCTGTTCTCTGCCCAGCCTGTAGCTGTGCCTGAGATTGCCCCAACCCAGGTATAGGACCTTGCATTTGGCATGGCTAAATTTCATACAGTTGGCATCTGCCCACCTTGCAAGTGTGTCAAGGTCCCTCTGGATGACATTCCTTCCCTCCAGGGTATCAACTGAACCACACAGCTTGGTGCGATCAGCAAACTTGCTGAGGGTGCACTCAATCCCTCTGTCCATGTCAACAACAAAGACGTTGAACAAGACCGGTCCCACCACTGATTCCTGAGGGACACCACTCGTTACTGGCCTCCACCTGGACATTGAGCCATTGACCACAACTCTTTGCATGCAGCCAGCCAGCCAGTTCTTTATCCACTGAGTGGTCCACCTATCAAACTGATGTCTTTCCAATTTAGAGACAAGGATGTCTTGTGGGACAGTGTTGAACACTTTGCACAAGTCCAGGTAGATAACATCAACTGCTCTCCCCCTGTCCATCAGTTCCATAGCCCCATCATAGAAGGCCACCAAATTGGTCAGGCAGGATTTCCCCTTAGTGAAGCCATGCTGGCTGTCACCAAGCACCTTGTTGATTTTCGTGTGCCTTAGCATGCCTTCCAGGAGAATCTGCTCCAAGATTTTGCCAGGCACAGAGGTGAGACTGAGTAGTCTATAGTTTCCCGGGTCATCCATTTTCCCTTTCTTGAAAATGGGGGTTATATTTCCCTTTTCTCCAGTCTTCAGGAACTTCACCTGACTGCCATGATTTTTCAAATATGTTGGACTTTTCAAATATGATGCAGCCCAGGATACGATTGGCTTTCTGGGCTGCGAGCACACACTGCTGGCTCATGTTAAGTTTCTCATCAACCAATACCCCCAAGTCCTATTGTATGATTGATGATATTTAATGAAACACAGGTGAGAAAAAATAAGATCCTGAAGTCAAGACGGAACCAAAACTGTCTGACAGATTTTTTTTACTACATCAGAGCTTCAAAATGTTGACCCAAATCAACCTTTTCCCACTAACAGCTTCTTGTATTACTACAAATTTTGATTTTAAAGATGCACTGTGACTATTTCCAATTCAGAAGTTAAGTAGCCTATCATTGAGTCTACCTTATATGGGCATATTCTGAGATTATGGTGAAAACTAGATAGAAAAAAGCTTTTTTGAAAAGTAAAGCAAGTATTTCAGAAATCATAATATATTTTATGGCCTATTACTTGTTAATAAATATTGATACTCAGAATTTATCTTTTTCAGGTTTTCAAACACCTTAAGAGCACTCAGCTTTGAAGTTCTAAAGTAATATAAACCTAGGGTTATTATTACAATTTAATACTTACATGTGAAGAAACTTATTTAACAAAAACATAGAAAAGGACACATAGCACAACTTTCAGACCCAGAAATAACATATTTTACTCTCAGTCCCTCAGTCCCATAGCCAGAAGTTATTTTCAGTCCTGAATTTTTGTGGTGTTTGTGATTGCTTTTTTTCTTTTTCAGCTCTTTCTTCAAGACTCTCTTGACACTCAACTATAATAACAGATTTTTTAAAAGGAGGAGAAAGCCTGGAAGACACTACTAGCATTAAACCATGAAAAGCAACTTTTATTTCCTCTCATCAGACAGAGAACCAATAAGTTATCTGTGAAGCTGATAACTTATTGGTTCCAGGAGCCAGAAGGTTTCTTATACTTCATTTGTACAACCTATGCACACTTCAGTGAGTGCCTAGTGACACAAGTAATTTAATAGAAACCTATAAAACTTATCAAAAATAAACACAAGTGCAAAGAATGTGTATATAGGTTATTATGGGGCTTTTAGAGAAGTGGGAGGAAATTTTGTAGCACTTGAAACTTAGTTGAGAAGTAAGAAAATGCTGGAAAACAGTATCTGCTTTTTTTGAAAGAATACTGGTTTTTTTTACATTTTGTATAACCTTACTCATTTGAATTTATGAGACTTGTGTGGCAGTAATGTTAACTATTTTGCTACAAGGGGTTTCCGCACTCCGACTGGTTGAATTGTAATGAGTTCACAAATGGAAATGCAACTTGGGGTGGCATCGGGGAGGTAGACAATATAATACAAATATCTCTTAAATCGTGGTTCATATCATGGAAAAGTCTGAAACTGATTCCATCAACAGAGAAAACACAACAGCCATAAAAACTGTTTGGATGAAAGACTTGAATTGTCTCAGCTACCAGTGGTCATTCTGAGTGTGTCTGAAACAAGGAATACAGCTTCACCTCCTACTTTCAGTAGTGAAGCTCTAACAGAGATTCAACTTCACTAGGTCTCCTCAAGCTCCACAAGTAATAATATTCACTTCACTTTTAATGACACTTTTCCATGATATAATTTTTTTCTTAAATATGTTTTATGTATTGTACAAGCTTTCTCCTCTCTTCTCCAGGATAAACAATTTCATCTGTCAGTCTGTCCTCATACAAGAGATGCTGCAGTCCTTTAATCATGTTTGTGGTCCTTCACTGGACTTGCTCCCACATGTCCATGGGGAGCCCGTGACTGGAAGCAGCATTATATGTGTGTCCTCCACAGCACTGAGTAAAGGCAAAGGATCATTTCCCTCAACTTGCAATACTCTTCCTAATGCAGCCCAGCAGGCTGTTCACTACCTTTGCTGGAAGGGCACACTGCTGATTAATGTTCAACTTGATGTCCATCAGCACCCCTGGCTCTGTTTCCACAAAGCTGCTTTCTAACCAGCTGACCCCAAGCATGAACTAGTGCATGGGACTATTCTCCTAAAGGTTCAGGATTTTACATTTCCATGTGCTGAAATTGATAAAATTTCTGTTAGCTCATTTCCTCAGTCCTTCAAATTCCCTCTGACTGGCAGCACAATCATGGTGAATCAATCACTCTCTCAAGTTTTGTATCACTTGCAAATTTGCTGAGGGTAAGTACGTGCAGACAAATGTAAATTTCTCACGTCCATATTCCCAGCAGGCCATACATTTCAGAATATGAATGACCGATTATCATAACACTTTGTTCAGCATAATACTCAGCCATGATAACAGGCCAGACAGTTTTGCAGTAAGAGGTGACTCATACCTAGTCATGGAAAGTGGCTCTAGTTGCGTCTCAAACATTATTTCTTCTTCTGGTTTTGTCTGTAGGATTAGTATGGCCTTTAATAATCAGTTCCTTGCTATACCTCATTGTGCTGGTTTTGGCTGTGATAGAGTTAAATTTCTCCATAGTAACTCATCGGGGCTTATGTTTTGGATTTGTGCTGATAATAGCAGCATGTTTTAGTTACTGTTGAACGCTGTTAAATACTATCTCCCAAACAGAAGACATAGCAATGAGCTCATCACAGCAGACCAATACATTGTTAGGGGGTTGTTTGGATAAGCCCATATATCACCAAAACTGACAACAAAACAATTTTCTAACCAAAAGTTGTACAAGAAGACAAAATACGTTTGTCTTCTGCAGGTAAAGACAATACTACAATCCCCCCCTCAACTATCCTTGAAGTTAACTCCCATGAAACACAGGATAATCTCGTATGTCGCATTTCCCTCCGTTATTATCAATTACAAAGTTTTGATTCAACGTCTTCAAAGATATGCTTGAGCAATTCTTCCAATAGACCATTCATCAACAGTGCCCCAAGACCTCTGGTCTTTGTAATTGTCTCTGTTCTCAACTTTCACTCGGGGTTGACATGTCTGTGGGTAAAACGTATCAATTTTCCTGTCTCTTGTCCTGTCCTTTTATGCTGGCTAGACATTAATCAGATACACTGACAATTATCCTTACATTCTTCTAATCACTGCAGTGATTGAAAAATGTACAACATGCCATGAAGATTAACTTTTTTAATCATTTAGCTAGAATGCTATGATTGTTCATTTCCAAAATGGGATAGAAGTCAAAAGATGCAACAAACATTTTTACTTGAGTTTTTAAATTCTAATTCAGATGACTGATATATGTAAGATAGCAAGGATTTTCTATCCTCCTTTCTACCAAGTTTATTTATGGTTCTCTCTTTTTACAAATAGCTGTAACTGACAGTGATTAATTACTGTAGGCTTTGAGTAGCTTATAACAACTCATTGTGAGAATAAACGTGAGTGACAGCACTTCAGTTTCTAAAGTCACAGACATCTAAAGCTATACCCGCAGTGATTTTAGTATATCAATTTTAGCTTATATATAAGTGCACTTTTTTATTTCCTTCTTACTTATACTGCCTACCTACTGGCTCACTCAAGCTGTTCACATAGGTAGGATTTATTCTCCACATTCTTACAAGATACTGTGAATATTACTGGTAAGGAAATGACTTAAATGACTTCTAGTCCTCTGAAGGTACTCCAGTATGTCTCATGTTAATACTCGTTGAATGACTAAACAATGAATTGGACTTTTCCTGAAGACCTTTTAGGACAGTCCATGGAGACAAAAATACAAGAAAAAAATCATGTTTTTCCCACCAACCTTCTTAATGTAGCTTGCTAATTTAACTAGGACAGAATACATATTGAACATATTTTCAGTCTTGCTCTACTGAAACTGCCACATAACCTTTCACTGCATTAAGCTTTCCCCAGATTAATTGAGAAAAGGATCAGAAACACACCAACAGTGGGATGAAAACAAAGAGAGCAATCATCGGCTTCTGTGTGAAAGCAAAAATCCAGTCTGGAAACCCACAGATTTTTGTAAGAAGAGTCCAAAACATTGAGGTGCTGGAGTGTGTCTAAAGAAGGGCAACAAAGCTGGTGAAAGGTTTAGCGCACAAGTCTGCCACTGTGAAGCTAGCAAAAAAAAATCCAAAAAAATTGGCTCATTCAGTCACCGAAGTTTCAAGTATCAGGGTATTCCTGCCAGCCATATCTTAACTGAAGAGCTGATGGGTGCATCAACACTGGAATTTTAGTCTGAAGCAGAAATGCGCTCTCAGAGAAGCTCCACACCCATTTACTGCAATTTGGTGTACACTGTGGTACATTTGCAGTGGAATCTCCTCAAGAAGAAGCAGCTCAAAGATGAGAGGCAGGAGCACAGCTGATGAACTGTAACTATTCAATCCACAGGACCAAATCAGAGTTAGTCAGAAGGGTAAAGAACAGTATGTGCTCAGTGTTGATGTTACATTCTTGGTACCCATCTGTGCTGCAAATCTACGCAACTAATTGTGCTGCTCCGTTAACTAATACAGTCTATAGCAGCCAGCCTGAGTAGAGGCATATGATAACAGGACATAGTCAAAACTCCTTACAAAAACAGTCAGGTGGCTTTTAGAGATCAATAAAGATTTCTGTATGCAGATGTGAACAAAAATCTGGTTTAACCCAGGTCAAAAATCCCCAAACTCCTGAAATTAAAAAAGTCTTACAGGCGGCTGAAATATCTTAAGTTTGTAGCAGCAGAATGACATTCCTTTCTAAGTTATTGATAGACTCCACACCTCAAATGAGCAACAGATGGTATTCATATTCCAGTACCCAAACCCTACACATTTGGAAGGAAAGTGCTGAATGAAGCTCTCAGGGACACCTGCAGTGCTTGCTGTTCTAAGATAGTGTCCTCCTGATGGCACTGCGCACCTGTATTATGACAGCTGACAATTTCAATCAAACTACTTGCAGAAGAGTAGAGATTGAGGAAGACAAGCTGGCAGAAGCGAGTACTAGATAGGGACAGTGAAGGCTGCACACTGACATTCCAGATCTGGTACCGATCATTGACTCTGGCAAGGAGCTCTTGCTTTGAACTTCTTCTTTATATGGAACAGCTTGCTCTCACTCCTAGACTTTGGTTTCTTGCTCTTCAGCATGAACCAGTTTAATTTGCAAATTTATTTGAGCATCTGAAGTATGCCAGAGTATCATTCCATGAATCATAAAAAAATGGGGGGAAGAGGGGACAGAAGTCAATACTCAGAAATGCACACTAGCAAGCCCAAGTACAGCCTTGTCTGAATGCACTATGGTTACAGCTGGCTTGAAGCATTGGCCTCTGACAGCTGAGTCAAAATTCAGCTTATCAACTTAAATTCAGGTAACCAAGAGAGCAAGGTAATTGTCTCCTTAGCTGTCCCAAAACATTCCTTAACAGGAATTTCCATATATGTTGCAGAAAATTTAGAAACCTTTAAACAGTTAGGAAAGCAATATAAAATAATCCTTAGGAAACACCAAAGACCATAGAATCATAGAATGTTTTTGATGCGTGGATCAAGACTCCACAACTTGTTAGAGTTGTAAAGTGGGTATGCTTTATTCAGCTGTGGTGCATGGGGTTTGCTCCTCCAAAAGCATGCGCGCACCCCTTTGCCACTCAGTTTGTTTATATTACATATAATGATTACCTAAAAATGAGATTGCTTCATGCCTAATACATATGCAAAACCTATTCCCATCTAGTATTATAATTAGTTTTCTGGCATTCGTCCCATTGGTGCACCTGTGCAGTGCTTCCTGGTGGTGGTCGTTAGGTGGTCGTGAGGATGAAGGCCTGTAGTTCCTCTTCATGACCACGAGTAACCTCTTCCTTTCACGCAGACTCAATAGGGTTTCGGCTCCTATCCAAACTTCAGGTTTGGTACAAGCCAGTTTTATGTATCTTAAAGCAGAAACTTGTGAAGTTTGCAAATTTTGTTACTCTGGCTATCTTTTGTTCCTTTTCTTTCTAAAGGTACTATTTAAACAGGAACGTCTTAAATATTAAGGTATGAATCGTATCTACTACAATTCTGCCTAGGAGCTGTAACTCCTACAATTCTGCTGCACCATTCTAGCAACTTTGACTCCTACAGTTCTGGTTCACCAAGCACAGTGACTGCTTAAGCAAGCAGGCACAATGTTAACCCTTTATTTTCCGGTATCAGTTTGGGTTTGAAAAGACCTTAAGATCATCTAGTTCCAACTCCCCTGCCATGGGCAGGCACACCTCACACTAAATCATGTCACCCAATGCTCTGACCAACCTGGCGTTGAACACCATCAGGGATGGAGTATTCACAACTTCCTTGGGCAACCCCTTCCAGAGCTTCACCACCCTTACAGTAAAGAACTTCTTCCTTATATCCAATCTAAACTTCCCGGGTTTAAGTTTTAACCCATTACCCCTTGTCCTATCACTACAGTCCCTAATGAAGAGTCCATCCCCCAGCATCCTTATGGGCCCCCTTCAGATACTGAAAGGCTGCTATGAGGTCTCCATACAGCCTTCTCTTCTGCAGGCTGAACAGCACCTACTTCCTCAGCCTGTCTTTGTGCTCTAGGTTGTTACCATCCTCATGGAAGAGCGCTTTGTTCCCACCTAGCTATGCACACCTTGACAATAAGAGGAGCTCTTTCTTTGCAAAGATTTGATTACACAGATGTAAGTTGGCTTACTGGTACACATTGCTATGTGCAGTTTGAGAAGCGAGTCTGCCACTCTTTAAGGAGAGGAAATGGCACACATGTATCTGCCCTAAAAGTGCTTACTTGAATAGTAACCTGCAAAGCTGTTTTAGGCTGGATTTTGTTTGCAGAGACTGTAGCTGTGAGTATGAATACAAAATCAAGTAGCCCCTCTAGGCACATTAGGATTCTAAAACACTAAAGGGACTCAGAGGAGCATACACAGGTGGGAAAAAAATTCAGGGCATGGTGTAAAAAGAAAGCTTTACAGCAAAATTAATGAAGAAATTTCCACTAAAATGTATTAGTAGGCAGTCAAAACATTAACTCACATATACTGAAGAGGACCTCTAAAATAAGGTTGCAATAAATATAGTTTATCTCAAAAGGAATAACTGTGTGTAGAAGACTTTCTGTTATTCTTTCTCTCTCCTCCCATCTTAGTAAATTTTGAGTTATTTTTTGTAGCAACTCTACAAAACCCAAACAGCACACACTTTTTTGAAGCTGCATGTATATTCTGATATTTAAAACATTTTCCTGCAATCCTGAGCTGAATAATATTAGGTGAAGGGAAACAAAATTTTGATCTTCCACATCATGCAAGAAGACCAAAAAAAAAAAAAAGAAGAAAAAAACCCAAATAAAGAACAGTTGTAGAAAAAAGGCAAAAAGCGGTCTCTTAAAAGCATAATTCTTTTGAAGGGCATATCCTAGGGACTTTTTTCTGAGGGTCTTTTTTTGGTACATAAATCCTCAGTAGAAGCGCCACAGCATCAAAGGCAGCTGTGTTCAGCCTAGAATGAAGGAAGATGCCCTGTCCTCCACATTCCCACAGGGCTAGCAGCTTCCTGCTTAGCATTCTCACCTTAGGTAGGTCAGCTTCTGAGATTTGAGGAGCTATTACAGTGCTGTCTGGTCTCCCTACATATGACACTGGGAACTAGGCTTTGCTTCTAGATCGTGTTCCAGTCAGCTACATAGCACCTGGTGTAAAGCACTCTTCACACTTCCACTGCATTAGTACAGCCAGTATAGAGGGCAAAACAAAGTAGCCTCCCCCATCAATACTCATCTGACAGCAAGTACGTTGCAAAGCAGCTTGAGGAAATGCTACACGTTCCCCAACAGCAACCAGTACCACCGAGCAGTCTCATTCAGCAAAGCCCTTCCAAGTTCTTTCCTCAGCCTACCGCAACCCTAAGCCATCCACTAGATCCACCAAATCAAACATGCCTCCCTGCTCCAGCTTTTGAGCTGTTGTTTCCCCTCCAGCTTTCTGGATGGAACTCAGCCTGCTCTTCAAAGGACACCAAAACCATCAGTAAAGAGCATGAGTAATGAGCTAATTACCTGAAACGAGGAAAGAGAAAAATACAGCAAGAGTAACATCCCGGGACAGGGGTGGGGACAAGATGAGGCTAAAGAAGATAGAAAAGGATCTTAGATGAAACAGGTCAGCTACTGGAAGTACTTATAGGAACCACATGACTGCTTTCTTCTTTTTTTGTTCCCCTAATTCCATAGTCAAATGAGGCTGGCTGGCTTGTGTGAGATTTCTAAATGTGGGCAGATTACTTCTTTATGTTGTTAAAAAAGGTCTCAAAATTATCAATCATTCTTATTCTATATTTGCCCTTCAATTTCATCTCACTGCTGAGGAATTTATAAGTAAGTAACAAGCAATTTTTTTTCTTTCAAGGTTTCTTTTGGCACAGATCTAAGTATGTTGTATACTTTACAGTATAAGGCATCACATTTCCTCTTGTGTTCCATACTGCTTTCTCCAGGTCCATTTTTTCTCCCTAGTTGTTTTCTGGAGTCTCTAATTTTATCCTTTTATTTATTCACTTATGGCTCCAGCAGTGAAACCTCAGTGACCAAGGAAATATTCAAATTAGTAACAATAATTAAGAGCAGGTTTCAACTAAGTTGCTGTCAGGGGAGAATTTGCTGCATGATTGCCCATGGGATACAGAAAATATAGTTGTACCTGTAGTTGTGTGGAATGGAGAGTGGTTATAGAACACAACTGCTATTTGCTCCTGAAGCATGTATTTTTTGGACATATAATTGGTATTTTGGCTTCTGATCATAAATATTGTGTGTTACTATCTATAGTTAGTCATTAACTATATTAATTTACTTATATTTAGTAATTAACTTAAAAAATCTAATACTAGTTTTATTAATACTTATGTAATGTATATTGAGGTAATCTTTTACTCCAATTTAATTTTGTTTAAAATGTAAATAAAAATTTCTCCTTCTGGAGAAAACTGCAGAATACATTCAGGTGAGGGGTCTTTGTTACAGAGGCTTGATCATTGCACAGCAACCTTATTCCCATAAATATTTCTAAGATATACTACTGAAAAATCATAGTAACTTAGTTTAGTTATTGTATTATTACTATATATACTATTACATCTCATTGCATTATTTCTAAGATTAAAAGAAAAAGATGTTCTTTACAAAACAAATGTAATTTGTTTAGAAACGGGTGAAATGAAGGATCTTTGAAAGAATGCCAAAGTAGCTCTGCTACTGCAGCAAGAGCACTTACTGGCAGTAACTGGAGGCTTAAATTGGCAATGTGTCTTCCATACACATTCCTGTTTTCCCCTTAGGAGAAGAATTAAAAGTGGTTCTGGGAACAGCATGGGGGAAAAGCAATCAAGATTTTGTGCAAAGCTCTGTGCTAGCATCATAGAACACTATTTTGCAGCTTTGTCACACGGGGCAATTACAATCTGTTACCACTGATACTCTCAAAGGTGGAAAGACTCAAAAAAAAGTATTACAGCCAAGTATTTTGCTTTTGATTCTAGTGATGCAGAGCAGCACTGGAGTGTATTTTAGTCATATGTGAATTTCATGCCAATGAGATTCACTTAGCCTCAGGTACTGAAGTTCAGTGTATAGTTACAAGGCTGGTAGAGTACCAACAGCAATACTGTGATAATTGCTTCTGTTGCTGAAGAAATTGCAGTAAAATTATCTTTTAGTTCAGTCGGTCCTCATCTTACACGTTTAGATACTGGTAAGAGGACAAGGACTGACTGCCAATAACTTGACTTGAACTATCAACAGTAGTTACAAGCAAATGGAAACCACTCCAGCTATCCAAGCTGCAACTGCATTTGTAACAAAAAACCTAAATGCTCTGCTGAGCATTAACTAACACAGCCACCATAAAAACAGAGGAGTCACTTGAAAACAAACACAGAAGGTGGCATGGAAAACAAAGATACTTGAAAATATGGAAACACAGCACCTGGACTCAAAGGTGTGTGTCTGAGTACTGCAAGATTTGTTTTTTTATTTAAAACTACTGATGACCTGTTTGATGAAGCTAACATTTTATAACACTTTCTAGCAAAAGAAAATCAGTCCATACTTTCAAAAAGCAAGTAGTCTTATAGTTTTACCTCTTCAATTTGCAATACAAAAGTCGTTTCATACACTATGTCATATAAATGGCACTATTTTCTACTGGGACATTGTAATTTAATGACCTTTTGGTCATGAATAACCTGAACATTTACTGTCTTACAATAACTGCATAGAAACTGAAAGCATTCAAAGACTTTAAAAATAAAATAGGATTTGGATTATAGACTCCCAGTAGGGAATCCATAAATTCTTGTAGCTTCTTCTTGGAAGTCCTATAAAATGACCTTTATGTCGTACAAGAAAAACAAGTAAGATACATGCACAATGATTCAAAAACATATGTGGGGCTATTCCTAGACAGCAGTAAATAAGGATTTCTAATTGTAGACATTTTGTTAGGATCATTGTTTTACATAAGAGTAATTTCAAGCTGTTTGGTTTTTTTTTTTATTAACCACTACATGTATATCCATATATTAACATTTAACGTTTCTTTTGCTATAAAATACAGGGCACAATGTGGTATCTTGTGCCACAGTAAGTATGCAAAAATTACAAGGAGTCTGATAATATTTTTAAACTCTTACCTTTGGCACATGCAAGAATGCAGTTACAGAGACTGGGACCAAGTAAATAATTTTCATGTTTGAAGGCCTTTTTATTCAAGGTGCCTTATGCCTTTCATTTTGATTTTCATGAGAATTGAGTTATTGAGCACTTTGCAGGATCTACTCAAAAGATTTAATCGTATCATTTATTAATCCTGATGTCATCAGTATATAGGGCCAAATCTATCAGGAAATACTAGGCCCTGCTTTTAGAAGTGCAATAAAACAGCCTGTCTGGGTATTTTCTATAGAAGTATAGACTTGAATGCAGTATATAAACCAGTCTTGAGCATTCAAACAACGTATGCAGTGAAATCACATAAAATATTCTTCGTTCATGGCTGCTGTTTGGAATCAGTAACTACAGATTCTAAAATCCTGCAAACTTCACAGAGCCCACAGTTTCCACCCTAACTACCTCCATTCCTCTCTCTTTTTCTGGCTGTGTCACAAATAGATATGATAGGAGATTCCCTGCTAAATGGTGTCCAGGCTTTGATGTATAGGCAGGTGGTATTACGGGAATCTTGATCCAGAGAGAAAAAAAAAAATATATGTATTACAGGTTTGGTTTTACACTCTGAGCATCAAAAGGGTTTCCCATAAACTGTAGATAAGCATACTGTGATAGGCTGGAAACAGTTATTCTACTGAACTTATTTTTCTGATCATTTATTTATCCTGAAAAAGAGAATAAATTATTTTAAATCTATCTTGCTGATTGCTATCATAACAATGATAAAATCAAAATCATATTCCTGTACTGATATAATATTTCTTATACAGAAGCTTCTCTTAATACATACCAAGAAATGTCACTAACAACACAGTTTATACTCAAAGTGTTGCACATAGACAAGTGTGATCTCATAAGTCACTGTATAGCATTCAGGACTGAAATACATAAAACATTTGAGTTATAAAAACTGGTATGTGCAGTGGAATGCTCCAGTTACTTATAACACACAAAAAAAAACAAACGGAGAACAATACAAACAATGCAATTACAGAATCTAATGATTGTTTTTTTCCAGTGTTGAAGTTGACTACAAATAAATATTTAGTGCGAGGAAGGGAACGAGGTAGAGGAAAGGAAGAAATTCTGGAAAGAAAGCTCAGGAAGATGAAGTATCAATCTCACAAGTAGCTTTGTAACTGGCCACTTGTACTTTATCAAAATATATATGGTTTGTATGTCTTTTTCACATAAGAATAATGAGTGTAGTTTGTGTCTAGCTACTTGAATAATACTAGTATGACAATAATCAAACATTTAGGGAAATAATTATTTGCCAAAGTTGTGGCAATCAGCTGCATTTCTTATATTTCTTTTGATATCAGCTGCACTTCCTTCCATAGGAGTTAGCAATGTGCCCTGGCAACCAAGAGGGCAAATCACATCCTGGGGTGCATCAAACACAGCAAAAACAGCCAATCAAAAGAATGATCACCAGCTTTGGTGCAGCCTCACCTTGGGTACTATGTACAGTTCTGGGCCCCAGTTTAAGGAGGATGTGAAGGTCCTTGAATGCATACAGAGGAGGGCAACAAAACTGGACAAAGGGCTGGAAAGTATGTCCCATAAGGAACAGCTAAGAACTTTTGGTTCATCAAGTTTGGAGAAAAGGAGGCTGGGGGATGACCTTATTGCTCTCTACAGCTTCCTAAGGAGAGGGAGAGGGAGGTGCTGATAACTGCTATAGAGTGGCAGAACTCATGGGAATGGTTCAAAGCTGTGCCAGGGGAGGCTCAGATCTGTCATTGGGAAACATTACTGAGAGAGTGGTCAAATAGTTGAAGAGGCTTCCTGGGGAGGTGGCCAATGCCCCAAGGCTGTCAGCGCTTAACAGGCATTTGGACAATGCCTTTAATAGGCAGTCGGACTACATGATTGTGGCAGGTTCCTTCCAACTGAAATAGTCTATTCTACTGTATTCTGTGCTGTTCTGTCCTATATAGCATCTTGAAACTTGAAAGTGTTTCCAATAAAACATCTTTTCTAAATAACCATATATATGGTTATATATATGTTTTGGTCGATGAGAAAATGAACATGATCCAGCAGTGTGCACTCACAGCCCAGAAAGCCAACCGTATCCTGGGCTGCATCAAAAGGAGCGTGACCAGCAGATCGAAGGTGGTAATCCTGCCCCTCTACTCTGCTCTTTGGAGTCCTCACTTGGAGTATTGTATGCAGTTCTGGTGTCCTCAACATAAAAAGGACATGGAAGTGTTGGAACAAGTCCAGAGAAGGGCCACGAGGATGATCAGGGCACTGGAGCACCTCCCATATGAAGACAGGCTGAAAACGTTGGGGCTGTTCAGCCTGGAGAAGAGAAGGCTGCATGGAGACCTCATAGCAGCCTTCCAGTATCTGAAGGGGGCCTACAAGGATGCTGGAGAGTGACTCTTCACTAGGGACTGTAGTGATAGGACAAGGGGTAAAGGGTTAAAACTTAAACAGGGGAAGTTTAGATTTGATATAAGGAAGAAGTTCTTTACTGTGAGGGTAGTGAGGCACTGGAATGGGTTGCCCAGGGAGGCTCCATCCCTGGCGGTGTTCAAGGCCAGGCTGGACAGAGCCTTGGGTGACATGGTTTAGTGTGAGGTGTCCCTGCCCATGGCAGGGGGGTTGGAACTAGATGATCTTAAGGTCCTTTCTAACCCTAACTATTCTATGATTCTATGATATATGTTGAGTAAGAGATAATAAATTTCATACAGTTACAACGGACAAATTCCCAAAATACCAAGTCCTTACATTCCTTTTTATGATTAGCTGCAAAGTTTATTGAAGATTAATAAAAGTGAGCCAACCAGAAATATTTTTAGATGATTAATACAACAATATTACATGGTATCATTAGTTACAATTTGGTAAGAGTGCCTGAATCAAAGTTCTACTTCTTACTTACAGTTTATAAAGTAAATTGTAACCTCATTTTTACAACTGAATAGTGAAAACTGCTTTCTTTAAAAGTCTGATGACTTGCCTTGCTGCCTTTTCATTTGCTGTTTTCCATCAGGCTATTGGTGCTTTTTTTTCTATCACAAAGTGGTAAACACTGTCAATTTCACTGAACAAACATAATTCCCTCACACATTTGATCCAGTTGTACTTCTACAACAGGACTGTTTTATCACATTGTTAGAAGAATAAAAAAATGCACAAAACCCCAAGCCAAACCACAAACCCGTTTCTTGCTTTTTAACATATCAGGTAACAGACCATGGGCAAAATTCAATTCAGATATAAACATATGCATCAGTCTTCAAGAATTGCAACAGGACTCAATTGGTTTTTTTGGTTAAAGATGTAAAATTAAAGCTATAATTGAAATATAAGTACAAAATTAAAGTCTGTTCAATAATTCCAGCTGTGGTGTAGCTGGGTATCAGCACCGTGGCTCACACACACACAACATCCTCTGACAGCAAATTCCTGGATGGGGTAAGAGCTTCCCAACTAGTCTCTGCATAGAGCAGACAATGGACTTGAGACAAAGTAAATGACTGAGCCTTTAGCCAGCTTCAAACCAAAAGATTTAACTTCTACAGGAGCTCTGCAGGTGAGAATTTCAGACAGCCCTGGCGTTTCCCTATGTATGGCCTGCTGCGCCTAGACTTTTTGACAGGCACTATCTGTGTGTTTCAATACATATATTACATATGCATAATTTATTATTATGAATTTACTAAGAATGCATCAACCCTGGATAATTTTGCAGACCCATTGACTCCTCCAGGCAGCTCCTGATGCAAAACTGACTAAACAGTATACAGTTAGTTGTAGTCAGTAGAAACCTTTTGTGCACATAAAGAAATGGTCATAAAAGACAATATTTTATAAATAATTAAGGTAGGAGATGTTCATTTAAAATAATGAACATAAACAGATCATCCGGATTTCAGAGTAGTTAACAATAGCAGAAAATGATGTTACTAAATTTGAACCTTTGTATGTTCTACCATAAAAGCTGTGAGCCTGGCATCTTCTCTAGTTAGTCTGAGAACAGTGCTGATAACACACCGATATTTTAGCTGTTGCTAAGTAATTCTTACCCAGACCAAGGACTTTTCAGTCTCGTGCTCTGCCAGCGAGGAGGGGCACTGGAAGCTGGGAGAAAGCAAAGATAGGACACCTGACCCAAACTCGCAAAAAGGGTATTCCATACCACAGTGCGTCATGCCCAGTATATAAACTGGGGGGGGGGGGGGGTTGGAGTTGGCTGGAAAGGAACAATTGCTGCTCAGGTTGGGCTGGGTATCGGTCAGCGGGTGGTATTGTACATCAGTTGTGTTTATTGTTGGTTTCCCTTTCCTGTTTTAGTTTTATAACTCTCTCCTTGTTATTTCCCTTAGTAGTATTATATTGTACTTCAGTTATTAAACTGTTCTTACCTTAACCCTTGGGGTTTACATTCTTTCAGTTCTCCTCCCATTCCACTCAGGTAAGGGAGAAAGAGGGGGTGTGAGAAAACGGCTGCATGGTGCCAAGTTACCAGCTGGGCTTAAACCACAACGCTATCTGGTGGCTCCAACACACTATTCATAAAAAGCTTTCAGAAACTGACATAGTGAAACCTATACTGTGTTTTATGTGACCCTGATCTTCCAAAAACTTTGCATGTATTTACGTTAATACATATTAACTATATTATTTGAGAGTAAGTAGAATACTCATGACTCATGAGCAAGCATATAGTGTGAATTGTTTGCATAATTATGCAGGATTGTTTGCAGGATTATGGTTTAAAGATAGTGCATACTGAAAACATATGAAACTATTAAAACATCGGTATCGGTCTATATCAATTCAGAAATAGACACCTATGTTTTGGTATACTCTGGCAAATCAGAAAGCTGTCGAGGCCTCCATTTGGCATTCTCCTGCCTTTCTTACTAGACAGTTTTGATCACATTACACTATATTGGATTCTAGTAATTTATAATATCACACAGGAACTCCTAGTTGAATCTATGAAATAGTTACTCAAAACTGAGTCCCTGAACATTCATCAATCCATCAATTTGCTGTAAAAGTATGTTCCTACATTACGACAAAATATACAAAATATTCAATGTGCTTTTACATCCAAGTCTGTGTAAAAAATTAGCCCTTTTCTAAACTAAGTAATAAAAGGCTAAATAGTTATTTCAAAAATATTAGTATTGCTTTTGTTAGTTGAGATGCACCACAGTAATGAGAAAAGACAGTAATAATTTCTCTGAAAAAGCTAACTAAATGGTGAATGGGTTCAGTTTAATTGTTGCCTAGGGTAATGATACAGGGTAGTGTGTTAAAGATGGCAGTTATAGATCCTCGTAGATAAAACTTCTAAGATTTGCTGATACTAAATCTCAAGGGAGAAGAATTATGTAGGCGACAATTGCATTTTAGACAGTCTGATTGCAGTGCTATGGGATATGATTTCAATATGGAATTTATGGGATGTCATTTCAATATGGAATTTATGGGATATAATTTCAATGCTAAAGTTGTATTCTCATGCTCATCTTAGTTGGGATCTACAGAAGCTGGAATTCTGGTGGGCTCTTTTCAACAGCAGTAAGTTTAAATACTGCCAATTGGGAATTACTTCCATCAGGTAGTTATTTAGAAATCAGCTCTTGCATGGATACAGATACTCCTCCCCACCCAAAATAATCTACCTCTTTACCACAAACATTAGAAGCTTGTGTAAGTGAATTCAAACAGAAAACTCTGATACTGCTAGGTTCTTTACAGTTTATTTCTTTGTCCTTTTTTTTTATTGTTATGATTTTGGTTTTCATATGAAACCAGAGAGAATAAGAAAAAAAAATGGTTTCTGTGTAGCATCCATCTGGATAAGAAGCAGAAGCACTAATTGTTCTGAGGGAAAAAAAAAACACAAACCACCTTGAAACACTTTTTATCGTTTATACAAAGGATATGCACATGCAGTTGTTAGTATTACTCTTGTTTTTCAGAAATATGAGAAAAAGTAATTATATGGTAAGATTAAAGTCGGTATTGTTTTTAAATGGTTGACAGCATTTACCTATTTCTTTTCAGCCTGATCTAGTCTGTGCATTCTTGCAGAATACTTTTTCTCTTAAGTAGTTTAGCCATGTTTTACTACAGACCTCTGTTGTCCTTTTATGTTTGTCTGTGCCTTCCAGTTGGCTAGCACAAATAACAAAGGACTAGAGCACTTGCAGCTCCTCATTCAGTTTTGCAGGTTCATTGAGGTTCCAATGGTTAAAACAACATTTATTTAAGCATCCATCTACACTCATGTTTTTGTGCAGAAATAAAGACAGAAATAAAGATAAAACAGAAAGCAGCTAGGATGAAATTACCTATAGAAACTTAGAATAGTTAGGGTTGGAAAAGACCTTAAGATCATCTAATTCCAACCCCCCTGCCATGGACAGGGACACCTCACACTAAACCATGTCACCCAAGGCTCTGTCCAACCTGGCCTTGAACACCTCCAGGGATGGAGCATTCACAACCTCCCTGGGCAACCCATTCCAGTGCCTCACCACCCTAACAGGAAAGAATTTCTTCCTTATATCCAATCTAAACTTCCCCTGTTCAAGTTTTAACCTGTTACCCCTTGTCCTATCACTACAGTCCCTAGTGAAGAGTCACTCTCCAGCATCCCTATAGCCCCCCTTCAAGTACTGGAAGGCTGCTATGATATTAGAGAATAATTATGTTCCAAAATTTTCGGTTCACCATAAAGTATTTTTTGTTCCTGTTGGAAGACATTACTCAAACGACTGAGTTCAAACACTTATCACCACCTTAGATTACTAACTGTCATAAATTAAGAACCTTATTCAACAGGTAACATAGGGAAAATAAGGTTTTTATATAATCAGGTCAAAATACTAGACAATCAAATCAAGTTATTCAAAATGTAATTTCTGGAATTAATGAGAAAGTTTAGGGATAATCATCCTATTAACAATTCTGAACTTATCTAAACATCCTACTTGTAGTGCACTAGTTTTGAATTGTATCTTACCTTTAGGAAAACAACCGATGGCATTGTTTCTTGAAGAGAAATATTCCTGAGTTATTCTTGGCTGCATCCAAAGCAATAAATCTTTTTCCCTCTTATGTTACAATCACTG
This sequence comes from Pezoporus occidentalis, assembly GCF_034315485.1. NCBI lineage: Eukaryota > Metazoa > Chordata > Aves > Psittaciformes > Psittacidae > Pezoporus > Pezoporus occidentalis. The sequence goes on from NW_026915724.1 coordinate 11,663,304, forward strand.
CTGTTTTTTGATTTCATTTAGTTGTGTAGATAAAAGATAAAACAAATGCCAGGCATGTCAAATACTGCAAGACCTACTACCTATATAAATATGTCTAAGAGTAAAGGACAGAAGGCAAGAGGGGTGAAGCTGAGCAAGACAAGGAAAAAGTCATCCTGAAACCAGATGGCAAGAAGTATTAAAACATACTTTTGGGACTAGGAGCACAAGTACATCTTGTGCTACAGTAATTTTTTTCATGTGCCACTTCTCAGATCTGAATTTAATATCAGAAACTCGAAAATTTTGTAAGAAAACATAGTAATAACAATTAAGTTTCTTATGATATCAAGTCATAAAATATTTGTTTCTTATTTTTGCATGCACATATATCTGTAGTCTGATCTAAAACTTCCATTCACAAAAGCTTGCCCTTTAAGGACACTGTTATTATTATTATTTTCTTCATTGGTTACTGATTTCTATCTCTCAGTGCCTGAATGTCTACTAGAACATCTGAGTAGACATTGAGTGTTTGAAAAACATAAAATTTGTTTCCCTTTCCCTCTGTTTTCCTTTGACTTTTTTTTTTTCCTATGTGTTCTACCTGAAGTGCTTCCAGGAGTGATCCTATGTTTTCTAAGCAGAAGAGACACTTGCATTCTAAGCTGTTGTTGGAATTTATGTTAGAAGAGGAACAAAAATGCAAAATACTTGAGCTCATACTGCTTGCAGGTGGCTTATTGCTGCCTGTTGTGTATAATGATTATTCAACAGTGGACTGCAACTAATGGAGTAACACCAGCAAAGCTCAAGTTCAGGTACTATGACACAAAGATCCTTCATTTCTTTCCCATGGTCCCTCAACAGCCAGTTGTTTTACTGAAATGATTCAGACATGGAAATGATAAATACAAAAATCAAGAATTTAGCTCTGTTTTCTTGGTTTAAATTAAAATCCTGATTTTCGAGTGCTGGTCATGTCTCCAGACAGTGCATAAATATCAAAGCCATATTGAAAAGTTGTGTTTTGACTAGACAAGACCTAGGGAAGTCAAGCTATTTCAAATCTGTACCATATACACATTCATGCAGGCTGTATCTAAAGCTACTCTCATCAAAAACCTCTTTCATATCATCTGCTATACTACAGCGGCAGTGCTAGAATATACCCTAATTTCTAACTAAAGGGCTTAATTCTCCAAGGCTGTCAATGCATGTCTTTTAAAAAGCATTAGCTCATATGAAAGATAACCTTTGGCTAGTTCTAAGTAAACCACTATTTGTAATTTTCTTTAACCCTCTCTTTACCCTTATAGTAAAACTAAGCTACTTTTTGTATCATAGCTTCTGTTTTTTTAGTGCCAAGGCTGTGCATAGAATATTTTTCTATGAGGGCCAGTGACAAAATCCATCAGAAAGAGATACCAGAAATTTTGGTCAAATAATGAATGAGGTTCTATTTCCCCTGAAGTCACAGCAATGCATCTACTTAACACTTCCATTAATTCTGTGTATCCATCAAGACCTGTTCAGGCTTCCTTTTTAAGCTAATCTATTTAAACAATGTTCATTTCCACTGCCATTGTCAGTGACTATTCCATCACTTTTCTCAGTTAATATGTCTAGTCATTGTTAGTAACTTGACCACAATCCTGGCATATTAAAAAACAGTCAAGCCAGTGAGAAAGTAAGTTAAGGACTCTTGTCTTCTCATTCTTTACCCTTTTACTTCTTTGTCTCTGTGCTTTGTTTTCTCAGAAACCAAACTGTGAACAAAATCCTACAAGTCGTATTCTAAAAATTATTACATACTATGGTGATTAATTCAGGTAGTGCAAAGAAGAAATGTCCCCAGAAGAACATTCCCCCATGTCTTTTCTCTCTTCTGCCTTACTACCTCCATATCTTTTATTTCTTCATCCTTCCCCCACCCAGAAGTCGGCTAGAACAAATTCATTACCAAAAATACACACAAAGTCTAGGCCACAGAGACTACAACTTTGTCTTGTCTGTTGTAATAAATCTGTTTCTATTTCCAAGCTGAATTAATCTGTGATGATTTAGGAAGCATGTTGGGGTACCTCCCAACTACCTTCTGTTATAATGAAGGTCAGTTTTACTGTATTCATTCACATAATCATGTGAATGAACTCACTTTATCTACACTAATTGATACAACAAAGCTGATTTCCCTCACATTATACACCAACAGCAGATAAACATTTGGATAGCACACTTATGCAACCACAGAGGATTAGAGACTTGACTGCAGCCATATATATTTACATTTGCCCATGAATAACAAGAACATGTGTTAGAGTAATAAAAATGTATCTGATTGAAAACTCTAGAAATGCTTATGTTTGTGGTTTATGTATAACTCAATGTTTACGTTCATTACCAACTCAAACCTTGATTTTTCAGTAAATAAAAATTTGGGAAAAAAACTTGTATAACATTGTATACTCTGGTCTTATGCAGGTTGCTACAGCAATATATACAACACATTTTTATTTGAGTAGCTTCTTTCCTTGTTTGCAAAATGAGTTCTGTGAAAAAGATAATTCTTTATCTTTGACTGAATCCACATCCTGAAAACCACTTATACTGAGCAGGAAAACAAAAAGCAAAAGAATCCCAAGGTGTCAGTTTGTTTTCTTGTTCTAGGTTTGTCTAGTTTATTTTTTAATACCTCTACATGCAAGAGGGAACACAGAAACTTTCTTTCTTATTATTAAAGAAAACAGAACACGGATATAAAAAAATAAGCCTTTCCATCTGAAATAAAATTCAAACCTGTTGGGATTCAATTTTCATTTGGCTCACAAAATTTAATCAAAGTCCATTCTGGAATTTCAGACCAATCAAGAGCTCAGACAAGTGAGACATACTTTCTCTGACATTCGTGGTAGATTTTCAGCTCAAAACATTACATGCTTTTATACACTATGAATCTGCCACAATTCAAACTTCACAAGCTCTTACTTTCCTGCATGATGTTTACATAAGTCATACATTCATCTCCACTGTTTAAAAAAAAATCTGTATCCAACCTACAGATCGGTCATAGGCCCAATATGTACAATACAATATGTATGTTAAAGAAGCTATGTACTGCAGGTGCTGAGTAAAGTTAAATAAGGTTTTGTACACATTGTTTTCTTGATGAAGTTTTCCTTTGCTTTGCAAGTTGGGAATATTTTTAATTGGGCCCACCTCTTACTCATTAGAAGCAGACCATTAGAACCACACAATCTTATTAAAGACCAGAAACAGGTCCAAAAATACTGGTAATAAAGGGAGACATTTTCTGTGCACAGATAATTGAAACATGGCATGATAGCCTTTGGTGATGAAACTGGATGTATAATAGAAGGCAAGGGAGCCCTGTGGTTACCATTTATTTGATGTACAAGACACAATACCAGCTTCTTTCCCTGACAAATAGCTCTTCAGTGTGAACTGGAATAATAATTAAAAAACAAAAGGCAGTGATATTGTTTTGGGAGCTGGGAAATAGGGGTAGGGTCTGGGGTTTTTGTGTCAGAGTCCTCACATAACACTTCAAATACCCAGAGGCTTTCATTCTCCTGAATAACAAGGTGATACTTTTGCATATAAGTATTTTTCAAAATAGAATTATATTTCAAATACTTTCTTCAAGATCACACAGGAAAGACAGCACTGAACAGATGATAACTGAGATTTCCCAGTTCTGTTCTTTAATCACAGACTGTCTTTCCTCTCCTCAAATGTCTCTCAAAAGTATACCTTGCATATAGTGTAGGAACTGGTGCTGTAAGTCAAAGAGATTCAAAATTGCAGTCTGTGTTTGACAGAATACTTTGAGGATGTTTGCTCATCTACAAAAAATTTAACCTAGAAGCTATTTTGTTTCATCCAGATCAGTGCATTTGGAATTAGTCCATGAAATTGTTCTAAATCACATAACCAGTGAACATTGTAGAAAACAATTGGGAGGGAGGAAAGGCAAGCCTTGGAAAGCCCTGTGAGGCTCTAGGCGTCACAAAGAGCAGTGCTTTCAGTTGCAGACCTCTGGCCTCTGCTGGTATGATTCATCTCACTAAAATAGACCTCTAAAAGCTAAACATGCAAATATGAGCTATGTTTCACACCATGCACAGAGTTTATGGAAGGAAAGTGTATTAGATTTACCTTATGCAAAACTAGTGACATGTCCATACAATAATTTAATATAAGAGTACTCTTCCCCAAACAGGAAGAGGATAGCTTTTTCTTTCACCTAAGCAAATTAGGATAGACCTAAAGACCAGTTATTCAGCACTTGCAGTCATTTCCAACGTTCTATGTGCTTGAAATAATTTGTTAGTTTGTCTTTGTCAGTCCTGTACAGTAACCCTTCCATCTACACCAGGCACTCCCTGTACAGGCATACAAAGTTCAAGTCCATGAAGAAATAGTTTCTCATTTTCAAACTCACTTTTAAACGTTCAAACTCACTTTCAAACTTTCAAACTCACTTTCAAACTTACTATCAGTCCCCTTACTTTTCTTTTACTTTTTAGCTTTCTTCACATGCTGAAGATTTTCCTATGTGCAAGGGAGGACAAATGATAACAGTCTGAGTAGTTAGCATTCATTTTAATTTTTTTATGCATCCTCATGGGTTTGCAAATCATTTAAAAGCAGCAAGAACAGTCATTCAAGTGGAAGATGGCTAGCACATCATTACAGTATTTCCCAAGTTCTATTAAACAAGCACACGTCCAACCTGCTCTAAAAGAGCTTGCAAGCAAAACTTAGTAACACCCTGCAAGTAATGGTAGGAGAGAAGACTAGTCTTTTAAGCACTATTGCAATATCATGCAAGTCTACATTTGCTCATGTAGAAGAACATCCTTTAGGACAACCATTTATCTTTTCTGTGACAAAGCAAAAACTAAAAAGTGTTCAGAAGACACAAGGAGTTGGGTGCTGCTTGCCTTTGGTTTTGCTGTATAGAAATTAAGAACATATTAATATTACATTGGTCTATTTTGTTTTCAGGCATAATGTGTATGTTGGACTAATTCAAGGAACAAAGCTTACAAAAGCACTGCCAACCCACTATGTGCTGGCATGGATTTCCAACCTTTTCCATCTCTTTGGAAAAGCACAAGACATCTACGATGTCCATTTCACATGGACCAATCATTCTAAAAGATTCTCCATTCTGTACACAAATCCCAGCTGAGAATGTTTCTCTTCTGTACCCCGTTAAGCTTAAATCTTATATTTCAAATAGACACATGCTTTTTGCTGTAGTATTTTTTAGAAGTTACCTATTTATTAGGTTATGCCTCTGGGGACAGAACTTTTGAGAGAAATGCAATAGGAAACATACTGCTGAGCAAAACAAAATTATTAACACATACTAAATGTAAGGAAAAGACATTTAAAGACATTTAAAATTACATGTAATGACAGACAACTAAATATTAAACATCAAAGTTTGAGTCAGTCACCTCACAGTCTCTCATCATCAGTAAAGAGCAGCAGGCACAATTGTTCCTTTTCATTTTAGACTTCTAACCAGGGATGGACCAGTTTTCTTATTCTCAGTATTCTCAGTCATTATTATTCGAGAGCAAATGATCATGTCTTCTGAAAAGGATGCTTGGATAGTCAGTTACTTTTGCTTTAAGTAGCTTAATGAGCACAGGAAGCAAATTAGAAAAACTGAAGATTTAAATCATTCAATTTCAATAGGGATGAATCATTTGCATAAATCTTATTTTGCGTCAAATGCACAGCTGGTCCCTAAAGGACAAATAGCTACAGGAAAAAAATTGCTTTCAGCAGGAGAAATTCAGCAGGATGATCAGCTTGCAGTGGCTAAAGAAAGCTTGCAAACAGGCTGATAAAACATTTGGGATGCTGTTCATTTCAGGGTTGAGAAGCTTACTAACATAACTATCTTTGCATTGCTTGCTCATCATCCTTCATTAGCAAGATAGTAAAATCCATAGCAATTTAAAGCAAGGCTGTAACTTTTCACAATCTCTCCTTTGGGATTAATGGAAATAGAACACAAAGTAAGTAAAAATTCAGTTACCAGTTTTTCCATAGCTGAATCAAAATCCTATGCATTTCATTCAAGGCTTCAACAGTTCATTCAAAACTTAAATGTAAAAAGTGCCTACCACTATTCACTCCCTTCTAGGGGACATGCCCGTAGGACTTCTGTTACAACAGGACTGATCATTATTTTCAGTCCCATTAGCTTCTTCATAAAAGTAAATATAGAAGGACTTCTCTTGAAGTCATTCTGAAATGATCCAAGTCCTAAGTAAAGCTAATCCCAGCTCCAGGCATGAACAAGCATGGAGATTGTTATCCAGAGCAACAGAGGCTGGAAAGCTCATGGGAAAGTAGCCTTTTCTCCAGCTGCAGAAAACAGACCAACAAGACCAGTCTGCTGTCACACTGATGAGACTGATCCTCCTAACTAGACTATGAGAACACCTGAATCCCACATTTACCTGCTGTATGATAAGGCACACTGCAGCACACCCCAGCTGATGACGACACCTCTTCACAAAGTTGTCACTTCATGCACATAACAGTCTTTACAACTTTTCACTCTTCAAGATATCTGAGCTCTGTCTGTTTTTATTTATCTAAAGAATATTCTTTGTAATTCATTAAGCTGCCAGAGATATAGAACTAGCTGACAGCAGAATTTAGTAGTCCTTTCAATAAAGGACTGACTTCTCAAATTTATGAAAGACTGGGACACCTCTAAAATTTATTTCATTTACATATTCCCTGGAAACACAACACTTACTGAGATGTTAGAGCAGTAGTCCTTTATAGGCATAGGTGCTTTTGGAATATGTTAGCTTCTGGCTGAGCAGACATAGAAAGAATTAATACCTGGCTATTCAATAAACAACCTTATTTATATGATGTAATAGTGGCTCCTCCTACCAAACTGCTATCATGCTATGATATTTAAGTTTATTGGGCTAAAGACCAGTAGTCAATGCTCTACAATATATAGACTAAGAACCATAGAGTACTGAGACTAATACTGAATGGAGTAAATATATGTATGTGTATATATATAAGGAGCAAACTTCAGGATGATTCGTCTGGCTGCACTTTAGGTACAACGTGGTTATAGATGGGATTTTGAGGAGTTCCATCACAAGATTAAAGGACTGTAACAGGAAGCCCAAAGCACAGCCACAATGCTTTGACCAAAAAAGCACGAGTTACACACTTCCCTTCCTTCCCACACTTTCTTCCACCTTTGTTTACCGTTAGGCCATTTGTACAAAATGCTGAAAGCTTCAGTGCAGATGCCTAGGTGCCTTTTCAGAAACTGCAGGATATTCAACACATACATGTGAAGCAGATAGATTGGCAGATATAAAAGTCTCACAGGCTGCTTAATACCACCAAGTATTAACATCAATAAAAACTGAATTTCTAAATCACATTTGGAGAAAGGGATGCTGAAATATATGATTCCATAGAACCTATTGTTATTAATATTATGTATCTTAAACATATAGCATCTTTAGAAGAAAATCATAACTAATCATCAAAACTGGTTTTGATTTTTTTGACATTCTAAGATGCTAGTAAATTTATAAACATTATTCCACAAGTTCACACCAGCTTTCTCCATGCAGTAATAATGTTAATAGAAAATAAATCAACATTAATGAATTTTATACTAGACATATTTTAAATCTGCCTACCACTTCTTCTCTGGAGACACTGTTAGCATTACCTTCAGACCACCTTATTCTTCTTACAACTGTCTGATCCTTTTCATTACATCTTATCCTCAAATAATCTCTGCCTTGACGCTCTCTCTGGTTCTTAGCTACTCCATTTCAAATACTTTGTCTTCTCAAGTGTCACTTTAGTTCTCTGACATTGAAAAGATACAAGAAAAACTGGTATTATCAAGTCAGCCAACAGAAAGAGCCTAAATAGAAGGTTGCTTAAAGGGCTACATTTGCCACATTTTTAATCAATCCATTTAATTTAATCTTTCCCCTGTAATTCACCAACAGAAAAGTGATTAAAAAGTCATATCTCTCTCTATTATATAAGCAGTGGGAAAAAACACTATTTCTCTAATCCTTTGTCAACAATTGGTGTGGCCAACACAAAATTAAAAGAGAGTAAAATATCCAGTGTTGCACTGAGATTCAAAGCTGTGTTTTGCTTTGGTTTTACAGCAGTGAAAATTGAGCTTATTCCCAAGTATAGGACATTCTGAAGAATCCTGTTAACCCCAAAATGAAAAGGAGTTTTGATATACATACTTTCAGAAAGTCACTCTCTGTACACTTTCAGAAACCTGCTGCATAGTCAAAATATATAAAAAACAATTATTTTCCACCAATTAATACTGCATGTGGTTCTCCAGCAACTGGCACATCCATTCTAGCAAACTCTATAAACCATTCTTTTTTATAAATTACTTAAATACAGACACACATATGGGTGTCATTGTCTTGAAAGTAAAGAAAGACAAAATCACTAAATGAATATAAAAGCTGCAGATATGTGCTTCCTCCCTGTGAAAATAGCTTTCCAAACACATAAAGCAATACATTTGAAAACTGAGTATTTACCTCGTTGTGGCTGCCCAAACCTCTCCCTCCTTTTACAGCAGGAGAGGAGGGAAACACTGGAAAACTGCAGTATCTCCCAGGCATTAATAATTATGTGAATCTTGGAATTTCTTCCCTTACCAAGGGCAATTACTTTCAGAGATGGGCAACACATGTACAGACATAGTGTCTAATCTAAACAATAACCCTCAAAATTATAATTTCTAGGAAAGCACAAGTAAATCAAAGAGAAACATTTGTAAAATTGCTCAGCTCTACAAACAGGTTTTTTTTTGTCCCCCTTTTTTGCCTTCTTTATGGCCCCCATCGAGTACTCTGTAAGCAACTATAAGATATATCAAGTATCGGTCACATTTTCTGGGTTTTTTTTATGACTTATATTTATTTGTTAAACATCTTACTTCCAGTTTTCAACATTATTTATTTTACTGACTTTCCTTACCTAGTTATTATTAACCTATTTGCCTATTTTTCTCTCACCTGTCACAGCTGTCCCCAATGAGAGTTCTGCCTTCTACTTCCTTCCATGCTTAACAGCCTGTTTCTCTTCCACAATATTGTTGCACCATCCACCTTTCCCTTCCCTCCCCAAGATTACATCTAATCAAAACTTTCTGTTGGGTCACTGTCTCAGATGCATAGGTCCAAAAATACCTTTTTTAATTTCCTGTTTTTTTCCTGTGGCATACACATTGAACAAATTCCTGGAAGACACGTACTATATAACACTACTATAGGCTGTAATAGGCTGAAAAACCTAATACCTCAGTGTTTGTCGAAAAACATCATCATATAAGTTCCTGTTAACACTACTGAAATTACACTTTTTCTGTACATTTTGTATTTCATTATTTCTTTTTAATATGTGAATCTTCTACCCCTTCTGCTTATCTCAGTTTAAAAAAATACTTTTTCTGTACATTTTTATGCTTGCTGTATTTCATAGTTTTTTTTACATGCTGCTACTGCTGTTTGGGCAGATTGCCATACATGGAGACATAAGCTCTAAGCCCAGTTTTTCATTCTACCATTGACACGTTACATGAAGTCCATCAGGTCTCAAAGTTTTTATATCAGCATTTCTGTACATAATGAGACCAGTGTTACTAATATACCACTGAAAAATGCTGATTGAATTACTCATCTGACATTTTCATAGTCCGCTTATTTTATACCTCCTCTGTTCCCCCAGATTCATTGTTTTCCTAGCTCATTTGTCTGCTTGGTTTTCCTTTTCTCTTAATCTTTACTGTTTTTTCTTACCTCAGAGATATGGCCCATTCATCTTTTCATGTAATTCTCCCTCTGGTATAACAAGATTAAAAAAAAAATTCTTTCATAATAACCAATGTCTGTAAGGGTTCCATAGCTGAAGGTCAACTTCAGTATAGAGATAACAGCCTAACCAAAATTCTGGCCTCTTTTTCACTACTTTCTCCTAGGTGTCTAGATATTACCTCATGCACAATTTGACTAAACAAAGCTCTTAATTCCTTCCCTCCCTGCCAAGCCAGCACTCCTATCCATCAATGCAATACTGTAAGACTATAGATCCAATTAAGTGCTCTATAGCCTATCACTCAGGCATATAAATCCAGGCTTTTTTTTTTTTTTTGACCCTGATAAATCATTAGCTGCAGGATATGTCTAAATATTGCTGAGTTTTATGTTTTGGGGTTTTTTCCTATCTTCATCTTCTTATGTTCTGCCTCTTTAATCATCACTTTATCTTGGCAAAGATAATCACATCCTACCACAGCTTTTGAAAATGCTTCTAAGAACTAACTTCTTCACTTATTCATTTGACTGTGTTGCACTGGTCCCCTTTCCAGGTAGCTCATAGCCTGGGAGTTCTTTAGTGCTCTCTGCCACTTTTACCTGTCATATTTACCACTAAATGTTAATGTCTTCTTGCAACAATTCCTGTGTGTTTAAATTCCTTGTTCATGTGTCAGCTTACCCAGTTAATATCTTTCTTATTTCTACCCTGCTTCTCTGTGTGGCCAGAAGGAACTCAACAAAATATTTCATTATTCTACTTGCATCCTTAAAATGCTGTTTGGCTGTGGTGTTACCAAGATATCCACACATGTAGGGATAAATGCATGTGTATTTGTAAATGTATATCTGTGTACAAATAGGCATGGCTGTACACATGTATGTGCATGCATGTGACATACGTATGAACATATCTATGTGTGTAGATATGTGTATGTGTATAGATTGATATGCATGCACATAAGAACACAAATGCATGCACTTATAAATGTGCACGTGGGCATGTGTGCAAGTACGTGCACACAAACTTCTGTGTATGTGTTAATATGGTGTGTTCACATACGGTGTGTATACATATATAAGTACATGTGTTTTATTCCTTATTGGTGGCTTTTGCAGCCTTCATTACTTCATTTATGCACATTTCCAACAGATACACTTCAAGCTACACTCCAGTAACTACAGCTGTCTATGTGTGGTTGCAAACGGCAGGGGAGATTTATTCACAGAAACTCTTTGCTGACCATAAGAAACAGAAAATGAAACAGCATAAACTCTTGAATGGACATGGTCTAGTGTGAGGCATCCTTGCCCATGCCAGAGGTGTTGGAATTAAATGCTCTTAAGGTCCTTTCCAACCCAAACCATTCTGTGATTCTATGATTCATTTTAAAGCCTGAAAATATTTTTTTAAAATTATTTTTGACTGAAAGAATTTCAGTCCATTTTGAATAAGTATGTACAGCAAATCCATACAGACGAATGGAGTTTTCCAAGTTACTGCACTGAATAATGTAACTACTGAATTGTCTCCTGAATTTGAGCACAACTGATTAAACTTTATAGGGAAAAAATAAAACAACACAGTAGCCTTTTCTAGACATTTATAGTACTCTTTACACTTACATACTTAAGCACTAAGGTCTCATTCCAACTACCTGAATAAATAAGTGCTTATTTCATATCATAAACTGCTATTCACAGGAAAATTCAAGCCCTCTATTGTTCCTTTTCATCCTCTGCATCATACAGGACACTAGATCTTATTTAAGACAGTCTTGAAAACTTTTCAAAATTAAAGTGTTGGTGTGTTTTTTTTTTAAGACTACTATATTTTTAAAGTGTTCTTAATAGTAAAAGTAGTAAGAATAGAAAAAAATCTAGAAATAGTCTGTCTTGATCCAAAAATTATTTTAGATTTTTTAGTGTATGAAACATAACTTCTTCAGTATGCAATATTCCTGCTTTATCGGGAGAAACAATTTTGTATATACTGACAAGCAATTCCTGAAAACACACAGTGTATTCTTTTTTTATAGAAAAAAGCAGAGCAGATATGTTCTGTTTACAAGTGAGATGTGTTATTTTCAACTGAGAGCAAAAAACAAGTCAAAATTGCAAAGACAAGAAATCCAGGTTAGTGGGTTTCAGGTATTATAATGTCAATTCAATATTACCCCTGCAAAAAGATCTGCAACTGAATTTCATCAGCCTCTCTGTTTGTTGTCCAGAAATGGTTTCCATGAAATCCAGCTCGCAAGCTTCTCAAATTAAAGGTAATAACTCCATTGACAACAGTTCTTCTTCTAAGGACCATCCCAAGATTCAGAGCTTGGATTCAAGTCTGCTGTGTACAAAGGGCTAATTTTCCAGATTATTCAGGCTTCACACAAGGGTTTATAAGAAAATACTTGATAGTTCCATCTTTTTTAATTTTACATCCAGCATTTTCAATACCAGGTTGGGCAGAGCCTTGCACAACATGGTCTAGGGTGAGGTGCCCCTGCCCATGACAGGGGGTTGGAACTAGATGGTCTTAAGGTCCTTTCCAACCCTAACCATTCTATGATTCTATGTTTTGTCTCACTTGAACATCCTAAACTTTTTACACCAGCAGGCTAAAATCTCTAAGTACAGGCTTTCATAAAGTTTACGCAATTTTCTGAATCAAAGTAACAAGAGAAGACATTTTATTCTATGATTTCAACACTTCCTCAATTATTAAACTCTTTACTCTTAATATTAGAGGTTTCACCAAACTACTAAATAGTGTTCACTGTCTACAAGGGTATGATTCTTACTATACACCTAAAATAACCATTTTTATTCAGTACCTCTTTTAACAATCACATATCTAAAAGGGGAAAATGAGTTCAACTTGACTTAGTTTGCGTGTAAATAATATGTCATAATATGTCATCCTTATGCAGTTAATTCCTGAGATGCCACCCTTGTGTATAGAAAAAATGTCTAGTAGCTAAAAATAAATTTATAACAGTTCTATGTGTACCTTTACAGAAGCTTTGCAAATCTATCAATCTTTAACCAGAGCATTTTCTGTGGCCTAGTTTAAAATATTCTGAAAGCAGGAATAGGTAAAGTTATATATACATGCTTTTAGGATCACAGTCTCTGGAGTTATTTTTCCACACCTAAAGGGAACTTTGTTGTATAATGTTACTCGGCACAAGGCATATTTCAAAATTGCTTTTTCTTCTACATGAAAAACACCAGCACTGAGGGAAGGTAGACATTATTCAAGAGAGAAACAAGCATAGGGGATTCAGAAAAAAATTATAGCTTCAGAAGCACTACTTTTATCTTTTATTGTTTCAGCAGTCTTCAAAAACCATAAAGACTTCATAAATGTCAAACATCTGCCTTAAACCATCCTAGAGGTTGTGAAGTTGAAGCTAAATAGCAATAGGCCTTATGCTTGGCTCTGGGACTCAAACTCATAGTACTGAGAAGACAGTTTTATTTGTATAGATTTACTTCTCATCAACAATGCTATTTCTAAAAGCCAGCTGGAGTGCAGCAAGAGTTTAGGCACCATACAACAACACCTGAATCCCACAGTCATTTTGGTCAATCAAGTTCAGTACTTCTATGAAAGATGGGGCAAGTGAAGAGTGGTTTGTCCTTGGAGAAAACTTCTCTTGAGCAGGGGAGGAGAGAAAAAAGAATCACAGTTCTGGTCCAACTCTTAGACAGTCATTTCTATTAAACATGAAAATTGTCCTGCCCATACGGTTCCAAATACCTCTCTTGCTTCAAGTTTTAAAAAAGCGCCCTGGTCTTCCAGTAAATGGAAGCAGGTAAAGGACTATGGGAGTGTCATCTTTATTGTGCGCATTTCATATTGCCTTGCTGGGTCTAGTAATCATGCTGGAAGCACCTTCTCAATATACAGGCATTAAATTTATAGCACTGGAATTGCTATAGAAATAAGATACACTTTTATTAAAAGCCTGAGAATTCTTAAACTATTTTGAAACTGCGCAAGCCTAGCATATATCCAACAGCATTAAAAGATTCAGTCTGAGTTAGGTGCTTACGCAGTTATTAATAGCATTCTCAGCAACATGGCAGCTAGGTACTTGTTAAGACATACTTCATACCACATGTTAAATTTAAATGAAACAGTTAATCTGTTATTTTATGAATTCCATAAAAAAAGTTTAGAAAAGCTTATGAAGAAACCATGGCAATTTATGCAAACGTTGTTGCCACAATGGAACTTTAATCACAAAATAAATTAACAGCAACTGGAAGCTAGAATTACTTTCTTTTTTTAAAAAAGCCCCAAGCTTTAACATAAGCATACCTTGGCTTTTAAGAAACGTTAATGAAAAGCCAGCGAAGCAAACAGCAAATTAAAAGTCGATCAAACAACCATTTACATCAGTGCATTTACAAGATCTATATATAGTTCTTGTCCTCAAAGATCTGCTTTAGGCAGCTGTCTTTACACCATCTTTTCCACAGTAAGAATTATGTACTGTATCATGCAGGATCCATTAGGAACACTCACGTTTCCTTCATGAGGATCCGTCTCTTCACATTGTCAAAGACAACAACTTTCTACTCATAAAGAATTATCCCTTCCTGTACTGAGAAAGGATAGACAGGAAACTTCAGTCATTTAAGAGTCATTAAAAGCTATGACAGGAACACTGACACTGTAGCAAAAGGTCTGTATTCACATATACTACAGTAGTAGCTTGAAGATACTGTTTCAAGAACAACTTAGCTGAATCTCCTGTTCTTAATTGCTTGAAGGCTAAAGTCTATCAGGCTGTCCTGTAAGAAACTTATCCGCTCTGCTGCTATCCCTCTTTTTAAAGTGATAAATTTATTCATACAATGCAGGTGGTCATGTGTGATGTGAATGAAGACCTTTTTATCACCTCAGCTGTGAATCAATAACCTGCTATTGAAATATTACAGAAATTTGGGAAGTTTTTAATTTGAGGAGACAGACAACAAAAATTATTTTCTTGTACTGCATATTCAGGTAATCTTGTTTCTCTGCTCCATCAGTTATTCACATTCTAAAACTCTTAGAACAAATTTCATATTAATTTTTTCACTACTTTGTTATGCTTGAGAAATATTATCATCTACCAAAGTAATTCATTTTGTTACACTAGATTTCATTTGAAATATACCTTAAAAGTTTAATTGCTTCCTACTTTGAGAAACAAAACCGAAAAAAAAGACCTAAAAACTTGGTTGTGGTTTTTTTTGTAGGTTTTTTTTCTTAATTTATTCAGAAGATAACAACATGTCATGGCAAGCAAGAGCTTTCAGAGTGTTTTGTTCTTCCATCCAGCCAGACCCCCAGTGAAAGATACCCTTCTCTTATGCCTTCTTCCTTGGCTTCTGCTCAGCCCTATAGCCAACTAAACGTTCAGTCCATTCAGACACATGCTTCAACCTCAGTAGCTGCATGTAGCTAAGAAGGACACAGGTACTGGCATCGTTAGCATAGATTGCACAGACAAAGTTCATCAGGAGTGGCAGGCATGCTAACCATCTCAACTTCAGGATTATTACAAAGGCTCTGGAACAGATTGAAGATTGTTTAGTGCTCGCCACTACTCTGCCAGGGGACCAACATGTAGCTAAATGCTGAAAGGGAAACTCATAAGGGCTATTGTTATTTTTGTGGAGGTATCTTTAGGCTGCAGTCTGTAGACAGAGTTCAACTTCTTCCTAGACAGCTCTAAGAGGGGCCTGAACTCCAGCTGCTTTGACTTAGACATTAAAAAGCAGCTTTTCACCTGAGACTAGAAGTTTAGGGACATCTGCCTTTAATAAAAAATTGCATTTTAACTCTTGGCTCCTTACTTTTTCCCTGATAAGCAGGCACAAATGGAACAGATTTTGCTGCAAAGTACTAAGATTTGCTTACATAAAGAAATAACTTCTCTCTGCCTCTTTCCAGACCACTCTTTTCTGTACAGCATACCCATGCATGTTTCCCACTTCTAATTCCCAACGTTAACTTGGGAAACAAGTAAAGCAAGGTAAGCTATGCTTCAGTTCTTGTATACATATCCTTTTGTTATGATAGAATTTAGCCTTTCATATAAAAAACTGCTCCTAGCTCCAGTACCTTCCCCAAAGAGTCTTCCACAAGGACCTTACCAGAAGGTTTGGAAGAAACCAGCACATTGCCACACAGAGAATGTCAGTTGTGGACACAGTCAAAGTGTCTGCAGCACTAGCCACAGTACTAATCAAAAACAGTTGGAAAAAAACCCAAACAACCTACAAAACAACAATAAAAAAAACAGTGAAGACCAAGCACAGATATCACCGGTGGCCATTGAAATATCTGAGCCACCACTGCCATGTGAAGACCTGCATTGCTATGCATTAAACTACTGAAACTAACTTTTAAAAATAATCAAGGGTCAGTAAGATATAACATATAACATATTACAAAACAGTATTTGTGTAAGCATCAAAAAGCACAAATACGCAAAGTTATAGTGATAGAATCACCATTTAGCCTTTAGAGCTCAGATTTATTTTGTTTAAATACTGGATTTTAAAACCCTGGAAATACTTTCTCAAGAGAGAAGAAAGGTTGAAAGTAATGTAGATGTAGAACATTCTCTGAAAAACTTTTAACAGATCTAGTGAATATGGCTGAGCAAGGTACATAATTCTAATTAATTATTCAACAAAGTCCTAGGAAACATCAAAGACGTTACTTCTAGGCAAATATTTAGTAACATGCTAGATGCGGGAACTTCATGTTCACATCAATTTCTTTTTCCATTTGCAAAAGAAATTCTATGTTATACAACTGCAGCAAGAAAACTTTTTACATTCTAAGTATTTCCCTCCTTTTTCTTGCACTCCAAAAGTGAAGAAAAATGTTTTATGCAATTGGAAAAACATATTCTTAAACAAACTTTTTATTTAAAATAAATTTAACAGCATCTACTGCACTATAATGGAATACAGAACTACCTGTCTTTTGCTCTATATTATGGTTTACCCTAAGCAATCTGAAGCTTGTAAAAGAGAACAGCAGTCCTTTTAGTGCATTTATGACTTATTTTGAGAAAGTGGAAATAATCATACCAGAGGAAGAATGGGGCTGAACTTACTGCTTATATTTTATGTCTACATCTTTTGTCAGACAGAGAAGGTGGGAGGGAGACTACCAAGTATGAAAGTGTCGTGTTTTTTTTTTCTCATATATGATTATGATATGCTATTTTACTAGGGGAGGTTGGAGGAGTATAGGGGAGGAATAGCCTGTTGGTGTAGAAACATTAACTGTATAACACTTTTGTGAGTCATTTTATCAGTACAAGTATGATAGCAAGTCAGTATTTCACTGTTATCGTTAAACTAATATACTAGTAGTTTACTGTTAAACTACTGTACTAGTAGTTTAACTACTGTTAAACTATTGTTAAACTACTGTACTAATGTGACAGAATACTCTTTCTCAACAGAACAGCTGGGCTGCAACAAATACCTGAAGCTAAACCTTGCTGTTAGCTTTGGGCTAATAAAGTGATATACTAGCTAAGGCTTCACCCACACACCTTCATGCATTTCAGCAGTGGTGTGGCTAATGAAATATCATTGTCCAGATGTTACCTCTTACTGTGTCCTTGTCCAGACACTTCATGATGTCCTTGTGTTAAGAGCACATCTGGATCTCTCTTTTCTATCCCAGAATTAATTGCTGGTAAGTCTTGGTGGATGGCATTTTACGCATAGGTGACATCAAACCCACTAAAATATTTAATAAAATATGAAACAAAATATTAATTAAAATAAAGGTACACATAAGTAAAAGTAAGTAAGGA
The DNA here is from genome assembly GCF_034315485.1 of Pezoporus occidentalis. Classification (NCBI taxonomy): domain Eukaryota; kingdom Metazoa; phylum Chordata; class Aves; order Psittaciformes; family Psittacidae; genus Pezoporus; species Pezoporus occidentalis. The sequence continues at coordinate 11,681,023 of NW_026915724.1, forward strand.
CTTTCACAGACTGTGGCATAACTCAGGACTCCCAACTAGACATGTAGCAGGGAAATTGTTTTTTTTGGAGCTCATGAGTATGTTAACCTGCCTGCATAGACGTATCGGATGTGGACTAGTAAATGGAATTGGTTTTAGCTGAACCACTGCCCCCTGATTTATTCTGTTCAATTTCTTCTTCTTTGTTTTTGAAAATAGTTTCTCTTGTTTTCATTCCTTTCAAGCAGATAGAAATCACAGGACAAGTATCAGAAACGTGAAGAAGCCTGTATTTCCCTGAGAAACTGCAGAAGTTTCCTACTGAAAGGTTTACCAACCAATCAGTTGGGAGGAAGGAGGAGGAGCAGTATTAGGAAAGATATTTTTGGCTATTTCAGATGTCATTCAATGCTTAACAGCAAGTTCACAAAACCGTGGTTTATCAATAATGAAAAATTTATGGTGATCTTGGCATCACAGAAAGCATCCTTCCTTAAATTTGTTTTAAATTACAGCTAGTTTGCAATTCAGTAACTTCTCTTGTAAGTAAATTTTCCAAGAAGTGTTACAATTTTATTTTTTAACACAAAATATCACAACTCTAAGCCCATGATGCAACTGTTATGAATCTATTTTATCAGAGTTCCTATTATGCGCAATTCATGCTGTTTAAGAACTACACCATAAAAATCTATGACAAAATGTCTGTACTTACCGATATCCTATTATAGAAATGGTATGAAATCATTTGAATCAGTATGGAATAGACTTACAAATCTTAAGGAGCAAGTCTGACAAATCGATTAATCATAAAAACGTCAGGGTCCTAAAATTAAATACTTTGAGTTCCTGCTACCTCTCCCTCTGAGGTCAACAGGAGTTTTGCATCAGACTTATTTTGCTAAGGTCCACAGTACCGTCCTGCTTACAAACTGCAAAGCCCTTTCTCTCACTGGACACACGGTTCTTTTGGCACAGGACCCTGAAACAATCACAGTTTTAAAGTGGTTGTACCTAGAATTCTTCCTCTAAAGGTCAAGCTTGGAAATTAAACTCACAAAGAAAGATGGTTCAGAAAAAACAGGTAAGACAGGGGAGTATTACTAAGTCTAGTACACAGCTGTTTTCCTGCTCACTGTTTGCTCAAAAGTGAGTGCCTGCTTCCAGGCTTCTCAGCAGTGTTTTGAGTTGCAGTGAACTGCAGTACACTCTGGCCCCTGGGAAAATCTGAGTCACTTCTGAAACGTACCTTTCTGCTCTTTACAGCACTCCATTTAAGCATGAGCTGTGAACTCCCAGCTTCTTCTCTAAGCACAGTGCCTAAAGAAAAGAGCAGCCCCCACTCTCCAGTAAGCTTTACAGGTCTGGATTCTTAAAGAAAAACAAACACAAATTAGAAAAAAAAGACACACAAAAACATCAGTTCCAGTAAACCCTTTACATATATAAGTATTGAGAACAATACTGAACTGCAATATAAATTCCTGTCCAGAAAAAAAGACAGGCCCATTCTTGGAAAACTATGATCCTACCCAAATACTTCCTGAGAGCTCTTTCCTTAGGCCATCCTGAGACTGCCACCAAATCCAGCTGCACACAACCATCTGCTGATCCTGGGCAAGGCTTCCCCCACCACCAGATGCTGCCTTCTGAGAACACCAACCCACACAAACACCTTCCAGCCCACCTCTCCTCCTTACAGCAAGGCTTTCTGCTGAGGCATACGCACCCACTTTGCTTTCTCATATGGGGCAAGGGGTAGGTGCTGGCTACGGCACCTAGAAGCAGGGAGGAAGGTGCCTCTGCTGCTGCCATGCACCTCTCTAATGGTACAGGGCATTGAGGATCCCACAGAAGGAAAAAGGACAGCCTCACATGGTATCCAACTCCATCAGCAACTTCTCTGCTGACAGGACTGGCAATGCCCTGAGCTCTGAGCTTTTGGGTCAACAGTTGCATCAAAAAAAAGAGGAGTGGCTCTCTAGATGAAGCCACTTAGAAAAGCTACAGAGTAAAAAAAGAAAAAAAAAACAACAGATCAGCTCAAGTATAAAGCTTCATGTCAGAGTTACTGCAGCAAAATATAACCTACCAATTTCTTTTTTAAAACTGCCTCTCATATGAGGTAAATTGACTTTTTTTCTTCTGCTTCTGTTGTTTTAATGTTCAACAATTTCTCATATCTCCTTAGCCAGCCCTCACTTTCAAAGTACCTAAGTTGTTTTTAGACATACTTGTCTCTTTTTCAGGTATGTTCTAAATAGTTCTCCAGGGCCTAAATTCATAACCTGAGTAGCTTTATTAAAGTCAGTGGCATTATTCCGGCAAAGTCTTGTCATCTGTATATTTCTTCTATTTCCATCTAAAGGGAAGTACAGTTCTCATCTGTTAGTGACATCTGTCTTTGGGACTCAATGAACCTGATTTTTCTAATATCATAATGTGTGATGCAACTATTTGATGCAAATGATGGTTCCTTGATCATCTTGATTTCAGCATTTCCTGTTCTACAATCTGCTCAATACCAGCGCAAATGTTTCGTTTGCCAAATAAACTATTTCTCCAGTACTGCCCGATCATAACTTCCCTCTAGTCTTCCATTTTTTTTTCTCTGCTTTCTTTATTCTCTTTTCTTCCTTTCAAATGAGACACCTGAAAAGAAATTCAGCTAGGTACCTTCTCTCATTTGACAACAAACCCTTGTAGTTGAGAGACATAGGTTCTATTTGTCTTTTAATTTGCATTGAATTTATTCAAGAAGACTTGAATGCATGTGAATTTACACTATAAAACAGGGTTACTATTGGAACATTAGACCACAGGTTTTGTGTCACTGAAGGCAGAGAGTGATTTACCACTGGAGCTAATGAACGGAAAGCCTAACCCAAGAGATAAAGGACAGTTAATTCCTCAAGCATTAGGGAAACATCTATATAAAAAGAGGAAGGGTGAAGGCTCTAGAAGATGATCAATTATTGCAAATATACATTCACTTTACTGTTGACCATAAGATCACTTCAAAATTGCTTTATAAAAATTGCTTGAAAATAAGAACAGTATTTTTACCACGATCCTTCCTAAAACTTCAATGTTCTTTTTCCACTGCTAGATATGCTAGATAGGATAAGAGATGATGGCTTTAAACTGAAAGATAGTAGATTTACATTAGATAAAAGGATGAAGTTGTTTACTATGAGGGTGGTGGTACACTGGAACAGGTTGTCCAGAGAAGTTGTAGTTGCTCTATCCAGTTTTGTTTTAGCAAGAATTTTCTAGTAAATGGAGCCAATGTTCAGAGCAACTACAGAAGTTGTCCCAAGAAAAATTGAAAAGCATCTCTAGAAAACTTACAGCAAGACATTAGAGATACTCAGGCAGGACTACAGCAACGGAAATTAAACTTTTTAAGCTTCAAACACAGTTACATGGCTGTTTGAAGTTCCAAAACCAATCCAGTGTGTCCCCTTAGGATGCAATGGAGTGATCTGGGAATTACTCAAAGACAGTTAAACAGACAGTACTAAGGAACAAAGTGTTGTGTTTGTTTTACACTTCACGCCTATAATCAACAGCAGTACCCAGAGGGTAGGGAAACTAGTGTACTATAGTTCTCTGTAGGCATCAGAACTGTAAAGTTTTAATTTTTCTTATGCTGGCAAGCTATAAGTTTAGTGCCATTTCAATTAAAAATATGGAATAATGTACCCTTAACTCTTTGTAGCAAGACTGTAATTCAATCAAGCAGCTACATGTAAAGTTAAACATTTGAGTTAAACTTTGTTAAAATTACTGATTCCAAGACTGAATACCAGCTTCAATACACGTATTCATTACACACCATTTTTGTTTTGTCAGAAGGATAGAGCAAAAGCAGAAATTTTAAACACCCTGTTGAAATTAATATGGCTTATGTAAATGTCCTTCTATTGAAGCTAATTCAGCAAATACATACTTCCCTGCCAGAAACATTACGCATCTCATAGGAGGCATCTTCCTCCTGACAAGAACAGCTGGTACTCTGGTGCTGCTTCTCATTGATGCTTCATAAATGGGAGGGAGTGGATTTATTTCTCATTATGTCCTTGGAAAATCCTAACTGAAAGACAGCCAGACTTCTTATTTGACCTGGCTAGGCTTTTTCATTATTTTTGATGAATTTATTTACAACTATTGATTAAGAGTTGCAATTTACAGTCTGGACAATTTAACAGCTTCTTGCTAATGGAAGTGTCTGCCACCATTTAATGTTGTGCAAACAAAGGTGACCCATTGGTAAGTTTGGCATATTATGCATTTTAAAAAATATTCACACCAGTTAGGTTAAACTCTTCAGGAAACAGCTCTCACTTTATTATTACAACTTATACAAAATGTTAAACAAGTAGAATTTAAAAATTTATGTCGTTTCAGCCAGTCACAGTTTTATCTGGGAATCTAATAAGTGCTTAAAACTGGTAAGAAAATGTAATTGCAATAAACCTGAATCAAATGCATGTTATGATAGTTTGGAACTAAGGATTTTATTTGTTCTCAGATACAATTGGTTGAACTGGCATTCATATACCTAATGTCAGAAAAACAGCAGAAGAAATTTAGACTGAAATGAGAATTATTCTGGAAGGAATTTTTGCTTGTGACAATTTTCATAAATGTCTCAAAATGCCTGCAGTTCTCCCACAGTTATGAAAAAACAGCTTTTTTTGTTCTTCCTTTCAGAGTGAATGATGGTAATCTTACGGCTAGAGACCACAGTCTAAGTCTTCTGTAATTTTCAATGCATGAATTGAAGTACATTCTGTAAGGCTGTGTGTCTGAATGGAGTATGGTGGGTTGGCCCTGGCTGGATGCCAGGTGCCCACCAAAGCTTGTCTATCATGCCTTTCCTCAACTGGATGGGTGGAGATAAAGGCAGGGAGAGGTCACTCACCAATTACCATCTCAGGCAAACCAGATTTGACTTGAGGAAATCAGTTTAGTTTATTGCCAATCAAATTAGAGTATGGAAATGACAAATAAACCCTTTCTTATAAACACCTTTCCCTCACCCCTCCCTTCTTCCCAGGCTCATCTTCACTCTCAAATTCTCTGCCCAGCAGTGCACAGGGATGGGGAACGGGGGTTGTGGTGAGTTCATCACATGTTATCTCTGCCATTCCTTCTTTCTCAGGGAAGAACTTCTTACACTCTTCATCTGCTCACACCTGGGGGCCCTCCCACAGGAGAGAGTCCTCCATGAAGTCCAGTGTGAGTCCTTCCCATGGGCTGCAGTTCTTCATGAACTGCTCCAGGTGCAGCCCTTCCAGTGTGGACCCCTGTGAGCTCACAAGTCCTGCAGCAAACATGCTCAAGTGTGGGTTTCCCACCAGGTCATGGCCTGCTTCAGGCATCCCTCTGCTCCAGCATGGGGTCCTCCCCAGCCTGCAGGCGGATATCTGCTCTGCTGCGGATGCCTAGTGCTGCAGGGGCACAGCCTACCTCACCACGGTGTGCGCTACAGGCTGCAGGAGAATCTCTGCTCCTGGAACACCTCCTCCCCTCCTTCTGCACTGTGATGTCTGCAGAGTTGTTTCTCTCACATATCCACACTTGTATCTCCAGCTGAAGTTGCACAGGCGTTTTTTCCCCTTCTTATATGTGTTATCATAGAGGCGCTACCCCTACTGTTGATGGGCAAAAACTACCTTGCTGACAGGCTCGGCCTTGGACAGCAGCGGGTCCACCTTGGAGCCGGCTGGCATTTGGCTCCATTGGACACAAGGGCAGCTTCTTACAGAAGCCACCCTGTAGCCCTGCTGCTACCAAAACCTTGCCGTGTAAGCCAGTATACCAAGCACTGTTGAATTCAACCTTGAATCTTAAACCATGATGTCAGTCTCATCAGTATAAAACCAAGCTACTGACTTTGTTAAGATTGGTCTTACCTGACGGCAGATTGCATCTCTAAATCTTTGCCAATGATGCCCCTTCCCAGCTATTTTCTTTTTTCAAAAATACACAAAACAATTAGCTTCATTATTTTCTTCTCCCATGACTTCCCTCTTCTCTGTTATGACCTTAAGCTGATACTTTATGCTAGTCAACTTACATGTAATTGTTTTCTTGGCCTGGAGTCTCCAAAGCATATGATATTAACAGAATACTAAAGTTTTCATGGTAGATGGAGCTTCAACCTGTCTTATGCATGAATAAAATGTTAAGTACCGGGACAGTCACTAAACTGAGACATATCTCAGAGAAGCAGGTTTCTTAGTTTTATCTTTTTTTATCTTTTATGTTATACTTCCTTTTAGTTCTCTAATATCAACTTTTACTTATTTTGGTATTTCACCTGGTTGTACAAACTCATGAGTAACTGTATATTTTGCCATCTTAGAGTATTCTGCTTCCATAGTTCATTTTCCTTTATCAGTTGTCACTGTTACAGACATGCTTTGACCTTTTCAGGTTTTATTTCATTAAAAAACTAAAGCCTACAATACCAGGTTCTTCTTCAATTTCTATTTTGTCTCACTAGTGTCTGAACCAACTACTCTCATATTGAAATATTTGTCCCCTGAGCTATCTTCTATGCTTAGACATATGAGAAATTCAGTATGTAAGAAATTCAGTATATATGAAAATCCAGTTTGTTGAGGGTTTTTTACGTTTTTTAGCCTGTTCAAGTCCCTACCAATACTGTAAGTTCTCAGTAGGTGTTTAATTTTTTATGACTTAGGAATTACTTGGCAGATTTTCATGAAGGGTCTTCAGTGTTACCTTTGTATGTCATCCACACAGAGGAGCTGCCACAAAGAAATCCAGATCTCATTTTCCTACATGGGTGTTTTCAACTACCCTCTGTAGAAACTGTGGAATTTGTTGTAGCCATGAAGAGCCCATAGATCTCCATCATAATCCATTTTTCATTCAGCCCAAGTGGAATTACTCTTTTCTGACTTTACATATTTACAGTGTAGTCATCTTTATCCAAGCTAGTGATTTGAACCACTTTTATAGACCACTGGGAAAAATTGCCAAACATAGAGTTCCTCTGACCCATGACATCTGCAGTAACATAACATGGGCTTCATGTTTGAAGTATCTTTGCCTTGTTTAGGGAGATTCCAAGTCTACATTGTGAATGTCTACACTGTCAACGGAATTCTTTCTTATGTCTGAAGTATTCCACTGCTAGTCCTCTTTTCTTGGTGAACCATGCAGTAGACTGCAGCATCTCACTGTTTTGTTTTGTTTCTTCTCTCATTACTGCTAGTAACACGTCATCCTTTTAGTGGCATCTGCCCCTCTCTATGTGAGATAGTTCTGGTCTTCTCCAAACTGCTGCCTCCTGCAGAGTCCATGCCAGCATCTTCATATGTATCTTATGGAGAAGAATACATGGAAGCAATGTGGCCGAGGTTTTGTACATTTCCATTCTATTCTACCCTCTGCCTCTGCTCATACTGGGAAGTCACTAAGTCCATGACAACAGTGGTAACCTACTGAGGAATATATGAAACAAGCCATTATGCTTTTCTCATTTAAAACTAAGTGGACTTGAGAATCTATTTCCATCCTGGTTTTATTGCAGACAGGAAAGCAAGATTGTGAGATGTGTTAACAGGCCCACTATGCATGTTGAAGTATTAGATAACAAATGTACCTTCAGCAAATCATTATGCTGTTCTGTAGCTTTCTTTATATAAGCATTCCAGCCTTCCCCTCTAATATCAAGAAGCTCTCATCTTGAATGAACAGTTCAAATGATTCTTTAGAGACTCATTTTAAAGGCACAAAAGAATAGGTAACAGCACAAAATCCTGGACTTTTCAGATGCTATAAACTCTCTTTACCTAATGCATTCTATGAGGTCCAATTGTTATCTTCCAGGATATATAGCTAGTAAGTTAATTATGCAGTTAATTAGATCATGTACTAATTAAAGTGACTGTGAAATGTTGGCCTACTCCTAGAAAAAAAAAAAAAAATCAGAGATTTAATAACAGGCCTGCTAGAAGATTTTGATATACTGAAGATCATAAAGAATGTCTTTGATATTTTTGGCATACTATAGTGGGAAAAGTAAATAGTCAAATGGTCTAGGAAACCTCTAAGGCTGCAATAAAGGGAAAAATTATTAGAATTGGTATACGTAAAAATAGATGAAAACTGAAATCAATTGATAGACTTCATGGCTTTGAAAGCTAAGCTTTTATTACATTTTGAAAAGGAGCCAGTATATACAACTGTAAAAGTAAGGGACAAAGTAAATGCTTTCAGGATGTAAGAAGATTAAGAATTCTTTGAGGCTTACACTGGACCTTTTATGAGAGAGGAATAAAGCTAACAGCCTGCTATCTTATAAACTTAGCCTTAATAGAAATGTTGAATAAAGATCCACAATAATGAAATGAACTTATCACATTCTTCTAAAGGAATTCTCCTGCAATTTAACTAAGACTGGTAATGACTAACGTCCTATGCCATGTCACAAATGCAGAAATCTGTTTTAGGATTCTAGAAACTGAAAGCTTCTTCAACCTAACTGAAAGACTGACCTGTGATTCAAGATCACTTTATTACTTTCCAACTGAGAATATTTCTTGGTTCTTGTAGGATCACAAAGTGATACCCCACATTGATTGATAGAAAAACTCTTAAAATATACTAAGATTTTTGTAAGGCAGCTACATGTATAATAGGGTCTCTCAAAATCTTCACAACCAGAAAAATAAATGGGCAAATAAATAAATAAATGATTCTATTTCAATAAGACAAGTAAAAAGGTTAAAATACTTTGAGTTTCGCTTTGTCTTCATCATGTCTGAGCACTAATCTTTTAACAGATAAGCTTCTATAACACTGGAAAACTGTCTCAATTCTGTAAGTAGAGAACAGATAACATGAAGGTATCCAGCCAGCCCTGCAGTTATCTCTGAATGAAATTTAATTTGTTCCAAGGGTGGAATGTGTGTAGATGTGTGTGCACACATTTCAGGTGCCTCATAGCTGCTCAGAGCTGGAGTTACCAGAGCTGCAGTTAAAGCACCAGTGATGTTCAGAACGGAAGTGACTTCATCAGTCTAGGTCCTAAATAGATCAAGACAGACGGATGAATGCAGTTTCTCATGGGCTGTAGTTTGTGCAGTATTTTGAAGGCCTTCTGATGTCTGTGTCACAGCTGTGCACCCACTTACACAAACACACTTCACTGATACGCTGAGGACTGAGCGTTCAAGCCTTAAACTTCTCTGGGAAGAGTGGCATGATTAAGTGTATTTTCAGTAGATCATTTTCAGTAGCAGGGATCACATTCATCTGTAGGGATAAGTGTCTGTGCTTGTGTTTCCCTTTTTGGGATGAGAAAGTTGTGGAAAATTGTAGTAAAACACTATTATGATGGTATTCAAGCCAGTCATAGACCTTTATAGCCTATACTGACAGTCATTGCCATCTACAAGTAAATGCAAAATAATCTGTAATTTTCAATTAATCTTTTATTGCAAGTCACGGTACTGGTCTGAAAAATTATATATAGGGGTAACATCTGCACAACTGTAGAAGGTAAGATCAGAGCAGGTATATCTGTATTCCAGCCAGCTTTATCATACCCTGCCTTGGTATCAGGGTATACAAACAAACTGCAGAATTACCAGTTTCAGCCATCAACTACCTACAGTGTGCTGGAGAGGTTTCTACAGTAATACTGACAGTTGCAAGACAAAAACTCTGAGTGGAGAAGGAGTATCATGAACATGGGCACTGAGGCTCCCTCTAAGATAGTGACAGGAGGGAATACAGATTGACAAATCACATTTAAGGGCTGGTTTAATAGCCAGGAACCCACTACAATTTTTAATATCCTTTAAAACAGGCAAAACTGCTTCCAGCACAGTCCTGGAATAAACATCAGTTTAATTTTTCATACAGTTCGATCTTTTTTTTCCTTCTAGCCATTCCTGTTGCAACCTGGTGAATCTGACCTACAAAGGGACAGCATTTCTGTGCCATTCAAAGCAGAAAGTTTTCAATTCCTTCAAGATTTAGATTGCTAGTTTTCTCCCCCATCAATCCAAGTATCACCATGTATATCAAATCATATAACATTGCTTAAATAAGGAGTCATTCTCAGATGTCCTTATAAGTAAGAGGTGACTTACTTGAAAAACAACTTTAACATAATTAAATGTATAGGTTTATTTTCTATTTCATCTGATATCAGGCAACATATGTAGGTATTGGTTTAAGGTGGTTAATACCATGAATTTACAGTCGTGGGAAAATTGATTTGTTCATTACCTGGAATGTGTTATTATTTTCAAAATGATATATCTCACCTGTTTAACAATTATTTCAGATGCTTCCATGTTATTCTTTTCCTGGACACATTTTATGTGCCTCTCGGTGAATTTATTGATCTTTCTGCACCGCTTATCTGCAAAAAGTCATTAATAACAAGTTTGACCATACAAATCCATCTTAACCTGAGTTCTGGAATTAGTCATTGAGGTTCACAGCCATACAGCTGCTGGGCAGGGCTGTGATTCAAAGAGATCTGGACAGAAATAGGCTTCATGGACTTCAACAAACAAACAAAAAACCAACTTCTTCCTCTACCTCAGTTTTTATTGCTAAGCATGACATAATATAGTACAGAATATGTTTTCAGGTCAGCTGTCCTGGCTGTGTCCTTCCCAACCTGTTGCCCACCTCCAGCTGACTCTTGAGCAGGGGAGCAAGGGGGCAGATTAGAAAGAAGAGAGAGCTTTGATGCTGTGCAAGCACTGTTCAGCAACAGCCAAAACAGTTGGTGTGCAAAGAATACTGTTTTAGCCACAAACCCAAAACACAGCACAGGAGGGGCTGCTATGCAGAAAGTTAACTCCATCCCACTCAGATCCAGCCCAATGGAACAACCCGTTGCAACAGTATGGTTGGGAAAGCAGCTCCACAGAGAAGGATCTGGATGTCCCAGTGGGTAAGGTGACCATGATTTAACATTGTATCCTCCCTATTTAGGCTGGAGAACAAAGTCTAGTTGGAAAAGTATTGCTGTTTGAAATATTTGATCAGAGGATATGGAGAAGATGAAGCTAGACTCTTCTTGGAGGTGCATGGGAATAGGACAATTACCACAAGTTAGAATATGGGAAATTCTAATAAAGTATTGGGTGGTTTATTTGTTGGGGTTTTTTAATCATAAGTGTGGGATAGCCTTGAATTAATGAGACCTGTTTTGTGTGTGTATGTTTGAAGTAGGCAGCAGCAGTGGAAGGAAAAAAGTAGAGCCCCGGAATGATACAGATAAAAGTTATATTTTTAAATCTTTTCTTTTTAACTATCGTGTTCCCCTGCAGTATTTCTGTTACTGATGGCAAATTAGGCCAAATATGAAACTGCCATTTATTATGGCAAATATCTGTATGTGGGACTATTCTAACTTCTTTATGTTCAAATTACATTGAAGAAACTGAAGAAAAACAAGCACAAGACCTACCCAGTTTTTCCCCATAATTGTGTTGCAACAATGGCCAGACCACCATGGCCTGCTTACTTAGATACCAGAGATTAAATCCTCGTTTAAAAAACGTACTGACAAAATGCTTTATTTTTTCTGAAAGGAGTGAGCAGAGCAGTCAATGTCAGGATATGAGTCTGTGTCCTGGGGGTAGGAGAAAAGGAACAGGGAAAAAGTTGACACATCAAAGCTCAGTTTCTGAAGTCCAAACAAAGGGTTGTCTGTGTCAGGAAGAATGCATACATGCATATGCACACACGCATGCACCATCAACTGGGAGCTTTCACATCCAGCTGTTAGTGTCAGACTCTAATAAGAACAGCCAACAGCATTATTGTGATATATCTTTCCATCAGTTTCTACTATTTGTCTCCTGTGTATTGCTGGTCCATGGCACAGCTCACAAAAGTCAGGCAGCTTGCACTGTACTCAGTTCTTGACCACAGTGAGACCATGTGCTTTCATCCCTCAGGCACGTTATGTTATAAAGATTTGAAGAACTGAGGTTTCACCTTTTGCTGCTGCTGTTTTTTCTCTCCCCAGCCATTCCGAGTTTTCAATAGGTTTAAGGTAAGGCATAAAGACTGTTCCCTCAAGCCATCATTCTTCCTGCAGGCTGAGATCTGCAGGCACTAAAGCCTCAGAACATTGTGTTGAATGAAGGCCCTATTTCAGTGCATTTTAAGAAATCATTAATCTTATTTACAGTGTTTCTTCTTCCCTGACAGTACAACACTCTATTTTATCCATTGTTAGTCCATCTTGAATTTGCATTGGATTATTTCTGTTCTTTAAAATGTTTCTTTTCAGTCTTTAATTTAAACACTAGCTCTCCATCCATGAAGAATAATAAAAAAAACTTTTCCTGTAGTTTTTGTCCCCATTTCCTGAATAGAAAATGGTTATTCTGATCATCTAGGCTCTGATGAGCATACAGTATCATTAAAATCAGCTTCCAAGTTATCTAGATTTTTTGTAAGATTGACATATGATTTCTACATTTAAATTGATGGTATTTGCCTGATTAGATTAAAAATCAGAGTATGTAGGTAGGTGCCTGCATGTTTTATTTAAAGGAGTTTGTATCAGTTGTTAAATTTCAGCTTTAACATTCCATTTGATACTGCAGAACTCTTAACTAGTGTATTTATGTGTTTGAAGCCTGTGTTACATTCCAAATTCATCAAAATGTCAATCATTTGTTACAACAGTCTGCTCCTTTTTATCAGTTTTCTGTATTATTAAGATGCAGGTGCAATCACACTTGGTGCTGGCATTAGCGTGTACTTGATTTGCCTTCCTCTGCCATAGATCTGATACTTTTACAGGCATTGATAAAAAGCAACACACAGAGGTAAATTAAATTCTAATCTGTTGGCAAATCTATACTGGCAAGCACTGACTCCCGGCACTTTTCTGACATTCTCATGCTGGAAAAATAACAGCTGCTTATCAAAGATGTATTACAGACCAACTGGTGTATACATTCACATTAGAAAGGAGAAAACATTCATGGTAAAATGATCTCTTGCCTCCTACTATGTACATGGCCTACATCTATATCTTCTGTGGTAACAGCTTGGTTTCAGACTCAGAGTCACAGAGGTAAGTTCCCAGAGTCATTGCAGCCATACTCTCAGTAGAGGCACAACATGAATATGAACAGTCCTGGTTTACCCTATCTGAAGAGTCAACTGGTTCCCTTAAACCTGGAGCCTAGGTGATTCCCTCAAAGCTGAGCTTGGTGTCACCCAGCAGGTGGTTGGTGTGAGTGATCAGGAAGCTGGGCTCAGATAAAGTGGCATGCTTAAGAGGACAATGTTTTAACAATGGCAGTATCTTAACAGGCCTGAAATGGTTTGCTGATCTTGTCCTAGATGGAATATTTAGCATTATTTTCTATGTATAAAGTATGAATAGAAAGATAGACTCCATAAAATAATTAATGGACTATTTCAAGCAAGCAATAGATAAGTTAAATGGCTTACAAATGTCAGTGTTACGGTCCTCAGTTTCACTGGCCCTGGTCTTGCCTTGCAAACTTGAAGTGAATAAATTAATTTATACAGAACTGTTGGTCACAGTGTGGCACAAGTAATTATTCCTCAGACCATGTCTTTCAGATGAAACTGCAAAAGCTTCTGGTTCTGGTGTCTTGTTTAGACTGTAGTAGTAATAGTGCAGTACATTAGACATTTTCCAAAGAGAAGCCCATACTCCAGGGACCTTTTAGTCATAATGTATTGTTTGAAAATATTTATATTACAAATAATTTTGCAGTTTGAGGCAGTGCCACAGAACATGAGCAAAATGTTCAGTGCCACTGTTCCTGTAGAGGTGTATATCTCTCCAGAAGGGGTAGATCATCAGAGGACCTGCTCTTGAAGAACTGCTCCTGAAGGAGTCCTAACCAACCAGAAATAACACAGAGGTGCAAGAGGTGCTGAGAACACGCAAGGGAATAACAATTGCCAGCATTTACTTGTGAATTCCAAGTAAGAAAATAGCCTCCAAATTTGCAGAAGCTTGTTTATAATTCCTATACGTTCCCTCTCTCTCTCTCTGTGTGTGTGTGTGTGTACATGTGTGTGAGAGAGCAAAAGAAAGTGCCAGATATGCCCAGAAGGAGTAAAGCAGTGAAAGAGCTATTTGAGCATAGGAAAAAAGGTTACTGGTGTGAAATGCCATGCTCTGCTGCACATTTCAGATATGCCACAGATTCAAAAAGGTCATTGCCAAGAGCTGTTTCCTTTGTTGTAGAGACACAGTAAACGTGTGAAATGGCTTTAAGAGCAAGGCTTAATACAAACATGTTTGCTCTGCAGCATTTTGCTCTCTCCTTTCAGATTTGTTTTTTGATCAGTCCTGTAGTAAAGATGTTAGTCACAGCCATTTGCAAGCAAAACTGTATGTTTAAAAGAGCAAATATGAAATCTTAGCAATGGGAATAACACCAAGGGAGGAAAGTTGTTTAAGGAAATGTGTCTGTTAGCTGTCTGACACAGGTTAAAAAACAACAGCTGAGCAGTTTTGCTTCCTCAAGGAAACTCAGTGGCCAAGTTTTTAACACCTTCAGGTAAAATTTTGTGCTCAGTCCTTCTGTTGGGTGTTGGCAGGAGCAAAGTGGGGCTAATTTTCAACAAGTTCATATTATATTTAATAAGTAGGGCATACAACATAAAACAATCATTTTACAGATTGATCACCACTTTAAAACTTCCTTTATCCCCAGGTTAACTGCACATTTTGTCTGATTAGTTTACAGAGTGGGGCAGAAAATACTGTCCTTTAATTTTTGTTATGGGGATTGCTTGATATTCTTTTCCATGTAACCTAGTTACGGCTACCTAGAGAAAATAACTGACCTCATTGAAGGTCACAGTGCCTTTTTCAGCAAATAAAGTGGGGGGGGTCTGTTTTGTTTTGTTTTCTGGGTTCTTCCCATTCATGGAACAATTTAACACATCATGCTATACCTCAAAGCCTTTAGAGAATGTCAGTTGATCCGATAGACAGGAAGTTGACACTGGCTTACTAAATACTGTTTTCCTATCACCAGGTTGATTTCTCTTGAGTAGTCTAAGTGCTTCTATCTAGTTTCTGACTAGCTATTCTGTGGTTCCCAAAACTACTGTAGAAGCTGTCCAAGTAGTGGGGTATTAGAGAGTTTCTTTCCTCTGGGGCAATGCAGTTAATGTACTATCTCTCTGTTTCATAATAGCTCTGACATAGCTGAAATTTCTTTCAGACACAGTTACACAGAATACATTCTTGGTCATCACTGTTTTAAACATCAGCAGTTTTAATCTATTACAGTAGCAGGAAAAGACTGCTGGTCTTTGCACAGCTACTCTGACCAGTGAATGATGGGGATAGGGCTAAAGCTCCTGGGAGTCACATACCTAAATTCATATTTGAGTAAGACTCCTTGCAGGCATGAAGGAAGCTTTTATTTCTTATCATCTGAGTCACCATGTAGCCCTAACTGATTTCCAGCTTTGTAAAATGTGTTCAGTGTGTCTCCTCTGTTAGTTTTCAGACACTGAAGTATTTTGGCTATTTAAACCAAAGTTAGGTTAGGACCTAAAGGGAAATTGCATGTGGGAGTGTAGTTCTTGTTTATGGCTTTGTTGTGTATATATCTGTACATGCAACAACACTTCATGATGTAGACAAGTATTTTAACAAACAATTCTCACACATCAAATTATATTCAATCATATATTCAAAGGCAAATGTAAATCTGCCACGATGGTTTTGAACAATGAATCCCTTTAAGCAGTCAAACACACATTAATAGCATTTTGGTGTTATTCAGTTTACACCTACTTACGAGAAACATGCTCTCATGCTTCGCAGAAGTTGTTCTATTAATATACATTTAATGAAAGTTTACTGCTGCAGTAATGAAAGTTCACATGCAGCAGTGTCTGAGGCTTTGAATTTTAGCTCACATTATTTCTGGTCTTTTAAATAAGTCTACTCTATGAGGTAAGGCTTTGATGTGCAGACCTGCTCTTAAGAGGAAGTATGGAGAAATAGTACTTAGACAATAGCACAAAACTGTTAGGGTGAATTAAATCTTACAAAATTTATTTCTAGAGGACTTTCAGAATTAGTTTACAAGAATATATCAAGCGTTGACTACTTTTAAAAATGTTCAGGAAAGGGTTTTGCATAACCTTATTTTGGTTTAGAAACTGCAGTTGGAATTTTAGTTCCTTACAATCTGGAATTCTCCACCTAGAGCAAAGCTTTGCTTTCTAAATTTAAATCAAATTTTAAATTTGCATGTGAAAGATAAGTGTTTGATTAAAGTTATTAAGGAAAAATATCTATGTTTCTCTAAAATGGCATTACCAGTCGTAATAGAGAAGGTGCATTTGAATAGACTGGTGTGGAAGGACTAGTACCAAAACTAGTTCCTATGACCTGCAACTCACCCTCATGTGACAAAAATCAGACCCTATAAAGGGGAAAAAAAAGAGAGAAAGACTCAAGTGCACTTACAAAAGACTGATTTGTCCATTCCAGAATACTGTGCAGAGCAAGGCTGTTGCACAGTGTTATGGGACATGTGCCCCAGCCTGCTCTCAGTATAATAAAACTAGATGGGTGAGGGTGAGAGGTGGAGAGAAGAAAAGAAAGGGAAGTAAGTCTACACTTATGGCACCAGGTAGAGGCACAAATAATAGCAGACATTTCTAGTGAGTTACAGCAACATCAACATGGGTTTCTTTATGTCACTCATGTAAAGTCCCAGTAGTAATAAAGTTGGTGCCCACAGAACAAATAAAGAAAGGGGAGTAGACTTTCATATATATTGCTGATTTGAATTAGTAGCCAATGGTCTTGCACCTTAAAAATGAAGTAGAAGAGGTTTATCATTCTGGGGGAAACAGAATTAAATAATGGTTTATGAGATTTATTTTGGCAGATTTTCTTATTCTGATGTGACTTGATCTTACTACTAGAGAAAAGCACCCTTAGTGAGTTGGTTTATGGTCTTAGTATATTGAAAGAGTTATTAAGCTCACAAATTATTTTTTTCAAGCTAAGGTAAAAAAAATAGGTGGTAGGTATTTACAGCTGAAAACAGTCACTTTTTATTTCAATAAAACTTTTTATGGTGTGCTTAGTTAAGTTGAGCATTTACAACTCTTTCATGGTCCTCTGAGAGTCTGATTGATTGTGACGTGGCTCCTGGATCGATAGTGCTATAGCATAACAAACAGTTGCCAGTGTGAGTTGCGTGATTGCCTTATAGAAAGCAATCTGTCACTTTTCCCCTTCTTGCATATATGCTAATTCAGCTCTTTTTCTGGATGCAAAGCATTTCCTCCAAGAGTGATATCTGTGTATATGTAAAGTGCTTTCATTGCCATATTTTTTCTGAATACCTAAGTACTTAATGAACAAAGTACATTCAGTAGCACAAGGAAACAACAAATAATTCATTCTGCTATTGTCTCTGACCGGTATAAAAAGTTCTTCACAATCAGGCTACAGCATTGCATCTTTGCTAAGCAGATGACTGCAGACTTTTTCTCTGCTCACTAGATGATCTTACAATGTCATATAAGCTTCTAAAAACTAATGGATTCCCACAGGTAATAAGGAAAACATCAGCCCCTTCTTTCCTTTTTGCAAGTACAAAATACTATTCTTTACTGATGCTTTTAAAAGCATGACACATAATGAGGCATCATGACAAAAACCCTCTTACACAAAGCAAGAAACCACAATGGACTGCTCTGTAAGACTGCTTCTTGAAGCAATGGTTAATAACCTTACTAGCAGTAGTCAAAATATTCTTCAGCTGAAACTCAAGCAGAGTTCCTTATACATCATGTTCCATTTCCAGTTTTCTTAAGGCTGTAGCTTTCATATCCACCTGAACTGTCTCAGAATCAAACCAAGAAGGAGAAAAGCTATGTAAATATTACTGAGGCTTGATCTGTATGGTATAGGGCAGAATCTACCTCCTGGCTAATCCTAGAGTGAGCATGATGCTTTATTAAAGCTTAACATCACAGGCAAGTTAAATGTTTACTGTGGACCAGCTTTCCGACAGGACCTTGCTGTCTACAACAGAAGGTAAAGCTGAACAGGGTAAAATGCACTGCAACACTATCTGTGCTATCAATTTTGTCTCAGTTTTTTTACTACAATACAATGTAAAGTTGTTATGTTACCGTATATTGAAAGCATTTCTCTTTTGTGCACTCTGAAACAAAAATCCAAAACACATTTTTAAATAAAAAGCTATATGGCTTGGCAAGATATTGTTTTCTACCCATTCTCTTCCTGTGATACAACTAAAAGTGTTCTTCTGCAATGATGCCTACATATTATGTTTACCCAAGACAAAACTCTCTATTTGGCTCATTCAGATGTATTACAGAAGCAAGTTATCACCTTTTTGCTTGCAGGCTGTAGCATCAGACAAAAGCCTTGGTTCTGTAATGGCCTACAAAACTTTAAACTAGATATTAGAACATTCTACAGAGCACAGGAACATAAAATGTCTTTATGAAAGTAATACTGTCAGTGTAAATCAAATTCTATGATTAAAGACACAGGAATAAAGACATTTTTAGAGTGTCCACATACATTAAAATTAACATATTAAAATATATTTGGTTACAGCAACAATAAATTTAGATCATGCCTGTAGCAGCAGCAGTTTCTTTCAGCAAAAGGAGTAACAAATGCTCTCATCTGATGCTCAAGTACATCACCAAGCTAATTCTCAGGAATATACCAAACAGTTTAAACACCTGCAGAAACATGTGTAAGGCTCAAGTAATTAATAATATCTTCTAAAATCTTCTTGTGTGCCCATATTGCTAGCTGTGCTTCATAGTCATGCAAAATAAATTGAAAAATAAATTACTCAGAAAAACGCTATTCCAAAAACTGCTTCATAGAGGTGCTGTACAAAATGAACGCATGAAAACCAGTAATTTATTGGGTTTGAATTTAATGAGACTTATAAGAGCAACTGTATGTTATATTACATAATATCTCTATCATTACTTGCTATTGTTTAAACAGAAGAAAAAGGTAGTGTTTAGAATTAGAATACAAACCTTGGTAATAAACAAAACTGAGTTGGGTATGTTTATTTTTTTAAACACACACATGCTTCAAAGAGTACAGTAGCCTTTCACCAGTCCAGATCAATGTACGCAAAGTTAAATTTAGGCCCTTGGAGTTTGATCATGAAATGTTTTTTTAAAGCTAACTTGTTACTGAATTCTTCCTGTGTCTTTTTTTTTTTCCTTTAGCAAAAATTTGGCTTTGAGAACTGTTTCTTTTACAGTAGTACCTATTTTTCTAGCTCTCATAAGGGGAAACATGAAGCATCTTCACTGCTTTGCGTGATGATGGATTTCAGAATATTGTTGCTGCCAAGGATAGTTGTGAAATACAAAGCAAATAATGATTAAGATTGCTTCTTTGGAAGAAGTGGTACAATGGAACATGAATATGTGAAAAATATATATTAATGCAGAAGCCACTTATCTTGCTGCATCCCACATCCCATCAACACAGTTGAAAATACGTATCAAATGCCGATGCCTATGCCTGCTCTTGAAGATTCCGTTTCAAACCACTCAGGACTTACTAGCAGCAGAACAAAGTTGTGAATAAACTTAATTTCCTTGACATTACACGGTTCCAGGGAGATACCCCCCAAAAGGGGAAGGACCCCCTGCCCTCTCAGGCAGAGGGGGATGGCCCGAGACAGCCCCTGCCCTGTAGCTGTAGCGCAGAGGTAGGGGACCAAAAAGACGACGAGGGTTGGAAGCGAGTTCCGGTTAGACGTCGGGGGAAACCCTCCCCCCTTCCTGCCCTGCTTCCCCAGGTGTCCCTCCATAATAGGTTCGAGGCCCTGGATCTTGAAGGAGAGGTAAGTGAGAATGTGGGGCAAGGCCAGCCCACAAGGCCACATAGGAAAAGGGGGTCGACTTTGCACCTCAGGACTGCCTCTGTTAAGAAAGAAAGAAGGGTCATTGTAGTAGGGGATTCCCTTCTGAGAGGAACAGAGGGCCCGATATGCAGAGTTGACCCTCATCATAGGGAAGTGTGTAGTCTGCCTGGAGCCCGGATCAGGGATATCACCAGGGCGCTCCCCAGCCTGGTGCACCCGACAGACTACTACCCGCTGCTGGTCTTCCAGACAGGTGGGGAGGAAGCTGCTTCCCGCAGTCTGAGGGGGATGAAGAAAGACTACAGGGCCTTGGGGAGGATGGTGAAAGAGTCTGGGGCTCAAGTGATCTTCTCCGCACTCCTTCCATCTTCCACTGATGATGTGGGAAGGAATGGGAAGATTCAGTTCATGAACAATTGGCTACGAGACTGGTGCTACAGGCAGGGCTTTGGATTCTTTGATAATGGCTGGTTTTATAGGGCACCAGTCTGGACAATGTCAAGTGAGAAAGGTTTGTCTCACAGAGGCAAAAGGATACTGGGGCACGAATTAGCAGGGCTCATTTGGAGAGCTTTAAACTAGATTCGAAGGGGGATGGGGTTGTTGCTGGGCTTGCCCCAGTGGGGCAGCGCTCCAGAATTAATGAAGACTGGGAGGCCTCCTATAATCCTAGGGTGAAATCGGTGTGCTCAGCTCGCTCCCTGAAATGTCTGTACACCAATGCACGCAGCATGGGAAATAAACAGGAGGAGTTGGAAACCTGTGTTAAGTCAGGAGACTATGATCTGGTGGCAATTACAGAGACGTGGTGGGACAGCTCACATGACTGGAATATAGTCATGGAGGGCTATGTCCTTTTTAGGAAAGACAGGCCAGCCAGGAGGGGTGGTGGGGTTGCTCTTTATGTGCGGGAGGAACTACAATGCACCGAGTTCTGTCCAGGGGCAGATGACGAGCGAGTTGAGAGTCTGTGGGTGAGAATTAAGGGGCAGGCTGGCAGGGGCAATACTGTTGTAGGTGTCTGTTACAGACCACCAGATCAGGGTGAGGAAGTTGACGAGGCCTTCTACAGGCAGCTGAGAGAGGCCTCACAGTCACAGGCCGTGGTCGTCATGGGGGATTTTAACTTCCCTGATGTTTGCTGGAAGGACCACTCGGCAACCCAGCTGCAGTCCAGGAGGTTCCTCCAGTGTGTGGATGATAACTTCCTCCTGCAAATGGTGGATGAGCCGACCAGGAGAGGAGCGCTGCTGGATCTCATCCTCACTAACAAGGAGGATCTGGTTGAAGCAGTAAGGGTAGAGGGCTGCCTTGGTTGCAGCGACCACGAGATGGTGAAGTTCAGGATCTTGTGTGGTAGGACTAGTAGAATACCAAGTAGAATTGCAACCCTGGACTTTAGCAGGGCAAACTTTGGCCTTTTCAAGCAATTGCTAGGGGAAATCCCATGGGCAAGGCTGCTTGAAGGAAAAGGGGCCCAAGATAGTTGGTTGACATTCAAGGACTGCTTTTTCCGTGCTCAAGATCGGAGCATCCCGACACGTAGGAAGTCAAGGAAGAGGGCCAAGAGACCTGTGTGGCTAAATAGGGAATTGCTGGGTATGCTCAAGTGGAAGAGGAGAGTTTACAGGTCATGGAAGGAGGGGCTGGCCACTTGGGAGGAATATAAGGCTGCTGCTAGGGGATGTAGGAAGGCAGCTAGGAGGACTAAGGCTTCCTTAGAATTAAACCTGGCAAGAAGGGTCAAGGACAGCAAAAAGAGCTTTTTCAAGTACATGGCAGACAAAACTAACACCAGAGGAAATGTAGGCCCACTGATGAACGGGATGGGTGCCCTGGTGACAGAAGATGCAGAGATGGCAGAGTTACTGAATGCCTTCTTTGTCTCTGTCTACTCTGCTGCAGGCAGTCCTGAAGAGCCCTATACCCCGGAGACCTTAGATGAAGTCAGGTCGACGGAGCGGTTTGCCTTAGTCGATGAGGAATGGGTTAGAGATCAGTTGAGCAATCTGGACGTCCATAAATCCATGGGTCCAGATGGGATGCACCCGCGGGTGCTGAGGGAACTGGCGGAAGTCATTGCTAGACCACTCGCCATCATCTTTACCAAGTCCTGGGAAACGGGAGAGGTGCCTGAGGACTGGAGGAAGGCAAATGTCACTCCGGTCTTCAAAAAGGGCAAGAAGGAGGACCCGGGTAACTATAGACCGGTCAGCCTCACCTCCATCCCTGGGAAAGTGATGGAACACCTTATCCTTGGTGCCATCTTAAAGCATATCAAGGATAAGAGGGTTATGAGGGGCAGTCAACATGGCTTCACCAGGGGGAAATCATGTTTGACCAATCTCATAGCCTTTTATGAGGAAATAACACGGTGGATGGATGATGGCAGAGCGGTGGATGTGGTCTACCTTGACTTCAGCAGAGCCTTTGACACAGTCTCCCACAGCATCCTCACGGCTAAATTGAGGAAGTGTGGACTGGATGACCAGGTAGTGAGGTGGACTGTGAACTGGCTGAAGGAGAGAAGCCAGAGAGTTGTAGTCTATGGGGCGGAGTCTAGTTGGAGGCCTGTAACTAGTGGAGTGCCTCAAGGGTCAGTACTGGGACCGGTATTATTTAATATATTCATCAATGATTTAGATGAGGGAATTGAGTGTACTATCAGCAAGTTTGCTGATGACACTAAGCTGGGAGGAGTGGCTGACACGCCAGAAGGCTGTGCTGCCATCCAGCGAGACCTGGACAGGCTGGAGAGTTGGGCAGGGAATAACGGGATGAAATAAAGGGAAAGTGTAGAGTCCTGCATCTGGGCAGGAACAACCCCAGGTTCCAGTATAGGTTGGGAAACGACCTGCTAGAGAGCAGTGTAGGGGAGAGGGACCTGGGGGTCCTAGTAGACGACAGGATGACCATGAGCCAACACTGTGCCCTTGTGGCTAAGAAGGCCAGTGGCATCCTGGGGTGTATTAGAAGGGGGGTGGTTAGTAGGTCGAGAGAGGTCCTCCTTCCCCTCTACTCTGCCCTGGTGAGACCCCATCTGGAATATTGTGTCCAGTTCTGGGCCCCTCAGTTCAAGAAGGACAGGGAGCTGCTGGAGAGAGTCCAGCGCAGGGCAACCAAGATGATTAAGGGAGTGGAGCATCTCCCTTATGAGGAAAGACTGAGGGAGCTGGGTCTTTATAGTTTAGAGAAGAGGAGACTGAGGGGTGACCTTATAAGTGTCTATAAATATATAAAGGGGGAGTGTCACGAGGATGGAGCCAGGCTCTACTCAGTGGCAAACAATGATAGGACAAGGGGTAATGGGTGCAAACTGGAACACAAGAGGTTCCACTTAAACTTGAGAAGGAACTTCTTCTCAGTGAGGGTGACGGAACACTGGAACAGGCTGCCCAGGGAGGTTGTGGAGTCTCCTTCCCTGGAGACATTCAAAGCCCGCCTGGACACATTCCTGTGTAACGTTATCTAGGTGTTCCTGCTCTGGCAGGGGGATTGGACTAGATGATCTTTTGAGGTCCCTTCCAATCTCCAGCATACTGTGATACTGTGATACTGTGATACACAGACTGAGCACACTTTTGCCTGTGAGGTATGCAACTCCTGTTGAGGTCAGCCAAAATTCTGTAGTCTCACTACAGATCGAGACTGAATGTTAAAGTGTCTAGTGCTAAATTGTCTTTCCCTGCATGGGTACAAAAGTAGAAAAACACAGGAACACTTCCTGTGCAGCATCTATCCAGAACAAGTGTATTAAGTCACTATAGTAAAAAGCCAAAAGAAATTCAAATTTCTGACCATATGAAAACGTCTGTACCACAGATATACTTGTAAGGGTAAGGAGTTAACAGAGTTACCTCTGATAGTTTAGCTTTAACAAGTTACTGCTTCCTACAACTCTGGCACTTGTTGAGGTGAGGTGTAACAGCCATCACCCTGAGTTAGACAGCAATGTCTGTCATCTAGCGGGTAAATTAAAAATTAGGGTTTTCAACTCTTTCTCCTCTATGCCTTGACCCCCACAAGCCTCACAACAGTTCTGTCTGCCTGTGAAGAAAGAGTCACAGGCAGATCATGAGAAATATTAGGGTTTTGGGGTCAGATGAGTCCATTTTCCACCTTAAGCTCTAGAGATTCTAGATTTCATGATAGGAATCTATATGGATGGGTGAAGACAGGTTTAAGGTAAATTCAGTTCCTAATAGCTAATACACCAGTGCTCCCGAAGCTCATCTAAGAGCTAAGCATTTCTTCCCTACAGTTCATTATAGTGCCTGAGCACTCTGCAGAAACAATTTTTCATTCATTTATAGAAGGAGATGTTATTGACTTTACTTTTATTTAACCTTCAGTAGTACCTAAATTGTGCTTTTCAGTTGCAGAGAGAGACTGCAAGAGAGATCTTCCTGAAGGAACAGACATTAGAAATTTCTGGGGACACCTCTAATTTGACAAATCAATGACCACCATTTATTTTAAGATACATGACTTTAAACATTTAGGACTAAAAATGGAGACCTACGATTTATGACTATCTCACAATGGCTATATCTGAAAGTAGGGTAAATAATATCCTGGAAAAAAAAGTGAAGTAATTTGTGACAGGACCCAAATTAATCCAAAGCCTTGAGAGGAATCTCTCTGCTATTTTTCTTAAGGAGAACATGTCAAAAGGAGCACAAGATAGAAAACCTTTCTAAGCACAGCAAGTTTCTGATCTATTGGCAGATCAAAATTAAATGCTTTGAAAACACATACATCCTTCATAGCCAGTGGGACCTTGCAAGTTGCTCCAAACTTAATCTCAGTCTATCAGTTTCCAGGAGCATTTGGGGCTGTAGAAAATAACATCCCCACAGGGCCCATAGGAAGTATTTGTCTTTTCATCACCTTGGAAGCCTGACTGTGTGTGCTCCCCACTGCAGTTTCCTTTCCACATCCCTTCTGCTTCTTCCCACCTGACTCAATGTTCACACATGCACACTTTGGCACACAAACTGAGGTGTCTTTCCCACAGCTAATTCAACTGCCTGTGGAGGAACTCTGATTTATATAAACTCAATAATAGTGATTCCTTCTTCTGGAGTGAAGATTCCTAATAATGACTCCTGATCATTATTCATATATTGTTCTTATTGTTTCAGAAGGCAATAGATAGCATCAAGCATACACAGCTGATGACAAAACGGTTTCTAAACCCTTGTTTGTTTCTTTAATATATGAGTTCACTGGGTGGAGGGGGGCCTTTAAAGACAATATTATAGAACAGCCTCAAAATATTATAACGTCAAATTTGAATGCTTACCTTATTTGAATGTTTCACCTATGTGCATAGTTAATTACTGCATTCAGCTCTTCTCAACATGAGAAGATCGTGGACATGTTGGAGCAAGTTCAAAGATGATCAGAGGGTTGGAGCAGCTCCCATATGAAGACAGGCTGAAAGTTGGGGCTGTTCAGCCTGGAGAAGAGAAGGCTGAGTGGAGACCTCATAGCAGCTTTCCAGTATCTGAAGGGGCCTACAAGGATGCTGGGGAGGGACTCATCATTAGGGACTGTAGTGATAGGACAAGGGATAATGAGTTCAAACTTAAACAGGGAAAGTTTAGGTTAGATATAAAGAAGAAGTTCTTTACTGTGAGAGTGGTGAGGCACTGGAATGTGTTGCCCAAGGAATTTGTGAACACTCCATTCCTAGCAGTGATCAAAGTGAGGCTGGACAGAGCCTTGGGTGACATGGTTTAGTGCGAGGTGTCCCTGCCCATGGCAGGGGGATTGGAACTACATGATCTTAAGGTCTTTTCCAACCCTAACTATTCTAGGATTCTATGACATTATTGCAGCCTTCTGGTATCTGAAGGGGACCTACAGAAAAAGCTATAATTGTGATTATTGATGCTGTGCCTATATACATGCCCTGTGCAAGCTTAAATCTTTAACTGGTTCAGGAACTCTGCAGCCAGTCATCTGCATAGGTGAGATAGTAGGCCAGAGGTGAGGGCTTTATTACTGTTATCATTATTACTATGATCATAATCATTATTTTATTAGAAATAAAGTTCAATCTTGAGCAAAGCACAAGACAAAACTTTGATAATTGAGGCTTAGCTTGTTGTAAGGCACAGGCTATTACTGTAAGAGAACTAGAGAACATCTTGGGCCAGCAGAGTTGATGTTAGTTACTTTGACACAGGCACCAATTTTCTTAATTATGAGCCTATGACTTATGCTCGTTACTACTTCTGTAGGTATCATTGCAGATTTTAATACTGTCTTCAGTGCATGTTTTAGTAATCATGCATAACATTGGGAACATCTCTGGACTTGCTGATTTGACTTGATTTACTGAAAGGTCATTTAATTTACTGTCAGATCCGCTAACCACAGGGGAATCTGAGATACATGTGAAAAGAGGACGACATAACATATGCACAGGCCTGCTTAAGCAAACATTAAAAACTAAAGCAACATGCCTTTGGTAGAAGAACAGCCCAAACCGATTCATGATTCTGAATCCAGTGGGTCTGTGAGGACTTATATAATAAGCCCAGGATGCTTTACCCAGTATATGAGGACAACTATTTTAATACACCACCTGATCAGTAAAACAGAAGATGTATTTTATATACTTTCAACTGGATTAGTAGCAGCTGTTACCAAAACTGTGTCATTAACTATGGTGCCTAAAAGTTAAACCACATGGAAAATTATGTAATGCAAAGTTTCACTTCAGTCTGAATCTCAACTCAAATAACAGTATAATGCTTCCATAAGCATTATAATGAATAGAAAAGTTGCTATTTTTAATGTTATTACTGTTAGATTTTAACAATAAAAGCAATTTTTAAATATACAATGTATGACCATTCCAATGTAAATTTATATGTACACACAAAAACATGCACGAAAGTGCATCTTTTTACAAAAAGAAAGCAACCTCCTTGGAAAACAAAAACTACTTCATAAGAATTCAATATGTTCAGAAACAACTTTCACTGCAGAAATGCAAGCACCATTACGCAGTATCCTTGATTATAAACTTATTCTAGTACAGGCCCCACTAATTACACAAAGGCATCATTAATCGTGCTTTGGTGGTCTGATATGAGACTGAACACAGGGAACTAGGAAGTGAAATACATTGCTTTATAAAATGCATGCAGCATTATCCACTTTATGTGAAAGAAAAGATAAGATGCTAATACAGTTTTAAGATTACACAGTCAAAACAGGGTATGCAAGTAAGAGTTTCTGTGGAAATGCTAAACACTCTGTTGCATACAATAGTAATGATAATTTTGGGGAAGGAGCTATAGTTCAAAAATACATACTACCCTAATAAGCTTTATAAAGTACATATATGTATAAAATTCTTAAACAGTTCCAGAAATATTATATTTTGTATTTGGTAAGATATAATATTGTTGCTTTACCCTTATATTAATATAGGCTTTGAAACAATATTTTTACTATTAGTGAGAGAAAAATCTTGTTCTTATTGATGTTTGGTTTTAATTCTGACTGTTAGCCTCCATAGGTCACAAATCACTGCTGTTAAGTATTCCCTTTCCTGTTCAGTCAGAGTCTGGACTGGTAAAAGAAGAATAGTTATAAAGTGGAAAAAAATCAATTTAGTAAGAAATGGTCTCTTTGGAATTTTCAGAAAACTGCAGAAGGAAGCAAGCTAAAGTCAGAAGGTTTATATTCCACTTTCTCTGCTCCTGTCTCTCCCCTATCAAACATTTCTGGCTTTCCCTATCTTTAAATACT
This sequence comes from Pezoporus occidentalis, assembly GCF_034315485.1. Lineage (NCBI taxonomy): Eukaryota > Metazoa > Chordata > Aves > Psittaciformes > Psittacidae > Pezoporus > Pezoporus occidentalis. The sequence goes on from NW_026915724.1 coordinate 11,708,706, forward strand.
GACTGTATGTGTTGCAATCTCTTGGTTTTTTTTTAATGTACTCATGAAACAGGCCCATAACAACCTACAGGTTGATACCTCTTTTGTGTCCTAATTTAACTCTGTGTCAGAAAGCAGGGCTAATTAGACAATGCTGAAGGAAATGTTTATAAGTCTCAAAAGAACGATCTCAAAAGAGAGATTTTGCTGTGCCTCTACTGATCAAATTGTGCCTACTCTTTGCAATGACCCAAAAAATGTGCTGTTCAATGAACACTGAGAGTACAAAGTATTCCTTCTCTCCTTTAGCCCATGCCTCTGTGCACATTACTGTAGGAGGCTCATAAAAGTGAAGCACCAGGGATAAGGGCCTTTATTTAGCTGAGGCATAATAATTTTATACAAGTGCAATGCACATAATATGTTGAATTGCAAACGGAATAATCTAAGATTTTCAAATGCATGCTTCTAATAAGACCATATTTTAAGAACACTTTTTAAAACTAATGTGCTCAGACATGCATGCTTTCTCTATTATGTATTCATGAATCTCCTTCTCCTTCAGAAACTTGAAATAAATGTTGAATTGATTTGCCAACTAATTATACAACAGTGCTAAGCAAGTCTCAGCACAGTAACTTCAACTCTAGTGTCCTGAGTGACTTATGTAATACTAGAGACACTTGGATTTCTTGGAAATAAGGAGCTACATGAAATGAACTCATTCTGTATTTGTAGCACAGTGTTTCAGCCAAATATAAGCAGTCCTCTTTCTAGGTCACTCCTCAACATGAGGGAAATGGAAGCGAGGTTTCTTATCTGAAATTTATTTTCAGATGAACAGTCTTTTCAATCCTGAAAAGACACCATAAAAATATCATTTATTTGTTCACTCTGAAAGTTCATCCCTTTCATTAACTAAATGGATACCAAAGCAGATGAAATCCTACTAAAAATATATCATTACAAGTATTCTGCCATAAACTACATAGTTATTCTTCATATTGTAAATTATGTAAATAAAAGGTAACTTTAGTTAATGAATTTGCATTATTTTAAGCTAAATGGATAACAAAATCATGATAATATATGTAGCTGTTTCAGAGAGAAATTCTCAGGAGCTAAAAACTAACAACGTTACTCTCTCAGCATCTGTTTGCTCAAGAATTTTCAGCTCATTAGAGATTTCTGTACCTATAGCTAAAACATTTGTCAAGTTAAATAAATAAATAAATAAATAAATAATCACTGATTCTTTTACTGTAAAATGGTGAACAACCTCCAATAGTTCTGTGACAAGAAATCTGTCATGTTAGCTCTGGACCCCAGATGAGCCTGCAGATTTTCTTTCTGATAAAAAAAAAAGTGAGAGTTTGGTTTATTGAGCCTTCTTATCCCCTTGCTATCTGCTCACTTGATGGCTCTGGTCTAAGTAGAGACATCACTGCTAGTGCTGCTTATTGAAAGGAAGGGAGAAGCAAGCCCCTATATGCAATTTACTTCAGTAGTTACTGTTGCTTAGCAAAAGACTAGTAAAATGCTTGCTTTCTCTGATATTGCAGGTTAATGTTTAATTTTCACCTTATTCCTCACACTACATCTCCTTGTAACAGTCAGTATGGTCAGCCAAAATGTTCCGACATATATTTTTTCTGTTCTTTCACAGAAATACTACAGATATTTTTAAAAATACATTTGCCCCCAAATTCCCAGGATTTTGAATTAAATACACACTAGGGGTATGTCTCAGGAAGGTTTTGCTTGGCTGCAGCCCATCATCGTGTTCCCCATAAAGACTTAATTCACTTTAACACAACATATGGATAACACTCTGGGCGGTGGAAACAAGAGAAGTCATTTCTGAGAAGACTAGCCATAAAAGAGGTCTTAAATAAACTCCCACTAGCCATCACAGGAACATATCCTGTCAACATGTTTCAGGGATGTTATTTTTCAGCCAAAAAGTCAAGGTTTTATAGGAGTAAAAGAGTGTGCTGCAATCCTACTGCCCATTTTACAGCAAGGCTGTAGTTTCTTTCAATCTGTTTTCCTTACTTGAGAGTTGGCTCATATAAATGATACCCATGCCTGGTGTTTCTGAGCTTCTCATATTGTCTAGATTATTTCCTGGCCACAGCAAAATACTATTGGTGTTCGTGTTTGGTTTTATTTCTTTCTTTTTAACTAGAGACAGAATGTTGTATGTCCTGGAGATAGGCTAACCCATTCTACAATTAAAGGGACTGCTGTTTGCCATGGCTATCCTTTCTGTCTTATTTCTGGATTATTCCTGTGTAGATGCTGAAAGAGTGTTTGTTGGGTTTTGTTTTAAGTAGTGCAGAGAGCAACAGGGGAGAGTAAAGAGGGTGAATGATCATTGACATTAACCTCTGTGGCTCTTGCTATGGTGATGTCTACACATAATTAGGATTTTAGGTAGGTGTGAATGACTATCACAACTATTCACTTTGTGACCTTTTTGGGTTTTTTTTTACTTCATATCCACCATAAATGTATTTATATCTATTTATTATGAAAACCACTTTTGATCTCAGTGAATTTCAGCATTAGGTTATGTTGAAGACGAACTGCCTTCAGTTTAAATAAATCTCAGGTGACTTTCCAGTTTGGGACTGAACTTAATGCTATGAGCATGAGCAAGTCAAATATATGGAGGGTATAGTATTTGACTGATACTGTACAGAAAAAGGCCTCTTCTCAGCTGAGGAATGTTGTGGCCAATAAATTGTAGTCCTTACTCTTGGCAAGTCTTCCTTTAATATATATGATAAATGCTGTGGGTGATTTATGTCAAAAAAAAAGAAATAAAAATGTGAAAGGACATCCCTTTTCAGAATTAGTCATAAAGTCCTCATATAATATTATAATGCCTGGCAGTTAATGCCTGTCAAGATTAATGTCCAATGCTGTGTTGTAAAAATGCAGAATAAAAATCAGTCCTTACATGAGAGAGCCACAGCCCATGCACATTTATCTCAGAAGGTCTGGGCTGACCTGCTCAGTCACTGGAGCTCTGTTTTAACAGTGTGTAGGTGTTTAAAAAGTGTTTACACCACAAAGCTGCCCTTCCAGATAACACTCCTGCTACATTCACAATATAGTGACAGATAAACAGAGAACAAACAACTCCCCCACTAAATACATTAAGCAATAATGGCACAAGATTAACGTAGGACAGTAAGTATGACAATCAGGAAAACAAGCAGTGAAAATAACCATCTGTTTGCTTAATGCATTTCAGTTTGTCATTCTTTGGCAATGAAATTGAAAGAAATGCAAAGCAACTAATGCTTCACCTAGAAAAAAATGCTCCCAGAAAGCACAGAATGAGAACAGGGAGGGAGTTTTCGTAGGGTGCATTGAGGTTTTTTTTCCCCAAAATTGATTGCGTATTTTGCAGGCAGGCATTTTATTGTGACAGAATGTGAAGAGATTACTATGTATAACGTACATTTACCTTGCCTTTTACATTCAGGACTTCACTCAGTCTGCCACTGCCATGGATAAATTCTGTAGCCACTAACTAGTGTCAGTGTGATTCAATAGTAATTCCAGCTTCACCTGAACTGAAATGTACAGTGGATCTCAGCTGGAGTCATGACAGCATTAAATTAACCTGGTTAAAATATAATGGGAAAATACTTATCCAAAGGAACTTACTTCATTGTGTATTTTATCCCAAGTATTATCTTTTTACTTCTGCACTAGTATGAGAAGTGAAACTTGCAATTTAGAGGTGCTTGGAAAGGTAGATTATATCTAAAATAGGTTTATTGTAAGAACCTATTATAGGTTCTAAAATTTATTCAAAATTTAAAATGTTTTTTTGACATGAGGAAGCTACTCTATATGTAATGTGCAATGGAATTAAACACAAAAAGTTGCACAATACCTGTCATCAAAGATAGGATTGAAAATCATTTTAAAATTAAATTAAAACATATACATTTATGTGCTATTTAATACAAGTACTTTATTGCAATGGGAATATATTATGATTTGAGATAGTAAGGAATCTATTCACTAAATTCCATTTTCAAACAATATGAACAAAAGCATGTGGTTTAAGGTACAACATTTTTGTGCCATCCCAAAACCACACCATCATTTTTTTTCCTTCTTATTTGGTTTACTTAGCAATAACTTATATATTCTCACCCAATCTGAAATAAGTAAACTACAGAGTGGGGAACCTACTCTTAAGAGACTGGCTTTTAACTTTAACAGAAGCAAAAAGCTTATCTCTGGCTGCTTCCACCTATTGATCCATTCCCATTGTGCTGAAATACTACTTGAAGTCGATGTAGCTGGAGATCAAATAAAATGATACAACCTCGTCAGAAATCACTATCAAGGCCCTTGAAGAAGAGGTGGAATCAGCACTTTAAAACTTTTTTTGCTTGTTATTTGGGTCATGCATTCCTGACTAACACCTGAACTGCTATTCACAGAGAAAGTCAAGTTGGCAGCAATGGGGAAGATCTTTAAAGGTGAGTGGAATCAAGCACTGAAAGTTTTACTATTTTACTATGGGTGTTTTACAGACTCACCATCACTGAATGCTTCAAAGTCAGGATGAGATGGTTTTTCACTTGTAAAAAGAGCAACTCCAACAAAAAAGAAAAACCAACCAAAAACTCCAACAAAACACACACGCAAAAAAAATACATATAAAAAAACCAACACCACAACACCACCAAACCTGTTCAAGAGATTATCCCAGTACGGTTACTGATGTCCAAGCAGTCCTGTCAGTCCTTTTCTATTATGATAGAGGCTGTACCTCGTAAATGGACAGGACAGTTTTGTCTTGCACCTAAGACTGCTACCTCAACTAGACAAGTAAAGTGAGATTATGGGTTCTGATTTGCAAGTATAAATGAAAATGAATTTTATTGATGGCAAAGTTTTAAGGAGATGTAGTGACTGACACAACTAAGGAAAGCACTATCTTTTTGAGATGTACAGATTTTTTTTTCCTGTAATCAGTTGATCTAATAAAGATATTATATCTCTGTACAGATCATGTCCTGTCATCACAACTACAAGCACTTTTATTATTCTATTTTTGAGAAAAAGTCATTAGAATGTCTCTGAACGTTCTATTGACTATTGTAACTGGGATCTGAATCTTCTCTTCTGGCATAGGGTTGGGAAACAGGGATTTCTTTCTCCACAGTTTCTGAGATCCAATCAGCAGGGAGGGAAAAAAAAAGGATGGTTTTCCCTGGAATTACTCCCAATATACTGATCTGATTCTCTTTCCTACTAGTGATAAGACTCTTTCTATTACAAAGACCTGTCTTCCTGTGGTCACATACAGTATATTTCACATCTGCTACAGCCAGAATAGCTTAAAATGACATATGACAGAGCACAGGACAAGAGAAATCTGACAGAATCCCTCCATCATTGAAGAGTCAGCAAAGACACAGAATGTGATCATGGTCAAAATTTTCACAGCCAACTGCTGTGCAGAAATGTTTTGCAAACAACATTAATCCTTGTAGAAAGTGCTGAGTGAACCCTGCTTGGGTCTTCCTTTGCAGAAGGGTTGGAAAGTGACAATAAGAGACAGTCTTTCAAGAAGAAATAATGCGTGATTAGTTAAGATCATGAAAAAAGAGGGATTTACACATATCTAAAAGTATCAGAATGTGGTCGTACCAAAACCAGAAATTATTTTTCAAACAAGTTACAGAGGAATGCACATGGTATATGGGAGTCTTAATCACTGCACATATTAGGAAAAGAAATTTACTTATGCCTAACAACTCAAATTGTGTTTGATTTGCTGTTCACTCTTATATTGAAAATATGTTTCTTAAATGGGTTCATTTATCATTCTTGCTTCTGCAGAAAAGGCTAGTATGCAAGAAAAAAAAAATCCCATTTCATAGCAGTAGTTGGAGCCTTTAGTTAATCCTTACTATTGTCCATCCATAATATGTAGTATCGCTTAGCTTACACACAGGCAAGAAAATCCTTGGAAACAAATGGAAATTTATGGTATTTCTTTCAAACCACAATAAATGGAAAAAATCACTTCATAGTAATGAGTTTCTGTCTCTAAATATGCTCAACAGGAAGATTTCATCCTTCTTGAACTAAAACAAACAACACGAGGTTTCTGACTCCTAAAATGGGATATTAATAGGACCAGTAGACTATGACGGGTTTTCCTTTTAGGAAAGAAATGGAAACCCTATATCGAATATCACTGCTATATGTGCATTTGGGAAAAAAAAAAAAAAAAAAAATCTTTTTCAAGCCCATTTTTCTGTTCCTAACTTGGCGATGACAGCTGGTTCTAACTTAGTACTCACATGCTGGCACAAGTCCTGCTTCTGATATTTCCTTTTTCTAGATGGATAACAACATGCACATTAACTTCATAAAAATAAATATCTACCTGCAGTCCTTCTAACAGGAAAAGATCATTTTTTTCTAGAACATTTAATCTTTGATCAATACAATTGCACTGGTTTTACCCAGATAAGTATTAAAATATTAATTACCTAGTTTTCTTATTTTAAGCTGTATTTGAGCTAAAGTTCAAAGCTTTCTCTTCATATTTCTCTGTTTCTCTTTAAATCATTTCAGTTTTGGCTTTTTCCCCCTACAAAATTACATTATAATGACATTTAATTCAAGAAAATGGATGTTTTCTATTACCACAAAGCAAAAAAAAAAAAAGCATAAAGCAAGCACTTTAACATCTCATTTACCCATACCCCATCAGAACTCTGTCATAGCAATATTTAGAGTTATTTAAGAGTTGATGCATTGGAGGGTAACTGTACTTTGAAGAACTGGCAAAAATAACAATTAATTGGGGGTGGTGCTGCACCAGTGCTGAGCTGATCACAGGAAACAATAAAGAGTATGGTGTAACAGGCCCTCTGTAGAACAGAGCTTTCTGTCACCATGATGACATTATAAAAACAAGTGGTTCATAATGCCTAAGCAGATGAATGCAGACACTATGCATTTTTGTGGGTATTAACAGCTTATTGGCTATTTCAGCATGCTCCACATACAACTTTATAATAAGGACAAAAGCAGCTTAAGCTCAGCAAGCAATATGGAAGATTGCCACTGTAGTTTCCCCCACAGCAATTCCAAATCCTGTTTTTCTCATGCACAATAAAGGCTATAGCATTTCTTTCTTCTGTGACTTCAAGCATCTTCAAAGAGAGACAGAATCACCTTCTTCCAAGTACCAAGTATGTCTTTTCCTTCATAACATGTTATTATTGAAAAGTGTGTTAGGGTCTTTTTCTTAGCTTACATTCCACCATTCCTTTTTCATCTTCCATCAGGCTTTAAAGTGACTAACCGAAGAACGTGCCAAACAGACCACAAAGACTTGTGTGAGAATTTTAAATTTTATAGTACCTCACAAAATACCCACATGTTCCCAACACCACAAGCAACACTGAACATCAGTTTGTTAGACACCAAAAATAAGTGAGAGCAAACATTGATTAAATCTTTATTAATAAAAAAAATCTCAGTATAAAAAATAGCTCCTTCTGTACACTTAAAGATGAAACTACACAATAGTCACAAAGATACATAACAAGTCAATTTAAAGATTCCTGAAGCTGTTTTCAGAATCATGTTGTTTTCTGTTGTCATGTGTCATACATTTATTGTCTCCATCAAAACTGTAAGCTCCCCAAAGCAGTCACTTGAGACACTTAAGTTATGCATAACCATGACAATCATTAACCTACAAAGAAACAGGTTGGCTACATTAATGTTTGCTATTGTTAATTCATCCAGTGATGGACAAAAGTCAGGCAGGTTTAGGGAGAGTACGTCAAAAAGTTGCATAGATTATTTACAGAAATGATATCGTCCAGCCAAAAGCCTGTTATTTTCTATGACCTCTCATGTATTTCAATCTTTCCTGGTAGAATAAACAATCTGATGTACTGCTTTGCAATACTGAAGAGTAAATGAAACTATGTTACTGTATCTTTCAAGAGCATGAATCATGACAAAGGTAGACTTGGTTAATAACACTAATGTTATTACTTTGAGTTGAATACTTTGCCAGATCTAGCACAGAAAGCTGACAGGCAGCAGTGAATATTAATAGTCACTGGAGAACAAGTAGCACTTTAAAGCTACAGCAGAGCTGGTAAGGATAATCTAAAACAACATTAGAAGTATCAGCTCTGATTAAGGCTGCTCTTCTGCTTGGAAGATGTCAGCGTCCATTAGGATTACTGGTTTCTTCTCTCTCTCCCTCTCCTATTCTGTCCTCAAATACCAACATGCACAGGTACGAATGAAAGTTGTACCTGGGTATTTGAGTTTGGGATCTATGCACCCTGCTCAAAGAAAGAGATGAAACTAATAACCATTTCTTCATGTAATTGGGCTTTCTAAAAAGCAAAGCTATTAACAAACATACTTGTACACTTACTCCTTGTACCTGGTATGCAAATACTTGATAGAAAACATGTACCATATAGCAGTCTCCTACTCTGGACTACATACCTGAATTTTGTTTACATCCGTGTGACTATCAGCCTATAAACCTGATATCTTAAAGGTAAAACTGACGGGTATCACCTATTGTAAAGTCATTCAATATACATGCTTCTCCTAAACTTACAACATCTTCCTGCCATTTTGCTCTAACTCCAATTCATCAGGATATTTAATACCGGTAACTTCCATTAGAGAGACATCTCAAATTATAGGAACTCTGTAATGAACAATGTAAGCCATGGACATGTCCATTAAGCAATGACATTTAAGCAATGACCACTCTCCCAAAGGTTTTGTTTTCTTCTTGCAGCTGAACACAGACATTAGGAAGATCCCAGGCCTCTTGGAAAAACAAGTCTGTATGTAGTATCTCAGTCAGTGAAGCCAACATGCTGTCCTATTCAGCTGTTGGTACTACAGAAATATATATAAAAAGGTTTAAGTAATCATTTTAGTTTCCTCAAATATACTTATCTGAGTATTTTTGAATGCATTCATATCAGCTTTTTAACATAAAAAGGGTAAACTGCATAAATGGGTGTGCAAGTGCTACAGGTAAAGGATAAATACCCCATGAAGAACAGTAGATAAAGGATAAGTAGAATGCAGAACAGTAACAATCACTAGCACACGCTTAGTGTAAAGTAGCATGAGTGCATTTGTTAAAATGAAAACATGGGAAGCTTCAATAGCTGTACACTTTTAAGAGTCTTTTAAGCCCTCAAAATAGCATTGCACTCCCCAGTTTGTTTTAGCCTATTACAACTTGTTTATCAGAACTTTTACCACAAGGAAAATGGAATGAGTAAGTTACCCCCATCTTTGTAAAAACAGGACTCACCTGCTTGCTGACAGTGTTTTTCTGCCAACAGTTGGTGGAGATGTTTCACTCTGGAAAAAGCTTTTTATCCACCAACTTCTATCAATTAACTCAGGTAACCCTGGCAAAGGAGACAAAGCCAACACCATTAGACACTAGCTAAATAACAAATAGGCAAACTACAAGATTGCTTGAAAGAAAGGCACAATACCATGAAATGCTTTGTCCTGGTCAGCAACATTCACAGCATCTGAACACCAGGAGGAGCTGGAAGAAACACTGGACTCCGAGTTCTGCCTGGCTGTTTACAGAAAATAGACACACATAAAAAAATGCTTTGAGAGAGTACACTATTTCTACACCAAGAATTTCTCAGACATTTTAAAATATAAGTTTATTAAGTACAAAGTACAACTTCTGTATTACATAATGCCATTTTAAGGAACATAATTTTTTCTTATAAATTGATCTCAGTCTACTTAAAATTATAGAGAGATCTATTTGCATAACTTTCACTTAAATCAGTGACAAATCTTAAGATCATGTGCATGTTGCTATCAGAACAAATGATTTTATTATTGAATATTCAAGTCCAAACCAACCTAATTGTTGTACTTTTCACTGTGACACAATAATTCCTACACTTGCACTGTAGCGTCCATGCAGTCCAGAGGGATCCTAATTCACCATATGTATTCTCAAGCTACTGACTGTTTCACATGCTTAGAAACAAAAATGTGAGTTGATTCTGTGCTCCAAGCTTGCAAAGTAAATATGAAGTTTAACTAGAAGCCTAGACTATCCAGGCTAACACTTTTTCTATGTTATATTTTATATTTTAAAAATAAAAGATATTACATATGCCATTACACCCACATTACATTTCTAAGTAGGTAAAAAAAATTAATAGGGAAAATAAATTAATAACCAGAAGCAGATGCTCATTAAAACTGAAGTCCCTTGATATAATGAAAAACTCCCCAAACTATTAAAAACTACCACGCAAAGCCACCCTTTTGCCTTCGGCTCGTCCAGGTATCACCTGAGCCACTTTGACTTTTCATGAGGGGCAACAATCCGGGAATCTCTTCGGGAGAGCCTCTGGGGCGCTCAGCCTCTATCCTCCAGAGGACCCTCCCCGGCAGACAAGAGGGGGAGGATGAACACAGGGGGACGACTCCTCTCTCCCCTCCCCTTGCACTTACTTCTGTAGTACTGGTTCTTGGCCAAGAGGCAGCCGGCTGAAGGAACCGAGGCCATGGCAGCAGCGAGACTGGGAAACTGCCTCTCCGGGACGAGCCTGCGGGAGGAACGAGGCGCTTTACCGGGGAAGCCGAGACCGACGCAGACCGAGAGTAACAACAGCGGCGGCGGCAGCAGCCCCGTCCGTGCCCGCCCCAGCGGTTCACCTGCGTTACCCACGGAAACCACCCGTCCCCATGAGAGCAGGGCCGCAACGAGTGTCACTGGGCGCCCGGACTGCGCCTATATCGGCGGCGGCGGGCGGCCCGCCCCGGGGGCGGTGGGGCAGTGGGGCGGGACAGGACGGAGCCAGCCCAGGCCCCGCCCGGCCCCCACCCGGCCCGAGGTAACCCGCGGCGACCGCCAAGGTCTCCGGTTTGTTCCTCGATCCTTCTGACCCATTATGAGCTCTGGAGTGCATTAAGCGGGAACTAAAACCGGCGGTGTTAGCTATCCTCTGCCCTGTGGGGAAGGGGAAGGAGGGGATGAAGCAGACAGGTACCTCTTTCAGTAGAGACTTTTATGTCGCCTATAAATATGGACATCACAACGCACATATGCTAGAGAAAGTGAAGTTAAAGGAATGTTCTTCACTCTCACAGTAAAATAAGTGAAACCTAAGTGAACGGCTTTGTAAAGTTAGAGCGAAGTCCCACATAAATCACCAAAGGAGGTTTTTCTCTTCCCATGGATAAACGCACAACTCTCTCTAAACTGTTGTAATCCTGTCCCTTGTCCTACAGTGTGTTTCCTCAGCATTCGGAATTGTCAACAGAAAAAGTAAAACAAAGTTTTTACTATTTGAGTTGCTCCTGCTCCGCAAGGAAATGTTTTATTTATTTGTTATTTTTTCACAGCAGGAGTTGTGGGTAAGAACACTGCCATGTGTGGTGTGCGACACCATGTTACACTGATGTATCTGACTGCTTGAATAGTGCATCCTACATGAAATGATAAGGCCATAGTTCAGAATTGTTGCTAGTATGTTTGCAAGGATGTAAAGCACACTGCAGGAAAACTGCCTATAAAATAATACTCATACAGGAATATAACATGTAAGCACAGTTTATTTTCCTGGGCCTTTTTATTCATCTGCTTAGTCTTGACAACATGGTGGTCTTTCCTGGGCAAAACTTGGAGGCTCACCTTCGTGAAATCTGCAAGATTGACAAAGAAAATACAGCTGAGCTGCTGCCATGCACTAGCACCAGCTACCCCATATGTTTATCTCATTATGTAAAGAAGCACTGCAGGAGTAGGAAAGTTTACAGATTTTTTGATACCCCATTCACAATGTACCTCTCTACCCACTGTTGCAGCTCCTTGTTTATGGACGCTTAAATGTAACTGAACCATCAGCTTATTGTATCGGTGACCTCTTTTCCTGTCTTAATACTAAATTTTCATTTTGAGGCTCATTCTATTTGTGGGCAATATATTTCTGCACCACCCCATTTGTTTTTGTCACCACAAATGCCCTCACAGTAGGCACTGTTGTCAGATCCATTCCTGAAAGAAGGGAAACCTCCCCAGAGAGCCATAGGAGGTGCACCCTTGAGCCATGAGGGTGGGCATTTGTAGTGATAGGACTTTGTCCTAGACAAGAGCTGGCAACATCATAATTTATTATATCTGCTATTCTCTTTCAGCTTTAAGATCCTGTTTTAATCTACTCATAACTTTGTCAAGGTTGTTACTTTGTCAGAAAAACTATTCTGACTCTAACATGCCCCAGGTCTAGGCATTGTATGCAGCAAGAAAGCAGACATAAGTTGTTCTGTTGTAATCCGAACAAATGTGCATCCACATTGGAGCCATGCCAAAACACTCAGGAGCTGTGGAACACCAGGTATGTGAAACTTTAAATTGCTTCGCTGCTGCATTCGTATTATTTTGCTATATCACATAGCATACATGGTCATATAACAGTTTTGTTCGGGAGCACTGTTTCATGCATTGCACTGGAATAGAAAGTACTTATTTAATGAGAAGTTTCCCCCCGTTTCTCCCACTCAATCTGGCATTATGTCCTACCTATTGTATTTTCTTCAAGTAATGCTCTGAATACAGAACTAGATTTTGCCAGTATTTTTTCTTCCATGGTTATTTTTACAGTGTGCTTATTTTTACAGCGTGCTTCTAAAATACTAGCACATTTATTTTCAGGCATTGCAACAAAACCAAGGCGTGCTATGATCTTCAGTTAACAAGTGGGAATTCTGAAATCTGAAGGAGTTCAGATACAAGAATCCACATATCTTAGGTTTCTCATATGAAAGCAGTCTAGGCCTTTTTTATATCTATTTAGCACTATGCCACACTTCATTTACCCACTTACTGCTCTCATTCACTTCTCAGCACATTAATAAATCAGATTCTCATCATACATTTTAAAAATTGGTTAGTAGGCACCTATGATAAATGTAAGGAACTTCAATTACAAGCTCAGGGGCAAGGTTATAATTTAGCTTTCAAGACAGAACTCAATTGCCTTAACCACTGACCTGTTCTTTTTTCCATGAAAACCTTTGCTGCATTCACCACTCAACATGTCCCAGCCACAGAAGTCCTACTAAATGCACTCTGTAATCTCTTTAACATCACAAGTTCGGTTCATATCCATGCTTTGTGCCAAAAAGACAGGAACCCTATGAAATAAATAGTGCGTAATTGTCGATTTTATAAGAATGCATTTACAGAAGGCACATTTTCAGCCTTTCAACTTGACCTTAGCAACAGTGTTAAATTAACTTATGTTAATTGTTATGTTAAATAGACAAAACACTGAATTATGTTATCCCATGAGCCATGGACACTCATCAAAAGTATAATTTAAATTTTAAAATTAAATAGGTATCACCCATTATATGAGTAAATCTCCCACCTAATTGTGTCAGGATTACCTGGCATAACCCTTCTTTAGACATTAAAAGTAAAACATTCCAGTCAAAACAATAAAAATGAAATAACAGTCTATATTGAGCTTAATCTTGAAGCTTACCTGTTAATTATTCACTAGACAAGGTTTATCTTGTAAACTTAGCTACTTTTTCAGTTCTTGGAATATCTGTGAGCATGATGCCAGTCTTTTTGTGGACTTGTTTTGGTTGTTTTCTTCCCTGCACTTTTGCAACAATTTTTTTACTTTCCCTTGTTACTTAACCTAAGAGTAAGTGTGGTGTTAGAAAGCGTAGTGTTGCTTCATGGCTGTGTCCTTTGAATGATTGTATGGGTGCTCTAACATTAAGGTTTAGAGAGATGTGAACAATTTCAGTGAAAGCATCTTTCCATATGCATCTACAGAATGGTGCATTTATGGCATGTGAAGGTAGAATATTCCCTCCTACCAAACTTCTTGAAGAGCAGATTTTGCAGTTTTTCACTGCCCAGTCTTATTGCCCATCCATAATTAATATTTCAATCAAACTTTTGTACAACAAGTATAAATAACTCTTATTTGAAGGCAATTGTGTCTTAATTTGACAGGATGACTCTCCATGAGAAGACTTAACTTCCTGGGTAATGTTTTGTAATGGGTGTATTGACATTTTCAGAGAACTGTCATAAACATTTCCTTCATGAATCTTTCAGTAACTCTAATTATTTGCTATCTCAACAAATTGTTTTGCATACTTGTCATGTCAGATTTTGAAAGGAGTCTGTAAGTAGGCTTGCATGAAAGAAATTATGCAGCTCCACTATGTCAAGTAACAGACTTTTGCTGTGCAAAAGTCTGCTATCAAAACCTGTTTGGCTTATTAGCTACCTCCAAGGACCAGTGTCATCTCTTACTTTTACATTAATTTTTTTTACTCTTCAGATATTCCCTCAAGACAGACAGCTCAGCAAGTGTACAGGCTCATCTATCAAAACCAAGATTTGAGGAACCGATGAAGAATTAAATGGCAGTGTGTGAGGTGGCAGGGGAATTGGAAATTTGTATTGTATGTAACCTGTGAAGAAGCATAGGGCCATAAAGACGCTGGGGAGGGCCTGAGCACAAAAGGAACAGAAAAAGTGTTTCTCTTCACTGCTGTAGTGTGTGGCACCACTGGAAACCATCAGCTTTGTAGTAATGACCACTCCCAGCAGTGAAGTGATTGCTTACTGGCAGTTCTGGCACTTTTAATATTATTATTATTTTTAATCCTTACTACAAATGTGAAAAAAAAAATAGAAAAAAGATATAGTTTCTTTTTATTCCTGACCATTTAAGATATCAGATGACACTGAAAACAAAGAGTAACTACTGAACTCCAGACTCCATGCAGCACACCTTTGAATGAAGCATATTGCCTGAAATGTAACCAGAAATAGGAAAACCACATATTTTGACCTATAAGCCACACCGCCAAAGTACTGGAAAAGACTATACACATTGCTAGACTGTTGGTATAACTTTATGAACTTACAGTTTTCAAAACCAACAGTTACAAGTTTCTCGTCATTTAGTTCCATGTCCTGTCTAATACAACACTCATAAGGAAACAAAGACATTTTAATGTGTGTCATTTTAGCTGTATTTTAAAATTTAATTAAAACACATTTTTCTTTGGATCCAGATACAAGCAGCTGGCCAAGTCTAATAAATTTCCTTCAGCAAGCTACATCTTTTACATCTTTCTAAGGAAGCATATGAACACTTGGCCTTTTTGTTACTTTCGTCACTTAAGTATGCCAAAGAAGAAGGCTTAAGGGTCCAGCATGATGAAATATAGAGGTAATAAATTGTACTCCTACAAAACAGAATATATAATTGAATGGAATATAATTGAACAAATCAAAATTGAAACATAGGCAAGTTTATATACCCCTTTAATATGTCCATGGAGATTGACTTTTCTATAGAGATGAGTTGGCTTGTTATTCAATTTCATATCCAGTACAGAGATGCACAGCCCAAACTATGCATATTTTAGTATCCTTGTCTATTTTGATTCAAATAAGCATTTTATTGTGTAGCATCCACTTTTTCCAACTGCTGCAAACAGGACTTTGCATTTTGATGTACACACAGACTGCTCTGATTCAGTTCTGTACCTACTCTCTCTCTGTTCTTGCAAGTAGCATTGACTTCGCCTCACCAGATTGAACACAACCTGACACCTCTGCAGCTCTGCAGAGGTAGCTTAGAAAGTGTTTAAAGCCTAGCGTGCCCCACAGTGTGTAGAGACCATACCTCAGCACTGAAATACCACACCCTTGGCATCCTCATTTCCTGGCTGGTTGTTCTGTCTCCAGGCCAGATGCTCACAATGGAGCAGCATGAGGTGCAAAAGGAATCAAGAAGTATGTGAAGAAGATGCACATATTCATAATTTTGCAGCTGGAATATTTCCTATTAACCTAGCAACATAACTGCCCTGGGACAAAATCCACCACATCACAGAGAACTGTTTGAAGTTTAAGCAGTCAAGGACAGCATACTTGCACAGCTAGTTTAGAATCAACAACACAGGAAGATGTGTTGGAGCCCTACATGGTGAGGTGGCTATGCCCTGTAGTGAGGTGATTTGTGTTGTCCTTGATGGAGGTGGCACTCTGATGTCATTTTTCCCTGCCTCATCTCCTGAACCCCAGTGCTAAGGTCATACTGAGTACAGAAAGGATGGCTAGGATGCTACAGAAGTGTCTGCCTGCCAGGTCACATCAGGACCTGCAGCCAAGCCCGTACAACTGTTCTGCAAGTGTCAAAGGACCTGTCCAAAATTAGCTGTACACAAGCTTCTGAGAAGGAACCAAACTTTAAAATGTTCAGGGCTGCAGGAGCTTACTCTGCTGCAGTGAGTGCAAGCTCACATCCATGAACAAGAAAAATGACAGCTGCTTTAGTTCTATGTAAATCACAAATGTCCACTGATTCAGTGAAAGCCATGTTATCAGGAGGACTAAGTAGCCCCACTTAGACAGCTCATTCTTATGTCATCTTATTCTACTTCGTAGCACTTTTTGTCTCCTCCAAAGCCACTATATAGTGAAGACACAGCATGTTCTTGTATGTCTCAATCTGCTCCACTGCAATAAATTCATCCACCATGTCATTATATGTCTCCGATACCTGCTCTGTTTTCTACAGGAACACCTGAAGCAACATGAAAGCCTTGATCCACCCACAAATCAGTCCAGCCTGGGGAAAGGCACAGTGGAACACTGACAGTGCAGGACTTATCCTGCAGTGATGTCAGGCCAGATACTCAGTTCATTATGCTTGTTATTTCCTTCTCTCACACTTTAACCAGCTGGCCTCAGAAATGCAAACATCATAAGGACTGACCAGGGGCTCTGACATTTTTTCTAGACTCCCTCAGACTTAGAGTTTGTCTGTACTAGTAGTTTAAATATGCTTGGAATCATTCCTTGGTCCTGAAGAAAACTGGTGTGGAATGGCCTATATCTACACTGGTTTATATGGCAAAATAATATGGTTACACCCAAAGTGGTCTGTGAAGTATTGTCTCTTGCTTCTGTTAAATGCCAAGCTGCCTGGGATTTTTTTGGGATGGAGCAAGGGAAAACGCTAAGCCAATCCAGGACTTTTCTAATACTTTTCTAGTATGGAGAACCATGGAATCATGGAATCAACTAAGTTAGAAAAGACCTTTAAGATCAAGTCCAATCGTTAATCATGTTCTATTCCCTGACAAGGTTCCCTGACATTAATTTAAGGGTTAGCTAATTTAACATGATGTCACTGGTGCCTAGTGTAAGAGATCCAGAGCTCAATAAGCTTGCAAACAAGTGAGTCTCTCCTAGATGTCCATTTGTAAACTTACCATGTTTAACATTAGGGTCTTGGCAGCTACTTAAGGTTCAGTTATTGCATTTTTTTAGATTTGTTACTGTTTTCATCTCCACCAGTGCTTCCGGTGGAAAGTCTTTTGCTCAGGCTGCTGCAAAGCTGCCTCTACACACACAGTGCCAAGTCTTCTGAAGGGCTTTCTGCCTAAAATATGCAACATGTCAGCAATGAAAAAGTAGAGAATAGGAACTGTCAATCCCTGCTTCTGTGATAGCTTAGAACCAAAAGGACATAAAAGAGCCAGACAAGCAACATCTCTGGTATACCATTAGTGCCAGCCTCAGTCCTATTCAACACCATTGCTGAACCTCTAGGCATGACATACAGACACTGCACTTCAAGTTGCCTCCATGAGAAAGCAGAGGTAGCCAAACTGGATTCCTCTCAAGGTAAAAATGTTCAGCATCCCAGCAGAATTCACTCCAATAATAAACTCATCTGGAGGCAATGAAGGCATATTTGGCAGCATTTACTGGAGCTGAGGACAGAAGATGAGAGGTTTCTTCAGGACCCCATGTCTGTGCAACCTCATGTTTATGTCTGCAAACTCCTTTTGACGTGATTTGTGTGTTATGTGACTTACTGTGCATCAGCATGCTCTTGTTTTCCTCTCTTGTTTTGCATTTCTAAGTTTATTTTTGGTCTCTGACCTAGGTTTCCCTTTTCCTTTTTAAATAAACATGTTTGAGCTGTTAAAGGTATGTTGATCTCTCTTGTTTTTCAAATTCCAGGGCTCCTAAGGCTTCATAGCCTGTAAGGCTGCACAGCCAGTTTCTGCAGAGTTCAGAGTCCAAAACTAGAAGATAGCATAAAGAGCAGAGAGACGAACCCCAAAAGGATAAGACTTTCAGAAAAGGAAAAACAATCTAGGAAACTTTGCTTCAACAGATAGAGGTATCTTGTTCAGATGTGCCAGATGCCAAGACCTGAAGGTCACAGCCTTTGGTCAGACTAGAAAGAGAATGACCATCTTCCTGTTCAAAGCAAGGAAAAGTTATTATTCATGGAATCATAGAATAGCTTGGGTTGGAAGGGACCTTCAAAGGTTATCTAGTCCAACCCTCTTGGAATGAGCAGGGACATCTTCAACTAGATCAGGTTGCCCAGATCCACATCCAGCCTGGCCTTGACTGTTAGGGATAGGGTATACACCACCTCTCTGGGCAATCTGTGCCAGTGTTTCACCACCCTCACTGTAAAAATTTTCTTCATTATATCTAGCCTGGATCCACCCTCTTTTAGTTTGAAACCATTACCCCTTGTCCTATCGTAACAGGCCCTACTAAAAAGTTTGTCCCCATCTTTCTTTTAAGTCCCCTTCAGGTATTTAAATGCCACAATACAGTCTTCCCAGAGCCTTCTTGAGGCTGAGCAGCCTCAGATCTCTCAGCCTTTCTTCATAGGAGAGGTGCTCCAGCCCCCTGATCATTTTTGTAGCACTCCTCTGGACCTGTTCTAAAAGGTCCATGTTTTACTTCTGCTAAGGACTCCAAATCTGGACACAGAACTGCAGGTGGGGTCTCATCAGAGCAGAGTAGAGGGGTAGAATCACCATTCTTGACCTGCTGGTCATCCTTTCTGATGCAAATCGGGATACAATTGGCTTCCTGGGCTGCAAGTGCACACTGCTAGGTCATGCCCAGTTTTTTTATCTACTAGTACCCTCAGGTCTTTCTCCTCAGGGCTGCTGTCAATACCTTCACCCCCCAGCCTGTATTGATACCAAGGCTTGCCCTGACCCACATACAGGACCTTGCACTTGCCTTTGTTAAACTTCATGAGGTTCACATGGGCCCACTTCTTGACCTTGTCCAGGACCCTCTGGCTGGCATCCCTTTCCTCAGGCATGTCACTCAGCTTGGTGTCATCTGGAAAATCCTCCATGGTGAAATGTATTAGTGTGAGAAGAAATTTATCCACCAGTCTTGGTTTGCCTACTTCATGGGGGCATAGATAGCTGTGATGGAAGATTCCTAATTGTAGGACTTAGCTTTCTTGCTGGCAAATCCAGAGTAACCATGGAGAACAGGTCCTCTTCTTTCTAATATGCTTCATGGTCCCAGGGTGTGCATAAAGCAGAGAGGCTGGGATTAGTAAGCACATTACCAAATTCTGCAATCAAAACTCACAAACACCCCACCAAAGTACAGTGTGGATGCAGTTGATTGATTTGTGTCAGCCTTCACTCTTTGCATGCCACACGCCTTGGGAATACGAGGTTGTATTCACTGCTACTAAAGTATAGCGGTATAGATACAATTATAAAACAGTATAAGTACAGATTTACAAGCCTAGAAATACAGAAGAGAAAATGAAAGAATGGCAAACGTTCTTTTAATCCATATTGTAAGCTGTAGGATATGCTTTTTATCAAAGCACCAACAAAACCACATGACCTCTTCTCACCCTAGAGGTATGTTCTGTAACAAGCCTTAAAGAGACACTAATTAAATAAAACTAATTCAGTTGACATGTGTTGCTTCAGCCCTCTGCATTTATGGCAGGATCAACACTGACAGGTGTTTGTCTACTTACTGTGACATTAAATCATATAAAATTTGATGTAAAATTATAGAAATGGGTGTTTAGACTGATGTGCTGCTGAGAGAGGTGATCTCTTTCAGGGATCTCTTTCAGGTAACCAGGAGCCTGACCACACTGCTGGTGCTACAGTCACTCTCCTCAGAGTGACTAGACTGTGATTCCAGAAGACTCAACACAGCATACAGCTGCTTGACATAAAAAACCTGGCTCCTTGACCTTCACTTTATTCTTATAGTTTAAAATAGTTTCAGCCTTGTAGGTTTTTAATCCATTTCTCTCTGAAAAACGATAACTGGTGTCTACACTCAGCCTTGTGATTTCAGGAACACAAGTATACTTGTAGTATAGTCTTATTTACCAGGTTCATAGTAGGTTTTCTTACCAAATGCCAGTATGGGAAAAAAAAAACAAACCAGGGGTCTAAAGAACAGAGTCAATAGTGCAGTCAGTTTTATATAGCTAAATGAAGATTTTCTATTTATTTTCATTTGATCAGTGTTTTACCTCCTTCTTATTCTAATCTAAATCTGGTATGAAGAGGTGAGTTTAGCCACATTCTGATTTACCAGTGGGAAGAATGTTAGGCATTTTTTCATATATCTTCACACCACTGAAGTACAACAGTTGTAAAATGGTCTTACTAGGGTCAGTCTCAGCAATGAGGAGTCTAATCAGGCAGAAAATGTGCAGCCCATTGCCCTCACCCTCCTTAAGTGCAAGTTTTTCCTCCATTTTGCTTGGAATGCAGCTAAGTTAACTGCAAGTTTCTGGAGTGAATTCAAGTCCAATAGATCCTTTATAAATTTGGAAATGGAAAGCATTTCATTGTCTATGTGAAAGCTGACTTTTGGAGGAATCCTGCAATTGGTACCAGTTTAAAAGGTACACTGAATTGTTATGTATGAAATCACGTATTAGGATTACAACTAATTTGTTCCCTCCATCCTTCCTTCTCTTTCCTGTCCTCTCATATCTGCAGCAATCTAATCTATTCCCTTTGAAGAATTTTGTTGAGAAAAACATGAGTTATAGAAGACCACCAAATTATAGAAGACCACCAAACACTTATATACAGAAGCTAAACAAAGTGTTGTAGGACACACAATGCAATAGAGAGGCAAGGTGAAACAGTTGCTCCAGTAAAACCAGAAATGATTACCTGATTGTTAAACACTTGAAAATGTCCTAGAGGATATGATACAGAGTATATGTATGAAATTGAAACTGTGGTCTTTCATAATACTGTGCAATGCTCAGCACTAACAATTTACAAATCTTGTGATCCAGACTTCTCAGAGGATTTGCTTTAGAAGTGCACCCTCTGCAACACAGGCACCAGGCACAATGAAATAAGTGATAATGGGGAGGGGGCTTGGCTCTGATTTTTTACACATACATTTCATTCTGTTAGTCAGTGAAACCAAAATACTATTTAATAACACAGTACCACTGCCATGGTTGATAATGGAGTGAGAATTGTTATTTGCAGATTGTCAACTCGAGAGGAATAGATTTGTTGCTGTTGATTAAAAGTTACCATTTACAATGTTGATAATGGTTAAGATTGAATGATTACTTGTTGACATATAAAATAAGTCCATGTTACCAGTTTTTTCCATGTGAAATAGATGTTTATGTGGTACTACAGATAAAATTCACCTGTGCAACTGATATTAACTGGATGTTTTAACAGCCTGAGCAAATGTCTAAAGACTAAAGAAATGAGAAGGTGCTATTGTTTCACACCTAGTCCTAATCCTTCTAGAAAAGAAAAAAAAAACAAAAAAAAAACAAACCCTTCCCCAATAAACATGATATAAAACAGGAAATTTGCACTGCTAGAGTCCATGTTACACTTACTCTGACTATGACAAGGCCATCTGACACTTTTATGAGGAAATAGAAATACACTTTTCAAACACTTGCCTTCCTTTGCTACCTGCAATTACCTACAAGTCCCATTAAATGCTTACAAATCTCATTATCATACACAAATGAGCCATACAGAGTGTTGATGTACCCCGTGCTTGCGGAAGTGAAGCTTTATTCAGGGCAGAAGAAACATACGATCAAATCCTGCATTATCTATTTCTATCTCTGACAAATGCTGTAAATCCTCAGTAAATAAGAAGTGTCAAGCCGTAACAAATGGTTGAGGCTTCATTTCTGCATCATTACTGGTTTTGTTTTGCTTCTGTTTTTGTAACCTACTTTGCTTCTGTTCCTGTAATTCTCTAATTGCCAAAGAAAAGTGGGAGAAGTGCTGGATTAATTTCATATGTCTTTCTCAGAAAAAAAATGCAGAGATTGGAGTATTTAAACTCAGCAAGAGACTCTAGAAATAGTTAGAACTGGGTTATGCAATCCTGGAAATGTCACCTCCACTTGGTTCATCTCACTTCCCTTCAGTTAGACTTTGCAGCAGCTTAGCTCCTCCATATCAGCCAAGAGAGAGGAGCTTATAATTGGATACAAGTGTTCATATTCACTCCTTCACCTTGGAGAAAATGAAATGTTGTCAGCAAGTTTAGGTGGTTATCAGTTCCCTGGGTAAAGTCCTGCAGCCGCTAATCATAGGCTGTCCTCACTTGTTAATGCAAAGGCTGCTGCCAACCTGGGAGAGAGAACTGCTGCCACATGGTATTTGACCAGCATGCTTTAAGCCCTTTCAGGACTGCCAGAAAGTTACTGCCCTGCAGTTTGAGAAGTAATTGTTAAAAATCCCCAGCTTGTCATTATACCTACAGTTTTCTTGTAAGCCACCTTTGGGTAAAGATAGCTCTGCATATCTGAAAAAGCTTTAATATTGGAGGAACATGTACACAGAACATGCACATAGAGGTTAAAGTTAGGCAAGCTGCCAAAACAAAGTAGTTTTGCTCAGCACTGGCTTCAGCTTTCACACACCTGCTCTGTAATTCACCAACTTGGTACTTTGGTCTTCAGAAGGATCAATGCCTGGACAGAAATCAAGAGAAGTATTTCTAAATACCTCTGAGGATCTGAGTACAGGTACTTTTTGGTTTATCAACAGAGTTCTATTTCTGTATTTTCATCTGGGAGATCCAAGGACACCAAACAACTGATGTTAAAGCATGTTTAATGAATATTGTTGGATTAATTCTCAAAACCCCATCTATTTTTATTTTAACTCTTAAAACCTGTACCTTTATTATAAAGTGCAGTTTTCTAATTAGCTTATTAAAGAAAATATTCACAAATTAAGTGCAGTCCAAATTCAGTTGTTTAAATCTTTAGGCATATTCTTTTATGCACAATTTGCAATATGCAGAGTTTCAGGCAAATGTAGACAAGATGGTTGTGCCCAATCACAACAGCATGTACAGCAAGGTTAACTAGTCAAACTAAATGCCAACAAGTAAGAACAAACCCTATGCTCAGGCACTCAATTTTATGCACGTAATTACTGTGATTTTATCTTTATCACAGATATAGGATTATATTTTTTATTTTTCTGAAAGTGTAGTACTTATAATAGAGACAAAACCACCATCTGAACCAAAGAGCCATTCTGAGTGTGAAAGCAGTGATTCAGATACAGTTCATTAACCTTTTTCATTTTAATTACAATCCAGTCCAAAATTATATTTTTTATATTACACCACAATGACTTCTTTAATTTACCGGAAGTACAAAAAAAAAAGATAAAAGAAAAAGTAAGATCAGAAAATCTTACTGCAGAACTTCATAGTTTTTCTACAAAATTTGGCTGCAAAATATTGCTCTAATAGTAATTTGTGTCAAAGTGTGTGTTATTTTATGGGTTTGACATTGATAGGAACTTTGATAGTTCTGATATGGATAGTCCTTGGTAATTTTTAAAGCACTGACCATTTCCTTTCTCCTGGTTCATTTATTCAGGGTTTCTCTATTGAGCTTTTTAAACTTAAGCACTTAGTCTGAGTCAAACATTTCATTTGTGTTATAGTTTAGGAACTTTAGAAATTACGAGCTAATGGTGTAATTCAGTCCTGCCACTCCCCACTGGAAGCTGAAGGATGCCCACAAGCACTGGAGCTCAAAACCAGGAGACTGAACTATTGCAGTTGTCTCCCTGAAGAGCAGGCTCACAGGGATAACCAGGGTGGCCCTGGCAGGACCTCAGAAGCACAAGAGGGTCTGTGAAGCAGTTGTGTTCCCACTGAGTGAACTCTTCTCCCTGTGGTTTCCCTGCTGTACTCTTCCAGGTACTAAATGAAATCTGGCTCACTCTGTTCTCTGCATTGGCAGCAGGCTCAGCTTGGAAAGTCTGCTTTATGGCTTCAGATTCCATCTTCTCCAAATTTGCAGCATCTTGCCAAAGGATCATTAGAGTCATTTTTGTCATTTTGGCTTTGTAGGAGGTAAAAGACACTATCTTAAGAGCCAGCTAAAAACTCTCAACATTTTTTTGCAGAAGTGGAGATCTGAAAACCTTAAGAAATCTGTAGGAAAGCTTAGAAATGCATCATTAGCACTGGCCTTTTATACATACATATATTTGAGCTACATGGAAATCTTACAGGTAGGTATTTGCCTGTTCAGCTGTTTTCTCAATGGAACTGCAAGTGCTTTGAAGCCATGTCTACGCTATTCCCATTACCACCATAAAGAGGCCTCAGGCTGCAGTGGCTTGTCTGCATCTGCATTTTCCTTAGTTTGCCGGAGGCATATTCCTGCTTTGTCGAGGATGTAGTTCTCAAGGCCTTGACTACAATCATGCAAGCTCTTATATCTTCTTTGAAAAACACCTCTTACTCCTGCACAGATCCTGGGGCCTGTAGAACCACTGTCTGCTGCCATCCTACAGCATCTGCACTGTTCTCAGTGCATTACAGAAAGCTACAGCTTGTGAGGTTGACAAAGGAGAAAGGACAACAGAGGCAGCAAAAATATACAGGTATCTCCAGATTCAAGGAAAGTGCAAAAAAAAACCAACCCATCACCTTGCATGGTTGCTGGAGGCCATTTGGCTACTGGGTCTCCTCTTAAAAAGTTGTTTCAGCACCAGCTGAATCTCTGCTGTTTTCTGATGTACTCAAAGCATGGCAGATGCCACCATCAAATTCATCCAGTTTTGCCAAATCTGGATATGCATTATGAGCATTGGTGATTCACATTCATCTCTTGCTAATTTCTGGATACAAAAGATTACTGTCACGGGACTATCTCAGAAACTGCTCAGTGCTGGAGGTGCATCACACCTCTTTCTGTTTCGCTTCTTCCAGTCTAGAAATGTATAGGTATTTCTCCAGGAAAACTGTGCAAGACTTGAACAGATCCACGGAATAGCAATCTGGCATTAGTGAACCTGTTGTGGCTGTGGATGTAATGAAGTCTGCAGGCCACCACCATCTGTTCCTTTCCTGTCTGGTGAAAGTCTACAGCACCCTGGACATCTTTGCTGTAGTCAGGGGAAATAACACACTCAACTGTGCTAGGTAATGCTAGCCAGTGTTTCCTGGACAAGGCCAGTGCTTAATACAATCACACAGTCTGAGTACCTACAGGCAATTCATGCACACAAGTGTGAGCCATGTGCACATTTACTACAGGTTTCAGAATTACTTGCACTTCCCAGAAAGAAAAACCACACTCATCCCAGTGAAACTGGTATCTGTCATGTGTAGGTGCCCGCCCACATGGTGGCATACCCTCTGACTATGTCATACCCTCTTCTTCCAGCTGACTCCAGTGTACATGGGGACTTGAGCTACATAACTTAATCTGGACGGTGATTAGGTGCTAGGGAGCCTGATATGCCATTTCTATGAAACGTCCTTTCAATGAAAATGCTGCCACATTCACTACAATTTGACAAGTATTTCAGAGTCTGTGCAATTAAGTAGGGAGCTCTTTTCAAGCCGAAGTGGCTGCAGAAGTAGGAATATTTAGCTAGTACTTTTGCAAATCCTCAGCACATACATGGCTTTATCCTACCTCATTGTACATCCTTATCCAGGAGCAATTTCTAGTTTATGTTAGCCCTCCTAGTTGGCAGTCTTCAAAAACGTTTCTAATTCAGGAGCCCTAGGCACTTTAAGGGGGGAAGGTCCAGCTGGTGAGTTATTCAGTTTTTGTGTGGGAATGCCTCCAGAGTTTTCTCTTCCAATGGGTGCTTTTAATCCACTCTCAGGAGCATTGCACACACTGTGTGACATGGAAAAGTGGGCCCTGTACTAGAGTACTGCAAGAAATAGGGTTGTGTAACTATAAGCAGATGTCTGCCCAGTGGTGTAGACTTCCTCCTGTTGTGAAGCTCAGTGCTGATAATGCTGTAATTCAAATAAAATGAGGTGGAAGTCCTTCAGACCAGTGGTTGAGGAGCTGTTCCTATTCAAGTGCCTATCTTACAGTGCTGGGACACAGCCCACAGGGCTGTATCAACTTACCCAGAGACTGTCTGACATGTAGGGAAGGAGTCTTTTTCTCATTTCTAATATTCAGCTCAGTGATTAACATGTCCACTTTGGACACATATTTGCTTTGCAACTTGCATATTTTGAAGACAAAGAAAAATGTAAAGTGTGCAGTACATCAGATTGCTTTCTTAAGGTTTTGTTTTCAGATATTTCTCAGGCTTCTATTTGTCAATCTGCATTACCTCCAATTACCTTGATCATTCATCTGTGGCCAGAATTTCTGGCTCAAACATTCTTCACACTCTCCACCCAACGCTTGGAGAGAAACTGTAATTCCACACAGTTTTTACTTGAGTTTTCAAATTATTTTTTTTCCTATTTCTTTGCATAGGCACTAAACCATAGCTCTGGGGAATCTTTCAGATTTGCTAGTAAAGCTCACCAAAAGGTTTCATAAATTTTTAATCTGAATCCAAAAACAAAAATGAAAGAGGAAATCATAGTTTAAAAATGAATATTACATACTCTATTATCTTTCTTTTATTTGCCTTCAGGTCTGCCTACTTAAAAAAAAGCAGGTGTACTTGTTTCAGTACAATCTAAATCCTTAATGAATCTTCAGCAGTAACGGGCAACACTAACATTTTTGCAAGTTTTTTAATATAGTTTGACAGGTAAGACTATGGAAAGCAGTAGTCCATTCTTTTGTATTTATGAAACAATCTGAGATTCTATAATATCCTGTCCTGACATGATCTATTGTTGTACTCTTATTTCTTGCCCCTGTTATCTGGCTGCTGCTGGAAATTTTACTCATAGGTGCTGATGAGTTGCCTTTGAATACAATCATGTATTGTTGCCTGTTCTTTCAGTCTGGTTTATTTTGGGTGATAAATGAACATCTCGAGGCAGTCATCAGACTTTAATTTGGTTGAACAGATCATAACTGAAAAATCATGATTTTCCTAGAGCGCTGTTGAAGAACAGACAGTAATTTTATATTTAGCCCTACATTGTTTGCTGTTTATTGGTTCTCCGCAATATGCACTACAATGCTTTTTCTAGTACTTATGGAACTACTCATACATGTTCTACTATTACCAGCAACAAAATATGTTTACCCACAGAGCATGTGATATTGGGAAAAACATAGAAACACAACACTATTAACTGTACACATCAAACAGTATGCTTACTTGCTTTACATACTATTAAAACTAGAAAGTCTGGAGAGTCTCAAATTTGAGAAGTTTTATAGTTTGTCTTGCAAGGCTTTTAAACATAGCTGCATATAAGTCTTTTTCTGCTGTTACGTTGATGTAAGTGTATTGGTGACAAGAGATTCACTTCTGATTTGTAAGACTGGAAAGGTTCTACCTCTTCCTCTCCATGTTGCTGTCTTTGCTTTCCTTTCTCTTTCTTTCAGCTAATACAGCCCATACTGATTGAGCTGGAGTTTCCTTTTGTGTTTCATAGATGCATTGAGTTTGAGGACTAGTAAATAAACTCATCTGAGCTCCTCCATGACAAAGACCACAGGATATTGGCCTCCACTGAGCCAAATAACTTGCATGTGGCTGAAAGACATCTTTCAGGAAGCACTTAGTCTTGCTTTGAAGACAGTGAAAGAGGGAGACTGCCACTTCCCCACCTGCATTTTCTTGTACTCTCAGTTTTCCATCTTATAGACAGTGTCACCCAAAATGATATCTTTTCTTACTTTTGGCTACTGTTAGTTGTTTAGCACATGTAGAGTTCTAGTAAAGGTGATATACAGGAAAGGAGCTGGGATCTCAAAAACCCTTCTTGTCATAACAATCACATCAACTACAGCGGCAGCCAATTTTAACAGAATTTACTTACTTGAAGAAAGCAAAGTGTTCTGACTGATTTCTGATACAACAGAATAAGCATGGTCAGCTTTCAGGAAAAACTTTCAAAGAGACAGGATCTCTTTGCTGTTTTCAAAGAAACACCATCAGAGTACTCTTCCCTCCACTGTAAGTAAACCCAGTAGCACTGCAGGCTTTACACTCTGGGGACCGTGAGGCTGCACCATCCACTCTTCTGCTGGGACTTGTAGGATTCCAAGGGAACAGAAGGGAGCCCAGATTGTACATTTTTTCTCTAGCTCTAATGTTCAGCACAGCAAGGCATCTTTTGTGCCATCTGATGCATCTCAAAAAGGATGTGTGTGAACGATGCTTCTATGTGGCAATCACTCTGTACTGCTGAAACTCCAAGCTAGACTCTGCATGGCAGGTTTTGAGCCCTAAAACCTAGATCCTTTGAAATTTGTTCCCACGTACCTATCTGGTACAGTTTCTAGTACTGTGAGTTAAAGAGCAGGACTTTCAGTAGTCCTCAAAAGTCAAAATCCCTTGCTAGGTCCACTTTACATTAGCTGATGCTTCACATAGCATTCTGTTCAACTACTTATCCCCCATTTTTCTGGTATAGATATTTATTTTGTTACAGGTGCAGGGGAAAATTCTATCATCATTTCCTAGCAAATTCAAGGCAAAATATTTTTTTACAGCTTTTTTTTTTTTTTAAGTTAGTCTGTGTACACCTCATTCTGAAGAATGCCCTGGAACACAGTGTTACCTGCCAAAATCCATTACCTTCTGGATCCCCTAAATTCATTGAAAATTATAGAAAGAATGAAAAAAAAAAACAGTTGTATGACCTGCTGCCACAAGCAGATAAAGCTTCAGAGAAGAAACATTTGTGGCCATGCTCTCATGGGGTGCTGCTGGGAAGTAATTTTCACTAGTTATGCTTACAGATCAGGAAAGCAAGGTAAAAAGCCTGATGATGATAACAACTAGGTGCGGTATCCATCGTGAGCCTCTTTAGGGAAGCAATTTTCAAGGATGTATGTGGAAAAAAAATACCTGTTGAAAGCCAGTTAAAGTATTTTGTGGAAGTCTTGTAACAGCATACATCTTTTGTGTAGTTTGGCCTGTAGTTCATATTTACTCAGATTCTCGCTGTAATCCCTGCTGCAGTTGCCTTATGTTATATGGAGTAGCTGAGAAGCATATTATTTAATTATGAGAAAATCTGTTTGGAAGATAGCTTGACTATCCATCTAACTGGATATGTTAAAAGGTCCCCTTGCTAACATATTATATCACATCCATATAAAGCTGCCTCATATATGGTAGTCCAAATCATATGTTTTAAATAGCTTCATGTGGAAAATACTTTTACTTTATTTGGAGCAAAACCTCTAACACTGTTTCTGCTGTATCAAGGACTGCTGCTGTCAGTCACTGGAATTAATTCAGTCAGAGACTGAACTAGTGAGAAAGTTCCAGAATATCACTCCAACTTCCAAAAATGTGTTCAAAACAACATTATGTACTTTTCAGCTGTAAACTCTCCTGCCTCTCTTCCCAGCATCAAGTAAGCAAGATACAAAGGATTGCTGGAAGAACCAGAGCAAACATGCACTAGAGCACCTGATAGCACATCATGCCAAGTTACATACTGCACTGGTAAAAGTCCACTGATATTCTGAGAAATAGCAAACAACACTGACTTTACCCTAAAAGTCTCTGGGGCTTCAGAGGTAAACAAAGTTTTATTATCTGTGCAGCCTTCTGTAAACAAGCTATGCTTAGTACTTTTTAAGGAAAACTTGGCTTGACTTAAATACAGCCTCCAGTGAACATCAAAATAATAATGAGTGCACCTTCCATAAGCCATTGTAAAGTCTTGTATGATTCACTTGCAGTGAATTGCCCCACCCCATAGACTGAGAATGAGCAGAGCAGCCACTCTCAGACTGGCCCCAACCCTGGGTTTGTAAGGTGGGCAGGAGGAAAGGTCTTCCCCTGCTGTGAGACACACTCAGGACTAAAGGCCAGTCTTGGTAGAAGTGTCAGCCCAGAGTACAAGGTCAGCTCAACGCTTAACTGAATCCCCATCCATACGAGCAAAACCTTCCTGTTCAAACTGACAAGGGGGGTGGTGCTTATGCTGTTTTGCTGAGGGAGTTTCCAACTCCTATGCTGCTGATGCTCATGTGCAGTGGAACAGCTCATAGGGTCCCTCTGCTAATACTGACACTTTCTGCACACCAGACCCATTCTGCACATTTCTTTGCTCTTTCTATATTCCTGTGAGTTAAACCCTGTGGGTATTGTTCAAGTGTGGTAATTTAAGATGACCAATACAGTGAAGTCAAGCCCTAAAGGAAGATTATCCTGTTTCTGCTGAACCACATTTAGAAGGATCACAGCAACAGGAATAAACTGGTTCTTCCTACTTCCAGCCAAGGCATTCAGCTGCCTGGACATGAAAAATCTCAAAAGTAAATTTCCTTCATTGAAATGTAAAGCTAGAGAGTAGTCTTCAAAAGATCTGTGTCAGCATCTCCTTGTTTCAAGATTTCATATTAAAAAACATGATAAATGCTATTTTATGCCTGTATGTTCAAGCCAAGCAGTTTATGGTGTTTAAAAATTAATACAAATTTTAAAGCTTTTGATAATGCAAACCTCAGCTTTCTGGATTTCCTTTTTTGCTCCTTTATGTGTGCTGCCAAAATATTTGTTAACCAGCTGCAACCTTTACCCTAGTTTCACTGGGTACTAAAATAGTCTGTTGTGCTGTAGATGTGTTTCTCTGCTTTTAATTTGCTGTTCACGTCTACAATGGCATGTAGTAACCAACAGCCTTTTGTGAGGCAAAGGTAACCAATGGAGTACAGCAAGAACAGAACACAGAAAACGTTGAAAGTTTAATCCTACATACAAGCAACATCCTCTGACATTTAGGCAAACCTGAGTTCAGATTTCTGAACTGAATACTCATGATCATGAGTCACATCTAAGGCATTTTTTACCCAATCTCTTTTTTATTTCCTATAGACTCTCTATATTCTCCTTTAATGTATAAACAAGGAATTTTAATGTGTATTAAGCTAAAATGCTTCAGAACCTCAACACAGGGATGAGAGAAAGAATGATTCTGATTTTGCCTCCTTAATGCAGCTTGGAACAGTTTAAAACCTCCTTAAAATAGTCAAAACAAGCTAGAACAGTTTTCTTAGTACATACTAACAGGCCAAATGCTAATTCAGTGAAAATCAGACTGATCAGGCAAACTGGATAAAAGAAAAAAGGACTTCAGGGCATAATCTTGTAACTGTAATTTGCAATATGCAATACCTTTTGTCTAAGGGTTTTATAAATATTAAAACCCAGAATGTAATAAGTCATTGTAGACATGACTAAAAGGAGTATTTATCCTTAAACAAGCAGGTAAGGTCATAGTCACAATTTCAGAATTCAGGCCTATTCCCTGATTCAACTGCCATGTGTTAAAAGACCAGTAAGAAAAGGTACCATTGCAGTCTGGACAAGGTTGCCCAAAGGTAACAATAACAAGCTGCATCAGGCTGCAGAATAAATGATCTGCACCATCCTGATTAGTCTGCAGATTGGGAAGGCATTGAGCACCAGTGTATTGCAAATTCCTAGTTATATTGCACCTAATGCAAGTCTCTAACTTGGTGGCTGAAAGCCAAATTTTAGGCTTTTTAATCTATTATTCATGGAAAAAAAAACAAGATGGTATATGTCTGGAAAACATACTTTTTAAAGGATGTATACATTCTGGGATTCTTAGTAACAAGAAGAATCCCAAACCTCTGTGGATTTAAATGTCTTAACCAAGTCTGTTGATACTGGATTTAAACCTAAGAAAGAATACAGCTCTGCTGCTAGAGTCAGTGGGAGAGTTCTGACCTTAACTTATTTTCTATTGTACAGAAAATCTCACATTTCCATTATCCCTATGTACATGTGTAAGTCTTCTAAAAATAGTACACTGTAGAAAAAAATTGTTCTCTTAATGTACTCTCTCTGTATTTATGTATTCTTACACATACATTCCACTTTAACTGCTGAAAAGTCACACATAAATATATATAATTAATTATTCATAAATAAAAGTGACATTTTAAAATTTTACCATAAGACTGAAATCAGGAAATTGTCAGAGGAAAGCAAAACAGTCTGCAGAAAGTGAAAAATCCCACCCTTCCTCCCAAGCCTTATGCCCAGATGTGAAAGAAAGATGGATCTCAGGCAAGCTTTCATCAGGAATGTTTGTCTTAGTTATATATATGCCAATCTTCTACATTCATAAAATATACGTAAGGGAAAACATATCCACTTTTTGAGTGATGGAAGAATAGGACTTGCAAAGGTTTGAATGGTTACGCTTAAGGCATCGATATGGACTGCTTGTACAGACAGGAGGTATGTTCTTATATCTGTTATATGTCTAACAATAAAGAGTTATTTTCAGACTTTTCAAGAGCAGAAATACACAATCCATAGTCCAAACACACTCCACAATGCAGTGTTATCTCCAATTTCTTCCATTTCATTAAGAAGCTTTAGAATCTTACTGCAAATCATTAGTCTTATTTTCATTATCATGTCATGTACTCACAATGTCAATGTATGCATAGAAGTAAAGGAAATACTGTGAGGGTTCTGAAACAAATACATGTGTACTCTCACAGTTCTGCCAAGCTCAATACATGATTTTTGGTTTGTTCAGTTGGTGCGGGTGGGGATTCTTTGCTACAATAATGTGTCCACTGTTTTAACATGGACACAAGAATAAAAGCTAGAAAATTCCTGACTCCTGACTCAACCACTCAGCAGTGTTTCTTTTTCTTAAAAGTATCATGTATCAGAATGAATCAAATATGTTATAAAGAATGGATTAGACTAGAGAAGGTATTAAACCTAAATTTGTGTACTTTTGTAATTTTCTAGTTTAGTATTAAGGAAGGGTGAACTCTAGGTTCAGTAATATGTGAAAGCTATTGAATTCTTACTGTACTTTGTGGAAACCAGGGTCAATCAGAAATAGAGTGAAAAAGCAGAAAAGAGGAAAGAGAAATACATGTGTCTGAGCTAAATTCTACTTTTACCTACCTGCATGGGCACATCTACACACAGAAATCCATGTGCTAGGGTATGTCATGTTCCAGTTCCTCCATACTATGTATTAAAGCTGACATAATTTGCCCATACTCAATGTCAAGTAAGCTATATTGCTCAAGAGTACTTTTTAGGGCTAAGATATGGGATTGACATTTTGGAGAAGTAAGGGGGTGTGTGAAATTAGAAGACACTACCTTCCTGGCACCAAGACCCTTGCACATCCTGCTCCTGATGGTCATGTTCCCCATGAGCCTTCTCCATTGACTCACCAGCCAATGGCAACCCGTGTACAAGATCAGAGCTCCTCAGGAGCCAAGGCCAGTAGCCTTACCTCTGTACAAGGGTCTGCAACTAACAGGCCCCTCTAGGCACCAGATTTCCTCTATATGTAGTCCTGTGTTGTGTTTCTTCCATGTCACACTGTAGCTGGGGCCTTGCCTCATCACCCTAGGCACATGGTGGCCTGACTCTCACAGCATTACCCAGGGCACTCATTGTAGCTGAGCTCTTGCCACATCACCCAAGGTACATGGTGGCCAGACTTCCATGGTGCTACACAATTCACAAAGCTTCATCACTGGGTGAGGAAAATAGGGAAATGTCTTTTAATTAGTCAGCCTGCCACTCCTCTGTACCTAATGTTCAGTCCATGCCTCCTACATGCACATTTCTTGTGGAGCAGCTCATGCCCAGCTGTGCTTGTGTCCTGGCTTGACCCACAGTAACCTCCCTAGGCAGACAGTCCTTCAGTGCTAAAAAAGGCAGCTCTAGATGGGTGCGAGTTTCCTTTGATTGCTTTCTGAAGAGGCCCACAGACTAACAAGCTTAATAACCATGTCCTGTAAACATGATCCTTCACACACAGCTCATGAATGCCTGGTCTGAGGCCAGGGCAGAGTGGGTACAGAGTACATGCATGTGCATGTCATGTAGATGTGGCTAAAAGCACCCACAGGGAAAGGTGGTGGTGAGTTGCTAGCAAGATTTAAATTAAAGCTTTAGCTTTTTGTTCAGTAACTTGTAAAGATAGGTAATTCTTTACACAAGCTTAATTACTGAATAGGCACACTGACTTTGCTAAAATTGGGAAGAGAGTATGGCCCATATCACAATCTCCATAGGTAAAACACCCTCCTGAGCATGTTCTGCTCTTTTGTAATACATGCTTGCTGCAAAGAGAAGGGGAATAAACCTATTTTTTCCTCTATTGAGCAATGACTGGAAAAGAAGCAGGGGCTTACACTGCAGCAAGAGATAAGCTATCTAATGGAGTAATGGAGTAGACTGCCTGGGGAGCTATACTGTCTCTCTCACAGTTTTGGTTTGGTTGGGATTTTTCCATCAGGATATAACACAGCTGCCTGTCAGGGATGATCTACATATAGCTTATCCTGCCTGGGAGCAGGGCATAGACTAACTGACCTTCTTGGATCCCTTCCACACCAGTTTTCTGATCAGATTCCCCATGCTAAGATGCTTCTGTAGATGTGAAATATGCTTTTACATACATATTTCCTTTGCATTCTAGGGGCACAACCCTTAACTCTTACAATTTATCTCTTTTCTGATACAAATTCTGTTTCATTAAGAGTAATGACAGTATAACGCACATTTCTTCATCTTATATATACAGTTTTCTCATTCATCTGTAACTCTTATCTGGAACGTAGTCACCCTTAGCTTTCCTTTTAATCTACAGTTCAAAGCTCTGGCAGAGTTTATGGTCAGGACCCTGCCCAAAACAGTAAAGGTGAAGGATAGAGCTGGGCATCTAACAGAGATGATTGTTCACATGATGTTAGTTGAAGCTGGAAATGAAAGCCAAGATGAAATGTAAGAAAAAGCTGTGGCACAGCCAAATGAGAAAAAAGCAATTCACGACACGTTTTCTTTGAAGACTGGATGATGCACTGCCATGTGATGGAGTGCAGCATCTTTGACAATGGGGAAAAATGACCCAGTTTTTCCTGTCCACAACTGTGTAGGACTGAACCCTGTGATGCAGCAGGTCATCTTAAATCGTTTGTCCCGACTGCACAGCGAGATAGGCAAAGGCAGGCTATTTCAAGCTAGTAATTTCTAATGTTGCCAAAGATACAGTAAAAGCAAAAATACTTTATTAATACATAGTGCCATTGGCAACACCTCTAGCTCATTACCTGCTTCTGAGTCTTATCTTTTTCAAAGATGGGCAGGGTTTTTTTTAATGGTAATTATCA
The DNA here is from genome assembly GCF_034315485.1 of Pezoporus occidentalis. Lineage (NCBI taxonomy): Eukaryota > Metazoa > Chordata > Aves > Psittaciformes > Psittacidae > Pezoporus > Pezoporus occidentalis. The sequence goes on from NW_026915724.1 coordinate 11,744,171, forward strand.
GGTTCTGTTGACTGTTTAATAATCCTGCAGCAGCTTTTCTCTGTTTTTCACGAATTAGCTTTAGACATTTAATGCAGTCTTTTATATTACACAGTTCACTCTCATACAAACAAAACCAGTAAGAATCAGATTTTGCATGTTATTCAGGTGCTGTTTTGTAAACAGGATGTCCTGGCAGATTCCTTTGTGCTATTGAAGTAGTTCTAACATGTTGCCAAATTAATTGATGACACTACAATAGCGTGCTTTCTGCTCAAAATCTCTTGTTGCTGCCATGCACATAAATAGTCTTTATATGTGTTCTAGTAAAAGACATAACCAAAAAAGCTGTCCTTCACCATGAACCATTTCCAGCTGTTTAGTTTTAAAGCATGCAAATGATTTGTGAGCTTTTTACTGAAGAACAATGCTAGGAATATAATGTCAGGAGTAACTGTGACCCATTAACACTATTTATGAAACATCTACTGTAGATCTCCATAATATTTATGTTAAAATTAAAATAGGTGTACAGACACATGAATATGTATGCTTAGAATTTAAGAAAGTCTTTTATCATCATTTTCTTCTTGAAAAACACAGAGAAGGGGGCAGAGTTGCACTGATTGGTATGTAATGAATCATAGCTCTAACTGAATTATTAACTTTAGCCCATGCCAAAATACTATTGCTTTACCTTATTCCCCATGAACTCAACTGATTAGAATGAGAGCTTTTTGTTATGGACCAAACATTTTCTGTGCTTGAAACACAGGGGAGTTGCTGAGGCTGGGAACAAACGTCCCCTACCACTTTTCTCCCACTGCAGATCGAGAAAAATTAGAGCAGGGCCTGTTTACTGATGCTTGTTCTTCTTGTTTGTTCTCATGCCTAAATTTGTATCAGGTCTTTAGTTCCTGCTCTCCAAGGCTCGCAACATTTAACATCAAGTGGGAGAACAGAGGCCCTAGTTTGTATGCAGAACCTGTTAAAGAGGGCATGTCATTTGAGGTCAGCTGGCACCTGCGAGAAGAGCTATAGTGAGATCACAAGCTGCATTTATACTTATAAATAAAATAGAACAGGTCCTATGTTCTGGGAAGGGCATGTCATGTTTTATAACTGTCTGGATACACTATCTCCTTTCTAGAGCAGATTGCCTCATTTATGCTGACCTATGTATAGAAACCCTGGTCTATGCTACCTCAAAAACCACACCCAGGAACTGTGTGAGAAACAGCATGTAAAGAAGGGGCAATAACCCTAAACCATAATAACAGCAGCAACTCTGCTGCTACCATTTTCCCTCATTGGAAGCGCTCCCTCTCAACCATATCAACACCATGGTAAGATGTATACCTAAGAGACAGATCCAAGCCAGGATTTAAAAGCATACAGGAATTTCAAACTGACAGCATATAAAAAAACCTCACAAACTATTTCAGTCTGCAAGATCTGGTATGAGCTATATATCTCCATTTACTTACTTTTAGAATCATAGACTCATAGAAACGTTAGGGTTGGAAAGGACCTTAAGATCATCAAGTTCCACCACCCCTGCCATGGGCAGGGACACCTTACGCTAAATCATATCACCCAAGGCCTCGTCCAACCTGGCCTTGAACACTGCCAGGGATGGAGCATTCACAGCTTCCCTGGGCAGCCCATTCCAGTGCCTCACCACCCTAACAGGAAAGAATTTCCTTCCTATATCCAACCTAAACTTCCCCTGTTTAAGTTTTAACCCGTTAGCCCTTGTCCTATCACTACAGTCCCTAATGAGGAGTCCCTCCCCAGCAGCCCTATAGCCCCCTTTCAGATACTGGAAGGCTGCTATGAGGTCTCCACGCAGCCTTCTCTTCTCCAGACTGAACAGCCCCAACTTTCTCAGCCTGTCTTCATACGGGAGGAGCTCCAGTCCCCTGATCATCTTCATGGCCCTCCTCTGGACTTGTTCCAACAGTTCCATGTCCTTTTTATGTTGAGGACACCAGAACTGCAAGCAATACTCCAAGTCAGGTCTCACGAGAGCAGAGTAGAGAGGCAGGATCACCTCCTTCGACCTGCTGGTCATGCTCCTTTTGATGCAGCCCAGGATACGGTTGGCTTTCTGGGCTGCAAGCGCACACTGAAGCCAGCTCATGTTCAGTTTCTCATCATCCAACACCCCCAAGTCCTTCTTGCAGGGCTGCTCTGAATCTCTTCTCTGCCCAGTCTGTAGCTGTGCCTGGCATTGCTCTGACCCAAGTGTAGGACCTTGCACTTGTCATGGTTAAACTTCACAAGGTGGGCATCAGCCCACCTCACAAGCTTGTCAAGGTCCCTCTGGATGTCATTCCTTCCCTCCAGGGTATCAACCGAACCACACAGCTTGGTGGCATTGGCAACCTTGCTGAGGGCGCACTCAATCCCACTGTCCATGTCAGCGACAAAGATGTTAAACAAGACCGGTCCCAACACCGATCCCTGAGGGATGCCACTCGTTACCGGTGTCCAGCCGGACATTAAGCCATTGACCACAACTCTTTGCGTGCGGCCATCCAGCCAGCTCTTTATCCACCGAGTGGTCCACCCATCAAATTGATGTCTCTCCAATTTAAGAGACAAGGATGTCTTGTGGGACAGTGTCGAACGCTTTGCACAAGTCCAGGTTGATGACGTCAACTGCTCTACCCCTGTCCATCAGTTCCGTAGCCCTATCACAGAAGGCTACCAAATTGGTCAGGCAGGATTTCCCCTTAGTGAAGCCATGCTGGCTGTCACCAAGCACCTTGTTGATTTTCATGTGCCTTAGCATGCCTTCCAGGAGAATCTGCTCCAAGATTTTGCCAGGCAAAGAGGTGAGACTGACTGGTCTGTAGTTCCCTGGGTCATCCATTTTCCCCTTCTTGAAAATGGGGGTTATATTTCCTTTTTTCCAGTCATTGGGAACTTCACCTGACTGCCATGATTTCTCAAATATGATGGAGAGTGGCCTAGCAACTTCATTCGCCAGCTCCTTCAGGACCTGCGGATGGATTTCATCAGGTCCCATGGACTTGTGCATGTTCAGGTTCTTAGGATGGTCTCAAACCAGTTCCTGTCCTACAGTGGGCCCAAGGTCTTCATTTTCACAGTCCCTGCAACTGCCTTCCAAGACTTGGGTGGTTTGGTCAGAGCCTTTGCCAGTGAAGACCGAGGCAAAGAAGTCATTCAGAACCTCAGCCTTCTCCAAATCCAGGGTAGCCAGTTCTCCTGAGAGCTTCCTGAGGGGGCCTACATTCTCCCTAGTCTGTTTTTTATTTGCTATGTACCTGTAGAATCCCTTCCTGTTATCTTTAATACCTCTAGCTAAGTTTAATTCTAACTGGGCCTTAGCTTTCCTAACCTGGTCTCTAGCTTCCCAGACAACATCCCTGTATTCTTCCCAGGCCACCTGTCCTTGCTTCCACCTTTTATAAGCCTCTTTTTTCAATTGAATTTTCCTCAGGAGCTCCTTATCCATCCAAGGAGGTCTCCCGGCCCTCCTGCTGCACTTCCTTCTGGTTGGGATGCAACACTCCTGAGCTTGTAGCAGGTGATCCTTGAATATCAACCAACAGTCTTGGGCCCCTCTGACCTCTAGGGCTGTATCCCATGGAACCTTCCGAAGCAGGTTCCTGAAGAGGCCAAAGTCTGCTCTTTTGAAGTCCAGGGCAGTGAGCTTGCTGCACGCTCTTCTCACTGTCCTGAGGATCTCAAATTCGAGCATCTCATCATCGCTGCATCCAAGGCTGCCCTAGAACGTCACATTTCCAATCAGCCCTTCCCTGTTGGTGAGCATGAGGTCAAGCAAGGACCTCTCCTTGTCGGCTCCTCTATTACTTGCAGAAGGAAGTTGTCTTCTACACAATCGAGGAACCTCCTGGATTGCTTGTGCCGGACTGTACCGTCCTTCCAACAGATGTCAGGGTGGTTGAAGTCCCCCATGAGAACAAGGGCCTGCGAGCGTGAGGCTTTTCCTATCTGTCTATGGAGTGCTTCATCTGCAGGTTCTCCTTGATCAGGCGGTCTGTAACAGATCCCCACAGTAATGTCTCCCATAGCTATATTCCCTTTAACCCTGACCCACAAACTCTCTGTGGGCTGCTCACCTGTCCCCAGACACAGTTCCATGCTCTCCAGCCTATCCCTAACATAAAGGGCAACTCCCCCTCCCCGCCTGCCAGGCCTGTCTTTTCTAAAGAGCCTGTAACCTTCCATTCCAACACTTCAGTCACAGGAGCCATCCCACCATGTTTCTGTGATGCCTATTATATCATACCCCCGTAGAGGTGCACACATCTCTAATTCCTCTTGTTTGTTCCCCATGCTACGGGCATTTGTATAGAGGCATCTGAGCCGAGCTCCAACTGAAGCGGGCTCATTGGCTGGGATTTCTCTACATTGCTCCAAGCATTTACTATAGGTTCTGGCAACTGAGTGGGTGTGTTGGGATGGAATGATGCCCACCTCCCCCAACATATCTAGTTTAAAGCCTCCTTGACCAGTCTGGCAAGCCTCCTACCAAAACTGCTCTTTCCCTTCTTTATCACCAGACCAGCTCCACCAGCCCCCACTAGACGTGACCTACAAGCTTGGGTCCCGTGTTCAAGACACCCAAACCCCTGACTATGACAGCACCCTTTAACCATTTATTAACCTGACCAATCCTCCTAGCTTTTTGAGGTCCTCCCCTTTATCCTGGAGAATTGATGAAAAGACAACCTGAGCTCCAGAGCCCCTAACCACCTCTCCCAGGGCTCTGGTAGTCCTTCTTTATGTTCCCCAGGCTACCACTATCTATATCCCTAGCACCCATATGTATCACCAGGAGTGGGTAATAGTCCGTGGGACTTACTAGAGCAGGCAGCCTCTCTGCCACATCCCTGATCCATGCCCCTGGTAGACAACACACCTCCCTTGAGACGGGGTCTGGCCGGCAGACGAGTGCTTCTGTGCCTTTCAGTGTAGAGTCCCCTACTACTACGACCCGCTGCTTTTTCCTAGCAGCACCAGTAGAGATCTTCTTTAGCAGTGCATCAGCCGGCTGTTTCTGGCTCGAGTGCGTTTCCTCATTAGGCCCCTGCAGGACAGCAAAGCGGTTCTGGGTGGGGACAGGGGATTTAGGAGGAAGCCCCTTGCTTTTGGTTGTCCTTTTCCTTCTTTCGTTGTTTTTTTTTTTTGTCACTAGTTCCCATCTTCCCAGGTTAACAGCCCCTTCTTTCCTTCATGAGGCAGAGGTGAAGCTCGAGGCCCCTGCACAGTTTGGGCCGGGAGCAAGCATTCCTGCTTCCTCTCAGCTTCCCTGACGTCTCGCAGTCTATTAACAGCATCCCGCAGCTCAGCCACCTGCTGAAGGAGCACCTCCACCAGGGAGCACCGAGTGCAGCCCTGCCCATTGTGCACCCTCCCCTCACCAGACCAGTGCAGGCACTCTCCTCTCTACACCCCGAGCTCTGCACTGCAGCCTCCCCTCTCATCGGCTCTGTCTGGGTTCCTCCGCTGGCCACCGCCGGGGCAGCCAGAGCAGAGCTTCCGGACCGGGCCCTGGTCATACGCCGAGTGCTCACCATCCCACCCACCGGCCGGCCCGCACGAACTGCCTCGCCTCGCCCCCTGGGGCAGGCTTTTACCCACCCAGGGCTGGTGCCGCTGCTCCTGGCTCCGCCCCGTGTGAGTCAGCTGCTCGCTCTCGTCAGCTGAGCTGCCGGCTCCTGGGCAGGTCCTGTCGAGGACTTGAGGCTCCCTCGGTGGGAGGCTCTTGTCGCTCTGAGCTGAGGCTCCTGGACGCTGATCTCCCCCCCGCTCCGGTGTTGAAGGCGTCCTCTCTCGAGCTACTCACCTCAGCAATTTTGTACAAACACAAAGGAAGACACAGGCATGCTCCAAGGAACCACCAATTTACAACCAGGCAATTTACTTAAAAGTTGCCACAAGTGTCTGATCTTCAGGCAAGTACCACAGTTCATTTTCCTGACTGGATGTTGTCCAGAGTGTATGGTACCTGAATTTCAACAGATACTATCTGCTTTCTTTTATGATGTTTTAACAAAATTAAGTATCGCTAAGTATTTTTATTACTGTAAGGGCTCTTTGATAAGAAATCAATTACAAATCTTAATTGATTTATTAGTTTAAAATAAAAAAAAAAATCGTTAAAATAAAAACATTTCATTAAAATCAAAACCATTTCATTAACAGATGAATTAATGGCTTCATATTATATACTTTGTACAACTACTTAACAGATAAAGGCTTTGATCCACTGCTGCACCCACGTGGGCAGTCTGAGGCTGTAGGTCTTACAAGAGGCAAGCTGCTGCCCTCTAAAGTGCTAACCCATACATATTTTAAAATATAATGCCACATAAAGGCTTTCCTACATGGCACAGTTCTTCCCTTCCTTGTCCCTACTGTACCACACTTTACCAGACACTGGTCATCTCCCTTTCAGGCAGAGGTGGCACAGCAGCACTCCTCTGGGGTGGCAGGGCCATGACCAGCAGATGTGTGACAGTAAAGAGTGTGTTGGCCCCAGGGCTGTTCTTCACTGACATCATCGGTCACTGTAACAATCCAGAGTTCGCTCTCTATGTTCATACTGCTAAGTACGATTACAAATAATAATAATAATCTATGCAATCTGTGTTGTATTGCTGGTTCTGATCTTACTGTCTGCTCATGAGAAATTGCAGCTGAAATTTGTCTAGGAGTTTGCATTTGCTGTTATTTACATACTGTCAGAAATGTTAAGATTACCCATGCTTCAAGCGTTAAGGAAAAAAATTAACTACATTCCCTTCTCATTTAATCTCTTTGGCTCTCCACATTGTTTTTCCCTTTCAGTTTCTATCAAACTGTTTGACAAAACCAAAACAATTGGGGGAAAAAAATAAAAAAAAAAAAAAAAAAGCAATGGAATAGATTTTTTTTTATTTCAATCTGAGACTGTACTCATTAGTTTTGAAATTATAGTTATTAGCCTCCAAAGCATACGTATTCAACACAATATGTGGCAATGCAGTTGCACCCTTCTTATTAGCTCATCACCAATTCCCTTATCTTCAAGCTGAATATCTTATGCTCTTGTGTGCTTCTTTGCTTTTGTTTCATTTCCCTGTAGTCACAATACATCTTATAAGCATCAGCAGAGCTTTGGGAATTGGCTGATTTGCCTGCTCCATTCTGAAAGTGCAGAGATTCCTCGCTAGGCTTGTGTGAAGAAAATTCAGTCAGGAACAGAAGAGACATGAAAATATCTCAGGTCCCTGGCTATACGGGACAGTTATTTGTCCCTTATGCTCTTTCAAAAAAACTTAAACAATCTAAATCACCTTGAAAAGATTGAGGGTGACAAAGAGCAGTTGTTCTTTTCATGATGAACCAGCCTCAACATAGGAAAAAAGTTATGATAAAAGTGAGCCTTGGGAGCAGAAAAGCACCATGATACAGATATTAAGCTTGATGGCAGCTGTAAACTACAGTGAACTCTATCCTAGAGTGATTTTTTTATGCTGTATTAGTTTGTAATAATTCTGGTATTTTAAAGACAGTTTGGGTTTTGATTATATTTTGGTTTTGAGTTTCTTCATCAAAAAAAAAAAAAGCAATAGCAAGCAAAGACAGCAGCTAGCATCAAATCCTAAATGCTGAAGAAGAAGAGCTTTTCATACTGCTGACTTGTGCAGTATGAGATTGAAATTAAGAAATAACAAACAGAACTGTTTAAATGTTAAGTTTTACAGCACAGCTGTCTATTGCAAAATGTTGTTTGGTCAAAAATAAAATGTTAATTTTGAGTATGTTTCTGGTTGGAAATTATTAGACTTATTCAAACTAAAAAAAACAATGTTTACTATTGATTTCTCTCTACAGTTCCATCTGAAATCTTAAACTCCCTGACATAAATGGGAATGTGGAGTTAGTGTTGTTACAGCAGGCATTGCCAGAATTAAGCATTTGGACATAACTAGGGAAAAAAAAGCATTTTACCATTATCATTTTGATGTTTCCAAACCATAATTCTCTGGAAAAATTATCCTCTGAGAGAAATTTAAAGTTTTATTATTTAGGATGAAAACATTTCAGAATTTCCCACAGGGTAAAACTTGGATTTTTCAGCCAACACAGAAGCCTCCTGTCCTCTGCAGCACATGTGCCTTGGAGCCCTCACCCACCAGCAAGAAGTCTCAAGAGACACAAGCAGTATTCTCATTAGCTAACACTGCTACAACACTATTTTAATTATAGATTTTAATAGAAGAGACCATACACCTCAGCAACAGTAAAGCTTGCTTGAAAATAGATATAAAGAGTCAAAAAGTTAGTATAAAAAAGCAGAAACCATTTCTTCCACTTATCACCTTCAGCAGTTAAACTGGTTATGCTACACACACTTCTATAAATAAGGTAAAATCCTCTCCTGGGTATTTGCATCCAAGCTCTCTTTGAACTCATCTGACATTTGCCAAAGCGTAAAACCTTTTCCCTTATTTCAGTTCAATATTTGTATTGATTCTGTAATATGGGCAATTCATCCTTTTTATACCACTACTCAACTTGTAAACAGGTTAAAAATTGTTCCAATCAGAAAATATTATCCAAACTTGGGAAGAAACAAACAGAAGACTGATTCAAATGCATAGATCAATCAACCTATTGACTCCAACTTCTACCTCTGAATCCTAAGGACAGTCTTCTATTTTCTCAGCTTTGGGTTCTCTTTCTGATTTTCAAGTGAAGGAAATTAAACATTGTCTAGTCTCATTTATTTAAATAATATCTAGACCTCCAAGCTAGGAAATAGATTTTCACACTTTTCTGGTTGCCTAAGATGTGCTGATAATCTTAGACTCTAGTTCCATTTGCATTTAGCAAAAGTTAGCAATGTCTCCTGGTGAGAATATCCTTGATAAAATGGCATTTCCATTTTTCAGGTCCTGAAACATGAAATAATAATCAAAGGAGTTCGCACACACACATACATTCCTCAACCACCACAGAAGTAAAATAAAAACAAGCACTGTTGGAGTGATGGGTCCCTGAAAGATCTATATACTACTATACTTATGAATGGCATGGTTCAAGGTCTCCAGTTTCTCCAAGTGCTCCTGTAGTTTTTCAGAGCTCACAGCCTTAGACAAGAAGACCTGTTCAACCCACCCAGGTAGATTTCTGCAGTTTCCTCATTGTAGTTTGGACATCAGAGTATGCTGCACCAAACAGGACCTCTTCAGTAAGCCTGAGGGACTTTCAGTAAGACTGAAATCTTCTAGCCTTCTTTTTGGCAAGCAGTGGCATTTTTGAAACAAAGTGCTATTTAATGTCAGGAGATAGAAAGAAATGCTGCAAAATCAAATGATTTTGCAATACAGCAGGGAAGACTACCTGTTTTAACCAAGGCTTTGAAAGCAATTTCTTATCTCACCGGCTCCAGGGATGCGAATGGGATTATTGGTCTGAACATAGGCAATCTTGTTCTTACCTTCCCCTTCTGTTTACAAGCTGCCATGCTTGCCTACCCCAGTTCTTCGTCTTTTCCTGTAGCTCTAGAAGTATCCGTGGTTTATCAAATTGTCCCCAAAACAGTATGTTTCATCAAGTATTCTTGTAGTCAAGTGCAGTATGATTTGTTCTTTTAGAGATGCACAAATCTATGTCACAATCTTTAACAAAAAAAAGGCATATTTTTAAATGTTTGTATTGCTAGTGCTATGTTTTGAGGACATATCAGAGGTCAGCCTTGAATGCTTGAAACATTGACAACTAAAGCTTTTCCCCACAGCTTGTTACAGAGAGGGCTACAGGCAGAGGAGGCTATATTATAGAGAATCACCATCACAGTACAAATCTAGATATATCTGTCTTCATCTCGGCTTCTAGAAATAGTAAAAGGTGATTGCTACTGATGAAAACAAGGCACTACCCATACTTTTAAACTACTTTTTTTTTCTCATATCAACCAAGATCTTCTCTGAGACTTGTGTTATGATCAATGTATCAACCTCAAATCAGGCTCTACAGCTATCAGTTAACTAATATGCCATTAGTTAAGTCGTAAGCCATAAAATTCTGTGTTTTGATTAAAGAGTGATAGCCATCATTATTTGGGTAATGGCAGAGTCTTCTCGTTTCATTCCTGCAATAGAATAATGATGAGCAATTTACTGCTTTTGAATACACAGTAATAGCATGGGCATATATTTATTATACTCATTATCATCAAGGAAACCTAATCAACTCTTCCTATATGCGCAAGGTACAAAAGTTCATAACTCTGTTATTAAACAGCATCAAAACAAATGAGCATGATGTCTGTAGGGCATAAAGAGATCCTCACCTGACCACATCTGGCCTTGTGCCCAGAAAGCTGAAGACAAGGAATAGTACCAAGGTGTCATTGTAGTCAAAACTTGTCATGCTAAGGAAATAACTGCCTTCTCTTGTCATGACTTTCATATGGATCACCTGTCTTTTATTTCTAAACCTGTACTGTACTAGGTACCTATCATGCCAAGAAGCAGCAAGATGCTCAGCTACATCCACTAACATTTTGAGGAAACACTCTAATGTTGTTTTTTTTTATTGCTTTTTAGGTAAAAGTATTTCCTGTAACTGAAAGGAACTATCCAAACACAAAATAAAAAGAATGAATGAGTGCTAAAACAGCTTTGGGAAAAGTGGGACTTGGGCTTCCTGTGGTGTGAGTGGTTCACATGAGGCATATTTGGTGCTGCCCTGGGCAAAAGATATGCTGAGAAAATGCTGACAGATTTACATTTCATGTATTATGTATCCATACCCCTAAAACACAGTTCTTCCAGCTTCACACAGGAAAAACCATCATTAATTTAGAATGAATGGGTGCTGGATCACGTCCAAAGAAGGGAAATGAAACTGATGAAGAGCCTAGAGCATAAGTCTTATGAGGAGCAGATGAGGGAAGAACTGGGGTTGTTTAGCCTGGAGAAAAGGAGGCTTACAAGAGGCCTTACTGCTTTCTGCAACCATGTGAAAGGAGGTTTTAGTGAGGTGAGTGCTGGTCTTTTCTTCCAAGTAAAAAGTGACAGGACAAGAGGAAATGGCCTTAAGTTATGCCATAGGAAGTTTACATTAGATATTAGGAAAAATTTCTTCACCAGTTGTGTTGTCAAGCATTGGAACAGGCTGCCCAGGGAAGTGGTTGGGTCCCCATCCTGGAAGGTATTTTTAAAAGTGTAGATGTGGCACTCAGGGACATGGTTTAGTGGTGGCCTTGGCAGTGTTAGGTTAATGGTTGGACTTGTTGATCTTAAAGGTGTTCTCCAACCTAAATGACTCTATGATGAGGGGATAAGAGATGCAGACTGAAAGAGGTACCATATCAAACTGACAGAGAAAATGCATCATTGAGCATAAGAGTAAAGGAATGTAAGGAACCTTATATTTTCTGTTCTGGTTTCTTCTATAATATGATCCTAAAAATGTGACCAAATTATATCTGCATTAAGTCAAATAATTTGTGCATAGTTAACTTTCCAGCTAGTACTTTAATGTTGAGAAAATTTAAAACTGCTTTCAAGTCCTGAACTATTACTCATGCTGCCTGTTAGATACTAATAAAGGCAGAATAACTGTATTAGTGTTGAGTCATCACCTTTGACATCAAGAAGGCTCCTCTGGTAAGTCTACATCATTTTAAGCACTACTGAAATAAGATGCCTTGTTCACATGGCACCATTTTGAATCATGTCTCCACATCATCCAATATTTTCGTGTTTCTGTGTGCAATAGTTACAGTTTTGTCAGGAATTCAGAATATTTCATTATATGAAAAAAAAAATTATCATACAATCAGTTAAAAAACCAAGATGGATGAAGTCTAGGAAATTCCCTATGTCCTTTGCTTTCTTTACATAGAGTAAAGGACATGATATGCCCTACTCAGTTTCTATGCCACCTTAATTTGAATTGAAGGATCATAAAAATATGCTTATAATAAGACATTTTTGAAAGACCTTTATCTGTCAAAATTTAATCTCTGAACAGTTTAGCTTCAGTAGCACTCTGTTGGTTCCATTAAGTTACCTCTGATTTACCCTTAACAGAAAGCATAGGATAATTGGTGTCTTCTATTAAATGGGATGCTTTATTTTTAATGAAGAGAGATTGCTTGCTGCGTGGGGATTACAACCAGATTTATTCCTCATACTATTCCACTGAAGTCAGCAGATAAAATAGGGTGGAGTATGACCATTCTATATTTTTGTAAAACGAACTTTATTTTTTAACAGTGAGGCTAATGTCAGTCTTATTGCACCACTTTTCTTTTAATGAATTGTATTTTTTCTCCTTTATACTTTGTATGCTGCTTGTTTTCTTAAATTGAGTATTTTGGTGTTAGATATAGAATCACAGAATAGTTTGTTTTGGAAGGGACCTTAAAGATGTAGCTCCACCTCCCCTGCCATAGGCAGGGACGCCTTTCACTAGACCAGGTTGCTCAAAGCCCCATCCAACCTGGCCTTAAACACTGCCTGAGATGGGGCATTCACAGCTTCCTTGGGCAGCCTGTTCCAGTGCCCCACCTACACAACAGCTATCACAAAACATTTCTTTATGGAGGGTCCTGAAAAATGCTTGGAAATTGAGAAAAGCAACTAATGTAACTATGGAACAGAGCCACAAACAGTACTAGATAATGTGAGAAAATTAGTCTTCCCATTCTTGCTTATGTGCATCCATCCTGTTGGTTTTGTTTCTGTTTTTTTCAGTCTTGTCATTTATCCTAAGTTGCCACAAGCAATCACACAACTAGGAAGAACCATCGATAGCATTGTCTCCATCATCCAAACAGGATTTACAGCTGTATTTCAGATATGATATTCACTATATTTTGTATTCTAATAATCACCTGAACTAAGACATGTTTGACATGGATAAATAAAGACTGAGGGAAAAAAAACATAGGAAAGTGTTGAGGGTGTTTTGGACTATTTTCAGGGTAGCATAACTTTTATCTGTTAAGATTAGCCTCATGCCACCAGACCTGACTGTTCATTGGCTGTGTATTTAAATAGGAAGAAAAAGAACTCAGCATTGAAGTAACATACTGCCAAGGCACCAAAACTTCTGAAACCTCTCACAAGACTACAGGAAAAATAGAACAGTGTACAAACATGTCTGTGAGTTTTAAATTACAGTGTATGTAGCAACATATTTGCAATGATTGCTTTGGTACCATACCTACAAATCCTCACAAATCCATTTGTGCAGGGGCAAAGGCCATTTGCAAAGCAGGACTTCATACTACGTTACAGAAAATTCATATTATATTGTCATAGAGGTTTCAGATTTGTTCTCAGTTTTGCTTTTTTCCCTAAAATTGATTTTAGATTGAAAACTACTGTGTTCTCCAACTGTGAGAAATATAAAAGTAGCTGAGTGGCTGCTTAGCTATACCAGCACAACCAAGAGCATAATTTGTTCACTAGCTATAATTTACAGGTCTCAACATTCAAAATGCTAAACTTCAGTTAGGACTCATTCTGGCAAGATCTCACCATTTCGAAAGATTAAGTGATAAGGACTGTCTTCAGAATCAATGTGAGGCACAGAAAAGCACGATTTCCTGAAAAACTGTGTCTTGACTCTTCTGAACCCTAGCATGGTTCACATTGTTATAGCAAAACCTGGCTCTCCCACTGACATGTCTGTGGGGAAAAGAATATATAACCAAAATTTCACTATTCAACAAAGTTTCTTTTTTTTTTTTGAGGAGAAAAAAAAATAAAATCTTTACTTTGTGCCTCCATATAGAATTTTGATATGTTTGGTGTAAGCCTAGCTGACATCTTACCTTATCCCAGAATTTTCTTCCTATGCTGATGTTTCATAAAGACAATCATACTGATATCCCATTCCTGTAAATACCATTATCAAGCAAGAAATCTGTCTCATCTTCTCATTTCTAGCAAATGCTAAATTTCCTATAGCTTTGTGGGGAGCTTGAAGGTATCTCTCTGCTAGAAATGCCCATGAAAATTGGAGGAGCCATCCCTGTTACCATACAAAGAAAATCACATGTATTTTTCATTAAAGCTGTCAACAAAGATAAAGAAATAGAAGTGAACTAGCAGGAGGTCATGACAGGGGTTCTTCTGACAAGAAAACCTTGTGTGACAACATGAACATTCTTGTTTAGCTCAGGAAAGCTCTTCTGCAGTGATTGTCTCTGCTTGGTTCACATGGCAAACTATTCTTGAACTGCGTGAACTCAATTTCTTTAGATAAAGCTAAGCCAGAAGATTTGATCTACAAGCACACCCAAAATATCCTGGTACTTACAGGTATTCAGTCTATGGGATGAGATTAGTAGCACTCCAAAATACAGAAAGTGTATAATATTGCTATCCTATTGGATTATTTATTTATTCATTCATTCATTTTACTAGGAGACGTGGTGGGGAATCTCCATCCTTGGAGATAGTTAAAACAACTATACAAGTTATTTAGCACCTGATCTATATGGACCTACTTTGAGCAGGATGTTGGACTAGGTGACCTCCAGCAGCCCTTTCAAATCTAAATAATCTCTGATTCTTTATTTTATCCTGCAAATTAAGTGTTATTGATCTGTTCTGCTTCAGAGTGTAGACATAGCCCTTGTAATCTTCAAGGGCTTCACTGTGTGCTGGAGCAAGCTATATATATATATATTATATCACAAGAATGATCTATCAATTATAGGTACAGTAAAAATTTTAGATACAACAAATTATCAGGGTTTAATAAAGGTCAGATAAAAGGCAGAAATTTGAGAAGGCGAGACAGGAATGTTTCAAAAGAATAAAGGTCAGCAGTACATGCCAGTAAACTTTTTATGAAATTAGCATCCAAATTTACCCAAAATAGAATGAATCAAAATTTTTGAAGTCTGTCCTTTCTCACCTTAAACCTTAGCAGATCAGCTTGTAAAATACTATTGTCTTTAATTTTATCTGTCGCGATTACAGGTATATAGACATTCAAAATCTGCCTTTAGAACAGTGAACATCATTTTGTTTAGGACATTTTAAAATATATATTTTTATTTACAACAACATTGAACATACTTGAAGCTCTTCATTTATTTTATTGTGCCTTCACTAAATACAATATACTTGATGTCCTAGGACTCCACATTTATTTCACATAGAGTACAAATTATTTAAGAATCAGCTATTTTGTAATGAATTTGAAACATAGAGAAAAAGGCTTATCAGGAGCAGCTAAGGCAACTGCGGTTGTTTGGTCTGGAGAAAAGGAGACTCAGGGGAGACCTTATTGCTCTCTACAACTACATGAAAGGAGGTTGTAGCCAGTGAGCTTCAGTCTCTTCTCCAAAGTCATAAGACGAGAGGAAATTGCCTCAAGTTGTGCCAGGGAAGGTTTAGATTGGATATTATGAAAAATTTCTTCACCAAAAAGGTAGTCAGGCATTGGAACAGGCTGCCCAGGGCCGTGGTTGAGTGCCCATTCCCGAAGGTATTTAGAAGACATGTAGAAGTTGCACACAGGGATGTGGTTTAATGGTGGACTTGGCATTGTTACTTCCAAAGTTGGACTTGATCTTAAGGGTCTTTTCCAACTTCAGTGATTGTGTGAATCTATATCTGTACATTTGAATGAAAGGTTTTGAATATCTCATGCCAAATATTCCTGAAAATCTCAAAGAAAAATAATAATTTTATAATAATTTTATTGCAGTTGTTCACATATTTCATTATTTCTTGAGTATTCAAAAATTTTTGAGGTATAGAAATATAACAGTTCCTGTCCTGAGAAATTTGAAGTTATTAGAAACCAAATCCGATAATTATTTGATCATGAAATATATAGTGATTTCAAAATACTAATCTCAAGTAACTCTCCCTGCAATATTAAAATTAAATTAAATATGAGAACAGGTTAAAGAATCTTTGGTGTGCAATTGTGAAATTACACAAAAGACCCAACTGTCCAATAATTCCCATACTGAATTCTCATGTTAGAAAGATGCTCATCTGAAGTCTAACGTATCTAGTAGATTCAGCCCAGCTACTTAATGCATTCACACAGGGAGATTGAACTCCAGACACCCAAATTTACAGGAAAAAATTGAGGACAAGGAAAATATCACCAGACTGTTTCCATGATGAAAGTGATATATGACTTCTTTATGCTACTCATTATTTTTCAGCTGAAAAGATTGCTGTTCATTTTGCACTCCCTAATATATTTTTCTTTTTGAGGTTCTTTCCTTTGTAAAAATTACCTTCGTAAAATCTTCAAAATGTGAACCAAGTCTATTCATAATATCCAGTGTCAATGCATATTTAAATCAGGAGTCTGTATATTCCCTTTTCCTATGTAATGCAAGAGAAGTTCCTTGCTGCAATTCATATCCATCTCATCTCTGCAACAGATGAGTTTTACAGATCCAAACCTCAAATAAGCAAAAAAAAAAAAAACACCCTAAAATTAAAAGCCTTTATGGCTCTAATGAAATCCCCCAGGTCTGAGAAAAGCGACTTGCTCTACTGGATGATCTGTAGGCTTACTGAATATGCAACTGGGGTTTTGTTCTCATTTTGCATTTTTTTTCTTATCATTCATCTCTGAAAGGGATGTCTGCCTGTGAACACAGCAAAGAATCTGTAACACTACTAGAAAGATACTTTAAACGCAAAAGCATTGGCAGAGTCAGAGTATGTAACTACACAGATCAAGGCAATGCCTGGTACTTGGAAAAAAGGTTGCCAGAATTACAGTGAACAACTCCCATTTACAAGGGTTTCCAAGCACCAGCAACAGACATATGTGTTACACAAAGAGGATAGAAAAAGGAACTCTGGCACAAAGGAATTAATTATTTGAACAAGAAAAAAATGTTGTCAAAGTCCTCTAGTGACCAGCTGCACAGGTGTGTTTGTGCTCAGGCTACCAGGTTACGGCTGTTCAAAATCTTGCTGAGTTTAGAAACAGAAAGAATTGAAGAAGCTTGTCTTATCTTATGACAACAGAAAGCACAAAATCAGACTTTCAGTGGATGTTTCCAAGGAGGTCCCTAGTGCAAAAAGAATAAATGAATTTCCTGCCATGCAACACCAGAAGCCTACTACAGAGACTTATAACCTGTCAATAACAGTGGCAAAAGTAAAAGAAGGCTCAGACACACTAAGTTTACTTTTTAAAAAAGTTCTCGTACATTTGCAATATCAAAATGCTGTCTTTTGGTTCAACACATATATAGTGACAGCCTGGGGCAAGGAGAGCTGCAGAGGGCAAAGCTGGCTTTTCCTCATGTTCAACATCACAAGGTTAAGAAAGGAGCAACAACCAAAGTGACTTGCTTTTATTCTTTATTTACTCTCTTAGCTTTATTGAACAGCCAGAAAACACATTTTTCTCACACAACAGCACAACGTGCTGGTGTATAATACTTGGATGTTAATTGTTACTATGATTGTGATAACTAAGTAAAGCAGCTGCTTTTAAAAATATTTGCTGCCTGATTTTTCACTCTTCACATAAATACTGCCTAAGCAGCTTTCAGTTCAACACCTATTTACCATAACTTCTACTTTCATAACTTTGTGAAGCACTGAAACTTCACTAAACACACCATCTTTTTCCCCCTATATCAAACAAAAATTAATAAAAACACACCAAAGACAACTGCCTTTTAACTTCCATCCAGTTTCTCATTATCATTCCCCTTCTCATGGGGAACTCAGATGCTGCTTGGATCAGAGAAACTTGCTCCAAGGCTTACTTCATAGGTAAGAGGCACTTGTTCATTTAAATGACTTGTCACTTTCTCAACATGAATACAAAAAAGGCTTTACTTTTTCATTCAAATAATGGTCCAAGCATCATGGAAATAAGTCTTATGTAAAGAATTTCATGCAGGGCATGTAATGAACTTGAGAACAACAATTGTTTTCAGTCCTGCATGCAATTTCTACTGGCTGTCTGTTGCAGGATATGCTACTTAAGGAGCACACAGTCATCTAGTGAAAAGGTGAAGATGAAAACTCAGAAGTGGTAGGTCTGAATAAGGCCAAAAGAACATTTTTTGACATTTCTCATAAAACTGGAACTTCTTGAGCCTGTAGCGAAATCAGTGCCTTGGTTAAATCAGCCTCCCTGTCAGTTCTACTTTCAGTAGTTTCTCCAGATTTTAAAGGCTCTGGGGACATCCCAACTTTAATAGTCTCATCTGTGACAGACCCTCCTGGCTCACTTATCAAGACCCAGGGCTTCGGTTTTGCCTCATCAGAGAGCATCTCATCAAAGATCAAATTTAGACTAGCATTACATTCACAGTGCATCTATCACACTCTTCAGTGTTTTCATTTTGTATTTGGTTTAACCTGTATTTTTATTTCATCAGGCAGTAGAATTAAGAAAAACAAAACAAAACAAAACAACAATAAAAAAGACTCAGTTTTAACATTTACCACTGCATACAATCTATAGTGATACTAAATTCTAGCTTAACAACACCAAGCACATGTAAATTGTCATTGAATATTCTTGTTCTACTATTATGGGACATCGTTACACTAGCATTGACCTTTCATGGATTAGTATCAAATTAGTGTAGTGCTCTGGGAGCTGAATCACTGTTCAAGATTTGGGATCTGACAACAGAAACATGGAAGTCAAATAATCCTGAGTTTCTGCCCTTGATTAACTGCAGGAAGCGAAATGTGCTCCCTGTTTTCATCCAAGAAAGGATGCAGCTAGGACTATCTTGAGTTTCACTTACCACAGCTATAACCAGGTGTCCTGGCTTCAGCTGTAACAGTTTTTGGGTTTTTTTCCTAGTAGCTGGTGCAGTGCTGTTTTGCCTTTAGTCTGAGAACAGTTCTGATAACACACCGATGTTTCAGTCGTTGATGAGCACCACTTACCCTGATCAAGGGCTTTTCAGTGTCCCATGCTCTGCCAATGAGGAGTGGCACTGGAAGCCAGGAAGGAGCAGAGACAGGACACCTGACCCAAACTAGCTAAAGACATATTCCATACCACAG
The DNA here is from genome assembly GCF_034315485.1 of Pezoporus occidentalis. NCBI lineage: Eukaryota > Metazoa > Chordata > Aves > Psittaciformes > Psittacidae > Pezoporus > Pezoporus occidentalis. Next base: position 11,763,187 of record NW_026915724.1, read on the forward strand.
CAAGTCATGACCAGTATATAAACTGGGGGGAGTTACCTGGAAAAGACTGATTACTGCTGGGATTGGGATGGGTATTGGTTGGCTGGTGATGAGCAATTGTAGAAGGGAAAAGAGGGTTGAGCAAATAGCTGCATGGTACTTAGCTACCATCTGGGTTTAAACCACAACACCAGGGAACTAGCCAAGAATTTGGTGTTTCTTTTTGTTACAAAAGCACATTTTGCTGTATCCCTTGGCCCTTGGTTTTATATGCCAAGAGCTGCCTTTAGCTTCTGTCATCGAAGAGCTGGTGCCAGTGATCTGTTCCAGGTTCTCACAGCCCAAGTAAAACCCCACATCTGAAGAGCAAGTCCTACGCTGTTCTCAGCAGGACATACAGACCTGGCTTACATGTTTCTTTGGGGCTTGGCTTTCTTGGCAACTCAGGAACAGCAACAAAAAACACAGCCAAAGATTCACAGCAGTCCTAGAGATTCTCATCAAGGTCCCTTCTTTGCCCCAATGCTGTCTTCATTTTGCCTAGAGAACTATTAATTTTTTATTCTCCCTCACAACACAGTTAGGAAGTAATATTTGAATAATTCACTGAAACAAAACAAACCAACAACCCATAATTATTTGATAAAGGATTTGTAAATAACTCACCTGTTAACATGTTAAGAACAAGAGCAAAGGAAGCAGAATTGCTGGTCTGTATTTCTCCCATTTTATAATCAATCAGGTTATCAAGCAAGATTTTGGGAACATCTAAAAGAAGAGGTACAGATGAGGGTTTACCACTTTGGGTTTACACCTTGCACTGCAAGGTGTGCAGGCTTCCCTATGCTCTCAACAAATGAACTTGGCAATTATTATTTCAACCCGTTTTTTACACCACCTTATCCCACCCTAAACAGCTGATGCATCTCTGAAACAAACTCTGATCAGAGGCACCTGTCCCACTCTTCTGTTCCCATTTCCTCAGCTGCACATTTGCTTCTCAGCAACAAGGCCCAGTGAGACACTATGTCTCCAGAGAACCTCATTGTGGTGATGGTGGCAGGTCTCTATGACAGTGTAATGCTATGGGAGTAGAGAAGATTGCAAGGTAATGTGAAGTAACAGTGTTGCTTTTTTTCAAGCCTGCACAAGAAATAATTCCGTATCTGGAAATGACACCGAAGGAAGGGGAGAAAATAAGGTTAATACTCTCTTGGCAGCCCCACAGTGCAGCATTAGCAGAAGGTACAAAGCTGGGTGAGAGATTTCCCAAGGCTGAACCAGGGATGAGCTGATCTGGCAGCCTCCCATCCACAGGGGTCGAATATAGTCATTGCTTGCTGGAGAAGCTTGGAAAGAAAGAGACGTGAGATGGGCAGTGGTGTGAATGCCCAGAGGCTGGCAGGGTGCACAAATGGAAAACAGGTTGTTTACATTGACTTTTAGTATTTCTTACCTAAAGCTGAATTTCTCCTTTTACCTTCCTGATTTCCATTTTTCCCTCTTCTTTGATCTTGACCCTCAGTTTAATAGTTTTCTATTATTTTTGATGATGAAAAAAGTATTGTGTAATCTCTTTCAGACTTGCTTTTCAGCATTTCCTATCTTCCTTTCAGTCACAGTGGAAAAGACCTCAGACATTGCTTTTTCAAGGTAGGTCTTGTTAAGGATGTTTTTCTTAAAACACACCATACAGTAATGTAGAAATGCAAGCATTTCAAACCTGAAAGGACACATAAAACAAATACATGGGGTTTGAAAATCTCAGTCATGCCTTGCATTTTAATATTTCATGATCTGCAATATCACTGACAGAATTTTTCAAAGTTCTGTATAATGAAGGTGACCTTTTCACTTCTTAAGAAAAACCTTAAATAATTAAGTATCTGTCTGGTATTAACATCAATAAACATAGTAATAATTTCTTGAGCTTTCTGACAGCAGTGGGGGAAAAGCAACACATTTAAGGTCTCACGAGCTTAATTTGCTGAAGCTGGCCTTCTTTGGATTTACAGTGCTATCTTGTGGCCAGATCAGGCATCTACAGTACAATAATCTTACAGTACAAGAATATCCTTAGTCTTTTTGGCCACTAAAGACATTTTCAAATTGTCACAAAATGCTACAGATACCAAAATCTGCCAAAACAGATGTTTTAGAGATGTGTATTCTCTTTTTATTTTATTTTTCACTAGACAAGTTACTTAAGTTGTCCATTTATTAAAAAATTCTCCAAACATTTAACTGTTTGAAAACTGGGGGGTTGGAAGGGAGTTTACTTCTGTTATTGAAAGAATAATTTAATATGACCTTTCTCTTTAAGAAATAGTCATTTTTTAGTGTGGATTTTTTAAGTCTATCATTCATAGATTGTCATAGCATCATAGAATCATAGAATCATAGAATGGTTTGGGTTGGAAAGACCTTAAAGATCATCAGCAGTACTCCAGGTAGGGTTTCACGAGAGCAGAGCAGATGGGCAGAATCACTGCCCTTGACCTGCTGGTCATGCTCCTTTGGGTGCAGCCCAGGACACAGTTGGCTTTCTGGGCTACAAATGCTTATTGCTGGGTCATGGTGAGCTTCTCGTCAACAGGCACACCCAAGTCCTTCTCAAGACTACTCTCAATCCATTCTCCACCCAGCCTGTGTCTGTGGTTGGGATTGCCCAAATCCACATGTAGGCCTTTGCACTTGGCCTTGTTGAACTTCATGAGGTTTGCACTGGCCCACCTCACAAGCCTGTCAAGGTCCCTCTAGATGGCATCCCTTCCCTCCAATGTGTCAATCACACCACACAGCTGGTGTCATCATCAAACTTGCTGAGGGCACTGTCCATGTCGCTAACAAAGATGTTAACAGTGCTGGTCCCAATACCAACCCTTGGGGAACACCACCCATCACTGGTCTCCACTTGGATGAGCCACTGACCACAGCTCTTTGAGTGTGACCATCCAGTCCAGCCAATTCCTTATCCATCAAGTGGTCCATCTGTCAAATCCATGTCTCTCCAATTTAGAAACAAGGATGTCATATGAGATGGTGTCAAACGCTTTGCAGAAATCCAGGTAGATGACATCTTGCTGCCCTTGATGTCCCTGGCCATCAACATTATTAGAGCTTTAGCTTTATTAAACTGCTCAGACAGATTGCTCAGACAATTTATCTGTATTTCTCGCAGGCTGCCTGTCCTTGCTTCCGCCCTCTGTAGGATTCCTTTTTGTGCTGGAGTTTCTCCAGGAGCTCATTGTCCATCCCTGCAGGCCTCCTTACATTCTTGCCCTAATTTCCCTATGCTGCGATGCATCACTCCTGAGCTCAGGATAAGCAATCCTTGAATATTAACCAGCTTGCTTGGGCCCTTCTCTCCCATGGGCTTTATCCCATGGTACTCTACCAAGCAGATCCCTCAAGAGGCCAAAGGCTGCTCTCCTGAAGTCCAGGATATATCACCTGGACTATCAATTTTCAGATCAGTAAAAATATTTAACTGCAAAGGCATAACTCCAGAAGAATCTCTCCATTAGTTATTTCTGTATTTAATACATTCAACCTCATCCATAAGAAGTCAGGGAAAAAAAAAAAAAAAAAAGAATAAAAGAAACCCAGAATTGAGAGGCAGAAAAAATGAACTGAAAAGTTAGTCTTAATTAATTAGTATCTCTCACTGATTTGGGCATTTTACTTTACAAAAAGTATAAAATTTTATTTCAGTGGTTTAACTAGTAATGTAAAAATAGCTGCTGAAAGGAAAAATGTACTATATAGGATCATAGAATCATAGAATAATTAGGATTGAAAGAACCTTAAGGACATCAAGTTCCAACCCCCCCTGCCATAGGCAGGGACACCTCACACTAAACCATGTCACCCAAGGCTCTGTCCAACCTGGCCTTGAACACCGCCAGGGATGGAGCATTCACAACTTCCCTGGGCAGCCCATTCCAGTGCCTCACCACCCTTACAGAACTTCCTCCTTATATCCAATCTAAACTTTCCCTGTTTAAGTTTTAACCCATTACCCCTTGTCCTATCACTACAGTCCCTAGTGAAGAGTCCCTCCCCAGCATCCTTATAGCCCCCCCTTCAGATACTGGAAGGCTGCCATGAGGTCTCCATGCAGCCTTCTCTTCTCCAGACTGAACAGCCCCAACTTTCTCAGCCTATCTTCATACAGGAGGTGCTCCAGTCCCCTGATCATCTTCATGGCCCTCCTCTGGACTTGTTCCAACAGTTCCATGTCCTTTTTATGTTGAGGACACCAGAACTGCACACAATACTCCAGGTGAGGTCTCACAAGAGCAGAGTAGAGGGGCAGGCTCACCTCCTTCGACCTGCTGGTCATGCTCCTTTTGATGCAGCCCAGGATACGTTTGGCTTTCTGGGCTGCAAGCGCACACTGAAGCTGGCTCATGTTCATTTTCTCATCGACCAACACCCCCACGTCCTTCTTGCAGGGCTGCTCTGAATCTCTTCTCTGCCCAGTCTGTAGCTGTGACTGGGATTGCCCCAACCGATGTGTAGGACCTAGGTATGTAATATTTAAGCCTGCTTCATAGGCAGTTTCAAAGAGAAATTCAGGATCAGAAACCTTTTTTTTCTTCCTGGTGTTGTTCTCTTCTTACTAGATCTGGGTTATCCTTCAAATATTTCAGTTTGTAAATAACCTTGACATTCTTCCTCTATCTTACTGCACAGGTAATTTTAACATCACTGTTGGACAGGTGGTGAATAATTGTCTTGGAAAATAAAGAAACAGAAAACTATCCTGTAAGATTTTCATTTTTAGAGACACTAGTCATGTTACTAAACATAAAGCAGAGGATGAGACTTGAAATTCTTCCTTGAAATTATTATCTCATTGGAGTACCAAATTTCTACTTGTAAAGAGCAGATATACTCCAGAGACACTTCAACCTTTTGTCAACTTGCTTAATAAAAAAATACTACTGGGTGTTAAGTGAAGAACATAAAAATGTTTTCTTTAATGACTTTATAGCATCATTAAAAATATTTCCAGTTACATTGCATGGTAAATATGTTCACATCTACCAGTTCACTTTAGACATCTTTGAATATGCTGAAATTTGAAGATCTAGTCCTTAGCAAATGAGTAGATGAAGCAGGTTTGGGTTTTTTTTTCTCTTAATGCCCTTCAATTATTTTTCATGCAAGTCATAATTCCATTTTATCCCCCAAAAATAAGGCTTACATAATTATCTTTTATGTATGTATATTTATAGCATCTATGAGTTTGCACATCCTGTAATTTGTGATTATCATATGCATTATTAACATTGACAGATAGAACAACTCCTAATGTGCCAAGTTTCTAAAATTTAAATTTATAAATTTTAAAATTTCTAAAATTTCTAATTTATTTTTTTTTAAAGCCTGTTGGAAGAGAATGGGTTTCTTATCACCTTCCCTCAGACAATGTAGTCTGATCTCAGCTCTCAGAAACCATCCAGAAATCCACTGCCAAGAGGGATGATACGAAATTTCCAGCCATGGAAGTGCTTTAGCCGGAACTTACTGCTTATTTGACACCAACACATGAAGCAGAGGAAGAAGGTGGAAAAAACAGCCTCCTCCACTTCTGCTTTCCATGGTGCTGCTTATTTTTCCATGAAGGCATTTTAGTGGTAAACTATGATAACATTGAAACACCTGCGCTAGCTTACAGTTTCCTTTATTTTGATTTTGTTTAAATTTTAAATACATTCAGTCAGCTGATCGGAGCTAGCCTAGCTAGAGCCACAGCCGGCACGCTTCAGCGACCGCGAGGGTCAACGGAGATTAGGAAAATCAGGGGATAGCGCAGAGGCATCGCGACTCCCGACATCTCCCGATCCCCGAAGCCCCAGCAGCCCTTGCGAGAGAGCGGCTGACGTGGCGGGGAACATTCCCAGGGTGACGGCGACCACCCCCCATGCCCCTTGCCTTGAAAGAGCCTCTGAGCCACCAGGCGCAGGGAGGAAGAAGCAGGTCATGTTGCTGACCCTGTTGCTGGTGTCCGACTGCGGACCAATATGGTCACCTCCAGAAAGAGAGCTTGCAGTGGGAAGACTGCAGCAACTCAGACAGAGACCCCGTCCCAAACCGTGGCTGTTCAGGTCTCTGGATGCAGGGAGTGACAGAGCCTGCTGCTGCCGGGGGAGGGAGGACAGCATTCCACCTGCGTGAGGTGTGAGCAGGTAGAAGATCTGCTTAGCCCGGTGGCAAAACTTAAGGAGGAGGTTGAGACGCTGAGGACCATCAGGGAGTGTGAAAGGGAGATCGACTGGTGGAGTAACTCCCCGGCGTGCCAGTCGGAACGGTTCCAGGGAGATACCCCCCAAAAGGGGAAGGACCCCCTGGCTTCTCACACAGAGGGGGATGGCCCGAGACAGCCCCTGCCCTGTAGCTGTTGCGCAGAGGTAGGGGACCAAAAAGACGACGAGGGTTGGAAGCGAGTTCCAGTTCGGCATCATGGGAAACCCTTCCCCCTTCCTGCCCTGCTTCCCCAGGTGTCCCTCCGTAATAGGTTCGAGGCCGTGGATCTTGAAGGAGAGGTAGGTGAGAATGTGGGGCAAGGCCAGCCTACAAGGCCACATAGGAAAAGGTGGTCGACTTTGCACCTCAAGACTGCCTCTGATAAGAAAGAAAGAAGGGTCATTGTAGTAGGGGATTCCCTTCTGAGAGGAACAGAGGGCCCGATATGCAGAGTTGACCCTCATCATAAGGAAGTGTGCAGTCAGCCTGGAGCCCGGATCAGGGATATCACCAGGGCGCTCCCCAACCTGGTGCACCCGACAGACTGCTACCCGCTGCTGGTCTTCCAGACAGGTGGGGAGGAAGCTGCTTCCTGCAGTCTGAGGGGGATGAAGAAAGACTACAGGGCCTTGGGGCGGATGGTGAAAGAGTCTGGGGCTCAAGTGATCTTCTCCTCACTCCTTCCATCTTCCACTGGTGATGTGGGACGGAATGGGAAAATTCAGTTCATAAATGATTGGCTTCGAGACTGGTGCTACAGGCAGGGCTTTGGATTCTTTGATAACGGCTGGTTTTATAGGGCGCCAGTCTGGACAGCAGCATGTGGGAAAGGTTTATCTCACAGGGGCAAAAGGATGCTGGGGCACGAATTAGCAGGGCTCATTTGGAGAGCTTTAAACTGGATTTGAAGGGGGATGGGGTTGTAGCTGGCCTTGCCCCAGTGGGGCAGCACTCCAGAACTGATGAAGACTGGGAGGCCTCCTATAATCCTAGGGTGAAATCGGTGTGCTCAGCTCGCTCCCTGGAATGTCTGTACACCAATGCACGCAGCATGGGAATAAGCAGGAGGAGTTGGAAACCTGTGTTAAGTCAGGAGATTATGATCTGGTGGCAATTACAGACATGTGGTGGGACAGCTCACATGACTGGAATATAGTCATGGAGGGCTATGTCCTTTTCAGGAGAGACAGGCCAGCCAGGCGGGGTGGTGGGGTTGCTCTTCATGTGCGAGAGCAGCTACAATGCACCGAGTTCTGTCCAGGGACAGATGACGAGCGAGTTGAGAGTCTGTGGGTGAGAATTCAGGGGCAGGCTGGCAGGGGGGATACTGCTGTGGGTGTCTGTTACAGGCCACCAGATGAGGGTGAGGAAGTTGATGAGGCCTTCTACAGGCAGCTGAGAGCGGCCTCACAGTCACAGGCCGTGGTTGTCGTGGCGGATTTTAACTTCCCTGATGTTTGGGAACATCAGCCCAGCCACAGTCCAGGAGGTTCCTCCAGTGTATGGATGATAACTTCCTCATGCAAATGGTGGATGAGCCGACCAGGAGAGGAGCGCTGCTGGATCTCATCCTCACTAACAAGGAGGGTCTGGTTGAAGCAGTAAGGGTTGAGGGCTGCCTTGGTTGCAGCGACCACGAGATGGTGGAGTTCAGGACCTTGTGTGGTAGGACTAGTAGAATAGCAAGTAGAATTGCAACCCTGGACTTTAGCAGGGCAAACTTTGGCCTTTTCAAGCAATTGCTGGGGGAAATCCCATGGGCAAGGCTGCTTGAAGGTAAAGGGGCCCAAGAGAGTTGGTTGGCATTCAAGGATTGCTTTTTCCGAGCTCAAGATCAGAGCATCCCGACATGTAGGAAGTCAAGGAAGAGGGCCAGGAGACCTGCGTGGCTAAATAGGGAATTGCTGGGTGTGCTCAAGTGGAAGAGGAGAGTTTACAGGTCATGGAAGGAGGGGCTGGCCACTTGGGAGGAATATAAGGCTGCTGCTAGAGGATGTAGGAAGGCAGCTAGGAGGACTAAGGCCTCCTTAGAATTAAACCTGGTGAGAGGGATCAAGGACAGCAAAAAGAGCTTTTTCAAATACATGGCAGATAAAGCTAACACCAGAGGCAATGTAGGCCCACTGATGAACGGGATGGGTGCCCTGGTAACAGAAGATGCAGAGATGGCAGAGTTACTGAATGCCTTCTTTGTCTCTGTCTACTCTGCCGGAGGCAGTCCTGAAGAGCCCTGTACCCCTGAGACCTCAGATGAAGTCAGGTCAACGGAGCGGTTTGCCTTAGTCGATGAGGAATGGGTTAGAGACCAGTTGAGCAATCTGGACATCCATAAATCCATGGGTCCAGATGGGATGCACCTGCAGGTGCTGAGGGAACTGGCGGAAGTCATTGCTAGACCACTCGCCATCATCTTTACCAAGTCTTGGGAAACGGGAGAGGTGCCTGAGGACTGGAGGAAAGCAAATGTCACTCCGGTCTTCAAAAAGGGCAAGAAGGAGGACCCGGGTAATTATAGACCGGTCAGCCTCACCTCCATCCCTGGGAAAGTGATGGAACACCTTATCTTTGGTGCCATCTTAAGGCATATCAAGGATAAGAGGGTTATGAGGGGCAGTCAACATGGCTTCACCAAGGGGAAGTCATGCTTGACCCATCTCATAGCCTTTTATGAGGAAATAACATGGTGGATGGATGATGGCAGAGCGGTGGATGTGGTCTACCTTGACTTCAGCAAAGCATTTGACACAGTCTCCCACAGCATCCTCACAGCTAACTTGAGGAAGTGTGGTCTGAATGATCAGGTAGTGAGGTGGCCTGTGAACTGGCTGAAGGAGAGAAGCCAGAGAGTTGTAGTCTATGGGGCGGAGTCTAGTTGGAGGCCTGTAACTAGTGGAGTGCCTCAAGGGTCAGTACTGGGACCAGTATTATTTAATATATTCATCAACGATTTAGATGAGGGAATTGAGTGTACTATCAGCAAGTTTGCTGATGACACTAAGCTGGGAGGAGTGGCTGACACGCCAGAAGGCAGTGCTGCCATCCAGCAAGACCTGGACAGGCTGGAGATTTGGGCAGGAAATAACTTGATGAAATATAACAAGGGAAAGTGTAGAGTCCTGCATCTGGGCAGGAACAACCCCAGGTTCCAGTATAGGTTGGGGAACGACCTGTTAGAGAGCAGTGTAGGGGAGAGGGACCTGGGGGTCCTAGTGGACGACAGGATGACCATGAGCCAACACTGTGCCCTTGTGGCCAAGAAGGCCAATGGCATCCTGGGGTGTATTAGAAGGGGGGTGGTTAGTAGGTCGAGGGAGGTCCTCCTTCCCCTCTACTCTGCCCTGGTGAGACCGCATCTGGAATATTGTGTCCAGTTCTGGGCCCCTCAGTTCAAGAAGGACAGGGAGCTGCTGGAGAGAGTCCAGCGCAGGGCAACAAAGATGATTAAGGGAGTGGAGCATCTCCCTTATGAGGAAAGACTGAGGGAGCTGGGTCTCTATAGTTTAGAGAAGAGGAGTCTGAGGGGTGACCTTATTAGTGTATATAAATATATAAAGGGGGAGTGTCACGAGGATGGAGCCAGGCTCTACTCAGTGGCAAACAATGATAGGACAAGGGGTAATGGGTACAAACTTGGATCACAAGAGGTTCCACTTACACTTGAGAAGAAACTTCTTCTCAGTGAGGGTGACGGAACACTGGAACAGGCTGCCCAGGGAGGTTGTAGCGTCTCCTTCTCTGGAAACATTCAAAACCTGCCTGGACACATTCCTGTGTAACATTATCTAGGTGTTCCTGCTCCGGCAGGGGGATTGGACTAGATGATCTTTTGATGTCCCTTCCAATCTCTAGCATACTGTGATTCTGTGATTTTAAATTACACATAAAATTAAAATTATGTGTGTGCTATTCTATCATATACAAAGAGAAAAACTGCTGACAAGCAAATATGTGGTTATTTGATATATACTGCTAGCACTACAGTGTCACTGTAGGCTTAAGCTTCATATGTAAGCATCAGGATGAAAGATGTTTTTCAAGTGTCAAATATTCTATTTTACTTTGGCATATAACTGTCATTTCATACTTTTGATTTGCATGAATATGTGTTCTTTTTCCTTACATGTCTGTGACCATTTATACACCACTTTTTTGCAACAGAGCAGTGAATTCAGAGTATAAAGGATTTTTTTCATAACCTTGCAAAAAACTTTGCTTTTATTGTATAATCATCTTGAAATGTCAATATTATGTTTGTCAAACCACAGAAAAGACAATATCACTAACATTTAAACTCAAGTCTTTTAATACAATGTTGCGTTGCATAGCATTTTGGTGTGGATTAGCAGTTGCTCCTGCCATATGCTGCAACAGCCGTGAGCTTTAATGCAGTGAATCACCTATTTATCAGAAGCCCTGCAGAGGGCCTGTGTAAGTTTCTGGTTTATTTACTTGGCTTAAAAGATGCACCCACTTGTTGCAGTTCCTCTTGCTTTTTGGTTTTGGTTTTCTTTTTTTCTCTTTGCTGTTCCTTTAGTTTATTGTTAGAACCAAAACTGATGGTATAGCTTTCAAAGGCCACTTTTTGAAAGGCAGGAACATCTCAACACTTGTATCAATATGAAATAGCTGTAAGAGGCTCCTTAGTATTTCAAACAAAATTTCAGAAAGATGCAGTTCAGATCTCTTGCCTAGAAGACAAATAAAATCTAGGTATTTTGGAAAGAAGGGCAACCAGAAAGAAATACACTAAATTGCAATGCAAGAAATCCTGAAGAAACAACCTAAGCAGTCACCTGTGTTGAGTACACTGCTGTGTTGACTGCTCTGATGCCACTACATGTAACCTGAAGACTTAATTGAAAAAACTCTCTAAAATGTTACAAAATTCATAGGATGCTCTTATGAACATGGAAGGAAGGTCTTAGGCTCCACAATATGTGAACACAATATGTAAAAACACCTCTCCTAGAGCCCCTGGCAGCAAGCATGAGTGAGCCACTTTACTTGCCACTATTACCAATGAAATTAGAATCTTAAAATAAATTGCATCTATGGTTAAAAACAAAAACTGGCAAGACCCCTTCTACATCCTTCACTCCTATGAAATAAGAGAATCACTTTTAAAACCAAAAAAGCATTTGAGTGTTATATTGCATTTCCCCAGTCTTACACAGAGATATACCGGTAGGCCTTGCAAAAGGCTGGCAGCAAACCTAAATTTCAGTGTCTCTAAATGGAAGCTTATAAAAAATTTTGGAAGAGTACAAAATAATAATTAAGCAAAGGTATGGAGCTTTAAATTGCTGTTTCTGGCAACTTAAATATGAGAAGTTATACACTACACTATATTATAGTTATGGAATCATAGAATCATAAAATAGTTAGGGTTGGAAAGGACCTTAAGATCATCAAGTTCCAACCCCCTTGCCTTGGGCAGGGACACCTCACACTAAACCATGTCACCCAAAGCTCTGTCCAACCTGGCCTTGAACACCGCCAGGGATGGAGCATTCACAACTTCCCTGGGCAGCCCATTCCAGTGCCTCACCACCCTTACAGTAAAGAACTTCTTCCTTTTACCCCTTGTCCTATCACTACAGTCCCTAATGAGGAGTCCCTCCCCAGCAGCCCTATAGCCCCCCCTTCAGATACTGGAAGGCTGCTATGAGGTCTCCACGCAGCCTTCTCTTCTCCAGGCTGAACAGCCCCAACTTTCTCAGCCTATCTTCATACAGGAGGTGCTCCAGTCCCCTGATCATCTTCATGGCCCTCCTCTGGACTTGTTCCAACAGTTCCATGTCCTTTTTATGTTGAGGACGCCAGAACTGCAAGCAACACTCCAAGTCAGGTCTCATGAGAGCAGAGTAGAGGGGCAGGCTCACCTCCTTCGACCTGCTGGTCACGCTCCTTTGATGCAGCCCAGGATACGTTTGGCTTTCTGGGCTGCAAGCGCACACTGAAGCCAGCTCGTGTTCAGTTTCTCATCATCCAACACCCCCAAGTCCTTCCTGCAGGGCTGCTCTGAATCTCTTCTCTGCCCAACCTGTAGCTGTGCCTGGCATTGCTCTGACCCAAGTGTAGGACCTTGCACTTGTCATGGTTAAACTTCATGAGGTTGGCATCAGCCAACCTCACAAGCTTGTCAAGGTCCCTCTGGATGGCATTCCTTCCCTCCAGGGTATCAACCAAACCACACAGCTTGGTGTCATCGGCAAACTTGTTGAGAGCGCACTCAATCCTGCTGTCCATGTCACCAACGAAGACGGGTTCCAACACCGATCCCTGAGGGACACCACTAGCTGTTGGTCTCCACCTGGACATTGAGCCATTGACCACAACTCTTTGCGTGCAGCCAGCCAGCCAGTTCTTTATCCACCGAGTGGTCCATCTGCCAAACTGATGTCTCTCCAATTTAGAGACAAGGATGTCTTGTGGGACAGTGTTGAGTGCTTTCCACAAGTCCAGGTTGATGACATCAACTGCTCTACACCTGTCCATCAGTTCTGTAGCCCCATGGTAGAAGGCCACCAAATTGGTCAGGCAGGATTTCCCCTTAGTGAAGCCATGCTGGCTGGCTGTCACCAAGCACCTTGTTGATTTTCATGTGCCTTAGCATGCCTTCCAGGAAAATCTGCTCCAAGATTTTGCCAGGCACAGAGGTGAGACTGACTGGTCTGTAGTTCCCTGGGTCATCCACTTTTCCCCTTTTTGAAAATGGGGGTTATATTTCCCTTTTTCCAGTCACTGAGAACTTCACCTGACTGCCATGAGTTTTCAAATATGATGGAGAGTGGCCTAGCAACTTCATTCGCCAGCTCCTTCAGGACCTGCAGATGGATTTCATCAGGTCCCTTGGACTTGTGCATGTTCAGGTTCTTAGGATGGTCTCAAACCAGTTCCTCTCCTACAGTGGGCCCAAGGTCTTCATTTTCACAGTCCCTGCAACTGCCTTCCAAGACTTGGGTGGTTTGGTCAGAGCCTTTGCCAGTGAAGACCGAGGCAAAGAAGTCATTCAGAACCTCAGCCTTTTCCAAATCCAGGGTAGCCAGTTCTCCTGAGAGCTTCCGGAGACGACCCACATTGTCCCTAATCTGTCTTTTATTTGCAATGCACCTATAGAATCCCTTCCTGTTATCCTTAACATCCCTAGCCAAGTTTAATTCTAACTGGGCCTTAGCTTTCCTAACCTGGTCCCTAGCTTCCCAGACAACATCCCTGTATTCTTCCCAGGCCACCTGTCCTTGCTTCCACCTTTTATAAGCCTCTTTTTTTCAAGTTTCCTCAGGAGCTCCTTATCCATCCAAGGAGGTCTCCCAGCCCTCCTGCTGCACTTCCTTCTGGATGGGATGCAACACTCCTGAGCTTGTAGCAGGTGATCCTTGAATATCAACCAACAGTATTGGGCCCCCCTGCCCTCTTGGGCTGTATGCCATGGAACCTTCCAAAGCAGGTTCCTGAAGAGGCCAAAGTCTGCTCTTTTGAAGTCCAGGGCAGTGAGCTTGCTGCACGCTCTTCTCACTGACCTGAGGATCTTGAATTCAACCATCTCAAGATCACTGCAAATACCTATGTACATTATACAACATTTTTCCCTTCAGAATTTTGGGTAATGTTACAATGATAATGTAAAGTGATGCATTCTTCTGTTTTACAGCAGTTTATTATTTAAATTAGCAGAAGATACGCCTGTATTTTCTCAAAGCAGGACGTCAGACAAGCAGATGGTGAGCAAATGTAAGTTTTAGTCATCCCTCCACTTTGTAAACAATGGCAAAACTTGATGAGTGAATTAGGGAGATTATGGATTTCAATCATATAAATATTGTTGAGTAGCTTAGAAGAATTTATTTCTTCATCATTCTTTTTCTAGTTTTATAGCAGAACATTTGTCTTCAGTTTTATGTATAAATATATGACCAACTATGTAATTGATTTGTCTCTCTATTTTGAAAGCAGCTTAAAATGTGAAGAACTGATCCCACTGTGTCTTGAAAAGCAAAAGTACAAAGAATTCAAGGTGGCCAGTGTTACAGGTAGATATGTAAATGCTATATTCTCCCTAAAAATCATAGAATCATAGAATAGTTAGGGTTGGAAAGGACCTTAAGATCAAGTTCCAACCCCCCCTGCCATGGGCAGGGACACCTCACACTAAAGCATGTCACCCAAGGCTCTGTCCAGCCTGGTCTTGAACACTGCCAGGGATGGAGCATTCACAACCTCCCTGGGCAACCTATTCCAGTGCCTTACCACCCTAACAGGAAAGAATTTCTTCCTTATATCCAATCTAAACTTCCCCTGTTTAAGTTTTAACCTGTTACCCCTTGTCCTATCACTACAGTCGCTAATGAAGAGTCCCTCCCCCAGCATCCCTGTAGGCCCCCTTCAGATACTGGAAGGCTGCTGAGGTCTCCACGCAGCCTTCTCTTCTCCAGGCACAGATTTATTTTGGATCTCTCTGATGCTTTGCTTTAGTGTGAAACACTTCCAAACAGAAAGTTACTTTTCTATATTGAATACATGGAAAGTATGACAATGTGAACAAAAGAACAAAATGTATCTCTTCTGAATATCAATGGTAATGGATGAAGTATTTTATGAGTCATACGTCTCTTTGGAAATATAAATCCATACCAAAGATTAAGTGATTTTTCAAAGTTTAGACAGAAGTAGTTAGATATCAGAATCACAAGATAGTCACATGCTGGTAGATAATGTCATATCTCGCTTTGATAACACTAAATGCAATGTTCCAACTCTTTAACAGAAAAAGGTCAGTTTCATGGTCTTTTTGATGGGGAGATTCAATTTTCCACAAAAAAAAAAAAAATCTTTTCTGTCTTTTTTTTCTTCTTAGTCATACTAAATAGGCACATGGGGGTCTTTCTTGGAATTTTTATGGAGCAATTTTGGTGATTCTCAGAGATTAGAATAAAGAAGTCACAAAATAACTGCCAGTCATAGACACAGTGGCTAAGTTTTGTAAGAGTCATCCAATACACCGCTCTGCTAGAGCAGATCTAGTTTCTTTTCCTTGTTTTATTACACTCCTAGGTCTACTAAAGACTGTATTTCCCAAGTGTGATAAGTTGTCATAGTCATGCAGACATTACATGATTTGGGGTTCATTCATGCCTGAGTACCCTGGGACTGCAGAATTGATTTCATGTAACATAAAAGCTGAGAGGCACAATTTATATCAAATCAAACTATTAACAGTGTTATCCTTTTTTTTTTTTTGCTTTAAAAATTTTGCATATAATGGCTGCTAAAAAAAATCTTATTGCCAAAATCATATACAAACATCAGCTTATCACTGAATCACATCTTAACTATACTCATGGGAGGGAAACTCATCTGTTTAATTTCTTGATATTTGTCTGTCTCTTTCTGAAGACACAAATTAGAAAGTCACCTTTCTGAACATAATTATGCAATGTCCATTCCATACTTTTCTCCAGTAATGTACACCTATGGATTTTTTAACATTATGGTTGAAATTATTGATTTTAGTGCCATGAAACATTATCCTCTTTAAATTCCTTTGCTAATTATTTCCTTTCATTTACACTTTGTCATTTTACACCCTTCTACATTGCTCTATTTTCAGCCATTATTTTATTATTGCACCCTATTTCCTTTATGGTTTTGTCTATATTTTTCATTTGACATCCTGGCCCCTATCTTGTTAAATTCTATTTTCTTTTGATTTCAGTTGCATTCTCTCCAGTGTGATTTTACCCACCTCATTTATTTGTACTGTTATGTTCTGTGTCACCCAATATTTCCCAGAGTCTATTTTCAGATTCTAATTTTTTCAGTTTCATTTGCAATGCATTTTTTTGGTGGGGAGAGAGAAGGGGATATTTTCATATGTGAGAATATTTTATCTATTTCAAAAAGGATTTTTTACCATTAATCTATTTTTCCCTTGGATTTTAAGGCAAAATATTGACACTTTTGCAAAAATTTCAAAGCTAATGAGAATCTACAGGCTAACTTAGAAACTGCTGGTAGTTTTAGTAGTGGATTTCAAAAGGTGAACATTATACAAGGTGAAAATAGGTCACTAATTTTTAACAGAAGACAGCAGGATGGTATGTGTATGTATATGCAAATAGATTTTATTTCATAGCTGTTCTTTTGACAGTATAATATAGCCACTTCCTCTCATAAACTGTGTATTAGACTCCTTATGAGAAGATCAGCCCTTGAGAAGGAAGTTAAGCACAGGGACTTCTCCTGAATTAGAGATGCTACATGCTTCTCCTTGAATTCCAGTTTTTGAAATTTGAATTCCAAGTCTCCATCTTTCCTGTGCACATCAGTGCAAAGCTGTAGGTGTTATGTCCTGATATCCGTGAAATCTCTTCCTTTTAATGAATCATGTTGACATGGCAAAATTAAAAGAAGGATTTTTTAGATGTTGACATAGAGATGTTATCCTTTCTCACTATTTATTATACGATCCATAACGTATGACACAATATATACACGTTAGGCCAATCTAGGTGAATGCCTTCCTCATGACACTCTGATACATAATAGTAGACGAGGAATGAGAAACTAAACACAAATATTTTTAAGGCAGACTTGAAAGGTAACAGATTCAAAGAAGATTTGTAAATGAAACTAAAGGAGGTGCTTCCTTCCTTCTGGTCTCCCTCCCCACCATCCACACACACTCTTCTCAGCCTTATGCTCTCTGTCTTGCTGATATTGTTCCCAGTATGTCTATGTCACAGATTAGAAGTGACAGAAGTAGTGTATTCTGGCAGGGACAGATGTAGCTGGAGGTACTTTTTTCCTGTTTTTCACTGAAGGGTGGGCTTTCAGATGGAAATTTCAACCTGAGGATCATGACCTATAGGTTGAAAGAGCCTTCTTAATTCAAGGTCTGCTCTTTCTGACCACACAAGCACATATCTACACGAGCACCTCTAAGAGCCAGTTCACCACAACATATTTGGATTTTAACGCAGACAGAGTGGTTGCTGGCTTTTGCTGCGTTTGCTTGCGCTTGGTGGTTGATTCTGTAGACCTTCTATTTAACTTTCAAGGAGCTATGCAAAGCAACCGTATGATATTTTCTGAGATGGATGTGATTTGGTTCAGTGCTGCCTATCAGATCACATTTTTGTATCTTGACTACAACAGGAGGTTTACTGAGCAAGTCTGTAACTCATGTTGTGCTTCCAGCAAAGGGAGATGTAGGAGGCTTTGGGTGCAGTGACTTCTTCATTCCTTGCTTTCTGTGCTTATATGACATTAGACAGAGAAACTATAATTTTATGATAAGGAGACCAGTTTTAAAGATGTAGCTTGACTCCATTAAAAGTGTTTTAACTAAGCCTATTTTATTCCATGCTGAAATTGCCAATACTTGATTCTTAAGCAAAGCATTAGCCCCAGTATTCGCATTTAGAGAGGACTTGGGACCATAAATTTGCATCTGATCCTATGAGTACTGATTATATGATTCACCCAAGTTACTTCATTTCTGGAAACCCTACCATCTTTCCTTTAAAGGAGGAAGACAGACTGTTTTCTGTCTTTTAATGCCATGACTCTGTGTTTTATAGACTCATTAATAATCCTAAAACTAATTCCCATCTATGTGCAGTTAAAAAATGCACCTAAATCAAAGTCATGCTTCAGAGCAGGACTGCTGATGAGCTCTGAGGGAAGTAGCATCCAGCCAAGAATGTTGAATATAATTCCTTATATATTCCCTGTGCTGGCCTGAGACAAGAATCTCTGTACAGGACTAATTCATTTTCAAAACCAGCATTAACCAAAGAGAAAGATTCCTCTTTTCTTTTAAAAGTAATATTTCGAGGGATCTGATCTGTGTCAGACAGAACAGGGCACTGGCTGAAGTAAATTGATAAAGGAAATGCACTTGCTACACAAGGCACGGAGAAAGTCCAAGACCTAAGCATCAGATTACAAAAGGCAACAACTTGTCACACGTCACTCACCAGGAAAGTCCCTTTCATAATACAATGATAATATATTATACTTGGTGTTTTCCTATGGGTTTACTTTGGGTTTCAAAAATAGAAGCAGCAAAACAGCCTTCATACATTATAAGAAACTGAATGTAAATAAGTAAAGGCCTTAAATAAGTAAATCCTGTTTTTTTCCCCCTAACAAGACACTTGACAGAGTTAATGTGTTTTCTTTTGGTTTCTGACTGTCTTGACAACCAATGGAGAAGAAATAGCTGTGGTGATTCTTCTGCTCTTACTGACCAGTGCCAACACCTTCCGCAGCACACTCTGAGACTGGGATTTTTTGTTAAGGATGGAATAAATCAGCAGAAATGGCACATCAATGTCACATCACAAGCTGGGGAGAAAGAGTATGCAATGCCAGAATACAGGATGTATTTGTCAAAAATAGCAGGAACACACCAATAAAAGTTTGTATTATATTACTCCAGCCCCAGGTCCCAGTCCTTAGTATAGGGTTTGGCTCTGTAATAGAAAAGCTAGGAAGACTCAGTGGTGCATGGAGCCCTCAGTAAATCCCTGAGGAGTTCATGTGTCAACATAATATAGTCTAATTTTAACTTTCTACTTAAAATGCCTTTTAAGGTGATCCAATGAACTGAGGCAGCTCTTTCCTCTGATGAGCACCCTAGTTCACCTCCAGTCCAGTAGGCTCCAGGTACAGGCTATAACTGCAGGCCTTCCAAACTGTCCCTGCAGCTGTTCTCTCAGGAGAGGACAAATCCTGTTTGCTCTTTCTGCTCCCTGCAAATGAGTATCTGACAAGAACATTCTTCAAGTACAACAACAGAAGCCACTTTCTTCAGCTGCCTCTTCCTTACACCCTCCACACACACACCCCCATATAGGTTTTTGTGCAGGGAAGGTGTGCTCAAGGCAGCAAGAAATAATAGCACACCAAGTGACAGTATTGTTAAGCTGAATCATGCCCTTAAACATTCAGCCTACACATTAATCACTGAGTGACATCCATGATTCACTTCAAAATTGGATTTGACTAGTGCACTTAATTTACCTACTGCACCAAACAGCTGTTCAGCTTCTGCTGAATTTGAAAGCAAGTGTAATTAGTGCATGTTCACTGTTGCTTCCTCATTACATTGCCAGCCCATATCATTGGAACAGTTAATTACTGGGGAGACAATGGCTTGACTTACCTGATATAGTACATGATTATTAATCATTGATTCATTTTTTCTTCTTCAGTGGTAATTTTATTAACATCACTGACAGTACTTAACAGTGAATCCTCCTGATCTTTTGTGGTATTATGTCTTCTCAAATGTTGCTCAAATTCTCCAGGTAGACTGCTTCTCTAGATTTTAATGAGACATGAAGTATAACATCAGTTGACAGTGCATGTAACCAAAGAAATAACTTAATTATGCATTTCACAGCAAAATGTGCTATTCAGTCAGTGCCCATCTCAGCTGTCTTTGTACTTTGGGACTTCCTCCTTGCTCACAGACCAAAGGCCTCATGATGGAATTGCCTTCTTTCAGTGATGGCTTAAAAATAATGCTGGGAAAAGGAAATACTGTTCTCAGTAGACCTGCAACACTCCTATAGAGGGTTTTTTTGTTGGCTTTGAGTGTGATTTTTTTAGCTCCCCCATGCCTCAGTACTCCATGACTAAAATGGCAGTAGCTGGATTCCCATCCCTGCCTACCAGATGTCATGGGCTCCTCTCAGATACAGCCTCTTTCCTCCAAAGGAAGCTCTGTCTGGACAAAATGTGAGGACTCTACATTTATCAGTGACCTCCAGGCTGGTGAAGGACAAATTGCACAATACATCTCTGCCAGTCCTGGATATTTTTGCAGCAGATCAGCTGTGCTGTGCTGGCACAGTAATGCACCATAATTCTCAGAAATGACAGATTTAGACACTGATTGCACATGTTTGATACTATCGCCAAGAATCTGCAAAACAGCCATAAGCTGTCCTGCTGCATCCTTCTCCCATCATATTGCAGATATACCTGCTTACTTTGGCAAAGGAAGGTTACCTAAGTTGTTGCCTAAGACAGGTTTTAGCAGTTTGCACAATGCTGCACAGTCATCATCTTCTTCACATGTGAAAACTTACTGCTTCTCGAAGAAAAAATGTAAAGAACCAAGAAAATGTATAAAAAAGAAGTTTAAAAGTGTACAGATAGGGAAACTATGGAAAACTCTAAACAAAGCTGCTTGAATAAAAAGGAATTTCTGAAGCAGCGTGATGTTCAGGGAGAATGTGAAAGAATTGAAGCAGTCTGGGAGGCAAATAGTCCTGTCATAGTGCTGGCACTTAGAGCTCAGTAAAGTAGAACTAAATGGAATGTTCTGCTGTCTGAAAGAGACTCCATACTGTTCAAAGGCTTTGCATGATCTGAGAAATCAATACCTGACATTTATTTGGTTTGCTTATTCTTTCTTGTCATGGGTATGCTTCTCTCTTTTTAGCTGACTCTTCTACATGAATTTCTTATCATTATTTCACAACAATCCCCAATAAAAAGGCTTCATGAGTAACTAAGCAGTTCACAAACAATAAACTGGAAAGCAATATGTGACCTGGACATCAAACCATGTGGGAGCTCAGAGCTGCATAAACCAGAAGATACTGCTTTTACATACTATACTGTTCAGTCTCATTTTCAGTAGGCTTTAAAGCTGTTTCAGTATTAGCTATTTTTATTTTTTTTTTCTCAAACTGGCTTTTGGGTACTTCACTTCATTCCATAAGGAAAAAGTGATTGAGTGACACAAATCACTGCACCGAATGTAGTAATTTGGCAGTCACTGATGTCAGGGGCACAGATCAAGTTAAACTTAAGGCAAATTTACCTTTCCTAGAGGTGCAGCCTCTGCAACCTGCTCAAGTCACTGAAGAGCTTGAACTTCACGTCAAAGCAATCTACTCTGCCTGCGGATAAATAAACTGGAGATTAAGCAATTTCAAAATAGGTAATTGCCTGAAATGAGCAATTTCTAGCAGCTAGTAGAGCCAATGTTATCACCCACGTAAATATTGACTCATTTATTAAGAGTAATTAATGAGGAAAGAAACTGAAATAAAGGAAAAAAAAAGTGAAAAGCAACCTTCTTAAAGGCCTCGAAGGCTTTGCTTTGCTATGTCTGGGTTTATCAGTGGTCTAAACTGGATTTTGCAATGCACATTTTCTCCGCTGGTCTTTAGAATTTCAGCAAAGTATTTCATACTTATTTCAACTCATGAATTATACACTACCACATGACAGGAGCAATTCATTCATATCTCTGCTTCACCAGGAGGCAGAGAAACAAAATACCTTTAACTCCAGCTTGAGACTTTGTTTGTCCAGCACACAATCTCTCAAAATGGTACCTCAGAGATTTACCCTGCAAAATGATAAGGGCACATTTACAAAAGGTACAGGAGCAGAATAGCTGCACTGAGGAGGAAGGACAAGCACACAGTAACGTGGCACCACCTTTTGCTTCTGGGGTGGGAAATTACTCAGTCTTGAAGGAATTTCAGGGTGCATGTTCAAGCTATGTCTGCCTCCTCCTCCTCCCTCCAATCCCTTGTCATCAAAGTCTTCCAGCTCTGGATTTTCTTCCAGACTTCAATCCACTCCAAGGCACTATTAATCTCCTCATTAATATTGCCTGTGCTTTAAAGCAATAGTCCTCAGACCTTCATGGAAGACAGGGAAATGCTATAAGCCTTATTTTAGAAATGAGAAGTAGCAACTGAAATACAAATGGCAGTAATCCGCTTCAGAACTGGGATTCATTTCTCAGGATGCAGAAGCATGGAACACATTTCCCAGGATGAACTGAATCAAGCCTTAACCACAGAGATGCCTTTCATCTTGAAACGAATCTTTCATCTTTTTGGACTCCTGCTGTAACTTGAGTGCAAACGATGTAAGGTAATCTTTAGAGTTTTAAGGATGTGACTCCAAGGATGTGGTTCAAAGGTCTCTCCACTTGCAATATAGATTATATAGTGTCCCCGCAAAAGTTTTGTTTTCTTTACTCATGTAAAGACCAGCTACAGAATGCTTGTTCATTAAGATTTTGCAACAGGCCACCTTCTCTTCCAAGTCTGTATTACTTCCACTTCAAAAGACGTCAGCTTGTCATACTGGTTACTCATTCTTCTGCCTGGCGATGCTTATAATATGGGATTCAACATTTCATTTTGTCTCTATCATGTCTGCCATGAGGAACAGTGAGATATTTGGGGCTAAAGGTAGTGGTTTCCTGGATGTCATGAATATCTGATCTTCTTGAAGTCATTTACTAAGTACCTAGAGCTTTTTCAATAGCCATGTGGATAAGATAGGAGGATAGCAATGGATAAGAGTCCAGGACCAAACAAATACAGAATAAACTGAGATAGATACATCATAATGAATAAATGAAGCTGACATGAAATCTTAAGGAGCATAGGTAGCAGTGAAAAAATCTATGACCTGAATTTTATAAAGTCACTGACTGATTTAGAAGTTTTGAAATTACACATGATATAATTACAGCATAATTCAAGTGAAATACATCAATTTTTTTCTTTTTTTTTTTTTTTTTGTCCCCTGGACAGACCTATGTCAGGACACAATACACAGTACGATACATACAACTTGTTAGGAGGAAAAGAACTGTTGTAAAAAAAGGTGTAGATGAGGCAGTAGGGAGAAGATTTATCCTGTTTGAATATCAACATTCAACATCTTGTCAAATATTTTCCTCAATGAAGAATCAGACTGATTTCACAAATATGAGCTATGTCTGCACTAGCAGATGAAATGGTGCCAAGGCACAGTATTACAGATGTCTACACTGCTTATTCTTTAGTGTTTTCCTAGCATGATTTTGGACTTTAGCATTAACCTCCTTACAGCTAAGGCATAGGCATCATTCAGCATTTTACAAGATGCTTTTTAATAGGCAATTTACCTATATCCACTTGGTTTCAGGGGAAAAAAAAGATTGATTTACACATGAAAATGTGAGTCAGCTGTGATGCTGAGCCTCAGTGCAGTCTCTAACCTCTTCCACATAGTAACATACGTATCTATATCTACATATATATAATTTATCTGTGGCAATGAAGTCTTCTCAGTGTTATTATCCAGCAAATTATCCTTAAACTCTCTTGGCAGTGGTCAGTCCAGAAAAGGTTTCTCTCTCATTGTCTCTTACAACAGTGAAGCTTAAAGATGTAACTCACTAAGAACTAAAGCAGGAGCAAGAAGTAGAAGAAGAAGCAGTACAGTATGAAGCCAGACTTCTTGATACACGCTACACACAAGCACAGACAGGCAGGGAGCAAAAACACAATCTGAGCAGAGATGAAGGTAAATCCTCAACAGCCTCTGACAGAAAGGCTGGTGAGATGCTGTGAGACCATACTACCAGGTGGCAGTTCTGTGGCAGAATGAGCAGTATTAGAACAGAGCAAGGCTGTAGAGAAACACTGCTTTTACATCCCCCAAAAAGGAAGAAGAATGAAATACTTATACCACAAAATTGAGATCACTGGCATCTTCATGTAGCATTGGAGGCATAAAAATTATCTCTCTACAGACAGTCATTCATGATGCACTTCATACCACCTTGCAGAGATGGTTCTGAAAGAAGCACTAATCCTGCCTATGTGTCTCTAAACAGGAAGAACAGGAAAAGTACATGAGCAATGACAGTCACCATTGCAGAGGAAACAAACATCCAGGAACATGGAAAAGGAAGTCAGAGAGACAAATCAGCAAAAATTACGCTGGTTAAAAAAATCAGCCATACTACCATAGCTATAACTGCACTTTGGATCAACAACAGGTCCAGTTCTAGCCCATGCGCAGTGACAGCTGCAGCTCAGCCCCACAGATACTGTGACATCACAGCATGAGGGTGAAGTATGGCCAAGTGCTGGCAATATGCAGCCAAGCAGTTTTGAAGCCATCAGGTGGCTACATGAGCTGTTAACACAGACATTTAAAATAAAGAAACAAAACAAAACAACCAAAGTTGCTGTCACTTGAAATATACAGTAGCTGATGCAAAGGTGGTGCCATTGCCAGAGAACACTGCTAAAGCAGGACATCAGTTTAGTTGAAATATGATGTCTGACTGTCCCCACCATGAAAGGAAAAGATAGTCCCTCTGAGCCCTCTCTAGCAGCCTAACAGACACAAACTGTAAGGAGATTGACTCCTCCAGCACATGCTGTAGTCAACTGGAGACTCTCACAAGATCTAGTAAGAAACCTGAAGTGCAAGCATCCCTCAGGCCTGGTGGAGCTGCAGAGAAAGGAACTGGGGAAATCAGAAAGCCAAGACACCTTCACACTCACAGAAACCAGAGCTGGCAGCTGTATCTTTTAATTCTTGCAGCCTTTAGTACTTTTATGGTGGTTAAAAAGCCCTTGAGAATGTCTTAGATGTTTAGGAAACCTCCCATCAGGAACCAGAGCCCTTCAAAGGAGTCACTATGTGGTAATCCTGAAGATATACTGCTTGATTTGTCTGGTACTAAAGAAATCTCTGATTGCAATGTTGAAAATGGGCTCTGGCATTCTGAATCACCCAGTCCTTGACAATCTGCACTATGCCTTTTGCCAGGTACCGCTAAAGCAAAAAAAAAAAGCTGCAGACATCAGCCTGCCCTCAAAGCTATTCCAGTGATAACAGATAAAGACAGAACAGGACTTTCAGACATGAAGCCAGCAGCTGGCAACGGTTATTGTCTAAGGTGACAGCAGAAGATAGCATAGGATGTCTTTATCAAGCTTAACAGAGCCAGAAGCAGAGTACTAGTCTGAATCCAAAGAAGCTGGAGCCCAGGAAGGCAGAGATCTTCACTATCAGAAATGTCTGGGGTCCTGAGAACTTCCAAACAGGCCTCAAGAAGTGGAAAGACCAAGTTCTTGAAATACATGCAAGAAATTATAAGAATAGCCAAGTATAACATTTGCCTGAAGATCCACTAATAGTAATAAATAACGTTAAATGAGGGATTGAAGAATAGGTGATGAACCAGCCTTGTAGCACTGCTACCATTTTGAGCAGCAGGCGTTACAGAAGGTTCTTAGACCTCAGGATGAAACAGAAGAGTAACAAGCAAAGCCAACAGCTCTTGCCTTCTGTTGCCACAGCAAAATGATAAGTTTATACTGAAACAGAGATACTAACTCTATGGAGTGACATCATCTGTTCCTTTTGAAACACAAAGATAGGTGTCCCAGCTGTTAGCAGTGCAACTACAGTGCACAGCACTGAGATGCCAACAGTTGGATAGATGGAGAAAAGAACTTATGAGTTTCAATCCTTTGAACGAGTACATAATTGATATTTCACACCCAAAAAGACCATGAACTTTGACAACTCGGTATCATTACAGGCAGGCTGGATGGGGCTTTGAGCAACCTGGTCTAGTGGAGAGCGTCTTTGCCCATGGCAGGAGGTTTGAACTAGATGATATTTAAGATCCCTTCCAACCCCAACCATTCTATGATTCTGTGATAAATAGAGACACTCACTGATCCACTAATTTAAGATAGCTGTCCAAGAAAGTTACATTTTATGGTTGATACACCACATATATTTCTGAGTTCAGCAACAGAGGAAGATCTCTGCTGCACCCCAGCATTCAGCATGCTGCTCCACATACCACTTCTCAATAGAGCTCTTGACACAGGCATGGCTGCCAGGCAGTAACACCCTACTCCAGGGCTGGTCATGGTGTGAAAACTGAATGCCACAGATGGCTAACACACCTGAAAGGATGAATGGAGCTTACATTTGCAGTTTCTGGCTGGCAGTCACTATCTTGAGGACCCTCACTTGAAAAACAAGGTGGCAGGCAACCTGAAAGTACATTTGGCGAGGTAGGGCATGCTTGAGAGTGGATTCTGGGCTTCTGCAGAGTGAAAAAACACTTCAACCATTTCATGAAGTATTTGGTATAAGAACATCAGAAGTAAAACCTAGGCAAAGCATAGGTGGCCAAATCCGAGTACTCTAGTCCACCAACAGAGGAGTTTTTAAAGGTATCAAACTACTTTTATTTAATCTATGAAAGGTGAAAAAAAATATAAAGCTACAGCATGCTGTGGATAAAGATCATGTCAAAAGAAATGATATTTTAATAACAAAAATTATACACTGTATAATCCTTTTTTTGTCAGAAAACTCTGTAAATGAATACAATAACAATTGCTACATAGGAAATAATGCAGCAACTTGTGCAGTATTTGGAGATAGTAATATAGGCTGTTCAACAGAAAGGCATTACAAGAGTTAATTAAAAGTACACTTAAGAACTAAGGTTTTGAAAATTTCAGTCTTAATCTCTTCCTGCCTCAATTACTAATTTATAAAATAGGGATAATAACACTTTCTCTCAGATAAATACTTGTCATGTGATTGAATTGCCAGTGTTTGAAATATGGTCACAAGAATATGTACGAACTTGAGTACATATAGGTAAATAAATATATTGCAAATATGCATAGAATCATAGAATAGTTTGAATTGGAAGGGACCTTCAAAGGTCAGATAGTCCAACCCCCTGTAATGAGCAGGGACATCTTCAACTAGATCAGGTTGCTCAGAGCCACACCCAGCCTGGCCTTGAATGTCTCCAGGGGTAGGGCATCCACCACCTCTCTGGGCAACCTGTTCCAGTGTTTCACCACCCTCATTGTAAATACTTTCTTCCTTGCGTCCAGCCTGAATCTCCCCTCTTTTAATTTAAAATCGTTACCCCTTGTCCTGTCACAGCAGGCCCTGATAAAGGGTCTCTCCCCATCTTTCTTATAGGCCCTTTTTAATTACTGAAAGTCTGCAATATGGTCTCCCTGGAGTCTTCTCTTCAGGCTGAACAACCCCAGCTCTCTCAGCCTTTTCTCATGGGAGAGATGCTCCAGCCCTCTGATCATTTTTGTGGCCCTCCTCTGTACCCTCTCCAAACAGGTCCATGTCTTTCCTGTACTGAGAACTTCCAAATTGCAGGTGGGGTCTCACCAGAGCAGAGGGGCAGAATCACCCCCTTTGACCTGCTGGCCATGCTCCTTTCAACGCAGCATGCACAAGTAAAAGTGTACACCTCTGTCATACGCACACACAGACCTGCAGGAGAAAAGCACAGGAAATCTCCACTGATGCTTTCATGTCTCACTTTGCTGTAGGCTACAAATACTGACTCACAGCCCTCAGAGCCATAGATCTCAGCCTTATTAACAAATTCGGGAAGTGATTTAGCCATTCCTATACACCTCTGTAACCACTCCCAGAGTACGGGGTACCCCCTATACGCCCACCCGTCAGCTGCCTGGCCGTGGTGCATTCTGCAGGCTAGGGAGCCCCTAGTTCTCGGGCTGGCCACACGGTGGGGCGGCTGTCCCAGGGCTCGCTCCGGAGAGCAGCCGGCTCCCGGAGGTGTCCGTGCCCAGCAGATGGCTCTTTCCAACCGCGCAAGGCTTATGCAAGCCCTCTCTTTTCTCCCTGGATCCCAAGGTCAGCATTTCCAGTGCTTTTGTTCCTCCTATGAATAACGCTAGTGTGACATGCTGGCAGATCAGGAAAACGTAATAGGAGGCAGAAAGCATTGCTTTCCAGAGTGTAATAGCTTAGCTGGGATGTAACACACTTGTTTAATGAACGCTTGTCACAGCACTACACACACAAACAGTCATATTTATTGGACTAGAATCTCAATTCTGCTTGAGTAAATCTGAAATAGCTCAGCTGTAGCCAATGGAG
The DNA here is from genome assembly GCF_034315485.1 of Pezoporus occidentalis. NCBI lineage: Eukaryota > Metazoa > Chordata > Aves > Psittaciformes > Psittacidae > Pezoporus > Pezoporus occidentalis. The sequence goes on from NW_026915724.1 coordinate 11,791,162, forward strand.
ATAGTACAGATGGGAATGACAGGGGAATTTGGCCCACTGTTAAAATATCTTCATGGAGAAACAATGTAGGAAAATTGAACTGTGACCAGGTTCCTTCACTGTGGGCTAAATTGACTCAAAATTGAACCCACTAAATTTGGTGAAGTTATACAGGTGTGAAGGAGAGAGAGCACAGAAGCCAGTCTTGTTTGAACTACTTGGTCCAAAAGGAACCATTCTGCACCTTATTAATAAATGCAAGTTTGTTTACAACAAACATAATTTATTCATACATGTACATAAATTAGAGATGGGCTTAGACCTCTAAGAGACCCACTTCAAAGCTCCTTGACTTATTGGAAAGTTCAGACTGAATCAGATTTTGTGGTTCAATCATCATCTCTTAAATAGGCTTAAGATGGAATTACAAACCTGAATAAACCAAAACATGGAGGAACACACAGTTCTATAACGTGTCCTGAAAGCAAACCCATTTTTAATCTTTCTGAATCTCAGATGTTTAGATCCCATTACAGAAATGTATTTGATAAGTCTGACTTAAAGTTACTAATATTAGAAAATCTGCATTTATTGGTGCAAAACAGTAAGAATGTGGAGATTTTTTACTTGAATCGGAAAAACATTCCAATATGCACAGATTTATTCTGACCCAGTGAACTTTAAGCCTACATGACTGAATCTTTACACAATTTCACAACAGTCCTTCTTTATACTTGCTGCCATTTCTGCTGATAGTTCAGGTCAGCAATTGGAAGGATGAGAAAAACATGAAAGATAAGGTATCCTAAAAATGTATTTCAAAGAATTTCTTAAGGTGTATGTGTTGGAGCAATGGGAAAGAACACCATTCCCTAACTGTTTCCCTCTACTCTGTTAATTTTGGTCTTCCTCTCTTACATCCAACCTAATCACAAGGTACTCCTCACCTTCTGGCTCTACTAAACCTTTCCTGCTTCTGAAAGTTGCACCGTTTTCCAGGATATACCAGCTGGCACTAAGGGTAAAATATAACAGCACTCAGTGACACTGAAGCTGAGTAGATATGTTATACATTCAACTGGCTATTGAAAACTGATTTTTGTTTCTCATATTAACCATTTAATACTTTGATATGTAGGAGGCTTACAGATTATAAGAGCTGTAGTGTAAGTGTGAGATACTTGCACTTTACCCCTTCTGGGTTGATGTTGTCACCTGCCTCAGTGAACTTCTGGAGCTATTTTTTGTATGCCCTGCTGCATTTGTATGCCCTGGGGGTTCCTCTGTGTCACCTTCCATGGCTCCACGGCAGGTTCAGGCAAAATGTGCTTAACAGTACTGCCTGTGAAACACACTGTGCTCCGGGAACAGTGGTCCAGCATAACTCATTTAATATTCTGAAGTGATTCTTCTGTGGTTCATTCAGATATTTAACATTTTCTGATCCACGATCTTGGTTGTAATTGATGCTTAGTAAGGATATAAATGCTATCATGAGAAGAACTAAGCTGATGATGACTTAGCTTGGGTCCTTCTTCTCTCTTTGATAACAAACATAGTTCTGGCACACTTCCATCTCCAGAGAGCTGAGTAACAAAAGTTGCTGCCCTTCTCAGAAAGCCTGACAAGGAAAGGGATTTGGTGGAGCTTACAGGAATGGGGAGAGTAAAGTGAGGCTCATAGGTTGTTATTTCGGCACATGAACAAGTGGCCTGAAGTAAAAAAAAAAAAAAAAAAAAGACAAAAAAAAAAAAACAAACACCAAGATAAATTAAAAAAAAACACCTTTTCTGCTGCATGGTTGAAACTTTGGTCCTAGTCACTTAGTAGCTGCAAAGTGCATGCCAAGGTTTCAGGCAACAGAATTGCTCAGATAATTTCCTACCCGCTTTGCAGAACTGCAATTAGCAGCACAGTGGCATTAACAAGAGAGCTTTACACGAGCTTTCAAAGTGAAAACTTGAAGAATCCCTAAAAGACCAACTACTTGTAAAATGTGAGAGGGAGGCTCTAGGCCTGGGGTTTTGGAGGTGGGTGCAAGGCTTTGCCTGTAGGCAGTGACTGCCAGAGCTATGCACCACCTTCTGCAATCCCCACATAGCCCTGGCTCCCCCAGGGAGGGGAAACCTCCTGTGTTCTGCACTCGACCTTTGTATTGCCTTTCTTGCACGGGGATGGATGCTGCACGTCTCCGGGTGCCCTCTCATCCACATTTGCTGTAAACACCCAGGACACCTGTTTACTCTGACTCACCTACTCTTCACGCAGACTCTCCCTTTTTTTGACAGCAGACCTCACTCAGGTAGTATGTGCTGCTAATATCCTTTCAGGACCGTGTAATAACATGCCTTCTATCCAATTCCTAACATCCTTCAATCAGCTCAGCCAGTGGGCTAACTGCTTACACTCCTGTGATTTATGTAAGTGCAATTAATTTAAACTGCATCACTCCAGTGTTATGTTGGTGAAAATGCCCCGAGAGGGAGTACCTCACTGGTGAATCAGACCCTTTGCTTTTAACAAACATACAAAAGAACAGATCCCGAGCCAGTGAAAATCTGCATGGCTCCATTCATTTCAACACACAAACTTAAACTAGCTCAGAGTCTGAATCACAGCTCATGTAACAGACTATTTAGATACAGACTAATGCCTCACATCCTGAAATGTAATGCTTTCCCAGAGTTGGCAGGGGACAGGGACTTCTCAGAGCAGAGCTACGAGGGTAGCGGGACCACAAATACAACCTTTTACAGAAGGATTTCTTAATCTCTGTGGAGTTGAGGAAAGCAACGGATTGTGCCTCTGCAAGCACTGCTCTCCCTTGTGGGAAGAACTACGTCTGCTCCTCCAGAAGAACTGGAAGAACTCCAACTGCAGAGCAGGTACCTGGGAAGTCCCTTTCCTTGCCACTTTCCTCCTGTAGCCTGGGTGTGTTCCCTGCAGTTTGGAAATCCACGTGACTCCTTTGCTGACCGGCACCAGAGTCAGATGCTGAACAGCTGAATCTTTTCAATCAGTTCTTGAAAATGGTTTTCTCTGCACTTGTTTTGGCATCCCCGAGATTAAGAAGTCACGCCGCTTGATAAAGCACTTTACACTTACGTGTCTTAACACAACCAGAGGGAGTCCTTTTTTTTCTCCTTCATGACTATTCCAACACCTGCTGCAGAAGGGCTGGGGTGGTCTCTGTAAAACAGCCCTCCTGCCTCCTCCAGACAGGACAGAGCCCTAGCAGCACGGCATACCGGTATGTGCCTAGGCAGGTGTAGTTAACACGCAAGGAGGAGGGAGAAGGGGTGCAGAGGGCAGACCAAGAGTCAATTACAGTGTAATTTGTGTTAGAAATTCTCCAGTGTTCAGCTATCCATGTTTTCCAAATGCAAATATTTTAAAATTAAAAAAAACCAACAAAACTATCTGTAACTGTCTCCTCTAAATCAGTCTAGATAACCAGGAAATTCTGTAGCACATTTAAGACACTTTCATCCTAAATTAAATACATAATATAGATTATACCTTCATAGGAAGTCAAGAGGTCCTAAACGCACTAATGGGGAGGGACGTTTAAGAGACATTTAAATTACTCAGTCTATAATTTGGGGAGGGTTGCTTATCTGTGCATCTTTTAACTGCTTTGGGTAATTAGGAAAATTTCCTTGGCGGTGCTCTAAGAGGATAGGCAAAAGAGTGACATAATTACAATCAAGGAAGGAAAGGTCAAGGTTTTGCATTCTGCAGACTTTTAAAGTAAAAAAAAAAAAATAAAATAAAAAAAAAAGAGCTTTTCATATGAACAGTCTGAAGCAGTATGCATATTATATAAAACCTATCACCCTGCTCTGAAATGTAATCTTTTCCAGGGCTTCTTCCTCTCCTTGAGCTCACTTGCAGTATCTTGCTGGCCCTTCTGCCTGGAAGCGCACAGGCTAGGGAGGCAGGCTGCTCGTCTCCAGCCTTTCCTAAGTGCAATTATTCAAAGGCAGTTCCCAAGCAGAGCAGGCACACAGTCAGTTCAAAGGCTTCCATTAGCTCTGCCGGCTAACTTGTTATCTTGTAATGTCCCCCCTTCTGCCCTTAATGAACAGTTTGTTCCATTGTAATTCTTATACATCTGGAAACCAGATTCGTTTTGAAAAAAAAAAGTAGAAGTTTCAGTGCCTGTGACTTAGCCAGATCTCTTGTCAGCTGAATCAGTAAACTGACCTTTTTACAAAGTACTCTGACCAACACATTTTTCTAGACTGAAATTCTACAGAGCACACCATACACCCACTTTGCAGCAAGGACATCGCGCTCTGACCACAGCTCCTCCATTCACAGCTGTCTCCAGCGGGAGGAGCTGAAACCTGAACCAAACCCTCGGAGCAGGGATTGGATCCCTCCCGCCAGCAGCCAGAGAGCCCTCCCAGAAAAAAAAACAGTCTGTTTGGAAAAGTGCTTGAGAACATCTCGAAGTGATTGGAGGAGAGGAAAACCCTTCCCCCCTGCACCTGACTAGTGGGTATTTACAGCAGTTTTCAAGGCGCCTCTGCACTGCCGCTACACACAGCCGGAGTGGATGGACTGCGCGGGGCAGGCACTGCGACAGGAACCGATGCGCTCGCAGTGATAGTGTGTGTGTGTGCGCGCGTGTGTGTGTGCTGCACACCCGGCGGGACCGCTACGCCGACCCACGAAGAGAGCCTGGGAGAAGGGGAAGCCTTGCATCCAAAATGCCGCGCTCCTTCCTGGTCAAGAAACATTTCAATTCATCCAAAAAACCCAATTACAGCGAGCTGGACACTCATACAGGTAACAAAACGAAATCTAATGCCACCGCGTTGCTTCTGAGGTTGCGCTCATCGCGTGGCAGTAATGAGGAGGGGTGGGATTGCTTTTCGGGATTGAGGGAATGGGTTAGTTCATTCCTAGCTTTTTTTATCTTTTGCTTATAAGGGAGGAGTTTTAAGAAATATGTCAGTGCTGCCCATAATGAATCATAAAAGTTTGCTCATCCACTCGAACTCAAGTTACTTGGAGCGGATTTGGAGTTTTCCTGGACTGTATCTGCTGGTGGTAGAATCAAAGCTTTCATACAAATCCTTCAGGAAGTTTCACTGCTTCGTTGTACCAGGCTGCATAGATTCAGAAACAGCATGCTGCCTTGAAAAGACCCTCCAATTGTAATTTGTCTGTTTAAGGGCACTGTCTCTACCCATCAGCATATATGTATGAAATAGTATTTCCTTAATCCTCCTTATATTAGATGACCATACTGTTTAATTCACACACCTTTTAATCCCCAAAATGTTCATTTTGCTGCCTCTTGAAATACTTTTTGGTTCTCTTACCTTAGAATTTTCTTTTTTCTCCAGTGATTATATCCCCATACCTGTATGAAAGCTATCCAGTCCCTATCATACCACAGCCAGAGATCCTGAGCTCAGTAGCTTACAATCCCATTACTGTGTGGACTACAACCGGGCTGCTACCATCTCCGTTACCCAACGACCTCTCTCCTCTTTCTGGATACCCCTCATCTCTGGGAAGAGTCAGCCCACCTCCACCTTCTGACACCTCCTCCAAAGATCACAGTGGTTCAGAAAGTCCCATTAGCGATGAAGAAGAGAGAATCCAGTCCAAGCTTTCAGACCCCCATGCAATCGAAGCTGAAAAGTTCCAGTGCAGTTTATGCAACAAGACCTATTCAACTTTCTCTGGCTTGGCCAAACATAAGCAGCTGCACTGTGATGCCCAGTCTAGGAAATCGTTCAGCTGCAAGTACTGTGACAAGGAATATGTCAGCCTGGGAGCACTTAAGATGCACATCAGGACCCACACACTACCTTGTGTCTGCAAGATCTGCGGCAAAGCTTTCTCTAGACCCTGGCTACTTCAAGGACACATTAGAACTCACACTGGTAAGAACAACCATTACAGTTGCTGTCTCTTGTTGCTATAATGTCAGGATGCCTTTTTGCTATTTTTCTCCACAGGTGAAAAAAGCAGCACTATTTCTTTACTAACCTTGAAAAGCATCCTTAGAATTTCAAATGTGTCATTAAAAGGCTTAATTCTCTCTCTTGGGGGGTGGGTGGGAGGGAGTGTAGCATAGTCGCATAACTGTGTGTCAGGTGCTGGTATAAATCAGCATTGCTCCCTTGATAGTTTTAGGATGGTTTAGCCCATTTCCACTAGCTGAACTTTTTTTTTTTTTAAGGATTTTATGTTAACTCTCAGGCTTTGGAAATTGCTAACTTTCAGAAGGCTCCAGCTGATTCTGAAATGAAGAGCAAAGCCAGAAAAGCAATGTATGAGGGGCTACTTTCTAGCTCCTTAAGTAGCTGGCACATTTTACATGCGCTATGTCAAGTCCTTCAGGATTAGAAATGCATCATCACTGAAGCTGGGGATTTTTTTCTCTCTGGAGGCAAAAACTTGATTTTGAGTATAACACTGAGTACAGTGTAATGTCTGTACAGATGTTTGCTGCTTTTCTGTCAAAGCCCTTGTCCCCAGTACCTCACACAGCTCTAAGCAGAAAAAGTTCTAGGAAAATATGTGAAACTTTTGGAGAAGCCCAGCCTACAAGCACTGCAAGCACCTGTGAATGCAGGAGGTGTCAGCAGCTTCTCCTCTGAGATTGCATTTAGCAGCATATTCTGCAAAGACTGAGTTGCAGAGCTGAAAGCTGTTATGTGGCCCCATTAACCTTTTATTGCACATTCTTTATTATAACAAATCCTTTCTGCTTCTTCATTTGTTTCTTCTGATAACCACAGGCTTTACCTGTCCTAAATATGTATTTCTTCTTTTTTTTTAAAAAGCTTTATCCTGTTTTCCCTTGATGTTTCCTTTTTAGGAGAGAAGCCGTTTTCCTGTCCTCACTGCAACAGGGCTTTTGCAGACAGATCCAATCTGAGGGCTCATCTGCAGACCCACTCAGATGTGAAGAAATACCAGTGCAAAAATTGCTCCAAAACTTTCTCCAGAATGTCTCTTCTGCACAAACATGAGGAATCTGGCTGCTGTGTAGCACACTGAGTCATGCAGTCAATGTTTACCTGGACTCAATGCATTTCTCCACTCCTGTTCCAAATGATAAGTGGAAATCCAAAGGCGTTTTCTCATCTCCTTTTCAGCCAAAAAAAAAAAAAATAACTCCACAACCAAATCACCACCAAACAATAAAAAAAAATAGTGGAAGGACTTAGAATGTCAGTAGAAATGAGCTTTAAGTAGTTTCTGTTCAGTCACACAACTGCCTTCTTAAGTGTGAATTCTGAAATATGGGGAAAGACACCATGCATGACATTTCAAGTAGATCTAAAGGAAGAAGCATTATCGGCTTTCTTCATAGATGAAGCCAAATGTAGGTTGTCTTTTCTTGCTTAGAAAAGGCTACAAAGTTAACAATACATTCCTGCCAAGCCATTTCAACCAAAGAAACAGTATTTTAAGTGGAACTCTCAGTAAAAATACTACCCAAGTGAATCTTGCTAGACACCATTTGTCTCAGGTGCCTTAAAAAGTATTCCGAGTTTACCTTAGTAAATGTTTAATATTATTCATTGCTGTGTTTTTATTTTATTTTATTAGAAGCCAAGGCCTTCATTAATGATCCAAAAAGCTTTAAAACTGCATAATTAAGAGAAAAAAAAAAACACATGTAAGAGAATGTATGAAAAATTGAAAGCCACAAATTAACCGCATGTGCCTTTTTTAAAGAAGAAGAAAAGACTGTAGCTTCACACATTCCTGGTGCATGCTTGACCACCTGTAACATGGAATAGTTCCTCTAAACTTTAATCTTTCTTAAAAAACGGGAATAAGTGCAAGAGAGGGGTTCATGGGAGTTTGACAATTATTTTTTTTAAATGCACAAAGGAAATGCAATATTTTCAGCATTACCCCTCCAAGTGCCTTTTTTTATTGATGATTTTGTAAAGTATGTGGACATAATGTAAATATTTTTATTTTTATATGATTGAATGTGTCATGAATGAAAGCGAATTGTTGCCTATAGCAGCATCTATAGATAACTTGAAGAAAGTGTGAAGTGAAATTTATGTTGTTTTCTAGCCACTTTTTTACAATAAACATTTTTAAGTAAGATTTCTGTTGTTTGTTCTAATTAAAGAAAACAGCTGTGTCTGGTTTATCAAGGCTTTGAAACACAGAAAAATGCAAATGTCTCTACACAACCAAGTGAAGACAAAAGTGGATTTCAGATGCCAATCCTTAGATTGCACGTACTGGACATTAGAAAGGCATATACCCATTGCATTTTAAACCATTTAAAACCATACAGGGCATTTCTCTAGAGTCACTGCTTTAAACCACCTGTGCTTTTTTGCTACTTACAATGGTATGACAATATTGTGAAGTATATTTTTTCAAAAACATTTAAAAGAAGCTCCTTTCTTGAATTTTAACAGTTGAAAGGATGCTGCTAGGGCAGTCTTTTATAATACTTTTCCCGAGACTCTCACATTAGGAAATCTGGACCTGATCCAAAGTTCATTAAAGTCAGCAGAGCCGTATAGGTGTTCAGTAACGTTTGCATGATGTTCTTTTAAAGTAGTAGTCAAGTCACAGTACTATATACTTTATATGGCCATTTCAGGAAGATGAAAGATATTTTTATTAAGGTATCATACATATCAGAACTGCCAAGTGAATGTGTTATGTCTTTGTATCAGCTAATATATCACAGGAAAGAATTATTCAGTAATAAAAAGTAGAAATATTTTTCTTCAGATGATTTGACTAAGGACTCCAAGATCTGAACTATATAAAAGCATTACAACATCAACAAATCATGTCTCATCATTACTGACTAGTTCAAAACAACACTGTTTTTAACTTGTAACAAAGTAGGAAGCTAGAAAACAGATAAGCACTGGTTGCCATCCAGTCTAAATACTACATTAATGCCTACATTGGGGTACCAGCAGGAACAAGTAATAGTGAAAACAATTTATCAGGAATGTTACTGATGGATAAGTAAAAGGTGCACTTTTCTTGAAAAAGAGTACATTTCAGCAAACTAATGCAACAGACCATGCATGCCTTTTGACTCCTCCAGCTGAGTCCTGCGGAGGAGTGCTGCAACAGGGCTGCACTGGAGTAATGCAAGCAATAGGCACATGATGGAAGTTTTGTACCTGTTCTCCACAGGAAGCATGATACTGAAAGAAGATCAGTTCAAATGAAGCTTCTCATATTCTCCACGCATCTTCTGACAAAATCTCATGGTTATAACAACAATTCCCCAGATCCTGCTAGATTTTTTTCCTCTTCAGGAAATAGCTAGAGAGTTAAAGAAAGATAAGGTTAGTGGGAATTTGTGAGGTAACATTTTGAAATGAACATATGAAGGCATCAAATAACCTTAAAAAGTTTCATGTGGTTACTCTATTGATTTGCACTTCCATGTCATTCTCTTTGAAGTTCTTAGGCTCCAGTGGCTCTTTGTGCAGCTTTCTCTTCCCAGAGCAAAATTTACTGGAGTATGAGGAAAGCTCTGACAGTCAACAGCTATTTGTACTGTCAAAGTTCTAGGTTTGCTCTCCTGTGTCATGTCACAAAGGCTTTTCCATTGCTTTAATTCACACTTTAAATTCTCAACGCCCATAGTAAATGAAATAGCATAAGATCTTGACTTGTTGAATGAGTGGAAATGCTACTGTTGTCCTTAAGGGAAATCAGATGAAAACTTCATCAAAATACAGTATGCTAAACCAAACACAAGTGGAACTGGTCTGATTTGAAGATGACAATTAAGATATGCTACTTTGCATGCCTGTAACACCTGTACTCATAAAACACAAAGATGGGAAAGGCTAGAAGCTCTTCTGGCTCATCTCTTTAATTGAAACAGTGCTCTATCACAGATCCTTAGCTCTCTGTCCAGTTGCAGCATAAACTTCCCAGGGAGCTGAATTTCTCTGCTTTTTCTGTGAGACTGCTTTTTATTTGCTATCAGGACGTTTCTCAAAAACATCCGCTTCTATACCTGGACAAGCTATTTATCAGTGTAACTTGAATTCTGCTATGGGTTGCTGGTTGATGGCTCCTGATTTTCTTGAAATGTGATGGAAAACTCCCTCCAGGGCTAATCTACCCATTGACTCTCTTTGGCCATTGCTACATTTCTCACAAGACCCCTCTCATTCTATATTCAAATTCTCAACTTTTAAAATCTTCTTTAGGAAGATCTTTACACTATGAATATTTTACTTTGTTTTTTTTTTAATCTGAAATCAGACACATTTACTTTTCTGATATTTAATTTTTGACACCAGTGCTAAATGTAAATCTTTTAAGTGAAAAGTTAAGCTATCAAAAGACCAGTCTCTCCTCTAAAGGCACCTGAATGACAGCAGCCTATTACAACATGATTCATAGTTTTTTTAACTCTCCACTAACAAGTTGTTTAAAATCAGTAGATCTGGGGGAGGGACTTTTACCGAGAGGTTACTTCAAATCTCTAAGTGCATACTTGTTTGGTTATATGATTGCTTACTATAGGGAATGAGGGCCAGATCATTCCTTTAAGATGTTCTGGCAATTTACTTTCCCTTCTCAACTGTACTTTCAGTGTGCAAAGAAGGGCTGTGCCACCTTGGCCCATGTGTCGTTACAAGTCAAATTATCAGTTTCTCAAGGCTGAAGGCAACAATTGATTCACTTTGTTTTTTCTCTTCCCTTGCTTCCTTCTGAGCATATTTTTTCACCTCAGAGGATGCAGAATGGAGTAAGATATGCATGAAATGAAGACGGAACAAAGCACACATTTGTGCTTAAAGCACTACAATTATCCTAACATCTGATGTGGAGTTCAGAAAAGCCACTTGTGTACTCACCAAAGGGTTAAAATAAGTGCCTCTCAGATTTAGGCACCATAAAAACTGTCTTCGGTATTTTACTCTATTATTTGGATAACAATAATAGTTCCTGTTATCATTAAGCAAGCTCAGGGCTTATTAGTCTAAGCTCCATCAAATCAAATGAAAAAAGAAGCATCATAAAGATCCCGTAATCTCCTGTAATCAATTAAAAAAAAGGAAAGACAGTGGGAAACCTGGTTGTCCTGGTTTTGACTGAGATAGAGTTAATTCTCTTCTTAGTAGCTGGTACAGTGCTGTGTTGTGGATTTACTACAAGGGCAATGTTGATAATAAACTAATGTGTTGTTGCTAAGTAGTGCTTACCTTAAATTGAGGACTTTTCAGTCTCTCATGCTCTGCCAGTGAGCAGGTACATAGGAAGGTGGGAAGGAGCAGAGACAGGACACCTGACCTGAAGTAGCCAAAGGGATATTGCATAGCTTGAAATATCATGGTCCAGTAATCTCATGTCCACCTTGTACTGGAGACCCCAGAACTAGACCTGGCACTGCAGAGGGGCTTTGCCACTGCTGAGTAGAAGTGAAAATACCACTCAGTTTCTTATGGGATGCATTAAGGTTCTGGAAACTGTATGAGCCTTAACAGTACAGACAAAAATGTTGCTTGCGTGCTCTGTCCCTTCTTCCTCCAAAATTTAGTTAATTCCAAATCTATACAAACTCATCAGGAACTGTGAAGGGTGTGTAGTATGGGACTTTCCTGGGAGAAAAAGAGTTGCCCTGCCTTGTTGCAGAGTGCAGAATTAGGGTGTCCCAGGTGAAAGGTGACACAGGTTTCTGAAAAGGGTGCACATCTTGCTGCAGAGGGGTATCCTTTTTGAGATACCACATAAAACATGGCTTAGCAAATTCTTTGAGGCCATGGTCCAGCCTAATTGCGTACTTGCATTGCTGTCTATTCTGAGGGACACACAGCTAAACCAGGCTAGAGATAAAAAATTAAACTGACAGTGGTGGTGGTTTTATCTCTTTGGCAGTTTGGTCCCTTTGTTCATCTTTGCGTACTATTTCAATACTTCAGGAAGGCCATCGAAACAGATAACTTTGTGTTTTTTCTTCTGGTTCACTCACAATTTTGTGTAGAAAAAATATAAGCATGTGCTCCTTCACGGTCCTCCTTCTGTCGTTTTCCTCACATCTCTGTAAGAAAGAAGTTATTGCAAAATGCAACACCTGCTTTCTGTTACATGTCTCTCCTCCCTTTTGCCTGGGAATAATTAATATACCCATCTCTTGTCTTTTTCCTCTCTGCTTTATATGCACCACCAGAAGTTTGTCCAGTGCATACATGAAGTAGCTGTGAGGTGGACAAAGATCACTTTGACTGCTCTTGCCAAGAGGGAATAAATGACCTTTTATATCTGTCCTTTATGCAAACATATTTTTACATCATTTTGTCAAAACAAGACATAGAAAACAGCAATCACATGAATGCCAGCTCAAGTTCACATGGCCTCCCACATTTTTAGTACACTTCACCCTCTAAGCTTGAAAGAGCAACTCAGGTACATGCAGACATTCATGACCTCTTCATACAGGTAGACATGCAGCAGAACAGCCTGCACATTCAAACATGCAAATCCTTTCACTGCAACCCCAATTGGAATCTGCTTCAGAAAAAAACAGAGATGTCCCTCATTTTGTTGCTAGAGCTGTCCCTCAATTAAAAAAGGTGGTTTTAAATGCAAGCACTGGGGTATTTTCTAACAGGACAAAATCGAAGGAGGGTGTTCTTCAAGTTGTTTGCCCACCAGCATAGGCAGCGCTGAGAATACTACACATTCTAGATCAGGATACTTTATGTTACTTATACTATAAACCAGAGCCTTCTGCCTGAGAATGACTACAGAAAGCCATTCCTCACCTTGTTAAGCCTTGGCATACTCCTTACTTCTCATGTTTTACCCCTTCTGTTACTGCTTTCTCTTCCTCACATCAGCATCAGCTTCCTAGATGTGGCTGACAAGAGTTAGAAGAATGAAAACTGACAGTTATTAACTAGCTCCAGCAAAAAATCAATGAATAACAGATCTTTTAACACTAGATAGATGTGGGTATTGTCACACCTTCTAACCAGGCTTAGATGTGGGACTGAACAACAAATACATGTTACATGGTGGGCCATCAAATGGCAGCGGGTTCTGACCATCACTTTTTCACATCTTCTTCAAAGGCATGACCTGGGACTGCTTGGTCTACCAAATCCATCACAGAGAATTGCCTACATCTGAGTCCTATGGGCTCCCAGTAAAAGCACTGAACATCAGCGTACCAAGTCACAGACGTCTGCTAAATTGCTAATAAGAAGCAGTTAAAGTATAACGTTGCACTGCAATTAGCTCAGATTTTGCCCATGTCCCTAAACCAAAGTAAATTCCTTTGATGTAACCTGCCCTATCATGTGTGCTGGCAGATCATCCGCAGCTGACAATGAATAAAGAGTTAGAAGAATATAAACTGACAGTTATTAAGTAACTCCAGCAAAAAAAATCAATGAATAACAATCAGCAACTTAAAGAAATAATATTATGCATAAAAGACCCCCACCTCTGTAAACACTGCATCATATTCAGTATTAAATCATTAATTTTTCACATTTTTGAATGGTATAAAAAGATATATTGAAGACAGTTCACCAAGATTTATAGTGAAGTATTCACTATTCATCTATAATGCATGAGACAGGGCCAGGTTGCTATGTCCTGGGGAAATTAATAAAAGAATCTTGTGACTCGTGATGGTGTTAGTGAAACAACTTGGCATCTCAGCCCAGATCCTAACCAGTTCTGACTGGACAAGGCCTACACTCAAAAACAGACAGGATTTTTTGACAGCCCTGACTTACTGACAGAAAAACACTTTTTGGGGAAAATGGCTTTCATCTTCTAGGTAGTTTCAAGAAATTGCTCCACGCATTTTCTCTGTCCCCACTTTTCCCCTTATTAGCAGAAGAAAAAAAAAAAGTTGATACTTTTATTTCCCAGTGAACTCTCCTCACAGGTTACAAAATCATCGCTGTAGGTTGTGCTTTGGCAGTCGCAGCAGAGAGCCCTGACTGAGGGATGCTTCCAAATATTTGAACTCAAATTCTCTGTCCACATAGTATGTCAGTATGCCATTGGCAGGACAACATGGGTTCTGGGAACAAACAGAAGGAAAAATAGAGGTCTTAAAGACTGTTGAAATGTTAGCCTTCATAGGAGGGCATGGTAGTTAATGGATATTTGCAAACAGCAAATATCAGTTACAAATTACCATCCAGTTCAGGCTTCTGTAACAGGAAGAACTCAGAAGTTCAGCACTGTTTAGCTTGAAGAAAAGATTTTGACTTCAGCTAGGACTACAGCTGATAAATCAGGTATGTCTGATTATTGTTCTTACTGCCACAAAATGCTCTTCTATGTAAAGGTGTCCTGGGATTGTCCCACACAATGACTTTCTCCCAGTGAACCTTGCATTTGCCACTGTCAGAACCAGTATTTCAAATCTATATGGACATTTGCTAACAGAAATGGCAATTTTCTATAATTCTTTGCTGCTTAGGTTTGTAGCATAAAGAAGAAAACAGAGCCCAAAGTCTGTAAGCCTAGGCATCTTACTTTTCCTAAACACTGACCTATTTGGAACTCTATGTGTCCTTTCTTCTAGTAAACCTTTTTTCTTGCTGTACAATCACATGGGCTGGAGCTTATATGTCAGATTGCTTTGCTAACAATGGTGAGGTTGCAATTCTGAGATTCTGTGGTAAGTTTATAGCGTTTTAAACATTTTTCTCTGTGTTTTTTTTTAATGTATTTTTGGAAAGACTGCATGATATTGACCTACTCCTTAAACCAAGTTCAAGTGATTTTTGACAATAGAATTCCTTGCCTATTTTTTGAAAACTGCAGACATTACATTAAATCTTAGCTCCTGAACATTTGAGAAGCTTTTTCTATTCACATTCACTAAATGCCTTCCCATCTAGTTTATATTTTCCTGTTTAAAACAAAAAGTACAGATTTCATGACAGGTCTCTTGAGCACAACTTGAAATTATGGAACTCCTCTTTGCAGTTTCAGACAATGCTCTTGAGAGAGGAAATGCTGCATGTGCAGTTCTTGCTTCTACATATTGATCCTGTGAGAAGCGTCACAGTTGCTAAAGAAAATAAATGCCTGTTTGCATCTTAGGTCACTAATGGAGAGGAAGGATCTGTTATGCGGCACTCACAAAAAACAAAAATATGTTGCCATCACATGTGTGATTTTCGTCCGCCACTTTAAACAGGAAATTGCTTTTAGGTCTTTTAGTCCAGATAATCTTCTCTTACTCACATTACTTTGTTCCTAAGCATAAAGAAGGAAGCTGTTTTCTGAGAAAGATGTTAGAATCTGGCATAGTACTTATTATAGGGGCCCATAACTGAAACTGCAACATACATTACCTACACAGATGAACACTATAGCTCAGTATCTATGCAATCTTTCATTTTGAAAGGAGGAAGTAATATTTTGAAGAGGTGCCATGTAAAATCAAACCATGCATTTGCACTGTGGCTTCACTGATAGATTATGACAAAGTCAAACTATCTAGGAGCAGGACTGTCTTATCCCTTGAAACAGACCTACTATTGTGAATGGTAGTGCTCATTATATCGCATGACATTTTCCTTTAGACTGATTTTTGTGTTCTTTAATGCCCTGGTAGTAGTTTCTAACATGCTGCTAGGAGCCATCACATTCTGACCTGATGCAGCTGGGAAGAAAGCAGGACAGGATTTCACTCAGTTATTCAAGGGTGAGCCTACCCTCCAGGAGATTTTGCTGCTGTAACTGTGCAGCAAACTCTCCTAGCACAGATGCAGTTCATGTTGACAAAATGTGCTTTGCCAGTAGGGCTTCTCCTGATTGCCCAAGCACAAGAGTAACTTGCAAGCCAATATAACTATAACTAGACTTTAGCTTCTGTCAGTATAGAAGTGCTGCAAAGAAAAAGAAAGAGGAAAAAAAACGATAAAACAATAGCCCTACACTCTTGGCAAAAGTTCCTGATACAGACCTGACCTGAGTCATAGGACAGTGCAGCTTGCACACCTCCTTGTTCTCAGAATTGTGCCTAAAGTATAGCTCAGACATTAATGTTTAAATAACAGGATTTTGAGGTGACTTGTGATGGGAAAATGTATGCTTGATGGCAGAAGAAGAGCCGGACACAGTTCTTCTCATGGAGGGACTACAGCAAATATGCTAGAGTTAATCCATATTCTTTCGTTTTATTTTCTCTTTGCCTGTTTTTAGTGAGGATGAATAATGTCCGTGTCTTATAACACCTCGGTAATAGTTCAGCAGGATTGCTGCGACCTTTACTGGCTGGACGAGTACTGATTAGCTGCAGATTTCAATGTATGAAATTCAGCTGACATGCCAGGTTTGCAGTCTGTACTGCAGCAGTTTCTGTTGAGGAATGTAAAAATTATCATTTTTGTTATTCTTTGAGAGGAAACTAATAAGTTGGTGGAAATGGAGAGCTGAAGTGAAATGAGTTTCTCTAATTACTCCTTCTGATTTAGTTTTGGCAGATAACTGCACATGCCTGGACTACACTCAGCTGAAAATGTCACATTTTGTTTTTAGCCATTTGAACCCAGGACAGCCTCCCGTCTGCTTACACCAAAGATGAACCTTTCCAGGTGATCTAAAATGTAGACTTCTTAACTGATGTGAATGGCAGCCTTCCTGTTTTAAATTCCAAGCTGTAAAAAGAGAGTTGTGTTGTCAATCAGCCAGCAAATGGTGCTGCACTGGCCTTTCTAGAAAAACAAACAATGGGTAATAAATGACTTTATGGTAGGATTGAATTTAAAACAAAAAATCCTTATCAGTGCAACATGCTTTCTGGTCCACTAAAACTATTCTGTTTTAATCTGTTCCAGCAATGTTACATTTCCCATTCTTCTAATTAAAACTGGTCCTTCTAAACATATAAATGTATGTGTACATACAAATGTGGGTATGTATATATAAGCATACACATAGAAACATTTTCTGCACTTAGGCAGAGAGAATTAGAGTAAAATTACACTCTAAATGATACTTTTTTTTTTAGCAGTACTGTTAACATTACCATTCTCCTTTCTATTCCAGAATCTTAATTTTCTTTACCAAAAACTGCAGTGAGTTTCTTGTTCCTATAGTTACCCCCCAAAAACAGAGCTTTGACAGTAATCAAGTGTAACCAGTACTTTCAAGCAGCCAAACAGCATACTGCAGAGGCAGATAAGTCTTAAATAGATATATTGGCACTGCTTCACTCAGAAAGGTTTCAATAGGGACAGTCATCAAGCTGACGATGAATGTTAGCAATGGAAATCAGTTCTGTGGCTGACCAGAACATGGAAGGAAAGAGTGTGAGAAAGCCATAGTGAAGATCTTCACTATTTATTGAGTGGCATTTTACTTTGGTGTTGCAAGCAGGAGGAGTCAAAGCAAAAGGAAGACAAAACAAACTTCTTAGCAGGTCAAAATAGAGTGTAGGAGTTCCACTGCATCCCAGGGACTTTGCAGAGCTAACAGGTATGCCTGAAATCCACAAATGCATGAACCCTCTTGGATCCTCCTGGATTACCTTTGTAAAAGCATAGAAAAATTCCACGGCGAGTGGCATGTCCTGGGCAAGTTTCAGAGATTCTCAACACCAGAATGTATTTTTTATACCCTCTGTTTTCATTCAGTTCCCACCTTTGAACTACACAAAATTCATGGCACAATGAACCAGTCCGTGGACTGGTTTCGAGAGCCAAGTAGCCAATATACTGCAGACTGCATAACAGACATAAAGGGAATGTACCGTATTAATTTACTCAGACAACATGTTTTCCTACAGTTTTCAACATCTGTAATGGAGGCTTAAGCACATAGTTCCCATACTGGTCAAGAAATTTTCTTTATGCTTATGGAATACAGGCAGTTTGTGTTTTTTTTCTTTACTCAAACTTTTCCCTGACTGTTTAATGACAGCCCTTAAGTATAATGTTCCTGTTTAGGTTTACCATGCACCTGTGTTATCCTTTTTCTCTAGCAGAAATTAAGTTTGGACACAACTGAGGGTTTGGGTTTGGATTTCTCTGGTATATTCAGCAATCTCATAGAAGGAAAATAAAGAGCCAAGTATCTTCTGGTTCACATGAATGTATCACTCTTGTGTGTTCAGGAAATCTGATGCATTCAGGAAACACTGGTCTTACCAGGTGTGAGCAATACAGCTGTGCAGAGCACTCACAGCATCACATCAGACCTATTGCATAAATGCAACCTCTTCATCTGCACCTAAGTGAAAATTCACATGCAAATCCAAAGTTTCACATTTTCTATACATTCAGAAACCTTCTGGAGTATCAGAAAGAATAAAGTGGTCCTACTTTTACACAGATGTTCCAATAAAGGGGAACCTGTATGCGCCAGGCAGTGCAGAAGAGTATTCCATTTTTTAAGTGATGAAGGGGAGAGGTAATACTCTGCCTACCTACATGAAGGACACACAACATAAATTCAGTCCTCCTTCACCCATGCCTCAGCCCAGGAGCTGCGGATTATAACCTTTCACCCTGCACTGCACACAATCAGTTCAGCTCCCAAACGCAGAGATAGCTTTATGCTGGAATTTTCAAAGTGCCTGTTTCCATTGAATAGACACAGTCAGGGGGCAGTGGCTAATAGGCAAGTTGGTTCTCAGGGCTTTATCCACAGGATAAGGTGGATGTATTTCCCAGTGTGTCCCACAGTCTTGGTCTCTTGGTGCATATATGGTTGCATTCTCACTTCATATCAAAGCAAAACACAGGTGAGCAACCTCACTTTCCCATGGAGGAAAGCTCAGGCATACAGTAAGGTACATTTCAGTAAGTGCCCTATCATACTGTAGGGGACAACCAACACTGTAATATGTGAATTTGCTCCAGATTCGAGGTGGAGCCATTATATCCCAGATTTTGTCAACATTATATATACTTACCATAGGCCAAAGGTCAATAAAGTTTCTGTCAAGAAAGTTCTTTCCAAAGGTGGTGTAGAAATGGTGGGGTTTTCAACACATTGCCTGTGTGTCAGAAGAAAGAAAAGAAAGCAAGAGATCTGTGTGTGTCCCTATAGCTTCTTACATCCCACAGTCAGCTGTCATGCTGCAAAGGTTACAGGGAAAACCCATAGGACAGCACAGCTGAACAGAGTTGAAGCCGATGCCTCACCAGCAAAACCTTTCCACCCCTGTACTGCTGTTTTAAAAAGGGGCAAGGCTTCAGAAGCTTTCAGGAAAATAAAACAAACCAGCACCACCAAACACTTAGATGCTGCCCTATTTAAAATCTGGTCTTGCACATGATGACTTGAGTAGTGAGTCTGGAAAGCGCCATCAAGGAGAACATACTGTAAATTCAGTTTTAAACCCTTATTAGGGAGAATACAGGCTTAAATCCATCTCCCTGGACTGCACCTGGACTGCTGTGCTGAGTCATAGTCCATCCTCCTCTCCTTTTTAGACCTAGACACCCTGCAGACTGGTGGTTAGACCACATGGAGGTGGAAAACTGGTTCAAACCCTACCAGGTGGGGTGATGCCTAAACCAGGGAATTCCTGGGGCTAACCAGTCATGTACACTCAGAGCAGTGCATGAACCAATGCGAGAGAATGACATTTTTCTAACACCCAATGAATGCTGTCTTACACCTTCTTACTTTTTATTGCAGGCATCTCCAAAGATAGATACACTTTAAATGCATTAGTCAGATTATATTTTACATATATATTAAACATAAAGCTGTGAAAGTGGTCAGACACTGGCACTGGAACAGGTTGCTAAGAGAATCTGTGGAGTCTCCATCCTTGGAGATATTCAAAACCTAATTGAATACAATCCCAGGCAACCTATTATAGCTGACCATGCTTGAGTAAGGGTGTTGAATAAGACAATGTCCAGAGATGCCTTCCAACCACAAGAATACTGAAACTCTATGGTTAAAAAAAACAAAACGAAAAAAAAGGAAAATAAGTTTTTTTATATTTTCATGTAACCTAGAGAAAAAATGAAATTATTTTGGATCAGATTGATGAAATGTGTTTCTTGTTCTAGACGTGGAACTGTAAATGGTCTTAATTCTAGTTACTGAACCTTTTAAAATTCTGGTCTTTTTTTTACTCTGTTCAGGTACAACGGCATTGATGGACATGTGTGGCACCAGTGTGACAGGGATGTGAAATTCTTCTCATATGAAGAGGCATTTCAGCAATGACTAGTCATGTATTTTCTCCTTTGGAAGCTATTCACAGAAGTGTTCATTTTCAAGGTACCATTTCTTTTTCTTTTTATTGTCATCATGGTGAAGTCCCTAGTAACTGACATTTACTGAAGGAACTAGGTGCAGATTTGTCTGAGATGTGCAGAGGATGAACTAATGCCATGTATTATTAACCTGGCTTTAAGAAATTTTAGAAATGCAAGTCTCCTAACTGAGAGTTATTGAAGTTTCTTAAAGTCCTAATTTGTTTTTCCTTGAAGCATTTAGTTCAATAGATCTTTATCAATCTATACCTGTACATACATGAAGATCCGTATGCAAGGACACATGTTTACAACAAATTGCTGAGACTGTCTACATCTGAGGTTGTTTCTGCATATTCATGTGTAGACCTAAGGGCTGAAATATCTTTTCTGCATGACAGATTTTACCCTAATAATTTGTACAGCATATCCTTCAAACACAGTAACAGCGTTTGGACAGATGCTTCTGAAACATACTTCCATGGTTCCCTGAAGTGTTCTTTGTGTATTGAACTACAACAGATACTATTTTATTTTGGTGAAGCAAAAGATAATCTTGGAAAATCTTTCACAAGAAGTGTCTATGAGAAGATTGGAAATCCCACAGACTATTGTTTTTGTTCCTTCCTATTGGTCACTGACATGTTTTTGAATGCCAGATCCTGGAAAAATCATGATATCAGGTAAAATTACTAAATAAGCATTGGGAATAGACAGCAAGCTTGATGTTGAAATAAAGGCTCCTGTCATTAAAATATATTTCCATTTCTTATTTATTTAGGATTATGATTTATTTATGACAAAAACCTTTAAAAGGTGTGAATGAATTTTCTTTTCCTAATTTGGATAAATTAGGCAAATTCACTGTTCTTTTTCTTTTTTAATTTGATACACAAGCTGTTTAAACCTGTGACAGTGGAGCAGCATGTATGCTTTCAAGCAGCAAAAAATCCCAGGTCCCTCATTTATTGATTTACAAATTTGCCACACACATATATGATTTCTTGCATCAGCTCTTTTCTCTCATAAAGAGAGCTTCACCAGCCAAAGTGGAAATTATTTGCAACCAATATGAATTTGAGTATTTACATTAAATTATACCTTATTTTTCCCAGGGCATCCAAAACATAGCAAGCTCTGTATTGTCATTGCTGATGATCTCTAAAACATGAGATGCCAAACATACGTATTTAATTAAACAGTTTATTCTGTTAAGCCAATAAAATTACATTGTTATCAATATCAGCTATTCCACTAGACTGAATAATGAAAAGTAAGTGGTTTTAGTCCTCATAGTTTCTCTTCTCCTGAAGCTTTTTTCACAGCCCAGTTTGTTCTTTGTCTACCATCTTTCCTGGTATGAACTCCAAGGTTGACATAGAAAATGCAGCAAAACCTGGAAGATGAAGTAGTGTTTTAGATGCAGCTCAGTGTAGGACTAACTCTGGACAGAATACATTTGCATATGTATATGCAAAACCCTCTGCATATGTGATACAGGGGTTAATTGTCCACTGTGCAGGAGAACCAAATGTGTAGTTGAAGGAGTTATACTAACTGACAAAGACTGTTTCTCATCTTTCTCCTAATATCTGTTTCATATTCTGAACTTCCAAAATGAAAGATTTCAGGGGTCTTTAAATGATTATTACTAAGTTCCCAAAATGGTTCTCTTAATGTGTTTTTTTCATGAAGTCTTACATGCCCTTTATTCATTAGATGTCTGTAACAATGAGCGCATGTTCACAGTGGCCACAGGTTAGCAATGCTGGTTAAGCAAGTATGTGTTTAACTTCCTTCTAGTGTTCAAATCACTGCAATGTGAAAATGTACCTGATTTACAGCAGGCCGTGAGTTGGGATTTGCTCCACTTCTAATACCCAGACAGAGGGCTAGATACAGCTGGAATGTCAGCAGTCAATACGACCATAATGAGGACTTTCCATTGAAAAACTTTTCCAATATTCATGTCATATAAAGTGGTGCTACAGGAATAAGAAGGATGAGTGAAAATTCCCCCCTTGGATTCCTGCTTTCCGTGGGACATCACTTCCAAAAAAAGCAATGCTCCAGCATTTTTCAGATTCAAATGCATTTTGATATGAAAACATTGGTTGCAGCATTCATCATATTCCAAGTTTTCTTATAACCTCCTATTGCTGAAGAAAGAAAAATTACTCCTAATAACAAAATTATTAAAAAATAAAATCCTGATATATACATTTCCTTTCATTCCAATTCATCCCAACCTGACATTTATATTAAACTTAAGAGGTCATTGGATCGAGTTCTGCAGAGCAAGACATCAGAATTTAGAGTCCCACTGATCATTTCTGTCTCTCAAGTACAGGCTCTGGATGAATTAGCACCACTATTAATCACAATAATACATCTATGTCATGGTTCTGAGATTCTTGAGATGTTTTCCAGAAACTGCAAATTGGCATGATACAAGCCAAAAAAACATTAAAGCATAGATCTTAACTCTCCAGTGAATCCTTCGGAAACTGAATAGCTCTCATGGCATATTTCTGACAGGAAATACACACTTGAGATGTTTTAAGCCTTAAATGTCACATACACAACGGAGCTTAAGCCTGAGAATAGCCTCCCCTGTTTCCAAGATCACAATACTAGTATTATAATTAAGAGGATAAAATGCCACTTCCTTGCTTCCCATACCCCTCTCCAAATGAAATGTGAGTCACTTCATGAATTTCATCTAAGCCTGATGGAACAATTTCAGCCTGTCCTGGACAGCCCTCCTGACCAATTCCCTCACACATACACTCACACACGTTATTTCTACTAGCTTAGATTTCATATCCACCTCTGCTCAATTGCTTGTGGCAGGCTCTAGTGGTAAAGCAAATGCTTTGCTGCTGGTTTTCCCCTTAGAATTACAGATCACTGAAGAAGTAGCTTAAAACATTTCCACTGGAGAAAAATGTGATGAAATTGTTAAAGGTTCAGCAGCCTTGAAACACTAGTAGGCTATTGGCATGAGGATTATTCCCAGACATGATCTTTCCTTTGGAACCTGCAGTCTAAGTTTGCAATATTTGTTCACTTCATGCCTCCTCGGCGTAGCCTGTCTCTCTGGCTGATTTTCTTCCTTTCTTTATCTGAAGCTGGCATTTTTTCCACTCTCAATAATTAAGCTGTCTCGATGTTAGAGACATGCCTATTTTATCACATGTATGTCTCGTACACAGTTGAAAAAGGAGATCTCCAAGGGAGAAGAAGGCTGGCGTCTCTGCTGTTGAAACGGTTTCAATCTGGCCTGAATACTTTGCCTGCAGTGCTGCAACCCACAAGGGGGTCTTAACCTCTGAAACCTGCTGACTCAAGAGTAATTGGCCAGCATGATGCCACTGTGACCATCAAGTGGAACAAATAAAATTACCCACCATTTCAGTGCCGTGATTGTCCTCCCCCACTGCGTGATTCCATGAATCCCCTGGAGGACTGACCTGCTTATAATAAACAAATTGTTTTCTGGGCTCCTTTTCCATTGCCTGTAGGGAGTTACAAGAAGACAGAACCAAGCTGTGTTAACTATATTTAGTGGTCTTTTTTATTTCTTTCCTTAAATTGCATCAGATGTTGCAGATGACTAGATACAGTATGATCTTTTAAAATTATGTCCTCAAGAATCAAACAATTAGAGAGAACAGCATCTCTACAAGGAAACTCAAGTTTACACAGCAATAGAAAGTTATAAATTTAAATAATTCAAGAGGGTTGCACATCTCCAAGTTGGATGACTTAATTCCTTTTCCTGAGAAAGACAGTTTAAAAGCAGGGATTCTCTTACTCTATATACAATTTTGTAATTTGTTTGCATAAGAGTAAGCTGTTTACGCTATGGGACATGGCTATATAAAGTTAATTGCCAAAACTCACTATCTCCATTAACAGTGTAAAACCAGAATATCTCCCATGATGGCAGTAGGTTTATTCAGATACACACCAGTGTAATGGAGAACGAAATTTGGCTTTCCACCCGTCTACAGTTCAGAGGGAGAAAGCTAGAGGGAGGCTGGGGTAGAGCGGAAGGAGGTAGTTCTTGTTCTTTTGGTTTTCCTCCTTTAGAATAACAGCACCCCAAATATCTGGATTAACGTAGAGGAGATAATAAGGCATGGTAAACCCATCAGCAGGACAAGTAGCATGAAACTTTATTATAGTGTCTGCAGTAACTGCCTGAGCTGATAATGACCCTAATGTGGCCACAACTGACTACAGAAGTGCAGATTTAGTCCCAGTCTCACAAAGTTTTGTACTAATACTGTGTGAAATTGCAGTTACTTTGAGTTTTCATCCTTTATTTGAACAAAAGCAAAATTTGGAGGATGAAGATATATGTGAACTATTTTTTCAGCAAGCAGGTAAAGAAGCCCAATGACTTTTGCAGAATCAAATCATGATAAGGAATAAATTGGCAAGACTGAGAAGTACCGTGAACTACTTTGCCATGACTAACAATAACCATCTTAAACAACTGTTGGTGTATTTCTGAAAACAGTTCGCTGTTGGTTGCCAGTTATTTCATTTAGACCCAATTCACTGCAATCACGTGCTTAAATGTAGCAGACTGTCAAGCACATTGTTAAAACAAGGTCTTGAAAAACCAAGGAAAATTAACACTTTCTTTTCCCTTGTCGTGGTTTAAACCCAGCCAGACACCCTGCAGTTTTTTAGTTGCTGTATGTGATTACTTTTTATCGCTCCTAGATCCACTTCAGTTAGCTTGTTAAGGTACTTTGAGAAATATTTTCAGTTTTCTTTCTGAGTTTTGAGAACACAGTAAGAGTATTTAAAGAAACAGAGTGCTTATCTGGTTCTTTCCGTCCAAAGCAATCTCTCAGCCTTAACAGACCTGAAACAGTCCTTGTAAATTAGAAGAAGTCTGACCCTTGTTTTAAATTTACCATGCATCCTTCTGCTCATTTTATTTCCCAGCAGATAAGGAATAGACCAAACCTACAATGCTTCTATCATACACAAGTCTTCTCCTTTTCTACATATAGCTTTTTTCTTCCTAGCTCCCCTTTTTCTGCTGCAAACCTTTGTATGTCAAGCAACACATAGAATAAGAGCATAAAAACTTATATTTGGGATCCTAGTGCTATCAAGATGGGAAGGGCATAACAGTTTTGCTTTATACCAATCTGCTTCTCTCATTAATATTTTGTTACATTCCTTCTCCTGCCTGTTCCAGATCCTCCTCTCAAGTGGTTTATAGTCACAACTCTAAAGCACAATTCTCTACATCTCTGCTGTAAGGAAATGACAAGCACTGACCGGTGGATCTCCTGAAGCATCCTTCTTAGTCAACCTGTGTAATAGATAGATAAAACATGGGATACAAGCATTCCTTTTTATAAGTAAACCCACAGAAAAATGGTCTTCATCATTGTGATGCATTTGATTCACAGTGGAGGACTCTTTGGGGTTTGAGGGATACATCACCTCATGGAAAGGATTTGAGATCTCAAGGCTAGTATTCACTTGAGTATCACAACCAAAACTGCTCAGTGCCCAGGCATCTGTAACTTATCATATTATGGTGCAATCTATCAGCCTAAGCCCCCATATATGAAAAAATTTCCAAATATTGTCATAGCCAGTAAGCAGATCATGCATTTGAAATGACACACAACAAACATGCAAAGCATATGCCATGAACAAGTCTTTTGTCATCCAGAGCTTCTCTAGCTCTCTGCTCCAGAGGCTTTGAAGGGATGTCACCTATCTCAGAAGGCACACATCCTTCTGACAGCATAGCATACAACTGCATATACAAATATAATGCACACAGATGTAGTAACACCTCCTCTCCATCCAGCCCTTGGTGGAGGTGGAAGCTGATCATGAAAGCAGAGCAGAGAAGATTCATTTTCTTTGCTCAGAGGCCTTTGGTGGTGGCGGTGTCTGAGGAGCGGTACCTAGTTAAATATCCTTGAACAGAGGGCATTTTTCCCTATAGTTTTCTCTTGCAGTTGGTTCAATCTTTCAATGAGCTGTGTGGATCCTAAGACCATTTAGCCAGTCTTAAGCAAGCTGCCCAGCAAGAAGATGGCTGAGTAATACCAGTTGCTCCTGGTGTGACTCCTGATGTGGCTCCTGTCACATTGAGCTCTCCAAGCAGGCTGCAAGGAGCAGTCAGCTTGACCAGAGACAGGTTTATTGAAATCTGGGAAGATATTTGCACTGTTGGTTTTAATGCCTTAGGAGCTACAGAAGGCTGTAGGCTTCACTAAGAAGAGAGAGAAAACAGATCACAAAGATGAAGAATAATGTCTGGCAGATAACTCTGCTTCTCTGCGAAACATAATCCCAAAATACTCTGGCAAGAAGATAGATCATTATACCATAATGACAAGCATTAGTCTCAGGTCTTGTTTTTTCAAAGAAGCTAAGTTTAGAAATAGACTTCCTAAACCTTAAGGCCTGGAACCTTGTGCAGACATTAAGATTTGTCTGCAGCTCCTCGCTTTACTCCTACATTTTCCCATCTGCTAGCAACTGCTGCAAATGACTGCCTAAGACAGACCTGGACTGTATAGTTCTCAGTAAGGCAATATGTCACCTCTATTAGTACTACTGTGATCTTATTAAAGAAGGAAATCCTGTCAGTAGTAATCTCAAATTCCTCAGTTATCATAAATTAAAACTCCCCATTTCTATCTTGCAACAAGAGTTTTTTTTCTTTAATGTGCATACATGTGCCTATTTTTACATGCTTTTTAAAGTCTTTGTTGTATTTTTCAGTGAATGGCAACTGACCACAGAAATTCTCCAAACATTAGTAGCTACAGAGACATAAACTCTCAAAAGCTTTGACTAACTCTTGCTGATAAACACATCCTTGTTGTAATTATTGGCTTAAGTCTTAGGAAGTGTAGTTTTGTGTCTGGAGCAGTCAAATGGCATTTGGAAGCTCTGAGGATCTTTCTGTGGCCTTGCTGCAGGGGTCTTTTTGAATTTGGCAAACATAAATGTAAACTTTCTGAGCCTATGTATCCCCTTCTGTGAGATGATGGTGGTATTTATACTCCCGCCACCTTTTCTGAAGAGTAATTTGAAGCCTCTAGTTATGAAGATGAGCAGAGTTTATTACAGTACCAGCTAGAGGACATTAGGAGACCATGATGAATATCGTACAGGAGGGACAAGCTTCTAATGATATTTTACATTACAAAACATAACAAAACTTTTCCCATTTCTTCACCATTTTCTGTATCTCACACTGAACTCCTGTTGGCTTTGTTAAGGTCAGTGGTGTTTGTTATATTTTTGTAAGACAGCCAAAGCAGTAGTAATAACAAACAGATTAATTCTGCCTTATTTGATTAGTCCAGATTCTTAGAGATTATATTTTTTTTCAAACACGGTTAAGTCTCCTTTATTAAAAATCAAAATTTACAGTTTCTTTGCGGATACCATGATGCAGATTCTTAGACAGCGAAGTTGTTTAATGATAGGTATTTATTGTACAGATTTCATGGTCATAAAACACAAAGTGGCTTCAGAAACTGTATCCAAACAAAAAGCCTTTCTATATTTTGATCTACTCCGAATAGTTCTTATAATTCTATAGCAAACTTAAGACCAACAGAAAGGGGCTAACATTCTTTATGATTAATTTGACAAGTGAATAAGGAGGTCAACTAAAGGCATTGCCATTGTCCATAGACCCTGTCACAGCAGGTGATTTGTGGGGATAAATCTGCTGCAGAGGAAAGCAAATTACAAACATTGAAAATTCCCTGACAGTGCAACCCAGGGGAAGAGGGCAATGGATTTTGATTCCAAATCAGCATGACTGTGTGATGCAGTGTGAGGACCACAAGCCATGCGAGCACCTGGAAGCTTCTATTCACCTGTCTCTAGCCATGGCCAGACTCGTAATGCTTCAAAGGAATGCAAACAAACAAACAGCCTAGAGGCCAGGATATACATCAAGGGAGAAAAGGAAGTGGGAATTCCTTCCTGGCCAGTATAAATATGGTATAAAACAAATGATCAACAAACAGGAATCACACATCCTCTTGGGAATTCCAGTAAATCAATTATTGACAAGCTTTCACTTTTAAATCCCCAAGTTCCTTTTCTTTTTAAGGATGAAAAACTCTTCTCCTCTTCTTTTAGTAACTAACTCTGTAGTCTTTTCTATTCACCACTAGTTTGGAAGTTCATTCCAGGCTTTTGCCTCCAAAATACTTACAAAACTCTGAAATCCAGTCTCCAAGCTATGGCAGTGCAATTTATGGCTAGAATAAAGCCTGTAGGTAATTCATCCCATTTGTCCAGCATGTTTAAACAGGAAAATGTAGGTAAGTTAAGAGCTCATAGTCCTTCGCATGGCCTTTGGCTCTTTTGCAGCATTCATCCCCAGGACCACTCTAAGTACATGGGAAAGGTGCTGCCAGGGGAACATAAAAACCTTGATTGCAGTGGTTACAGCCTTTTGGACCTGGATGAATTTCAACTGCTATCTTGGATAGGTTTTAGAAAACAGTCCAGACATTACTCAGTTCAGCTTCAGTGAACTCTTGGGAGATATGTGAGACTGCTTTCCATCTGTCACTCCAGGCAGTTGAAGCCACCCAAGGTGACATGCACAAGTGTTATGTCATTGTTGTGAGGGTCAG
Organism: Pezoporus occidentalis; assembly: GCF_034315485.1. Lineage (NCBI taxonomy): Eukaryota > Metazoa > Chordata > Aves > Psittaciformes > Psittacidae > Pezoporus > Pezoporus occidentalis. The sequence goes on from NW_026915724.1 coordinate 11,819,990, forward strand.
TGCTATATCCATCTCATACCTATGCAATTTTTCTCATAGGATCTTCATTCCTCATGTATTTGGGTTTTGGTTTGCCTTTTTTTATTTACTTTTGTTGTTGTTGAGGGGGGTGGGGGGAGTGTTCCACCCCAGTGATTTATCGACTTGTATATGCGTTAATGTGGAACTAGTGATACTGTAACAGAGTTTATGCTATCACGGGAGTTTGGCGACAGCTGCAGTACTTGACTAACAATACCTAAGTGAAATACTGATATACAGTTGCTCTGATTGCAAACCTGGCATAATACAACTGTTATCATTTTAAAAATTACTATTGGAGAAATAATGGTAGAATAGAGCCTGTTAAAGAGACGGTCTCATCACATTTTAATCACAAGGAGATTCTTGAGGTATTTCTGAATGACTAAAAATCATTAAGTATTTGACAAAGATAATTATATTGCATAGACTTTGCAAAATATGAAATGGAAAACAAATATTCTGTTTCTATACACAAGGCAAAATAAAATATTTCTTTCCATGTGCAATTTTTTAATAAGACCAGTACAAAATACGTTTAGCTGGAGGCTCTGTTTTGGTTGTTGGGGATTCCAGGTCTAGAAGATGAAACATCGTATCTGAGGAAATATTCTGTAGATAGCATAAGCAAAGATTAAATATGAATTAAACACACTTCTGGTCTGCCAATGAGTGATAGTGCTTTTCCTTAAAGCTACTGTGGAGCTGGGAGCTACTACTTAATAGTCCCTGGTAAAGGAGTACATCTCTTAGTGGGTGCATAAAAACGTAGGCCCAGACATTAAGATCTTGAAATATCATTCTAGACATGAAATAAAGAGAGATTATGAGAGAAGAGAGAGAGAGGTGGTGAGAAGCCTCACCGGTTACTCACCTGTAGCACCTGCACATCTTGCTAATTCATCTACAGTGGTTTGTATGTTTGGGATCATTCAGAATGGTTAATTTGTCAGTATGAAGTCAAGTCCCAAATTTTCAGTCAGCTGTACAAGGGGCCTCTCAAAATGCAAACCCACTGATGACCTTTTACCTAATGTATCAGGCCAAACAAACATAAAGATTTTAAAGGCTCACTCTGCTTATTTTAACTGCTATAAAGTATGCTTTACAGAATATAAAAGGGCTTCAGTTACTGAAATGAAAGGCTTCTCTAGATTTTGATCCATTCCTTCTGGTGCACTTGTTTCAACAGATACATCCTTTCCCCTACAAGAAATACAGGCTGATTTCTTTCACATTCTCCAGACAATAAAGTAATGAACGAAAATAAAGCCTGATACCGCAATGTGGTGAGAACCTTTTGGGAGTAGAAGCAGCCTCCAGATCCTTTGTGTTACAGGGCTGGGTACTTCATATAGAAGCAAGACGGATGGAGGTAATGTCACTGGAGGCAATTCACACCTTTTGTCAGGAAAGACGAAAGGAGACCGCTTACACTATTTTCACAAGGATGATTTGGAAAATGCTTTCCCATAAGTTGTCAAGACCTTTGAAGTCTTATTTTCAAACACTGGTGTTCCTTCCTATGAAGAATATTTTGCAATCCACTAATACCAATATTATTGATCCATCATTTTCAGATGAAATTTTCAGTGTAGTTGCTTGACTGTGGTGGAAATCTTGGGATGGATGTACATTTGAGATTAATTTATTCTGTTTTGTTGCCTTAGAGGGCACAGGGATAGCATATTACCTTGCTAGAACAAAAAAAGCATAGATATGGGAAAGTCATCTAGTCCCTCTCGCTAACAGTGCAGACTTGCCCTCTGCAGCGTGTTCCCTGGTGCTTTGTCCAGTCTATTTTTAAATGGCCTAAGTGATGAGAATTTCTGCAGAGAAGAGTTCACAGGCAAGCCTCTTTCCTTTAACAAAGCTTTGGATAGATAAAGAAGAAGAAAAATTTTATTTATTAAGCTTTCTCTCTTTCACCCACCAAAATCCTTAGGGTGTTAAGCACACATCATAAAACAATTTCTTGTACCAGACAAGCTTAGCAATATTTCAGAGATCAGTAAACAAAATCCAACAGTAAAACAAAGGACAGGGGAAAAAAAGGGCCCTAACAGATGTGCATCTCAGGAGCAAAGGGATCTTACAATAAGGATTGTTGCAGCAAACCCTCTCAGCACAACATATAACTGTTCAAGCTCCAGGGCCAAATTCATGGAGGTTTAATTGTCAGTGCTTAACAGGAGATTCAAGGCTCTTCAAGCATTCTCTGTACAACACAAATCCAGACCTACACTGAGGGAAAAGTTTAAAAAACCATATTTCTGAGCAAAACTATTGAGGTAACAGAAAAAAAAATAAAATAGAGAACTGCAAATTTTACTTTGCTCATTTGTATTAGACCCATAAACTCAGTGTTGCAATTGTAATTATATTGAAAATCTTGCATCTGTATCTGTTAAATCCTGATTTATCGGTAACTGCAGTCATTTGCCTGGTAATAATAAATGTGAGGAATGGAACAAAAAGCTTCACTATAATCAAACTCAAACAAATGTCTTCAGGAAAAAACATTAACCAAAAGCTAAGTCAAGTGCCTGTCTTTTCCATCCATGTTTATCAATGCTAAAACCCTACTGGTTGCTACTTGCACCAGAAGACAATTGCAACTTCTTTAAGGGGAAAAAAAAGTGTTATATTTCTTTTTGACAGAATCATTAGGGAACTCTGTAATGTTTCAGTCTGTGGTCAGTGCTCTGTTTTGCTTGGCTCGCTAAACCCTCAGCCTCAGCTGGCATTTCCTAAATTAACAGCACATTCACTCCCCACATTAAGACAGTCAGACAAATGGTTCAGCCTAAACTAAGCAGTTCGACACTCATGTGCTTCAGTAAAGCTGAACAGCATCTCATGACGCTTACATGATTGGATGATATCATAATCATATGATAAAAAGCCATTAGGCCAGGACCAAAATCTAAAGCATAGGTCATTATGTTAGATGCAAAAAAACCCATACCCGTTTAACAGAAAAAAAGAAACAAAAAAGACTTCTGACACCAGGGAACATCTGGCTAATATTTACATCTCCTGTTTAATTTGGATGCTTCAGTTTAGTTTTCAAGATGGCAGTGTATAGAAACAAATTAAGCCAATCACTCTATCCGCAGTTTAGAAAACCAAGATTTGTTTATAGTTTCTCATATTAATACCTCATCCACTTGGCCAAAATGCCTCATGAAAAATATACCTCAAACACACAATTCTCCTTTAGTAACAAAGCTGTAATTCAGCATAATTCTTTGTTGATGGGATTGAAAAGAGAGTTATGTAAACTTGGAGTATTGAGAAGAACCGGTACAGTTGGGCCATAGGAAGTGAATCAGTCTTCAGCGCTGTAGGGTTAAACTGAAGCCCATTAAGAAAGTTAACAGAATTAGCATTTTGGGCCCCATCCTACTTTCCTTTAAATCAATGGTGTTTTTTGACTGAGACCAGCCAGGTCACAATCATAGATATGATCATGTTAAAATAACATGGGCTGAATGCAAGCTTGCTGGATGAGCCCAGTGCCTGGGAACCTGCACGTTTAATTCTGTGAGGAGTTTCATTCAATTTCATTCCAGGAGCAGTGAAAACCAAGAAGCAATTCAGCCATGCATATGTAGAACTTCATAGAATATTATCTCTAGAAGGAATACTGGCCAAGTAACAATATTCTTCTGTCATAGGTAATTAGGTAAGCCCCAGAACATTCAGGTTAATAAAAGGAGATACTGATTTCAAAATGCTAGAGAAAATGCAAAGCCTGAAGTCAAATGTTTTAGTTACAAACCCAGAGGGACAGGCGGGGAAATCTTTTCATCACATTTCCCCATTTTTGAATATGCAAGGGATTTACCAGGCCAAAATCTATTCAATATTACTATTATTGGAGGATATAAATAACAATATTAGCATGGGTGAATTATAGTATCTAAACCCCAGATCTAGCTGAGCAGTCCCAGTGGTTTGGGCTGTTTCTAGTTTGCTCTTTCTAGAGGCAGAAGAAAAGCCCAAACAAACTTGCTGAATGTTTCTCATGTCTGTTTAGACTACCGTGACAAAAACACAATGTAGACGCTCCAAAATTAGTATGAAATTAGCCAGCTTTATTCTAGCAAGCAATTCACCCATGGCTGCCAGGAGCTCAGGTCTGGAAGGAAACCCAGCTGTTACTAGGAGTGCCAGCAACATAAAACTGATGTCAGGTTTGTACTGCCCAGCAAGGCCAGTTTGTGAGCTGAGCTTGCACAACTATAAGGAAAACTGAATCGAGCCCTGTGTGTTTGCCGTGTGTTGGTGTCTCTGCTGCTGCCTGGCTCACTGGAGGCTGCAGCAGGGCCAGGGCAGTGGTGGCAGAAGCAATGCCAGGAAAAGCAATGAGAGCAACAAGCTGGTGCAGTAAAGGCAGCAACAGATGATAATGCATGTGTTGGAGGAGGCAATGGGATAGTTTCTCCCCAGGGACTGCTTCTACAGGTCAGTTTGGCTACGATGACACCACATTTGTCTCCCTCCACCTTCTCCATGTCTCCAACGCTTTCCCAGCAGACACTGTACTTTGAAATGTTCCCCATACCCTCCTGGCACACCTCTGGGTACACAGCACATACGTTCAATGCGTGCTATAAACCCACCACTTTTTGCTTGCAACATAGCCCTCAGCAATTTCAGATACTTTTGGACTGAACAACCAAGAGTGACATGATAATTATGATGTAGGGACACCCCACGACCCAGAGCAAACCCAAGGTTGCTGTCTTGAGTTGCAGGGGAGCAACCTTCAGCTATGCATGCTGGCATTTAAGCATGCCTGGTACCAGTCTCTGGCTCTGAGGCCAGCTGGCAAGGAAAAGACCCCTATCACACTTCCATCAATAGAAGAGGGCTGTGCCCAGCTGGCCTATTGGGAATGGTGTCAGGGCCACGATGACCTCTGGACCATTTCTAGCAATTGTCTGACAGTGCTGGTGGGCACTGCTCAGAGCCAAGGACCAGCTTCATGATGCAGAAGTGCAGCCAAGCCACTCCTCTTTAATCCAACCAAATCCATAGCAAATCTATAGCCTACCAGAGCCTCCTACTCTGAGGACAGCTTAGCCTGAGCAGGCTTGGGGCCAGAGGGAGGTCCATGGCCTTCTTTTTTCTAGAGGGATAAATATAGCCACAGGACAATATGCTGTGGTGGATATGAGCATGTGATATCCTGATCTTCCAGGGAGGCAGGAGAGCCATGCACCTTCTGGCAGCACTGACAGTGGACCTTTTTCTTCATTCGTAAAACTGACAGATCTTCAGATCTATTTAAAAAGAAGTAGCCTGTATACCACCCTTAGTCACTTTGCTGAGCATTAACCACTCTCCCCCCACTCTGAAGGAAATGGATAGGATGGCAGACCCCAGTGCAACAGGCAGAGAGTGTAGGAGGTGATGGTAAGGGAGTGCTCTTGTGCCTTGTGAGCATCAGCCCAATGTGAAGGTGATTCTCTGCACCTATGCAGAAATATCCTGGTTTCTCATGTCACAGTGAGCATGGCAGTAGACATATTTCATCTTCAGTGAACCATAAGAAAGAGGTAAAAGAAGTAAACCTATTTCCTTACAGTCAGACCTGCCATTTCTCATACATGGATTTATACTTTCTACAGAGCCAGTGGAAGAGAGAAACAGATGAAAACAGTGTGCCAGCTTATGCTTTTGAGCAACCTTTCCTCCTACACCAACCATCCATAGAAACCCTTTTATGAGGTAGAACCAAATTATCCCCAGAGCAGTTGTTTTAGCTATATCTTGTTGATTTGCTGTTTAAAATCCTCTGGGCTTCAACGTGCCTTTGAAATTTTAGTGACCCAAAGTGTCCTCTTCCATGGAAAACTCTTGGGTTTGTTCATTTTTTTGTTCTTTTTTTTTTTTTTTCTCCTCTGTCTTAGGGCAAGATAGAGATGGAAAAGCAGAAATAGGAAGCTCAGGCTTATCTCCTCCCAATTGCTCAGTATGTGCTTCCAAAAATGCTCTGGGAAAAATGGATGGGAACTTGCAAGCAAAGCGCTGCAGAAGAGATGCAGTCATTTAAAAGGCTGACTTAGAAAACAGTATATTTCTTTCTTTGACATCCTCCCAAGAATGTCTGCATCAGCCAACTTGCTTAAAGTGACAAAAGTCATTACAGATAAACACGGTGGATTGTTTATTTTGGAAAGGGACTGTGGCATAACTCCTCTGAGGTAAAGCACAGGGTGGTTCTTTCTTTACTTTCTGCGGGATCCTGCAGACAGGCAAGGTGTTGCATGCTTTGTGTTCAAATGACTAACAAGACCTTTGTCTAGGCTTGAACTCTCATACCTGTTTTCAGTTCCTGACATACCTCGGATCCCCCCACCGCCTGCTGAGCCTGCGCTGGAGCATTTGGATGGTGAGCCTCTGGAAACAGGATGCCACTGGGATACGAGGGGAAGACAAAGCCCCTCAGAAAGGCAAGCAGCCTCGGGCCACTCTAATTACAAGTCCCTGCACTGCTTGAAGGTACTCAGCTGACATGCCTGAACTGTGCAAAGACCTTCAAGTGAACTATTATACAAAGCTCAATGTATCACATGGTTACGAAGCAGCTGCTAAGTCTCACTGTAAATGAGGCACAGAGATGATAAGTCACATACTCTCATATACAATGTGTTTAAGGAAACCCCCACCCTATGGATTTTACTGCCTTAGGCTAGGATGAAACTTGGGAGGTGAAGGGGAGGGAGGGGGATGTGGGAAAGAGTTTTATGTGAAGATATTCTAGTCTACATTAAGGATGTGTTTACTCCTAGTAGCTTTGGCAAGTTAATCATAACATGCATCTAAGTTCTTTCAATAACATCCCCTGAAAGTGGATTTTTTAAAAATGTCACTTCCCCGTTTAAACCAGCACAAAACTGTATCTCAAGATAAATCTTCTGTACGAGACACAGAAACCAGTAGTTACTAACATTTGGTTTCTCCTTTGCCCACTTTGCTTGGAGACATACAAGCCTGAAATGTATATTCTCAATTCAGAGAGTAGGATGTTAAATGATGTGCATTTGATTACATAGATACGACACACGGAAAACCAACATGATTAAGAACAAAAATCTGGCAAACCAGAAGATGGCAGATGATGTAACCCACAGTAATAAATATACCACTTGTGATCATCTTAAAAACGATTTAATATTGTGGATGAGGCTAAATGGCTGCAGTGTACTGCCTTTAATGCACCCAAGGAGGTGTGTTTCCTATAACCCAGCAACATACTATGACTTTAGTCAATTCTGAAATCACAGATCCGTAGAAATACAGGGTTGGGAGGGACCTGAAGAAACCATCGAGTGCCCTGTGCTGAGATGGTTGCAAAAGCAGGAATCAGTGTGATGCTGACATGGGAACTCAAACTCATGAAAGCTACTATTTCAGGCTCTCTGCACTGTCAGTAGGTGGCTCATCTTTTCAAGATTTCCCATCCACCCATCCATCCATAATAGAAAGTAAATATATGCCTCTCAAAATAGAAGTTCTGTATATCATGAAAATATTCTGAACCAATAATGCAAAACCAAATTTGTTTTCATTCACCTTTGAAAAGGTCTGGAACAAACAATGTGGAACTTACTTAACTGGTGTGTGTAAGTTTTTCAAAAAGCGTCTTTAATCACCCACTAGCCTTCCCACACCTTCTTCAATTAATTTTCACACAGTAGATTTGAAACAAAATTTTCCCGGTGTAAAAGATGTGCATATAAAAGACACTTAACAGTTGATAACTGATAGCACATTACATGCCAAACATAGATGATTCCTTAGGCTATGTTACAATACCTTTTGAAGCACAGCATAGGAACGCGTAAGCAGACAACAGTACAAAAGCATAGCAAAGAGCAGGTGATCACAGGTTACTGGATGAGACTTCAAGAGCTATACAGCCGTAACTGGCCTTGCAAATACCACTTTTCTTTATGTATTTATTAGAGAAGAAAGATCCATAAGACTAAATCTGTGGCATGAGAATGGTGGCAAGATGTTCTCACTCTAGATGTTAGGGAGGGAAAATACTTCATCATTAAAACTGAAGCCAGAGTTTTGTCTCCTTTATAGAGTATCAAACCATACTTAGCTTCCTTGGGATTATCTGAGTAGTTGGCCATTTGCTTAGGTGATTTGATCCTGCTCTCATTCAAGGCAGATGCATCTCCCTTCAACTTCAAAGAGAACGTGATGACACCTTCACGAAATGTTTCAATCTGGCTAACAGAGGGTTGCATTTGATACTACAGAAAGCAGAACTACTTCCAAACTATGTTAAAAATTCACAAATGTTAGAATATCCCAAAGTAAAGTTGGACAAACAGGTTTAAAACTAGCACAGATGGCCCAATGTGCTTTTCAGCCCTTATCACAGACATTCATATTAAATGTCAAAATAGTGCAAAATGCAGCGATAGTCAATGTTAGAACATTCCGTCTGGGTCATGCAGATTCATCTCCAGCTGAAACAAAATATATTTTCTCCTGGACTGGATCACTGTTCTCCTCAATCATCTCATGCTTTTGTTGTGCTTATTTTCAGCACACAGTTTAATTTTAAAGATGCCATTTAACAAAAAAATTGTCCTGATGATAGTAGCAACATATGGAAGCAGCTGTTTGTGGTTCATGTTCATTAAATGAGTTACATCTTCCTTTAAACAAGGCAGCATTCTATTTTCCTGCTAAACCTGCAGTTGAGTCAGTACAAAATGACAATAAATGTGTCTAGAGAGGTCTCTGGCTCTAAGCAAGAGTTACTGTCCATGAACTCTACCACCCTTTGGTTCTTATTTCCTAGCATGGGACATTTGCCAGATTTGGAGAATAGCTGCAATATACAAAACATGACCCACATTTTAGCAATCATGTCTTAAATTAGTGTTTTCACTGTCATAAAAAAAAATCTGGTGGCAGAAAATATCTTAAAAAATATTAGTGTCTGATATGTCACACGTTGCCTTAGTACACTACAACAAAAATAAAGCAGATAATGCTTTGTACAGCATGTCCAAAACATAGACCCTATCTATACCACAAAATAAACCAAGGCCAGGGAATGAACTTGATTACTGGACTATGGTCATTCATTTTGTTTATTTATTAGTACTTCTGCTGTCAGAGTTTTGGCCTGTGCCAACTACCAGTTTTCAATAATAATGTCTAGGCATGACTGGTGGGGCAGCACACATGACAGGGAGCACTACTCCTAGCAGGTAACGTGAGACTACAACAGATTAGAATCTGTACTATCCTTTAATACTATCTGGACAGGCTTTGTGCATTCAAAGATCTCCACACACCTTTGCGCCAAGGCATGCAACACAAGCCCACAATTCTCACACTACGAAACCCTGATTCTGATGGGCAGAAACATAGCCCTCACCTTACTGAACATACTGAAAAGAATACACTTAAATCAATAGATGTATCTTAAATCCACTTGGAAACCATATGCTCAGAGGAAAGGTAGCACTACATGTTGTATGACAGGGACAAAAGAACAGTGTACACATAGCTATAATATCTCAAAATCTTGAAGACCTTCTGGCTATGACTTCTTGGAGAGAGGATATTATGCCAAACAGCATGTAAAAGGAAAATGTAATGAATAACACTGATGTGTATACCTTTACCATGTCATCTGATGAAGTCTACCAGATCTGGTTATGGGCTATGGTACTGTCTCTTTACATGCTACAGCTGTTTTGCAGTCCATGTGGAGGAGAGGAATAGCCAGCTAAACTGAGAGAGAGAATGACACATACTCTAGGGAGGCCAACAAAGAAAAATATGGATAAAGACATGTAGAGAAAGGTGACCCTAGGATAGTGGCCAAGGAACAAACAATGAAAAAAGTTGAAATATGTGAATCAGCAAGGAGTTTCAAGCAGGCTCAGAAAGGTGAGATGAAGTCCACCAGGACACCTACTCCAGTGTGGTATCTGCCTGATGCTTTCAGGATCATCATGGGTAAGTGCAGTGATTTACATAATGCAGGCTATGGCTCTGAATTGAGGATGCAATATTATTGTGGGCTTTTATTATGGATAAATTTTAATTCTGCCCAGGTAATCGTTTGTGAATCTGATTTCTGATAGGTAGGCTAAAGTAGAACTTTAGTATGTCATTGAAAGGAGGGAAGCCTTATACTGACTCAAGCTTGGCAACCACTTTTCATTACTGACTGTTTTGTCAATGATACCCTAAAGAGGCATTATATCAACAGGGGATTTTGTAATCCTTGGAGGGAGAGGAAGTTGTGATACAGAATTTTAAGCAGATAAAACATGAAGAAAGGGTAAACAATAGAGGACTCTATACAGAACAGATGGAAAATTTATGCAAAAGACAAGTGAAAAATGTGAAAATAATACTTAACAATAATTGTACCCACTCTAATTGTAATTTCATGCACATACATGCAATCATAAATATAAATGGATTGATGATACCAAATGATATCAGCCACCTCTTAGCTACAAACAAAACTTTCCCTCTCATGCCCCTTATTTGTTATTTATTGAGAAGCTTCTTTAACCTCTGTAACTTTTCTTCTTCCGGTAGTTTCATCAACCTAGTTTAATAGTTTAATGCAACAACCTAGAAATGAGAGACAATTATTTAAGCGTCTATCGCTTCCTTCCCTGCTTTTGACCAGCAGTCCCAGTGGGAAATACTAGACATGTGTTTGGCTCAGCTTCTTATTGTTCATAGTGAGTTTTAAGACAGCTTTCATTAGACAGATAGGTGGACCGGATAATTTGCAGTAATAGGGTCTGGATTCTGCTTCTCAGTAGGTCCCTTTCACTCCCTTCTCTAGGTATTACCTTGTAACAAATAAAGTATTTCCTTTCCCTTAGCTAACCTGAGCTGAAATTAAGCTCAGCGACACAGCACAAATAACTGTAACAAATAGTATAAAACTAGCAACAGAAGAGAATTAGACACCTTGGTTTTTATACTGTCTGAACCTACGCAAGAATTCAGCCATAAGTTTTTGGCAGCTTAGTCCTGGCAGACCTTCCTGTGGTGGTTTCAGATGCTATCTTTTCTCACCTGCTGTTTGTTTGATAGAATTCATCATTCTCAAAGTAGATTCAGCAGAAGGAAGTATCTACCTTTCAGTCTCCACAGTGCACAGTCTAGCCTTCACTGATACCTTCCTTGGTAAGGTTTTGGGAAGATGAGTTGGTGATAATGTGGATTTTTTTTGATTTTTTTTTTTTCATATTTGCTATCCTATAGAGACAATTCCATAGTCACAAACGTATCACAAACAGAAAAATAAGTTAATGCTCTCTGGGAAGCAAATACACCCACTAGGTCGCTGATGCCCTTTGTTCTTTAAGAGATTAATTTAAGACTTTAAATGTGTCATTTACTTAAATTTATAAAATCTGTTGATAGCAATGGCAGTAATGGCTCGCAGTTGTTCACTTTTTGGTTTGGGGGTAGTTTTGGTTTTTTAAATAAGTATTTGTAATTCTTTTAAAACCACTGTACCCCTCTTTCAGAAACAAAAATAGGAGACAAATTGAGACATGAAAGTACAGTAAATGACCCTAGCATAAGTTGGGAAACCTATTAATTCTGACACTGCTGAAGGTTGGGGTCAGGTAGCTATTTTTCAGAGCAGATTATTTCATAGAAATCGGAGAATACAGGACATGAAAGGAGCCCAGTACTACATCTAGTTCATCCCTGTGCTTTGAAAACACCTTCATTTTCTCTGGCCCATATTTATTTTATTCATCAATTCTTTAAAAAGTCTTGAAACTTCCTAGGTACCTTGTTCAAGTGCTCAGTTTTCCTCAGATTGGCAAAAGGATTTTGATTTTTGTGAAGGTTTTTTTGTTTTGGGTTTGTTTTTTTTTAATATTTAACCTAAATCTTTTTTATTTCAAATTAAAGCAATCATTTTTTTTCTGTGCTTTGTCAGTGAGTTGGAGTATAATTGATCACTGTCTTCCTTACAACAACCTTCTACATACTTGAAAACTGTTATCATGTCCCTCTCAGGCTCTTCTGTTGTAGACTAAACAAACCCCAATTCCTTCAACCTTTCCTCACAGGTCATGTTTTCTAAACTATCATTCCTGTTGCTCTCTTCTGGACACTCGCCAATTTGTCTACATCTCTCTGAAAAAATAGTGCCCAAATTTGGGTCGAGTTCCCTGGTTGAGAGCTCAATGTGCCCAGCAGGATGAAATTCCTACCTCTGCCTAATATACGGCATTTATTTTAATTCACCACAGAATAATGCTGTTATTCCAAAAAAGACATTATGTTCTTGAGTCATACTTGGTCTGTACTCCACTATCATCCTTGACTCCTTCTCTGCAGCACTGCTGTCTGGCCAGTTACTCCCTACTCTGTATCTGTGTGTGATTGTCCCTCCCTGGAAACAGTACTTCACACTAATCTTTACTGAATATCATTTCAGCAGTTTTAGATCATTCTTGCAATTTTTCACAACAATTTTTAATTTCACTTATGCCTTAGAAAGCAGTTGTAATCTCCTTACCCTCAGGACATACAATACTTTGTAATGACAGTCTGTACAGTCATCCAAAACACTGACCAGAATGGATTTTCCGACTACTGATTTCAACAGTGAACTACTCATACTTGTTACCAAACACTGATTTTCAGTCATTTCATAATACTTTCATTAGTTTAGGTTTTTTTAATTTGCTTGTGAGAAAGTTGCATGAGGATGGGTCAAAATGCAAGATTAATGTATATCATATCTACTGCATCCTTTTACTCACAAGGACAGTTACCTTGTCAAAGAAAGTAATTAGAATGACTTGACATTCTTTTCCCTGATAAATGTATACTGGCTTTCTCTTATCATCCCTAAGTACTAATAAATTGACTGCTTAGTAAATTGGTTCAGTATCTTTCCCAGTATTGATATAAGGCCAGCTGGACTTAATTTTTCAAGTCTTCTTTCTCTCTCAGTTTAAGACAAACACTGTATTTCTTTCTCCTCTGCTCCTCCAGGCCATCACTTATCTCTTAGTATCCCTGAAAGATACTCAGTAATGTTACAACACCTTTGTTTGTTCAGTTACCCGTTCTTTATTGGCAAGGAAAAAAGAATCAGAGATATTACGTGAAGGTGTTTCAAATTATGCTTTCAAAAAATAAGATGTAGGAATACCTCTTTTACGCCTGTTAGGAATAATAATGCCAAGTATAACAACTTAAAAATGTCCCATTAAGATCAGAAAACACAGCTCTTCTCTCAGGACTGTGAGCAACAGTCTCTATAGGAAACAATTTCCATAAGAAAACTATGATTCGGTGATCTAAATCACTCCTACATTTTTGTAATTGCTTTCTTCTCACTAACAGTTGGATTATGAGGTCTAAACATCCAGTCACCAGGTTTTTCAAAAGATGCCTTAATTAGTGGACTATATTTCTTGACTATATTCATATTCCAGTTACTAAAATATGATAGCTGTTTCAGTTTCTACAACTAGAGTCTGCAAAAAGGGACAGTAGAAAGATTCTGAATACTTCAGAGTGTCTATAGCAACATCTGGTCTGATTTAATTAATGGCATTTATTAATCTTTCCTATTAACACTCTGACAGTGCCAAAAGCCTTTGTTAGGGACCTCAGACTTTTTGTTTTATGTGCTTTTTGTTCCTGTTGAATAAATTTTTTCTTTGCCCTCCAGGACCAATGGCCTCTGAGGGAACCTAGCCTTGTTTTAATTTTGCCATTTTCTCCCTCAGTTACTTTGGTAAAATGTCAAATTCTGTTTTTTTCTGGCAAACGCAAACCCTCTGAAAAGGAAGGGAAAAGGAATGTTTCGGCCAGTCTCTTAAACTCTGAAAGAAGATAACTAGAAAGTGAATGAGACAATTCAAAATATCGCTTCATGTACCCATTTATCCTCTACATGAAAAATTTAAATTCAGCCAAGCAGAATAACCTCAGCTCTGTGAACTGTGCCATTCACTTGGGCAGGTACATATGAGACCTGAGAAACATCAGTCTTTATCAGTTACCCTGCATATTGCCTTTTAAACACTGTATGATTTATTTGTTGCCCTTTGCATTGCAGAGAGAAAGATACCTTGCAGGATGCTTTAAAGATAAAAGTTAACACAAAGACATGTGGACAAAGTCTTACCAGCTTGATCAGCTAGAGGATCAAGTTGAAAATTACTATTTTACATAACCACCTAAGAACCATGTTTTCAAAGGAAGTTCTTCTTTAACATACTTCCAAAATGATCTCCACAATAGAAAGTTGCTGCAGTTAAGGAGTTATAGAGCTTTGTTACAGGCAAGGAAAATTCTAATACAGAGCTTTATGTTACTACTGCTTCAGCACTTTTTTGCACTTAGATGATGAACACCATAAGCTCTAAAATACCAGTGCCTAATTTTACGAGAAATTACTTACATGTGCAGAAATTAGGCTCATAAACACTTTTAAGGATCTAGGCCTTTATGTCTAAACACATAAAATATGCAGTCTAAACAGGCTTAATGTGTAATAAATGGAGGCTTTCTCTGTTTAGGTGGGACATCATTACTGACTTTCTTCCCGTTGGGAGCATGTGGGACAGTAGCCTGAATTTGCTTCATCAGAGTAAGAAGAAGATGTAACTGCCGCTATGGGTTTGGTAGCACTTGCTTATATTTCCATTTATAAAACCCACAAAGCTCAGGCACCAAGAAGACTTCAAAACTTTTGAGCCTAAGACCAGAAGATTCTTATAATACGTGCCAGATGCCATTGCATTTAACTAAGTTATAAAGCTTTTGTGACAGATGTCCATTGTCAAAGATTTTGTTTACATATAACACTGAAAGCCAATAGGATTTGTATGTTAACAATGTCAAATTAGAGAATTTAGATCCAACTTCCAAAGTTTCTGTCCTCCAGCAATGTCTACAGCCTGAGGGTTTCACCTAAACTCATCTCCTGTTAAACCGCGCAAGTCCAGACACAAAAGGATCATGCTGTACTGTTGGTAAAGCTAATTTGTCCTCTATTTTTGCTATAAATTGAAAGAGAGAAGGAACCCCAATCTACCATACTACACTATCAACCTAGCTTTTGATTTAGCAATATTTAAAAGCTCATTTAACTAATGGTCTTACAGGTTCTGCATTATATACCAGAGCATGAATTATGGTGCAATAATTCACACACAGAAACCCCACTCTTCCTTAATCTTTGGCACAGTGCCTCACAGCTTATTAACTTTGAATTATTGAATAGTAATTTGCATGCTGTTATGTCTTGCTATTTATTGTCAGTATTCTTTACTACAATTGGAATGGTAAGTGTTCCAAGTTGATGAATTTTGATAAACCTAATTGGCATATTTACTGTAAAGCCCCAGTCACTCTGGAAACTCCTAATTCATACTTAATCACTCCCTTCTACACACACCTACAGGATATAGATTTAGGCCACAATTTGGAAGTAACAAACTATGAATCAGTTATTATGAGTAAGGACATCACAATCTAGTTCTTCATGTAGGTTTTAAAGGATCTGTTGGGACTTCTGAGGGAAAAAAAAATTGAAAGGTAAATGCTATGAGGCTGTGCTGGGAGAAAAATCTAGGTAGATTTTTTACCATTATCTAGGACAAAAAAAAAAGAAAAAAAAAAAAGAAAAAGAGAGGAAAAAATCAGCACATCTTGGCAAAGACAGCACTTTTCAACACATGATTAATAATTTCTAATTACTATATCAAATAGTAATGTTTCTTTAGAAGATTAGTCCTGCCAAAAAACTAACATATATATAATATGGGTTATTTACTATGATTTTAAATTCCTCTAGGCATTGAAAATTATATCTTGTAAGATACCAAAGCTTTTCTCCTTACAGAGACATGTATAAAGGACCTATATTAAGCAATCAACTCTAGCTTTGAGTGTAAGACTAAAGTGTATTCAAAGCTAACATTCTGATGTTAAATACTTAAATTCAGTGCCTCAGCTCAAACTGGGCTGAGACTGCACCTGTCATAGGCTCTGCAACACTCAAAACCTCAGCAAAAGATGTTTTTTTGTTCCAACATCCAATGCCTAGGATTAGATTATGAAGTAGCAATCATAGAATCATAGAATCATAGAATCGTTAGGGTTGGAAAGGACCTTAAGATCATTTAGTTCCAACCCCCCTGCCATGGGCAAGGACACGTCACACTAAACCATGTCACCCAAGGCTCTGTCCAACCTGGCCTTGAACACCGCCAAGGATGGAGCATTCACAACTTCCTTGGGCAACCTATTCCATGCAGCCTACATGGAGAAATGTCAGCATGTCTAGAGTGGATTAGTTTGAACTCAGATCATTACACAAAGAACATTCTCACCTTATTTAATATTTCTAATATTTGCCCAGGTGTAACACACTGCAACCACACTCAATTTGATTGAAGTTTCTCATCAGTAGAACAGCCATGATCACTGGAGCTAATTAGATAAGCTCTCAGAAATCAAAATATTAAGAAGCATGAGGTACTCAAAGGTAATAGATCACCACAGCTGTACAAATGATGGTCAGCAATAAGTACCAGCTGTTTCTGAGTCTCACGCTAGCCAATGGAGCTCAAAGAGTCATGGAAAGTACTATTGTTAGAAGCCTTCTGGGCCAACAAGAGATATAGGTAGGAGTTAACAACAAGAAATATAGGTTGGAGCTGATAACATCCTCTCTCAAGTTTGTGGTTTCTTAGTGACTTATCTCTGGGACAAAATGTAGATTCAGACGAGAATGTCTCCCTTTCAACTCTGAACAAACCTGGGCAGTGATCAGCTGGTCTCCACACACTGTTTCTACTGGCTCTCTGCTTCCTCCTTCTCCACTCTGCCCTGCGCTATCAGACATAGGATGTGGAACATTTTGGTTCTAGGGCTGTGGTAACACAGGCTCAGTTCTGGGGTTTTCCGAGCTCTCTCACATTTGCAACAAGACACATCACGTCTGCCTGCTGCTCATGCACTGTTCTCTGTATTACTTGATTAGAACAAAACTCTTTTATTTCATTTTGAAACTCGTGTCTAAGATTAGGAGATTGTGACATGCTTCAAAGTTTAACGAAACATAGAAACAATTTGTTGGATTAATTAATGTTGGAAAAGCTCACTTCAGTAAAGGAGTCTCACTTTCATTTTAACCCAGTGCAAATAGACCTTCTTACTGATATATTCTGGGCTGGCAGTGGGAACCCAAGAGCCATGAGGGTCACACGGGGCACTGAATTCTACAGTGTTTCATTTAGGAAAGTCCACAGAGCACTGACAGTATATCCCATTCCCCTTACTCTCCAGGCCATAAAATAATTTCATTGCCCTCTAACAATCTTAAAACCAATTGTAAAGACAAAAAACAATTTCTAGAAGGTTTCCTGCTGTCCAGGCCCCATGCAAGAGCAGTGAATTTGATAGAGAAAGCTCTTAGGAGCTCACAGGCCTCATGCTCCATTCAGAAGAAAGCAAAAAGAAAAAGCAGTTTATCCCACAGTATTCCCTTACTCTGATATAAAATAACAATAATAATAATTAAAAAAAAAAAAGAAAGAAAACTCAGCTTCCAGACTTCATTTTAACTTTCCATTTAAACAGCCCGATAACCAATTCTCTTCCAAGGGAGGTTTTTAACATCGCTTGTTTATGGATGTTTTTTTTCTATCTCTCACCTTGATGGAATCAACACAGTTCTTTCTGTTTTCTTTTTAATGTGTTTCTCTTCAGAGAATCATCTCTCAACTGATTCATTAATAGAGCTGAAAATCAAAACCAGACTTCAAACTGTTTTGTGCCAGAATTAGAAATTCTGCCACATTTTGATTTCCACTCATTTGTCACCCATATGATAATTTTCTTATACAAGTTAATATGAATTAATCTTTACAGAGAAGTCTTGTGACCCAGTGTATCAAATGCTTTAACAGAAGTTCACTTAGAACTTCTACTATCTTTTCATTTACTTACACACAAATCAGTTCCTGCTTGTGAGAACTCAGGAAGAAAGGCCAGGCAATTGGTTTCTGCTGCAGATTTCCCTTCAGTGAAAAACATTCATTTGATGACCGTGGTCAAGTTGAAGGTTACAGAGACCTCACCACAGAGATTTCTTGAGATCCAAGAAAGGAAAAAGAAAAACCCAAACAATAAACCTCTCTCATTTTATAGCATCTGGAATAAGAAGGACAAAGTGCTGAGGAGATACTGGCTTCTCTGCAGTTGCATCTGTTTCTGAAGACTAATTCTGCCCTCTGATCAGCCACTTAAGCATAGTCTTTCTCTCTCTCACATTCCTGCTGATGACAGCCAGCGCTCTGGGGAAAGGGAAAAGACCCTACTATATTAATTTTTGCCAAGTACTCTTTATTACGCTCTTTTTCAGCTAGAAAAGGTGTCTTCCCTATTCCTTACCCAAAGCCATTTTCTAAAGAGTATTTCAGGAGTGAATGTTATTTTATGTTTCTACTGCTCCAGCAGCAACAGCAATATATGTATGTACACGTATGCATATATATGTATGCATGTATGTATACATATGCACATATATCTATGTAGACTTCAACACTACCAGGATGTCCTTTCAGTTAACAAAAGCACATCACAGAGTTTTGCCCATGGTAATAGGAATGAGACTGAGGAATAGTTTCTCAGGACAGGACAGAAATAAAGTCTCTGCTTGGGGCCACTGGCAGCCCCTTGGCACACCTACATTATCATCATGCTCATGAACTTTGACCAAAGAATGAAAAGATTTGTAGCTGAGTCTGGCACTGAAGATCTTATGGGAAACTGTGGTGCTGTATTCATGTTCTTTTAATTTGTAATTATAATGTCTAAAATCAATAAATCAATGAATTCATGGCTTGGGGGAAAATCATAGCAGCAGCCAAAGATTTATTTTAGCTAAATAACAACACTGTTAAGAGGTAGACCTGGGAACAGTTCCATCTTTCAAGAAAAAAATCTCACTGAAAAGAAAGGATTAGGGCTCTTAGATTATTTTATATGTGGTCCTGTAAAGCAGTTATAATACTAAGAAAAACAGATTCCTAATTGTGCATGGTTTTGTGAACCACTAATAATGTTCCATAAACTGACAAAGCTGTTATGATACAGAAACTGAACTCATGAATTATTTCTAAAGTTTTCATTTGAAATCATGCTTCATGCTAACATAAATGCAGAAAATCAATTTTGTGCTTAGAAAAAAGAGCATTCAGATGATCATACGGTAGCAAGTAATTAACAAGCTAAAAATGCTAGATGCTTCTGTAGGAAAAGAAAAAATGTAGCAATTTCTTCAGGCTTCAGTTTCAGAGGAAAAACATCACAGCAGAGTCAAAGCTTTATTAAACATGCAGCCATTCATATTTTCAGTCATTAAGTGTATTTTTTAAACTGTGATTAGCATTTATTTTCTAACTGGTTTAAAAAGAGGGTATAAACTGCTATCCGTGAGAACTGCAATGTAATAGTAATAGTGTAACAAGAAACATATAATAATATACAATAATGTTTGCAGCACTGTATAGCTGATAATGTGCCCAAATGGGGTATTTTTCATCCTCTGAAGGATGTACGTGTTTCAGACAGCACACAGAAACACTTTCAGGAGACAACCAAGGGTCTGTGCTCTGTACTGAACCTATTAATAGCATTTCAGGTAAAAAGTTCATACTTTATAGTGCCTGAGTGTGGTGTACAATGAGCTTCAGCAAGGAGCTTTGTATGGGCTTTTGGTTTTTCCTGTTTCTTGTTGCCCCTCCCAGTAGCGAGCTCAGTAGGAAGGGAACTGCACAGTGGGAGCCTGGGTGGGTCTCGTGTTTCTGAGAGAAGGGAGGAAAGGTGCTTGATATGTAAAACCAGAATTTCCCAAAATGTGTAACTGTAATCACATCATTTAAACCCTTGCAAATAAGACCCATTCCCTCAAGCTGTGAATGATCATGGATGACATACAGAACAACATGAAATTAAGGAGTGAAGTTGGACGCAAACTGAGGAAGGGGCATAAACAGTAGTAAAACAACAAAAGCATTACTGAAAAAGACTGAAGGGTGAAAAAAAGCTATGAAAATCTCTGCAGGTATGGCAAGAGGGGTTCAGAAGTGTAGCATGTGAGAAAGGAGAATGACAGTCAGCAGAAACCTGCTCAGATTAACAGTGAGAATCCAGAAAATGCAGGACCAGAAAACATAGGAAATCCACAAAGGAGCAAATTTTAACAGCAGGATGATGGAGAAATGGAATATTTTTGCACATTTACAGAGGAAGGCATCTTAATATTTGCAAAAAAGCTGTAAGTGTATATGAAGGAGGCAGGAGAGTAGACATAAAAGGTAAATATTTAAATACTCCATGCACCACTATGAGTACCTAGAAGTTCTGCTAGAAGTGATAGCAAGAGAAAAGACATCAACAATAAGACTCATTTCAGACCTACACAGATGACCTAAGTGAATAATCAAGAAATGAAACTACGGACTATGCCCCTCTCCCAGTCTCAGATGGAAATAAAAGTACAATATTAGTTGTTTTAATGCAGAAACAAAAGAAAAACTCTCTGTGCCTAGATGCCAACTTTTTAGCAATAATAATGCAGTATTAATCTAAATGACAAGATTCTTGTGCCTTGGCACATAGGTAAAACGTGGGCTCTTGCCTGTAAGTAGTCAATGAGCTAAGAGATAGAAAATACGCATTTCTGCAAGCATGCAGCCTCACTGTCCTGAGAGGCATCTAGCCTGGCCTATAGCTGGAGGGAAGAAGAATAATACACTTCAATTAGTTTACTGGTCTGTTCCAGAATGGAAATTCCTGCAATTGCAATTCAAGCTAAGGTGGGGAAAAAAAATAAACTAAATAGCATACTTTTTTTCTTTTTTTTTCTTGAAAAAGTCATGATAAAACACAGTCCTTCCCTTACACTGGAGCTGAACAGAAGTTTATACTAGATTACAGCAATAATAGTGATGTGTTGTGTATAATGGTAATAACTAATTTTTCTTGGTAAATCTTTAGACAGTTCTGTGATCTCTAAAAGGGAAGTGTTGCATCAGGTTGCAATGTTGAAGAGCAAAGATAGAAAGAGTTAACTGGGAAGTATCTCCTGTGCCCATAGGTACTGTCTGCTCTGATGGTAAAGGCTTTGTGGTGAAAGACAGAGTAACCTACTGGAGCAGGAAGAGGCTAGCAGCAATTAATGGGGAAGTTTGTTTCTGCTCTGCAGAAAGGCGATTGTCTGGTTAATCCCTTTCCTGTGGGGACTAACAATGACCTGCGCCCAGCAACGCTAGGCTGTTGTGTGACACTTTGCCTTCTGTGGGTTGAGAGCCAGCCAAACACTTCGTACAGCTCAGCTCACAACCATACTATTTTAAGACTTCCTCCTCCATGGAATTCCTTTGGTCCTGCTCATTAGATGCCCACTTAAAATATATTTAGGGCAAGGGCAGTTCCATGTTTGCTACTACATGCTATGTCTTTTTCTTCTGCTGGTAGAGAAAATGCAGTGTTGCCTTTGCTCTGGTTGGGATCAAGGGCTCAATTTCTACCCCTATTACATAAGCAACAGGTACTAGAGATGCTATGTTTTGTTACACAATAATGAACACTAACTACACACCACAGAGGAAGCTGAAAAGTTACATTTGATTTCGTAGTTCAGCAAGTATTTGGACTTCTTTCGACAGTTTTCTGCATTTTGCAGTTAGTCATTCATGCCACTGAGTTTGAATTATATGAATTAAAAACTGCTTGGCAATCTTCCATTTTGTGGAACTCTGTGGCAGGGCGTCGTTTAAGAAGCTTATGGTCGGACCAGTGCCATGATATGCAGACATGCCTGACAGCTGAATTCAGGCTTTTTCATGTTGTGGCTTATATTTTAATTACTTTGAAGAGTACTGTACTAAAAAGGAAATGCCAGATAGACTGTATCATGGAAGCCAGGGGAATATTGCAAATCATCAGAACCTTCTAAGGTGAAACAATTAATGAGGGAAATGTTGGGCGGAGGAAAGATTCAGGGATTATAACAAATTCAGTAATAAAAACCAGAGTAAACAGCCCCTACTGCATGATCATTGCTTTAGAAAATATTGTTTAACCAGAAACCTACAGGCAAAACTTCTACCTCAATTTCCATTGAATATAGATGGTAGGCAAAATATAAGGTATTTCTTCAAAGACCAACACTTAAAAATTCATTATAGGAGATGAAAAACTTTATGATTGTCCTTTCTTAATAGCTACCATGTCAGGAATACAATGCAACCAGTCTAGTTAAAAATCAATATTTTTTTCACTTACTAAAACACTAATCTTGTGTTTTCATAAAAAAAAAAATCGGTGAGAAAAAACCTGATTAGCTGTGTGTAGAGAAAAACACTGAGGAAGAATGAAAAGCTGACAGGAAACATTGCACAGAGAAGACAGATGATACACATAGAAAGCCACTTGTGTTTAGAAAGCTGAATGCACAGAAAAATAATCATAATATCCTTTTCTTTCTACTCAGCTAATACCTGCACAAGTGAACCATGCCTAGACATCTAGCAGATGCTTTGCCTTGAGCTGTATGAAAAGAATATTCTATTATTTCTACCACTTATACCACCCAACATCGTACAAAATACAATTCTGTATGAGCTTCGCAAGTTATGAGCCATTCACTGCCCTTGATCTGGGTGAGGAACTCCCATTGATCTCAGGGAGAAATGTGAGCACTAGAAAGACCTCAAAAATAAACTGCAGACCAATCCTGCAGCGGCAGGAAATGGACTAGATGAATGAATATGCCTGTTCCATCTCTAATTTCTATGATTAAAGTATGTGATCAAAGGCAACACAAGGCTGTAAGTATTACCACATTCAAAGAAGGAACCACGTCCAAGGACTAACACATTTCAGTAAGTGCGAGGCAAATGCCTTAGAAATTTCTCCAGTCAGCAGCTACATTTCCCTTGAATTTTACCAGGTTATTCTTCTATGTAAAGGAAATCAAAGCTTGTTGTATAGACCTTATAATACTAGACAGAGACTGTACCAGCTCTGCCTTCACCAATGCTATTTTTAGAAAAGGGGAATGTAATTTGTAATCTCTTTGAAAATAATTCTACCAAAGTTAAATCCAGACACAGGTACTTACTGTTTTAATTATCACTTGAAAAAAAAATTCGATATAGTGAAAGTTCAAAGTCAACTAAAGGGTCTTACAGGACAGAAGGAGATAGATTATTGACATAAGAAACACATATGATTTGGATCCTGGTCCTTCAGTGAGAACTGAGTGAATCAATGGGCTATGTGGGAATGACTGCCTACCTGCATCTTCTCCACTGATTTTTCAACAGCTTGGAGTATCAAGGTCTGGCTTGACTTCTGAGGCAACACAATGACATAGTAGCCCCTTCGGTGTGGATTTCATCATTCATTTTAGTATGAATCCCCCTTCAGCCTGGATTTCAAAAAGCAAAGAGTGATTCAAGCCATTTACTAGAGTTTCCTGATCCTCAATCCCTGTGCAATCCCTGAAGGGAAGGTAAAATTCAGGCTATGTTGCAGAGGGATATAATTTTGTTGGTGCACACATGTACCCCACTTTTGGACAGAGACTGTTGAGTAATGGGTTTTCTGCAATACTGATTGTGGTCTTGAAACCAGATGACAGAATGGGCATTTAAGTCTATTTAGGCATGTTAGTAAGTCTAAGTGCATCTTTGAAGTCTGCAGTTTTATCTCTCTGTGGAATTTTCAGGTAGTCTGTGTATCTGCTAGTTCCTCATACTTCCACAGACTGTCACTTGAAATGTTCAAAGAAAGGGAAAGGATCAGAGAAAGGAAGAGGTGGTGTTGTTCGGTTGTTTTCCTTCTACTTTCAGATGTCACTGTGAAAATTATCTCTTTAGAAGCCTACCAAATATTTGCTCTTTCTTGTCTCAAGTTCCTAGAGGCCTATTTAAATCCACAGTTTTCCCTCAGTTCATGGAGCAATATAGAATTACTGACACAAAAATCCCACTCATGCTGAAATGAGAATAAATTCCTATGAGGATGTACATTTTTTTCATGCCTAGAATTTTTGTCTGTGTTTCTAAGAGTGCATGATCTCTTTTACTTTCCTAACTTTTTACGCTACACTTTGTAGCTAGCACGTGGCACCATCTAACCTCTTGCAATGAAGAGGGAAACAATAGTATGTGCAGTACTGCTATTGATAAAAAAATCAATATCTGCTAATGACATAAATATGCAGTAATTGTTGAACCAAGGTCCACAAGAGAAAGCATAAAGGGATGAAATTTCTGCTTATGGACTCATTCTACTATGAGTAGTCTATTAAGACATATGAATGATGGGTTTAATAAAAATTGGTGGAATAAATGTCTCCACTCCACCAATCATTTACAGGAGGTAGGGTCTTTGTTGGGCTCTTGTTTCAGGGTCCTGGCTGTTTGCTGTCAATACAGTGTCTGTGTTACATTCCATGCAAATTTTATGCAAAAATCCTTGTAAAGGGTTTGGGATGATCACCCAACTGGCTAACATAAACTGTGCAAAAGGCACACTCCGAATGAACAGCAGGATAAACCTCTGGATTTTTTGTCTACTTTTCCTTCTCCCTCCCTCTTCTCCCCTGTTCTAATCCTGACACGTTTTTCAGCAACTCACTGAATTGTCTCCACTGGCTTTCCTACTGCCACAGTTTTATTATGCTTACAACTATTTTGTGTTCTAGTGCTTGATTAGACACAGAGACTCAGATTAAATACATTGATAACCATCACCCTTGAAGGTATAACTAGGCGCAAAGCAAATTGTTTTTTCATGCACATTTTAATAGCTGCTTCATTTTATATGGCACATTCTTGGCTCCAGAAAGCTATCAGAAAAGAGCTCTTGCACTGAGGAGGGAGCACATACTGTAGCATTATGCAGCACACTTCAGCGAGTGAACAAGTTCTAACAATAGCACTGCAGACTGAGAGCTGTTAAAAACGGCTTCTAATTTTACTCAACTGGAACAATACTGTTCAGATCTTTATTTTTATCCTTCTTTACTCTGGGGACAAGGTGTTAACTCATTCGAAGGGTATGGCCCTTCAAGTTTGCACCACAAAACAACCACAAGACAATTGCTCTTTGTGTTTGCCTCTCTTTACCATGAATTACTCAGATCTTCAATTAACTAAACAGAGAAGTGGCAATCATACCATTGTGGGACACTGGAGTCTTGTAGTCAATAACTCTCAGGAAGCAGCAGGGCAGCTTGGGCCAACTAATCCTAGCACAAGATTGCATGTAATTTTGCAAACAGGTATTTCAAATTCTTCAGGATGATGTTTCTGGGTATATTTTGGCTTTAACTTCACTCGTTTTTTCAATCTTAATAATTTTTGTTCCCCAAATAAAAATATCATGCTCATTAGACATCTTTTCATTTTAGGAGTTTTAATACAATTTCACTTCCATTTATTCTAATAGGTATTGACTGACCCTTTTGAAATGCATTGTGCAAACTTGGCAGGAGTGTTTTGACCTATTTATAAAACAGAGAAAGTAATCAGAAATTCTAGAGATGTAGGAATAGACTTTGTATAAGATATGACAGAGTATTTCACTAACCTCTACTGCTACTTCTAAGGAAGACTTGTAATAGAAAAGCATTGATGCTACAGAAAGACATAATGGTAAACAGTAAAGAATCACTGGCAGTTGAACTATGGAAAGAATTGTGACAATAAAAATTAAAATAACTTGACAGTGAAACTGGTTTTTGAAAAAGGAATTTCAGGCTTGGGCTTTCAACTATAACTTTAGTTGGAAAATTTTGAAATTAATTTTAATCGCTATTAAAAATATATATAAAATACTAAAATTCAATACTTCTTTGATACAAACTTTTTTTTTGATTTTCAGCTGACACTTCTAAAATTTCAAATTTTTGGCCCCGGATTACCTGGGAAGTAATCCATTTTTCTGGATAAACTTTAGTAATTGAAATAGCCTTCACAAAATAAGCATCCTAAAACAAAATCATGTGAGTTTAACAGAAAAAAAAATCTATTTTTATTCCATTTCCAGCTATTTCCACAGGAGTGCCATGATATCAGTTTTAACTTTAACAGTATCTATAAGAGAAAACTGGGGAAAAGGCTCAACATCAATAATAGGAAAAAAGTGTCAGCTTTGGTCTGATGTGAAATATCATCAATTCTGGCTGAAGACCCAGTTCAGGTGATGTCCTGTTCATGAAGCAAATTAATTTGTATTTTAACTACCATCTCCTTGAGTGTCTGAGCTGTTACTCTTCTGTATGAGTGGCTCCCATACTACCCCTCTTTGTACTGAAAATTTCCATGGTCTGTGTAACCTCTGGGGTTTTCCAGGTGTTCCTTCTGATTTATCATGTTTTGCAAGAACAGCCTGTTAATTAATCTCTTAATCTCCACTGCAGAAGAAGACTAGAAAAGATTCAAGTAGTGTCATCACACAGTATTTTGTGTGCTTTGGGTCATGCATCTGTCTCACTCTTCCTAACTACTACCAGTTTCCTAGAGGGAAACTGGATACATGCATTATGACCAAGAAGACACCCTTTTTCACAGGTTTCCATCTGATATCAGATAGGGATATAGCTTCCTTCCATTGTGTAGCTTCTATTATCTGACAAACTTACTGGTTCTGCAATCCTTTGACAGTCTCTCCTGTCCTCTCTCTCCACTAGAAGTATGCTGCTAAAAGGAAAACTCTGATCAAAGAATCATACCTTTCTCTCTTGTCATTGTCTTTGCTTTCTGCCTTGCCCGTGTGATCTAAGGAGACTGAAATAAATTACAAAAAACAAAAAAGGATTCAATCATTTTGAGACTCATTTTTTTAAATATCTGTAACTCTGGTCAAATGACCAGCCATGAAAAGAAGTAATGTGTAGAAGGATTAAAACAATTGGAAGAGGAATGTTTTGGAGAAGCTAAGAAAAAGAAGTGTCAAAGCAAAAGTCCAGGTTTTATAGACCAGTTCCAGCCCTGCCAAACCATCTACAGATGTGTTGATAGGCCTGGTCAAGCGAAAGATACAATGTGTGTAAAATAAAATGTACCAGATTTTTTTATCTTCTAACATGCGTGCAGTTTTCTTTGTCCTCTACAAATTCCCACTGAATCAAATGTACTGCAGTTCTGCCCTAAGCCTCTCCATGTTGTTCTTTGTCAGGCTCATTCAATTAAGCCTGTCATGAGACTTCATGGGTCAGGCTCAAAGAGAGGGCTGGAAAGTCCAAAACTAGCACCCTTCTTGTGTGTCTTAACAGCGAAGGTGAAAACTATATGGGCATGGAAACTGCCTCTAATCCCTAGAAGCCTCACATCCCTAGAAGCTTATTACGGACAGGTATTAGAATGGAGGGAAGTTGTGGTGTAGCTGTGTTGCTGCTAATAGTGCTCTTTCTGTTATGTGGTTGAAGACTTGAATCAGGAGGTCTGTCACTATAGAACTTTTCAGAAATAGTCAGCTAATTTGAAAGCAAATATACTTTCTATAAAGTAGCAGGAGAATTGGAAGGAATCTAGTACTTTGTTTTGGTTTGGCACATCAGCATTACCCTGTAGGGAAGCTGTAGTGGATGAACATGGAAGTCCATCTTTTGTAGACAAAACTCATGAGACTGAAAAGATTGCACAGATTGGCTGAAATTTTAATGAAGGATATAGAAGAGGAGCCCAACAGTCATGTAATATGCACTGAATAGCATCTGCAGCTACTTGCTGTAATGATTTTCCAGCCATGACAAGTCAAAGTTCAGAAGAGGAAAAATATTTATAGCCAGCATCCAGAATAATGGAAAGTTAATTCTTGTCTGTCTCCATTTTTCCTGAGCCAATATCATCCCTGTGGTTCTGTTTTCTCCATTAAAATGACTGTCATGAGATGGGAATATTTCATACGTTGGTGATGTAAATCAGCAGGACTGCAATCAACAGAGGGGTGAAGAGATGAAATGGTTGCTAGTTTTGAGGTAGTTTTGAGATATGATCAAGAAGTCTGCTTACACAATCAGCACAGTGGACTGTGGGTGAGTGTGTTCTTTAAATCAATGCAACATGCTGGCATTTAGATTCTAAAACTAACTAAAAATTGATACTAAAAGTTGATTCATAAAATCCTGGACCTATTGATTTCTGAGCTTCTCCAAAGGTACTTTCCCTAAAAAGAGGTTTAAAATGGAAAATTGAAGAATAGCCAGATAAGCTCCAAGAGTCTGTTTTGGGAGTTTAGGGGTTTTTTTGTTTGCTTGTTTGGGTTTTTTTTACCTGCTACTGTTTTCCCATCATGGTTGTTTTCCTCAACCCAGTTATCCTAAAAATAGTCTAAAGTCTAATCTTTACGTTACCATTTGTCTATGAGAAGATGGTGTCTGATGGCTAACATTTCAGCCACAAGAAACAACAAATACTCATAGAACAGAACTTTGAAATGAGAAAACCCACAGATCCTGCTCCTTCTTCATAAGAGGATTCTCTCTGTAAATATCCTTATTCTCTTTTCTCTTAGTATAATTTTCACTTTTCCCACCCAGGCCACTTTCCATGGCCCAGAATGGCATAACTTCTTCCAAGAAAATGCAGGATTGGAAAATGAGACATTGTCATTGCAAATTTATCAAGAACAGTGTTCCAGGGAGCATCTGCAAATTTGATCCAGGGCAAAATAGTAATTTCCTCTCATAAACATAGAAGAAATGGCAATATCCTGAATCTGTTCTCTGAAAATTCACTCCTTTTTCACTGGTGTTTTCTAGGTACTAAAATTAGACCTCACTCTGCCAGTGTCAGGATGTATCATTGCATCTGTCAATGGCATTATAAGGCAATGTGAAAATCCAGAACACTCAGCAGAAAAGAGTGTGGAACTTGATAGCAGCAGCACGACAGAGAACCAGGAACTGTGTCCAGACCCAAAAATACTATTAGTGAAATCCCAGTTGTTGTTGTCCCATTAGTCTTGTCTCCTCTTCTCTCTGCTTCACATGTCGCTTTGAAGCAGCAGTTACTCCAGCAAATGCACTAAAACAATATTGGACTTAAAATCAGTCTGAGAGGATAATCAGACCTTAGTCTCTAAAAGTAGGTCAAGGACTCTGTTTGTAAATACAAGAAAATGTTAGACCTGGCAGGCTATAAGCAGCATTTGGGCACAGCCAGCCAGCAATACCAGCCAGTGGCATACAGCCATTCCCCAAAAGAAAGGTACTTTCAGAGTCTGGGCCCCAGAAGAGGAAATTAGCAGTCATATCTCTGGATATTCAAAATAATTCTTCTTCATTAGATTGCACTTACATGCACTTGATTTTTCACTAGAGTTAATTTTCCATGACCTTATTTTCCTTGCAGACTAAGGAAGAAAACAAAAATTGGGTATTTTGGCACTCTAGAAGAAAAAGTAGTGACTATGCAGCTGGAGGGGCTCAGGGGTTTGATTCCCGTTTGTTTCTGCAGATATAAGAGAAACAAAATAGAAGCTTGACTTGAGCAAGTGAATATATGAATTTCAAGGGATAATCTAATTTGTGTCGTGAGCTGCCTGCAATTACAAATGTTTATTAACCAGTCTGTCTAGCTTTTGGAAGGGAAGAGTGCAGGAATCCCTGGAGCAACCTAGCTCAAATAGAATTATCAAACAAAAGAAAAAGGAAAAAAGAAAAAGAAAAAGGCCAAAGCAGAATGCTAAACAGTACCAAACTTCCAGTGTTACCGGTGGGCTTAACGTGGTTTGAATTGAGCAAGACTTATATGCACAGTGGTCCTATTGACGGCTCAGGAACCACCAGCATGAGTAAGGGGATATCAGGAATGACTGGATCCTCTATCCTGCCGAGATAAAAAACAGGTGGCCAAATCCCAATCCAGCAGCTGACGAAAGCATGTGAGTACACTTACTGACTTCAAAGGCACAGCCCACATGTTTAATGTTAAGGATGTGCTAAAGTCTGTTGCTGAACTGGAGCCCATGAGGCTTCTGAGGTCTTCACTCCCAATGACTCTGGGGTTAGCTGAAGTAGCATGTGAAGTCTGTATTTCTGCAAGGGATAGCATCAAGATTTTGTCCTGTTGTAAAAAAATAACAGTATCGTAGAAAATGGTTTCTTTCAGAAAGCCATGCAGTCAGTCTGAAGAGAGAACTTCCCCACAAAGAGTCTTTTAAAAGAAAAATGAAAATAAAAACAACTAAAAAATTTACTTGTCTGGGGTCAGGATTTACAGATAAGTTCATTGATGTCCCCATCTCACATGCCAATGTTTAGAGATGCTGGATTCAGCAATGACACAAACAGCTATAGCACACACAGCTTTTTAATCTATTCACTCCAAGATATTTTTAAGTAGCTAACAACTTGCATAGACTCCATACACACAGCCCTGTGCATGTCTATTTGAGTGCACAACCACTCCTGTATGTGCAAACCACATGGTTGCACAGACCAGAAGATAGCTGGGCAAGTGGTCATTTGTATCTATAAATATCCCAATTACAGGCCAGTCTTGGCAGGAATACCTACAGCTGTAGACAGTTACAGTTAGTATATTTGAATGCAGACCTTGGTCTTCCTTTTCTGAAAATACAGGAATGTAGGATGAGAAGGGAACTCCTGGAGTTGCAAATCTATCTCCTGCAATCTTAGACAATATAGTCTTTTCCTGAGCTGGTTGAGCTTCTTACTGAACTACACTGGACCTCCTTTTTTACCCCTTCAATCCCTTGCTGGTAAAAAACTAATTCCTATTTCCATCCTGAATGTATTCATGTCCTGTTTATGAACAATTAGTCCCGTGCCAGCGCTGTCCTTCTGTCTTCCTGGGGCTTCCTCCTTTCATGTGTATGTATACTGAGAAAAAAATCTTCCCTCTCAATCTTTTTCTCTTTATGAACTAATTGGATGCATATTTCTTCATCTGTGCAGGCACAGCCCTTAGACAGGTGTGGTGCTCAGACTGCATCACCAGAGGAACAATTCAAGCTGGCAGAGTGATTTAGTGACACACCTGTGAGTCAACATTTCTGCCCAGCTTTCCCTGTGCTGAAAGTCAGTAGTCATCTGGTTTACAGTCTTTCCAGCAGTCACTGGCTCCTGGCTGTTTAAAGTACTGCAATATAATTACTGGGAAAAAAATAGCCCTTTAAGACAAAGATTTCATATAAAAGGAGAATCTAGCTTCTAGAAATGTAGATATTTATCCTAACAATGCAATTTCTGCTCTTCAGTATGAGCAGAGAACTTCACAGTGTTTGCTGGGGATGTCATTAGACAGTAATCTCCCGCTACCGCCAGCACTTTGCACTGTGTCTACTGTTCTACATATCCTTTTCATGCCTGACCATTGAGTATGTTTCCTGGCTCATCTGTAGAAGACCTACATATTCATTTAAGCCTTCACCCCTGTCCTAAATCCAACAGTATGGTTGTTTGGTTCCCTGCACTCAAGAACGTGTATTGCACACCAGAGTCACGACTCACCACATAGTAAGAAATAACATACTGTGGTCTTTTATTATGAAGCGATTAATGCTGGAGTATGAGTCACTTCACTGTTTCTAGCACATTTGTTTCAGCTGCCTGAATTGTCTCATGAGGGATGGAAAGGTATGGTAACATGGGGATTTTATCTCCTGTTCCAGAGCCCCAGCTGCTCTATATTCACAATAGAATATAATGCATATGTTTATGTCAGCCCTAGAAACTCTCATAAGCATTACTATTCCAATGCATGACCAATGCATTTTCAACTATATAGGATAGTTGTTTTGATGTATTTATTATCATCTTATTCATATTGCTTTCTAATGGAGTGTGGTGAGGTTACATGTTTATGTCGCACCCAAATGTGAAGTGACTAGATTTCTATATTCCAAAAGCTCAGCTTTTTAATCATTTCTGGTGTGAACTCCTTCTCTGAGTATCATATTTCTGGTAACAATTTCTGTGTCCTGCTTCCTCTACTTCTTCTCTTAACTCACCTTCTAAGATCCTACATTAGCTGTGTCCATACAACACTTTACCTTGCTCTTCAATTCTAAAAGGTGCCTAAATTCACCTTGTGCCTACAGGCACAAAGACCCTAGTTCCTACTGTGCTAGGGATAATCATTTGAAAGTCTAGCCCTCCAGGAATACCAGGCAGCCTTCATACCAGAGTCCAAGCCTTCCCTCCTTCTAGTGCCAGGTGCACTTAAACATTAATCAAGACACAAAGGGCACCCCCATGCTTTGTTCTTGCGAGAGCCAGGCAGACAGGCACATCTGTTTTTCACTTACACCTTCCTAGTCCACCCCAGTCTGGGTTGGCACAGGAAAAAAAAACCAAAACAGCTCCATGTTACCTGAAACAATCTTGTTGACTCTATTTTTTTCCCCAAAAAAGACTTGTTACTTTTATAGGCCTATGATATATATTTGACCTTCCTTAAATTTCAGAATCAGAAGACTTGTAGAAATTTGTTGCAGATACTCAAGGGAGAGGGAAGTAGACTGTTGACACTAGAATATCACTTGGATGAGTTTTGCTTTGAGCACAAATTCATGGTGCTTGGTCACAAGGAATAATCTCAGTTGTTTAAAGGTGTGTCTATGTAGACATAGCCACCATAGTTCCAGGGCTGCTCTGCTTCATTGTACTTAAAGCTGATATATCATTTACATTTTTCTTTACTCCTTCAAATGCCTGTTTCTTGGTATCTCACCATACGCCCACTATGTGCTAACTGTCTCAAGAGTTCACAGGCTTCTGATAAGCATGTGCAGAATCTAGAAAGATAAGTTAGGCATCCCTATAAATCACTGAACTTCTTCCCACCCTTTAGTTCCTAAACACTCTACATTTTTTGGAGTGCAGCTGGAGTGTCTCAAAAGTCAACAGATGTCTAACATAAGAAGCACGAGTTTTCTCACCAGTTCTTTGTGCTTGTTTCAACAGGTGTATTGTTACTCTTCTTTGCAGGACTGACAGTTTCTTCTGCCCAGTCTTCACCAGAGGTAACGAAGCTGTCTGTATTCTCACTGTCTATATGTTCAATGTGTTTCTATCTTCAGCTCACCATGAAGCATTCTCCTCCACCTCCTCTAATCCATGCTTGCTTTAGCTTTGCATGTTGGGTGAAAGCCAGGGTGACTGTTGTCCTTCCTTTTTGACATTGAGGATATTTCGGTGTCGGACTGGAGCACAGTCCAACAAAGTCCATAGAGATTTGCAGTTCCCTAGCTTTCTACACAAGAAGTCACATGTGTCATTCCTGTGTGACAGCTAATCAAAATTGTTTTTCTAATTATGACTATTGCCTAAGATCAGGCCACAAGCATTCATACATACACAGTGCTAGAAGATCATGCTTCAAGAGCCCTATTTCTTAGAGAAAGAAGTAAGACAAAGGCATTCAATACAACAGCAGAAAGAATAGCAAGTACCAGCAGTTTCAGTACCTTTATTTTTCTCAGAAGAAAAATACCACCTGGTCACATCTTTACCACATGACAGTGGTCTTTCACAATGCTGTTCAGCAGGGATACCCTGACTGAAAAGACAAGGGTGAGCTAGAAGGGTAGGCCAAGACCATCCTTGTGAAGCTCAGATGAAGAAACTGGAGAAAGGGGAAGAGGAAATTTTTGACTTAACAACCTCTCTGCACACAGCTGAATCCAGTCAGACATTCACCCTAATGCAATCATTTGGTGACATTTTTTGCATCTTTTTTTCTTTTGCCACATACATAGCCATCAGTGAGGAGAAGATCTAGCCCAACAGTAATGTCCTCCGGTGAAAAGACAAGTGTGAGAAGATGTTTTTTTCTAATTGCTTTTATCAAGCAAGTGCTGGAGAAAATATTCTCAGATGGGTTCCATCATATCTCCTAGATCTGCATCCCTGCTCTAGTTCAGTTCTCCTGATAGCTCCAAGTCTCCTTTTTCATGAGTTTATTCCTATGCTTGCCTATGGACTCTGAATATATTTATTGTGTGCCACTTGCATTTGGTCACATTTCCCCAGTCTAATACTGCCATTTAGCATATCTATGGGTGTTATACTGGGCCTGGGTATATAATGTAGCTGAAATCAGAACAATTCCTATCCATGAAAGGAAAGAGAGGAGAACCTAAACAGTTTTACAGCAGTCACCAATGAATTTATGAGCAGGATCACATGTAGTTTTGAGGAGTATCAGTGGATCCCATGCTATGGCTTGTGTTGGATGTTAGTCTGATGACATGGTTGCAAGACACATTTTCTCAACCAAGCAGGGTGGCTGCACCTGTACTGCATATTCAGAAAGATCCCCGCTTTGTGCCATCCCCTAACCCACATCCAAAGATTATCTGTAAATGTTTGCTGATATTGCTAGAGCAATAGTGTTGACCATGCAAACAACTGAACTGTTTGAACAATCATCAGCTAATACTCAAGGCTTGACCTTGTTTTGTTTACTGTCATGGATGTAGCCTACAACACTTCTAGAAATCTTTATTTTGCAACTGATGTAACCTGTTGTCAGCAGAATAAACATTTGCATTTTTTAGCATTCATATTCCTTTTTCAGGTTGCAGCTATGTTTCTATTCACTTCATCAAGTTTGAGGATGCAATGCTTATCATCCATCACCTTAAGGTGGCTCTGAACTCTTGGTATCTGCTATGTCATGTGTGACTTGTTTTATTCCACTGATTAATTTCTAACTCCTCTCCTTGACTTTACATTAACTCTTACACTAATGCAAAGGTCAGTTTTGTTTTGAAACCCACCAGTCCTGACATCTGTCCCTCTTATATTTTTTCTATAAGTAGATTGTGCTTTGTTTGACTTCAAGATCTAGCATCTTCTTTCTTACCAACCTCAGGACACCACAGTAGGCAATAACACAAAGAAGCCCTTGTTCTTTAAGTGGCTCTTTGTAACAGAGCAGGTTTCAGAGATGCTGCACTTGCAGCACCAGACTGAATTCCTCGTGCTTCTTCCAAGCTCTTGCTCCTTACAACCCATACTCCTCAGATGTGATATTAGGAAGCATTTATTTACAGAGGGACAGGCCAAACACAGGAAAAAGTGTCCTACAGAGGTGGTTGGTGCCTCAAGCCTATCAGTGTTTGAGAAGCAATTGGCCAATGTCCTTAATAATATGCTTTAACTTTTGGTCAGCCCTGAAGTGATCAGGAAGTTAAGCTAGATGATTGTTGTAGATCCCTTCCAACTGAACTATCCTATCCTATCCTATCCTATCCTATCCTATCCTATCCTATCCTATCCTATCCTATCCTATCCTATCCTTCCTTCAGGTTTGGTGTAGGTTGTTGCAGGAAGGGAGACACCATTTAAGCTATTCTCCCACCCACTTTCCTCTGGGGTAGGAGTAAGCAGACACAAATTCCTAGCTATTATTTCACCCCAGGACCCAAGCTGCCTCAGGTAACCTGCAAAGAGGAAAGGGATCCTTGCTCCATTCCTCTTAGAAATGCATGGTCCAAGTCACAACCTAGAGAAAGTTCCTTAGGTACCAGCCTTTAAAGAATATCATAGAACATCTGTTGCTGAAGAAAGACATCTGCATCCTCTGGATTATGTAAAACAAACATCTGGCATCAATGGCTTCCTCCTAGCTTTGCTGTTGTTTGTAGTAAATGGAAGTCCCAGCTCCCACAACTGTCATTTGGCTCCAGCAAGCACTGTGACTCTCCTTTTTGTGAGAAATGAAGAATAATCTGGCTAAATCCCAGTTTCAGAGCTAGCAAACACCAAAAGTCCAGTCCCTCCTGCTGTTGTTAAAAGCTGGCTCCCCACTTCCAGGGATTAGCAAACTATGCGGACATTCTTAGCCACTGAAATTCAGCACACTTCTGCCTTGCAAGCTCCCAGCAGAAAGTAATAGAATTGCTCCCCCTTTCACTGCCACAACCAGCAATTTTCAAAACCCTGGAGCAAGAATGATATCAATATCAAGTAAACTTTTTAAACTTGTTTTGAATCTTGCTACATCTCAGGTGAACATGTGGAATCTTCAGCAAATTCTGGACTAAATTATTTCTGAGTAAATAAATACACAAGCACCCTATAATAACAAGCTAAACTCAGAGACCTAGCACCCAATAAAAGCAATGAAAAAGGCACCACTGTCTGCAAGAGCTTTCTGGAGTCCCAGTTTCTCAGAGAAGAATATGGCCCTGCCTTGCTCTGTATCCCCATAATCAATCCCATACCAGAAGCCCCCACTGAGCCTGTAACAATGCACACTGTATATGCTGCCCTTCTATTGTCTCTTTTGTCTTTGCCTAAGGAAAATACACTGATTTTCTGACAGTAATGGCTCTGTAGCTGCAGAGCTGAAAACTAGATTTTTCTCCAACTAAAACAAAACTAAGCTAAAATGGAGGGAAAACATACAGGGGAACACTGTGTGTATCTCAGTACAGTTATATCCTTTCTCACCTCAACTGTGGTCTGAGAGATGAAAACAGAGGTAACACAGGTAAACAGAGCCCCCTTTAAAAGGGGGACTACAGAGCCCCTCTGAAAGTTTCTTTCCTGCTTAATATGTAAAATCCCAGAAGGAAACGTGTACCTCTACTTTCCAGAAGAGAAATAAAGTCTTATCTTTCTTATTACCTCAGGTTCCTTCAAACCTCAAGAGGAAATTCTCTATTTTCCCCTTCTTTTAATTTTCAGATGTAGTAGCATTCAGGCAGAAAGAGCCCATGGTATACGTCTGGGGTTATGTGATTTGCATGCAATAATTTTTACCATTTTGAGACCTCTTAATAACTGGGCTTTGTCTTTAAGAATCCATCTTCCATTGAAAGACCTATCACTGCTGGTCTCTCTACCTAAGGTCAGCATGTCTGTATCCTTTTCTGTAAATCCAGGTACTCACTTTAAGTAGTCTGTAAGAGGTTTTATATAGCTAGTACAACTACAGTAAGAATCACAAGATTTATTTTTTTCTCCCTTTCCAATGTGCACATCCACCTTTCCTCACTAGACTTCAGGAGAATTTTGATCAATATATTCATTTTTGGTCACATTTATATATTTACATATCACATTAACAGTCCTAGAAGAATAAACAAAACAATGATAGTAATATCTGCTAATAATGAAGAGCAGATTAAGTCAGATGCAGCAGCTGAAGTAGTCAATAGAGTGATTAGTGGAGGTAGAGTTGGTTTTGCTTGTTATACAAGTTTGTCTTTGACATTTCTCAGTGCACAGTCTGTCTTCTAAGATCAAATTCAGTGATCTACTGCAACAGTGACAATAAAGACCCTGTTACCACTGTTGAATCAATGGGCTTTGCACTGTATGTACAGTACAAAATACATGCATAAGCCCGGCAGCTGCTAAACTCATTGATATATAACACCAGTCCCAAAATAGTGATATTTCACTTCTGGAGCTTTATAAATTGTTAAAGAAATAAAATCTGCCTTTGGGAAATAATGTTTCTTTATGTATCATCATACCCATTCCCTGCCTCCTCCCCTCCCTTCAAGATTAAACCAAATTGTGTTGAAGCTATAAATCATCCCTATTGGCACTGGAAAGTCCTCAGAGATATTCCTTCTGTGCCATTTCAGTAGACAGAAAGTCTAATGTACAGGGAAGTGATGCTGCTTTGGATTTTTTAAGTAGAGAGTCAGAAAAACATGTCCCCCCTTGATCTCTTCAATGTACATCAATATTTCTTCAGTCATATTAAAGTCATTGCACATGCTCCAAGTGGTTTCAAGGAAACTTACTGGGAAATGAAGCATGCCTGGGAATTTTAGCTATCATTGCCCTGTATGGAGAGGTGCATCTTGAAACACCATTTAAACACTGTAGGCAATGCCAGTAATAGGATTGGACAAGTCTCTCTGTCCTGAAATGCATATGGTTTTGAAAACACATTTGCAGAAATTCAACATCCATTGCTTGTTTTTCACTGAGCACAGAATCACTCAATCTGTAACTGAATAAGTGATAATGCAAGAATTGGATTAATACCATGAAAAATCAAGTTGAGAACTTCAGTAGTTTATTTTAAATTGTTTTTTTCTGCTACTATTCCTGATAGTTAAATCTTTTCTTAAAATTTGCTCCTGGTTTTTGCAAACATTGATCAAGCATTTCTGAAACACCCGCCCACTTCAATTTTTCAGTAACAAGAGCTGTCTCTTTTTCACCCACCCATCATTACTTTCCCTCATTTTCTTTGTTTTTGCTTCAAGAAAGAAGGAGGAAATCTTAAAGATTTTCTCAGAACTTCTGAGCTTGGTAAGCATGAGCTTTAGATTAGAATTTCCATCAGATACAGAAAATTCATAACTAAAAAGAGACAGCTTTCTCCCCTCCCCCTTCTTTTTTTTTTTGTCTCATTGCAGAGAAAAACAAAACTAACCAACCAACCAACCAACTAGGAAAAAACTAACAATCTCCAATAAGAGATCAGAAAGTTACTTTACACATAAAAGCAGGTAAGTAAGTAAAATAACTGTTTATAAGCTACAATTTTTCACTTGTATACAGTGCAAAACACTCAGCAGTGCTACCCTCCTTTCTACCACAATTGCCCTCCTCAATGAAGAGTCACTGTTAGAAGAAACACTGAAGCACAAATGGTACAGAGGCACCTCAGCCCATCACTGCAGCATTTGAAACACTCCTAGACACCCTCAGGCACAGATACAAGCACTCTAAATTAGCTGATAGGAGCCTGAGACCTTGGATACTATTTGCTTAACTGAGCATGTGAAGAGCCTATCAGTAATGGTGACATTACTGTATGTGTGTAAAGAGCATGGAAGTATCTTTGCAGTACTGGGACTTCAGAGAGGAAGTACTGCTTATCACAGTAAATTATATCACTTTGATCTTAGGCATATTTAGGCCTTTGTAGGCTTTCTCTACGAATCTCCAGTTTATTAGGCATGCACTGGATTCTCATTCCTGCATCAGCCGGGGTAAGCACAATCTCTGCAGAGCGGGACTGAAAGCCTGTGAGACCCTGGGAAGGGGTTTGGGAGTTCTGCTGTTGTATACATGTTTTATTCTGCAACTGAGCATCTTTCACAAGTACTCAATCTTCACACAGACACATGCCAAACCTGCTCTGCCTCTGAAAAACACCCTCTCTGCCCACTGACAAATGAAACTGTAAATAATTTTGCTGAGCTGTTCAAGCTCTGCGCTTGCTCCCATATTGAATCAGCATCTGCTGCCATCATATAATACAGGTACAGACCTCAATCAAACAAGGCTGATCATATCACATCTGGCCTGGCATTTGTCTGTCACGCTGGAGCAGGGAATGTGATACCAAGCTGACAAAAAGCAGCACACAGGCCCTGCCTGGAGAGCCCCTTTGTTCATCTAAGCCTCCCCTGCTGCTTTTGTAACTCCAAATGGATTTCTGATTCCCTATCTCTTGGCCTTTTCAAGCCAAATGGTTTGGTCAGATCACAAGACAGCAGGTGCTGCTCCGCTCAACATTTGCACCTTCCAATCCAAACACACCTCTCCCTACCAACCCTTAAAATCAATCAAAGGGACTTATCAGTTTGTTTTAAGCTTTGATGTTTGTCTCGGGTTTGTTTATCTAGCAGTTTATTCCTGGGAGTATGTTCTTGACATCTTGGAGTAGGTGGTAATTAGCAACAAGGAAGAAGGGCTGAGATAAGAAGTGGAATTTGAAAGTGGTGATACTTGGGGAGGCAGCTGTGCCGCATCCCATCCTGCTTTCCTCTCAGCCACTGAGCTGAGCTACAGACAGCAAAGGGGCAAACAGCAGCCACCCTGCCCTTTCAGCAAGCACTGACTGGCTGTGATGTGCCACCTCACACTGTTCTCTGTGGAGAAGGAGTCTGCTTCAGCCAGAAATACCACTGCATCCTCTGTTTCATGGGCACTCATTAGACCTACGTCTGAGGAGTCCTTTTGTCTGACTGAACTTTCTACCTCTTGGTTTGGTTTTGCCAAAATTTCTACCTATTGGTTTTGATGCAATTTGCTTGTAAAAAGGCTTGAGGATCAGGGATCAGGTCTTGTCATCTCGTGACACCCTAACTATGTGCTGTCTTCTACTAAGTGGCATACAGAGCAAAGACAACACAATTGCTTCTACAATAGGAGGAATAAATGCTGCTGTGTCTCTGCATTTAAGGCATTCAGTACACACACACACAGAGGGGCTTCTGTGCAGATGTGGCCTAAATAAGCACACACACCTTATGGACTGTGTGGTGTATTTAGACCTGCACAAGCACAGAGGCAAAGAACAGTGAGAGAACAGAGCAAAAACTTTTGCTTCAAACAGCCTTGGACTTAGCACATGTTTGAAATATGAAGCCAGGCCTGGACCTGAATTTTGCAGATGGCCCCTATCTTTATAACCTTCCCAACAGAATTCCATACAACAATGTAAGCCTTTAATTGCATTTTTGAGTACATAACATGGAAGCAAAAGCACACTAACCTACTCCCACGCTGGGCAGCCTGGAAAAGGACCTGCTTAGGTACACATTGTGTGCTCAGAGCAGGAAGGGACTCATGAGACTGGGATGCTTCTGAAGTGCCCTAAAGGGTGCTGAGAAAGACTTAGTCTCTGTAATGGCTTGAAGAGCAAACCCAGAGTGCAGAGAATTGGGTAAATCAGGGTGGTTTTAGAAGTTATCTGATATAAAAATCTTCCTGTTTTGAACTGGGCCACAGAATGAATTTCTCAGATCAAGGAGTGAACCCTAATAGCTAAAAAGTAGCCCAACATGATTTGGGTCAACCCAAACCATGGTTTATCTCAAAATCAGGCAAGACCAGGATTTCATTTAGAACAACTAGATCATAATGAAGCTCCACATGCAATCCTCTAATCCCAGGGTGGGGGCTAGTACTTTTAAGTCCACATATTTGTTTTGATTGTTATATTTCTCAAGGCTTCAAAACACTGATTAAAAAAAAAATAAAAAATAAAAAATAAAAAAATCAAGAACAGCATTTAACTGAAATAATTTGGAAATTTTTGCTGGTTATTTGGTTGGTTCAGGCTGCTTTGGTTGTTGTTTGGTTGGTTGGAGTTTTTTCTTTCCCAGGGAAAATGATGCATTGAAATTTACCTGAATATCTACATGAGCAAAAATCCTCTGCTTTTCTCAAGAACAGGCTCTGGGCAAACTATTTCACCCAGCTGTACTCTAGTGGATCCCTCTGGGAGGGTGCTAGCTTATTTGGCGAGGCACTCTCTGTTCAAGTAGTAGATGACTTCACTCTCGTTATGCACATAATCTTTCCTACATAGTGTGCATCAAACCAAAATTGCATTGCATGTGTTAAGCTTGTAAGTGCACCATTTTATAATGACCACATTGCTTGTGTCCCAAGGACATTATAAAGGGGGTGTTTCTGCCACTGCTTTGGATTCTGTACATTGCTAATCAGCAGTAGGGGTTTAGCTGCACACAGAGCAGGCTGTAACTGCATAGATTAAGAAGCCAACTTTGAGGTTGCGCTTAAACTAAATGCATTTTATGCCAATTTTTGCTCAAGACCAGTATTTCCATTTACAAGGACAAGTCACCATTGCTAAATACCCTGTATAATCACAGTTTGGATTGAAATGGTGCTTCCAAAGCACTGCAAATACCTGTGATTAGATATTGTGTTGCAACCATTTGTTTGTAATGGAGCTGTCTTTTCCTGTTGGCATTGATTTACCGCACAGGCATCAGAGCAGTAACAGATGCACTCTTGTCTCACATGTAGGAAGAGAGTATGACAATAGTATGACAAAGTTCATGATCCTGAGGCTATTAAGCCAGGTTTTTTTACTCCATTAGACATCAAACATTACATATAAAAATAAAAAAAAATAAAAAAAAAAGGAAAAAAAACAAACAAGCCTTTCAGTAACATCAGGGATTTCTATTCTTTATAGCATATAAACCTAGATGTTCTGTTCTATTTCGTTTTATACAAAACTCAGCAACGACATCCACTTTCTGTTCCAATGTTTGGTGTCAACAGAAGTTTAGGATCTAGTTCTGGTCCCTACTGAAGTCATGGGAATCTTTTACTTGATGTTAATGGGAATTGGATCATGCCAGTAATTGGAGATGCTGAAAAGAATCCCAGATGCTGCATAACAAATGAACTATCCACTGAGGTATTCCCTCTGCTCTGGGAAGCTGCCACTGGGAATTGCTGCTACCTTTCTGTGGAAATACTGCAAAAAAACGGATGTCAGATGTCAAAGCTTCCAGCCCCGCAGAGAGTTTTGGTGACATAGAAAGTTCTTAAAGATCTAAACAAAAAAGAACTCCAGCAAGTGAAAGAGGTAACTATGTGAGCTTTACTGGGGAATAGAGACACTTGAAAGCAGCAAATCATGCTGGTAATATTGATCCTTTGACAGAGCAGGTTAGTACAGTTTTAATCTTGTTCCCTGAACAATGGTGTGAGGCAGAATTCTTCAGCTCTTCACATACCAAATTTAAAGCAAAACAAAGCAGGTTAGTAACTTCATTTTAATTTCTTTATGCATTACTAAGATCCCATATTCATTGTTAACATTAAAAAGGTGCATCCACCTCAGATCCAGTCACAGCACTGATGTGCAGAGGCAGAACCACAGTTATAGAAGAGATGTAGTGATTCATCCTTTCTTGAAAAATGACTCAAAGAGGAAATTGCATGCTCTGAAATGACATACCTCAGTGTAACCTGTTGTGACCATGCCTGCCTGCCACACCATACTCTGCCTTTCCCTTAGAAATTAGACAGACATGCCAGGCACACTCTTGGTATAAACCACTACAAAGGCATCGAGCTTCCTATTTGCCTGCCATTCTTTACACAGCTGACAACTGCCAAAGTCTTGCTATCATGATGATCCAATTCAGTGTCACCAGAGACACTAAAAGTAAGTCCAAGTGAGTAAGGAGGGGTGTAAGAAGCCAAAATAAAATGTACATAAAAGTCAGCAGAAAACAAAAGAGACAATAAAAGGAGGAAAAAAAAAAGTGTGCCCAACATGAATTACTCATTTTTCTATATTTGCAATTGCCACCAAATAGAAGAGTAATGAATCCTTTACTAGAAACAGTTCTTCAAGTTGTTGCCTGCAGCAGGAGGTTTTCACATCAGAGTATGGACTCAAGTTCTACTCTAAACCTATAACATGAGGCAACATGACTTTGTAATTAAGGCATAAGTCTATTCCTAGTCGTCTGCCATAGACTTTACACATCAGCTTGCATAAATTGCTTTATTTTGTTTTGAAAAAAAATGTTCTACTTTGTTAACTGTGAGAATGAGTAGAAATCGATATTAATTTAGCACAGAATGAAGCATGGAGCTTCTTTGCCAATCCATCCATGC
Source organism: Pezoporus occidentalis (assembly GCF_034315485.1). NCBI lineage: Eukaryota > Metazoa > Chordata > Aves > Psittaciformes > Psittacidae > Pezoporus > Pezoporus occidentalis. Next base: position 11,863,449 of record NW_026915724.1, read on the forward strand.
AAGACAGAGCCCTAAAGGACTAAATTAGTCTTCTACTAATGCATAACTGGAGTTCAGGAAAAGTTGCTGGTTGCTGGGTAGGACTCTTTGGTTATATAATGCTAGCTGCTCTGTACAGAATACAGACTTCAGCTATGTTTTCTGACAATAGGGTAGTAATATTTATCTTTGTACATTTGTGGGGACATCAATGAAACATTGACATTTTGCTGCATTGAAAGAAGCCTGAGATTTCCCCACTCAAATATCTTTAAAAGCTAACAGTGAAAACCACACTTACAAGTTTTCTATTCTTCTTCTCACTGCGAAAGAAAATTCATTATAACCAGATTATTTTTGCAAGCACAGTGAATTTTGCTTCACTGACTTGGGTGAATCAGTTTTTGCTTACAACATCAGGGCTTTCAGTACATACTTAGCAAGGCTTAATACAGACTTCTGGGATAGGTAAAAGAATAATTAAAATGTTAATTAAGGATAAATCCTCATTTCCAAATTCTCATGAATCTCCACAAAGCTAGTTCTCATGACATACATCAGGTTTTTTCTTAGACTTCCGGTAACTTACTCTGAAAGGTTTGAGGAAAATTATTCAAATTCATTCTAAATCAGGTCCCTGGCGGTGAAACAGAGACCTCCTTTGCTCCTCCATTTTGCACATTGTTTGTCTGTTTAAACTTCAGTTTCTTTTCAAAAAAACTGTACTCATTAGCATGTTAGTACTCACATCAGGTGAGAGATCAATGTGTTCCCATAACAACACCAGTAATGAGTCCTCAGGTGTTTTTAAAAAGCCTTAAAGATACAATTTCAGCAAATGCAGAGGCTGTTATTTTTTGCTCTAACAAAAGGGTAAATGTCTATCCTGGAACTGCCCTACCCCTGAGTCTTCTCACTCAGCTAAGTTTGGGATAGAAAGGTTCTTTTCACAAGCAGCAAGCATCTCACAAGGATTTTGCTGGGGGATCAGGACTTTGTAAAATCTTAGTATCTCTGAAAAATCATTAGGAGGCTGAAGCAACATGCTTTCCTAGCAAAGTCCTAGTATAATCTGTGGCAGAGGGAACTGATATGATGACACTTGTAAATGTCTCATGAAAGGCTTATACCAAAAGCCTCTCAGAAATGTGCCCTGTCAAGAGGACAATAACCATAAAAAGACACGAGCGATTATGATTTTATGTTTTCTTCATAGTTTTGCAGCATTCTGGCGTTTTATAGCACTAACAAAACATGACATTTGGCTTTCTCATGAGACTGTTTCCCAGCTTGTGGGAATACCACAAAAGTAACAGATGACATATCTAGCAACATATACGGCTCACTGAGGCATTAAAAAGGCCAACGAAAATCATAAAGCAACTTACATACTGAGTTACTCAATTGTATATCTGGTTAATCCAAATTCCATTGCCCCCCTCTTTCTTTTCGGACCGTCTCTCTTTTTGATCCCATAGGCCTATGCACAGAGCCCTAGTAAGACTCCAGTGAGAAGGGCCAGTCTTGCTCACACATTCAGGAGACCTGATTTAGGGACCAGTTTTAGCCAGCTTGCTATGACCATGGCCAATACCCACTAACAGTGTAGTGCCAATGAGCAGATAATCTAATTGCCACAAAGGAAAGGTTAACCAATCTACACTGCTCCCCTCTCTTTATTACTCCTCAGTTTGGCACTAGTGTCTCTAGCCACAGACACAGAAATTGTTCTGTAATGACAGGCATCACCAAATATAAACAGCTGGTAACCCTAAAATTAGACCCACTGGCTCTCTGTTGGTTTGGGGATATGTTTTATTATACCTTCCAACTGGCAAGCAACCTTTAAAGTTAATTTAACCCATTACAAGACCCTTTTATCTAATGGTTGGGCCTATTGCTTTATGTACTCTCTCTTCACTCTTAAGAGGAATTTTGCCAGCACAGAAATAGAATTTAGCTGAATCTAGTTGAAAATTTTCCATGTAGAATACATTCTGGAAAGATAACTAGAGTTCTTGATTAAGCAAGATTTTTACATCTGAAATTTCTCCCGTCCAGAAAACCTCAGCTTTCAGGTGACAAGACAGAAGAACCATTCAGCAACAAAACTAACCTGGAATAATTTTGGGTTTTAGCTGCAAGGTTGGCCAAAAAGCCATACAAAATACTATATGGGGCAAAAGGGAAGAGATGCATGCTATGATTCCTCTCCTGGGGTGTATGCTGGTAAAGAAACCTGATGTATAGCAAAAACCCCATACATAAAATACCTTATTGTGATGTCACTTAATTCTCTATTTCTCAGTCTATATTTTTCAGTTGTTTAGATTGTTATTAAATTTTGAAATGTTCTAGGTGGAATGATCATAGAATCATAGAATGGTTCATAAAGCTCATTTAGTTCCAGCTCCAATCCATGGGCAGGCACATCTCACATTAGGCCAGGTTGCTCAAGGCCCTGTCCAACCTGGCCTTGAACACTGCCGGGGATGGAATATTCACAACTTCCTTGGGCAGCCTGTTTCAGTGCCTCACCAACCTCACAGTAAAGAATTTCTCCCTTATATCCACCCTAAATCTCCCGTCTTTAAGCTTGAGCCTGCTCCCCCTTGTCCTGTCACTACAGTCCCTGATGAAAAGTCCATCTACAGCATCTCTGTAGACCCCCTGCAGATAACTGGAAGGCTGTTGTGAGGCCTCCACAGTCTTCTCTTCTCCAGGCTGAACAGCCCCAATTTTCTTAGCTTGTCAAATGATCAATAAAAGGAAACACAACTAGCTGTAGATTTTGCCCCAACCTAGAAACAAACTGATATCTTCAAAGTTAGATATGCAGGTCTAAACCTTGGCCACGTACCTTTAGTAACCATACTTTTAGGGCCAGATTTTTTTATTCCTGTGTTTTTATTTTGGTTTTGGTTTTTGAAATAGCTGTAATAGTTGAATAACAAGCTATGTTTATTATTTAATTAATTTTATGCAAACACTCCCTCTTTGACAAGACAATATTCATTCTGTCTTCTCACATGACCACCATCACTGGAGGCATATGACAATCTTAGTGCCAGATTCTATTAACATGCTTAGTTTGTTTTTCTTACATAGACTGTGTGGATGTAAAGCTGAATCTTTCCTACAAGAACTGAGCAAAGTGAAATTTTCTATATTTAGTTTAAATGCTAACAACGACTGGGGGTCAAGGTATTTGCTCTGACATTCACATATGGGTGGAACTGCCCGCACTCTATTAAAACTGTTAATTAGGGAAAAATTTAGGTGTGAATCACTCTTGTACATTGGTCACAGGGAAACCTGGCAGGCTCATGGAACCTTGCACCAAGTATGGAACAAAAAGGCACCTCGTGAGTCATGCACTGAAATCACTTCTAACCAGCAGCAGCACACATCTGGCAGCGATGAATGGCAGATGATGGATACCTTTTCGTCCTCGCTCATCTAAGCCAACCAGCAATCCCATGACTGGATTCTGGTTCTTATGACTGTTAGCAATAACAGTACACAGGCAGGAAGAGTATTTCTTCAGATTTCAATCAAACAGCTTTTCAATCTGCAGCATTCACTGCAGCGCTGCAGGAACATCACATGGGACCTTGTGTGACTCTCAGAACATGAGGGCTTCCAGCATCTCCTCTTCATGGGCATTATCTGATTTTTACTTCAGGTTTTCAGACAAGAAAACTCCTGTTCCTTGGCACCATAAAGAAAAATGTCACGTTGCCTATGAATAGTATGGTCACAGAATACTGAAGTAGAGCCTGTTGGAAATCTTTCAATTCAATGTTTGGAGATTTATTTTGCTGTTGTTTTTTTTTTTTTAATTATTATTATTTTATTTTGTTCTCTTTAAAAAGACACAGATGCCTTGAAACCAAAGCTATTTGTGTGAATTTTCACTAAAATTGTTTTAGGAAAAATTTCTCAGGGTGATGATCAAGTTTTGGTCAAAATATAAAGAGAGGGTTGGCTGAGAGGGACAAAGAGAGACAAACAAATAACTGAGAACTACTGTGGAAACTCTGTCCCAGGATGCCCTTTTGTTTAGGTCACCTACCAGAGTGTGGGAAAACTTGAGTTCATTTTAGTTCTACCTGCTTCAGAACAGGGACTTGGAATTACATCCTTGGATTTCTCATATATCAAGACATATCAAGTAAGTGTTATGTCCACGAGATGAGCTGTGCTACAGGAATCTGGAGTACTAATAGCTATTTTGATCAGTATACAAAATTAGTTTTCACTGGAATAGAGGCTTGAATCTGAGACTCCTACATCACTGTCTTTCTATTGACTCTTAACTAGTCTGGAGGAGATACTCTGTAGCATATAAAAATTTTGGGGCTGGCTTTCATGTTCATGCAGAATGCCAAAAAGATACACATTGCAAGCACTTTTATGGAAATAATAGAACCATCACCCACCTAGTTTTAAGTCAGGAATGTAGGGCCTAATGGATAGATGCAAGATATTTCAGGTAAGAGATTGGTTCTAGAAGACTTTTGAGCACAACTCTTCAGTAAATACACCCTTTCAGAAAATTTCAGTAAAGAATGCTGAAGTAGGAGATGCAAGAGGAATTTAGGCAAACTTCCTCCTGGGTAACTATCATGAAAGTAGCACCAATTTATAGAAGTGTCTGCTTCTCAGACGCATTATGCCTAACTTCCACACAAAGGCACATTGCTTGGGCACATCTTCCTACTATTATTCTGTACATCTGCCCTCTCTTGTTCTGCAAACAATAGAAATAAATATTCCTTGTCCATCCCTTTGAAAAGGCCATTGTAGATATGGATGGGCAAGTCTATTGAAATGCTCAGAATAGCATTTAGGACCAGGCAGTGGAAAAAACAAATAATAGTTTTGCTCATCTCAGACGTACTGAGGAAATATTCTGGTAGCTGTATCTTATAGTTTTAATGTAATCCTCTTGACACAGAAAAAAAAATAAATATATTAACATAGACAAATTCATTTAACATAGCCAGTACAGTGCTTGAAAGGAACATCTTATTTCACTGTTACTTTCATATCTTTGCCTATGATCTTTAACTCAACATATGGAAAAAAAAAAAAAGAATCAGTCTGGCTCTGCTGTGAAAGAATTAGACTCATGCTTCTGTCTACAGAACCATGGGCAATTTTGACTAGAGACACTTTGAAAGAGATCTCATCATTAGGGGAGATTTTATTTTGCTTTGTGCTGTTTTCCTGTTTTTAACTTGAACATGTTATGTCAATAGAAAAGACATTGGAAAGAACTGGAAAACAGTGATATTTGAATTCAAATTATATTAATTAGTAGGCAATTTTAATGTCTAGAGGAAATTCAGGAACAACTGTGCATATATATACGCGTATATATTTTGCAGCATTCTATCAATTGATCATTATTGCATTAAGAAGAGCTCATTTGCATCGACCACAACAGCCTTTGAGAAAGGAAGGAAAAGGAAAGGACTTTCTGAAATGTGTCTTCTATCATGTGCAGTAATGCTGTGTGTCTAGAAATAGATATGACAGACAGCATAATGTAGCACCAAGAAGGTAAAGGCCACCAAGCAACAAGTGCAATTGATTAGAAAATCAGAACAACATTGCAAGTATCCTGCACAGGAGATAAAAAGGCAGAGGAGTTCAATGCACATTCACAGATTTTGTACAAGAATATACATGTAACTCACAAACAGGTTGTACCACACCATGAGGAGCAGCAAGTGCTGACTGCGAAGTATATCATCTTGTCAGACCCCTGAAGACAATGGGACCTTGCTCATGGACAGGCCACATTTTACATTTTTCCCTCTGTTCTACACTGGTTTGGCTGGCTTTTGTTTAATCTGTCCTTCAAAAGCAGCTGTTGGGGGTAGGGGAGGGTGTGGTAGCCTTAGAGATAAACAGGCTCTGACATCAGATTTGAGTTATATTCTGCTCACCCTTACTTCCACAGACTTTCTGTACTATTTAAGAATAAATCTTATTTCTGTTAGGCCAGGCTGAATTTTTACTCTGGTAACTGACTGCAGGAGCTTGAGCCATAACATAAGCTAGTTCAGTCTGGGAAGATTTAGTGAATAGTTTTTATCTCCCAGTATGTCCAATTTTTGTACAGCACCACTTTATTAGGAATTTTGGATAACAAACCTTCAAGGCAAGGGCTGTCCTCCTACAGCAGTCATGGCAGCACTCCTCAACAGTATGAGTTACCTACCAAGAGTGTTTCTCTGCCTCTAAGTGCACTGGAGAGCTCACTCCGAGCACCAAAGGGAAGGGCAGCTCTCAGAGAAGCAGCAGGGGTGACCTGGCAGTGCTTTCACAGGCACTTCCCCACTCACTATTGCACCAGTCAAGCCAAGAATGACAATGGACACCAGCACTGCTAGTGTGAGATGCACCCACCACTTTGCGTAGTGCTAGTTGACATACATAATGGTATGAAAAATCATCTGTGCATCTGCACAGCCAACCTTAACGTTAGGGATATAAAACATAATTTTGAAGATATCTTAAATGACATTAAAATCCATGTCAGATTTCTAAGATATCACAGATGGTTTTTGAAGAGTTTAAAACACTTGATTTCTACCCTAGTGTTCAGCTACTCTCAGTTTTTGGTGGTTTATGTACTCAAGGCTGTGTTAAGAATAAAGATTTTAAGAACGTCAAAACAAAGAAAAATCTTCTTCACAATAGGTAGCATTCATCAAAGAGGTTTGGGATTATTTTTTTCCCCCAGAAACTGCTTTTTAACAGAGGAAAAAAAAAACAAACAAACCCAACCAAGTTTTGTAAAAACATTAATTTTTTGTCTTTTTTTTCCCCAAAGGAAAAGAACATCCCAAAGTTTCTAGAGAAATGTTGCAGACTTACATGTAGAATAAATTAAAGTATGAGGAGGAAATTAATTTGTTGGTTCTTTTTTTTTTTGAGGATTGACAACATATTTTCACCATCATTTTGTTTTTCAGAAGCAACATATAAATCATACCTTGACATTAAACTCTCTGGTGAAGATCCCATCTCCTGAGATTCTATAGGGTCCTAGAATTGGAATTAGAAATACTAATTGATAGACAGAATATAGCGTCATCTAGAAAGTGGTATAATAACAATTATTTTCTGCATCTTCCATTTTGTTTTGCATTCACTAAGAGCCCATCTTAGCTACCACTCTGATTTATTATATTGGCTTGTTTCAAGGAGACTTTTATATTTTTAAAACCGCAGACACATAGGTAGATGCAGGTCCACATAGCCCTAGTGTGTTAAGTGATGACTTCAGCCAGCTGAAAACTCTTTTTGATCTCTCTGATAATACCAGGAAAGCACTGGTCTGAAAAGGCAGATTACCACCAAGGATTAGGTAGTACAATAGCATGCTGAGAATGCAGGAGGATGATGAGGTTTAGTAAACAAGCTTGGAACATATTTGAACTCATCATCGAACCCCAGAACAAGCCATGGGAATATTAGAAGAGAATTGAGGGAGTAGGAAACTGCCTTGAAAGATATTTTATGAGAGAAGGTAAAATTGTCTAGTTAGTAGGTTTTAACTTCAAGTCAGGATAGAGCTAATCGAGAGAGCACATTGTGCACAGAAGACTTCAGGCTGAATGGGCACAGAGACTCAGCTACACTCTAATTTTAGTGAGGCAATCCTTTAAGGCATGTGGCTGGAGCAGGTCACTCTGCTGTTGCTGCTGTCCTCAGGCAGTACGGCACAGTCAAGACAGGACTTTACAAAGCCCTTTTTTAGAAAAAAAAGAGAGGAATTTGGTGGGAGTATTTTTCAGGACTAGCCACAGTAATAGAGTGGTTATTTGTTATGTGAGATAAGTATTGCCCAATATCATTCGAACACACTAGCTTTCTTTCAGCATTTGTCACTTGACCAGTTTAATGCTAAGGTTAAAACTCTCTTACACAACATGTATCCACCCTACTGTGTGTCAGAAATGTGAGGAATTCTTGCAAGAAATCACAGCTTGCATACAATTCCTGTCACCAAACCCCAAAATCAAAATGTCTAGCATTTCCTGGATCTGCTTAGCTCACCTATAGAGAGAGTTTGCAGTGTGTGTATGTGCAAACAGGAGTAGAGTCATTAAAACTGGAGCAGGTCTTGGGCAAGATCCAGTCTGCATGTTACATATTCATAAATAGCTGTGTTAGAATGGCTTCCAACAGTGCAAACGTCAATGGAGCCTGCTGGAGCAAGCCTTAGGTATGCCATCTATGTGTCTGATTGCCTGGAGTTCAGAGGAACTTGCTGAATGTATTACCAACTGGAATGAGAAAGCTTGCATTAGGGTAGCTGGCCAGGTCCAATTGCTGGGTGATTAACAGAACGTGTCGGTGTCAAAGGGTTTCGGAGCTTTAATTTTTTTTTGTTTCTAATATCCTCGAGAATCTCAAACAGGAATATTTCATTTTGTTGTTCTTTCAAAGAACACATATTAATTTATGTTATAACAAAAAAAAAGTGTACATAGGGCTTGGCTTATAGCACTGGTTATTTGTTTATTTTCACTTTGTGCAGTCTATTTAATTGTGTGTATACATACCTATAATTACCACTTTGAAATGCAAATACACAGTTACTAAGGATAACCCTTCTCGTTTTAAAGCAGCTAACACTCCTTTTTTATAAATGCTAACCATATCCTAAGCTCCCTGGAAAACACCACATTTTAAGCTCTCCTCATCTTGCAGTGGCTGTCTCCTGCTCCAAATTATTCTTTCTGCCACTGTCACAGCTTCCTTTAATTTATCACCAGTCATAGCCCATGATGAGGGCTACAAGATCATTTGACTGAGGTACCAGCCAGCTTACAGATGACCTTATGCTGGGACTCCTCTAAGTAATAGGAGCAGAAATGAATGTATTTTCTGTGTTGAACAGCTTTCAACTCCACTTGTAACTTATCCATGGAAAGACCTGTGTTGGTACTGAATCATTTGTTACTCTTGATAATTCATCAGATAGTTTATTGCTATTTATTTCCACCCACAGATTGCTCTCACACTTTTCTCTGGGATGGGATTTGCTTTCTAAAGGGAGGATTTGGTGATTTGACTAAGAAACATGAACATAACAATGATCTTGATTCCTAGCTGTCAAACCCACAAAGTGCTTTCAAAGTGACCATACCAACCCACCTTCTCTTCCCCACATCTCCCCCAGAATCCCAATCTTTCTGCAATTACAGATGTCAGTGGTTACCCATGGAGGTTTCTCTTCCAGCAATGTTTCTGTGAACAAATATTTGCTTGTCCCCTTGTTCACAGAAAGCGCATTAAAGAGGCATGTCCGTTAGAGTGTGGGCTGTCTTTGAACAGATGTTATGAATACTGTTCTGCAGAATTTGCCCAGCAGTAGTTGAGAACATGTAATGAGGAAACTAGGAACATGGGTAATGAGGCCAGAAGGTGTGGAAGCTTTCCAGGATCAGGGGGAGTGGGTGGAGAAAACTTGCCTTACCAATATATAGCCAGGAACATTTCTCAGACTTTATTTGTACTTCTTAATGGTCACTCTCAAGAAAAAGTATTTATCAAGGCTAATTCCCTTGAGGATTATTTTTTCTGTGTCTCAAAGGTGAACACTGGCACATATACTTCCATATAACTCTTGTAATTCCATAAACATGGTACATAAGAGTGGGAAATTATTTGTGATAAATCTATTTCATTATTTAAATGGTGAGGAAAAATAGAGGATGAGCTGTCTCCTTATAATCAAGTTGAGTATTTGTAACTGCAGTCTTCTCATAGAGCCACAAAGAACTCCTTCACCTGTGCTCTTTTCAACCAGTTTGTTATTTGTTCTGTGTAAAACATATAAGGATAATTAATGGGCTGAATTATAAAAGGGTTCTCCTTATCTCTTAGTGGGCAGCATGGGGAGAGGTAAAATGACCCAAATATTAATTTCAACCAGTGAATGAACAGATGATATCTCAGTTCAGCTTCAAGTCCTATCCAACAGTACTTTAGTAGAAATACCAGCAAAGCAGAACACAAATAACATACATATCTTGTAGATTACATAATTTATTTGGAAACGTTTTCATACAGTTAAATAAACTTCAGAAAACTACAGTGGAGCCTTCTTATAAATTAGTTCTAGTGCCTAAAGTCCCATGAGCTATGAAATGTTAAAAAAGAAAAAAAAGTTAACTACATCGTGTTGCTGAGCAACATAGCTCACTCTTAAACAACTTTCCCTTGTATGAAGTGCTTTAGAAAGAGACTGCTGTGGAGTCTGTGTAAGTACTTGCCCTATGGGTAGTGCGATTTTGTTACAATCCTTCAAAAAACAGCTACACAGGCTGTTACTGAATTCAATTACAGGGAGACTCCAGGGTTATTCCATTACCTCTGCCTTTAGTTCATGGTCTCAAATCAAAACTTAAGCTATTCTTTTTTTTTTAATTTCATTCATTAAAAAAAAAAAAAGTTTATGAACTTTCAATATTTCAATGTGGAAGTGGCTCAAAAACTCTTCCTCAGCTGAATAAGAGTGCATTAGGATAAGTCTCTACTTTTACAAGTTTTTGCTAAGGGCAGGGTAGGTTTCCCACATCCCTGCCTGGATGTGTGCTAGATGCCCAGGGTCTTGTAAAGAGCAGAGCAGGACAGTGCCTGACAGGCTCTTCACCAGGGCAGGTCTAGGCTGATGCAAGATCACTGGCGCTGGGTTGTATGAGCATCAGCCCCAGGAGGACCAGCCCTTCTCCTGCCTTGTGGGGTCTCTCTTAGTGAGCTCAGAACCCCAAAACTGTCCCAAACTATTAAAAGTAAGTTGTTTCCCACAAATCAGAAATCTCACTTGTTATTCTGTTCTCACTGGCACCAGAGTGCTTAGTAAGGTCATATTGCATTGCTCAGTGCTGACTTCAGCTTCCGTACATCTGCGTTTCATCTGCATGCATCTATGTGCATCTGCAATGAGGTTCGTAATGACAAGGAAGGGGTTAACCCAGGGAGCAGGTGGAAAGCAATCCCAGCTGCAGAAAGATTAAGCAAGTGGTAGGAAAAGGCAGCCTGAAAGGGAAAAAGGCCAGCAGGCAGGCCAGGAGAGGAGGGTACAAGCCTGAGGGGGGGAGGTTGCCAGGGCCACCCTGGAGCGAGGGGAGCTGGCAGGCTATTGCCTTGAGTGAGGCAGGTGTCTCCTGGCAGCAGCAGATGTGGCTTTGATCTGTGGGCATACCCGGGTGGGGAGAGGTCTCCTCAGGGTAGGGATGCTCTTTGGGGAGCTGACCTGTTTGCAGGGTTTGATTCTCCTAGGTTTAGCTCTCCTCAGCTTCTCCAGAATCTCACACAAGCGATACTTCAGCTGGTTGAAGCAATGTCACTATTTAGAGATCGATTTGTTAAAGGCCTTAGGTCTCTCCTGCCCATAAAAGTTGGAACTGAGAACTTAGATACCTCTTTAAAAATTGGGTCTTGCTAAAATTCCTCCCTCAGACCAGACCAGAGCCAAGCTTTCTGCTGAGGTTTGAAATGCTATAAATGAACCTTCTATATTGTTGCCTTATGCTTTCAAATTCGGGCACCTCATCCAGACAGAAAAGTAATGAAAGACCTGAAGAAAGTTGAGGGTTGGAAAGAAACAAAGCAGTCCTGTGGCTCTGGGTCCTGTTCCCAAAGCTATGGCTCACTCGCTGTGTGGCCTTGAGCAATCAGCTAACAGGCCAGTCCAGCTCCCAGTAAAGTCACTGGGAATTTTCCCAGGATTGGGCCCTTAGAATCCTAACAGTTCCCTTATTACCCCCCTGCAAATCTGGAATAACAATATTCCAGGGTAGTAAGGGGAGTAATTCATTAATGCTTATACAAGTGTTTCAGATCTACAGCTGGGAGGCATTATGTCAGCACAAATTATTCTTAATTATCATTCTCACGGTATTTCCAATTGTTTCTACTCATTAAAGCCAGGAAGTTCCAAAAATCTTGTGATTGCGAGAAAGTTTCTTCTCTGGAGATAGGACCATCTCTCTGGTCCAAAGATAAGTAGAAAACGATATATTCAAATGGCAGTGGAATGCAGGAATATTTCTCTGAAAGCAGAGAAGTATCCAATGCTACAGATAGGATAGTCACTGAATTTTATAAAAAGCATCTAGAGTATAGTCTAGCAAGCAAAATACTGAGGCCAAAATGTCAAATTTGATTCTTAAAGCTTATTGCCAATGGGAATTTTTAAAGCTCTGCTCCCTGGTATATGACAGCACTTTCAGAGGAAAGATGGGCTCTGGCTCAGGTTCCTTGTCAAGAAAAGGAAAGGAGGAGTCCTTCCCCTCCCCACACCCTTATTGCCTGTTAGGAGTTAGTCGGACACCAGGTCCAGGCATGGAAAAGCAACAAGGTCAGGTGAGTAGGCAGATAAGGGTTTTCACTGAGGAGAGGTCAGCATAAGTGAGTGGTAACATATCATTTGGGAAAAGGAAGAAACATGCTGCAAATCTCACATACACACACACTTGCTCATATATATGTATGTGTGTGTGTATGTGCATGTGTATGTATATGTATATGTATATGTATATGTATATATCTATCCCATAACATTCCCTACAGCTATTCAGTTTCATGTTCCCTGACCTGACTTTTGGATCTATGCAGCTCTGTATGCTTTAACTATCTGATTTTAGCCATCCTCACTACCCAAGATGAACACTGGAGAAAATCTACAGGTATAAAATTTAAAGAGACAGTGGCAGATACTGTGAGGAACACTGTACTGTAGAAATCAGTGTCACAAATACTGCATTCCCCACTGCCGTCCCCACACATAACCACCCCCTTGCAAATAGACAGCTTGCTATGTTACTTTGGGGAAGCAGGTAAATGTTAATGTCCTGATGGATCTAGCTCCTTTAGCCCATGCATTATGTCAAAACTGGTCAAAGACAGGAAATTAACCTACCTCCCTCCCCTAGCTGTGCACACACGCACAGACACACGCGTGCAGAGCCACAGCCAAAGCCTTCGGCAAGCCATCTGATAGCAATCAGTATTTTGAGAAGTGATAGCTCATCTGTAGATTCAGCATTCTTTTGCAGCAGAAAGTATTATGCAAACTAGCCCCATTAGAAAAGCAAACATCAAAGCAAAACATGTTTTCGAAGAGACAGATGCATAAACTATGTGGTACCTGACACTGAAACAGAAATAGAATAATTACCCTAGCTCTCAATGGAAATCATAGCTGCAGAGAATAATAAAGGCGCCTCATACACTGTACCCTGTACTGTGTGTGAAAGGGAGAGTAATCAGTCAGTAGTGAGATGCAGCTGGGAAAAGCTTGGAAGAGCTGATACCATCCTTCTCAGTGAAGGACAGGACATCATGAGCTCAACTGAAGCTGACTGTGGTGCAGTGCAGCTACACCATTCCCTTGGCACCAGCTGGAATGCAAGGTGTCACTCCAACCTTAGGGGAAAGGGAAAAAAAGGAGTGCAGCTAAGGTTACACAATTACCTGTCTTGAAAGTGCACAACTTTGAAAAAATATGCATACCTCCCTGACCATAAGTAGCCACGAAGTATGCTCCGTGGATCCTTTGACTGAGGTCTAAACAAAGGGAGCTCTCTCTCTGTAGGCAGCCTTTTGCCTAGCAGTGGGTGCTGTTGCTCAGTCACTGCTACTGTAAGTTAAAAAAAAAAAAAGCCCTCATGGGCAGGATGGAAGATGGAAGGTGTGAAATGAGGCTTGGACGATGCTGTCACAGTGCTGGCAAAATAACTCAGCCAAGTACCACTAATTCATTTAAATCAGGAGCACAGCAAGTCAGGGACTATCATGACTTCTGCAAAAGTTGAACAAACTTGCTTTAGGAAGGAAATGTTTGCTGAAGTTCCCAGGACGAGTTGGAAGTACATACATGTGCTCTCTCTTTCCTTTGCCTTAGCCCCCCTCTTTTTGTCTTTCCAAGCCCATTTCTCCAGGACTCAGATCAGCTATCAGGCCAAGAGAAAGAGAGAGTGTGAAATGGCCGACCTTGTCCTCTAGTGCCGAGGGCCTGTGGGTTTGGGCCAGGAACAGGAATTCCCTGTACAGACACTGAGTCTGCTGGAGGAGACAGGAGAGCCTGCTCCACAGAAGAGTACTTTGTTCACTGCCACCAAGGAAAACTTACACAACAGACACACAGAACCATGGAAATATGAATATTTTAAAAGTGTGTTTTTTTCCTAGAATACACAGTGCTCTTATTTCCTTAGGGGGGCAGTAAAAATTGGGCAAGAGTATATTGCTAAATGCGTAACAGTTAGTTAGGATATTAATCCTGCATGCTGTAGTTACAGAGCAGGGCACCAGAGCAAGGTCTGAATAGAACAACAATTCACAATCAGTTACTGACTAATGAAATGCCCGCTGATCATGTCTAGCCGAGAAGTTTGGGGTTCTAAGTCCTCTCTGCTTTTTAATATATTTTTGTCAGTTCTGGAATTTTCTTGGAAACTGCAGAGTTAAAATCCTTTTTCCTTTGTGCCCAAAAAGTGTATGTGCATCTGTATCTGTGTGTCTACATGATTTCTATGTGCAAAATCAGATGTAGATATCAATAAGAGATAGTGCTGTTGTGCAGCTGGTTTGTGCTGCATCACTAGCACAGATCACCCCACAGATCATGGCCTGAGAAGACCCATGTGAATATAGATAAAATAGAGAGTTAAGAATCTAGCCTTTATATTGGGAAACCTAGCCTAAATTCACATGCTTCCTAAGGTACCTTATTAAACTGTTTGGAAATTAATTCCTCTTGCTTTAACTGTCTAAAAGACAGGTGTCCCACTAGACACCCAGGCTTCCTATAGATGCAACAGGGTGGTGATCCACCTTATCATCAGGGTTACTCCATTTGTCTTCAGTTAGTCCTTATTTCTTTCTCCTTTTGTCCTGCCTAAAGACTGAGCCCAGATGTATAGCTTGGGCTTGATAGCTAACTTTTAGATGGCTAATGTTAACTGATCTCTCTCTTCTTAGTCCATACTTCCCTATCTAACAGGGATCATATGAGAAAACATTCACTAAAGATTATGGGCTGCATTTCTATTAAGATGACACATAAGAAGAACTTAGATGGTTTATTGGCAACTGTGAGCATTCTAATGTTATTTTCCAAGGTTACAGCTCTAAACAGCAGCAAAACACAATCCAGTTCACAAAGATGTAGGTCTGGATGTGGGAGCCAGGTAAATGCCCCAAGGCCCATGGTCTAGAGGGTCCCAGCACATAAGACTGTGGAAATGGAACCAGCTCTGATAAGGACACTAGGCCAGTATTCCTGTTTCATTCCTAGCACCAGGTGTCTGCCAAATACATTATGCCATTGTTTACTCGTGGTCTTCTAACTTAAATTGGGGAACTGGCCTAGTCACCACAGGAAACAAAGTCATCTTTATATCACCTCTCCAAACCCCACCTCCTAGTCCAAGTCAGGGGCTTCTTGGTGAGGACCTCAGCTGTGGTTTGTAGGGTACATGGATACATTACCCAGGGGTTACCACTAAAAGTTAGTTTCTCAGAACCACTGCAACACTGTGTATGCATGTGTATGCACATAGAGACTCTGTATATTGTACATAGGATCGTGGTTTCATCTTTACTCAGTCCTGATTTAACTCTAGTAATGGTAGATTTGCCCAAAAAAGGAAAAACAACCAACCAACCAACTAAAACCCCACCAACCTCATCTTAAATGCTGTATAGTACATTTAAAAATCTGTGACTAGATGTTTATCAAAAAAAAAAATCTGATGATAGAGGACAAAAATCATACAATCCTATGAAAAGTCTTATACTGGGGGTGCATTTTGCTTAGGTTACAGGTATCCTGCTCACCTGGGTTGGCAGGAATAGAACAATTTTCTTCTTGGTAGCAGGTACTGTGCTGTGTTTTTGATTTAATAGGAGAACACTGTTGATAAAACACTGATGTTTTAGTTGTTGCTAAGTAGTGCTTGCCCTAAATGAAGGACTTTTCAGTTTCCCATGCTCTGCCAGTGAGCAGGTGTACAAGAAGACAGAGGGAGCAGAGCCAGAACAGCTGTTCCAGACTAGCCAAAGGGATATTCCATACCACAGCACGTCATGCTCCGTATATAAACTGGGGGAGTTGGCTGGGAGAGGCAGATCACTGCTTGGGGACAGGATGGGATTCAGTCAGAGGGTAGTGAGCAATCGCATTGTGCATAATTTGTTTTGTTTGGTTGGGTTTGGTTATTTTTTTTTCTGTTTTCCTTGGTTTTTATTCCTCTCTCTCACTACCTTTCATTGCTATTATAATTGTTATTGTTGTTATTATTATTGTTGTTGTTGTTGTCCTCACTGCTGTTGTTATTACTACATTTTATTTCAAATAATAAACTGTTCTTAACACATGGGGTTTGCCTTTTTCTGATTATTCCCCCCATCCCACCAGGTTGGGAAGGTAGAGAGTGAGTGAGTGGCTACATGGTACTTAGCTGCTGGCTGAGGTTAAACTGCAACACTCACCATTCTTCTGTCACATCAGACTGGAAACATTACATATCTTCACCATGCTAATGTAAACAACTGCACAACATAGAGTTGCATCCCCCATACTAGAAGAAAATTTTAAAAAGTTAAATTTAACAATTTAGGTCCCAAACCTCTCAGCTTCTAAGAAGTGTTACTACAATATTCCTTGACACATTTTAATCTTGCACATTGCCTCTCCCAGTTGCTGTCCTTACCTAGAATTCCTCATGCCTCATGTTGGACATCGAAGAGGTCTGTGGTGGGTTGACCCTGGCTGCATGTCAGGTGCACACCAAAGCCACTCTATCACTCCATCGCCTCCTCCTCAGCTGGATGGGGAAAGAAAATGGAACAGAAAGGCTTGTGGGTAGAGATAGGGACAGGGAGGAATCACTCACTGTCAAGGCCAAACCAGACTTGACTTAGGGATATTAGTTTAATTTATTGCCAATCAAATCTGAGTAAAATAATGAGAAATAAAATGAAATCTTAAAACACCTTCCCCACACAGCTCCCTTTTTCCTGGGCTCAAATTCCCTCCAAATCTTCTCTTCCTCTTGACCACTACTCCCCTGTCTCAGTCTTTCCCTCAGTGTTGCCTTCATGGGTTGTCAAGAATTTCCTGATTAATGTAGACAGGGCATTACAGTATGTGCTTGATTGGAGAAAAGCAAAGAGCCCATTAGCTGTAGATGGGAGTAGAGGGAAGAACATGCATCTATCCTGATGGATCTATCAGCTATGAGGTTATCCAAAGGCAAGAGAGTCAGTGAAGAGCGTGGTAAGGGGAGAGCTGCAGAAACTTTGCAGTCAGTTAGAAAAACCTACAGAAGTTTTCAGTGAGTAGGAAACTGAGGAAAATCCATTGAACATCACACAAAGGAGGGGAAAGTCAGTACACTGGTGAAAGGCAGTGGAAAAGTGGATGCCTGGGGTCAAGAAGACCAAGCCAAAGGCTTGAGGAAACAGATTGTGTGGTTCAAACTTTTTTTGAACCTAACAAATATTAATATTGGTTCAAGGAAAAGGCTTAGGTTCCAAGTTGGTTCCTATTTTGATTGGATCAACTTACATGTTTATAACTACAATAATTTGAAGGTATGTGATTTGTAAATATCAAATAAGATGAAATCTACCATACTGCAGACTTTCTGCCGTTTAATAATATCAGCCAAGTTTATTGGCTGTTGCATATAGTCTGTATTTCAGATGTATATATAAAATTGTCTTTCTTTTGTAGATTACTATCATTACAAAATGTTACAGATGTTTCATCCTGACATAAATTATATCATGATGGTCAAGATACTGTTGTAACATCCACTCACTGAACAGTGAAGGGGTACACACAGCCTTTTATCAAAATTAGGCAAGTTCCAAAGACCTGTGGAACCCTTTGCCCTCAGGTGAGTTGGCATAGACTGTAACATGTATTTTGAAGTCTGGGGGAATGTTTAATATACGTAAAAATTATGCTTTCATTTCTGTTAACGCCAAAGCTCAGAACATGTGTTTCAAATTCCACAAGTGTACCAGGTACTTGGAGATCACAGCCTACTGTTTTGCCTTTGTAGATGCCTTTTGCATGTGCTAATAATTCATTTGGATCACAAATAGAAACACACAAACAAAGGGGGGGGGGGAATCCCTTGTTGTTTTAGAGTCTCGGCTGAAATATGTTACAAGTAAAAATGCTGAGAGAATATCCTACAGTGTTACATTGTGCATGACTTCATACTCATTCACACAGTAGTATTTCTGGTGGCAAACTGCTGCTAAATAACATTTACCTGAGCATCACTAGGATATGTAATTAATTTTGTTTGCTGGCATCATCCCTTCCCTTTGGGCAGTGAGCAGAAGACCCTAATGCTCAGTTATAGAAAATACACTTTCAGTGTTTTTCCCTTGGCACACGCACAGAAAATTCAGCTAGTGGCTTTGGAGGAATCTCAAGTCTGCCACATAGGTGGTCTGCTGCCTGCTGGAGAAGTCTGGATACCTTTATATCTGGGACACAATTTTTCTGTCACACTACACTTGCTGCTCAGAAATTCCAAACTCACCCCTTAAATCAAGCCAGGGGGTTCTCAAATACATAGCTGGAAAAAATCCTGAGGAATTTTTTTTAACATTACCACAAAAAGGTTCAGAGAATCCCTGCAGAGGTGAGGTGCAGCCTATGTATAGGTAGGGCAGCTACCAGATTCCTAAGTGACTCCAGGTGACACATTTCTTGTAGATTCTCATAGAAAGCCTCATTTCTTCCAGTCTGAACTCTGTTTCAGTTGCTGCAGAGCTAAATGCTGTGTCTTTGTCAAACTGTAAAACAAAACAAAAAAATCCCCAAACAGTAAGTGGGGCTGAGACTCAAACCAGGATACTCAGGCTGCAGAGTACATTTTTGTGTGTATGTTTGCATGTGTGCATACACTGACACATGCACATACAGGCAAATACACTATTTAGCACTAAAACCATATGGTATTTGGGGTGCACAGAAACAAAACATTCTCTTTCAAGCAAAAAGCAGGTATTCACCTTGTGCACTGTGCTTCTTTTGGGAGACAGATGCTTCCTCAGACAAAAAGAAGAGAAACTGAAAAAAACCCTAAACCAATCAAAAAACAGCAGCAGAACAATAGCATAGCCCAAATATATTCTGGTCTGAAGAAGAAGTAGTCATGCTGTTGGTTGGCATGATAATAAATTAATTCTGAGACAAAGTCCTTTTTATTCACTCCTGAAAAAATGCAATCCTTAAGTGAGCGTTTCTGTCCTTGGATCTTATGTAAGTGACTTCAGCAGACTCAGCTCGCCAAACATAGAAGTCTACATTGCCTATGATGGTTGTTAGAAAATACTGATATTCTGAGGAAATATATTCTTAAAAATCCCGAAATCCTGAAATATTTGTAGTGCCCAAGCTACTGATAACTTTCTAATTATGTATAAAATAGAATTTGTTGGCTCTGAACAAATGAACAGCAGAAGTTTTATCAGTTCAGTAAAACTGATTCATTGCATTTGACAATGCTGTTTTTCCTTAGATTTATTGAACTTTTCTTCAAGTCAGACAAATACATAGAGCAGAAGCTCAATTTTCTTCTACTTCCTCTGCTCTCTCCAAATGTTTCTGACAGCATTTAAAGGTGTTATCCACACGAGAACCCAGTGTTTGTTCGAGACTTGCATCATGATGTAGGTACAGACTGTGTTTATATTAAATGTTAAGCTTGAAGCCAAGGAAAGTCACATCCAGCTGGGGATGGAGTAATCAAGAACTACCAGAATTGTGGCAGTGTTTCAACAAAGCCACACTCAAACATAACCCATAAAGGAAGACATGCACACAAAGAGCTCCAGCATGGAAAGTAATACAGCTTTCATTAACCTCAAGAAAGGTTAATTTGCTATAAATAGTGCTATAAGTCAGTTGGATGGCTTAATCATTACATGAAGCACAATAGAAGATACCTAGCAATGAAAGAAAACTTCAGATTTAAAACAAGACTGTATTCAAGGATCCCAAAGGAAGGAAGGATCAATCAAAGCGAAATGTCCAGGTGGAGAGCTACTTTACTCAAACTCATCACCACAGCATCTACAAATGGAACATGAGAGAGAACTCAGAAGCAAAATACTCAGAAAACTATTTGCTCTGATTCCACCTTGTTTGCAGATAAATCAGCTCCATAGTAGACAGTAAAAGGAGTACAGCTACAGAACAATAAAGTGTGGTCATACACAGAAAAGCTGAGGCTCCCTTCTGTTTTCTGAGCATGTATTTTTGAATATGTATATGTATATCATCTCTCAGTCCACCTATTTTCAGTAATGTGTTCACAAAACCAAGACATGACACTGATAAAATTCAGACAATTCCACAAATGTTTTCCCAAGAGATGCCATCGGATGGACACTGTTTTTAGGAATTTACCTCCTTTAGTCCAGGATTGCTTCAGGTGACCCTGGAGAATATAAAAGCAATGCATATTGAGCAATGGATATTTGGCTTGAATTACTAAGATTTCTCTGAAATGGAGTCTGCTAGTCTCCCAAAAGAAGGTGCAAAATCCCATTTGAGTAGAACCAATCTCATGAATCATAATATGACATGCAGTGGAAATAAATTACTTCAAGACCGAGTATTCAAATTTGATTCAAAAAAGTAGGCCTGTAAAATTGAATCCTGGCTAAAGTACCTGCCAACTTGCATTTGCATATATGTAAATTGAGAAATTAAATTAGAAAAGCAGGTATTCCATGGGAAAAAATTACATTATTTCCTATAATAGTTAGTGCTTATTTAATTTTCTAGTCTGCCAAACAGAAATACAGCACATAGTTTATCAATTTCAGTAATATAGGCTCTTATTCATGGATTTACCTGTTTGTGTCACCCACCTGTGATTTTTTTTTTTTTTAATACATATTTTTCCTACGGCATTCAAAAGCAGGGTCACTATCCAGTGGAATTATAGCATTAAAACCCTGATGGACTGTATGAAAGAAAGACGTCTAACATAATCCACCTTGATAATCCCACTCAGCTAAAGGCTCTGATTTAAAGAAATCCTTTAATGACCACCAAAAGGCATATTCAAGCCCATTCTCTTTGTCCATCAAGTAACACTATACTTAGTGCTAAGTATAAGTATTAACTGTTTTGCTGAATCTGAATTCTGAAGGAACAAAACCCAACTTTTCTATTATTAAGAAATGATTTCATATGAAAATGGTAATCACCTAAAAATCCTCTACATGGATATTTGCACTGTTTTTTTTAAAGGTGGACTTTAGCAAGGTTCTCAGGGTAACCACTAATAAGTATGTGTTACAAATCCTCTGCTTCTGTCAATCCACATTGCGTATATGTTGCTAAAACTCCCAGCTGCAGAGCCTTGGCTCTTAACCCAGGTTCTAAAACTTGCATTGTTCACTTTGAGTCCCTGATATGTTAACTAAGAGGGCAGCTGACAAACTGGGAGCAATCCCAGGCTCAGGCTGCTGTGGTCCCACATACTTGGATGAGCAACCTTGGAACATGTAACCCTCTAGTTAGTGTGTATTACAAACCCTCCCACTCTCAACAGCCTGATTCACAGAGGTTATGAGATTTTGAAGAAGCCTGCCACTCAAGGTTTACTAGCTGCAAATCAAAGTGATGCTTTGCAAACAGAACTGTATTGAAGCAACATAACTTTTCCTTTTGTCACCTTCATCTACAAGAAGGGCTCAAAGGAGGATCCAGGAAATTATAGGCCCATTAGTCTCATTTTAGTCCCTGGGAAGGTTATGTTGTGAATCCTCCTGGCAGCTACCACAAGCCCAGTGAAACATATGATTGGGAATAGCCAGCATGGAATCACCAGGGACAAATTCGCTTGACAAACCTGATCACCTTCTATGACAAAGTAATCTGCTCAGTTGATGATGTGGGGTGGGCAGTGGACATTATGTACCTGGATTTCTTCAGGGCTTTCAGTATGGTTCCCCATATCCTCCTGATGGGGAAACTGACGCGTTATGGTCCAGACAAGTGGTTTGTGTGATGGGTGGGGAACTGGCTGAGCTGCTGCCCCAGAGGGTGGTTGGTGAACTGTTCCTTTTCCAACTGGAAACCTGTCACTACTGGTGTCCCCCAGGGATCAACACTGGGCCCAACGCTGTTCAGTATCTTCAGAAATGATCTGGAAGATGGGATCAAGTGTACCCTGACCAAGGGGTATCAGGTTTGCTGATACCAAACTGAGCAGCAAAGTGGACATTTTGAAAGGGAGAAGCACCCTGCAGAATGACCTGGATAGGCTGGAGAAGTGGACTAACAAGAACCTTACGAAGTTCAACAAGGACAAGTGTAAGGTTTCTTTACATCACACATGTATGACAGCTTGTATTCCATGTGCTAAATTAGGGCCAACTCACTGGCAATGTGTGCTTTTTTATTACGATGATTTGACTCAAAATCATTCTGTGGAAAGAAATTGTGAAGAAAACCTGCGGGACTCTATTTCCACTTGAAATTATAGCATGTCTTGGCTACCAGTACCGCCACAGCTGGACTACTCTATAAGTGAGTTGCTGCTGGAGTCTTCAACTTTTAAATAAAGAAACACAGAAACTGCATTACTTTCAGAAGTGTGAGCCCATCCATGCTACACACAAGTATAAGACCATGCTACACACAAGTATAAGACCTGTAAAGGAAAATGGGGCAAATAAGAATTGAAAATGCCTTTCTAAATGGGAAAAAGCATAATGTTTATTATTTCAAATATCTGGGGTTAGGAAGAAAAGAAAGAAGAAAGGAGAAAGAAAAATGGCAACAGTAACAGAATAGCCAAGAAGCTAAAAACAGTACAGAAAGAACAGTTGCCATTTGGAAAATGAGCAGACCTCATTTAAACACATGAAGCCTATCTGGTAACAATTACACTTAATAAGGTAAAATGTAGCTCTTTTGTCAGCCCCAGTTAGAGAAAGGTGAGGATTGTATTTCTCGCTGGTTTTGATGTGAACACCTTGCATAGCATGCCTCCGTAGCTGCAGAGTTTAAAATTTCTCAGACTGAGAAATATCTCTATTGCTTGTTCCCATACAGAAGCTGCTTCTTCTCCCCGTAGCTTGTGGGACCAGGCCAAGCCAAGCCAAACACATCTAGTTGGTTTTTACAGTTTCGTCTGTGGCTCCGTTACATATTTAGTAGATCACATGCATTGGTGTTCATGTAACAAAGCGGATGCCATGGACCCATATGCTAACACAGTCTTAATTCTTTCCTTACCCTCAGCTAAAGAGCTTCGGTCCCAAAATATCCACTGCAACTCTCAACACCTTTATACCTCAGTAACAACAGCCTGTGTCTAAAGAGCATCCCTATTTGCAGCAATTAAATGCATGTCAGATATTCGCATATGCTGTGGTTACCCATAACATAAACATATTGGAGTATGGAGAGATTCTACATTTCTGAGTCACTGTCATCTTGACACCCGTTTCATTTTAAAAATAATAGTAGTCACACACCAGTTCATGGATGTGTGGATCCAAGTTTAACAGGATTCCTTGGGGGACACTTAAAAAGGTGTATCGAGAGTGAAGCTTCAGGTTCAGACCGAAGGCTGATAAATATTTTCCACATGCTGGGTGCATTGGGGAAAAGAAGAAAAACAACAGCCTTTGTATTCTTGACCCTTCGCCTACTGTGCATTTTGGACACTCATACGTATGCAATCAGAGCGTAATGAGAGGCTGCGTGACTTGCCAAAGCAAAAGTTTGACCTCAATCAAAAAGTGATTTCTGCAGAGATGAAGGAGGATTAAGAAAACTGTATTCCAATTGCTCATCAGGGCAATGTTATTCAAGCCGAGGAAGTTTTCTTGCCCCTGTAGAATCAGTATTTTATTAAAGAAACCCTGCGCTGAAGTGCTGAATTACACAACTAAGCACTGTGCCAAAAAAGCTCCCAGTGGCACGGTCACATCGAATTCTTCCCCGCAATAAAAGGGGGCACTGCAGCTGGTCGTGTCTGTGCTGCATTGCCACTGAAGTTGATTTTTTGGCTGAATCCCAGGGGGGATTCTATAAGCCTGATAACAAACAGATTTCAACTTTCTGAATGTATCATGTGACTCAAAACTTCTCAAGGTTTCCTCAGCTCCAGGTATTTCATAGTGTAATCTCCACGTATAATCTAAATATACTGCTTCAGATGGGAGCATAATCCTGCCCTCATGCAAGCAGCACCCTGCTGAAGATGCCAAACATTCATCTCCTTACCATAACATTGTAAATAAAATAGCATGCTTAATATGTTTCCTACCAGCTAAATTAACAAGATTTCAAGGAGGTGCTTGGAAAAGGAGCAAGAAACATTACATTTTTCTTCACAGAACAGCAGATGCCTGCATCCACAGAAAACTCTTCAGCTTAAGAGCTGGAAATGACTTCTCAGGTGCACAATGATATTGCAGATTTGTGCTTCTGTGCTCCGCTTCTGCCCACCAAGAAAGCTGCCTGTGCTACAGAAATGAGAACAAGATGTTTATGGCATGAACTCGGTTAACTTGTGGAGTGCTGAGACATAGTGTACATTCAGGGGTTGGGCACCATTAACGTTAATGAAAGACTAGGATGTACATGCACAAGTTTTTACAGATGAGGCATTAATGGATATGTATCATACTTCCTAAGGGCACTAAATCAGCAAAACGGCAAACCCAAAATTAGACAGGTCTCACCAGAACACAATGCATTGAACATCTTGTTTCTTTGAGCAAATGGGTCTGTGTGAAGGAAATCAAAAGTTAGGACAATACATATGTGGAATGAATATAAAGATAAGCAAAAAAAGACCTCTGCCTGTGACCCTGTGCAATGAAAGTCTACATTTAGTGTTTGTAGTGTTTACAACTTGCTAGAGTTAGTGTTTTTCTTTATTTCCTCCTTTCTTTTTAATTTGTTTTGGGTCAGGGTGGGTATAAAAGCCCAGAGGAAAATAATGAACACAAAAAGAAAAGAGAGAAAAAATCATAAAATCACTTGAAAATGAAAATAAGGCACTCAAACATAACATATCCAACAAAAGAAATACCATACTGTGTAGTCATATGCCAGCATTAAGTGATTTAAGAGTGCCCCTCCTGACTGTTACTGTCACACTGCTGTAACAATGGGCTGGCATGAAGGAGAGGAGAATATATTCTGGGTTCCTATTTCTTCTTAGTGGGCCATGAGTCTGTTTTCCGTGCTGCAGTTTCTTCAAAGTTGCATAGTCTTTATTATTCTTACACCTTATTCTTACACCTGTACATATTTCTGTTGAGACAACTAAACTGTTTAAAATAAAACACTACTACTTGTTTTCTTATACTTTATTGTTCAAAACAACAACTCAAAAGACAGGAATTATTTCTGAGGTGAGGAAGGGTATTTGCCAACAGGTTCAAGTGGTGCCCTGAGGTCCCTTGAGTTTGGTCCCTCCTTTTTCCTCCAGAGGAGTAGCTCTGCCTTCCCCGGAGAGGGAAAAGGGGTAGGACTGTGGGTCTGCAGCTGGCTCTGGGTGCACCTCAGCCACCACCTCACTATGGGCCTTTTGCAGTGGGGAAGAGGGAGGTTGGGGAAAGAGGAGCATCTCAGAACTAGGGCTACCTCCAGAAAGGTTAAGACATGCTAACATGCTACCCTTGGGTAAACCTGGAAAACAGGAGATACAATCAGCACCTGTTCATCCAGGCTGTTTCTTTTGTTTTGGTATGGACAACACTGGTCTGCCCACCAACTATCTGTTTTCCTTTGGAAATTCACTTCATATTTTTTACCCAGGAAAAAGCGGCTGGAAGGGAGGGAGGGAGGAAGGGAGGCTTGAACACCTACAACAAGATGAGATGCCCCAGTCCAACTTTGGGATCCCCACCTTAGCAGCCACCCTACCCAGGATTCAAGGTTTACTTAGGCACCTCCAGTTTCCCACCCTGGGCACCAAAGGCACCAGCCTGACACCAGGCTGTAGGAGCCCAGAATCCAGCCCTACCACAGCCAGCACACCCAGAGCTGGGGTAGACACTACGCACAGCTCTGTGGCAGGAGCAGTGCCTGGAGCTGCCTAGTTGCCCTTTGCCTCTGTTGGGAGCAGTGCTGGAGCCTGGAGCTGGTCTTCTGTGCCTCCAGGAATAACTGCATGCACTGACATGGGAACTGACAGCACCCATTTCTTAGGTACTAGGTCATCTTAGAGCTCACACTCGCAGTGATCCTGAAGAGGTTTGAATTCATCCAGGCCAAGGGAGCTCCCTTGCTCAGACTTTGCTATATGAGGTCTTATGAACTCAAGCTCTGCCAAGTGCTTCCTTTCCCTTGCTGAAGATGACTTGCTATATATAAAGCCACATAAGACAGTAAGACAAAAAAGCAAGTTGAAAAATAAGCTTATAAATATTTTAATTATTAATGGAGGCACCCTGTTGCTATCTAGAAATCCTCCCTAGCTCACAGTGTCTGCTCCTGGAGTTATTTTTATTTTTTTCTAAATAAGTGACTGTTCGATGAAAACTATGCAAAAATGCAGAAAAGGGGACCAGTACTGAGAACCACATTTGCAAGAGAAAAAAGTAAGCACAGCGCTTTGGAAAGGGTACCATGTAGGAGTGTTCTTGTGAAAAAGCCCTCTGCAATGGGAAAATTAGTCATCCAAGAAGCTGATGGGTTCAAGGTGGTGGAGATGCATTGACTTGTGTGCAAGGTAGAGAGATCATGGGTTTAGTATTCCCTACAGGGACATCGTGAAAGAGCTGCACCCCATCCATCACTGGGAATTAACACCTCCCTTTTGAAGCCTAATTTAGGGGGCCACGACTATACAAATTAGGCGTTATAACGTATAATGTGTAGACACTTGTCATTCTCATCCCATCTCTCACAAAGCTAGCAAAGTTTGGCTTATCATTCAAACTTTTTCCTAAGGCCTGACTTTACTGAGAATTTTCTTGCTGTACATCTCAACAGCATTGTTTCTCTTCAAGCTTGTTTATTCCAGCATTTCTCAGCATAATCTCTCCATTCCAGCTACTCCAGCACAAAGAAAGAATGTATTTTCCCACCTTAGCTCCCATGCATGTTGATACGAGTTGGCAGGGGTTTGTAGTATTATAAAATTTAAGGGAGGTTGTACCTTAAAAAAGTAAGTCAAGTTAATAGAAAGAAATTTCTCTATAGCCTAGCAAACACTATTGACTTTTTATGTTCCCTGTATACTGCTACAATTATTATATAACTTTTATCTCTGAGAAAAATTTATGCTAAAATGTAAGCTTTTTACATAGGTTGCTATTGGCGTTTCTGTGGCTTCAACAAAACAATGCATTAAGACTGCAACACAGTGTATCCAAACTCATTTCCAATGGAATATCTATAGGAAGAGGACTGTGATTGTTTCAGTTCCTTTAGTGGAACTAAAATACATTGCTTCCAAGTGTAAAAACAATATTATCCTGATTTCCTTTGTGATAGCTATTTGATATAAGTATTATTAGTAGTTATTAAATGAAAAAATTGCCTCTGTTCTGAGGATGATTTTCTGCCTTGGAGGACAACAAAGCAGCAAAGTGGTCAAAGAGGAGCTTGAAACAGATGTGGATTTATTTCCATTCTTTGGGTTTAACTGAACCCTAGTATTTAGCATGTGTGGTTCTGTCCAACCAGGAATGCTGTGCATCATCATGAAGAGCCAAATTTATTCACAGGGCTTGAAGGGCTTAATATCTGCTCCTTGAGAAAGATTCCCCAGTTCCGTTAATTAAAAGGGGCTTTGTAAACAAATAGTTATTGTTTTAAAATGCCAGGTTACCCTTGTAGTTGACAAGGAGATAAGATAGTCATAGACCAGAGCTAGTTTTCATTTACATTTCCTCATTTTATTAGGTTTGAAACAGTGAGAGTGGGCTGCAGTGATTAGCACAAACAGGAGAGCCACACTTAAAAGCTGTTAGGGGTTTTGTGTATCTGTTTAAGCTCCCCAGGCTAAGAAACAAGTCTATCCTTGCATGTTTACAGTGCCTGCTAAGCATAACTGACAAGGATTTCCAGGCCCAACTGCAAGGGCAGAGCTGTTGTCCAAGCCTTGTACAATTTACATCAGATTTGTGTAATCCACTCTGCTCTGCTATCAACAACCATAAAAGGGTCCCCCTTGAGATAATCCAAAGCACTGCTGCTAACCTCTTCTTCCCTACTTGTGGCTATGTGCTACCTTTGGTGTAAGCCTTTCCCCTTTTTTACCATATCCAGCACAGATTTCTTGGCCTTATCTTCAAAGCCCATCACAGTTTCGCCCCACCCTACCTCTCTTGCTGGGTCCTGAGCAGAGGTTAACTCCCACCTCACTTCACAAGGTTAGGCTTTGTGCTCTGTCCCCCTCACAAACCCTTACTAGCAAAGTTTCAAGTCAAATGCACCTCCTGACACATAACCTTCCCCCTCCCAGGCTTGCAGCTCGTAGACCAGTTGACAAAGCCAGACTGAACCATATTTAATGGTCCTGGTTGCAGTGATCCTTCAAAATGGGGGTGTCATGCTCTGGACACTGCTCTAGGGTGCTGCCAAAGGGTTGCAGGATCACATTTTCCAGCAGCAGATTTGACCTCTGCTCACTCAAAATGATTGTGCAACTCCAGCCTCGCGTTCAATAGGTAACAGGATCTCAAGCAATGTTGGTATTATCAAATCAGGTTTATTATAGTGCAATGAGGTCTGGGGATTTAGAGATTAGGAAGAATTTGTTCTCTTACTTTTCTATCATTTAGGTCAGAGAGTAACCTCGGTTATCTGGGGAGATTTCTCAACATCTACATTTATTATTGTTTGGCATAAGAGTCAGCAGTCTGATCCTTAGCTGTCAGAGATCCTCCATCTATATCACTTTTTCCACTGCTGGGCAGTGCAGTTGACTGGCGCTCAACTTGCAGCTTGTAAAATAAGAGCACATTACTTCACACTGTGCATGTGCTCCTGAGCAAACTCCCAGCAAATACCACGTACAATGTTTGCAGAAAGTTGTTGACACTTCCCCTAAATGTGCTGGCTGCTAGTGTGGGCTTGCATATCTATACACCTAATACTCAGATTTTACAGTAATGTGTATTCAGCATGTCAGGGGGGATGGTACTTAAAGATACTGGCACGAGCAAGGCAGGTGGAGCCTAGGAGGCCTTTCCATTGCCTACAACAGCTGCCCTTTTTACACAGTCTCTCCCTTTTTTTTCTTTTTCTCGTGTGTGTGTGTGTGTGTGTGTGTGTGTGTGTGTGTGTGTGTGTGTACACTGAAGATTTGCTTCATTGCAAATGCTTCCAGGAAAGTAACACTTCTGTCTACAATGCAAGTGACTTGTATAAGAGTTGGCCATTGGCATTTCAAGCCTGATTACAGTTTTAATGAGATTCATATGAGCACCCAGCCAGCCAAGTCATTGGGCTATCTGAAGCCTCATTATGGGGACATCTTTCTAGCCACATCAGTCAAACCGAAGCAGGATGCCAGTGCTGGATGGAGATCTTCCACCTGAGCTTGCATTTTTCAGAATTAAAACTGAGTTGAAATTTATAAGCATAAATTGCACTCATTTACTGTGTTTATCTTTTCATTATAACAAAAATAAATTAGCTTTCGTGTTTTCTATTCATGTCATTCATACATGATGCATAATTTGGCCAAAGAGAACTAGGTCTGGCACTAAAGTTGTGTGAAAAACAGTTATTCTTTCTGGACTCCTCTATGTGAGTAAATAGAAGCAAGTGATCTATTAATTCACTTCCTGATCCTATTTGTTATGTTTTCATGGCAAGGACATATGGAAGTTCAGTGATTAAGAAAAGGAAAAACTTACCAGCGCTGTATACTGTTATTAATTTGCCCAAATCATGATTCATCTTGTCAGAGGACTTCATGAGGGCATCTGGATTTGCCATGGGTTTTCTCTATTTTTGTTTACTTCCTGTGTTTTTCTTCCTTGTCAACAGATACATGCTTTGAAACTATTTGGATTATAAATGCCTAGTGAACTAAAACCTGAAACAGAAAGTTGATGCTACAAGATACAACAAAATGAATCTCACCAAAAGCAAACATGACACATCTCTAGTCCCAAAGTGAGATATAAAATTGTACTTTTTAATCACTGTCACAATTAAAACACAGCCTTGCTGCCTCACACCTTTCCTACCTAACTTCAGAGAGATCCACCTCTACTTTCAATGTTTTCAGCACTGATTCCCTCAGCTGAACCAACGGTTACTTTCTCCTGGCATTCACAGGGAGCAGATGGCTCAGTCATGAAGTCCCAGTCATGAAGGCCCAGTCATGAAGCTGCATCTTGCTGGTACTATTTATTGAGCTGAACAGCTAGATAAACCTTGTTTTCCGGGCTGGTATTCTCAACAACACTTCTGCATTGCTAGATGCACTCATACTGCTAGAAGGCTGCTTTTGTCTGTGCTTAGAGTTCACAACAGAACCAGTAAGCTCTACAGTGAGGTATGCTGCTTTGTGTACTGCCCAGCAGTACGTCCAGGATTTTAGGCTGCTACAGTGATCCAAAAAGTAGTAGTGTGCACATGCATGAATGTACTATGAGTAAGGAAGCTAGAAGTACCTAAACACTCCTAAAGTTACCTTATGCATTTTCTACTAGAATGAATCAGGATTTGCATGAAAAATGGGGACCTTTAAAGTACTGGGTAGTGCAGTGGCAGACAAATCATACCAAATAGCACAATACTTTCCATTATACACTAATCACCACATTTAAAATTGTTATCATCAGATTATGTGGATGCATGATTCACAGCCCACTCCCTGTCTCCAAAGAATCGGTTTTTAAGCAGGCTGCCACGCGCCTACTGCACCTGATTGTTTCATCGGCACATTCCAGCTAACAAAGGCAGACGAGCCAGGGCAGAGCCCAGGACACTGATACACTTGTTCTATCCCCACAGGTGTAGCAGCCTTCTGTTTTGAAAGCTTCTGGGTGTAGGCGTTAGGGCTGCATTCTTTCTTTAATTTGTACTCGTTTCTTTTGGAGTCAGATGGAACAGCAGCCAAGTGAGGAGTGCACAGAAGGAGCAAAAACCTGCATTTAAAAAGCCCTGCTAGGACATGGACCGTTACAGCAGCCCCTGAGCCCTCGTTCTCAGTTGGAGGAAGAAGAAAGGGAAAAGAAGGGAATGATACCAGGAGTTTTAACTTTAAAAGCTCCTTCCCATCCACATGCATTTTCAGTCAATGTTGCTGGCAGGAAATGTATCAGGATGATATACAACAACAGGCTATATATACATGTGACTATGTATTTTATGTATAATTATTGATACAAGCCATTATTTACATGATAGCAAAGGTGTACATTCCATATATTTTATGTATAATTATTAGAACCAGCCATTCCTTATATGGGACTACAGATGTATATACTGGTTTATTGTCAAACAAGCAGAGGGGAGACCACATGTCCCTCCGATTTTACACCATCTCAGATCAGAACTGACCATTGTACGCATTTGATCTGACTTCTTGCACTCTTACACACTGATTTCCTCAGCTGCAGCAATTCTAACTCTGAAGTCCCAGTCCTCAAAAGCCAATAGTCTTCTAGCTTAATACTTGGACACAGTGTTGAATTGTCAGCACTAAAAACTGAAGTAATTTATGTACTTAGATGTCATCTGTGTCAGAGGTAACATGTCACCTTCTGAAGGAAGATAACAGGTCACTGTACACCCCACACAGTCAATACCACCTCTACGATGGTGGCCCGCAAGATTTCTTGCAATGAGACTTGTGACAACGACCTGTTCACCAGGATTTTTATGGAGTTTTACTAGTTTCTTGTAGATTAAGTTACTCTGTCTGAATTGCATTGGAGACCTTAGCCAGCCCATCAGGAGATTAAATTAGTTCACTGATGCTTCCAAAACTTCTGTGAGCAAACTGGGATTCGTATGAAAACTCAATTTGAACAGGAAAAATTATTCGTGGGCCATAAAATGTAGTGTAAGATTCTCAAAGCTGACATTCATGACTCCTGCTCATAGCTCAGTGCTCTGTGTTTAATTCCCCACAGATGGAGCTAAGAAATTACACTCACATTTGTTAGTGAAAACATTCAGGAAGAAGGATTTCTTGCAGCTCCACCTGTTTTTAAAGCCAGCTTTGGATAAACACAGAATTCTGCAAGTTGAGAAAATAGTTTACAAATGTCTTCTTTCTTTTTCCTTTCCCCTTTTTTTTTAGTGCCAACCCAGAGTTCTGTTATCTTATACTTATTTTGATAAGCTACCTTCAGCTTTTCTGTCTGCACATGCAAGGAAACAAATCCAGCCCCACTTCCAATGCAAGTTTAGACAACATGGTTAAATTAACAGCTTGAACATTAGAAAAGAGATTAGGATAATTAATGCCAAGATGATAGAACTAGGAATGTTTTGTACTGTAGGTAGGGCCACTATTTGGGAGGCCAAAAAAGGAGTTTACCACCAGCTTGCAACAGGTTCTAACAGTGGAGCTTGAAAACTGGAAACACATTCCCCTGAAATGCTAAAGTCACGCTTTCAAAAACATGTGCCACAAGCTGGTTCTCCAGAATCCAGTGGAAGCAACCTGAAATATGCCTTGTTTTCCTCATTTTAACAAGAAGTGTTATTAGATGCCCACACTACTCTATAAAATTAAATATTTCTTTGGATTATTTTGTGTGCTTCAGCTCAGACCTGACCAAAGAAACATAGATTTGACACCATAAGGAACAGAGTAGCTGCTATTTATCAAAACCCCAGAAATAAATTCAGACTCTTTTTGGAATTAAAGAAACATTTTATTTCGTTGCTCAAGGGCCTGCTCAATGCCCTCCCTAAAGATATTGAGATCATGAAATAATTAAGAGCATATTTCTTGACCCAGAATTATTATTCACTGTCAAACTTCCAGGTTCTTTGCACAAAATGCAGTACATAAAATTATACTGGGATTTAATGGCACTGGTTATACAGACCCAGTCAAATTTCAGGAAGAAAGTTTCAAAGCCAAGGGGAAAGGGAGATGTGCTTGATTCATGTTTGAACCACTTACAATGTGCTAAAACCAGTGAAATAAGATGGACAAGAATTTTAATACTTAAGAGGTATTTCTGCAAGGAACTAATATAAGCTTTGCAAAGTCCAGTTTCAGAGTTCTTCAGCTTTAGCAGAGCATGTAGCTGTAAAGGCTACTTCCTAAAAACAAATGAAATCACCATTCCCAGTCTCATGATGGTGCTTTATTTGTACAGAGGTACACAGATGCTTAACCAGAAGTTCTTCAAGGGGTGCTGTGTTGTCCAGAATTCTACATAAAAAGTCAAATTTTTCCAGAGAGATCCTCTAACTCCCCCTCAAAGAAATGAAAAGATGGGAATATTTTTCATTAAAATAGAGTTTAGTTGCCTTTTGCTTTAAGGTGAAGTTTGCTGTTACTATCTCCACAGCTTTCTTTGAGAGATGCAAGAAAAAATGTATTTTAGAGAGAAGCATATGAGACAGAGAAGCAGGAATGCTGAAAGTTAGATCCATGGCTAAATCACTAAGCAGAAATGGCCTGATTTTGAGAAGTGTTGAGAACTCAAGGTCCTGTTAGTTCC
The DNA here is from genome assembly GCF_034315485.1 of Pezoporus occidentalis. Classification (NCBI taxonomy): domain Eukaryota; kingdom Metazoa; phylum Chordata; class Aves; order Psittaciformes; family Psittacidae; genus Pezoporus; species Pezoporus occidentalis. The sequence continues at coordinate 11,897,127 of NW_026915724.1, forward strand.
AATTCACATCCTTAGAAATTTTATAGGCTAAAAACTTTTGAATTTACATTTCTATAACTTGCCTTGGCACTAGAACATGGGTTATCAAAACCTTCCCTTCTGTTGTAATGCCCAACCTGAGAGGACTCAGGTCAGAGGACTCATGTTCATAGGGTGACAACTCAACACTCCCCCAAACTCCAGCTTTCTGAAAGTTCAGAGTTAGAACTGCTCACCCTAAACTGGGATAGCCAGAATTGAAAACCCAGAATTTCAGTTCCCTAGTGTCTGCACCCAAGTGTGAACCTAGAGTAGAAAATAAGCCAGTGACTGGAGAAGCTGCTCCCTGAATCATCAGAGCTGAGGCCACCAGAAACACATTCAGAGTCGTTCTCCCACCTCTTCTCAGGAGAAGGTGCTGGAAAATCACTTCATCAGGGCCATTACAACCGAAAGCAGCATTAACTTCTTTTGATCTGCAAACTGCTCTGTCCTCAGCAATTTGTGGTTTTTTGTGTACCCTTACACCTCCAGGTTGAATCCATCCAAAAAATATTCCTCCCCCAAAACACACATCCTTTTGTTTATTTTTTACCTACCAACCTGCCTGTTGAGCTGTACACTGCTCTATTATGTGGTTTCTGTGTTTTCCAAGCAGAATTTCCTCATGTAAGGGATCTCTCAAGTGAAGGCTATTTGAATGAATGAGGATGATATATATAACCCACCACTCTAAACCCCCTATCTGTCTTCTGAGGCCTGGCCTTTACCAAGAACTAAGAGCTTGTCTTTGGACTGCAGAAGCCTAGACGGATTCCTTTACTAACATGACTAGCTGTAGATGTTAGTTTGCAAATTAATAATTTAGATATACAGGCAAATAAAGACCAGTTATCTTAGAAAAATAGACTGATATTTCATTGGACAGTAGATAATGATTTCTGTACCAAACTCACTCATGCCATTGTTGTAAAGCATATGTTTGATCAGGTTGTTGCTGATAGAAACATTGACATGGAAATGTTTCACTTATTGATACAGTGAACAGCTACAAGCAGGATCATGTCAAGGGATGCTTGTAGGTGGGGGATGGGAGATGGAGGGGCTCTTTTTGTACCAAAGGCATTGCTGAATATCAAATGGCAGGTATCAGAGCGACAGCTTTTGTTTCCATAGCCTATTGAGAAGTTAACGAAGTAAAGAAGATATAATCATTCAGGTAAAGCAGGATACGAAGCAGGCCAGGGCTTGCACTAAAAATGCATAAAGTTATTTCACTAAAAGACAGAGGCACTTGCCCATGGCAGGTGCAAAACTTAGGCAGTGCTCTGATTGCCTCAAGAAAGGAAAAAACCTGCAGAAAATGTTGGGACATGTTCTAAGCCTCCTCAACAGCCATTCTCTTTTTCTTTTTTTTTTTTCTTTTTTTTTTTCCCTCCTTGTTGAATACTTTAGGTTGTATCTTTATTGTCTGCCAGCAAAGGCTGCGGTTTTCAGGGCTCCAAGCAACTGGGGAGGGAGAGCACACACAGAAATCTTGAGTGGTTTAGAGAAGTCTCTGAATCAGGAGATTTCTTTTCATGACAAAGATGATATGGCAGAGCTTTAAAGTATGTGTCTGCTGTAAACCAGAGAAAGGACAATATTTGAGGCTGACTCACGTCTGTCTGACTCTGCTCATGGGTTGAAGGAAAAATGTCAACCTCACCTCAGCTGCCACTCGAAAACTCTGAGTGTTTGGTATCCTTGGTTTCCCCCTGCTGTTAGGTGTTCAGGTCCTCCTGCTTTTGAGACATACTTTCCCCCACTGCTCTCAGTATGTACTTGTATTGCCATCTCACAGCGTGCCCTGGTTAGCACCAGCTTCCCTGTCCTCCTCACCTTCTGGGGGGTAAGTAAACTCCCTTGCTCAGAGAAGCCAGAACATGCAGTGAGCCAGAGTTCAGCCTCACCTGTAGTAAGGATGTGACCTGGGAGCCACCACAGTCCACATGGAGTGAGTCAGGCTCCCATAGCTGACCCTTGCCAACAGCTCACTTCCACACAGCTCCATGGGGAATGAAAGACATCCAAGCAGGACCCTCTCTCCACCTTGACTTCCCAAAGAAAAGGCCCAAAATTTGGACCCAGGTGACCCCAGCTGACATGCTGTTCACTTACCCCCTAGTCAAGCCCAACTCTCACATGCACTTGAAAAAGACCAGGAGACCATTTTTTGTTCAGATCAGTGCCTATAAAGCAAGGGAAGTGCCTATAAAACACTGGAAGCAGTGGAAGTTCTTGCAAAGCAAAATCTTCAAGATTCATCGAGCGAAGAACCTCTAAAAGCTGCCAGAAAACACAGAAACAGACAAAGGAACTCTTTTGATATTGGATTAGTTGAGAGATGCCAATTTGTTCAGCCAAACCCATCACTGTGATAGCACATTGATGGTACATGTTTTGCTAGCTGCCTTCTTCTGAAATTGCTAGACTCCCACTGAAAACAAGCGGTGGGAATCAAGTTTAAAGGAAATTACTAATTTGGACTGGAAATTGAAGGTACTTATAAACAAGTTCAACTTCTCACTATCACTGGGGAAAAAAAAATGGAAGCAGCCAAATTTATGTTATACCTTATTGCTCAAGCTCGGCAGTACCTGGAAGACTCAGAAGCAGGCACTGACCTGCATGCATTTTTCCAGTCCCAGCCCTTGATGATATGAGTAAGAGACAGGAAAACAGAGGAAGCTTTGAAAAACACAGGCTCAAAGGACAGAAGTGCGCGGGTGAGTCATTTTCAGCAGCAGCTGCTGTGCACCGAGAGCTGTACAATCTAGCAAACTTCCTTGCAAAGCAGATGGTACAGGCACTTCAGCCAGGAAGAAAATTCCCTCCTGGATGTAGTTTTGCTTGTTTGTTTGTTTGTGATAGATCCCTACGCACACAAACACACACCTGTCTTGCTCCCTTCCTCTCTCAGAAGCAGATCTGTGCAGGAGAGCCCTTCAGTCATGCAGCAACTCCTGTCCAAGCAGCTCCTCGCCCTCTCTGGCAGCCACCAAAGAAAATGGATCACGGAGGACTTCCCCAGAGAGAGGAATTTTGATGCCTACAGGTAGACTGTGAGCAGGGGAGAGGCACGGTTATTGCAGTGGTTTCCTGTTAGCTTGCTGTTCACCAGCCTTCCAGGCACACTCCTTTCCTCTCAAAGCAGGCCACAGCACACTTGATCTTTCCACGTCAAAACCAAACACTTCTTGACTTATCCCTCCCTGCCATCCTTTTCCCCTCATTTCCCACTGTGAGTTCCCTGCACTCCAGGTGTGTGTTTGGAAATAATTCAGCCATCAGACACTCCCTCTGTGAGCCAGATAAGCCATAGGGCCAAGGAAGAAGGAGATCAAAAACACCACTTCCCTTTTGGGAAATCTCTACAGTCTGCAAGCTTGTAGCTACCAGCCATCTAGAAAGCATTTGTGGTGACTACTTGGACTTGGGCTGTTTGTCATAAGCCAAGAAGAGAGCTTCAGCAAGTGCAAGGAGAAACCTTTGGATGGAAAGAACTCAGGCAAATAAAATGAGAATAAAGGTATACAGCCTACAGTCATGTCTGTTAGAGGTAACGGAGTTGCTCTATTGCTGTAGGTCTGCTCCATGCAAGACTCAGTGCTCTTAAAAGCATTTAGATATATCTTTCTCCTATGTGGGGTTTCAAACTCCAACACTTTCAGATACAAATTCAGATACAGAGTCACAAATCCAGGGGAATACAACTTTATTTAGCCAACCCTATTGGGATAAACATTCCAAACAAGAAAATGCCTAAAATATTTTGTTCATGGCTATCTCTGTAAAAGCTGATCAGCAGTATGAAAAAAGCAATAGAAAACTACCAAAAAAGATACACAATAAATAAAAACATAGAAGAAAACTAGTGGGAATGGCAGAAGAACTTAGAAATTATGGAAATAAACTGGCTGAGAACAGGACATCATTGAAAACTTTGTTGGCAAATGAGAGACAAATATGTCTATAACTCCAAAGGTCTCCTATCACCTTTGTACAGAACTCTCTACAGAGTTTATGCTATAAGCATAAATGATACATCAGTGAGGCCTGCTCCAAGTAAGGAAGATGTGAACCCTCACTGATAGCAGGGGATTTTTCCAGCACAAAGGAGGATATCTTGGCAAAGAAGACATGAGAAAACACTGGACTCAGAGTTACAGTGTGATCCAAGATCTTCTCAGAGCAGGATCTCTGTCCAGGTTCCCAGCCTGCCTGTCCATTCCTCAGTCACTGGGGCCAAGGATTATTTTATTTCAATAAACTCATCCCTTTTCCAGAGAATAGGAAAGTCATCCAGCATGGATAAATTGGCTGATATATGAAAGGAACAGCTCCAGAGAAAATAATTCTAATTACACTTTAGGAGAGGCAGTGCAGGCAAACAGTAAAAAGTAAAAAACTCAAGGCAAGAGGAAAAGCTGATTCCAAAAGAATAAACCCAAAAGAGGAGTGTGTACCTGATGTGTCACCAGTATACTTTGCAATTCTCTAAGATGGAGGGATAAAGGTGTGACATGTTAACATGGTGCTGCCTTCCTTTGGGATAAAGGGCATACCACATGTTAGGAATCTCCCATCCTCTAGCAAAGAACTGATACTTGCACAGAACACACATTCCACCTGACTATATGCAAAACAGAGTATCTGATTGCATTTTTTAGGAGAAACCATGATTCTAGAGCTGCCTTTTTTGTTTGTTTTAAGGCAGCAGCCACTTGTGTCTATTATATGGTGAGAATGAAATTCCAGAGGAAAACAAAACCGAAGGAGAAAATAATTCCTCTTTTTAAGTTATAGATAGCCATCAGATCACCCAGATCCTGGGCCAGTAGGAAGTGGCAGGTATTCTGAGCTGTGTTTGTATTTAAAAGGAAAACCAGACTTTGTCAAGGTATTATTCAAAAGCAACCAGAGAGGACTGAATTTTTCAATGAAGAGTTGCTCTGGCAAGCTTTTTACTACTGAATGGGGCAGGTTACTCATGAAATTTCCCTCACTTAGTGCTCAAATCTAAGGAAAGATTTTTGCAAGAAGCCTTCTCCATCCTACTGAGTGAGCAAACTCAGCACTGTTCTGGCCTTGAAGCCACACTTTAAACATAGTCCCAAATCAAACATCTGAAGAGTGCTCCCCTGATTTTGGTAATCTCTGCTATGTTACACAAGTGAAATGCCACCAAATGGACTAAAAAAAAATAAAAAATAATTAAAAATTATTTTGTAATTATCTTGGCAGCACATTTACTGCAATTACAAGGAAATTGCATTTAACCACGTTTTATGGGTTTAATTTTCTGTTCAAATAATGCAGTTGTTTTGCAATTGTTAATTCTTAACTTTAGTTCCAATATTTAGTATCAAGGGAGAACAAATATTTTAGAGCTTTATGGAACTGATATGTTGTGTGTATAATAATGAGTTCAGGTTGTTATAAAATGAAGGAATTCTTTATTAAATAGTCAGCTTTACTGATCTTAATTGCAAGCTGCATCTCTACACGGCACCTGTACATTCTGATGTGTTGTCATAACCCTCAGAGCTATGTAAACAAGCAAGTCCTGTCGTGTTGCTGGCTGACTCCAGCAATCATGCAGACAGACAAAGTGATCTCCAAGGAGTCAGGTACACATACATACATTAAAAAAGACAGAAAAAAAGAAAGAAAGTAAAGAAAGAAGGAGCACTATTTAAGCAATAGGAGAATTTCAAGAAAATTAATCGGGAAGAAGGTGAATCGCTTCAAAACTCAAAAGAGAACACAAGATGAGCATATCTGAACAGCTAAATTCCTGATTACAAACCCAGTTTTCACAGGTGTTGGGGGATTGTGGTTTCCACAGAAGTAGAACCAGCACCGTTGGGGAAGAGCCCACTTCAGTGTCTGGTTTAAAACTGGGCTCTCCTACTTTCTTGAAGGCGATTTTGAAACATACATCTACCAGCAACAGTTCCTCTGGATCATCCACAGGTTTTTAAAAGGAAGATTTATAAGTCAGTGCAGCAGTGGTAGGAGTAGGAGCAGCCAGCTTCTTAGCTGGCATAAATCAACATTGTTCCACCAAGGTTGTGCAACATTGATTTACACCAGCTACGAAATTAGCCCACAGTGCTCTGCCATGAAAAAAACATAACTCCTGGCAGCAAAGAGGTGAAAACCTTCAAGCTAGCCTGATATTTATCTGTCTGGACCAGACAGATTTTGATCATGGTCTCATTCCCCTTCCATCTACCCACCTAGTGCTCCTTGGCTCCAGAGTTGACATTTGTAGAAGAGACTACTATTAGACTGAACTGCTTACGCAGTGGGACCAGTGTGAAGCTAAAGCCGAGTAATTTACAAAATCTTGACAAAGTCTACTCATTCCCAAGTTACAACATGCACTGGACTGTTTCTTATGGAATGTGGTGCACTCATAGGAAAAGCGGACTTCCAGGGAAAAGGTGGACTTTCAGGAAAGAGACCAAGGCTGATGGCGTGTCTGTAAGGGGATGACTGGGAAAAAAAAAAAAAAAAAAAAAAAAAAAAAAAAAAAAAAACAAACAAGAATTTTTGCTTGGGGTTCTCCGCCAGAGTTTCAGTCGGACTGTTTATGTTCTTGTCCTTCAACCATTCACATCTGAGAAGCTGGTAATGCCTCCCTGTGATGTTCCCTCAACCCCTTGTGATACTGGCTTTGAGCTTCAGAGAAGATCAAAACTCCGGGAAACAAATATCCTGTATTTTGTAATTCCATTATTTGCAGCACTTAATCCAAAAGCGCCTCTAAATCAGAATTAAAATATTGAGGCAAGCATCAAAGTTCTGACTCTTCTGGCTCTAATGTATGCATAGCAGTGCATGCTTTCATTTGATCAAACCATCTTCAGCAGCATGAACAACTTGATTGTAAGTTCAGGCTTTGCTTTGAAATAACCAAGGATTTGCCAGAGAGCAGTCTTTTGAAACAGCCACAGTGTTCTCAGACACTTTGAGAGTCACTGGCAGATAAACCCTTTCAAACAGTGATTATTTAAGCCTTGCCAGCAATATCTGTCTGCAGCACACTTTCCTTTGCTGCATCATGTGATCAGAGAGGGGATTCCATAAGTTCTTTTCTTATTGATGGAAATCAGAAACGATGCCTTCACCACTCTTCTATCAGACTTTTGCTGTACCTTTTTCCCAGGGTCAAAATTCTTTAGCAAATGCACAAAACCCAAGCATAGCAGACACTGCTTTTCTTTTCACAGTTTTGCCTTTTTGCAGCTTTTGCTTTGTTTTAACCCAAAAGGCAAAACAAAATACAAACCAACAATTTCTGCATGGGGACACAGAAGATGAAGGGTGGCCTCAGCCACATTTCTAAGCCCATGACCCCCTGCAAGCCCTCTCTGAGCTCTGCTGCACAGCTGCGCACACCTGGAAGGGGATGTGTGGCTCGGGGAGGTGTACGTATTAATGTGAGTGCCCTCCTGTGGTACTGTACTGTCAGTTGAGGCTGAGGATAGAAAAGCCACTTGTTTGCCTGCAATAACCTGTTCCTGCAGAGAGCATCAGGTTTCACGGCAGGTTAGCTTCCCTGCACTGTATGAGCAAAACAATTAGAATAAGCTGTTGGAATCACCCTTGGTAAAGCCAATCTGGAAATGCTCCTAGGAGCATGGGAACGAAGCAATGAAGCTCTTCACAGTGTTGAAGCTGTATTGAACAATGTCATTAAGGGCTGGGTTCAGCCACAGTTGCAAGTTATTACGGTTTGTTTTTTGTTAGCATTTCCTGGCCAGGCTTTTGAGGCAGAGGAGCTTAGTGTGTGAATGGCAGCACCTGAGTGAGAGTCACCACTGCCGTTCATTTCTGATTTCAGCAAAGATGTGCACTTTGACAGGGAAAGGGGCCCAAATGTGAAAACAGCTTCTAAGCAAGAGAGGCATCTAAATTCCTCAGCCAACTGTGATACCCTGAATCAAGCTTGGATAATCTTGTAACTGTTTCTCTAACTAAACATAATGGCAGCAGAAGCAAGCTGGGGTGAAGCAGTGGAGAACTGGACCATGTGCTTGTACACTGCTTCCCTTTTCCTGGTATGGTGGGGAAGCGCTAGATGGTCTTCCCTAGTGAACGACTGCTTTAGCCCGTGGACAAAATACCACCAGAGTCCTTATCCTGAGGCTGACAGGAACAGGAAGGGAGGAAACCTGAAGCCTTGCAAGGACTAGCTGTGACCTTTTGTCTTTATTTCTGTGACCTGCTTTGGAAATCAAGGTACTCAGTTCTTCTTTCAGAAAAGCAAAATTGTTCAAGTCTGGATCAATGCTTTCACCTCCTGATCTATCCCCCCACTTTTGTTAATGGTGGCTCTAGGTTCTGGTTCACACCTTGGGAAGCTGCAGAAAAATACTTCTGTTCCCTTTACTGGGACCTCTTGTTGATGATGTTTTTAATGTCATTGCTTCAACTGCTGACCTTTTCTTTGCTACCAACAGTCCTTTAATCCATGTCTCCAGCCTGGAATTCCAATAATAGGCTGGACGTTTTCAGTTAACCATGTAATAACTGTTTTCTCTTGCTTTGATAATAATCTGAGTTTGGGTTTTGTTGTTATTGTTGATGTGTTTTGTTTTTTTTAATGTGTAGTACAATGAAATAAAGAATAGGAAATTTTAGCCTATACTTTTAAGCAATTTAATTTTACTTCTTAATCTCAATTGTTTTCTGAGAAGCAGGGTTGAGACCTTGAGCTTTCACTACTCTTAATGACAGTCTGTGTGAAAACCACCCCGCCTTTTTCATATCTTCCTTTGGATATTGTGTCAAACTTTCAGAACCCAGGTTTGAAAATGTTGCCCATACCTATTCACTCATCCTTGTAATTAGATAACAGTGATGGGAGGAGTTCATCTTTCTTTTACATGATTCAAGTAAGGGCATGTCCACTACCTTTCTCTGGAAATTACTCAGCCTAATAGTCTTGCTTTTCAAATGTTTTTCTTGACAATCAGATGACTTAAAAAGCTTGCTCTCTTTTCAATTCAAAAGACGTTTCATTCTCTCTTAGCCTTTGTGAGAAGCATCTCAGCATTTGAAGGAAATATTAGACCAATAAGTCTGGATTATGAACTCCACAGAACAGATTTCCTAACATTGACTTCCCAAAGTACCTCAAGTATGATTCGTAAACATTGCTTTAAAACTATTGTCTATTGTGTCAGATCTTGGTCTACCCCCTTCTCAGTACTTTGTCTTTCCATTAGGCCTGTGAAAGGGGGGAGGCAGTTACTGGGTATTTTGGTGCGTATACTAGGATATGGAGAACCCCCCAGGCCCTGACTGCAACTAGTTCCTTACTGGCTTCATTGCTAGGAAGCTCCCACATGGTAAGTGATGTATTTTCAGTCACTACCAGACTAACATCACTGAACAAGTGACCTAGAATGGTATCTCATCATCAATCCGCTGTGCCATCCCATCCCCAAAAATACAGTTTCATTTAACAAAATTACATTTGATGAGTAGTTAATCCAGTTTATGCTTTAATCCCTTTTGGCATTTCAAAGGAAAACAAAAAATCAAAGGAGCTAAGTATTGAGAAGTTACAATTCATAACTGAGTAAAAATATTCTCCTGGTAAAGTTTTCAAGAAAAATAGATTTTGGGAAGGATGAAAAAAGGAGAGGAAAAGGAAAGGAAGAGGTAAAGGAAAGGAAGAGGAAAAGGGAAGGAAGAGGAGAAGGAAGTGGGAGAGGGGAAGGAAGAGGGAAAGGAGAAGAGGAGAAGATAGGAGAGGATATCTCTGAGCTACCACTGTACAAAGTCCATATTGCCTTCTATCATGAAGATAAGAAGCACCTTATTCTGGGCCTCCAGGAGAAGAGAGGTCATGTTTTCCATTCCTCAGCCTCATCCAGCTGTTTTTTATTTCTGCATTGAAAGTGTCCATGGTGTTTTGTCTGCCTCTATGCTACCTGCATATCTGTGAGAAAATCTGTCCTCCCCTTTATCAGAGAATGTTCAAAATATTCCTGGGCAACACTGACTTTATAGGATTGTAAAAGGGAACCATTAAATTCCAGCCACCATCACCTCCTTCATATGCTGGAGGAGAATGTTGTCATAGTATCTTATAAATAGTCCTAGTGTTAGCCCTCTGGATATTGTACTTGCTGCTGGCCACCAAGCTGACCTCACAACATCAATTACCACCCTAGAGACTACCAATCCTGCTATTTTTCAACACATCTAATAATCCACCCATCCTATATTGCCTCAAACTACTATTGCAAATGCTGTGTGAGATGGTTTCAAGCCATTCAAGATATAAGCCATTCAAGATAAAGGCCCTTTAAGATATACTGCATACACTACTGTTCCCTTCACCCAGTCATTTCACCATAGATGGTAATCAGGTTGGTGAAGCATGATGCCCTTGGTATTTCTATGTCTACTAATCCTGATTACATTCTTGTCCTTCACGTGCTTGAAAACAGAGTTTTACATGATGTACTCCATGATTTTTCTAGACACTGAAGTAAAGCTGACCAGCAGCTACTCACGTCATCCTTTTGCCCTTGTAAAGATGAACTTAATGTTAATCTTTTTTCAGCTATCAGGAACCTTCTTCACCCATCATGATTTTTCACTGCGAACAGACAGCAATGCAACGATGTCTGCATTTTCAACACCTTCATGTGCATCCCACCCACTTCTCTCTGACATTTTGTTCCCCTCCTGTTGACTGCCCCACCCACACCAATTTATATCAGTATGGACAGAGGTCTGGAAGAGGACTCTGCCTTTGAAGGATAAGGCAACAAATGTGTTGATTACTTCAGCATTTCCCATGTCTGGGAACTTCAACAATTGTTTAAATGGTGTGGTGCTGCCACTAAACACACCCATCAACCCTTATGGCTGCTATCTTGGTCCTTGTAAGTTTAGAGATTAAAATGACCATAGAGATGGTCTTTTAGACTTGGATACTGCTTAGAGTGTAACAGCCAGTGGCTATCATCTACAAAATTCCCAAATTAAGGCAATAAAAATTAGGTGGAGCAGGATGGTCCCACAGCTCTCCTGTCATACACATTACTGAATATACACATCTATTCAAAGGGAAATTTTCAAAAGAATAAAGGAAATTAGGCTGCCACTTCCCTTGCTGAGTATCAGTAGGTATTGTCATTTTCAGACACTAATGTAGGTGCTTACTTTAGAAGATTAGTTTCCCGTGTAAATGAAATAAAGGCTTCCAGAGGCAATTCAGAGTACCTAAAAGATCTTCATTATGAAAAAGCTAGGAGTTGAGATGGAAAACAAGCAGGGGTGGGAAGGGGTGACTATCTCCTCAGATGTTCTTCATATTTCTTTGAAAAGCATAATACAGTATTTGTACCAAATGTGCAGTGTTCCTATTTCACTCTAGTCTCAAATGTCATACTCTCTCACTTATGAAACTAAATTTCTCTTAGAAAGTATTCAAATGCAGTCTGTTGCTCCATGACTGCATCTTTTTTCCACATGAGAGAAAATAGAAGCACATACTTCATGTGCTAGTGCCTAGATAAGTTTTTTAAGGAGGGCTAAGTAAAAGAATGATAGATAAAAGCTGGATTTTCCCAGCATATAAAAGTAAAGAAAAAAAAATTCTTATTTGTCATTTTTTGGAAAGAAGAACATGACAAACATGTTTGATGTGGAAGAAAAGCTTGTTTGTAGATGTTAGAGAAAATATTCAAGGACAGTTAGCTCATATAAAAAATGACCCCTGCATTACTGCCAAGGTCAATGAGACCTAGAGTGACCTGCCACAAAACTGTAATTCTGTCTGCTTTTGGGCCAGTTTATCCCTTTTCTCCATTTCCTTTTGGCGCTTTGGAGACGACTAGCACTCCCCCACTTCCAGTGTACTTGGCACTTTACCCAAGATGCCTGAAAACCTCTCGGAAGGATAATATAGGCCTTATGAGGTAGTTTTTTCCCACTCATTCTTTGGAGGGAGGTATGAAGTGTTGATATTATATTGCCTATACAGCAGGTAACAGATGCCATCTTTTTTTCCACTACTTTTCTCTCCGGCTCTTCTACTACCACTAAAATCTTAGTACTTTAGCTGTTCATACAATCATAATTAGTTGCATCCTGCCATGATTTTTATCTGCTGCTAGCCTCTTAAGAAAATCTGTTCCCCATCTCATGGCTTTCAGATCTTACTGCTGTATAAAATACTACTGTTGAGAACATTAGGCATTATACACTCTTTATGGTTAGTGTTCTTGTGATAGCACTTCTATTGCAGTGCAGTTCTGTTCTTTCCCCTTTCTTTAACTCAAGCGAATTTGAAGCTGCTTCTTGAAAAATTCACAGGCCACATAAAACTACCAGTGACATCAACTGGAACCAGTCAAGTACGTCAGAGGGATTAAAAGCTGATAAGAGAGGTAAGGAGTAGGACTGCTTTTTCATTTGTACATTAATCTCACATTCTTCATCATTCACCTTTTTAGAATTCTTGGTTATAGTCAAATGACCTTAATCATATGGTAGTCTTTGTTATCTAGGAAATGAAATACAAATAAGACTTTGTAACAAAGGTCAAAGTAATAATTACAATGCAAAGACAACCCTCTTAACCATACCAACTAAACCCCAAAGACAGAGTCACTGCAATTTTGTTTATTTTGCGGACTGTAGGAATTAGTAGGTTAAAATCACTAAAACATACCATGGAGAGAGTGAGAGGACAAGACTGTATCCTTTCTTTGTTCATAAGATCTATGAATGAAAAATTTGAGTGGTAATCTACAATGTATTTTCATTTTCATGCAACATTTAAACCTTACTCAGCACAAATATTGCTTCTGTTACATTTCCACTTGCCCAGTTATTTACTTTTCTTAACACTGAGTACTTATCAAGTGAAAAATGACATATGAAAGAAATGTGCACATACATTTAACTGTGTGGACATTTATCAAGGGGTTTTGCTTCCCCGTTAGCACTGATCACTTCAGTCTAACTGTGCATCATGTGTCGGGGTCACAGCTGCATGGTCCTCCCCTGCCCTTCCAATCCAAAAGATCCCATTGCTTCAGGCTCTATCCCTGCATAGATGCATCTGTATGCACACATATGGACAGTTAATGTATGCACATACATGTATAAATCCATACACATACATTGTGCACTCAGTTTACTAGAGCCTGCTTGAACAACTGGACAGAGATAGTATATGGTTAAAAGTGAACTAAGTTAAGTAACAGTCACTTGGAGCTCCAGGAAAGTGTTTCATATGGAAGGGATGGCATGGAGCAAGTTTTTATGTCACTAGTATAATATTAAGGAATCTTACCTCATTTCCTTAATTAGTCTTTTCCCATTGTGCCTATAGCCCAAAAGGTTTTCTTACTTGAGCTAAGAAAGGGTGGAGTGTTTTGGCATCCACATTAAGTTGCTTTTAATTGAGGGGTTTGGCTGTCTGCTACATTTCTTTACTATACCTAATGTTCCACGCGTTACATAACAACTTTGGTACAATCCTTTTTTCTTGGTTGCTATATTCAACTAAACCCAGACCACAGTGCCACTGAGACACTGAGAGTGCTACAGAAACGTAAACTAGTCTTCTGTCCATATAAGCATTTATAATTATTGCAAACTTTCAGATTTCTGTGTAGAGATGATCAGGTTCTGAACTGACACCATCCAACTGTGAATTATTGGAACCAGAGTCTTCCTTTTCACCAAAAATACCTTACAGGATCATAGAATCAAGGAATAGTTTGAGTTGGAGGAGACCTTAAAGCTCATCCAGTTCCAATGCCCATGCCATAGGTAGAACACCTCCCACTAGATAAGTTTGCTCAGATTCCTGTCCAACCTGGCCTTGGACACTGCCAGGGATGGGGCAGACACAGCTTCTCTGGGCAACCTGTTCCAGAGCCTCACCACCCTCACATTAAAAAACTTCTTCCTTATACTTTGTTAAAAGTGGCTTGGTTTTTCAATAGCTGAAGTAACACTCTTACTATTATATGACAGATTCACTTTTTAAAAACTATCAACTCTATCATTCAAAGAAAATTCAAAATTTCATTGTAACCCTTGGCAACACCAACCATTTATATGCTTTAAAAGTATCACAAAACAAGAACTGAAATTCTTTTACATAAGCTTCAGGGCCACCTATTGAACATTTACATTCTTTTTAAGACTCCAGAGAGAGACAGCAATGCTTAAGGCTATCTGTGTCTTTGAATGGCATCAGAAACAACTCCATAAAAGTTGATGAAGTTAGATTAGTGGAAAACCAGATTCATAGTTAATGTCTATATAAGGCAGATATGAGAAGATAGCGCTGAGTTTCAAGGCTCATGTAGACAGGAAAGCCCAGGTCTGAAGCTAGGGACTGAGTCTGGTGCACACAGTAACAACTATGTGGGATCATATTGGTGTGAGCTCTCTTTGTACACAGCTGAGGCGACTCTAAAGAATAAAACCTACCATAATTACAATGCATTTTTGTCCAACTCATTCGGCACCATATAAAACCTGTCTTACTCTCTTTACAGCAAAGAAAACTTCAGTAGTCACCACCAAGTTTTAGAAACTCAATTAGCACTACGAGTAGTTGAGCCCTCCTCACTGAGCAAAAAGCACTTTGGAGCTACCAATTATGATATGAAATGTCAGCTAAAGATTCTGTAACTTCTTCCCATCATACACTTCCTACTGGTATTATATTTATTTCTTGATTGGACTTGGGGCTTTCTTTTCTCTAGAGATAAATCTGAAAATCTCACGGGGCCTTGTCAGTTAGAGAGAGGAGCATAAAGGGGAACTCCTCCAGAACAGGAATGTGGAAGGGACAGCTGGCTCCTTTTCAGCTTCCTGTCTTCATTCAACAACACAACTGGGCTATGCCAAGCCTTTTCCCCTACTTTTTAACCTAATATAGGGGCACGAGAGCATAGAGGTGTGCAGGCACCCACAGAGGAGAGGACATACAGCAGAATAGGGAGTAAGGACCTGACCTCACACATCCTGGCTCTCCCATCGGGTAATTCCGTACCTTCCCCTAAACAAACTCATCACTGCTTTCCTGCCTTCTATAACTTTGTTTGTCTGCCTCTAAATGAGACTTCCCCTCCTGTCACACCATCTGCTCCTGGGGCTTCCCTTTCTGTTCCTCCTCAGTCTTTCTCCTAGTGACACAGCCTGGCCCAATATAGTTTGCTACCGCACTTTTATGGTCCTGCTATGCACAGCTGCTTTTTCTCTTACCTTTCTCCTGCTGCCAGCTTCTCTGCCATGGATCGAGACATGGGATTGAGACTTCTGCCCTCTGTCCAGCTGTTCCACAAGATTTACCCTACACAGCAGCTGCGTGTAGTTGCACACCATATATAATCCCAGGGTGGGTAGCATGCAGGTACTTGCAGACATGCAGCTGGGCTTCTGATTTTGTAAATTAAATTAATTGTTTTAAAGAAATGATCCCCAGCAATGTGTTCCACAGTTAGCACTTGAACCAATGCTCCCAGCCTACCATTGCCCCTTTCTTTCAATCCCTCTTTCCCCAGGTTCAAGTGACAGTTTGGCATGGATTTTTTCTGAAGTAATCAGCACTCCATACAAGTGGAGGTTGTTAAGATAATACCACTGTTCCTGAATCTCTTCCCAGCTGCTTCATAAATTTACTTCTATATCTCATATCCTTCATTTTAGCCAGACTGAAGTTTTCAAAACAAATCTGAGCATATCTGGACTGTTTATTTGCTATATATAGACCAAAATAAAATCCCCAGCTACAGTGTGAGTTAGTGGGAACATATGGAATGCCTCACAGACTTTAGAAAGAAACAACTAGCTGTGGAAAAGTGTAATTAACTCATATGAAGGCTACTATGATGTGAAGGAACAATTTCTACCAGCTTCTGCTACTGGATCTGAATTAGTCTCATAGAAAACTATACTCTCATGTAGGAACTTTTGAAACTTTTGTGAACTTTTGCATATATATATATATACACACATATATGTAAGACGTAAAGGACAAAAATGTTAGAGGTGTTGGATTTGATCCATGATTGTGGATGATTCATGGGGAGGAGGAGAGAATACCACTATTCTCATAATGTTTCTCTTTAAATTAACAAGTCAAGTCCAGCAAAATTCATAGTATAGGAATACTGAGACTGGTGTCTTGAAAACAGAATTTTCTGGTTTCTGTACTGAATCAGACCTGACTTGTTTCATCTTTATATGAAATAATTGCTATAAAAATCATTTCTGTTGCAAACAAAATTTTAGTAAATACATACAGTTGCATAATTATCATATAAAATATGCTTTATTGGCCATGGTGCAGAACAATGACTGAAGGATAGGATAAGAAAGTGCAGGGTAGGCTAGAACAGAAGAAAATAATGTCAACTCCCAGAAGCTCTAGGATGTGTGGCTACACGTACTGGCTCTAATCAAAGTCCTGGCACAAATGATGGAAGTATGCAAGACAGTACGAAAAATCGGAAGAGCTTTGAAGTGTCCTTTGAAGTGCAGATTTTGAATTCCAGCACCACTGCCACATATATGGAAATCTTCAGAAATGATGCTGTAGTTTGGCATAAAGAAAGACATTATGTGTATACTGGAAGAAAATACTAATGCTGAATAATGGAGCAGTCACTGAAGAAAAGTTAATATTAGCTTTAAAGCAAACTAAACAAAGCCATCTCCTGCTCCACACATTCTTGGCTGTGATACATTGATTGATGGCTTGGCTTCACGAGCAAAGATTTGGGAAGGGCTTTAACCACGCTTACTATAAGCACAATGACCAAGGGCAAGTGGGATATCCAAATCTAGTTGGACAAAAAGGTGCTTAGGCAATCAGGAAGTGTCCGATCACAACTGTCAACTCCTGAGCTAACTTGAGCTACCCATGCAATGGTTCGCCCACATGCAGCATTGGATCTGCAGCTTCCCATGCACCTTGTCACCTGCTGTTTAGACCCTTGCCCGTCCATACAGACAAGTGACAGTAAGCCCTTCCAGCCTGCACAGTGGATTTTTTAGGGGAAGCCCAGCTTGCGCAGAACTGGCCCCACCCTTTACACCTGAGGTTTAACTGCCACAGCCTACTTAGCTAGGATGGTGACAGCAGAGTCCACAGGTCATAGGTTTTGTAAGAGTGTCCTTCTCTTTGATGGAAGACCATGCAAGGCCAGACGAGCTCCATCAGCCCGGGTTTGAAGATAGGAGTTTTCCTTCTCCTATGAGGAAGGCCTGTCTTTGCTAATGAAGTTTCAGGAAGGCCTTTACCCGTGCATTCTGAACAAGACTGTCATCTCCTGGGTCAATCGCAAGTGACCGATGATGCAATAGCACAACAAGCCTCTAGGCGGGTTCTTAGAGGCCTTCAGTTATAAGCCCGCAGATGGTAGCCTTGCGCCAGTGGCTCCTCAGCCAAGCGCACGCACCAGGGGTCTGAACGCGACTGTGATACATTAATGCAAACAGGTATGAAATGTCTGGGAAGAAACACAATATGAAGAGGATCTGATTAATTAGAAAAGGTCAGCAACAAAATTTATTAATTTCACCAGCATTCCTAAACTCTCTGAGTAGGTTCCCATCTAATTTGCAGCAGTGGAGGTTCTGCTCCCAGATTTTGGATATTAGGCACTTCTGAGCAATATTTAATCTAAGGTTACTTCCTATTTTATTGTTAATAATCAGCCGCAACCCACTGGCTATTGGCCACCAATAGGTGAAAAGTCAATAGACATTGCAATATGTTTGTCCTGTTTCAGGCTAGCGTTTGCAGGCCGCACCTTGAAAGAACGTAATTATGGGAGTTATTAAAGATCTATTTTTGCTGAAAACAATGCAAACGGAAGGAAGTGAGCCTGTCAGGAGACTTATTTCCTATTCAAGCCGACAGGTAGTTGGAGAATGGCCATCTGGAGTTTAAAAATTGCCAGGCAAGCCTCTTGGATTTGTGCCTTCCTGGATTAACACAGTTGCTCTGGATAGCGCAGCAATGTTGTCATGGCACGACAAACAAGAAGCGACTTTCTTAGGGAGAAGGAATAGAAGGAAGTTAGTTAGCCATGAGAAAATTTGTTTGCTCTCGCAGTGCTAATAACCAAAAGGCAAACACTTGGATACAATCCATTCATCTGGAAACACTTTAGCATCGTGGGAGCACTGAGGTACTGAGCGCGAGAAGCCACAGGGCAAGGGCTCAGCTGCCGGCATGGCTCCTTCCCCAAAGCCCGCCTGCTCCCTAGCTCCTGCAGCCAGATAGGCCAGCATCCCAGATCCCATCACTCCTGGCAAAGCAGATCATTCCTCTTGCCCATGTTTCCAGGGTGCTAAATCTTCATTTCCTGAAGATTGGAAAACTCACTGCCTGGAGCCAGCCCTCACCCTGAGTCCTGCTGCTCCTTCGGCAAGGAGTCACACAAGGCCCCATCCCTCCAGTCAAGTGAGTCTAACAAAATCACAAGCAGCCAGCCTGGAAAGCAAAGGCTTCATGAGAGAAAAAATACAGCAGCCCTCCACCACGTACCCGCAGAGCTAACCACCCTTTTTGTGCTTTGCTGTGTTGACAGGATTACCTTACAGTTTTAGGCTTAAAGTGACACAAGACTTCTGAGCTGAAGTTTATTTTCCTCACCAGTGAGTGAATAGGAAACTACATGCACTACTGGTTTGCTTGGCTTGTTGCTGTTCTTGTGCTGTCTCTAGAAAACCATGTTTTCACCTTCAGCATGCTTAACCCCATGGCTAAGTAAAACATCACACATCAAGGGTCTACCACTAGTGCATGATTTGACAATTGGATATCTTGCAAAATACCTCCTGACCTAAGAAAAAGTTTTTACATGATAGATGCCCCACTTTACAATCCTGTCTCTCCCCTTCATATGCATTGTATACCTCAGTAGTTCATAGAATACACATACCACAAAGGTAGAGTTTGGTCAGTAGAAGCTAGAAAAGAGGCAAAAAAACGTAGAAGTTATAAAATTTTGAAAGTATTTCCATTGGACAGTGTTGAAAGTTACAGAAGTTGGTGTGGGATTTTTCCAGCTTTTAAAATCATAACATTTTGAGAGAAGATTACCAAGTAATTCTGCCTACCAGAAACTGTTGTAAGCAGTCTGTGTACTTGGTGGGAAAGCGAAAAAGCAAAAACTATCTTCGAAAATGTTGACCAGCTCCATGAGGAAGAGTCTGCTCTCTCTCCATCAAACTTTCAGGCCCCATTTCACCACCCTGCTGAATCGGGGCCCTCATGTACTGAACAAGGGCAGCTGGCATTATTGGATATTAATGTGGTAAGGTAATCCCTCAGCAATCCATGACACTTATGTTTTTGGTTTTACTTAAGTTGTAATTTTCAAAGTTGGACAAGCTTGGAGGAAAAAAAACCACCTGGCAAACAAACAAACTTTAAAAATTAAAGGAATTTTCCAAGTTTGCTGGATTTGCAAGCCTAGGCATACTGCAGCTTAATTACTAGTCAATGAAGGAGAAAGAATTACACACGAGAAAGTAACATTCAAGAGCTCATGAAATGTGGCCCCAATGTGTTTCTGATTTTTTTTTTTTTATACATGAAGGATTCAGTTGCCATGGTGATAAGCAAATAAAGTAAATAATTATAACAAATATTCCATGAATTGGAGTTGTGAAATCTGTGAACAACATGTTATTTTCTCCTTCCATCCTCTTTACTCAAGTTTGGAGGAAAGAGCTGGTCAAATGTGTTGCTTTGAGCCCAAACTTGTCTGTTCCTCTTATTTTCTTCATAACTATCCTAATGCACGCTGCCAGCTGGAAGGGACAAGGTGATGCAAGGTGAGAGTCTGATCTCAAAACTACTTTTGGAGATTGCTAGGAGCCAGGATTTCTCACAACATCACAGAAATATGCATGAGGCATACAGAGGTACAGTTACTTACCCCAAAGAAATACACTTAGAGCTACCTACATGCTACCTAAAGATACTTGGATTTTCATCCAAAGTGTGTATTCCCTGACTTCTTTATTTAATCATGTGAAAATGCACATCATCAGGTGGACCTTAGGCTAGCCATTTATTTGATCCTGAAATCCATTTTCTTATTGTATGTGCAGTGCAGAGATCCCATGCTGAACATTCCTTTTCATTTCAATTGCCCTGTTGGATTTCACATGTGGAGTTTATACCTGCCTTATTTCAAACTCTGTTTATTTTTTTTTTCTTTTTTTAAAACTTGTTCTTTACCCCAGTTGAATGCTCACATTCATTGTTTGAATGGCATATTTTATACTCAGCCTTGAATTCTTGGCAAACCAGATACACAAAATCTACTAAAAATATACTCTTGTGAAGATAGCAAGTTCCCTTGAGCTTTTTCTGTAAAGACAGATAAGTACCATAATCATTTGCCTCAATTACACCTGCTATGCCATTTGCACTTTGATTTTGAAAGGTGAATTTATTCTTTTTAATCATTATTAAGAACATATGTATTTCCTGCCAAGGCAGTCTTATAAAAACATTGGAGGCATATGAGAAAAATTCCTCTGAGGCCTCAGGCACATTGAACTGTCCGGAGAATGTGAAGTGAGGAGAGATTGATGCATGGACTACCTGTCCAGGAATTCAGTAGTACTGGATCAGATTTTCCATGGTTTCTCTCTTTATTTTACTGAAATTACACATAACTTGCATGCATGCATCCATGCACGCATACAAATTTATGCACAAACACACACCAAATGCTCCTACATAGCAATGAGGACAATGTTAGACAAGATCTGGGTGCAGTTTAGTTACAGAGGGAAAAATGAATTTCCACACCTTCATATATATTTTTGAGAGTGTAATTTCTGTTTTAGCTATATGGCTATAGCTATTTTCAACTTAAATATTACATATGGCCTATGTCCCCTCCAAAGCAAACTAGGTGAAAGTAGTTACCACTGGAATTATAATTGTCACTAAAGTGTAGAGCCAAGACAGACAAATCCAAGGAGATTCTTTGATTAAAAAAAAAAAATAAATATTGCACTCTTTATCTTTTTCTGCTATATCCTGGAAAACTTGTGCTGAAGGCCACTGATATTTTTTCCAGTTATGTGAATGAACACATTGCATAGAGTGACACAAAAACATTTCAAAGTGAAGTCGGCTACTATTCCAAAAGTCCATCTTCTATTTCTGAAATTCAGACATAGGACATAGGACTGTAGCTACTTCTGGCTATTGGTACTAAAATCAAGAACATGAATACCTCTTTGCCCTCTGGCAGTAGGAATTATTAAGGCCAGAAGATGGACAGTTATGAGCCTTCAGTCTGACCTCCTGCATAACACCATTCTTTGAATCTCACCCAGTAATTCTTGCAAACCCATAACTTCACATTGACTTCTGTCATAGTTTTAGAAATATGTCCAGTTTTGATTTAAAGATCTCAAGGGATGGAGAATCCATCAAATCCCCAAGGTAATTTGTTCCAATGGGTAATTATCCTCACCTTTAAAAATATGTCTCTTATTTCTTCTCTGTATTTATACAGCTCCACCTTCCAGCCACTAGGTCTCTATTGTTTTCCTTTATCTTTCAGAATTAAAAAGCATTGATCTCTGTAAGTAACTACAGATAGTTAATAAGCCTTTCTTTAAAAGGCAAAAAAAATTAATGCCTTTCTTACCTTAGCCTCAAAAGGCTTCCCCTATCCATTTATAATGGAAAGGAGAAAATACTGAGTGGAACCACTGTGAAGCAGAAAAGATTAAACTTTTCTCTGAAGTCTACAGGAAGAAAGAAGGCATCCAATCCATAAGGATCTATATTAAAATCAGCAGCCTTATTATGCCTTACTTTGCACTGTATTACCACATGTCCCACTGTTTTGCAAAATAGATTTGGTGTAGATTGGATAGTCAGTCTTGGCCCCAAATTTTTCACATTTAAGTCATACTCCAAATATCACTTTAATGGGATATTTTGGCCAGCAGCAACTTATCTTGGCTTTCTCACTTTAAAATGAGAGGAACTGCCTCACTAGACACCATAGCTTCTTTCTCCAGGTGACATTTACATGAAGCCAGATTGAATCCTAGGGGACAGCTCCAGAGCTGCTTTGTACCCTGTATCACTCCACTGAGTGGGGTTGAACAGGATGTACTTTAGTACAAAAGTTGGCCTACAGGCAGTGTACATCTATAGTGGGCAAGGAAGCAGAAGGGACAGTGCCTTTAGCAAATTAGATTTTTGCCTGACTAACAATTTATAGCAAAATTAATAAATAGCATTCCCTTTTTCAGCTTAAATTCTCTTTGCAACCATCATGGTAAAAACACATGTTTTGTAGCCTACAATCTTTTTTGGCACGGATGAAACATTTTGCACAGCTTCCTGATTTATTGCCTTGATGATCTTTTCTTTTGCCTTAGCAGTTCAAGATGTCTCTAGTGTCATTGCTTGTCAACCTGATACCTGAGCAGAATTCATTCCTCTTTAGCCACTACCAAAAAGTAACAATATCAATGATAATTTAATGGTTAGTAATATATACATAAGCCAACCAGACCAGATCAGGTGACATTCACATGAAATGTTAGCTCCCAAAATAGGTCCCTAAATCCCTTTATAATTACAGATATCAATACGTTTAGTACATATGTATCCACCATCTCCTATATAAAAATTTTAAGTGTTCAGTTTGAGCCTTTGCATGGGGATTTGCAGCTCCTCTTTGCTAAACACCAAGCTCAGATACTGCGTGCAGGAGTCCTAAGGTGTCTGGCTGAGCAGAACTCAGAGAGTTTTTTCTGATTACTTTTTTTTCGTTGAATTTAAAGAGCATACACGCTTCCCAAATATAAAATGGTATTTTTCTCACTGGTTATTTGGATATCCTAAATGTACTGCAGATTATTTTTTTTTAAATCTTAGTTAAGTTTGCCTTTGTTACCAGTGCCAAATTTGCCAGTTAATACACAAAAAAATCACAGCATTATAGTCTGTGGATCAAGAACAGATCTGGTGCTTCCTTTCATTATTAAGTTCAACTACTAACGAAATGCAACCAGTGAACCATGAACAGACTAAAGAAATGTTCAGTTCTAAAATCATTAATTTATTTTCATTCCCTTTGCAGCATTTGCTCATGAAGCAATTTCCTAAAAAGCTGCACGATCTTCTCTTTGGAAAACCAGACATCTAGAGAGATGTAGACTGAATCCAGACGTGAAAAGATTCACTCCTTTGAACAGTTTGTTTTTATCTACCATACTTCAACGCACTGGCAATCCTGTCTGCAGTACAACCTGATGACCCAGTGCATTTTCAGTATCTCAGCTTTTCTGACAAGACAGGAATACAAACCATCTGTTTTACAGAGAAAGGTGATGGCTCTGCCCAATATCACTGCAGACAATCAGGTTGGTACCAACTTACTGAGGCAGCAGGAAGGAAACCGGTGCTCCTTCTCTGAGCCCTCCCATGCCAAGCTGCAGCCTGGAATTTTTACAGCTCCATCCTGAACCTCTGACAAGAAGGGTTTACAAGAGAAATCTTGCCAGACCCTTAACTATAGCGACGCCACTATAATATTTATAAGTACATTACACTCTTTCCAAACATATGTGCTTATTACTTATGTCTCTGCTCCTGCCTCTCTTCTGGGGGACTTTTTTGTATAAACAAAACAGATTCTCTTGCTTATACTTAGAAAATCTAATTGCTCTGTGTCTCTAGCTGTTATGCAAAAGCCCAAACAGCCAAGAGATTCTTTCAGTGCATTTATACAGCAGCAAGCCTCTACAAAAAAAAACATAAACTTCCTTTTCCACTTTGCTCTTCTTTGCTTTCATAAATCTGCCCATTTCTCTCGTGTTAGGATAAGATTATCTTTTTTTTAAAAAAAAAAGGGTAAAGATAAAAAATGCAAGTCTGAGCTGGATAGGCCATCAGTTACGCAGCCCAGCCTTACAAGAGCTGACAATTCTGTCCCTTTAAGTAAACAGAGGAACAGAAAAGATACATAAACAAAAAGACCACTTGCAGGGCTGGCAGCTTTTCTGCTCCATCAAAAGCAGGTTCCCAGGGAAAGTGATTGCCTAATAGTAATAGGGAATGACAGGGATTTCCTAGCTTTTCCACAGACATCTCAAAGCAGTTTGGTCCTGGGCACAGACATGCCCATTTCTGCTGATGCATTAGGCAGAGGTGGCCTGCAGGTGAGAAACGGCTCACAAGCAGCTAACCCAAAGCAAACAGGCTCCCTGGCACAAGGTTTTAGATGAATTAAAAGTCACCAAAGCTTTTAGTGAACACAGACTGGGATGTTCTTAGCCACTTTTGGACTGGGTTTGCATCGGGGGTTCAGATTTGGAAATAAAACTGAAGAGCAGTCTGAAAGTGATTTCAAGTGAGCTTAAAACAAAATGAGATAGGATTCAAATCTGAAATAGTAGGATTTCATTGAAGTAATCTTTTTTTGTGAGGTTTTAGCCATATATCAAACATCACATAAAATAGGTCTCTTGCAGCTCTAAAATGGTAAGAAATTGTACATGTAAAGATACAAATATCTATATTGATTCTACCCAGGAGTGTCTGGTAAGTTTTTCAATTCAGCTGCTTTTTATCTTCATGAGGAAATATTTCAGGTGGGTTGTTGTATCTATTGAATGCTTAGATAATCCAGAAATTAAACTACTTGGATTTATGGTATGTATATAGCATGTAAAAAGGAGGTGTTTGGGAAAAAAAGACTTCTAAGTAAGAAAGTAACACCTAAAGCACAATATATAAGGAATTGGGTAAGTCAGACAAATCACTCCTGCATGGGATTTTGCAGAAAACAGTTTCTTTGGTCTGTCTGATGGTGATGCTGTCTCTCTTATCAGGAGATAGATCAGGAGGAAAGTGTACTGGTCAGCATTTTGCTTCTGCTGTCCTTCTGTAGTCATAAACAGGTCATAAAAAAAGTGAAACAACATTTCAAAGAAGCTGCTATCACATAACAAAAGCGCTATGAAAATATTTTTTCCTGGTGCATTTTATTCTTTCTGAGCTTTCCTTTTCTTAAATAAAGGATTTAGTTTTTGATGAGTAAGCTCTTCCATCTACACATATATGACATATGTGATACGGATGCAGAAAGAGCGGGAAAATGGTAGACTGAAGCTATCCTTAAATTGTATGTGAGCTGTCTCAATGACTGATCTGACCATAATAGTGAGAAAATGATGGAATGTTGGATGAATGTCTATGTTTCTGATAATTTTGAGGATGTGAAGACAAAGTTACCTGTGGGGGAGGAAAATTAATTATGAAAGACAAAGTATAATGCATATGTGAGAGGAGCTGTATTAAGACTGTTCTGTAAATATATAGGAGATGCGATTCCTCCCTCAAAATATTTGCATTAAATTCTAGGGATTGACCTAAGTAGAATCTCCCACAAAACACCTCAGAACTCAGTCAGTAAAGCTGAAACCTGGCATCAATTCTTGGCCTGAATAATACTGCCCCGAATAATACTGGCCTAAGAAATATTATCTAAAAATATTTCTGATAATTCCTGATTCTTCTGAATTTGGGGAACTCAAATAGAAATTAAACACTGCACTGAAATTATAAGGCATAAAGTCTAATAAATTGAGCTTTTATTTTCCCCTTACTTGTGGTGTGGATTGTGTCAGAGCACTTTAGCCTTGAATGAACTGTATCCTGACAACAGAAATGGGGAAGTCAAGAAATTCAGAGACTGTTAGGAAAAAAGAGACTGAGGTGAAAAAAAAACATACAAATAGGTTTGATGACAAGGAACAAATTTCATAAAGAAGAAACCCACATGAGGAAAACCAGTTTTTACTTTGCTGTTTTAATGGACAAAGTCAGCAATATAAAATAACCAGGTCATCCATCTATTCCTGCAGGAAAACCACTGGAGCCTTCAATATCATAGTGTCAGCTGCTTTTCTGTAGCCTGACCTCATGAGCTAAGAAGCATGAACTCTGCTAAAAAAGATTCCTTTGGGTTCAGTAAGACTGCCTCCTGTTTTTGAGTTTTCTCTATGTGTGCATGTGGGTATTGTGACACCTGCAGTCTGATAGAGCTGTTATTGCTCTAACCATGCAAACTAATTTAGGCACCCTGGGTTTTTTTTTTTAGTCGTGCTTAAGTGGCTGATTTTAGCCTTTGAAAACAGGAAACAAGTGCTATAATTTTAAAGAAATAATCTGGCTATCAACCCATTAAGAATAAGACATCGGGGGGGGGGGGGGGGGGGGGAAAGGGTGGTTTTTTTTGAGTCAGAAGCTTAAAATTGGACACAAGTCAGACACAACTTTCTTTAAGTAACCCCTGACTCTGCTTAGAGCAGTAAGGAAGTGGAGGAGGAGCATGACTTAAATGGACTGAACCAGAAAATAATAAAAGAAAAACAATGCTATTCTCTGGAGAAAAGAGTGTCATGATGAAAAATCAATTTATTCTCAGTTAGAATAAATTTTGAAAGAAAGAAAACACAAGAAGATAATTTTCAAAGGAACTGCTCTCAAAAAAAAATTATGTGTGTACCATGAGGATAACTTTTAAAAGGAAGCAATAATTTAAATACCATTCCCATTCCCAGAACCCTTGCTGCAAACGTTTAACAGAATAATCAAGTGCAGGGGTGTTTAGACAAGCATATAGATTAACCTAAAAGTAATTTGAGCAGATTTTGTTTTCCCTCCTTTTGTTAAATTATTTTAACAGCTAAAATGTATTTCAGTTATAAGCAGATCTAAGTCGTTAAATCAAACATAGTAAATGAGAGTGGCCAGCCAGGGGTGACATTCAGTTGAAAGAAGTCTCACTTTGCCTTCCCAGTGTTCAGGACATAATCAAAAGCTCTACTTCTACAGTTAATGAGCCAAGTCTTGACCTCAGATACACCTGTAACTGAAAGCTCAGTGGGACCTGTAAGTGCATAGCTAATG
The DNA here is from genome assembly GCF_034315485.1 of Pezoporus occidentalis. Taxonomy (NCBI): domain Eukaryota; kingdom Metazoa; phylum Chordata; class Aves; order Psittaciformes; family Psittacidae; genus Pezoporus; species Pezoporus occidentalis. The sequence continues at coordinate 11,924,128 of NW_026915724.1, forward strand.
AATAACTTTGGTCTGAAGTGTTAGAAGATGAAGCAAAGGTCCAGCATTTCTCACTACTGAGAAACTGAACCCAAAGTTTTTGGGAAACAGGATGACAGATATATGCAGCTATGTAAATCCATGTCTTGGCTTGTCAACGATGATGTTAGGCAGAGTTCCCAAGCAATGTAGGTATACAGCCATTCTCTGTTCTACGCTTTGCACTGGAAGAACCTCATCTGACTCCAGTAACTGAAAGTTTTGAATTTGGGTCTGCCTTTAATGTTTATTTGCTGAAGAGATAGACAGCAGCTACCTCTAAACTCCTTCCTGTGTTCTGGCGTTACTCACCTGAGCCGGTGTACTTTCACACACAGTGTCTCCTCAGTATTATTCTACAGGCATTTCCTCCCACACCACTCATACAAGCACAGACCATATGAAAATGGAACGAGTCCTAAGACACTGAGTATTTCCCCTCCCTGTCCTGGATGTTTACAAGCATTCTTTGCTGTCAAAACAATATTCGTACAAACCAGTGACTGTGCTGGGGTATTTCAGTCTAAGCATGTGGCTACATATATAGAGAAACACTCAGAAAACAACTTTCTTAAACAAATAAACAGTTCAGCTCTTGAACTTTGTGCTCACAGTAATCTCTGTCATCATTAATCACCCTCAGTGTTTGACTTAGCAGTCTAAATGGGGGGGTGGGAGTACAGGCAGAGGAGCAGGGTAGGAAAAAGTCAGAGCCCCCTGTTCAAACCAGCCATTTTTTAAACATGAAATATCGGATGGGCCTGATCCAGCTGCTGGAGAGCACTGATGCTGTGAGCCGACAGATGATATCTTTGGCATGAGTGTTACCACAAGAACACAGAGGGCATTCGTAGGCAATTGCTAAAAGCCCCAAAGTTCCTTACAAGAAGACTTCACAGACCAGCACACTGTCTGTGGCTGTGTATTAGCTGTCCAGAGTCTGTTTCTGTTTAATAAATGATAAAAACACAGTCCAAACCTTAAACCAGTTTCCGAGCTAAGAATATGCTTAGTGAATAGGATCACTTCAGAAGCCTTGAAGAGAAGTCAGATAAGAAGCTCCAAAACTATTCTTTCAAGTAGTTCCCTTACTTCTCCTAAACTGAGTCTCTCACCTATGGTCACAAATCCGGTTGGAGAAGCTGAGGTATAGCAGCCTTCCAGTACCTGAAGGGGGCTCATAAGTATGCTGGGGAGGGGCTCTTCATTAGGGACTGTAGTGATAGGACAAGGGATAATGGGTTAAAACTTAAACAGGGGAAGTTTAGATTTGATATAAGGAAGAAGTTCTTTACTGTGGGGGTGGTGAGGCACTGGAATGGGTTGCCCAGGGAGGTTGTGAATGCTCCATCCCTGGCAGTGTTCAAGGCCAGGTTGGACAGAGCCTTGGGTGGCATGGTTTAGTGGGAGGTGTCCCCCTCCATGGCAGGGTGGTTGGAACTTGATGATCTTAAGGTCCTTTCCAACCCTAACCATTCTATGATTCTATGTTGTCAAGATATATTATTCTCACTGTTTTCCTATGGCACTAAAACATTCTTGAATTATGCACAAGTTACTGAAGTCATCCACATTATTTTGTTTGGGAAGAGTGAGGAAGAGAAGATAGCTGCTAAGAGGTTGAGTGGAGAAAGAGGTGTGGGCAAGGGAAACATTGCTGCTAGCAAAGCTTGCTTTTTTTTTTCCTCCTCATTGTCAAATAGTGTTGTTCAGCTGATGAAAACCAGCTGGGCCCTCAGATACTTGATGAAGCAATAAGGTCCACATGCTGAAGGCTAACATGAAGTGAAGGTGTTAATTACTGGCTTGTAGGTAAAAAAAAAAAAAGAAAGGAGGCTCCACCTGCACACTATAACTTCTGAATCTTCATTTTCCCAGGAACAGGAAAGCTATAATGTAAACAACCTGTCCCACCCATTGCTCTTTTATGAGGGAAAATTTGAATTTTAAGGCAGATTATGACCCTGAGTGACAGCAGAAACTATGCAACCAGGTTTGCACACTGAACTGATTTAAGAATCAAACAGCTTCTAGATTAGCTGACACACAATGTGGGACCAGCCGTATCCCTCATTATAGCCTCAGCCTGGACAGAAAGAGATGATGAAAAACTTCAGACTCCCATAAACAAAATTGCCAAAGTCCCATAGGCTCAGAAAATGGGCCTGATTCCCATCTGCTGTAAGTCAGCCTTGGATCCCTGTATGAGACTATGGACTTTTGTATCAGCTAATATACTGCTGCTGTTGGAGCTTATTCTGCTGCTGATATGCAAGGATTGGCTTGTTTGCTTCCTTTCACAAACAAAAGATGCTTAATAAGGAAGCTACAGAAACTGAGAAGATGGCAGCCCTTCCCTCTCCATCCTTACTATTATGTCCCATAATGCCACTGCAGCACAATTAAACCTCAAATTGATGTGATGTTGGCTCCTGCTCTATTTGCCTTCCTTGTCCTTGTCTCTTTCCACACTGTTCAATTTCCTTTCTTCTTTTGCCTTCCCCAATTTATTTTTTTTTTGTTTCAGGACAGACTTCCACCTTCCTTCATCATTTGTTTTTATTATCAGAAGTCCCCACACCAAAGGACCTAGGTGTGGCTGCAGCAGGGGCATAGTGAAAGCATGGAACCTTCTGCTGCATGCAGATACAACCCATGCCAGTGCTTGGAGGAAAGGTAGGATTGCCTTTGGCTGGTTAGCAGTCAGCAGCACTGCAATGTCTTCCTTTTTCTCCTGCTTCTGACACATGTTCATCAAGCAGCTCTACATGATGGGAAGGGGGCAGAGAAAACATGTTCATAGGGTGTGCCGGTCTAAAATCAGCAGAGCCATGCTCTCCCTGTCAACTTGTACCCAGCTTCCTGTTTTGACGCATGATTCCCTGACTGCTAGTTAGTCCCAGTTCGGCTCTAAAAGATTACAAAATACATTTTTCGCAATGGCTTTCTGAGATTCCTAGCAAACAAACCTCTGTTTTGAGAAGATGCTGAATTCTAATAAGCCTCTTCAGGAGACATTCTTTCTGACTGTAGCTATTAGGACCACTTACTGCCTGATGCTGGAAATAAGCTGTTATGAGATAAATTGATACATACTTTTCTGGAAATGATTTTATTAGTACTGTTGTCACCAAAGACTAACATCCTGTGCAACATTGTGAGTCCTAGACGAGATTAGACATGAAGCCAAAGTTGAAAGGGCTCTTGAATTTGATTCAAAGAACTGTGCCCTTTCACAACTGAAACTACAATAATTGGAGACTTGGAAGTAACAAGTGCCACCAAATAACTTGTCATATACCACTAACTTGGAGATAATTCTATAATATAGTATTTTAAGCCTAAGGAACCATATGGACTAGATCTCTTCAGAGTCTGCAGGTATGCAGCCTTGAAAGCAGAGTAAGATATAAGATTAAGGAAGGTAAAGTTAAACAGTTACAGTAAGATTTGTAATGCAATCCTAATAATTTGGGAAATAAGAAAAAAAGTATGGCATTTGAACACTACACTGTGGTTTCTGATTGCACCAGAAATTTCACCTGCTTGGTATTATTTTCAGGTTGGGGGTGTCTTCCTTTTATTTAATATATATATATTTGTTTTGTTAAAAGGTATCATATTGAGTAGAATTTTGTCTAATGTTCTTGGTGTATGGATAAGATCATTCTGCAAAATGAATGCAAGAAGTGGACATGGCTTGGATCCAGCATAAGGCTCCCTAAGTGTATATACACAGAAAGATCCCACAAAGCATAAGTGGTTTCAAGATCAGCAGCTTCTTTATTTTATATATTTAAAAAGTCAATTGCATATTCTGAATTTTGCTTTAATCCAAAGGATACTTTTAATCAATTAGCAAGATTTCAGAGGATTTCTCAGAAGCATAGCAGTGAAAACCAGATCTTAGATCACTGGGTATTCTGTTAAAAACTTTGGAAATCGAGTGTTTCATGTCCTATTCTCCTCATGTTTCAACCTACCCTTAGGGCATAGAGTAAATAAAATCAAAATACAACCAATACATACTTCAGTTCTATCAGAAAATTCCAGGAGACCAATTTGTATTAATATTCACTATGAAAGCCTGGATTGTTTCTTTGTATTACACTCTCTCTCCTAGGTCAGATCTAATAGAAATGTGGTTGCATGGCAATACGTATTTTCTTCTAAAGCCCCAAATATTCTACCTAGATAGCTAAAGGCAAACTCCACTCCTCACCCCCCACCCCCCTCAAATTCTGATTTCTACAAAGACATGAAACATGAGTTTCAAACAAAACAAGAAAAGGCTAGCAAAGATGTGCACAATTTCCATGTTAAAATGGTTGAGTCTAATGCACTCAGATGCTAGACCATGTAAGATGGTAAGATGCATAAACTTTTAAAATACATCACAAATTGGTTACTTAAATCTTAGTACCACTGACAAATATGATTGGAAATATGTCTCTGAGGTGAGGCAAAAGAAGACTGGGAAACAACAACTGTGTCCATCTTCAAAAAAAGGAGGCAGAAGAGAAAAAGAGCAATTTTTACTCTATAGCTCCAGGTTGCCAGAGAAATGCTAGAACAAATAATCAACAAACCATCTGTAAATACCTAGAAAATAAACAACACGATAAGCATGAGCCAGTTTACATTTGCCAGAACAAACTGTGCAAGACCAAAGTACTTCCTACAACCACATAACATCATTTGCAGATAAAAAAGTCATAGTTGTTCTATAGCTCATCCGAAGAAATGTACCAGACAGTATGACAGGATGTGCTTCAGGGAAATTTATGGAAGTGTGGACTAGGTGAAAGGAAAATACAAGTCTTTCTTCAGAAGGGACCAATCAATGCTTAAAGGGTCTTTCCTACGTCAAGTATTACTCAGTTTTTCAACTAATGATTCAGGAAATAAAATATATTTGCCAAATATCAAAAATAACTTATTTATCAAATTTGAAAATGATACTAAGAAAAACTCTTAATGCACTAGAGGACAGAAAAGATACCATAATACTCCTATACTGGTGTTAACAGTCAGAAAGCCATAGGACACTGCCCACAGGGGAGAGACTATCGCCTCTGTACAGAAATAAACTACTGCATGAACAGCAGATAGAGAATGCATGTCTAAAAAGTATTTAGGTAGGAAAGAACTAGAGGTTATGTAGTGGATCACAGGGTGAATGATGCCATTGTTCTAATGACACACAGTAGCAGCCTGCAAACGAAGATATACAACCTGCATGAGACTCCCCTTTCAGAGCTTGCGAGGCCTCAGCTAGCAGACCTGAGTAAAATATTGAGCATTGAAGACTCCACAGGAGAAAACAAATCGGAAGTCTATAAAATGTGCCTTAGAGGAAAGATTGAAAGATTTGAGGCTGTTTGGCTACTGAAAAGAGGATGGAGGGGATGTGGTAATTGCCTTAAAAGAGACAAAAGAAAGTTACAAGGAGAAAGAACGTGTTTTCTATGCCCTCAGTGTATAGGACTATATTAGTGGAAAGATATAGATTAGGCATTAGCAAAGGCTTACTAATAATATGAACAGTGAAGATCTGGAGTGAACACATAAAGAGACTGTGGACTCTTCAACATGAAATGTTTCAAGAAAGTGATCAAACATGTATAAGACATGCTACTAATATGGTTACCATTGTCTTTCCTTGTCAATAATTTTGATGTCGTCTTTATTCCTGTGGTCCTATGAAAACACAGTCCACAGAGAACTGATTGGCTCTGAGGTCACAGTCTCTAGACCCTTACAGAACAGTGCATCTCTGTAGTACAGTTCTCAAATAAAAGTTTAGTGGCAAGGGCAGACAGTGGTCCACAAAGAAATTTGAGGCTTGACAGTGGTCAGTTGAAAAAGCTTGAAGATACCAGCACAGGCCCTACCTCGATGTCTGAACTTATTTTACATCCCACCTTTATTCAGCCAGAATCTCACTGAAATATGGGGAAAAAAAAATTACTTACCCCCCTTTTTCTTTTGTTAAACTCATGGAAACCAGGAAATTCTCCCATTTTTGCCAGCAGTACAATTTTTTTTCTTTCTCTTTTCTTTTTTTCACACAACTAAGGTGGAGTAACTTTAACCACCCAAGTTGTATAATTATCACCCTGAAATGCACTGCCTGGAACGTATTATTGCTGTCATGAAATAGAATTTATACGCAGTAAGGAAACAGTTAGCCCCACAGGTTTACTGGACATTATCGGCAGGTCTGTGACATCAAGGGCAGCCAATGCAACGGCTCCAAGTGAGCTCAGCACTTACAAACCATTTCATGTGTCTAAGTACTTATTACCAATAAAACAAATGTTATGATTGTGTATTTTTAGGAAGTCCAGTTGATTTGTCAGGCAGTCTTTTATAAGTTGAAGAGGTCTATGTGGCACCTTGGAGAACTTGAAGACAAGGTGTTTTCTTACACAGCTTTGGTTCTGCATTTCAGGAGCTGCTGAAACAGAAGGTCGCACACAAAATGAAACTACTGCAAACAATCATTTCTTGTGATGGAGAACAAATCCTCATGCCATTTTGGCATTTATGGGTATCAAGCTGCAGCTGGACTCAAAGAGGAAAGAATTCCTGGATATTCCTGCTGCAGCCCCAACCACAGCAAGCCCAAACAGTCTGGCGACGGCTGTGGGTGTCTGTATAACACCTACCCTGGTCCAATGGAGACACTCTGAGCAACATCTCAGAACGGCTCCAGCTTAACAACAGACAGACCTCACCACACATTAGGATCTGGCTAAGTTTTAGAGCCATGACATATTTTGGCAGGTTGGTATCCAGCAGTTCAAATGCACTTGCTTACAATTAGTTACAAGAAATTCCACATAAAATTCCTCATTGCTTTGATCCAGGTACCTTGTTCACATACTCATATTTTAACCCTTTCAGTATCTTAGTTTTATTTAAGGTTAGCCACAGAGGTTTCTTTTTACTTTCCTTGACCTTTTCTTCATCTGTGCTTCCTTTTTAAGAGTTCAATTTAAGGACCCAAGATTGAGGACAGAAGAAAAAAAGCCATTAACAGCAGTGCGGGAGAGTGAATTGGACTGCCTGAGGACAATTAAAGTAAACATAACCCACTGAACGTTTGCTGTGATTCTGAGCAGAAATACTTTAACTCATAATATGGAGTTAATACTCTTCCCAAACATACAATAGCATTTCCTTGTACTACTAATTATGACTATAAAACAACTGCGTTTGGAAAGGAAATGAAGAAACACCAGAAATCACCTGGTCACCCAATACACGTGCATTATTGAGCTATAAACTTCCATTTTTGGATATCACTACCACATTCTGCTGCTACACTGATATTTTTAATGCCTCACAATATGAACTTTAAGAGAGATGGATTGCCTGGTTTATATACTATTGTGGGGAAATAGAGATTTTTACTGGGACACAATAATGAATTATCAAACAAGCACGCACTAATTGTAGCTAATAAATAGTCACAAAATCTTGTTAACTCCAAAAGCCTAGGGCAAAAATGTATTTATTTCAGGAAAATAAGTAGTAAATTAATTTGGGATAGGATGCACCTGGAGGAAGTTTAGAACTGTTGGCCGAAACCTAATGTGAAGGATGTCTGGATCCAGCTCCATATTCATATTCCATCTTGCTTCTATCTCTACAATATTATGGAATAGGAAAAGCCAAATTCCGGATCCAGGAATATTTTAAAGATTAAGATAAACCCTTTTTCTTCTTCAGTGAAACATAGAACATCCTGGTAGTCAGCATGGCACAAAGTGGATGCAAATGTGAGCATAGAATAATTCTGACACTAACTTCACATCCCTACTGCATTTTTCTCTCAAATGAAAGAAGAGTGAATCTTATCAGTATCACAAGGCTAGAGCAGCAAGAGATACAGAATAAAAATTGAGTACCAGTCTTTTAAAAAACCCTTCCATTCCACTAAAAGTGGGTAAGGAAATTTGTTACCAAAGAGCATTTGTGCTGCTGGTCTCCCATTTTTTTAATTTTTTTATTTAGACTTTAGTTACATTGAAAATAATATCTGGCATTTGGACTGAATGGGCATTTAGAATATGCTGACAATTAAATCAACACTTTCTTGTAAAACCATGGGATTTTTTCCTTTTCTTTTTGAATCATTAAGGTCAAATAATGTGGTATGTTTATCCTCCTCTACTCTAGCTGGCTACCCTCCTGCTTCCTTTCTCCAACTGGAGGGGAAGGTGAGAGGCTGTTTTGCATTGTCTGGCAGGGGACATTTGTCTCATGGGAGAGAAAATGCCTTCCTACAGACTACAGAAAAAGTCTTTGCAGACAGGATACACAGCACACTCCATGTAAACTTAATTTTGATCTAATTAAGTGAGACTTGTGAGGCACCTCACTTTATGTGTTACTAAGTTTGCTCTGGCATACTCCAGGACCTAAGCCCATCTGGGGCCAGAGAGCAAGGAAAATGGTGAAGATTGCAGACTTCCAAGAACAAAACCACCTGGTAAGCTTTAGATGCCTAAATCAAATTGTCACATATAGAGGCACAGTCTGGTTTAGGCCATGTGGATCTTAATGTCATCAGCGTTAGAGAAGCTATCTAATACACTTAGAAGGACTAATACACTAACAAGGACAGGAAAGGACACAGATGTCTCTTACAGTCTTAGGCAGTTAGTAATAGGGTTAATCAAGAAAACATCTCTGACACTTCAGAAAACTTTCAATCTGGTAAAAAAAACTAAGAATCATTATTGCCATGTACCAGAGGAGGGGAACAGGAAAATTACTATCCACAGCTTTAATTGGTTCAAACTTCTATATTACCAACGCAATACAACCAAAGTACTTTTTCATAACTAGTCTACAGAAGCCAGATGCACTTAAAGTATGTGTGTATACATACATGCATATATATATGTATATACATATATATAATTCCCATCAAAGTCAGTGGGAGTTGTGTGGCCTCACAAAAGGGGCACAGAATTTGGACTTGAAGCACTTCAGCTATGGAAATTACAAAGAACTTATCTTGTCACTAGTTTCTTGGGCTGCCTCTATCTCCCATTCAGTAGTTCAGGTAGACTACTTGAAGAAAAAAAAAAAAGGCAACAGAAATGTTCTGTGAGGTTTTATTAAAGACTTCTATGTAGAGCAAGGTTCAACAAGATGTTTGCCACTCCAGCAAAGATTTATGCCAACAAAAGCCAACTTGGGTCTTCAATATAAACCAAAACCCCTTATAGTTAGTTGAGCTTAGAGGATTCAGTATCACATTCATGTGAATCTAGCAGCTGAAAGGATGGAATCTATAACACATTTCTCTCCCTATAACTCTTGTTGACTTGACAGAATACCACTCCCTCCTATCATATTCTTATTTCCCCAAAGCGTAAATCCTAGTGAGAGCTGTAACAGCATCTCAGTTCAACAGCTTTCTGATTGCTCCCTCTTCATATGATTTCCCTGAGTTCTGTGCTTTCTTGACAGCTCTTTCTCATAACAAAGCTTTCCCTACCTCATTACTCAATAGCCTAGCCTAGCCTAGCCTAGCCTATACTGTCCTTGAACACAAAGATTTCCCTTTTCCCCATTTCAAGTCTCAGTAGGAGACCATGACTCATTTTTGTACTCCCTCCCCAGAAACTATGAGTTTCCCAGGTGCATTTCACAAGGGAGAAAGCAAATGATTGCTTAGGCAAAAACATCTTTCAGGTGAATGCACATTGAGGCAAGAGACCAGCAGCATGGAGGAACCAGATTTACCTTTCCCATTGTTTACTTATTCCCAAATCTAATTCCCTTCATAGACTGTATCACCAGTTCCTCCAATTCCTCCTGTTTTTCACGTTGGCTTCTGCCTTCCTATATCCTCTTCCCTGTTCATTTTAGTATTCTTAGGAGAAGCAACTCACCCCAAAGAAATTCCTACAGGAAAGCCTTAATGCAGCTATGAAGTACATAAAGAAGAGCTTGTTTGCTCAGCTTATTGATGAGTAGAAACTTTGCCAAGCTGTAAAGAGCAAGAGTGTTACTACTTGATTATGGACAGCTGCTTCACACTGTTACAAAAGTCAGTTTTGCTGAATGTTTGAATTTTGGCTGGTTTGTTCATAACTATTTTGTAGACGTTTGTAAAAACCTCCAAAGCAACAGCTTAACCAATGGTATTTACCATCCTTCTTTTCCTATGGGAGTCATCATTACGTTATCCTCACAGGTGTTTTCCTTGCAGCAGCCTGGTACTCAAAGTGGGGATCGACAGCTCTGCTGCATCATTCTCATTTTCCTTTTACTCATGCTGTTGTGTCAAGATTGTTCTGCCTTCCCCACCTGGTGCCTTCTCTGATCTATCTTTTGTTGGTACCAAAAGTCTTCCCATTCAGTTCCTAGTGAATTGTAGAGGGATTTATTGTCAAATGTGCCTCATTTCCTGTCACTCGTTGTGGTGGATCTTCCTAGAAATCACTGTGGTCAGATCAGCACACTGTGACCTTGTTCTTCTATCAAATTTCCTTGTCATTAGAAAAGATTGATGGAGCTCCAAACACGTATAAATACTTGGGCAATTTCTTAGCTGGTATCACCAAATCAGTTCATTCCTCGACACTAAATTCTTACCAAAACTGAACCCACAGGAATGCACAGGGATTTCTACTACAAACGGAGAAAACTTCAATCTCCATCATTCCATCTAAAATCAGTAGAAATATTATTAATTTCTCCAGGCCTCATAGATGGCTTCTGAAAGGCATAAAACTTGGCAGAAGTGTAAAAAAGGAGACCACAGATTGGAAAGGAAAAGGAACGGAGGAGAGGAGGCCCTCTGGAAGAGCAGCTGGGGAAAGAGAAACCCTTCCGCTGTATCAGGGGGGCTGTGCTGGCTGCCTCCAGCACTCTCCTCAGTACACAGGTGCTGGATCTGCTGGTGACCTGATGGCACGGGTGATGAATCACACGCTGCAGCCAGCAATGGCCGGTGATCTCCAGGTGGGAGCCCTGCCCAAAGCAAGGGTCTTTCGGCAGCCACAGGAGTGTGGTGCAGATGCACCTGGCAAAAGGAGATGGATGAAATATATCTCACTGGAGGTGTGAGGTATGCTATATTCCCAAGAGTAGACTGTGCCGCTCTGTCAAAACCCAGGCTGGATACAGCACTTGTCTTCAGCAGGTTTATGAAGCACATTAGGAAGAAGGTCAGTGCTATTCCTTATATTTCATAGACAGGGAAAATGGAGTGCAGGTGAATAAAATTACTAAGATCACCCAGGAAATGTCTGGCAAGGTCAGGAATCGAATCCAGTTCTAGCCTAGTGCCTACGTATGGCTTTGGTTCAAGATTATCCGTTCTGGCCTGTCATGTATAAGAGAGATTTTACAGGCAACCTTTCCTAACACGATTTTTTTTTCTGTTACTATTCCACTTAAAATAAACCTGCCATTAAAGCACAAGTGAATTCACAGGCATAAAACTCCATTTAAATAACATTATATTGACAGAACCTGACACAAAGCCTGGAAATTCAGAGTTATGGTTGGCAGTCCCTGCTGAACTCAAGTCACTGTGCCTTTTATTTTCCACATGAGCATTAGTGTCAGCCTTAAGTATGGATTTCCTGACTTTTTCAGCCTGTGTCACAACCTTCACTTTATTTAAGCACAGAATTTTCCCTGCAAATATCTACTGAATAGGTCACCAGAATTACAGGATCATTTTGCTGCTTCTAAAGTAAGATCTGGCAAATAAAGTAGGAAACAATACAAATCTTGTCTTTATGAAAAAGAAAAAAGATTGGCTGTGGCTTTCCTTAAAAAAGCAAAAAAAAAAAAAAGATTACTTTTTTCGGTTTTTTGGTTTTTTTGTCTCTTTCTATCCAGAACTGGAAGGAGAAATTGAAAAACACACAAATGGTCTGCTCTCATGGCCTTGTTCTGGTTTTGTGAAGGCAGGGAGTGCAGACAGTTCAGTTACTGCCATATATCTGAGCAAATGCTTTTTATCAGATAAACCCCCTTGGAAGAGCTGTCAGGGCTTCCATCAATGTGTTGAACTTTTGGCCACGATGAACCAGACAGGCAATTACAGTTCCTAGTGCACACAAAAAGGAGATGCCAAGCCAATATGAGCTGTGGAATTATTAGTACAGGGGAAGAACATATGCACTTTAGTGTCGACATGCCATGCTCTCACTGCTAGTTGACAGACACATGTCCTGATATATGGCATCATGTGCACTTGGCATGTGCTCAGGTGATACGCTGGGCTCATAAGCATTTTGATGCAAGTAGACCTATCTAATGAGATCAGGACTCAACGTGCATGGACATACACACTGTATGTTCATGTATGCCTGATGGAGATGGGCTGAAGGATGGCAAGGACAAAACCAGCAAAGAGCATACTGCCTCGGGAGCAAAATTAGTTTTCCAGCCCCATCTCTGAGGGACCTGGGAAAGAAGGTGATGGGCAGTCAGGCCACAGGTCATCTATATGGTCCTGCAAAGTCAGATATGGATACACCAGGTAAAAATTATCTATTCACCAGCCTTATGATGTACCGCTAATGCATCTGTAGCACTTTCTCTCTAAAATTCTCTCATTCTAAATTCACTAATTTTGACATGTGTTGCATATTAAACCAATTAAAAGTACAGATGTACTGGGACTGCTCAGCTGCATCTGTACAGGACTGAAGACATAAAGAGCTGGTTATAGTTTCACTGGTCCCTGGCCCAAACCTGTCCCACAGCCTAGGAGATTCAGGGATAGGCTTCTTCAGCAGACACTGACCCAGCACACAAGCTTCTTTCCCTGGGCCAGTAGATGGGCTGGTCCAGAGAGCTGGAGGGGATGAAGGAAAAACTCCGAGCAGTGTTCAGGTCCCTCCTTTGCTGGTGGCTCTCCTGGGGACCGAAACATATGTATGGGCAGAGTTTGGGCCCTTGTACCTTCAGCAAGTACATGTACAAGCAGTGCTTGTATAGACTGACACAAACAAATAACAATTCCTCATGGCAATTCTTTACCACATTTGCTTAGAGTCTGTTGTTATTCACAGACATCAGGGCTTATTTCCCTCTGTATTAAGGCCATGTCTAACTTAAAGTTCTTGCTGTTCTGAGATGGCAAATTGCAATTTTAAGGTGTTATTTCAGTTTACCGGAATGTTCCTGGTTGACTAATTCCCAGATTCTCAAAGACATGGCTCTAGGATGTAACTCAGTGGTAGAAAACTGGGAAGATTATATCTTTATTTGTCTCAAACATAGCCTGGTATTTTAAAACAAAATACTAGATAAAGACCATTTCTATCACTTACGCAATCTCTAAAGTCTGCATGAGAAACTACAGGAGAAGGTCCAGTTCATATAATCCTCTTTAAGATAGAAAATCAGACAAATGCTTATCACATATTTTACATAGAAGATCACTATATACTGTAGCTCATTTAAGGCTTGGTAGCAAAGCTGCAATGTTGAGATCAAAGTAGTGTTCTAAAAGATAATATTTTTTTAAGAAGAATCTGTAGATTATGCAGTCTTTGCTGGGTACGCATAAACAACCAGCTTCATGAAACCTAATCATTTAGTAGTCTTGAAACAATGATACATTCTTATAAAGCTTGTCTGGGACGACTTGTTAGTACAGCAGAAAGCTAAACTAACACGTCCTTAGGCCTGATCACCGAAAAGTCTGTTCTCAGTTTATGATCACATTCTGACTTACAAAAAGAGAAAACAAAAAAAAAGGCATTGTAAGCCAAAAGAGAAAAAACACTCCCCAGACTAAGGACAGCATAGACTTGGACTTATGCATGTTGGCAGCACATCCCAGCATGGTGATCTGTAGATTTATTCATATGATCCAGAAGGCAAAGGCCAACACTTTACATCTCAGTTGTTCTGGTGCAAGAGGCGTGCAAGGCTGCTGGGATTTGAGCTTACCCTGGGGTTTGCAGCCACTTCTGTTTCCCCAGTGCCAGAAATGTGCAGCACAGAGCTGGCCCATCACTGCTGACAACTGTCAGAAGTTCAAGGGAATGAGCAGCCATAGCTATGTGTGTACCATAGCATAGCTATAGCATAGTGAATGCATGTAGCACGTTTCTGCAAGATCTCAAGACTTTATTCACTCTAGACCAAGCCAGGGATCTCAATGACTACTTTCATCTATTCAGTGAGGAAGCAGGCATCTGATTTCCTCTGTTGATACAGCCTCTTTGCCAGGATGGTTAATATAGGATTTAATACCATCAACTTCCCATGTCTGCTAGTATTTAAGCACAACTATGTACAGTCTTTTTTTCTGCTACATTGTTCTTTTCTTTTTTATAAGCAATTAAAAAGGGGTAAGATACCATTAGTTTTTAGGACTGCTTTTGTAGTATGTATATATAACTATAGACAGAATCAAGCAGCACACTAAACTCCTTCTGCCAAAATCTCAAAGATGGAGCAAGCAGAGGAACAAAAAGTGAAAGCCCATCTCTTTTTCCCATCAAGAAGCGAGCATGGCAGCTCCTGCTTGGACACAGCAAGAACAAGTAAGCAGACTGTGGCAAGAGCAAGCTTCCTCTGAAACACTGCCTTAAAAAGCCCTATTTGGGATCTGTAAGGGCTGGGAGGGTGCTGGCTGTGAAGTTGCTAACACCTGTCAGTCAAACTCAAACCACCAGCGCTGACAGGGTGCACCCTCAACCCCAGCTCCAGCTGCCCCACTGGCACCCACACAGTCCACAGCTCTCCTCCCACATCAGGACACCCAGTGGTACCCAGCAAGGGAGGCTCCAACCCACAGGGTATTGGTAACAAAAAGTGGCAGAAGGTTTTTAATCCACAGGACAGTCTTTTCCTCAATACGTAGCATTGCGAAATCCAGTTTCATGCTTTTGCGATTACTAACCCCATGCAGTGCTTGTTCCTAAAATTACATTGGAAGGGCTTGAGAACACGATGCATAAACATGCATGTTACAACACAGAGACTGTTCCCAAAAAGGTAAAAAAAAAAGAAAATAAAAATCTATTTTTCCTCAAATCCAGAAACTTTGACATCACATGTATGCATAAGAGATTAAGCAAAATGCCAAAAGTAACAGTTTCAATTGGATTTCATTACTCTGTGATGAGGTTGTCCTCTGTTATTTTTGGTATAGCTCTTAATGAGCAGAGCAACCATGCCAGTCTAATAAGCATTAGCTTTAAGTCTTTCTTCAATTTAGAGAAATATTATTTAAAAATAGTCACAATTCATTCTGAAGAAGGAGTGACCTAAAAGACTCTCCTGTGGAGCAGAACTTTCCTTTCTTGTTCACATTCACGTGGATAAGAGAGTTGCATTGGTGACCTCCTTTACATATCCTTTTTTTTCCTTTTTCTTTTTTTCCTCTACATTTCCGCAAAGCATGAACTGTTCTTTTAATGGTCTGGAACTAGAAGTTTCAGGGGGTGGAGGTTAAGAAAATCAGAGAGAGGAAAAATAATTTCACACTTAATACCTGATAGGGTGGGTCATTTTTGCAGAACGGAATATGGCAGGTTTTTTTAACTGAGTAAAATACATTTGTCCCATGTTCCTTACACCTCATTCAGATGTGAATGTCTTCTTTCTTCACTTATGCTGGAGAAAGATGTCTTCACTTTGGAAAAGACTACGTTAGACAAGTAAGAAGAAGATTCTCTGAGCATGAAGTTGCTTAACAAAAATGGCATATTTCATAACAGAAATGAAAACTCAAAAAGACCTCTCCATGTCTCTGCATGAATTCTTTGTCTAAATGAGTGCCACATGTCAGGGCTTCTCATGGAGAAAGGGCAATTTTTCTTTCTGAATCTCACATATGGTATACAGTCTAAATCAGATGGAGATAAAAATGCAACCAAGCTATGCACAGTTTCATTATGTGGGCTCTTTGAATATTAATGGTGCCTGCTTATCAGGAAAAGCAAATTTAATTTTTTTTAACAGAAAATACCCAATTTACAGCCACTAGGCCCCTCTTTCCTAGTGAGATTATTAGTGATGAGGTAGAATGCAATCTCATTAAAGCTTGATCTAATTTCCACTTCAGATGCTTTTCCACATTCCTGCAAGTGATAGGCATTGTAAGACTTGAAGATCCATAAAGAGTTTGTTTTTACACCTCAGGAACCTTGTCATTCTCAAAGTCATGGAAGACCTTTTGATGTGTCAATGCAGTGATGCTACTCTGCAATTGGAGGCTTTGGATGTAGAACCTCAAGTGTAGCAGATAGCAGGATTAGGCCCCAGGTGTTCTGTATACCTCCTTAAACAGCTTCTTCACAGAGTCCTGAAGATTCTTGATGGGCCTAAAACACAAGAAGGTAGTAAAGGGGAAAAAATGTTCTCTTTTTAACCAGTGTTTGAGAAGCAACACAATGATCATATTACCTAAAAATCCTCACAAATGATGACACTGACATATATCCTTCTAAAATAATATTCATTTTGATATTCCTTCAGAGCTAACCATACAGAAAAGAAAAAAAAAACAGAAACCAAACAAAGCCATGATTACCTGTTGTTTAATAAATTACTTTTTCTATTTACCCTGCCTTTCAGTCTTCTAGGAATAGCCTGGCATATGCTTGGGTGTCTGTTATAAATAGAGATTAATAAAGCTTATGTTTTAGAGGACCTTAATAAAGTCCAGAACAAATTAAACCAGAAGTAGCACAACAAAAAGCCTATTAATATTGCTACACCAGGGACCTCTTAAAGGCACACAGCTTTGGTGTATTCCACGTTTCATCTTGCACAGTACCTTGAACAGGATGTGGGTTGAGAAGGTTTCACAACGTGTCTGGTTCTCACTAAATCAGTCATTAACTTCAGGGTTAGTTTTCACTGAAATTTTCAAAAAATGATTGCTCCCAATTTGATTTCTAGAGCATTTATTCCCTTATTAGATGTGTATTTTAGGTCACACAATGACACACACTGGGTTTTGTTTGATCTACCTCTACAGATTCAGTTAGAAAGTTTAATTATTCTAATAACCCTCACAGTTAGGAAATGTTTCTGCCCCAGCACAGTACTTATACCCTCATAGACCACCCAAAATAACTCCCTTTACCATGGAAATGTAGTATTACTTTTACCTTAGTGATTTGTTACTTTGGGCATCAAAGAATAAAGTAGGGTGTAGAATACATCCCTGGGATGAGCAAAAGGAGAAGAGGAGTAATTCAGCCACGTTCATTAATCATCTATTAACATTTAGGGCACTTCACTGAATTTAAGATGAAGAACAATTACATGAATCAAAATGCTGAGCTAGTTAGCTGCTTAGTTTGCGTTTTCAAAAAGCTGTATATATTTATTAAAATTTAATTAAAGTTCAAAACAACAAAAGATAAAAATAACTTTTGAATATGAGCAATCATTCATAAATAGCAACAATCATGTAAAGGAAGCAGAGGGAAATATGTCCATATCATATAGTTAATTTACTAACTCAGCAAAAAAGTATCCCATGCACAACCAGAGCAGTGTTAAGTCAGCTGTCTATTTACAGATAGGTTTCTGGGGCTAAATCCACAAATGGATGTAAGTATGGCAACTCTTCCTTTTGAAGTAGCTAACTTTTGGGGCCAATGTTAAATCCACTGCCTTACATCCCTCCCACCATTAGCAGGAAAATAGGAAGTATGGAGCAATGCAAACAACAGGGACACCCACAGAGACAACATGGGTTAAGGAAGGAGGGAACATGTCTGAGATCCTCTTTCTCTCCTTGACCTATAAGCACTGAATCAGGCACCTGCGGGAAATTGTTCTTGCACTGGGCACCTATGGTTTCTTCCTGTGTATGCATGACAGGCTTACAGTTTCTTTTGAATCACAGCTGGAAGAAGCATCAGCACAGCCCTTCTTAAATGCAAGGACCTGAGCAGCAGTCCCTCTTTCTTCTAGCTTGGAGAATGATGTTCTTCATGCACAATGGACAATCCATCATACAAAATACACAGAGGTGGGTAAGAAAGAAAAAGCAAGAAAATGCATTGCTTGTGTCTTAACAGCAAGAGCACTCTTGCTGGGAGAGGAAAGACATGGATGATGGCCAGGCAAGCTTATGTAACACAAATTTTTATCCTAATAGGTTTTCACACACAGATGAATACATGCCTACCTTTTATTAAACTTCACCTTTCCCCTGGAGGCTCTTCTCAATTCTTTTGAACTGTAGGGAGTTTTCCACCCTCTGACATCTCATGCTTTTAGTAACCTTCCCTCAGCCTCTCTGGACCTGGCTCCTTCTCCTTCTCATCACTGTTGCTGTTTGAATGAGACAGAGAAGTCCCTCACTCCAGGTGGTGCCATTCTTTGCTTCTCTCACATGGCCTCCACGCCTGAAGTGGGCCATCCAGCTCAATCATACTGCACAGTGCCATAGCTAGCAACTATGGACCAACTGTGAGCTGTTAGAAAGCACACAGTATATATTGAATTCCTTTGCTTGTTAGGGTCAAACTTTTATCCAAATACCACATTCAGCAAGAAAACTATTCCTGGAAATTGCTCTTCAAGTGAAACAAAAGACCATGCTTTCTTCTTTCAACAAAGAAAATTATAGCATGATAGGAAATAGGTTGGAAGAGATGTCAAAAGATTATTTGAAGAGATACCAAAAAGCCCTAAGTCTTCTTTCCTCAATACAAGCTGGAACCAATTTCATTTGAGATAATCCTGATAGGATGTATATGCAACATATTCTTAAACATCTCCAGTACAGCAATTCTGCAGCCTTCCTCGATATTATACTTAAGATCTCAGTTATCTTTACAACCAGGAAGTTATTCTGAATATATTACTTAAATCACACTAGAGCACAGTTTATTCTTTTCCCTTTTATTGATACCTTTTATATGTTTAAATACTGTTATTGTACTCCCCAGTCTCATTTTCCAGATAAACAAACTCATTTTTTCCACTCTTTCCCATATCTCAGATTTCCTAGCCTCATCTGGATCCTTCTCAAGAGTTTTATGTCTTTCTTGGCATGAAGGAACCAAAATGGTCACAACTCTCCAGCTGAAGCCTTGAGAGAGGAAAGATGGAGTGGGAGAATTATTTCAAATAGGTGAAAAACGAATTTGACTCATTTCAGAGAAGTGTGGATCTTGGTGAATGAGGCTGGCACAATGACAGTAAGATTGAAAAACCTCTTAGTATTTGCTCAGCTACAGGGTTTTTTTTTACAATGTGGACAATTCAGTACTCTTTGAAAAGCAGTCTTCAAATGCATGTTAGCAGCGTTATGTAGAATCAAACTGTCATTTGCAATGAATATCCCTGAGTAAGGGGTGGCCAAAGGCTGATGTCAGCTCTCATATCTGATACTATTAATCATTAAGTGTGCTTCTATAATTTTTAGCTGAAGGATGAATTTCAGTCTTGATCTTGCAAAAGACTATACACCACTTAAGCCATATTTCTGCGCAGCATTATGGGGGGCCCTTTGCAATGGCATTATTTTCTGTTATGTCGAAAACCAGATTACTTTACAAAGGTGGAATGGAAGACAGCAGAAATTTTGGGGTTCCCAGAAGCTATAAAACTTTTTTGCTTTGAATACCGTTTTAGCCAAAAATAGCTCTCATAGGAAAAAATCATTCTCTCTTTGTCTAACACTTTCCAAAATGGAATAAAACCTTTAAATGAGCTAGAAGATTTTATACCATGGTATTCTACAAGGTTTTAAATTATAGGTTCCTGATTCTTCCATCCCTAAATAGTAGCCAAATATAATAATGTAGGGAATATAATGCCAGTTTAGCAGGTTTGGAAATAATGTTGTTGTGTTTCTTAATACAGAGCACTTTCACATGCTGCCTTCTGTGTGACTTTCAAGAATGGTGATGTGGCAATGTATAGTTGGCAAGGTACACTCCATGACAACAGTTAATTAGTAAATAAATGATCCCAGGCCCATTTCCACTGAGTTCCAGTTGTAATAGCACAGTATACAGGTTTAAGCTCAAAGCTGACTAATTCTGTTATAAATTAAATGTTGCCTTTCTTTCATATATCCTTTAATTTCTTCCCTTGACAAGCAGTGGATCCAGCATCCAGATATAGTTCTGGTCTATGGCACAGTGACTCAGGGCAGCCTTCCAATATCTGAAGGAGGCCTACTAGGCCTGCTAGAGAGGGACTATTCATCAGGGACTGTAGTGATAGGACAAGGGGTAATGGGTTTAAACTTAAACAGGGGAAGTTCAGGATAGATATAAGGAAGAAGTTCTTTACTGTGAGGGTGGTGAGAGACTAGAATGGATTGCCCAGAGAAGTGGTGTTCAAGGCCAGGTTGAACAGAGTCTTGGGGTACATGGTCTAGTGTAAGGTGTCCCTGCCCATGGCAGTTCTAGGTGGAACTAGATGACCTTAATGTCCTTTCCAACCCTAGCTATTCCATGATTCTATGATTCTATAACTCTAAACTGTACCAACAGCTAGTGAAACATGTTGAGATGGTAAAACCATCTATACATTGACAAATTATTTTAAACAACAAACTAGAACTGTTCATTCACAGATCTCCATAAGGAGCCAGGACTGTTCCCCTGCCCTAGCCCATACTAAACCTACACTGGGAAGACTCCTGCACATCCTATCATCAATCTCAAGAAAAGAGACTACAGGAGCTCACACAGGGACCACATCATACGGTTATTTCTAGCAGAAATAACTGACTTGGCCTTAAGGCATAGTGGCAGCACTCACGTTGCAAATTACAAATAGGAGGCAATTCTGGAAGTTACTACTTTTCAGAAACAGCCAAGAGAGCTCCTTAATACAACAGTATGGGAGAATTCATCAGGCACAATTCACTGAACACTCACATGAATTTTGCATGCTTGCTGTGATGGTGAATGTACACTGTCATCTCACTGGGGATAACCCGAGGAAGAAAGGCTCATCTGGCAGTTTGGAATTGAAAGTCTTTATTGGACTTCCTGCTCTACTAAAAGCCCTCCACATGACTAGGGCAAGCCATCAACATTCACAACATTCACCTCACCCAGCAGGATCTGTCTCTGTCTCTCTCTCCATCTCCCTCTATTCTCCATGGTGGACTATCTTTAGTACCATGCTCATATAAGACTATCTTAGGTACAATGGTGACAC
Organism: Pezoporus occidentalis; assembly: GCF_034315485.1. Taxonomy (NCBI): domain Eukaryota; kingdom Metazoa; phylum Chordata; class Aves; order Psittaciformes; family Psittacidae; genus Pezoporus; species Pezoporus occidentalis. Next base: position 11,945,296 of record NW_026915724.1, read on the forward strand.
AAGCCTTCTATTTTAATAACTTAAACAGCAAAATCCCCTGCAACTTATAAATTAAGGAAGTAGCAAGTGCCCTTTTTTAAATTGCTAAGCATACTATCTAGGTCAATTGAGCTTTGTCATAAATTCTAGGTCAAGATTTTCACATGGTGAGGAAATTTATATGTCTCTTTCCTGTTATGTTTCTCTAGTCTCTAATAAGGCAGAAATTTATGCTTCAGCCTTAGGATACTGTTAGTCAACAGCAGCAAGGTACAAATGCCTTAAAAAGCAGACTCTTGTGCGTTCACAGAATGAGTTGTTTGGTCAGATCCATATGCTGAATATTGCTACCAGCTTCTAAATAGAAGAACTTAATAACAAAGAGACCAAATTTTCTGCTGCTGTACATGAGTAAAATTCAAGGAACTCGATGAATATTCACACCCACAGTGAATCTGATTCAAAATACAGTATTTTCTACATGTACAAGTCTGGAGGGTGGCTGAAGAGTAAGATGCCTTGCACTCATACACAGAACTTCTGTTGATGCCAGTGGGAAGGTCTGGGGTAGTAAAATATTTCACACACACACACGGGTATATCCTGTGTCTGTAGAAGAAAATATTTGTTTAATTTAAAGTAAATGCATGTAGTGGGTCCTATGCTTAACCTGACTGCTTTGGCTTCTGTACCAGAACCAGGTCATATTCTGATGCTGAAAGAGTGCACAACTTTTTGAATGCTAAAATCCACAGAGAAGCTTGAGGATATTTTAAGATTCGTAATATACAAAAATACTTTTACCTTTTATATATTCTGTAAAAATCATTGCTATGGAATCTTAGAAAGGATGTAAGGAAGACAATAGCATAGACACTTCCATAGTCCACTTAACTTGAAATAAAAACTCACATTCCTATACTTCTCTGAAAAGGATAATTTTAGGACAGGGGAGAAATTTAAATATTCAATAAATGTTTTCCTTTAAATAAGATGTATGTAGAGTAAACCTTGCTGTTAGATAATCATTTAGACCACTCAGCCTCTGCCTTTCTGCAAGTGACATATGTTTCTTGATGTATGACCTTAAATAGAGTTGAAATAAAAAAATATTACTTATTTTTATAATTCATCATTCCCATCTTTTATGTCACCAATAGTAATTATTAGCACCAAATTCATAAGGCTCTTTGTAAAGTACTGAGGAAATTGTTAATGCTAATGAATTTCCATAGGAACTTGTCATGCAGTGATGATTTCCCATTTCAATTTATATCTAAGCCCTATGACTTAATAAAGTCTTCATCTGATTCATATATGACACACTAGTTTTTAATCAATCTATCTATCTTATTAGTAATCACTGTGCCATGTGATCCCACATCAAACAGCCTACACAAGCCTGTTTATATTCCATTAACATTTATTGATTCCACTAACCTCTATTTGGGCTGAAGACAGAAAGCTATGGACAGATTGAATTACATTTACTAGCAATAAAGAATTTCACAAAGACCCATAGGCAGACATCTAGTTTCCATCCCTTAACCTGCTATGCCTGAGTCCTAGTCCAAGTTTCAATTCAACATTTGGACATAGACCCTGTCTGTCAAGCTGGATTCACTTGCTTTTACCAAGCAAGGGATGGCTCCGCCATTCAGTGTCCAGTATATCAGTTTATTCATTTTCAACTATATTGTCAAATGTTTTCATATTAACCAATTTTTCAACTTCCAGTGGGTAGTTAGTATGGCTGAAGAAGCCTAGTGTAGTTTTATACAAAAGGTGTAACAAACAGGTAATATAAACGTATCAAATCTCCTGATGGGGAAGGCTCAAAATGGAGATTGCTGCCATGGGCTGGATTTATAGCCAGTCTATTGAGTCTTAATAGTGTTTTGTTTCATTCTGCACCAAGTTTTGATGAATTTACTGATGTAGCACCATAGTAATTTACTCTTCAGGCACTGCCACTTCATGGAATAATACTTGCATGGTAAAAAAATTGCATCCAGTGAGATGCGTAACAAGAGAAACTTGGGCAAATGTAGATTGCCTGCTTCTCATTTCAGCACTAGAGAATCACACAATTCAGCCTGGAAAACCACACCGGTAAACTTACCCACTTTTCTATGTATCATAATATCACTGACTCAAACTGTGTAAGGAGTTCTACTGAAATGAGGGAGGAATCACGTTTAGTGGCAGGTTCTACATTGCATATTCGCACATAGCTGTTTTCCCAGTAGATGTTACTTGCTCTGTTTGAAGAATATTCAGTCAGCAATGCCACAGCAGTGCAGGGCCAAACTGTTAGGAAGATGTGACACTGCATCCCTCAGCATCACAGCAGGAGGTACCATTTGTGCAAGGAATCATGGAGTAGCACTTTGTCCTACACGGCTGGCCACTGTCCTTGCAACCTGAGCATACTGGTTACCATCACAGGTTTATACTTTAAGGGGCCATCCCAGCACAAAGTAGTCTTAGGCCTGTAAGAGTTGAGGGGTGAATTTTCCCTCTCCTCTTCAAACTTCATGATGTGTGAATCAGCCAGACCCTGGAGGCTGACCTTGTGTGCATATTTATTCAATCTTCTCTGTATCTTTCACTTCCCAAGCTCCTCCACCCTACCCCTGAGAATTCACTTTGCTAACAGGATTTATTAAGAGATTCAGGTGCCAAAGCCACTCAGCAATTTGGTCATCTTGCTGATGCACTCAAACTCTCAACACCACTAAAAGAAATACACAAAAAAAAAGGTATAATTTCAACATCTGCTCCCTTAGTCTGAAATAAATAAAATGCAGTAGAGGAAGTCTAGGGAGGGGAGGAAAACAAAACCAAGATGAGGAAGAGAGTAAGTAATGGAGAACTGAACTCCTTTCAGATGTATTACAGACCTTTGGAAAAGAGGAGAGAGACTGTAGTCATAGAGACATCCCAGAAGAGTCAAGCTCCACACCCAGGACTGGAAGTCTCTGCCACCTTGTCGTGGTTTAACCACAGCCAGCAGCTAAGTACCACACAGCTGCTCACTCACTCCACTCTCCTACCCCTGGTGGGATGGGAGCAAGAATCAGAAAAAGGTAATAAATATGGGTTAAGAATAATTTAATAACTGAAATAAAGTAAAATAATAGTAGTAAAATAATAGAAAATAAAAATGAGGGAGTTATGAAACCCAGTAAAGGCAAGTGACGCACAATGCAAGTGCTCGGCACCCACTGTCCGAAGCCCATCCCATCCCTGAACAGTGAACAATGGCTCCTGGCCAGCTCCCACCAGTTTATATACTGGGCATGACGTGCTGTGGTATGGAATACCCCTTTGGCTAGTTCAGGTTAGGTGTCCTGTCTCTGCTTCCTCCCTCCTTCCCATGTCCCTCCTCGGTGGCAGATCACGGGAAATTAAAAAAGTTCTTGCTTTAGGGTAAGCACTTCTTAGTATCAACTAAAACGTCGGTGCTTTATCAACATATTCTTGTACCAAATCCCCAACACAGCACTGTACCAGCTACCAAGAAAAACATTAACTCCATCCCAGGCAAAACCAGAATAACTACAGATCATGCATGAGTGCATATATAGGTAGAGATTAATAGGTATTAAGGAGAAGGAGAGTTTTGTGTGGTTTTTAAAGTTAAAAAAGCATATTAGATTAACATTTTATAGGGAGAGATCTAGTTTATCAGCCTAGTATATTATGGTTTACCCCTAATTTCTCAGTCACAATACTGCATTAAAAATCATGTGCTATACATACATTAAGAATATGACGATATGCTGAATTCAGGACAGTGCTAGTCAAAATATATGGGTTGCCCACGTAAATGCTCAGGGCATTGGCGTTCAAACAGTGGCAAGAATTTACTCTGCAAGATCCTTGACAGGTCTTGCAAGGAGGCTGATGGTGTAACCATCTCCAGCTGCCTCCACAATCCCTCTCATCATGGTACTCCTGCAGAGCAGACCTGCTACGAGGGAACACATGCCTGAGCTTTAGCTTCCCCGGTTTACACATCTACAATAACTGCAGATGTGTAGCCACAGTTAACATCCACATTGGTTCAATGAGATGGTATTTGAACATGGAAAAGAGCAACTTGTGAGAAGGAGGTCTGAAATTGCCCCAAGCAGAATAACAGTCCATCGTCCAAGGTCCTGACGTAATGGCTAAGTTATGGTTACTCCAAACTCCTCCTCTGCAGGTACAAATGAATACCCTCACAGTGTACTTCTAACAGTTTAGCATCCACAGATTTCACACGCACAGTTAAGAGCGCTGAAATGTGCTGGCCTCTCTCCACCTCTTGAAAAATGGTTACCGAGCACCTGAACATTACTTGGAGTATTAAGGCATGAAGGAAGAAAGACATGTGGATGAAATAAGGTAAGTTTTGCAGTTGGAAATTAATTCTCCTTTTCAGTGTTCCGGAAGGCTTGACAGTGCCCTGTGAGCACACACCTATTTAAGAGAAAGGCATCCTTGAGAATGGAAAAATAGATCCATTAACAAGTCCTCATCACATCCGTCTGTAAGACCTGGCTAGGCCCTCTGAAAATTGCTTGTGTCCAGTGACTGTCCCCCTATGGCTGATCTTGGCAGTGAATAGTGAAGAGGGAGGAAAAGGGCAGAAGGGCAGAGCCATTACTACCAGCGTTCCACCCAACCACAGTCCCAGCACACTGTGACTGCAGAGACATGGCTGCTGCAGGGACACAGGAGAGACAAGGCACCGCTGGAGACATGGCCAGCAAGCGCAGCCAATGCACCAGCTTGCAGGCAGCCCATAAAGTCCCTGTGGGACGGTGTCTCCATGGCTAAGAAAATATCCACCCTCTTGTCCCCATCAACACCTTCCTTCACTGACCCATCCTCTGTCATCACTCACGGTAAAACCCCTCTGCAAGCTGTGATGCTACAGAAAGTCAGGGAGATGGATGGGGTAAAGTTTCACTGGCAGCACAGAGGGTGCTGGCACTAGCAGGGGGTTCAGGCTCCTTTTATCATCAAGCCCATGGGAACTGCCTGGGCTCCTCTGTCCTTCCTCCTTTGCGTCTTGGCAGTCCCCTCTGTGCTGTCAGGCACAAGCAAACCCTACATTAGTCAGAGGAAAAACTTTCAGAAGTACTTATTATGGATTTATTCAGTATAGCTTGTAACCATATTTTGAAATGCAAGATCAATGGCATCAATTTTTTATATGTAACAGATTCATTTTCACACCAGAGTCATGAAGAAGCACAATTTCTGAAGGCCAGCATATTTCATGCTGGGAGAGCACTGTATAGCTAGCCCTAATTACATGCAATACAGACCACAAGAAGCCACATACAGCATGTGATAGCTTGATTAAAGTGAACACCGCGGCCCATAAACCAAGTGCCTAAAACTGCAAATATTACCTAAGCTAAACATGTGAAGAAAATAAATGCAGAAAACAGATCTGACAAGTCCTTGAACAATGTTTCAGCTTCTCATGGCTTGAAATAATTTTCTCATGTTGGGACTGCTATTTGCTCTAAAGTGATTCTTATGTGAGGGCAAATTCACTGCAACCTTTCCCACACGCCTGCTCTGCAGCATGTACGTGGCTTAAAGAGAAACTTCCATGCTCTGGAAAGCTCACCAGCACACCGGCATTAACTGCAAATTTCCTTCACCTTCCTCCTGCTTCTCTTCATTAGTCTCCTCAGAGGTGCTAATTACCTGCATTAGTTGTGTCCAAAACCCAGGCTGCTGTCTCTTGAAAGCCCACTTTTCTCTCCTCAGCTAAGCTTTCACAGATAACTGCAGGAAGAGGGGATGCATTTCACCCATGGGAGTACATTTACATAGAGAGACAGACCCTTGCTTCTCTGCTCTTACTCCACCAAGTGAGGCACAAGCTGGTTGTATCCCAGAAGTCATATGGCTCTGTAATCCCAGTGTTGTTCCAAGATGAATCTGACATGTGGCCACTGCTGTACTGGGCCAGCCCAGGGTACAGCAAAGCAGGCTCACATCTACAACTGACATATGGCCTGAGAAGCAGAAGTGATTTCTCAAAGTCCCTCCCTACCTACAAGGGACACTTGAGTTCATGATCCATTGACGTTTTGAAGCCCATTCGCCTGGTAGCACTCAGCCTACCCCTTGCAACGGAGCCCACAGGGGATCAATCTTGTCATATTCAGTTGCCCATTCCCATACACTCTAGGATAACATTCCATCACAGGGATACATGGAAGATACATTACCTCTGCAACCCACACAGCTGTTTCACTTTTGCATAAAGTGTGCAAGGTGATGGGGCAATTAGATCATGCTAAGGACACCGCACTTCAGGCTGAGACAATCTGGCAGTATGGCCTAGATGCTCCAGGGCTTATGGAAATCTTCTGAAATCTTTCTTCTATTCTGGATTTATTATTCTCACCATAATCAGAGTCATTTTATGCTCTCCTTATCCCTGCCCCTGCACCTAAAGCAGCTCCTTCCCTCCAGCTTCCAAGAGTTCCCCTCTCCAAGCTATATTTTATCAAGGGAGTCTCAGTTTTGGCACATTTTGCTCGGGGCTCAGCTGGCTGATGTCTTCCCATCCCATGCATTCCTCAGGTCAAAGGTATACCCCAAAATGTACTCACTCCCTCTAACCCAAGGGAAGCAATGGAAATTGTCAGACTTGAGGACAGCAGCTGGATCAGAAAAGACGGCCAAAACTGTAGAGTCCACATGATTAATTTCAGGGAGGCACTTACTGAAATAATGTTAGCTTTAAAATACAAAAAGGGGGGGGGGGGGGGGGAAGAGTTCAAAATCTGGGCTGAAGTTCATGGCAGTTGCTATTTTTACCGAAGTAGTTTGCCCATCCCTGGTGGATTTGTGTTATCACAGTCTTTCCTATGCTGGCAACTGCCTGCAAAGTCAGAAGCACTGAAGTATGATTTCACTACAGCACTAAGCCCGAGGAGAATCTGGATCATGAAGGAGCAAGCTCTGACCAGAACACAAGCAGTTTAAGAACTCACAAATACAGTTTGGGTGAAGTAATCTCTTTTTCCTGAAATGCTCCTTCTCCCCACTTCCAGTCTGACATCCCAGAGCCACCTCTTCTGTGCCTTTAGGCTTCAGCCTTGGGAAGAGGGGGCTGAGGGAAAGCAAAACAGGTAGCACAGGGAATGACTTTTACTCTCTGTCTTCAGACTGTAACCTTTTCCTTTTAATGAGTGAAAGAATGTCATAAAACGCAACCCCTATATATGTGAGATTCCTGCTGCAGAGCCTTACCTATTGTAAAGTCACTTATTTCCTGAGAAGAAAATAACAAGCCTTCCATAAATGACTATATGTTTAAGGAACATGGATGAAAGCAGTACAAGGTAACAGAAAACTTATGGAAAATGTATGTCTCCTAGAGTCAGTTTTCCATGAAGGAGGATCTCCTGAGGCAGCAGAAGCAAAACTGAAAGACTTTGGTATTGCTGGAAATAGAGATTTTATTTCAGCATTCAAGAAACTGGCTTGCACTAAAAGAAACAAAACTTCTATGTAACCTGATGATGATGATGCATAAATTATCTGTGCCCTACAGACCATTTGAAAAACAAAACCTGACTTCTCTTGGTTGATTTCACTTTTTCTGGTGCTGCAAACACAAGTGTCAATTTACATGAAGCGGAAAAGGTGTTTAGTGGTCAGGAAACATGTTCTTTCTAGTGCACAGGGAATACAACTCTCAGGCAAAAATAGCCCACCAAAATGGAAAAAAAAAAACAACAAAACTTCATGATTTATCATTCTGATTTACAAGCATGGCAACTGTTACCTTTTGTAAAAGGACCACTATTACATCATTGCAGAAACCTATAAACACCAAAACAAAAAGCAAGGTTTTGCTATCTTGCAACAGAAAAGTTAAAGAGCTGGTTGACAGATGCCTGTGGAAGTCCTTGAGCCATTTGGTTCCCAAAAAAGCCTTATATACCCATTTCTCTACCCATTTCTCTGTCTGGAAAGCTGTTAGGAAACTGCTGTGCTCACATTAAGTCTGTGTGACCTTCTTACCATGGCCAGCTTCAGCTCAGTTCCTCTAGAACTGACACTGTTGTGTGTCATGGCATGAACTAACAATAAAACATGGACTGCATCCATGGTGCTTATCACAGAAATGGCAGGCATGGCATACTGCAGCTGCAGTATAGCTGAGGTGCAGCTCACAACAGTGAGAAGTATTGAGAACAAACATTTGCACCAGCACCTTCTCAAGCGGAGTACAGCTTAATCGAAAAGGCGGCAGGGATGTCTCTCTAAACTAATGCAAACTGCAAAATTCAGGAAGTCCTACTGTGGGGAGCCAAACAGCTCAAGGACTTCCACAGGCATCTGTCAGAAATACTCAAGACGAGAAACCTCGGGTCAGAGGGCTGAAGCAGATTAACTCCCTCCTAGCTCTATTTTTCCACCATTTTTGTTCACTGGAACCCAGGGAAATTCTTTACCACCACTAAACGCATTTCTGTATGCACTGCAGAGTGGCTACTTTTAGAAAAGTATTCCAAGAAACCTTGTGTTAACATCTTTATGATTATGAAACAGTAATATAAAAGACAAATGGATACCTTAAAAGTTATATATGCTGTCAGTATCTTGGGGTCCTGAGGAATTTTATCATGAAATAATGAAAAAACGGACATATATGATGATACAAAGACCAGCTTTGATTTCTTGACAGTTACCATCCACTGTCTAAAGGTATGTAACACAATCAAGAACAAAGCGGTAAAACAAATACCATGTGCTGCATGTTTTCTCTTCATTGTTTTTCACAGATTTCTTCTGAACTAACAGCAAATGTAACTTGACAGAGTCATATGTCTCCAACATTCTGCAAAAAGCAGAGCACGTTCATAGGTGAAGTAGAAATAAGACTGGCTGAGGTCTCCTGGAAAAAATCTGGGGGACATAATGTGAAACTTCAGGCCCAGAATGGGCCCAGTCACTTCCCTGAGATATATTCCATCTCATGGTTTAGTGTAAATGGTATTAAAGCTGAGCACAAAAATAAGCTGATGTACTAAACAAGTCTTAGTGTCAGTGAGAGATGAAAGAAACTGTTTTTTTAATATAGGTCACATTTGCCTTACATTAACAGTAGTCACTCATCAAATCCAACTAATATTATTTGGGAACATGTCAGAGCTACGATAACAATACAAACGTTTAGGCTGCATTGGGAATACACTAAACACACAATAAACTATTCCAAGTATAAAAACAATGTGGGCAGTTTTCTGGCTGAATCAAAACTAGCAAGAAAATAAGGAACAACAATAACAAAAAGCAGCAGGCAAATCTGGTTTCAAAGCTGCATGGCAAATATGTTAACAATGTAAAATCAGTGGGTCCATCAACCCATCCACTCCTCTCTTAATGATTTCCTGTCACATAATGGTTAATTCTCACAAAACTACGAGAGTCATCTGCAAAACTCAGTTACAAAGCCATTCCCACTGAAGCGCACAAATACAGCCTGACCTGCAAACACCAAGGGAAGCTAATAACAGAGTAACAGAGAAGGTGCAAAAATCTCTGATCTCTTATGAGCTGCTGAGTCTTTTTATTCAAATTATATTTCATATATATGAGACAGGAAGAACGTAGGTGGTTTCTTTGACCCTGGCTGATCCGAGGACCCAGGTGTTTCTGATAAGAGCAGAATCCTTTTGTCCTCATAACATTTCATCTCTCTTGCTTCAATATCTGGTTTCTTGCTAAACATTTGCCTTGAAATCTGTCCCAAGGGTGTAGAGTGGTACAATCCCTGAAGACAGCAGCTGTAAGGTAGTGTGCAGAGGGTTAGCTCTATTGCAACTCTCCCAGCTCTGCTGTCCTTTGTCCTCCTCAGGAGAAGTCAAAGTGTACTGGTTTCTTGAGAGGGTTTCCATTAGCCTTCCTTAATAAATCGGGCCATGGGGAGGTAAATGAAGTTTCTCACTGCCATGCCAACAGGAATCAGGCCAGCAGTGCTCTCTTTGAGGAGAGAGCTTGTTTTTATCAGAAAAAAAAAAAAAAGAAAAAAGAAAAAAGAAAAAAAGAAAAAAGAAAAAAGAAAAAAGAAAAAAGAAAAAAGAAAGAAAAAAAAAAAAGGAACATCTCAAAGACTTTTAAAAGGTGAAGACAAAGAACGCATTAAAACCAGACTGCATTTCTCTGCTGGCTCTCAAGATGAAGCTACTAATAGTTGAACCATTAGAAGAGAAAGGAGAAGAAAAAGGCTGGTTATACTTTACAGAAAGAGGAAATGTAATAAAAGGCACACCCACAAAAGGCTGAAAATCAAAAAGCCTGCAAATCCTCATTTCTTTCAGTGAACACTTAGTCAAAGATAATCATGGTACTTTGACTGACTCTTCCCCGCACACTACCTTTGTTATCTCCTCCTGCATTTGGAAGGGTTTTTCTCTTCCCTTTCTCAGCAGCTGTTGCTACAGGCAAAATTAGCATCTTCTTCACCATTTGCAGGAAATTACAGTGCTAGACATCACTCCATTCACAAATTGTGGCTCCACAACGACTACAATGATGTGAAGCCTGAGTAGCCCAACTGGTTTTAATTTACATCAGGTAACTGGTTTTGCACTTGTGCCAATGGGAACAGTACCTGGCCCAGAGAGCCAAGCCATAAACAGGTGGGAAGGAGTTTGGAGAGAGTTCATCACCAGGGATATGAGAAATGTGCGCATGAAAACACTTTAGTCAGCAATCAGTCACCTCTAATTTTTATTTTTTTCCTAACCACAAGGGGTTTATCCAAGAGCCCTGTAGACTTTAATCTGGGTACATTACGCAACCCCGTCTACCACACCATTAAAAGGCAGGTGTATTCAGAGACGCGCACGCAGAGATCATTCGCAATCTCTGAATCACGGGGATGTTTCTGCTGGCTCCTTGCTCTGCCACCTGTACACTCATCGTTAAGTCAGAGAACAGACCCGCCGGCCGATCGTACGAGCTCAGAAAATCAAAGCCAGGCAGACGATGGCGTGGGAGGCTGAGCATGAATTGTTGCAAGGCTCTGACTAACGCTCCGGCAGGGAAGCACGCAGGAAGCTGTGCAGAGCCAGGAAGGACACTGCCCCGGTGCTTCCTTTCTGCCACTTCAAAAATATCGACTAACAGACCTCTTTTAAAAAAAAAAGTGCTTTGGACAGACCCTGACGTTAGCTCTTGGCCTTTGCCTCATATTATCTTACCAAAAAATAGAAGGAAAGTACTGCAAGTAGCTAATAGCTTCTCTTAGACAGGATGCTGAGGACAGTGATTACAAGGCACTCTAGAAAAAGATTTTGAAACATGCAAGCTGTGTATTCACAGTCTGGGCATGAATGCAGTTTGTACAAGTCCTTACGGCTGTTTTGTGAACACAGAACACAGTGTTTTCTTTTACTTACTCCCTTCATAGTCCCTCTTGATGTACTCCCTCTCCACATATTGTTCAAAAGAGAATGCCAAACAACAAAACAAATGCTTTGTACTGGTTATACTGTATGCAGTCACTTGTATCGCCTTTAGTTGAGAAGTTCACAGAGTTGGAGCCATGCTGAAATTTAGGTTGAAGATGAACCACCTAATCGATCTGTGACCTTGAACAAGGTACTTAATCTCCTGGTGCTTCAATTAGTCATGTCATAAAATGCGTTAAAAGTAGCACCCCAAAGAAATGCATATGTTTCTTTAAAAATGAGGCTATCACCCATAAATAACACACATAGAGGCATACACACAAAAGGGTCTCATACTTTCTTGTTTTGGTAGCTGCTTTGCCGAAATGCTGCGCCATTTCACATATGTCCTAGTAGTATCAGAACATTAAATTTACACATAAAGGCATATCTGATTCAAAGCTGAAAAGCAGCCCTTATAAAGTTCATCTTTATGCAAAGTGCCACTATAAGCCTTACTGAGCACTCAGCATAAGCCATTGCAAGCAGGACTTAAAGTAGCAGGAAGCTTGAACTTAAGAAATGGCAGCTCTGTAATTGCTCCTTGTTTTAAAATTGATAGGTTTGACCTTTTACATTTATCATCTTTTGTGCTCATTAATCAGTTGTGAGGTGAAAGCTGAAGTTGCAACATGCTATGTCATTTCACTATTCATTTTTAGTTAAAATTCTAAGCTTGCACTTTGTTTAATATTCCACACTGAGAGTGGGTGAAATGGTCCCCAGGAGCTTGATAATCCATGCATAGCAAACCAAGTGCCACGCATTCATTGTTAAATTGATTAACAAAAGTGCACACCAAATTATATCGTCTTTTAAGGCTGCAAAGGGATTTCACTCCTACCTACCAGCTACCTCCAGAAAAACCTTTAGGATTTATGAACTCTATTACAGCCACTGTATTCCCTGCAAAATTTCAGGCAGAAAACCTCAAAATCCATCTTCATAAATTCTTGAATCACAGACTCTTTGATCAATGTCAACTGTACCATTCAAGGATTTTGGTAAATCCTGAGTGCCTTGGGAAATGCAATGTACATGTAGCAAAAAAGCTACCTGATGGCCATATGGAAAGTAGTTTACTCTTGCCCACTTGCAAGTAACATAGAAATGCCTGTACAAAATACCTCTGGGGGCCTGGTGTGAGACAGACGAAAATTCAGGAAATGGGCAGAGAAGGGAACAGAGAAGCAGCTTTGAATGTTGAACTGCCATTCATATCAGCAGGATGTTGAGTCAAAAATGAGGACAGAAATGGATTATCACCTTTCAAAAAGAGCAAAGCCTCTGACATGATTTAAAAGTTGCATCATAGGTACAATCATACCTAAACTGATGTGTGCTGCTCTATCTGCAGGGCTGCACCCATTAAAAAATAACACAAACTTTAGGAATCTTAATAATATACAAAGCCCCACTGCCTGACCTTTGTATTTATTTTTGAACCAAAAGCTACCTAAAAGAATGAACTTGAAAAAAGTTTGATGTTGATTGACCAGGTCTGACTGTAATTAAGTTTATGAGTAGAGAGAAAAATGCAAAATTTTATTAACTAACTGTGGAAGGGATGTCAGGTCCTTAACTGCCCAGCAAGTTCGTGAAGACAAAGGAGATCAGTTTACAAGGGTTAAGTAAACACAATATTTTATATTACAGTTCAAGTGAATCCAATTTCAACAAGACTGTGTAAGAGTCTAAAAATTGGTTTACCAGATTGAACATTTTTATGAACATTAAAACCCATTACATTGCTCTGAAGTACAGCTACCGAACAACCAGAACCACATAAAGAAACCATTTGTTTCTAAGCCTTATGGGCGAATTGCTTCTAGCCTCCTTGCTATTCATGTCTGGTGGGTTCCCTGTATTTATTTTTACACGCCTACATGTTGTGTCTTTTGTATTCCTTTAAGTTTCCAAGGCCATGTAAAAACAAAATGCATTCCTGAGTGGGTCAGCATAGGAATAGCCACACCAGACATTAACGTAATAACTTGATGCTTACTGCAAATCTGAGAAAAGTAACCAGCTGTTGTGAAACACAAATTTCTGGTAAGGGAAGGAGGCAGTACATGAACACAGTGCTCTGAAAAGTGCTGGTTTAGCGGTAATTGACTTTAAGGTCCTTTATTTATCTATAGAATAGACATGCATTTATAGCCTCCTCATTCTATTTAACTAACCACTAGCTCTGATGAGGCTGCAAACAAAGCTGCCGATTAGAACTAATTATGATAGCAATATTTCATTCAGATTAACAAGTCTGAACCACCGAACTCCCTTGGAGAGGAAAAGTCCTTTTAAGCACTTTTCAGAAGATCCACAGCATCCCAAAGAACTAGACCACAGATATTATAAGTGTGTATCTAATGGTGATAGCTCACCATTTGAGGGAAAATAAGCACTAGATAATGGAGATACTGTTATACAGCATGACACAAACAGAGCGGATCCTGTGTGCCTCCCGTAGATTGCAGTACAGTTCTCCCACCAAACCACAACTACCTCTGCATAACACCACTCGTTAGGAGCCACAAAATCCAAACAGCCCTCATCTTGCAACTGATCACAGCTTTTCTGCACAGCTGCTGCTATTACAAGCATTATCAGTTGTCATGGTCTTACTTGGGTCATGTCTGCATTGTGGCCAGCACAAAATAGCTGAGGCAAGCCACTCACTTTGGTGAGAGCCCACGGGCCAAAGGCTGCCCTGACGTATGCACCAGAGGCAAGCCATTGAAGACTATGTGAGGGAAAAAAATTGACCTTGGGCATTCAAAGCTATAGATTTTTATGGCCGAATTACAGGGTAGATAAAACCTTAATGCACCTCATGAGCAAGGCACACTAGTCCAGGCCTAAGGCTAATGGGTGAAGAAAATCAAGGAAACAAAAAAGTGTGTGTTATACTGCATGCTGAGCTACACTGGCTCAGGTTCTACTGCCCCAGCAGCAGCTCCAAATGTGGCTGTCCAGGGCCATACCTTGTCTAGTACAGGGATCTGGCACTGTGAGAGAAAATCCATGTCACCACCAGCAGCTCCGCACATCAGGAAGGAGATGTGTTTTATTGCACCTAAAACACAATGCTTGGCTTCTCAGGATGTGTAAGTAACACATTTGTCAGGTGAGCCAAAAGGGATCCTCCCCTTAGGCACGCCAGCAGAAATGAATGTCAGGCTTGTCTCATCCAGGACTCACTCTTGCAGCTCTTACGCTGAAAGGATACATTGTGGGAAGCGAATTAACACACTGGCATCTGCATTAGCTACATTAAAACCACCCAGATCACGGACAGGGTTGCGCATACCATGTCTCCAGAAAGGGAAATGCAGTTTTGTTTTGTGATGAGCTGTGGCTCTTCTTTGCTCTCCTCAAGGTTGGTGATGGGCAGGCTGCCTACCTGCACAGCAAGAGCAGGATTGGGAAAGGGGTCCAAAATCCAAAGGGGAGCTAAGGAGTCAGCCAGTAACCGAAGGTCTGGTTTGACCAGGAAAAGCGCAGCCTTCCCAGTAAAGACGATGATGAGTTGCAATAAGAGTGGGTGGGTAGGGTGGGGCGAGAGAAGGCTTGAGAGAATTGAGCCCAAATGACTCCCACACTCCAGAGAGCTGGAGACTGGGAGCCGTCCTTGCTGGAAAGCAATGTGCCAGGGTGTGTGAGTAGGAGAGAAAGACATTACTTCTCATAGAGTTGGGTGGGAGCTGCAGTATTTGGATTTGAGTTTTCAATACCACCGAGTACAGAACATGTATGGCTCTGAGCATGTGGACCTAACAGGCCCATCTTCATTTCCTAAGAATCATAAAGGCAAATCTTGTAGCAGCACAGAGCACAGAACATGATGTGGAAAGCCTGTGTTGCTGGGGGAGGCAAAGAGGCATGCCTTAGCCTTCATGGAATAAAAGCTGTTTTGGCAAGGGCAGTAATTAATGAGCCAGCGGTCATTTAAGGTGGGCATAAATATTTGCATCTCGGAAACATTTGCCACCTTCTCCACGCTCCCCTTCTCTCAGTCTGTTTTTCCCCTTCTCTGCAGCCTCCTCTCTCACGCGCTCTTGTTCTCTCCCCTGCTCTCCCTGCCTGCCTGCCTATCATCTTGCTCTAATTGTTTCCAGATTTGTGTGGGAGGTCAGGGCCCGGGAGTGCTGCTTCATGCCAAGTTTATAAACAGAGCAGTGTTTCCAGATGGCCACTGGCTCCAGCCTGGCTAGCAGGTTGATTGGGACCAGAATAACAACAGGTGGAGAACAGACAATGAATTCCTTGACACTTATTTTACTCCCTCTGCTTTTCCCCCCATTCCCTACTCCCTGCAGCCACCACGGCTACCACCAGCAGACCTTCAAGCTCTTGAATCAGGGCAGGGAGCCGGGACACGGGGGAGGGAGAGAGGAGGAGGAGGAATGATGAAAGAAAGTGCAAGTGACTTCCTTGACCGAAGAAATGGCAGGGCAGGAAAGGAGACACATGCTGCTACTTCCCTGCCAGCCAATACTGCTGCTGTTAATTAAGGTGTCCTTCAAACCTTCATGGAAGAAACCCTACGAGAATAAACAAGATTTCTTGGACAAATAGGGAGAATGATAAGATTGATTTAACAATGCTCCTTAGGCAACTGCATGTTGCAGTTCTTGGCACAGCAGCCTGAGCCACCAAGCCCACTGGCAGTGACAACACATCTGCAGTCACAGGGAGCTCTGCACTCTATTTTCTCAGACAGAACTAGTCTTCCCCCAGGTTCCAGTTTGCTACCCCCCCCTTCCCAGGTTCCTGCCCTTCCCGGTCTCCTTTGCCCCCTCCGAGCTGATGTTTTCTTCCCATTCCCCACACCAAATTCCCACTCTCCTCATCAGAAGCTGTTTATAGAAATGTCAGTAGCAGGGGAATGATGTTCTGCAAAGTAATAGCAGAGGTGCTTTTCTTTCTGTTTCCTTGCTCTTCCCAGTGCTTTTGGGGAAAAGTGCATTGCTTGGATGACTGTGTTTAAAGTAGATCAAAAGGTTGCCACAGATGACACAAATGCAGATGGCTGCAGTTTGTGCCTACAGTAACACGAAGGTACACTTCAAGTGCATACACAGAGTTTAGGCAACCCCTACTATCATATTCCTACTTGAAATTCCCAAAAGGAAGGAGGATCCAAGGGGCAAATGGAAGAGCCAGGGTCAGAGGAGTAAAGATAAACTTTAAATGTCTAGGCTGCTTCAAGCTGTGGTAAAACTTCTATGGAGGCATGAATAAGAACCCATCAGGAGGAATTTGATGCAAAGCATTTTGGTTCTGGTGGCTGTGATTGCCACCTTGTCTGTCCCAAAACAAGACACCAGAATGCATGAGCTGGATGTGGTCCCAGCTGTGTGCTGGGGTGCCAGTGCTGCTCCTCCTCCACTCTGAGCGCCGCAGGGATCCATACACCTGGGAGCCCAACTTCAGAAGGAGGAGATTGGGAAAAGGGAGTGAAAGGGGTACTAATGAGGGGAAATGGGGAGAGACAGTCAGTCTTCCAGATTGATTCATTATATATCACTGAACTGCAAATGTTCCTATTTCCCTGCGTGGCCAGGTTCTGCAATCCTTAGGGTAAGACGGCAGAACCGTTAAGAAGCAAAACTGTAAATGATCAAAAACCATTATAATCTCAGGTGAATTAATGAGTAATGAGACTAAATTATTAAAACTGCTGGACATGACTCACCAGGATAGGCTCAACAAACTCGCTATACACAAGAGAAAGAAAAAAAGGCTAACATTTTCTCTCCATTTCCCACTTAAGCTTACACTCTCCAGACGGCTAAATTTAAACTAGGATGACTATCCTAGAAATAAACCCATGGAGAAGTATTAAGACTGCAAAATTAGAAGCTGCTGTCTTTAAAAAAAAAAGAAAAATTCCTTAAAAATTCAATGGCTGCCTTAAACAGAACGTTATCCAAAGTTGGTAATTAACCCAAGACTCCAAAGCTAATTGTTTATTTTCTTTCCATTTGCTGCACTCCTCACACATAACTAGAGAAACTCAAAAGGCAGTGAAATGGCATACAGTCTCCTCTGTTCAAATAAAGTGATTAGTAAACTGACTGAATTGCTCACATGGGTAAAGCAGACAGGATTTGCCATGTTCATTATTAATAGCATATTTTCTTATTTGTAACCTTAGATTCAGACTCTTAATGGTTGACATGTACTCTTGAATTGTCTATAAAATACCCCAAAAAAACATTTTTGGCACAAGTGTCAGCGTGAAGGTGAACTGAAATTTAATAGCACTACAGTTTGCTGCTACTCGGAAAGCTCTTATATAAATGGTGTGTGAAAAGCAAGCATGATTTAAAAAGCATTTGCTAATATTTGCAATGCAAAAGACTTTGAATTCTTGCATATGAATACCTGGAAGCAGATTTGGAAGCATTTAAGGGTTTTCATGAATGTCAGCAAATTGTTAACAGGTTTTTATTTTCCTGGAGAAATTTCATGACTGGTCTTAGCTGTCAAATTTTATACTGTATAAGTCCTACATCTACAAATAAACACAAAAACATATTAAGCCAGTTAAAAAATCTTTGCACTTCCAAAGCTTCTTATATCTCATGATCTCAAAATACTTTAAGCAAATATTGTGCCTAATCCTAAGGATTGGTTTAAACGAGGTCACTCAGCACCTCTTAAGTAGATGCTTAGGATGTTTTGCCAGAGTGAACATATAAGATAGATCGTTTTATGGCAATAGGATAAGCTCCAACAGTTTGGAGATTCTCACAATTTCAGGCTGTAAATTCTCTGGGGCAAAGAATGGCTTTGACCATATGCTTAGGCATAGAGTCCTGTTTTTCCTGGGAATTCTGGACATGGCTGAGATGCAGGTGGATTAACAAAGAAAGAGAATAGGAAGTGACAAAGACAAGATGCTCACTGAGGCAGGATTTGGGTTACATCAAAAATGATTACTCTTATGTTCATATGGCATTCAAAATTCAGCTTGTGCACAAAACATTCAGTTATTTGTGGAGCATTATTGGGAGTGTAGACCAGTCATTCTTCATGTGCCACTAAAACTACTGCTTTTGCCACAGCACTATGTTTTGTATAATTCAGAAACACTAAGCTGTACCTTTCCTTGTCACTGCTCTTGTGTTCTACAGAAATCTGTGTACCAGGTTTTTCAAAACGGAATTCAGTTCATTGCTTGGTTCATAGATGTTTCTGCTAAACAGATTTATCCAACTCTGACATATCAAATCCAGGATAAGCAAACTCAGGAGCTGACTGTGTACCGAACTCTAAATTTCTGTAGTGAAGGTATTAAATTGATGCTGAGCTAGGGATACTATCTGCAATCCTGGTTTCTCTTTCAGCAGCTCATCATTAATTGTAATGACTAGAGTCACTTCTCTCAACAATTCACTTCTCTCTATGGCAAATGATATTTGTATTTTAAACCAATAAAGAACAGCTTTCAATCGTGGAAAGCTGAAGATAGGCAGGCCTCACAATTACTAGCCTAAGTGATTCTTTTAAGGTGAAGAGTTTGTTTGCACAATGCTGATTTGCAGTGTTGATGTCCGCATGAACACAGCACGGTAAGTAGATGTTCTTGTTCTGGATGTGACTCCTTGCACCTTTTCACACTCTAGGCAGCACAGTGGGAAATGCCAGGGAGTCTGGCTTCAGTCACTGGCTCAGATATCAAGTTAAGCTTGAAAGGTCAAGTTCTGGGAGTCCATACTACAGGAGCTTTATATGTAAATGTAAGCAGGAGGATTCATTTCACCTCACTTCTTAAAGTTAAGCATCTGTTGGAAGATGCTTAGATTACAGGTGCTTCTTCTATAATCAGCAGAGACAGACATCTCCACAGGCATCTTCAGTGGAAGGATCTCACACTTGTACACAGCTGGCTGTAGATGTACTTCAGAAAACTAAGACAGCTAGACACATAACTTCTTTTAGTTGCTAAAATACATTCTGCTCCAAGCATGGCAACAGCTTTTTAGACTTTGCCAAAGATTAAGCTCTTCACACAGACATAGCTTTTGAGACCTACTGGTGCAACAGCATTTTCAAATGTGAATGTTTCTGAGCATTCCCACTGTAGATAAATGCTTCCTGAAATGTAGCTTATTTAGAAGTGAGGTGCATACCTGAGCTAATATTCCTGCAAAAAAAAATCAGCTAAGCTTCTCCTCACATAACTTTTGAAATACCTCAAACCAGAATGAAGTTATTTTTCCCTTTAAGAAGTTGGCAGGGTAGTGAAAAGACTTGTGTGGAGGAGGTGAGAAATACCGTTTCCAAATGCTGAGAAACCCAAGTAAACTGCCCACAGTGACAACCCATACTCAGTGACTGTGGATTATTTATTATGCTAGTCTGAAATGCTACTCTAAACCACTGAAGATGGAAGAACACATGCATATTGTTCATAAATGCTCCCCTAAATATTTCATTAACTTGGAGCTCACGTTTTACAGTTGAAGAGTTGGATGCATTCTCCTGAGCATTCTAAGACAGCAAATTATGGCCCTCTAAGAGGACCACTGCAAGGCCTCTGAACATTTCAACATATACAGACCCCTCATAAAAGCCTTTTTTCAGGAAGCATCTTGCAAATTCAAATAAACACACAGAGTATGAGATAACCGGACTGGGTGAGTAAGTTAGCTTCATTTGCTGGTGCCCAGTGGCTGATACTTTGAAGAGTAGGCTACAGCTTTGGGCATTAAAATACAGGATTTCTGAATTTCTGCCATCCAGAGTCCAAATTCACTGCAAAGAGGCACAACACAGCCTTGGTGGGATACCACAGTCCATCCCAGGTGGTCTGAAATCTACTCAGTAGGTGTAGCTTGTCTCAGAGATAAGTCTAGCCCATACCCCAATTTGTATGTTTTGCAATGTGCATAAATGCTATAAGCAATTTCAGTGCAAGGAATCCTGCTAATGAATACAGAAGTAATTAATAACATAAGTTCTTCTGCTATGTTTTCTGTATAGGAGCTCAATCAAGTCACCTCAGGCTGTTTTTCTTTGCTACCCTAAAGACAGGAGGGCAAACACAGCAAATATGTGTTTCTCTTGACCAAAACAGAGAACATCTTAAATGAAAATCATGTAATGGCACCATACCAAAAAGCAGGAGAGAGATTATAATGATGACCACTGAACATCAGATGCAGCAAGTACACTTAGTAAAAAAGGTGGTAATGAACTTTGAATTGAAGGGAAACTAACTGGTGAAACTTAGATAACGCTTTTGCTCAACAGGAGTTTATTGATTACAAGGTCTG
Source organism: Pezoporus occidentalis (assembly GCF_034315485.1). Classification (NCBI taxonomy): domain Eukaryota; kingdom Metazoa; phylum Chordata; class Aves; order Psittaciformes; family Psittacidae; genus Pezoporus; species Pezoporus occidentalis. Next base: position 11,966,048 of record NW_026915724.1, read on the forward strand.
AGCAATAGGAGAAAATCTGAGCCTGGGAGAGTTTTCCTGCATTAACTGCCAAATTTAATTAAAAATATGTGTGAGGTAAAAAGTAAAAAAAAAAAAAAAGTGTTTACTTTTTTGTTAACTCTAGATTGTAATATTTATATAAATATTAAGATGACAATAATCTGCTCCAACACTTCCATCTGTGTAACTGTTGCACTGGACTGTTCTTTGGCTGAAGAACACTATAGTATGTCTACAACTACTTGCACATCTCCTCCTGCTACACCTTGTAATGATACAAAACTCCAAGTCAAGGAGTAAATTTACGGCAATATTCTGCAGTATGTAATGTCATAACGGCATATATGGTATGAATACGAATAAAAAACAAAAAAGTAATACAATGAACCTCAGATGTTAATTGTAACCCCCTACTTATTTTCTGATTTAACTGCAAGTACAGTGGTCTGGAAACTGTTGACAAATGCTGACTGTATAATAACTAGCACTATGCTGTTCTTGTACCTTTTGCATAGAACACTCATCAATGACATCAATGGAGCTCTACCTAAGAGCTGCTGTGATATCATGGGCTGCACAGTGAAGCCCTAACAAGAGCTGTTAATGTCTGTAAATAATTATAATAGTAATAATACTTCATCCAAATCATAGAGCATAAAAGGTCTAATAGATAACACATTCATCTGTCTGCAAGAGGACTGCCCATGTTCTGAAACTTCACAACAATTCAAAGGAGAGCAAATAATAGTGATTAACAAGCAAAGAACAATTTATTACTGCGGTAGAGCTGATCCCTGAAACAAAGCAGAATTTAGCAGCTAAATAAAGAGGAAGCTATTAACTTTATCTTTATTACTATGCAAAGGCAAATAGCAACTGTGTAATTTAAATAGGTCCATTATGTAACTTTTTTCTCATTATTCCTGATCTGCTAAACTAATCTCTATTTTTTAGGGGGTTTGAAAATGAATTAAAGGAATGAAAAATGCAGCTGAAAGCCAGGCTTATTTAAGGAATGGAAAACAATAGGAAAGCATGACAAGAAAAGATCAGCTACTTGACGATGAAGCAACATCCTGAGCCTGAAGCACAATATTATTGAGTAAGCAGCTGAGAAAATGTTTTATTTCTTCACCCAGGATGCATTCTCTTTCCTCTTCCTCCTCCCTTCCTAGCAGTAGATTTTGACTTGGTGTTAACCTAGCGAAGTTTAACTTGGGGTTTCCTAGACAGGACCAAGAACTCCATTTGTTACATAACTCTGTAACTCCACATCCTACATTTATAGTGTATACTGGAATATATACTTAAATAAGTATATGAGTATATAATATAAGTATATAGACTGGAATATATACTTAAATATGGGCACTGAAAGGAAACAGCTGCCCATGGGCTGTAAGACCCCTAAATGCCCTTTACAGTCAATGGGGAGAGACACTCCAGCAGCTGACAATGCAACCAATTAAAATATGGCTCACCTGGAGCTCTCTCATCCTCCACTGGTTGTAAAGGAAAACTAAAATAGGTACACTCTTAACACAGGTGGCTCAAGTTAGGTGGGATGATTCCCATCCAACTTTGCATAGTCTTGTGCTTTTATAACTCCTCCTCCCTACCAAAAGTAAAGGTTCAGAAAGTTCTTCTCTCTACAGAGTTTGCTATATGGATTTCAAAATCTGTTCCTACCATAATTTTCCAAGAAGAATGAGCAAAGATATTAATCTGGTTGCAATGCTAACTTCCTCCAAAAAAATGTCTTGCTATACAGTTATCAGAAAATCAATCTTTATCTATCCAATTATCATGCTGCAATCATGCAAGCCCTAAAGTTTTTCTTTTCCAAAGGCACAATGGTGCCTATCAGGCTATAAGGAATTTTCATGATATAGAAAATACATGTTGCGCTAAGATTGCAACAGGTAAGAGTGGTGCAGCACTTTCAGTTCATTTAGCGCAGCATTTCAATAATGAAAGTCTGGGACTTTTGAAGATTTGGAAAATATATTGAAAGGCTATATATTTAAAGCCAACACCTTTTCATTTATGCATGTAAAACCAGTGTTCCTTTTTATCTAATTTCCTGCCCCCTTTACTAGTGATTTGGTTACAACTCTTTTCTGTTAGAAACTGGCAGTTCAGTAGTTCAGTGGACCAAAAAGTAATGTAACATTTTGCAAGTTTTGTTGGAAACGTAATATTTTAGTGTTGTTACTAATGAGGAGCATACTCATATTACAACTGGGCTTTGCTTTAAAAAATTAATGAAAAATAGCAAGCACAGTTTTACCCATTGCTGCACACATACAATCCTTTGCAATTAATAAGAGTTGTACTTTTCTTAGTTGGTGTACAACAAAATTAAAGATGGGTCCAGCTTGAAGCCCTAGGCAAAATGCAGGTTCAAAACACAAACCTCATCCTAAACTAGATTCTCCCTTGCAAAATCAGAGCTTCCAAGCCTCATTTCTTCCTTCAGAAAAACCTGAGAGAGAATTCTTTAGAAAATTGAATTTTTATTTGTATAATTCAATTTGGAATTTATAGAGGAAAAATTCTGGCCTGACACAATTATTGAATCAACATTTGATGATCACTGAAATCACTGGATTCTTTCTTTAACCTTTTGCACTTCAAACCCCAGGGGTTTAATTTGTTGAGTTTCAGAACACCTGACTTAAATGCAGTGACTGTGATCAGAATTTCACCTGTCTGGTAACAACAGATTGTGCTTTTCCAACAATTTTGGGCATAGTTTCCTTTCTCTCTTTCTTAACTTCACCTTTAAGCTCCTTTTTCTACATCCACTATATTACTTAATGCTGCATTTTTATTCTTGTGGCTTTTCTTTCCACTCCCTCCCCCCTTTTTTCCCCTACTTCATTCTTTTGCTGTTCTTCATTTTTGCTTAGGCTAACATTATTGTGGTTTATTTTTAGGATACATACATATTTGGGGTGAAATTATAATCTGAACATTTATATACTGAGTATATGTTTTTGTTGGAAAAATATATAATTGATGACTGTTCTCATTCTTCTGAGAAATGCCAATAACAAATGGCAGGCTCCAGTTGAATGACTCTTTTATTGCTTTAGCAAAACAAAACACTGAAAGCAGGCAAAGGAAGTACAACAGGATAATTTTTTTAAAGTACAACAGTTTATCCTGGGGTCAAAAATACTGCAAATGCTGGTGTTTGACTGTTTCACATCTGTCACAATCTTCTGCTGAAATACCATTCAAATGTCAATAACATATTCTGAAAAAAAACATGGAACAGATATACTGTAAATAATCACATTGAGAGGAAATAACACACTTGAAACTGGAAATTTCTTTTTTACTTCTAGGCAGATTTCTCAGTTTATTTAGATGTTAAAGAGATCTACTGCCCTTTAAAGTACAGTATTAATAGCTGGGTTAGTTTAACTGCCCTTTTCCCACACACATATGTTTTTGCAGACTAACACCTACTGATACACTTTTCAAACCCTTAACTCTCCTCCGACTCCCAAATGCTCTTCGGTCCTTGTTTCTGGGTGATGGTCACAGAGAACAGAGCCTACTGGAATAAACACAGTTTGCGAATGCAAATTCTATAGGTTTCACTTCTGCTTGAGCATGCACATAGGTCCTAAAGCTGCATTTACTTAAAAAAAAAAACACTGAGTTAAGGCTTCTTTGAAATTTTATTATTATTTGCCATAGCCAATCTCTTTTAAATCTAATATAATGGGATGGGATTCAAAAGAAGTGTCAGAGAGTGAGTAACTGAGTAAGGATAGGCGTGTGCACATATTTAAATTGAGGCACCCATGTGAGCCAAAGGAACATACTAACAGACAGGCAGGCTCTGATGACATTATTGGCACCACTCAGCTCTAGTAAATTTTTTACTTTTACCTTTGCTACATTAATCCACAGTACTACATATTTTTTCACAAACTTTTTTTTTTGGTTAGATGTAGAACATCTACTATGTAGTAGTATTTTCTAAAAGAGAGGATTGGGGAAGGGGGTAGCTGTTGAATTTTGGAAGGAGGATTGTTTGTGTATTTGTTTTCTTACAACTGGCAAAAGCCCAGCAGTTATTCTTCAGAAATTTCACAAGAAACATTCATATGTGCAGGAAATCTACTGGCAAGAAATGGCAGATGAAAGAGTTATGTACTGTTGAATGAGAGTTTTGCACCTGCACACTGCTTAAGTTGGAGAACATGCTATTGATATAATCATAATAGCATAACCAGTAGGATGCGTAGTCATCTACCAAGAAGATTTTATTTTGAGACTTAAGGGACTTTTGGCATTAGTGCAAGACAAGGAGCTGAATCAATTTCAAATATGTGCTAAATAGAAAGGAAAAAAAACAAACAAACAAACAAAAATGTTAAACACATACTATCAGGATGTCACATATAAAGTTAAGACAAGAACTGTGTAACTGAGCCCAGACCAGTCTACTAGAGGTCCAAGGACACCAAGTGGAATGCCAGGCAGGGCTGCCCAGTAAGCAGGGTCAAAGAAATCCTGCTGAAGCAGGAACCCATTCACAGGATTCTGGTTTATTTCCATTTTATTTATGGAGAAACCTTTTTTTGTTTATTTTGTTTCTCCCCTCAGGGTCACTAAACTTAGACTGTAACAGAGCTATTCAAGAAACTCCTATGGAACATTTTTGGGGGTCAGGATTTGGTAACTCATTGAAATAAAAAATATGTCCAATGCATATCAAAACATATCAACAAAGTTTCAAAACAAGTGTTGTCCCAGTTTTGAAACATGGAAGCACTGAGGACTCTAGTTCAAGGGTAGACTACTTGGTGGGCCATCCTGCAACGACAGGCCATCAATCCCCTATCCTGGCTGTCAGAAGGTTGAGCAATGATCTGCCAGCCAGTCAGGGCTCCTCCAGAGCCCCACAGGGTTCCAGAAGAGCTTAGCCAAAATCCAACCGCCCCTGCAGAAAGTTTAGATTTCAGTCAGCTTCCAAGGTCTCTCTGAAGTTTGCTGAACGACTTTACTTTTTAGACTGGTTCCATAAGCTTTCCCGCATTATTTTTTTTTTCCAAATCAATCATTTCAACCCAAACAAGCCAACTTATCTACCTCGGTAATCACCTATATCATGCAAAATTGTGTACCAGCCCTGGATTTGTCCAAGGACCCATGATGCTGTTTCAGGTTTCAGGCACAGAAAGGTTATTACAGACCTTGGAGATGTGCAGTCTTTCCAAGCTGAACAACAACCTCTGCCATGCAATCAATCAGTCCCCTCCTTACTGAATTTCACCTCGAGTGTTTTTTAAACAGCCATAGAGAGGTGATACCCAGTGTTTCCCTGGGTGAGAAGGCTGAGACCTGGCCATGGTGGTTCATGAGGAATTTTGGCCCTTTCCCACTGAGATCTGAATTGCCAGGAAAGTAAGAGAAAAATGCTTCTGAAGAAAACAACTAAACCAGTATTCATTAAAAACAGTTAATACAGAAGTATGCAACCTATATTGCTATCTCTTGAATAAGTATTATAGCATATCAATACAGAACATAGTAATCATAAGAGGTCCATGGGGAGATGCACTGCTGAAACTTTGCACTACCATGCTATGAGAGCTGCTGCCCAGCCACACTTGCAGCTCAGGCCAAATTCTTCCTACGTGATAAATATGCTAGTCTCCATCAAGAATCATGGGAGCAACCTACTCAACTGGAAGGTCACTATTTAATCCACCAAACTTGTGAGCTGAGGGGAGACAATGAACCAACATCCCTAGAAAACCATGCAGCAATCAAAGATTTTCTAATCCTATAAACAAAAATGTTTTTGGGGCTGACCCACAGTGGTTTATTCATGGAATTACTCAGCAAGATCGATCAACAGTCTCCATACTGGGTAAACCACTGCTTTCATCTGAACGTGAATTTCACTACAGACTTTAAAGACAGCTAAATCAACATAGCAATGCATCAGTATGTTATCAGCAGCAGTGTCTTCTGAGATTTGCGATTTGTTTTCTCTCCTTTATTCACTGCAAAATCTATTGAGTTACAAGGAGTATTGAGAGGGAAAAGCCATTTTAAATTGCATGTTTATAATGTTAATGTCATTTGAACAACTAAACTATAAACGTTGTCATTTTGCTTTTAGAAAGGAGAAATAAAAGCTATATAAAGCTTGTAAAGAATCGCAGAGTACTTGTCCAGATTACTGACAGCCAGTAAATGCTTCAGAAATCTCTTCCACTTCTTTACAGAGACTCAAATTCAGCAGTCCAGTGAGCTGGGCTATAAAATCAGCATATCTGCCCCAAAAGGACCATGCTTTTTCTTTCAGTAACACAGCCACAATGCATTTGTGGGACAGCAGGCTGGCTCTGGGCTGTAAAAGGTATTCGCCATTTTGTAAAACAAAGCAGCCATCCATAATCTTTTTCGTTTCCAGATAATAAAAGGAAAGTCTCATTTTGTGACTACAACAAAAACTTAAAGCGGTACAGCTGTAAGCAGGAATCCAGTCCATTTGTGGTTTAAAGAGCTCCACGCCTACTGTATATAAAATAATACACTGGTATCATTAGCATAGACAACAGCTTGTTTTCAATTTGGCTGTAGATAATGAAATTATCCCCCAAATTACCATAAAGTGGAACAAATAAACACAAAAGCAAACTCTTTCTTTCCCCCCCACCCTTCAGCAGCGCTGGCTTTCAGCTATTTAGAATAAAAGCAAAGCTTCTGTTTTTCCAGAGCTCCAGTTTGACCTCAAGCAGATAAAGAACATGAAATGACAAACACGCAGCAAAGAGTTACTGTGTCCTTCCCCCCTGGCCTCTGTTTACATTAGGAAATGTACCCGGGGAGGAGGGAAGGGGAGGCAGGAGGGCTGCCTTTCAGCGCCGTGCTCAGCTCTGCTGGCTCCGGCTGGAGCTGGCCCCTGTTTCTGAGTAAGCTTACTCCACTCCAGATGTGCCTCGGCTCCAGCGTGGCTGCCATGTACAGTAAATCGGCATCTGAGGGCTCGTCAATCTGTGGGGTAGAGCAATTGCGGTCTCGCCAGGCCGCCCCACTGGCACAAACAGAAATCTGCGCTGCTGAACTGGAAAAGGAGAAGGAGGAGGAGAAGGGAATGGGGCGACGGGGAGGGATGGAGGCAAATAACAGGAGAGCAGTGTGTGAAAGGTGAGGGGCTGAAAGGTGTCCACTCCCAGGAGGAGAAGGGGAAGAAATAAACACTAACAGCCAACGGGGGAAATGTTCTTAATGCATTTGTAAATTTACTTGTAAATGTTTTACACTTAGAGAGAAAGGGGAATGCTGCATATCATTTGGCAATGTTGGCTGTCTATAGGTCCCCACGGATATACTGGCTTAGTACGACTTGTAACAAGGGCAAGAGAAACATAAAATAGCTGGGAAAACACAGCCAATTAGTCATTACATGTAGATTGTAAAAACAAGTGAGAGAGACAGAGACAGAGAAATAAATACCCTTAGCAAATCGAGTCCCTCTTGTTTATGTCCCTGCAATATGAGTACAAAAAAAGCAGCGGCAATGACGCCTTCTAATCAAAGTGCAGCTTGCAAACCAGCCAGTGCTCCCATTCAAAATCCTCCAGGATTTCCTGATGCTCACAAGATTTACCTATTTGCTGTCATTGTAAAATACAAATTGTTTCACTAATCAGGCAGTTTGCTTTGGACCTGACCCCAGTTGTACAAACTCCAAGTTGGATGTTCATTTCTGATCTCCTGCCGCCTACACGGCCGTTGCTAACTGAGTTTTAATAGGATGAGAAAACAATCTTTTCTTTTATAGTGGGTTCAAATGAGCTACCCAGCTTCAAGCTGACTATAGCTGTGTTTTCCTAATCACCATTTTTTTATAGCAATTCTGAGGACAAAAATGCCTGCTTCTCCCTCCCTTCTCTTCCAGCAGCGCCAAGTCTAAGAATGTAAATAAGTGTTAAATTGAAACACAGAACAAAAATTGGTTAGATTCAGTGTAATTGAGTCATAGTTAAATTTAGGCTGCTTTTATTTGCAAATGTGCAATTTAACAGCAGCTCTATGCAGCATCTCTGTGTAGAATGAGATGCCTCATTTATTTATTATTTTTATTGTGGTTGTGCCTGAAATTCTTAGTAAAGGCTCCCAGGGCCATTGTGCTGTCCTCTTTAAAAGATGAGCAATGCATTTTAAAGAGTCTCCTTTGCAAGTGAGACTATCCTCTGAGTGCCATCTGGGTAAGATGGCAGCACCTTAAGTGGACAGAAATATTGCCAGCTGTTCCACATCTTTAAAAATTGTGAATCGAAGCTGAAAAAAAGTCATGAGGCTGCAGAAAAAAAAAAGTCGTAAGATTTTCCAGAGGATATATGTAACATCCTTTCTTGTCTCCTAATTTGTGAGCCTTCGAACCTTCCCAATACATTGTGAGAGTATAAAAGCTACCTTTTTAAAAGAAATGCTCAAATTCTTGCAGTATGTCTTGATTTAAGGAATGAAGGCTTAAAAACATCAAATATCATTACGATCTGAAGTAAAGCCATAAGACTTGGCAATAGAACAAACAGTTCAAATGAGACTTGATTTTCCTTAGCACCCCATTGACTGGATGGGATAGTAAGCTCTCTTTCCCCTAGGTTAAATCAATCCTGTAAGGTACAGGGTGCTCTGATTCTGACTATGAAAAACATGTGCAATCGTATATGATTAAACAATTAAAACATGATTATTCTTATGCATAAATTTCATACTGGGTTTTCAAACACTGGAGGCACTGGAATCGTTACATTAGATGCAGGGCAATAGAGTAGCTCAACAAGCCCCCAGTAAGCAATCAGGCATGCATCCGCCAAAGCGGACAAGGCCATGCACAAGAATATGTGTCACATTACCAACTCCTCTGCACCATCCAGAAGGAGGCATGCTGCCTCCCACTTCTTCCTCTCACCTCAGCATCCAGCCATGCCCCAGCTAGCCCCAGCAGAGGGTTCTTGCCATTGTTTATGCCTTATACAGTCATATACAGTAGGACAAAATGTACATTAAAAAAGTGTATTGAACCAAGGTGGCAAGATTAGGATCAAAATGACCTCAAGAGCCATTTAAAATTAGACTGGCACTGGTAAATGTACTATTGGGATTTCCCTTACACTGACAGAAATATGAACTGGGAGATCAAACAGGTGCTTTCAACGGCCAGCATTTCCATGCAGAAAGGCAACACAGACCAGTCTCATTAGACAGTAGCTGAGTTTAGTGAGGAATGTGACTTTTCCCACCCCATGTTGAATGAGTGGCCCAAGGGAAATTCGATACTTACAGGACACCAAGAGCGGCGCAGTTCTTAGCTCATCCACCACAATAATGGCACTAATTTGAGAATAAGTGAGCGTAAAGCTGATAATAGTTGTCTGTAAAGAAGCATGTATGATGGTAAGATGATATGAGACAATGCTAAGTGACCATGGAGGAATGTATCTAAAAGCCAGGACACAATGAGTGAAGCATGAAGAGGGTGTTGAAAATGAATCAGTGAGAGAGATTGAACAGCAGAGCAAATAGTGCAGCCCCACTTCAGAGAAGCCCCTCCCAGTATTATGCTCCTAACTCACAGCAAAGTTGCATTTCCACTTTAATCTTAGCCATGTTTTTACAATGTAAAATCAAGTCCTTGTTTACACGTGTATCATAAGTGCAGCCACTTAACCTCAGATTTATTGCGCATATGGTCAGAAAGGACAATTTCCCTAAAAAAAAGTTAAAAAAAAGACAAAATAAATCGATAATCTCACTACAGTATAAAAATATTTTCTTTCTTTAATGGCTCACCTAACACAATGTTCCATCTTGCAAGAGAGCAGGTTCTAACTAAAGAAACTAATAAACTCAAGAAAAATTGCCTGAAAAGAAATCATGTTTCCTATTTCCAACTATAACTGCCTTTTAATTGTGCATTAGACTCTTGGATCTACTATTTTCTTTGGGTTTTCCTCTATACACATTCCAATGCACCTGACAACTGAAGGAAGGACAGTACTGTCCAGCCATTGTGTGGGCAGATGTTGTGTAAATTTCCACAAAAGATTCTTCCAAGCCTCCCTCTTAAACAGACCTCTGACACCTGCATTATTTGGAAGGATTACTTTCTATATCAGTGAATGTCCCTCAGGGACTGAGGCAAGATGAGCAACTGAGAACATGGCTGCAGAGCAATCCTGCAGTGTCGATAGGAATGTAATTGTCCTTCCCTACTTAAGGACAATGCAGCAGCCCCAGGTTCCATGCTCACTCCACACGTCTCCTGAAAAAGTGGAGATTAACAAGTTAGTTAAGTATCCTGTCTACAGTCATTTAAAAGTAAAATAAAATCTAAAAGGACTGCAAAAATTGGCTGTGTTGTCATTTGTCTACACAGACACAGATTGCAACCTTGGCATTTCTGTTCATAAAAGAATTATCGGTAAGTCCACATATTTGCCAACTCTTTAACATCCCAGTAGCATGATCTTTACGATGCCTTTGACACCTGCAGAGAAATTACATCAAATCTGTAGCAGCAGCATTAGGTAATGCACCAGGGTTCAATGTTCAAAACATCCTGTTCTTTACATAGCCTCTTGTCTTACACAAAAGCAGTTAAAAATAATAGAGCTTGTTCAAGCGCCAGATTTACGAGCTTGTGTTCATAGACTTTGTAAGGGTCATCTTGCAAGGTTGTTTTGTTATACCTGTGGGCTGCGAAAGGGCAGTCAGGAGAAGGCACAAAAGGGAGGAAAGTTTTGTGAATCAATGGCTTCAAGCCTTCAGGAAAAAAAATTAAAAATCAATTAAAAAAAAAAAAGAAATAAAATAATGTTTTCGTGACAATCAATTTACTTTTCTGAAAAGTAAAATTAGTGAGAAGTGAAATTTGTAAGAAGTGAGTAACAGAATAAGTATCCTGTTGCTGGACTGGATACAGATTAAAGTGATGGAATATTTATATTTGTAGTTTGAGATGTGGAGGCTTGGATCAGCTAATTAGTAAGACAGATGCCATTTGCAAAACTTGGATGTTGATCCTGATGCAAATTTTGAGCTCATCAATCTTTTGGAATGTTTAGAGGAGAGAAAGCTTGGCTGTCCTCTCAAATTTCACACTAGAAGGCTCTGGCTGGCTTCAGTGATGAAAGAAGAAGAAATGTAGGCTTCTACAGCCTTGCTACATGTACATTGCAGTTACCTCAGTGTTGCTGTTACAAAACTATGTAACAGGCCCTCTTCTCACTGGGATCTGGGGTTCCTGTTGTTGGTGAGGGAAATCTAAGCAGAACAATGCAATCCAATGTTCTTGTCACATTCATGAGTCCTATGACTAATCTCTTTGCAATCAAGACCCAAAGCTATAATTAATTCTTTTATTCTTATTTTCACAAGATGTTAAAAGCCTTGATAATATTCACTTTGTTTATGAAATGCTCATTTTCACTGGGAAGCAGTATTGGACTAGGAATAAAGGCATGAGGCTCAGCACATCAGTGAAGTCTGCTACCAACTCCTGGCCTTTGAAAGATTTCTTAGGCACAAACTGCATTTACAGTTATCAAGCCTAAAACCTGTAAAGACTTTCATTACTGCTTAATAAGGTGTTTCGAGATCACAGATGAATTGCAGCAAGAAAAAATACCAGTAATTTGGACAAGTGCTGCAGACTTGAAGCACCAAGCACAAAGCAGCTGAATTTCACACTTCCATTGAAGAGTCTTCAATTTATACCAAACCAGATTTAAGTCCAACTATTTTATCCAAACACCTACATACAGTCTATTTGCAATGTATCCTTCATAAAGCTCTTCCTCTTACTTCCACTGAATAGGAGTATTGCAAAACTGCAGAAAGGAAGTGGAAGTTTAAAAGCTTTGCAGAGACCAGATGGAAAATGTGATAGGAAACTGAAAAACAAACATTGTGTGTTTTCATATATATTAATTACACATAACAAAGGTTAACTTCCACTCATATCTTCCCCTCATTTTTTTTCAGCCAGAACTTTTCGTTCTTGTACTAACAGTTATACACTGCAAGGGCTCCTACCAATAACAATAATAAGAGTCTGGTAAATGTTTTGTTATCAAAGGCAGCAAAAAGTCTTATTTTATGTGGAGGAAATAAGCCAGAATCAATAAAGATATAACCTGTTGCTTTTAGTAAATCACTAGAACAAGGCCTCTCAATTAATTTTTACCAACATGCAGTTCCCTTTACTGGGATTCTCTGGGTGATTTTTACCAAGTTTTCTCTGCAGGAAATAGTGGACAAACTCCAGATCTCTGAAAGAATGACAAAACTATGAAATACAGGGTCTCTCACAAGAATCGTAGGGACTTCATCTCTCAAGGACCTGGGAAAGACCAAACAAAAGTTACACATGGCCCAAATCCAGACTCAGGTCTGGCATTTGAATAATCCTGGAGTATTTTCAATCCATCTCAATCTATCTTCTCACTGGTTTATTTCTTAAAGCAGGTTAATCTCAGAAGAGCTTACTTGGGGCACTGTTATATCAGCTGATTCTCAAATTCTTAGCATCCACCAGCACAACTGAAGAGAGAGTATTTTGTGTTGTGAAATATGAAATAAATATTTGAACATTTTAAGTCAATCAACTTATTCTGAATGTTTTACCTTTTGTAGTTACTGGCCACTAAAGATTGATGTTGCCCTGTAACTCCTTGCTGATGAACACATTCCTCTGGATGCCTAATTTGTGAGAGATTTACACTGTGCAAACATTATTTACAGAGAGCACTCAATTCTCTCTAAATCAATTAGATATGCCTTTTCAAGCACGTTTTCTGTTGAAGGCTACCAGAAGAGGGTTTTCTTTTTTACCTGCAATGAGGATTCCAAAACCACATCACCTCTGAGAAGCCACAGGGTGGCTTGGAAATAGAATGGTCCTGCCAGTGCAGCCTCCTTTATAATTGAAATGCAATTTAAGAGATCTTCAGAGGAATTTCTCCAACTCTGGAGGAGGCCAATCAGCAATCTGACCTCCAATAAAGACAACAGAAGGAAGCTCCCTTTGAAAGATAGTAAGGAAACCTTCTTCTTTGAAAAGCATTTTTAGGTGCTGTCTGCTGATACAGTGCAGATTTATTTCCTGAGGTCCAGACAAGTCTGTGTTACTGATTATGCCAATATACCTCACATGGCTCTCACTGCCCTTATCTAAGAATGAGAAAAGTCAAGGAGAGCAAGTGAAAAAATAGAACCCTACCTAACAGAGAGGTTTATCCTCAAAAGTTTTCTAAATGCACCCAGAGAAATCTCCCTGCATATATATGAAGTTTAGGAATTTTACTATTTTATTGCTCTCTGGAAACAATGACGCTGTCAACAAAAAAACCCTAGCAAAATGTGCTTATAAACTTGGTGGATACATGCACAAGCAGGTAATTGTATTTGCAACTATGCATCACATATGGAAAATGAGCACATGTACCTAAAGGTATACATGAGTTCATGATGGTCCACAGAGGCAAACACTAAGTCCTGCATCTGGGATAGTCTAAAGGCCAACTGATTAGAAAGCAGCTTTGCAAAAAGAACCTGGGACTCCTAGAGGACAATCTGAACACGAATCAGCAGTGACTTTTCAGCATTAAAAGCCAACCTCATACTGGGCTGTTTTATTAACAAAATAACCAGCAAGTCAAAGAAGTGATTATTCCGCTCTGTTCAGCATTTGTGAGACCACATCTGGAGTACTGCATCCAATTCTGGGACACTGACAAACCAGAGCAAGTAAAGCTGAGGGCCACCAAAGCGGACAAAGGCCTGGAGTATGTGACTAGAGAGAACAGCTGAGTGAGCTGGGTTGGTTTGGCCTGGAAAAGGGAGAACTGAAAAGGGTCTCACCACCACTGTCACAACCTAAATTGTTGATTAAGTTTACATTAGTACACAAAAGTTCATCTGTTATGGCTAACCTGTCTTCCATCTCACATCAGAAACTGAGTAAGTGAGTTTACAATTTGTGGAACAGGGACCCATTGCTGGGACAGAATGAGACTAAAGAAGTCCTAGAGTCAAGCCAATCAGCATGCCTCAAGCAAGTCAGAGCAGTGCAATAAACTAACCAAATCCATCCAAACTACAGCAAAAATTCCCATGACTCAGCCGTCTCCATAGACTGTCAGCTCTACCTCCCACCTCCACAGCCCTATCTTACACTAGAGACCAAGCTGCCAGATACTTCAATCCAAACATTGTGGTTATACAGACCCCCTCCAAGCCTAAGGCCCAGATCCATGAATCCGGCTTTAATCCACTCCTGAGAATGTGTGTATTCTTTGGTCAGAATTTCAGTTGTCTGTATTTGGAAAGTCTCACCCACAGCCTTTAGCTGACTAAAGGAAGCCAAAGAAAATGCAAGAAGTAGTGGTTACCAAAAATGAAATCCTCCCCCCCAATATGACTGTTACTTATGCATTTATGCACTGTATATGTGCCTACCAAACCTCTAGGAACTCAGTCTGCTCCTTATTTCGTTTATAAGGAAAGGATGAGAAAGAGTCCATTTCTACAGAATTCCCCAGATGAAATCTACTGGAGAGTACATCATTAATAAAGGATTTTTCTATTTATTTGTTTCACCCTTAGCAGCTGGCCACTCATATCTCTCTGGGGCACATCAACTAATACATATTATTTCATAAGTTGAACATTTCTGAATAATACTGTCTTGTCCCTTCCATTTGTATTACATTACATGGAGCAAGGAAGTATGTTTGCATTGCACTGTAGAAATTTAAGGTGAAAATATATTTCTGAAACACTAGAAAAGGACTGAGCAGAACTGATGATTATTAAATGCTGATAAACCTTCGTCTAAGAGGTTATGTTTCACGAGCAGGCTGAGAATAAATCTGAATCATGCTCATGTGAGGTAGAACTAGTGAATGACAACCAAGGAAAATGTATTAAAAGCATCAATTAGCTTTTTTTCCCAACAGATCTCAAAGCACTGAAGTGCCACTGAACTCAATAGGAATCTATTATAGATTTCAGTGAGAAAACCTGGCCCACTAGCCTCATTTTCACAGTTGGAGAAACTGAGACACAAAAATGTTAAATGAGTTGCAGGATATTACCCAGCAAATGGCAGAGCTGGGAATAGTACTCAGCTCCCCTGGAGGCCAGTCCGTGCGTCATCCACTGCACCACTTCCTCATACTAGAAGGCAGCAAAAGAGCACAAATTTCAGGGATTTTGTTTAATGAGAATGGGAGATGGAAAGATCTGGAAGCTCACCTCTAAAGTATAGGACTGCCAGGATTGTTCGACTGTTACATCCAATACACAACTGCTGACACTAAAATATGAACATGTCTTTGCTCATATGCAGACAATTATGGAAAAAAGTCAGAGAATCGGGAATGATCACACAGAGAAAAAAAATAATTCAATTGATTTTAAAAACAAACACAGCGAGGCAGATTCTGTACACACAGAGTCAGGAGGCAAGTTTGCAAATCTTAATCAAATGTGATTTAAACACTGTTTCTGCTAAAGCAGTTGAATTGACTAGCTGACTGATATAAAAGGAACACAAGGAAAGGGTCTTACTTTACATCAGATGCCTACCAATCCTGTTTTCTACAGTTTACTTCTCTTCAGCTTGAAACAGATTATATCAGGCTCCTTAATAGGAGACATGACTTGTAGCATTATTA
Organism: Pezoporus occidentalis; assembly: GCF_034315485.1. Lineage (NCBI taxonomy): Eukaryota > Metazoa > Chordata > Aves > Psittaciformes > Psittacidae > Pezoporus > Pezoporus occidentalis. The sequence goes on from NW_026915724.1 coordinate 11,981,773, forward strand.
TTCATGTCTCACCACTGTAAGGGAGGTATATCACTTTACTCCTGAGACAGATGCACTGACTTTGCAGCTTATTCCTACAAGGATATTTTAATCATCTGAAATGATAAATATGAATCCATTTTCACGGCAAATACTGTTCAACAATCTCTTCTCCCTGTGGTCACTTTTGTGTATGATTAGCCTCCCATCTTAGGAGGTTTTTCATCCCCTAAAGAATGCATGGGATGGGACATGACTAAATGGCACCGATTTCTCATTGTCTTGCTGAATGGTTTCACCTATGGACCCAGAATATTTCAGGCTGCCAAAAGGCTCACAGTTGAGAAAAATTGCCCAAACAAATGCCAGCCCCAGGTAGGGGTCCCCTTCCTTAGGCCAGTAGCTCATGCCCCTGGTAGGAGTACCCTGATACTGAGAGAAGAGCAGCGGCTGCTGACACTGCTTTGGAGCAGACCCACTGGCCTTAGCGTGGCTTCCTTTTCTGGAAGGTTCCAAATCACTTTACCAAGCTGACTGCTACGCACTGTTGTTGTGATGGTTTTGTGAGAAGCAAGGTATAAGATATGGCCATGACTATCTGAGATGGTTGCTAATTTCAAGTGATTTAAATGGAAAGACATTGTAAATATTTAACATGCTAGCTTAAATGAAGGCAATGTGTGAATGTCTGAGCAGCAAAAAGATCACAGGATTCATATCTTACAGTTCAGCAGCCTTTCAGATGGACTACGCCATGACTCAGGGACAGAAAATCCCTGCTCTTCAATTCACTTTAAGCCTTCTGACTTTATTGCCTTAATAGAAACCAACTACATAATTTAGCTTCATGACTGCTAGTGGGAAACAAATTTTACTGAAGCTTCATTCTTTGAACATTTCAAACTTTTCCTCTGATTTCAACTTTGAAATCTTGTAAATAAACTTGTAACTTTGACATTACAGTCCTTCAGCAAACACTTTCTTCTTAATGACATTTTACTCATTACAGTGTTCCCACCTACAAGGAGCTTCACTTTTGGACTGGGTTTGGGTTTTATTGTTTTGGTTTCTTAAAAAAATTGAAAAATTACTAGTATGCAGCTGTGTAATATATGACAATAGGGGGTGATAAATACTGCACAGCTGAAGCTGAAAACGAGTTAATGGAATGAAGTGAAGGTGATGACACTTTTTTTTTAACACAGAAAGTCATGAGATATTTTAAACAATACGTTTTACACAAACACAAAAAGAAATCGTCATTTTTCCCTGAAGAGTCTCTGGTGTAAAATTAATTCCCACTGGAGAACACCCACCAAAAAAAATAAATCCTAACCTCTATTTAGTGACTTCATGAACTCACACAAAGTGGGATAACATTTATACTTCTAAAATCCAGTTGAAGTGGCAGTCCTCTATTCTGCTGCTAAAATCCTCTTGTTGCTGGTGACTACTAGAAATTAAAGAGTTAAAATAGAGACTGCTGAAAAAGAGTAAAGCATATGTTATATGCAGCATGTTACTTGCTCTTCGGGCTTCCCATGGGCCAGTGAAGGTTGGGAACCACTTCTGTAAAGGAAATGTACATAGTGTCAAGTTATAGACAGTCCTGTGTGCTAGCTCCATCTCTGCAACTTATTAGCTCCAGAATGACTTTGGCTTCACATAGTTTCTTACAAACATTATATAGTCAGCCTTCAAAACTTAAGTAGGCAACATTGTTATTCCCAGTTTACAGATGAGTTATAAGTGCAAGGGTTAACAGCTACTGCAAGGGGGCCATTAAATGAGCATCAGAAGCTGAAATAAAATTGTTTCCAACCTTTGCCCACTTAACCATAATGTGCATGGTCCAAAAAAAAAAAAAGAAAAGAATTAAGCTCCTTCACTGAAACCACGTCCCCTGAAGCCATTTCTGATGCCTAAGTAAGCATTGTAATTTTTAGAACTACTTTGCACCTGCAGCTTCCAAATAGTTTCCAAAGATCACCTACCTATCCTAATTTTTACAAGTCTCAGCTTCTTAAGTCTTTCAAAACATGGAAAGAATAGCTATCTGTCTCCCAGTCTTCCTGCCCACTGAGGTCAATGAGAGACTCTTCGTGGACTTCAGTGGCTGTAAGACTTCCCTCCCATATTCTTTTCCTTCAGTTTGGGAAAGCAGTTGTCCCAGGGTGGGTAAATGCTTCAAGAGAAACTGTTGCGTTGAGAATCATTACCACCCATGCACCACACAATACAAACAGTAAAAATGATGAGCAAATGAAACAGCATAAAAATAAAGAATAAGAAAACAGCATAACCATCCTAACAGCAATGGCTAGAAATTCATCTTGGAACACTTAATTGTTCCTGTGGCACAGAAGCTAGGAGTGATTGTTCTGTGCTGCCATGGCATTGCCCAATAACCCCTTCTGTCTAAACTACCAGAGCTGGCTAAATTATCCTGCCCTGTGCTCTCTTTTAATTGATTGTTTAGTTAAACAGAGGATAAAAAGTCTGGCTGGGATCCAAACTCAACTGCCTGCTGCTATGACAGAAAAAAGTACTGATCAGTATATTTCCCTGCAGAATAAAATGTGTATCTCCTGGGCTTTTAGCAATAGCAAAATAAGATTACGTTTGTCTTTAATAAGACTCTTTCCTCTAAGTCATAAACAGCTCATTGATCCCTTCTCTTATTCCTGCCCCCTTTATCTTATTTACTGAAACTTGTAATATAAACAGTATTTCTTCACCTACTGTCTTTTTGAATTGTTGATTGTCTGAAAAATGGCACTAGCACAAGGTTTCAGGGCATTTTCTCTTCGTAGCAGTAGTGTTCCAGTCACATGTGGGTACTGTCAGACACCCACTGTCATTTAGGGCCATCAGGGGCAACTCAGGGAGCAAGATACTGAGCCAGTGTAAACAAGCACAGCACAATGTGACCTCAGGAGTATCGGGCAGATTCGCACAAGGCTGAGGATCTGGCCATGTGACTGTTTCCAGCTAAAATCACATTCTTCCCTCACCACACGCTGGAAAATTAGAGACTGCAGATCTTCTAAACATGTTTGTGGATGTAGAAAACCCTGTCATAAGGCAGGAGGGGTGTAGGGAGGAGAGGTTTCTTCTGAAAGGCATCATAGGACAGGATTGGAAGTGCCAGCATTTTTGCCCCCTCGTTGTCACATTCCTTTCCCAGGCCCAACCGATGAGGCGGTCTGTGAGCCGCTCTGGCTGGGAAGGATCACACTGCTGAACGGGGACAGAAAAGGGAATGTGGTTTCCTGAAAGGTTTCCAGCAAGTACATGGGAATGGAGCTCTTGAAAGAGACATGGAGCTGAAAGCACTTCCCTTCTGAGAAACACTTCCAATCCACTCCCTGGGCCAAATGTAATAACAGCTCTGACATTATTATTGCAAAGGGGGAAAAAGTCATTCTTCCAGCTCACTGCTGTGATTTCTCCATTTTGAAGCCACACCTTCTTTGAGACCTGTAAGTCATGTGGTTTAACATGCAAGCCTGCTCACAAGGGATGCTTCTTGGGCACTTCTCTACCAGTACTTATCACCAAGTCTTTCTGAAGGTGCCAGGGATGCTTCTGGCAATGAAAAAACAAACCCAAAACTTAGAGATGTGGTTCTGTGCTTGGGTCCCTCATTATATCTCTTGAGTTACTTGGAGTATATTGCCACAGATTGCCTGCAATATGCAACAAGCTTTTTCCTACTGTCAGTCATGAGCCAATATCTAGATATGAGGGAAAAGTCTCTCTGTAAACCATTTGTTGTTTTCAGTTTCATGGGATCCTTCTATAGATGAAAATTCTCTCCCTTTACCCATTTAATACACTACACTGCACAACAAATGAACATAAATTATTTGAAATATCTCTCTAAACAACCCATTGGAGATTATACTGACTGGTCCTTACGACTGAACACTAACAGAGTCATGCCAAAAATTCAGACTGTCACTAGAAGAAGAATGAAGGAAGAAATGAAGAAAGCAAAAGCAAGGGACCCAGTTTCTGGTTTACCGTCCAGGAATCTGCTGGAATGCACATTTTGTAACAGAAGAGTTACAAAACAAGTGCTGTTGACAGTACAAAGGGGAAAATAAAGCCATTAGAAACAGTATAAATTGTACTGGCATGAATAATGTTTCTCCCCAGACTTCGTCTAGAGAAAAAGGGGGTGGCATTAATTCAGTAACCTACGTTTCTAAATAGGTTCAGTTAAATTGGTACAATTTTTGTTTAGATAAGGCCTCAGACTCACTGACTCTCTGGAACCCCTTCTTAGTCTTACCTCTAACCACTTTTTCCAGGCCATGGCAGGGAAAAATGTACCACAGGAGGCAGAGCCAGACACCAGTTATACCGTAAGAGCCTCAACCAAGAGTGTCTCAGCAAACGCAGGGCCAGAATCCGCCCTTGCTCACAGTGAGCAATTCATTTGATTGGGAATACTTAAAGAGGCAACTTTTAAGCTGCCAGTTAACTGACACCTGACAGCCATCAGCCTGCAGTGCCTAAGCTGCTATAAAACATGAGTCAGTCAATGAATTACATGGTTTTTGGAAAATAAGAGTAATTTAGAACATTCTATTCACATTTCTGTGTACAGATCATTGACCTCGTGGGTGTTTTGTTATTCTTTTTTTATGTTAACTAAACATATAAAAGGAATAAAAACAGAAAAGTTCTTACTAATATCAGGAAAAAGTAAACGACCATTTTTTCACAGGGTTATAGCATGTTCTAAAGAGCAGGAAGTTCTTTGGACTTTGGAGAAAATACAACCTTAACTATACAACCCAAAACCAACAGCAAACTTTTCTTAAAATTCAAAATACAGGATCTTAAACAGCTGATGGCTAATTTTAGCTGATGTTAGAAGTTCACATAACAATTGAGAGAGCTGTTTCTGCAGTATTTCTGTGTTTGTAGCTAACTCAAATAATCATACACTTCACAGCCTCATTTCCATGGAATTTTTTTATGAAATAAATATACTATACTTTGGATCAGTGTTTTTTCTTTCAGTTTGATTCTTTCAGTCAAATAGAAACAGCCAAGAGATCAAAGATTCATAATGGGATGTAGAAAATACCGCTGAAAATATCACATTGCAACAAAAGTGTCACCAGACCAAAGAACTCATAAATTGCAATCAGTTCATGCAAAAGGCTGTACAAATACGTCTGAGGACACAGGTTCTTGCAATCAGAGGTAGGTAGATATGAAGCGCCTAAATCCAAAATGGTGACAAAAAGCCCTGCCTAAACCTGATGGCTAAAGTCACTGGAACCCTTCTTACTTGACATAGTACCAGGTTGTAGATTACTTCTGCAAAAGTGCAAGACTGCCAGAATCTGGGTTCATAAAGTCCCAGTCAGGATTTAGAAACAAGGTGTTTCTCAGTTTGCATCCTCCAAGAAAACAAATTCAGTGGGTGCTTTCAGGCCAAGCTCAGCATACACTGATAAACTGAGGTTTCCACAAAAAGCCAGTTGTGGATACTGCGTTTCAATGGAAGCAAGAGGAATCTGTGCCATTGACATCTTTTCACTTCTCATTCAACACTAGGTTAATAATATACAGACATGGGCCTGGGCGCAGGATTCCTTCCTCCCTCCCAACAGAGTGCCCTAGGCACTAAGCAACAGTCACACCCACTTTTTGCTCACTCTGGTTCAATGAATCCCAAGGTCCTTGAAAGCAACTGACAGTGGCACAAACAATAAACTACTCCAGGTCATCTTGTTTAACACCTGGTAGGCCAACTTTCTAGAGGGTAAGAAGAGGATTTGATTCCTCCTTCCCCCTCCATAGAGACTAAGGAGAAAACAGAGCCCACATCTAACCCATCCGGACAAGCACTCTAACCTGCAAGCTTTCCCTCTGGTTTCACTGTGAGATAGCAGTTGCCTGCTTGCTTTTGCACACTTCAAAAAGAATGTTAGGATCTGGATCACAGCTAGATAGAGGAATCTTCCTGCAAACCCTGCTGAGGCTTGGCGATGGCTATGACTTCAGGCACATCCTAGCTAAAGTTCAGTGCTCCCTCCTGGCTCGCTCTAGACAGCTGGCTATTCAGTGTGAGGGTTTTCGCACTCATCCTTATGAATCACCACATTTTGGTGTAGAGTCTAGTGTACTTAGACTGATAGTTTCCCATCTGGTGAGAAGATTGCTGAGCTCATCAGACATAGCATTAATTAACAACGTGACAGTTACAGACGAACAAGCATCCCTTCACATTTGCCTTGCTTTCCGACTCTTCTCCTGATGAAAAGGCACTGGAACAGCACGTTATTACCATCCTCTGTTTTATTAGTATGACGGTCCTCATGTACGTCAACAAGAGATTTACATGGCAGGCCAGCATGACACTGACATTCTGAATCGCCAGCAACCCCATCTGGTTTCTGCAGGGTCTCATAAAACCAGCATGTGTGCCCATAAACTCAGAAATGCCATCAGCACCATGGAGGAAGTTGCCACTCAGGCAGGGTTACCTTCATGTGATCTTCAAGGTCGCAGAGCTGAATGTAATTTTCAACAGACCAGGCTCAAAAAATTCTGACAGTGCATCCTGTGCACAAGCCAGAGGAAGGGAACCTAGAGGGCAAGCCATCAATAATTATAAAATCCAAGATTAAGTGACCAAGCAGCAACTAATTCAACCAACTTTAGGAAATTAAGGTCACCCACTTTGATCTTGTATTTGAATATTTCTAGCATACTGTATAGTTCTGCTTCAGCTCCCATCACGCTTTTCAGCAAATACCCCACAGAGACCTCACTGTTCTCCATCCCTGAGCTTGACGCTGTGCTCCATGGTGAATTAATGTGGTGTCCCTGCTGGGTGTGCTGGGCCTGCCACTCCAATTAAAAAAAAAGAAGATGAGGGAAAGCAGCCACCAGACCTAGCAGAAATGTGGCTGAAATTATTCTGAAATGATCCTACTGTCTACATTGCTCCCTGCCAAATCTCCCCACCCTCTGCTGTCATTTTCTCCTCTCTTTTATAAGAGGAAATGGATCCTAAATCAGCAAGTTAGGCTTGCTCCTTAACATAACAATTGCTAACAATACACCTTTCCCTTTTGTTATAAATGACTTTAGTGTGTAATTCAGCCAAATGAGAAGACAGGCAACACTTATACACACTGTCTTCATCCTTTTGTGTAGGCCCAGGACTAGCTGCATTCACCAGCCTATAGATCTGCAAAACAACAGCTTTTTCCTTGCACTCTGACAACATCCACAGCTCTCCTGCTACTACCTCTCTCCATCCCCAGGAAACCAGGACCCCAGGAAATGAACTGTTGCAGGCAGAGGAAGGATGGGAGTTCAGTCATTCAAGATATTAAAGACTAGAGCTTAACCTTCAGTTATTGCACAGATTTATATTTTTTTCCTGTTAGGTTGGCCCAAAAAACCTGTTTAGCACTACTTCCTACTTAAACTCTATTTGAGTTACAAGTATAAATGCTTTTGGAGACTGCCCTTGGCTTCTTCAGCTGTACAAAACATGCCCTGCTAGGTCACTCTAGCAATGACGGAGCGTATCATTGCACAAACACCAACAGCACCCTTAGGCATGGCATCAGTCCCACAAAACCTGGTGGCATTCCCCAGCAACCTCTTTCTAGGGCTTTGCACTATAGCCATCCTATCTGCACCATGCCTACCTCACAACCCTGACATATGACACTGACTCACACTGCTATTTGATAGCCCTTTAGCACAGGGAGACCAAAGAAGCATGAAGAAAAAATGCGAGCCAAGGGAAAGTGTGGGTCAACCACCTTCCAAACTCCCACCCCAACTTAATGATATCCCTAGCAGGCAGTTCACATAGGAGAGAAGAGGCAATATCTGCCTCCATAGGCTTCATGTGCTTTGATATCTCATGGGAAAGAGCTGTCCTGTCCCAAAGACTGTGTATGGGTTACACTGCCCTAAAGGCATTTACCTTGTTTCCTTATTGTATTCTCAAAGGCTCTACGGAGCCTACAGAGCTAGATGGAATCAGAAGGACTCACCAACACCCATGCACATGGCAAAGCCCAGATGGAGAGGAAGAGCAATGGAGAACTACCCCAGTGTATTACGTGCACAGGGGATTGGGAGTGAAGACCTTGCCTCTGGAAGTCACACAAAGCAGTAGGCAAAGGAAACAGACTTCCAGCCCACGGCAACCTGCTTTGCAGCCGGGCAGCTTATAAGGAGTTTAGCTTATGCTACCAAAACCCAGATATGTCAGCTTGGCAAAAGATAGGAAACATCAAGAGAAGTCTCTTTGGCCATAGCTCTGCACAGATGTCTTGTCAAATCTCTGTGCCAACAGCCTTTGGCTCTAATTCTTACACAATCCACTCAAGGACACGTGTTCTCCGTACCTCCTGGGCAACCTCCAAATCAAAAGCAAGGAGTGACCACACAGACTCTTAGACAGGTGACCTCTAGGTAATAGTGCAGATGTCCTAAAAAGCACTCTCTGACAGAAGAGGAAGGAAAAAGGCATTCCCTGCTCTGCCCTGCCTTGTGGGCACTCATTTATTTCAACACTGCACAGAGGAGCCAGGTGGTGACTGTAGTGCTGCCTGCAGGACACAGAAGAAACTGCAAAAGGGAATTTGCCCCAAGGCTTGACGCCCATCTCCATCTCCTGCCAGCCCTCCCAGCTGTTTAACTCTAAATCTGATTGTTCAAATCTTGTTGGCAGGCTGAAGAGGTGAATTTCACACAGCCTAGGGATACCAAGTGATGTGGATGTGCCAGTACGTGCATATAGTTTGGGCCCTAACTGACACCATGCTAATTAACCTATAAGAGCTGAATAACTATCTGTACAAATTAGGAACATTTGGGGCATAATTACCCACTTGGAATAGAGCATGAAAGCATGGCTTTCTGAGGACCCAACTCAGGCGAATGTACGTACTGAGGACGCTGGTGTGTCTCAGGTTTCAGATTTCAGGTCCCATGCTTCCGATTCATTTCAGAATTTAGTCAAATTTAAAGGCAATTGCTATTTCCAGTTCATTTGAGAGAGCAAGCCTGAGGTTCACAGATGTCTGTATTTTCTTTACATGCATACTGCGTAATTTTAACTCCCTGTTGATTTGCTCTGTTGAAGATACTACTATAAAAAATGTTCATTATTAAGTGATTTATTACAATATTAAACATTAAAGGCCAATACCACACTTGATGCAATGAGTGTAGCTGAAGTCCATGAATGATCACTGATTTACACAAGTGGGTAGTCCTGTACTTATAGTATCAAGATTAAAAAAAAAACCACTTTATTTTATTTTAATTTCTGCCCAGCTGAATTGGTGTGGGGAGGGAGCAGCGTCAATGCTCTTCGACAAGGCTCTCTCAGCTTCTTATCTTTTCCCACAAAGCTTCCACTCAAGTTTTGCAAACTCAGACATTTAGTTACTGTAGTTTCAATACAGATCTCAGCCTATAAATGCTCAGCTGAAGAAACCACCAATTCCAATCCTCTGGTAGCTCACCCATCACCACCAGTGTAAACCAACCAGCCTTACCTTCAGCAGCAGCCTAAATTCCCCAGAGCACTGTTTCCAGATTGGGAAACTGCCTTTACAGACACCTGTTACATCTTATAATATCAGATAGCAAAACATCTGTAATTCTACCTCAGACTCATCCTTCAATTTTGTGAGTCAAACTACATTTTTCATGTACCCAGTGAAGTAAAGCAAACAAACAGGAACTATTTGTATTCTTCTTACTTATGCTGGGGCTTATAATAACCCCCTTTGGAAACACTTCCGAACAGGTAGCAGCCGGCACACAGGTTTTGCCAAGGTTTTAAACTAGTCTTTACCTGTTGCAGCTGTTGGGAAATTTCTAGCTGTTGCTCGAAGTGTACTTGTACCTGCATGCTGGGATTGGGAGCGTGAGCAGGTGTTTGCAAACCACAGTTATACTGGTAACCATGCTTACTGTCTCAACTCATTACACATCATACTAGCAATGTCTGCTACCTGCAGTATCTTGCTACGAAGACTCTCATTCAATTTGTTTTACAACAGTGATCAGACCTGCTGTAAGCTATAAAAGCCTCTCCAGCTAATTTATGTGTGCAGCGTGATGCTCCTTACCCTGGAGGCCCTTTAAGATTTGACCCCTTTCACTGTTTTTGCTGCTGTCAGCCAGGACAGCAAAAGAAGAGGTGGTATGCAGGCTAAAAAGCCAAGCAGCCCTCAATCAGCCTTTTGTCTGTCATGACCAGCTTTTTTATCCAGGGGCAACAGTCTTTTTCCATTACCAGTAAAAATGAACCCCCCAGTAGGGGTGATGAAGAAACAATAAAACTAATCATTAAGCAGGCCTGCTGAGAAGTGAATTCCAGTCCCAGGTCAGATCTAATTGCATTCTGACACTGAAGCAATGGCCTGGTCATTTATATTAGCAACATCATGTTTCTTTTTATTTATTTGTCTCCATTCTGCTCTCTGTCCCCATAAAGAAAGAAATATAAACGTGTGGATCGATGAAAAGCTGTATGTAGAGATCAAAATATACATACTATGCTGTGCTGTACTTTGCAAGTTTTTAAAATACTCTATTCTTAGCCAAGATCAATTGTGGAAAACCTAAAAACAAATATAGTATTTTGGAAAATGATGAGCAACTGTAAAAAGGAGATTTAGTAAAAATTATGGTAGTGTTATGGCCTATTACCAAGTAAAACCATGTACACAGGGGAGGAAAGACAAACTTAATCATGCATATAAGCACACAATATATATACGTGGAGGTGTGATTTTTGAAACTAAGACGTTTATAGATACCTACCTTTGAGTAATTACAACAGAAATACTCTTTTGAGTTCAAGTGCAGCTCATGCAGGCACATGGCCTATGCATACATCATGAATATATTCCAGAAAATAAAACTATCTTTAGGTCCCTTTCCTCCCTTGCCACCTTCCTTTTACTCCTTTCATCATTAATGATGTTTTGCTCCTGTTTGCAATCTCAGCTTCCTCCCCGACTGTTTTTTGCCCAGACTCCTGACCAGCCTCCCAGCCTGGAACTCTTCCTTCAAGAATCTAAACAAGATGCCTTTGCATCTGACTGAACACAATAGGACTCTCTTCAAAGCCAAGCAACATTTTTCCTATCATTGTTTGCAGGGGAAGAGTCACTCTGCACTCGCTCAGATACTACGGTCAAACAAGCCTTAGTAGCTAATGGGTGGATTTGCTGTCATAAGAGGGTTTGTACAACTAACAAGATTGCTTAATCCTTTCCTAGGTCCCTCAGCATTTGTAACAAGTTTTGTAATTGCTTTTTAAATAAAATGCTCTGACCTTGGAAAATCACTTGCAAGTCAGCTCAGTCCTCTGGCTTTTTTCCCTTCATATAGCTTTTATGACCTCTCCTATCTTGATATCAAGCCATTTCTCAGAATTATCTTAGTCCAATTCTCTTGATGCTATCCAGAGCTAAAAGCCCTCAGCATGTGCTTTGGATCTATTCCGTACCTGGCTGCTGTGCTCAGAGGGGCGTTGATCAAATCTGGTAACAGCAAATCAGGGCCCAGAAAATGTATTTTTAGAACCTGGAGTTGTTCCATGTAATTGCAAGCAGGCTTTCACAACTCATTTACTGAAGAAAACTTACTTATCAGGTGAGGATGTGACTAACTTCCACCCAGATTTCATGTTGTGGTTCTTATCAAAAACACTTTGAAAGATATTTCCTTTATCCATGGAATCTGCTTTCAAAACTTGCTTTATCAAAAGCCCCAACATGGCACAGTGACGGTTTTGCCTAGTATTTGCCATGCACTTCAGATTCTAGGGTTAGCTGAGCTATGCCTGGTGGCACAGGAGCGAAGCAGGCTAGCACAGGTATGCCGCAGTTAGCATGGGTATGCCACAGTTAGCTTTTCATATTAAGCTCCATGCCACTATGAATACTGTGCTACCAGTATCCAAGGTAGCTAGTTTGACAACTCCTTTATTCCCAATAGTTTCCAACCCTGTGAACATTAATCATTGTCAGGGCACACACACATTGTCTGTTGCATTTGTGTGCACACACTTTTTCTAGTTACCTGTGGTGAATCTCTCAAAAGTAACCCATGGATGCCAGGCTGATAACCTCTGTGATGCTGCAGCACGCTCCAGCCCTCTCTGTGCAGACAGGCCATCAGAGACTGGGGGTAACACCTGGGTTCTGCTTCTGACACTGAACTGCTAGACAAATTTGAACAAATCCCGTAACTTGTGCCTACATCTGATCAGCCTATCATCTAATGTATACAGGGGAGATCTCTACTTCTCTAAGGTATTCTGTAACACTTACAGGGTGGGCCCAATCAATGTGTAATAAGGTGGAAAGGACTTGGATTTTAATCAAGAACTATTAATTTACAGAGGATCTAAATCACATCAAAAGCTACAGGCATTTCATTCCCAAGAAGGTAAACATCTAAAACGTACCCAAAACATTATAGACATTACTGAAATGTAATTAAATAGTAAATGTTATTATAGTAATAACTTAGCACTTTGCTTTCCAAGACTGAAAAAACATTCTGGTAAACTCTAATTAAGACTCAACTCATGAAACACAACCTCTTTGCAGTGAGTAGCAATATATGCGTAATGGTGTGCAGCAACATGACCCAACAGATGAGAGCAGGAAAGCAAGGAGAATACCACATCCAACCTGCAAGTTCAGAGGGAATTAGGTAAACATAAGGATCCCAGGTGGAACTGGGATTAGGGCAACATGAAGTAAATGAACTCTACTGCCAGAGAAACAATTGCAGAACACTTAAGACCAGTAATTGTGAAGAAGCTTTTTAATATCTTTTCTGGAAAATACTACCTGCATCAGCAGTGTTCCCTACGTCCTATTGAGACATGGGTACTGACTCAGGTGAGCACATGCCACCTACAGAGGAACTGCTGCTGACTGCAGCATTTGAGGGCTGCGAGACCTACCCCAGCCCCACTCAAACTTCAGAATGGTGCTAGGCAGCAAAAGCCTCTTGCACAAGGCACTTCATAGGATCCTCTGTTTTCTCAATATCAAGCTGCCTGGGACCTTTTTCTCCCATAGTCCCACATATCTCAAAACATGAGCAGAGGAATTAATTGCAAACAGGCTCTGCTCCTCTTATATCCACAACTATAAGCTAGTAATATATTTTATACCTTGCATAAGTAAACTATATTCATTTTCACCAATTATTTTCTCTTAAGCTCTATGACTTTCCCTAATCTTGATAAAAAGATTTGAAATTTTAAATACATTTAATTTTCCAGTATTTGTTGTTAGTGCAATGTATTTACTGTTGTTCCTAAAACTGCAAGCTGTATCTTAAAACTCCTTTTCCTTTATACTTTTTTTCTAAAATATAGTTGTACACCAGAAAACACTTGTTTTAATGCAAAACACACCACGTAAAACCATCATGTATTATTTATGAATAAATAATATAAATTTTAAAAATAAATGAAATAAAAAAAATGAAAATTTGCCATTTCATTATTTTTATTAACTACATAACCCATCACATATATATATGTATGTATGTATACGCAAATGTGCCTGGTACAAAAATTTCAAACACCTCCAAACTCAAGACTACTTTGACACTTCAGGCTAAGTCTGCCAGGTCTTGATTCAAAGCTCTTTGAACCCAGAGAAACTCAATTAATTGACTTTTATTGGTTTTGCTAAACAATCTTGAAAGTAGCATGAGAATATTTGGAGATAGAGCTGAATTTTTAAACACAATAACCTCCAAAGTCTGGGAAAGCCTGAGTTTGGGAATAACAAACCAAAAATTATCCACAGAAATGGTCCCATGTAGACAGAGAAAGCTATCAAATCTTTACACTCTTTCTCCAGATCATCTTACCCCCAAGAAAAATCCATTGGAAAGACTTTCCATGTACCATATAAAATCTGTTTCATTCTGGGAACATCTCACCAGCACCTCCTGTACAGACAGATGTGTCTATATACGCATAGCATATTTTTCCAGTAGTTTTCAGGAAAAAAAAACTAATTTAGTAATCCCATTGAACAAATGACAAGTCTGATTGTCTCTGGGAGAGGAGTGCAGGAACAAAGAAACCTTGTTACACCAGATTTTTAAGGTTGATTTTGTACAACCCCCACACCCTTGACAGCAATTCCTTGTGACTCATGCTCCTCTGAAAATGCTGTTATCTTATATTGAGACAATGAAATTTTATTTACTTGGTGTCTGCTTCTGCTCAGTTAGCCTTTCACAGAAACTAGAAAACAGTATCTAGATGCATTTATAAATACTGGAATGTAGCAAGAAGATTTGGGGAGAACTTATTATGGATAAATATGATGAATAAACTGAGGGCAAAAGTTACTGAGGAACTGAGGTTCCTTCCCATTCTAACTCTTCTGAGGAAACAGCAGAGAAAGAGACTTTTCAGCCTCAGTCAGAGAAAATTCCAGTTTTAGTCTCAGTTACCCCTTAGGATCCACCAGCCCATGTCCCCTAGAATACCAAATGCTCCGTCCCCAGCAGCTATGTATTACTCCACTGGGAATACAAACATGGAAAAGCCACAGCCTGTTTTACTCTCCTTACACAAGCTAAGTACTCCAGACGAACTGAAAACCAGTCACTGCAGGTCTACAACCAGAATGGTCGATTTTATAACATGATCTTGCTTGCACTGAAGACAACAGTAACCTGATTTTGGTGTGAAGGCCATTTGGGAATCACCCTTGCTGAAAGAAAAGCCAGAGGGTAAATGTCACCAGAAGCATATTCCAATACTGACTTCAAAAGGGATGATGAATAATGAAAAAGTGAGGTCTTTAAGCCTAGGTGCTCTACCAAGATTTACTGGGAAGCAGACAATCTGCTGAAGCATCCCTGTACTCCTTACCCAGCTCCAAGCTTTCAGCCCTGCTTTGAAAGAGCCAGGTTCCCTCAGGCCCTTTCCACTGCCAGAGGGAGTTCCTGAAAACTCACTGGAGCTTGCTCCCTCTTCTACAGCACCAGGTTATTAAAGGGCCTGTATTCCTCTGCCTGCCCCCACAAACATAAATCCTCATTTTACATTGCCTTTCCTTTAACACTGAACATAAAATAATGTACTTTTTATTGGAGTTTTATCTTTGCCTGGGCTTCTAACAAGCCATAGCGAACACTGTTATTACAGCCCCTTCTGGATTTAAAGGCATATAAGCTGTTTGTGCTTGGCTGCATACACTGGTATTTTTATGTTCTTACATATCTTTATCTGCACAGTATCTCTGAATACACTTACAACTGTTTCAAAAAAACTAAGCCTTCATTCAAATAAAACTGCAGAGAAGCGATCTGTTACGTGCATGTTTCTTCACCACTTGAACTCTCACGTTCAGCAAGGGCTGGAGTGTTTAATTTAGGCCGTTTGTTTTAATTTGGCCATTACAGTTAAAAGGCCATGCCCTAGATTTGGCCCTGTGAAGAGGTGGTTTGCTCCAGTTTAAATGGGTATGAGGCATAGCATTTACACATCATAGAAATGCTTCTCTCGTCTTTTTCTTTTTTTTTTTTCTTTTTCCTAATGTAAATTTTGCAATACTAATTCCTTTCGTAAGAGACGTATGGGTAAGTGGTGGTTTACAGTTCGAGCCTCCCCTGGTACCCATATATATTTATTGTTTCTTGCCCTTTTTCAAGGCACAGATGAAATTCATCTTCCGGGGGGGGGGGGGGCGTGGAATGGATGTGGAGGGGCGACCATCATCTTTAAAGTATAAATGTGAAGAAAACGAAAACAGATGCGTGGAGAGGAAAAGAGACGCTGGTGGGAACACGGCAGGGCTGGAGCGCGTTTTCCCTGGGGGACGGCCGCGCTCTGCTCTTCCCCGGGACGCCCCGCGGGCGGATGGCTCCCCTGCGGACAGCTTCCCGAGAGGAGAGGACGGTGGGAGGCCGGAGGGGAGAAAGGCAGACTGGGAACCGGCCTCGCTCCCCAGCCAGGCGCACGGCGACACGAGCGCGCTGTCCCCTGTCCAGTTCAACCCCAGTCCCTTCCATTCAGGGAGGAAAACGTCTCCCGGGTGGCAAGCAAGATGCCCCCGAGCTGTTCGCTCGCCCAGGGCTCTGCAGCGGTGCAATGTCAGCCTGCCCCAGCGGGCACCGCAGTGCGAGGACAAGGCTTTGCACGCCGAGCGGGCGGCCGGCAACGGGGAGGAAAAGGGGGAGGAGGTGCCGGGAGGGAGACCGGGAAACTGTAACTCATTGTGGATGGGCTGGACTGGCCGGGGTGGCGAGCGCTCGCAGGCCAGCACATCCATCAACCTGCCGAGCGGCCCGACAGGCTGGAGCCGCGGCTGCTCCCTCTCTCCCCGTGTCAGCCGTGATCCAGCCCAACTGCGCCGAGGCGGCGCGGCACGGCTAGGCGAGCTCTGGTCAGCGTGAGCCATCGTGCCGGCAAGCTCGGCCACGGCCAGCTGTGCACCCCGGGTTCCCTGCGTGGCTCAGCACCCCTGCTCTGCGTGGGCTAAGTGATCCGGAGTCTAATCCCCTTTCAATCCAGATTGATTTAACCCTGTCATGTCCACTCGCATTAAAAGCCCTGTTTGGTCTCACATCACCTTTAAATTGGCCTAACACCACCAGCACCAGCAGCCCCTGTGTGTGTGAAGGAAGGGCCGGCCCCTTGGGCTTCCCCCAGTACTTCAAACGGGGCAAACCAAGTGCTCTGTTTTCTTCCATTTTATGAGGTAATTTGGGTTAAGTTCTTGGTATTTATTTTTGCAGTCCTGCTGTAATGATGTTGCTCTCCAGCACAGGGCTACTAAATGCTCTCTATCAATGACTTGGTTGGCAGGAGTGCTGCAGCCCGCCCCAGGAGCCGTGGGGTAGCATAGCCCCGTTACAGAACTCCCACAGCCGCAGCCTGCACCTCAGCTCTGGGGCACTGGCCTTTGTGGTTGCTGCTAAGGTCATCAATTTATGAGCCATAGAAAGCCAAAATGCTTGGAGACAAGGATGAATCCCCATTTAAAGGTTGCCCCCTACCCAGCTAATGAGATGTTGGTGCAGGAATGAAGGCACTGGCTTTGCTGTGGTGCCTGATATGCATCAACTGCAACACCTCCTCGTGTCACAGGGCCGTAGCTCACAGCTCACACTCTAAACTTCCTGCACTTTGTCTGCTTAAAGCAAAGCCAGAACACTGCTTTATTGATGGGGGTGGTGAGAATGATTTGTCCAATTTCAAAGCTTTCGCTAGAAGGATTTCAGGACTAAGTTGTGGGTTGTTGTTTTTTTTGTTTGTTTGTTTTTTGTTGTTTTTTTGTTTGTTTGGGTGGGTTTTGGGGTTTTTTTTTTTTAAGAGGCTGATTTAAAAAAGCATTTTCAAAATACATGTAACAGCACTTCCTAAATGTATGCGGTTTTCCTAACATGGCAGACCAGCTATATATGTTACAAACCCACCTCTGATATGTTTTCCACATAATTTCCAAATTTTCATTGATCTTTTTGTTTTGTTGGAGCTCACATGTCCTAACATGCCCACATAAATTAATGGATTTGTGTCTTATTATTACTTATTATTCAGTATCGAGGCTGTGATCCTAAAGGAGAAAATACAACGGAACATGAACAACAGTTCTTTCATCTCTAAGAATCCCAATGCATTTTATGAGCTTAGGTCCTGCACTAGGAACACATCAATGCTGAGGAGAACAGTTAACATATTTCAGCTTTAGATATGTCCTGAAGTCAAAGGTACTTAAGCACACAATCAAAATAGGGGAGGGGAGCTTTTCTAAGAATAAACATCAAAATACCCAAAGTGCTTTCTGCAGCTGCTGTTTAAAAGGTATTTCTGTCTTAGAATTATTCCACCATCACCAAAATGTAATGTTGTGGTTTTTCTCTGTATTGGAACAATGAAGTATATAGTGTATCGGGGAAGAAAGTTAAATGGGATTGTGTTTTTAAATGAAATGACAGGAGGGATTTTAGATGGGCAAATACAATTATTAAAAGACAAGTTTTGCCAAGAAAAAAGGAGTAATATTCCTAAACTTAAAGAAATAACACAGTACAAGACCTCAGTACAATATTTACCCAGAATAGAGACATTCTAATGATACCATTTTAAGTTCTACATCCATGCAATGCCAGCTCAGGAGAGCCTGTACAGACATAACGATGGATTCATTTTGATGTATGTGTCTTGATATAGCATGACAGTAATAAATATTACCAGGCTAGGAGAAAAGGAGGAAGTACAGGAAATATGATAAATTCACCTCTCAAACCTGAGAGATTTGTACTGAAAGCACTTCTTGAAATATTTTAAGTGTTTTCCAGTAAACCTCAGCCTCTGATTCCAAGCCAGCCCTGTCCTGTTTGGTGTACTAGATCTGACAGGATAATATAACAGAATGATTCCTATTGCCTCCAATACAAAATACAATACACACAATGCAAGAGCTGGCTCTCATGTTTATGAATGAGCATACCTCTGCAGAGTGAGGCTCACCTCCCACGCTGATGTTTCTGCACTATTAGCCTAGCATTTTCTTGAATGATCCCTCTGTATTCTAAGGACTGGATTTTCTATTCTCATCATTCATACAAGTGGAGAAGCTACAGCTATTAGTATCCAATTAAAAAGTGATCTTCATTGCAGTCAGCAAGGGCAACTGTTTCTGCAGCAAAACAGGTGGAAAACCAGTGGCAAAATGGGATTTCAAGTGGTGGTGTTCCAGTTTGTAGTGTAGCTGCTGCATTCTTAAGAAATAACATCAGGCTTTTGCTGGTGTCTGGAAAACATCATCTGCTGTGCAGGTACTCTCTCTGTCAGCTGTTGCAGGACAAAGGACAATAGTGAAAGATTACATATGATGTGTCGCGATGAAAGACTACTGTTGCATCAGATTTTTACACTGCCAGCACTACATAATGTCAGAAAACACAGTGAAAAAAGGAAACAAAAACCAGCTCGAAAATGTGAAAGCATAAAACTATATTCATCAATGCAGCATTCTCACCAATGCAGCAAATCTGCTAAAGTTTATAGAAAGACTAAAGAAATATACACCAGGTAAATTAATACTGCTTCCCCTCTCAGAGGTGACAATACATGTGACAACTTTGTTAAATCATTTGTTGGTGATTAAAAGAAAGTCAAAACCCTATTAAAAGAGAAGCACGTTTTTCTCAGAAAACCTCTTCAAAAACTTTTGTGAAATTGCTGGCTTAAAGTGAACCTATTAAAGGATGAGTATAGGCAAGTCGTGAAAAATATGTAGGGATTAAAAATGCTTTACCAAAATGCCAACAGTCACACAGCAGTATTTATGCTAGGTGTATTAAATGACACAGATTAAAAAGGCTTCTGCTAGTCAGATAAAGTCAAATTGCAATTGAAACCAAGCCAGACTCCTAGATCCAGATACACACTAGCTTAGATATTTATGGAAACCAAATCCAAATGTAACATCGTTTCATAGCTAACAAAAGAATAACAAGTAGCTGTTGCTAGTTACTGCACCTGTCATAAATTATTGATTGTGAAGCAGCCTTGCCAACTCTCATGGTTGTCCTATGCTAGGCTCTTACAGTAATCAGTATTTTCATTGAAGTGTTAGTTTCTGAAGCCCTATGAATATATACAAATCTCACCTTTCTCTCTTTATTCTTTTAGCATGTCCTAATGAATTCTAACAATAATGTACCATATATTTGCTATACAGAAGAGGAAACTCAGGGCCTTGTCTTACTTCCTTTAAATTCTACAGAGAAACTTTGGGTTTATTTTCGTTAAACTTTTGGCACAATACCTGGGCCTGCAATGCAGTGTGTCTTACGTAAGGGCACACAACCCAAATTGACTGAGATAGTGCATCCTGATAAGATGTTATCTATGGAATAAGTGTAGTAGCTGGCTGGGGGAATGCTCCTACCATGTCTGAACTGTGAAGTACTTTTGATTTAAAAAAGCCTGTTCTGCAGCCCCCCAACCCAGGGACTAGAGGAGATCATAAGCACAACCAGAATTAACACCAGACTCTGAATCCAACCTGAACTGACACTTTTTAATCTTTAGTAGATAAGTGCTCCTTTGTATAAATTAAGTACACGGTAAAGTACACCTGGCCACATAGAAGAAATCTACAAATATTGGTCCACTGCTTCCACGTCCATTTAGTAAAGCAGAAATGAGCCCATTGTAGCAGGAGATTGCCATAGGATCCATATCTCCAGCTCTGCAAATGAACATGCCTTGATGTTTAATTTTCCGTGAGTTTCCCTGCATTTAGGTACCAGCAGGAGACCATTATACTGTGACAGCACTCAGTTCTGATGACATTATCTTAAACCTTTCCCACTTGTCTCTCCTCACCCCTGTTGTGCTGCCATCATCTATTAACATTCCACTGACAACAATGAAAGATGTTGGAGCAGAGCATGTTAATGCAGTAGCCAAGCTAGTGTGCTTTCACCTGGACATACGCAAGCGTTTGGCAGTAGCTATATAGTTAATTAGCTGGATGACACTGTGCCAGTTCCTCACAAGGCTCCTCTGAGGTGTTTTGCGTTTCTAATTCCTGGATTCATAGATTTTTATGGCCAGAAGAAATCAGGCCAAGAAATCTTCAGGCTTCCCCTTCTCTACTATAAAGGCCATACAATTGCATTCACTTACTCCTGTTGTTAACCCAATTACTTGTGTTTCGCTGTCTTCCAAAAAAGACATCCAAAGACTTAAAAGGATGGCAAACCCGCTTCTCCCTTGGAAGTTTATCCCAACAGCTAATCACCCTAAGTATTGCAGAGCTAATATAGGCTTGGGACTAATAAAGCTTAGTTCCCTATGGATTCGTGTTTCATGGTTGATTGACTTCGATGCCTAATAAGCTGTGAGCTCTGATTAAAGTTTCTTCCCATATACGGAGCATTTTTCAGGTCTTCCTCCAACTCCTCGTGGATCTCCTGTGTCTTACAGATGTGACAACTCACATTATAGGCTTGACAGTACCTCAGATTATTATAGATCTCTGTCAGGACTTTTCTATGAGAGTTTTCACCTATTTTTGACCACATACTTTCATGAAACCTGTAGAAACATAATTGCTTTTCAGAACAACCCCCCACCAGCCAAGAGTGGCTGCAGAGAAACAAGTTCAAAAGTTATTGGAGGCAGCTGTACATGTACATGCATGCATACATATACACAGCATGGTTACTTACATTTTTTTTTTCTAATTATGCCTTATTTATTTGCATTTGTTGCTCTTTTCCTCACTATGTCTTTCTTTTCTTCCTCAGTATGACTTTCATCTCCAAATAGGAGTGCCTCTTAGCACACAGCATTTGCTGTGTACTGAAGACATTAATGTACTCAGTATTGGTTTTAATATGATGAACAATTTGAGTTACTTCTCTTTCTTACCCTACTGTATTTTTTCTCCAGGTTGGAATAATTTTTATTTCTCTTTTCTGTAGTATTGCCAATTTTTCCTAATGCAGACATTATGACGTGAAGTATGACCAACTGTTTTTCCATATTTTTTCCAAGTACATTATCTGATCCAATTAAAAAAATACATGCCTTCCTACAAAATTTTCTTGTATCCTTAGACCACCATAGTTACAACAACACTGCTAAGAGACAGGAACAGTATGCAGTATTTTCAGTGTTAATCTCCCCAGTGTCAGATAGAGGCAAAAACACCTCCTTATGCTACTCACAACTCCCCTTCTTATATATCAAAGGACCACATCAGTCTTTCCCAGAACATCTCACTGGGAACTCATGTTGAGTGACTTGTCTTCTTTGACCTCTAAATCCTTTCCAGAGTTTTCTAAGGCACAGTCTTTCTATTGTTCAGAGAGAAACTGCTAATGTTCCCAAAAATACTATACATATTACACTAGAAGAAAGGTTTGTGGCAAACAATTATTTTGGATGGAAAAACAGTCCATAGCCATGTTTTCCAAAAGCAATGTAAGAAATACCCACCAGAAAAAAAATTAAAAATAAGGAAACTGAACATACTATACTAATCTTAATGTGTTAAAATTCTGCTTTGATATTGTTGGAGAGATGGAAAAAGTAGAAATGGGACTTTGCATGCCAACTTTAATGATTTATTTTTTGGAGAGAGGGACAGAAAAAATATGTTGCAAAGTCCTGTAATTTCCCCTCTTATTTCCCATATTTTAGACAGGGTTTTTTCAGTAGTGCTGATAAATGTGTATGTGTTTGAAGTTAGTGAACCAAAATTGTGTGAACTGAAATTAGAGCCCATTTTGAAAATAGCAGGCTTGTCTTGCTTGTACCTTGACTTTGTTTTCAGTAATCATGTTCGTAAAAATGAATTTGCAGCTTGTGGAGATATTGAAAGACAGATTAGCAGCTTTGGCAGTCTCAGAGAAAAGCAGATCTATAACCACTGAAAATGTGTTTAAATACCTTTTTTATTGTTTTGCATATTGCTTTTCACTAAATTATCTATTCCAGAGTTCTTTTTGCTAATCAGTTCTGTCCTACCTAATCACTGTCAGTTTTGCTAATTAAGAAATAAATGTGAGCTGTTTGATGCTATACTCTTTCGCATCTATAATGAAATCCAATAAAGACTGAGGAGAAAACTAATAATTTTCCTGTGGGAAAACAACACTAAGTTTCACTGGGTCATTTAACAAGAAAATAAAACTAAGCAATGCTCATTTTGGTGATCACATACCAGTTCC
The DNA here is from genome assembly GCF_034315485.1 of Pezoporus occidentalis. Lineage (NCBI taxonomy): Eukaryota > Metazoa > Chordata > Aves > Psittaciformes > Psittacidae > Pezoporus > Pezoporus occidentalis. Next base: position 12,004,513 of record NW_026915724.1, read on the forward strand.
TGAGACAACTATTCTGCTTGCGGACCAGCTTCTTGAAGGGCTTTCTGTCTCCAGAAAACTACTGAGAATGCTCAGCTCTCCTCAGATAAGAAGGGACTTGCTATGCCAAATCCTAAATCTGAGGAAACTTTTCAGGTAGAAACTTCTGAGCAGGCATATACATTTAGATGGCTTTTAGAGACAGTCCTGTCTGTCTCTTGTACCATACCATTGATCAAAGACGTAGCGAGGTAAAAAAACAAAATAATAAGATGAAAGACAAGAAAAGTTGTAGAAAGGGGGTGTTGATCAAATAGCTTTTGACTGAAGCTTGCAGATGGGAATAAATTTTAAATTTAATCTTTATTACAGTAGTAGTAATACAGCAGTAGTACTATGCACTAAAGATTTGATTTTTCCTTTATACCTTGTCTAAGAATATACAAATTACCTTCAAAGAAAATAAGAAGCAAGCCTTTTAATTGAGAAATTAATGGGTATTCTCTGTCCTGATGGTTCTAGCTCAATTTAATGGCTGCAGAGATCTGACTCTGCAAATACTAATGCACAGAAATTGCTTACCTGCATCAAGTTATTTTCATGATCAGAACCCAATAATGGCTCATTTGTACAGCTGTTAATATTAAACAACAAACCCAATAAAAGATGTTAGAAAGAGCCTTAGCTGAACCTAAGGCAGTACATAAATCTGCTGAGACTTCAAAAACAGCACTCATTGCATCCATGGAGGAAGAAAGCCAAGGGAGGCAAACTAGGCTTCTAACTGTGGAAGTTAATTAGCCCTATTTTTAGCTAGAAGGGGATTTCTTTTTCTTTGTAATATTCACCCAGGTTTTAAGTTGCAATGATTTAACATTACAGACAAAAAAAAAAAATTATGTACTGGAAAATTTGGTTTGAGGCCTTAAAGTAAAGAAAAATGAACAAAAAAGACTAGATAAAATACTAAGTCAGCCTTAAAGATGCACCCATATGCCCCTTCCAGGCATACTTACTTAAAAAAATATTTCTCATGAGATTATAAACAAAGATGGATTAATTAGTAAGAGATAATTCTCATGCATTGCACAATGCATTCATCTCCCTCAGCTCAGCACATTTTACTGAATGATAATGTCAACAGCATAAGTTCTTACTGGTCAAAATTACATATGCATGATGCCTCTTAATTTTAAGACTACAATCTTAAGGGTTTGAATCTGTATCAGGGCATAGGAGACATGATACTTCTAACATAATTTCTAACATGGGTTCATTCCTGATCTGAACACTTTTTAGTTCAAATTATCGATAAGGAACATGGGAGGATTTGCTTTTGATTTTTTCAGCTTTGGGCACAAGCCCATTGGAAGTGTCATCAATGAAAGCTGCAGGTGCATATCTGCTCTGAAGATGATAGCCTAGAAGAAAAGCTATGACCTGTCTGAAGTCTATATGATGTGAGAATTATAGGAAGGCTTCTTAGCATTAAAGAAGGAAAGTTCTGGTACAATGTTCTGATGGGAAAAGCAAAAATATTAACATATATTTTAGCTAGATTGGTTCATGAAAATGCTCTGTAGTGTGGCTGTTTATGACAGCAGAGAACTGCTACCCTAGAGGTTTCTTCCAGCCTTATATTCTTGTATTCATTGGAAAACACCTGTTTACGTCATTGTGCTTGAGAGCTCTTCATGTGTTCTGAATTTGACTGGAAATCTAGCTCTGCAGATACTGAGGTAACATTTGAAAATACAGCTTTTAATTCTTCTGCTTCTTTAATCATTAAATAGGTACACCAGTTACACCAGGTACACTAGGTGATAGATTTATATGTACATAGAATCATAGAATCATAGAATAGTTAGGGTTGGAAAGGACCTTAAGATCATCTAGTTCCACCCCCCTGCAAAAAAATCAGTGATATGGACAGAAAAATGCCATGTTGCTTAGCAGTGCCTAGACACAGTGACATTTGAACACAAAACACACAGCAAAGGAGACAGTCATAGCACTGAACAGAAATCACTGGCAATCTTTAGCTGTTATTGTCAGCTCCAAGGAAATTAAGGATAAGTATCTTTATCATTAAGCAATAAAGCTTTAAGGCAGAAGAATATGCTTGTGAATACCATCTCTCTAACCATCCCTGATAAATTGCCTTTTCCCACTCCTGTTCTCCACCCATCCTTTCCTTTTTTTAAGTGACTACACCCTTTCACCTGCTTCACCCTCACCCCTTGCCAGCTTCAGTGCTTAGAGCAATCCAGAGAGCCCTGCCAGCAAACCTCCAGCTCTGCTGCCCTGCTCCACCTCCTATCTGCTGCTCCATGGCCTGTCTGAAGAGACAGGGATTGGCAAGGGGGTAGGTGAAACACTCTGAGAAGACAGAGTGAAGCAGCAGGTTCCCAGCTGGCAGCAGACAGAATAGGACTTTTCTCCCACGAGACCTGAGTAACCCATAGCTAGATGGAGTTGCCCTCCAGTCACTATTCATTTCCAGAGAACATCAAAGGTCTAGCATGCTGTTATGCACTGCTTCTTCAAAAAAGTGAGATGCTATTGAAATATCTGGTAAATACACAGCATTTTCATGATATGATTGCCAATGAGGTAGTATTCAATAATAATAAAAAAGCTCTGAGGCATTCTGAGAAAAGAAATATGTGACTAAGAATCCTTTTGTAATATAATGCAAACCCCTCAATAATATGTTAATGGAATTTATTTAATTAATTAATAGAAGTTAATGAACATTTAAACATACTGTGCCTTTGGCTACCAAAGGGAAATATTCTGGTCAATGAATGCAATCAAATTACTTAAGAAACTGAAAAGATTTTTTTTTAAGCAAGCATGAAAGCTTATTTACAAAAAAAAAATAATGCCTGAGATATGAAGAATAAGTATCTTGTATGTGTGCTGTTTGTGTCTGAGGTCACCTTCATTTAGAAGCTCGCTGGTTCATTGTATTTACAAATGAACATCTTTTCATTAACACTCATACTTGTGGATGTAAATAATTGCATTGTATAGCCAGAGAGAATTCTGGCTCCAGATCAAAACAGGGTACATACAAGACATCCCTGAGATAATAGCAACTAAGTACAACACTATACACAACATACAAGATGATAGCAACAACCTTACACAAGATTTCACAGAAAGTCACATTCACCTAAATTTGCTAGTGCACTAAAACACGACGAGAATTTTTCCCATGGTCTTGAATTAGAAATTCACAGATATTTTTCCAGGTTTTATTTTCCAATCAAATTATTAGAAAACAACAACAAGAAGTTACTGTATGTGAAGGAAACCATAGTGACTATGGGTCTCATCAGAAAAGTCTATCAACGGCATCAGTTTTGTTAGAAATTTAAGATAGGACAAACCTCCTAGCCTTTTGCTTGGAGCAACTAGTCATCCCAGCCAAAATCATAAAACTTTCTGTAATGCCAAGTTACATGAAGAAAAATGAGATATGAATCATGTTTATTTAACTTTTATTTTAAGATAGCAATAACTTCTTTGCGCTCTTTGGCAGCCTGGGGCTGCTTACAAGTTACACCTGTAACTTTCATTAGGTTAATAAGATTATACCTACTCATTAACCCTCAGCGTATTAACGGCTAATTATGTGTTTTAGTTTTTAAAAGTGGATGTCCCCATGCAGGTTGTGGGGGCTATGGGAGGAGAGGGGATGACCCAATTAGGGAGAAAAAGTTTAAGTGTGTGAAATTAAAAGGTAAGGCTGTATCTACAAAGGGTTCTTAGAGGTTAAATATTTCGGGTTAGGAGGATATTCATTCTAGTGTATTCAGATTAAATGAATGTGCAGGTGGAATAAAGACAAAGCGCTGATATTGTAACATGCAGCAGCCATTCACTTTAAAGATGCTTCTGATATCACAGTGAATTTCTTTAGTGGCTGTTTACTCCTTCCTCTAGAGCACTCATAAGTGCCCTATAGCATGTAAAAGCACAAAATGTACAAAAAATCTATTTCCAGCTTGCCCTCTTAGACAATACTAAATGCAGGTCATTCTAACTGGAGCTAGGCAAAATTTGCAGGTACAGCTCATTTTCAGAATGTTAAAATATGCCATGTAATTTGTAGTCATTTTACCCAGTGATTTTGTGTTGGTGACCTTTAAGGTCCCTTCTAACCCTAACCATTCTATGAAAATAAGGATATTTAAAATATTTCACGTATCAACGCTATTTAACAATTTAAATCTTAGCACTGTTTCAGTGTGAAGCGTTTTGATCCCTGTATTAAAGAAAACTTTATTTTGAAATTCTCTTGAAGTTATATTTCAAATAGTAAAAAATTTTCCTCAAAAATCTTCTCTGACCCCTTTTTATTTGTGTTTTTGAAACTGCTAGCAAGCCAAATAACCCATCCTTCACAAAGTCCTTTCTCTTAAACACAGAACTTCTCAGACAGGGCTTAGCCTGATGAACCCCATGTAATCACTACCACCAAAGTACAGTTATGGTGTCATGCAAAAGATAATGTCACTGAGTCTCTAGGTATGAGAAAGATGATTTGTTTGACTTGATTTTTTTTCCTCATAGCACTGAGAAATCCCTTCAGGCAAAATCTTTCTTTCTTTTTTTTTTTTCCCCTTTGTTTTAATTTTTCCTTAAGCAAAAAGGAGTGGGACTCATCTGTTAGGTGTGTGAGACTTTGCAGGTCTGGTTTTACAATACACCATTTAGTCTTTGGTGAGGCTTGTTAAACCCTGAAAGTCATGCATTGACTGAGTGACGCCACCCTGAGGTTGATTCCCAAGGGAAAATAAAGACTTGGTGCTGTCTTTGAATCGTTAGGGTGACCAAGAACACCTTCTAGCAAGTGATAGCATACCAAACCTTGGCAAGCTGCATAATAGCATTAAACCCAGTGATCTAATTATTCACCTCTAATATAAAGGGCAGGGTTCCATGGGAAATCAAGAGCAGTGCTGAGAAATACACCCAGTAAATACATTTCACAATACAAATGGAAGCAGTTTGTCAAGACTCTAACCTGGGAAAATTAACTTATGAAGCTGTCCTATGCATCCACTGTGCCCAATTCAGAATAATTTCACATTTATGCAGGGAAAATCTTTAAAGCTTTAAATTATCAGCTTTAAACACCTTGTTTAAAACACCACTTTAATTTGTGGTTCAGAGGCCTTTAACTTTTTATTAATCATGGAGATACATAATATAAATATACAAATAAATACAGCATAGGAATTTAAACTAAACCCTACTCATCTGTGAACGTAAGAGGAAGTCACAGGTAGAAAAGTAATATCTTATATATGCCAATGAGAAAGTCAGCAACACTCAAGATGGTATATAAGACCTTTCTCCAAAGTTATACTTCATTTTTATGATTGCTTTTCATTTTTTATCCTGTATAACCTAGTGTGTTGCCATGAACCAAATTTTTGCTGTGTAAAGGTACAAATTTCCAAACATATCCTAAATATACACTGAAAATATCTGCATGCTCATTCATTTGTTCACCTAAAACCTTGGATTTTTTTGCAAAGTGATAGCTACACATGCCAAAGAAGTGACTGTTTTATACCCTCTGTACACCGAAAAATAGATTTTTCTGCAACTATATTTCAAACTGTGGAATATTTGAATTGTAGCCCAAGTAATTACCTGAGCAGTCTACTGGGAATGTGCATATTAGAACAAGTTGTAAAATAATCTCCTCCAAATAGCTATTAAAAACAAAATTACAGGTCCTGGGCCAGATCCTCAGCTGCTACAAATTGGTGGCTGTTACGAGTGTCTTTGACTTCATGTGCGCAAAGTTTGAGCTCCAAGAGAAATTTTATGGTAAAAGGACAAATTACTGAAAAATGAGGTTCAGAGTAGAAACACAGGTGGTATTCACACCATTTCTTTCAAGTTCCTTTAGGCATTTAGCTTGGCTTCTCTGAATCATGCCTGCCTTCTCTTCATTGGCAGTATGAGGAATCTGGGTTCCTCCAAATGCTACCTCTACAAATGACTGAAGTAGTATCAGCCAGACAATGTAAATGCCCTGAATACTACAAAAAAAAAAATCATGTCTTCTGTCAATATAAGTGAATTGCTAGAGAGACTCTGCAAAAAAAAAAAAAAAATTATCAAGCCATTTCATTTTATAGGTTGTGGCTATATGCAAAGGCAAATCAATTGTTGCACCAATTTTCTGCATCACTTTTGAATTTCTCTGGGATTCTCTTAATTAAAAGGTGTTTTGAATGATGCCTTGCTGCCTATAATAAGAAAGATTTTTATTTTCTTCTAATGATGGCCTAAATGTTGTGTAGTAGCCAACTGACTAACCCAGGGAAATCCCAATCTTTCAGCTCCATTGTATAATTTATACAATATGTTCAACACTTTCCCACATAATAAACGTGGGAATCCCTTACAACCAGTCCAAGGTCTGAGGTTTTTTGTATGAATCATGTTCGCTGCATCCTGGCTTTACCACACCCCCAGCTACTTCTGCTGGGAGCCAAAGAGTTACTGCAATCACCACTGCTAGGAGATACCATGTGCAAAGGCATTATCTACAGTAGTTGCAATGAAGATGAGAGCCAGAGTCTGATAACTTTATCTCAAGGTTACCTGGGAAAGAGTCCTCTAGGTGTATTTAAAAGAGTAATTTTAAATAATGAATATATTAAGAGATATTATCATTCAAATATTACTTCTTGCTATGACAAATCTTTAATGTAACCCTTAGCCAGGTTCTGTTTATTTAAGGTGATGCTCATTTGAATAGTTTGGGAAAGAGGTGCTTTCACTGTACCTGTTATTCAATTTGACAGCTCTTTGCAACACAGGAGAGTCATGTTTGAACTTGTACAGAGAAATGTCATTGTCTTGTCTTTAGAAAAGATATTCAAGATACTTCACATAATGTTCACATGCATTTAGCCTTCCTGACTGGCAAATTTACTGTCTGGCAGAAAATTTTATGTAGACCAGGGCAGATGACAACAGGTTGCCCCACTATTAATGCGATACTGCTAATTTTAATCAGCCCTCAAAAACTAGTGTACTTTTTGAATTATGCTCAGTGCAAGAAATTGAACCAGAAAGTTGTCTGGAACATAGATGTCTTCACTATGTATTTATTCCTGCTGCTTAGAGCCCTCATAGATGGTAAAGCATATCATAGGGATAAACTTACTTTTCTCTGTCATATGTGTTTCACTTCTTCTATTTTGTATTGTCAGGTGAATCCCAGCTCCACCTATTGCAATCAGGAAACAAGAATTTGTAAGGTTTTAGGCACTCAGTCAGCTCAAATCTGAGCACCTGACTTAGACTTCCGCTCTGAATCATCCTCTAGATACACACCTGTCTGTTGACTCCAGAGGGAACCAAATCAAAAGACTCGTCAGGTTAGCTGCAGAAGTCAGAATCCAGATTCTGAATGTCAAAAGAAGCCACACACTGTTATGGAGAAATAAAAATATAACAACAAAAAAAAATAAGAGCAGAAAAGGATCTGTGCTACATTTTTAAGAGCAAGGTTTTAGAACATTTCCATCTCATTAAAGCTAGTTTTTGAAGGGGTAGGAGGAATTCATAAAAGAAATTGCTTTTACACTATTATGCAAAGTTGCACTAGCCACAGTCCAGAGCCACTTGTTCTGTTGAGTACTGGGAGTTTGCACTGGCTTCATTTATTGTAAGAAGCAAGGGGCTCAGAAATACAGATCTTGAGTTTGGTTCTTATCTGCATCACTGATTCAGTTTGTGATATTAAGCAAGTCATGTAAGTGGTGTCAGCTAGGCATCCCAGATCTTCCCACATCACAGAAATGCTCTTTGGCTGAGTTAATTTATGCTTATGAAGCACTTAAACTTTTTGTAAAAAGTCAGTGTAGTAGTATGAAAAGGAGTTTCTCTTGGGTTCCAGAGGAGCTGGTACCCGTAACACTGTGGCAATCAATCAGTGGTATTACAGAGTGAGAGCACTGTGCCTCCCTGAAAGACAAGCATACACAAAAGTTAAGAAATTGTTTATTGCAGCCGTAATAGGAAACTTTTGTATATAATTTCCCTTCTTACTGAGAGGCCCTCTAACATCTGTCAGGCCAGGCCTAGCACTTAGCATACAGATCTGAGGAGAGAAACACATGCCCCATTTCCTGATAGCAGCTCACCCGCCACTGCTGCCAGACTCAGTGACCACGCATAAGACATCAAGCTCAGTTTCACCAGTGTACGCTTAGACTTCATGGATCAAATCCAAATCTGCACAGGTGTAAATGTGAGCCACACAATCTGTTCAATGCCTTTAATGAAATTTCAGCTCTGGTTGCACGGCACTCTTCGTTTTAACTACATTCAAGAAGCCATAAGGACTGAAGCCAAAAGCTGGTCACCTTCCGTTCCTTGCTTCTTTGAGGCAAAAAGTATTTTGATCAGCAGCTCTGAATATCATTCCCCCACCTGCCCATTCACCCCACCCACCCACCCATTCAGACAGTGCCAGTAAGGTCAAACAGCAGTGACCGCAATATTGAGGATTGTTCAGAGGAAAGGTGATTAAGGGGATCCACACTTTTCTTACAGATTCCTGATTTGAGTCAAAATCTGTGCAAGCTCTGCAATAGAAAAACTGCTGCATTATCCCCAACACCAACAAACCACTCTTCTTTCTTGTATTTACTCATAATTCCTGTTCACTGAGTTGTTCTCCTCTCCTGGGTTTATACACCTGTGCTCCTCTCCGCTCTTACCCATAAACTCATAACCTTTGGGCATCTGGTAATGTCTAATGCTGCCAAGTTTTCCTGTGAGAGCAAGCAAGCTCAGAATGCAACAGTGACAGTAATCACTGTAACAGACAATTTCAAATATTATAACTCCCTTTTACACAACAGGGACAATTTTCCCAGCCTAAAAAAGAAAATAAAAAAAAATTAAAAAAAAATAAAATAAAATAAAATAAAAGAACTGAAAAAGCTTAGAACTGTCTAAAAATATGTATTTTAAGCCAATCAGGAAGGCTATTCAATGGTTTTAATTTTTATTCTTTACATCTACAGACACCTACTCATGTTCACACATCTATACTTCAGAATATTTTATCACCTCAGTGATAACTTATAATTTTTTAAGACATGCAATGCAAGATATTGCAATTGATTGCAGTCTATTTCTATCACCCAAAGACTTTGGAAACATAAGCAATGTGGTGTTTCTTATCTGCTGTATTTCCTTCTCTTTCTGTATTACAATACATTTTGCACCCTGACAGAGGATTAATCACCTGATGGGAATACCACAGACTGCAGAGATCTGCTGGGAAATATATTTCTGAATGACTTCACACTAGTCAGAAGTTCATGATGTCTATGATTTATTGTCTCTGGTGAATTTCTCATTGCTGTTGAGAATTTAAACTAGTTCAGCTGCTTCTAGTGATGAGGCACAGAATGCAAATACAAGGCCACAGTAATGTCTGTGAAGCTCAGATTTGGAAAGCAGCTTTTCCAAAATACGCAGGGAAATGATGAATTTAGACCTGAGGAGAAGAGCAGCTTACTTTTCAGCTGTTTCCACATTCCTTTTTGGCTGTGCTGTAGAGCCTTATACATAGCAAAATGATAGAATTGTGGCCAAAACCTGTACTCCTCCTTCAATTTTCATCACATTTTTACATGGCAAAATACCCCTCAGCATATTTCCATGTAATAAGATATACACATGGAAGAGCAAAAAAAAAACAGGACTGCGCTTTGGCATGTTCAGGAGGTACCAACTGGAAACTGAAAAAGAGAGCAGCTCAGGTAACTGACAGATGGGGTTATTTATACCCAGGAGGGTAGAAAGGCTCAGTTGGATCAGTCAAAAGCAAAGGCAGATGGCAACATGATACAAGTTCTACCTTGAATAAGGATTTCAAAGCCCTGATCAGGAGGAGCGAATGTAGTTTGGCTGACATCATTCAATGTTTCAACTCATTTTTAAAGCAATTTCTATTTCTGAATATCTTCCTCATTGTTCAGGTTTGATGTTCAGTGCTATGCCTTTCTTTCTGGCCTTGTATATGGTTAATAATTTCTTTGGGATCATGAATAATTAAAAGCACTGTTTATTCATACAAAATAAGCACTTAACATTTTGCAATCTGTAAATATACTTCAGTGAATATACAACATGGGAGGCAAACAGACTTTAAAGGCTGTCTTCACTCAATGATGTTATAAAAAGACTAAAAATATTCAAGATTCTTACAGTGGTTTAAGCATTAAAAAGTAAAACACATCTGATCATCCAAATGAGCAAAGGTCTGACTCCTGAATGGTTTGCCCCTGTGTAAAGGGGCATAAATCCCTAGTACTCTAATGTGAACTGCAGATGCCAATGCTAAGCAGAAGTACTGGAAAACTAAAGTTATAAGCCAGTCAACCAAGCTAGTGAGTGAAGCAGACATTTCTTCATGGTCATATTTATACAAATGTGAGAGACTGATAAATCTGAAGGCACAACAAAATCAAAGAATCAACCTAACACTTGAACTAAGAGAAAAGAAACAAGAAAGAAGAGCACACTGGGAGATTGATAGGATAGTCATTCTCTGTCATTCCCCTACAGTCTGGATGTGCCTATCCTCCATTTTGAGAATTTATGTTTTCCCCTGCAATGAAGTAAGGTTTTCTCTCCTTTCAGCTATCACATTCACCTCTTTAAGAAGGCTTACTTTGCCCAAATTCTTTGACAAGGAGTGAGTGAAGTCAAAACCCCACTGAAGTCAGTGGGAAATTTGCCATTCACTATAATGGAGCCAGGATTTCACACAAAGTTTATATCTGTAGAAGACCAGACTGAATCTAGTCCAGTGTTTGTGAAGTGCTTTGAAGTACAGAGTGTTGCAGCACTGGAAGTACCGCTATTATTGTTATTGCTATTGAGTGCATGACAGAGAAGAAAGGTAGAACCCTCAGAGTGAACTGGAAGGAAATACTGATTCTGCAGATCTTTCTCAGAGGTCAGTACATGGCATTTTTCTAAACAGTTTCCTTTAAAAGTGTCTAGTAAAATTCACTTTCAACCTAAGTACTTTCTTGGCATGTTAATCAGAAGCAGATCTTCCTACCACATAGAGCCATACTGACTGAAAATGTCCTATCTTTTTCTTCTCATACCTTTCCTAGAGTTTTATTATTGCTCTCTAAGGATTAACCGAAATACTCTACAGAGAGCTTAAAATGTTTTCAGAAACACCGCAAAAGCTCAAGCGGGAAGGGAGAAACAATGGTTTCCTTTCAGCCTGTCTGCTCTTCCTCTGAACTACAGTGTGGCCTTTGCACTTCATTGGCCCATGGAAACGAGAGCCTGGGATTCAGCAAGTGTTGGCAAAGATGAGCTATTTCACTACTTGTGGCTGTCGTGTATATGTTACCACCAGACAAGACAACAGTTGATCATCAAGGAAAAAAAAGCCCTCTCCCATGATCTCACTAACCGGTTTATTCTGCCACAGACTCATTCAAAATTCTTTTCAAGTTACATGGAAAACACAGCAGTCAGGAAATGTGTTAGCTGCTACCAAAGGAACTAGCATTAGGGCCTTGGCTGTCATCTCACCCCAGTATCCTCAGATCACAGCCCTTGCAATTCCCCTGAACATCTTGCTCATTAGAAAAGAACGCTCCCCGTAGGGTTCAGAGGCCCAGGGACAGATCTTCAACTGGTGCAAACTGTCAGTGCTCCGTTAACCTCAGGCAACCCAAGTTTTTAGGCTGCAGAGGATTTATCAGCAACTCGGCAGCTGTGAGAAGAGCACAGTGTTAGGTCAGAGAGTGAATAGGCCAGCATCTGTGATTCAGCCATTGGCACACTCAGCTCAGCTGAGAATTCCCAACCACAGCCTACAAAAGGGAGTTGTTACATCTTGATTAATTTCAAATTACACTGTCTTCTTTTAGTCTCTACCTTTTTTGGTTATCTCAGTGCACAGCAATGGTCCCAGTGGTTGAGATCTGCAGAGTCGAGTTCTTGAATCTGATCTTAATCATGTAGCCTGTGATGGAAACAGTGACAAATTACTGCTATCCATCAATTACAAATAAAGAAAAAACTTGTAGAGTTTCCTAAATTTAATCCAATTTAACCTAATGCAAACAAAGAGAGTGATATAAAATAT